>NC_057391.1:16208537-17500349 GCF_019320065.1 Cervus canadensis
TCCTGGATATGACCCCTGCCTCTAGGCAGAGCCATGTGGCTAGCTCTAATGAATGGAATGTGGTAGAAATGAGACTTGCCACTTGTAGGCCTGGCTCCTAGAGCCTCCACCAACTCCCCTTTTTATGTCTACCTTGCTCATTTGCTGGCTGGATGCAGAAGATCCTGAGGAGGACTTTGAGGGCACTAGTGTTAGTTGCTCAGTCATGTCCGACTCTTCGCAACCCTATGGACTGCACTCCACCAGGCTCCTCTGTCCATGGAATTCTCCAGGCAAGAATACTGGAGTGGGTTGCCATTCCCTTCTCCAGGGGATCTCCCCAACCCAGGGGTCAAGCTCAGGTCTCCTGAGCATTGCAGACAGATTCTTTACCATCTGAGCCACTAAGGAAGTCTCTGAGGACACTAAGGTACCCTCTTAAGCTAAACAAAAAGGAGCAGATACTTGAGTCACCTCTTGGAAGAGAAGTGCCCAGCAGAGCCGTCTGATGGCAGTACCCACACTGGGCATCCCATCAGTGATAAGAACAGTGAACTCTCATTGGGTTAAACCACTGAGAACTGTGTGCTTGTTACTGCAGCATAACCTAGCCCATCCTGACTAACACAACTGAAAAGAGGGTATCTGATGCCTCTCATGTTTTCAACAAAAATAATTATTGGGAGGGCTCTTAGAAAGGAACCATTTCTCTGCATAAATATCAGATGAGGTCTATGAAATAAATACCCATATATCATTCATCTAACTATATCCTTCTAGCTCCACCTAATAAATTCTCAAAAAGACTGAGAGTTAATAATCAAGAGTAGCTGCAACATTCAGAGGAAAATAGCTTAGCAACTTTTCCACCAAATGGTAATTTCTTACCAAACTTACCATTGCTTTGTACCACTTGCCTTTAGCCACTGCTCCATCTGGGAGAGTCTAAGACCAGGATTGAGGTTCCTTGGTCTTAGCTTGAGTCTTTCCTGGCGGGATTTTCCTGCCCACTGCTCTTGAGGGTTTCTAGTAAAGATAAGTGATTATTGGAGAGAGGCTCAGGCCCTAGGAGAACTGATGTGGCCCAGGAAGGAGACAGGGGAAGAGAATAGCAGGACTCCACCTCTAGATCAAGAAAAAACAGCAGGGTCTGTCCAGGCAAAGTGAGGCATCAGGCTGAGAATTCCCTTCACCTCCACCTATTCGCTTCTTTAAGAGATGCCATCTGAGACTTTGGGAAGTAGACCCAAGCCCAGCTAGGTCTAGAGGACAAGTGGCCAACGAACATAGAAAAGTATGGCCACCCTCCCAAGGAACCTGAGAAATAAGAATTAGAACCACAATATATTATGGGAAGATTTAAACTGCTGCCTTTTGTCAATTATAAAACATGTTTCGTTTCACATTTTGGAACTCAGAATGTGTCTTCTAGCCCACAGCATATCACAGTATAATTAGGAGCATAGATGAACAGTGCTTTTTCTTTTTCATGCTACATAACATAACAGTGTCTTAGATTAGATGAAATATAGTAGAGATGTGGTCAGAATCATTCATTAAAAGTGCACTCCTTTGTTCAACTAGAAATTTTAGTGCCGTGTTTAAGTCTTGAGGTACAGGTTAAGATAGCAGGAGATAAATCCCTGAGTTACCAGCTAGAGGAGAGGTGCCCAGCAAAGCAAATATCAGATTTTAAAAAATACCTCCTTGAAGGTGCTTCATCACCCAAAATACCAAGATTACAGGATTTCAGAATAGAATGACATGTGTAGTCCTAGAGTACTGACCATGGGAATTGCTGTCTTTATACTGAAGTTAGCTTCGGGTGAATGTGGAAGACGGTCCTACCGGGATGCGTCTGACACATTGTTGTTTGGTCCCTCAGTCCTGTCCAACTCTTTGCAGCCCCATGGACGGCAGCACACCAGGCTTCCCTGTCCTTAACTATCTCCAGGAGTTTTCTCAAACTCATGTCCATTTAGTCGATGATGCCATCCAACCATCTCAACATCTGTCACCCTCTTCTCTCACTGCCCTCAACCTATGCCAGCACCAAGGTCTTTTCCAGTAAGCTGACTCTTTGCATCAGGTGGCCAAAGTATTGGTGCTTTAGCATCAGTCCTTCCAATAAATATTCAGGGTTGATTTCCTTTAGAATTGACTGGTTTGATTTCCTTGCTGTTCAAGGGACTCTCAAGAATTTTCTCCAGCACCACAGTTTAAAAGTATCAATTATTTGGTGCTCAGCCTTTTTTATGGTCCAACCCTCACATCTATACATGACTATCGGAAAAACCATAGCTTTGACTAGACAGACTTTTGTCGGCAAAGTGATGTCTCTGCTAGACACTTAACTAGTTGTTGAATTAATTAGAGTCTAGGACTAAGGAGTGACCTTTCTTTAATTCTCTTTCTCTTACATTTTGTTTCTCACCCTAGCCTCCCCATTCCTCTCTACTTTCTATTATAGGGATTCATGGGAGTAATTCTCAAAATTATAAAACATTCACAGGAAGTCAGCCCTTCTTTCAAGTCTATTCCCTTCCTGTGCCCCAGCCCTTCTTTAAAACATACAAGTAATGTTAATAACTGTTACCAAACTCAGTATTTTTAATGTGTCAGGTCTGACACTCAATACTTTTCATGCACTGTAACATTTTGTTAATATTTTCTTATGGTTTTTAACTCACCAATCTTTGGAATGTAGTTGTCTGCCTCTTGTAAATCTCTTTTCAAAAAACTACGAAAAGATTCAGAAAACAAAGATCATGGCATCCAGTCCCATCACTTCATGGCAAATAGGTGGGGAAACAATGGAAACAGTGACAGACTTTATTTTCTTGGGCTCCAAAACCACTGTAGATGCTGACTGCAGCCATGAAATTAAAAGACGCTTGCCCCTTGGGAGAAAAACTGTGACCAACCTAGATAGCATATTAAAAAGCAGAGACGTTACTTTGCCAGCAAAGGTCCATCTAGTCAAAGCTATGGTTTTTCCAGTAGTCATGTATGGATGTGAGAGTTGGACTAAAAAGAAAGCTGAGCACCGAAGAACTGATGCTTTTGAACTGTGGTGTTGGAGACTCTTGAGAGTTCCTTGGACTGCAAGGAGATCCAACCAGTCCATCCTAAAGGAAATCAGTCCTGAATATTCATTGGAAGGGCTGATACTGAAGCTGAAACTCCGGCATTTTGGCCACGTGATGTGAAGAGCTGACTGGTTGGAAAAGACTCTGATGCTGAGAAAGATTGAAGGTGGGAGGAGAAGGAGATGACAGAGGATGAGATGGTTAGATGGCATCACCGACTCGATGGACATGAGTTTGAGTAAGCTCTGGGAGTTGGTGATGGACAGGGAAGCCTGGCATGCTGCAGTCCATGGGGTCACAAAGAGTCAGACACGACTGAACTGAACTGTAAATCTCTTAAGAGGGGGATTAGGTCTTTAACTCTTTGTCAGCCCCTGTCTCCCTCACCTGGGAACTAACATTTAGCAAATATTCACATGATGGAGTAGATGAAAGGATGTATGGATGGACATACAGATGGACAGTTGGATACAATTATTTACATATTTTTTACTCTTGTGCCATTGAGAAATAGGCCAAAAGAGAGGTTCCCTACAACAACAGAGAGTACGAGGTCACCGAGGCAGGGATAGATTTCACAAAGCACAGCTGATTTATTCAACACTGCAAATGAGTAAAAATGATAAAGTTCCCCCAAAGTCCAGAAAACCAGATGTGTGTCTGTGCCTGGTCAAATACACATGATATATTCTTATTAATAAAGCCAGACTAGTGTCCGAAAATTATCCAAGGAAAACGTTCGCCCACCCACAGCGATGGGGGAAGCGATTACTTATTAATAAAGCAATAGCTAAATCTAATTATATCCCCATCAGAGGCAGTTGGTAATAAAACCGGGCTGGTCTTCCAGAGCTCTGTGACCTCACTGACCTCAAATCAAAGTTTAAACCATCCGTCAGCTTCCAATACATTCCCAGCACACCTACCTATTATCAGCACCCTGGTGCCGCTGTCTGCCAGGGGTCAGAGGTCACCGCGTGCACCAGAGAGCTGGGAGCTGGAACGGGGCTTTAGAAATCTCATTATCCTGTTAACCATACATTTATCTGACAAGATAAAAGAGACTAGGTGACCAAGCTATCATTAAAGATTAATAGAAAATATAAAAAATTCAGCTGCAACCAGCATTGCTGTTTAGAGCTTGTGATCGGCATGACAGGGTTATTAATCAGAGCGCCAAAAAGATTTAAGCCTTTGCTCTTGATATTTTCTATTTTTGTTTTTAGTTTAGTTTTTTTTTTTTTTCTCCTTCCCTCTGTCTCAAGTCATTACTTCGTCTCTTACCACCCCAAACCAGAGGTCAAAGGAGACTTCTGCTAATTGGCTCTTCTGGTTTCAAATCATAACCCATTGGGCCAATTATAAAATTGCCAGGACTCAGAGGTGACAAGGGATGCAGCAGAGGGATGCTGGTGAGCTAGGGCAGCGATTCAAGCTGCCTACGGGTCTGCCGCCCTTTCTCACGTGCCAGGCCTGTTAATCAGTGGGGAAAATCAATAAATTTTTAAATTAATTCAGCCCTAGAAGGCACACCCAAGCCCCAAGATGATTTCCCCTCATTTGTGATTCCATTTCAGTTTTACACAGAAGATTTTCAGACCACACCTACCCAGGAATCAGAGGGCAGGTTCTGTAGTAAGGCTTAGGGATTCTTAGTCTCTGAAGGTCTCTCCCTATCACCCACCCACCCCACCAACCTGCTTCTTCCCTGGCATCGCCCTTCCCTGTTTTGGATCATAAATCAATGTCCTTTTCCTATTAGCTCTGGATGGCATGCACTCAGATGACCACTCCACAGGCTCCCCTTTGGCCTGGGGCTGAGGCCACAGAGCTAGGAAGATTGTATAGGGAGAGAAGGAAGCGGTGTCCAAAGCAAAGGAGAGGCTCCAGTCTGCCCCGTGGAAGGGATTTGTGCCTCACAGTCCCCACAAGCCTGTCCAGCAGAAGCCTTGGTGTTGGCGCAAGCTCAGTGGCACGCACAGGACGTCCGCCAGGCCTGCCTGGACTCCTGTCCGCAGGCTCTCCACCACTCACTGGCTGACCTCAGGAAAGTCACCCAGCCTCTCTAAGTCTGCTTCCCAGGCTGGGAAACGGGAACAACCCCCTCCTACTCAGGGTTGTTTGAAGATCAAAGGGAATCCTTGAGTCCAATCTCTTCTGCTGTAATCACTTCCTGACTTGCTCCAGCTTCCTCTGGGTTCCATTAAAGCTAATCTGATAAATCAATTAAGAATAAAATTCTATTGACCAGCCTCTGGCGAGTTGCCAGAGTTCAAGGACAGCATTTTATTCCTCTTCAGCTTCACTCTCCCTACCCACTCAACACTCCCCGCCAACACACACAGTAAGTGAGTTGTCTGACGACCTCCCCTTGCAGATCACAGCACTATTCATGTCTCGTGAGCACAGCCCAGCATACGCCACTAAGACTGCTCCATAGAGTTTGATGAAGGAAGGAAGGAATGCCCGATCAGATGGAAAATCCAAATCACCTGCTAGGAGGGACATCCGGGTCAAAGACAAGCCCATGGGGCTGAGGATTCAGCTCAAGGATCCTAGGAAGGCGAAACAGAAAGAAAAATCAGGAAGAGAAGAGACTGCTGAGGGAAGAAGAGAGAATGGTGTTCAGAGAGAGTGGCTTGGGATTGAAGTCAGGCACACACTTGGCCTTTAGAATGTTAAGACTCCAGCTCTGTGGCTTAGGCCTGGATCAGACAGTTTCTAGAATCAGGCAGCTCTGAAAAGGATGGAAATGTCACTGGCAGCTGCATTCTGGGAGACACACATCCAAAGATTGCCTCGTTTTTCTGGGAAGTCAAGCAGGAAGGCGGGAAGGAGGGACATCTTCCAGCAGGAAAGTGACATTTCAAGGGACAAACTTGTCATGATGTTACACAGAGCAGAGGAGGAAAGAATGGAATTGGGAACTGAGAGAGAAAACTAAAGGAATCGTTCAGGGACGACTCCACGAAGGTCCCCATTGGTATGGAGATGCTTGGACATGTTGGAAGACCAACCAGCAGCCCACCTCTCATGTTCCTGCTCCTTGCATCCAGGCACAGCCTGTCTGGTAGGTCCCTGTCAGACCCACATTCCAGGGCCAGGCTGAGTTCCACCAGAAATAGAAAGGAAGTTAATGGTTACTTCCTTCATTTCTCTCTCCTGACTCCCTCTGATTGCCCAAATCATTGCCTGATCTGCAAAAATGTGGTGTTTTATACTCAAAGCATTAAATGTTTAATTGTGTACTAGATTATTTACTAGCTGTGCATCTAATACAAAATTTCATCTTAAAGTGTCTTTTCCCCCAGAAAATAGTTTTCCTTTAAGAATCAATGCCCATTGTTTAAAGATCCTACACTTGGAAAACAAATCCAGTGAAAGATAAAGAACTCACAACAGTAATCAGATGAACAGGCTGGCTTTGCAGACAGACAGGGGGACAGATTCCTTAAAGCCACACCCTCATAAAAATCTCCTGAGAGATTCTGGAGCTAAGAAAGGTGTGTGTGTGTGTGTGTGTGTGTGTGTGTGTGTGTGTGTGTGTGTGTGTGTGTGTTTGTCTAGGTGTATTTGGATGTATGTGAGTCTGGGTGTATCTGTACTCACGTATATGTGAGTACTTATCTGTGTGTTGGAGGAAAAAGAAAGAAGGAAACTAGTATTAATTAGCAGTCTACCATGTTCAAGTGTTTTGGGCATTAACTTTATTTAACCCTCTTGTAATGTACCCATTTTACAGTTAAGGAAAGTGATACCAAGGGCAATAAAGAAACTTGCTCATCTGCCCGTGTCAGAGCTATTACCCCTCAATCATAGTCAAACCTATCTTCGCTGAAAGTACTGAGGGAATCAAAGTAAAATGTTTTTTTTCCACTCAGTGGCATCTCCATACTTTCTCAGATCTATTTGTATAATTTTTAAGCATTTCATGAGTGCCTGCTTCCTAAGCATAGAGGTAGAAACTTTACATATGTTGTCTAATGCCATGTTCACAACATTTCTGCAAACAAGTTTACTATTCCAATTTCAGAGATGAGAAAACTTGAAGCACTGAGAGATTGATTCCTCTACGTGTTGCTATTGTTTGTCCCTAAATTGTGTCTCAATCTTTTGCACCCCAAGGACTGTAGCCCGTCCGACTCCTCTGTCCCTGGGATTTCCCAGGCGAGAATACTGGAGTGGGTTGCCATTTCCTTCTCCAGGGGATCTTTCTGACCCAGGATCGAATTCGCATCTCTTGCGTCTCCTACATTGGCATGCAGATTCTTTACCACTGAGCCGCCCCAGAAGCCCAATTCCTCCATGGTTGGTGGTGGTTTAGTCACCATGTCATGTCCGACTCTTGTAACCCCATGAACTGTATGTAGCCTGCCAGGCTCCTCTGTCCATGGGATTCTCCAGGCAAGAATATTGGAGTGGGTTTCCATTTCCTTCTCCAGTCAGTTCCTCCATAAGGAAAACAGTTTTGTTTGACTCCAAAGCCTGAGCCCTTGACACTCGATCACACTGACTTGCTTCTTTACAGCCAAGTTTTAAGCCTTGAAAATTCAGAATATAGGTAGAGAGGAAAATCATACACATATCAAAACCAGAGTTCTCTCGTGATGATCTACATGTAAAAGACAGCAGCTACCCTACATCATCAAAACCCATATTCTCCTCATCTTCCCACTTTGTTACCACCCTCAGTGTATTGGCTGCCGTGGGCCAGCTTTCCTCATGGTCACAGGATGGCTGCCACAGTGCCACACTTGGTACACCGTCCTGACAACGAGCAGGAGAAGAAAAGGGACCAGTTAGTCCCTTCGTTCTCTCTTTTATACCTTTATTTTCATTTCTATTATGTTGTGTCCACTCTTCTAATCTTTCTTCTGTGCATATGTATGGAGATACGTTGGGAAGACATTCACCTAATGTTCCAAAAAGTCTTTTTGTACTTTGATGCATTACTTGAATTGTTTTTATAATAAACAGACATATTTTTTTTTAGAAATAAAATGGTGAAGTCAAGATTTATAAAAACACAAACAAACAGAACTTATGATGTCAGTCACCTGCTTAAGATATACCATTGTCTGCCCCACTGCTGACAAGATAAAGGCCCAACTCCTCAGCAGAGGACACAAGGCCTGCTGTGATCTATGGTCCCCATGGTCTTGCCATGGGACACAGGTCCTCAGACATGTCAGACACTTCTCTGGCTCTGGCTGCTCCCTCTGGCTGGAGGACCTCTGCTCCCCTGCTCTTAGTAAAAGCCGTTCTTTCCTCAAAACCCAAGCCAAATGATTGCTCCTTGGAGCCTCCCCTGAAAGCTCCGTCAGAGGGTATTTCTCCCCAGTCCAAGGGTCATAGAATGGTATTGAGAAATATCTTACTTTTTAAGTATGCCCCATGGTTAGTTTGGGACAGTGGTATGCTGGAGTTGGCTTCCACTCAGTCTCAAGACCTGATTCTCTGCATCTCTGCCAAAGATGCCACACTGGCACCTTGAAAGTGGTTATGGTGAAAACATTCATACCGTGGGAACTGGCAAATGCTGTGATAGGGTATCATGTTTTCCTGTGGAAAGCTAGTTATTAGACATTCACCAGCACACCCCAGTTTGGGTAGGCATCCTTTTATCTTCCATCCCAAATACAACTCACTGAGGTCAGCCTTACTTCCTCCAGCACGGTGCTTTGTTCAGGGCAGGAAGTTAACATCTAAATGATCTAGTTTCTGGAAATATGGTGTAAGCAGAAGGGCCATCCAGAAATATACTCATCCCCCAGCTGTGGGCGTAGCCCGCCCTCAGCCTCCCTGTGGGCTGCGCAATGCAGATTCCTGTATTCTTCCCGGAGAAACCCGTCTCCACCTGCTGAGAAGGAACAGGCAGGGCTTCAGGGGAACAGGTGATGTCAAATTGCCCCAGGCCTCCCCAGATCCCTACATCTTACACAACAGAGAGACTTAAGTGACTGGAAATGTGGAAATGAGCCAGATGGTTCACAGGTCTTGGAAAATGCAAGAAGAAAGTGAAGTCACTCAGTAGTGTCCAACTCTTTGCAGCCCCATGGACTGTAGCCTACCAGATTCCTCCATCCACAGGATTTTCCAGGCAAGAGTACTGGAGTGGGTTGTCATTTCCTTCTCCAGGGGACCTTCCCGACCCAGGGATCGAACCCAGGTCTTCTGCATTGCAGGCAGACTCTTCACCATCTGAGCTACCAGGGAAGCCCAATGGTTAATCTGGCCCAAATAGCATTGATCATGTGCTTACTGGGGGGTGTCCAAGGGGTCTATCCAGTTACCCAAAGCACTGTCTGTGCTTTCCAAGGGAGATTGTGAGGGACAGGTGAGCAAGAAGCGGGCCTGGGTGACGTCTCATGGGGACCCTAAACCCCCAGGTGTGCAGCCGTGGCCCGCCACACACCCAAGTCTATGTGGGGCACTGGGGGCTGCGGGGGTCCTCAGAGAACTCACAGGCTCAGCCCTGAGACCAAGTCACTCACACCACAAGACTGTACAGCCATCCAAACTCATACCCGCGGGTGCCCTGGAAGCCTGTACAAGAGGCAGGGCCTGGGTTCCCGTCCCCATCATGGTGCCCAGTCTGCAAGTCATTCTGAATCATCTTTGTTGAAGAAATCAGTCTGAGTTCTGGTCCTTTGCACTGAGTTTCCCCACACCGACAATGAGGTGTCTGGGCTTCGTGGGCTCCCACATCAACTTTGCCACATTCTGTTTCTAGGTTTGAGCCAGCCCAGGCCTCAGGAAAGACTGAGTGCTCAGTGAGTTGTCCCTGTGACCGACCCGCCCCTCCTCCCTGGCTCAGCCCCTGTGCAAACCAGTGTCTGCTGCCTGGAGCCCGCCCCGCTGGCTGGGCGCCCCTCCCGTGCCTGCCTTTGGGAGCCGATGATGAGCTTGAGATGAGAGGGAGGCTCGGCACATGTCGGCAACACTATCACTCGCCTTCCTCGAGGGGAAGGTCATCAGAGGCACGTCAACACCCTGGCGGCTGCTGTTCCTGGCAGACGAGACGGGGGAGGACTTGGGGACGCCTGGACCCTGCAGAGCCAGCCTGTGGTGGGTGAGAGCCGAACCACAGGAGGGGAGCAAGCGGGCCTGCACCCCACCTCAACAGGCTTCTGGAGTCTGGGGAGAAAGGGAACAGAGAAATATTTCTTCCTGCATTTTCTGTCTAACTAGATGCTTTACAATTTGTGTCCTTTCCTCTCTAACATGACTCCATGGAGAGATGCTCTTGCCCCATTCTTCAGCTGAAGCTCAGTTAAGGTGGCTTGTCTTGCCCAAGGTCACTCTGGCCTCCAAGGCCAAGATCGTTACGGATGACAGCTAAAAGGGACTGAGCACCACACTTTGAACAAACCTAGAAGTAGGAACCAGCCATACAAGTGTTCACCACATGGATTTTTACATGTGAGTCCACCCCTCCTACTCCAACTAGGGGTACATTGGGGCCAGGTGTTCCCTGGCTGACTGGCATCTAAAGCATCTTGCAGGGAGGTGTTCACTTGTTGACAGCCGAGCTCTTTAGTCCAGGAAGCCTCGAAGGGGTGTGGGTGGGGTTTCCATTCATAGGAAGCTGGGGGCAGGTCAGGGTAGGCAGGATGATATGACCACTCCTGGGTCGGGGGGGAACCAGCCTGGGACCCAGACTCCGGCCAGCCTTTCTGGGGGCACAGCCCCACCAGAGACCCAGCCTGTCTTTGATTCTCCCACCCTCTGCCCCTTCTTCAGTCCCTCTGCTGGTCTTTCTCCAGGCCTCCACTCTTACCCACTTTGACCCTCCCACAGAAGAAGGCCCCAGTCTCTTTCTTTCTCCCATCAGGTTCCAAGAGTTCATATGGAATTGCTAGAAGGTACATTAGATGGTAACTCCAGGGTTAGTAAACACAACCTCTGCTTCCCTGAAAACCAGAGCCTAGATACTCCACCCGCACACCCTACACACGGCCCACGCCACCCCCTCCGAAGACTTTTCTAGAAGGGAGGGGGACAGGAGACACAAATGAACTAACACAGTTTCAGTTTTCCTATCGCTACTCCCAGGAAACTCAGAGAGGCCGACTAACTTACCCGAAGGCACCGGGAGGAGTTGCAGGTGTCGCCATCTGATCCAGGTCAGCACCAAGCCTGTGTGTGCACCAGACCCTGCCCACCTGGATCTCCTGTCTACGCTAGACAGCCCTTGCACTTCTGTGCATCATCTCCTCTCCCAGCCTCTCACAACCCCATCCTTCTCCACAGTTAGCATCAGCCTGGGGCACAAACCCGGGACCTTCTCAGCCCAGGTGCAGCCTCCCGTCACATCTCTCTCCTTCTTGTAATCCCCACCCTCCACTTGTCAGGGCTCCTGGCTGCCTCTCCCTCCACTTCCATTTTCAGAACATATTTATCTCAAGCCTAGGACAAGCCAGGGACTCTGCTGGGCACTGGAGAGACAGAAGTGAGTGAGCAGGACAATGGGAGGGCTCCCTGCTCTTGGAGTAGACGTTCCTCTTAACAGAGGCAAGTAGATGAGCCTCAGATAAGAGACATGTGCTAAAAAGGCTCACTGGGAAGGCAAGCTCACCCAGCCTGTCCCTCGGTGGTCCTCCATTGCGTTTGGCCTAACTGGTCCCCTCACTTGACCTTGGGGAGCAGACGGGGGGCAGGAAGACCTACAGGAAAAGACCAGCCAAGCCCTTTTGAGTGTGGCATTGTAGATTTTCTCACTCACCCTGGAAGGTTGAGATTACCCTCAGGATTGTCCCCGGGTACAGATGACAAAACTGAGGCTTTGAGAGGTGGCTCAGAGACCCGGAAGCCAGTATAGACCCGTGTTGGAACGCAGCTCTCGTGACCTCCAGCCCAGCACTATTTCCAAATTACACTGCCTCCCAGGTCAGATATGAGATGTAGCTTCCCCTCATTGTCCTCCCCATATGCTCCCTAACCTGCCTCAGCCTCCCCTCCACCCCACCCACCTCAGCTCCTGCCAAGAGCACAAACCAAGGAGTTCCAGAGACAATCCCACTAGAAGGCATTCAGGAGTGGTCATTCATGACAGACTGGTTGCTAAATTGATTTCAGATGAGAGCTTTTGGGGCTTACTAGGTGGCTCAGTCATAAGGAATCTGCCTGTCAATGCAGGAGACACAGAAGATTCAGGTTTGATCCCTGGGTAGGGAAGATCCCCTGGAGTAGGAAATGGCAATGCTCTCCAGTATTCTTGCCTGGAAAATTCCATGAACAGAGGAGCCTGGCAGGCTATAGACCATGGCGTTGCAAAGAGTTGGACACAACTTAGCGACTGAGCATGCAACGGAGACACAGACATAGAGAACAGACTTATGGACAAGGGTATGAGGGGAGGAAGGAGAGGGTGAGATGAATGGAGAGAGCAGTATGGAAGAATCTACACCACCACATGTAAAATCGATAGCTGATGGAAATTTGCTATAGGACTCAGGGAACTCAAACTGGGGCTCTGTAACACCCTAGAGGGATAGGAATGGCGGGAGGTAGGAGGGAGATTCAAGAGGGAGGGGACATACGTACACCTATGGCTAATTCATATTGATGTCCGGCAGAAATCAAACCAATATTCTTTCAATTAAAAATAAACGATTTTTTTAAAAAAAGCTAACCACATCACATTTCAATGCTGCTCTCACCTTTTGCAATAGCCCACACTCTGTGGAGTGTGATTCTCCCGAGGCCACACTCACCCTCTGAGATGGCCCACTTCTTTCCTATCACTTTGTCTCTCACTGAATTCTTTCTGCAATGAGACATCAAGAACCTGAGCTTCACTGGGTCCTGAAACCAAGTCTGTGAACTGGGTTGGGAGACCGTGGGTTTTGGCCGGGGTCAAGAGCCAGCCATGTGGGTTCAAGTCCTCCTCTGAGGTGAATGGTTTCATGGTGAGCTCCAGAACACTGGTGAGCTTCCTCCTCTTTCGTGGAGGAAGCCAGCGTGGCTAGTGCGACTCTGAAGCAGAAAGAGCAGGCTTACCAGGGCTGTTGGCAGGACCATACCAGGTGGTGAGTCATGGGATGCAATAAGGCACTTGCCCTTGATCTGAGGCAGTGAGGAGGCTTTAGGGCTTTCAAACATGTCTGTACAGTGAGGAAGGGGCCAGCAAGTCGGGGTATACCTTGGCAGAGGTGGTGGTGGGAGACCCACTGGAGACTGTAGCAGGGTCCACATGAGCGACACTGATGCTTTAGAGGCAGGTGGTAACGTAAGAAAAAGAGAAGCAGGTACACTCCATGATACATCAACAGCAAGGCTGAGCAAGGCACTGCAGGTGGGGATGAGACACGGAAGTCGAGGATGGTCCAGTTCCCGCTCTATGGAGACCTGGGTGAAGAAAACCTGAGCTTGGGATCTGTTTGATAAGACTGAAAGACACGCCCAAGACCTTCCAGCCAGCCTCGATCTGGGACTCCTAGTCAGTTTCTGAACGTGCAGCTCGTGCTGAGCAAAGCAGGGTCCAGGTGAGAAGTGGGGAGTTGGGACGCTGCTTTCTCTTGGTTCCCTAGTGAGATCCTAGAGACAGACCTGGGTCATCGTAGTGTGCCCCCACACCCATTCCACAGCTTCTCACACAGCCTGTGATGCATGGGGCTCAGAGGGTTAGCCAGGGGTACTGAGAACATTACACCTCCTGGAAACTCAGATTCTATCTCCGTTTAAAGTAGTCTTGCTGACGATAAAATGCAATCAGGTATGCAAAAGCTCTTTGGATAGTACCAGGCATAAGTGAAAGCAAAGTATTTTTATGACAAAGTTTGGGGTGGGGTTAAGATATGAAGATGAGAAGGAAGAGGGTCACAGGTGAGGGTTGGCACAGCCCAAGCACAGGCCTGGGGATGGGAGAGGGCAAGGCCATCCAAAGGGGAAGGTGGGGAGACGAGCTAAGTGCTGTCATACACGTTATCTCGCTATGCAGTCATCACAGCATTCTTATTAAGGTAAATATCATGTTGGCATTTTTCAGATAAGGAAACACAGTGGGACAAGTTGTCCTAAGTGGCCAAGCCAGCTCATCTCACTCCCAAGCAGCCTGGCCCTTAATAGATGAAAAAATCGTTTTCCAGGTTAAAAATTAAAAGTGACTTTTAGAGGATGACGACCTCCCCAGGAACACGTTGAGAGGAGAAACTTTTAGTGGCCAGGACCTCTGAAGGTCAAGTTTAACAACCCAGGGCAATTCTGAGAAAGAAATTGGCCTTTCTCAAAATGGGCCCTCGCAAATAAACGTGCTCTCATTTCAAGAGTCCGAGGGTCATGGAGGCAGTAGGCAGGCCAGAGAGGTGAGGCTCTGACCACATGACTCTCTCCTGCAGCTGCTCCAGAGGAGCTGGAGACATGGAAGACACTGTCTGCTGATCAGCAACTTGGGCAAAACTTAATTGCTTCCCCAAACCTGAAACATATCAAACTGCATAAATAAATGTGCTTTAAATTATTAATAAAGGCATTTACATCTGAAGCCTGAAAATTAATTTAATTTCTTATGCTAAACTGGCTGGCGTGGCATGTGATTTGAAGATTCAAAGACACAAAGAGCAGGGAAGAAAAAAATGGGAGCGGTTATCTTGGGCATTTTGCATTTATGATCCTGGGGGATAAATAAAAAAGAAGGAAGGAGTAGAAAGAAAAGGTGGGAGGAAATTCTCCTGCAGACCCAGATGAAAACCACTTCATCACAAGAAGGAAAACAGACAGGCTACCTTTCTTCAGGGCTCTTGCATATTGAAATGCACTGGAAAACTCAGGGAGTCTGAGTTTCCAGGGAGGCTGAATTGCTTGGCTTTCTCAAGGGCAGACATAATTAGAGCCAAGGTTGGGAAGGATGTATTAGATGAGCTTGGAAAGTAGGCTAGGAAGCATCAGCTAATGCCTGTGTGACTGGGGAGAAAGAAGCCAGAAACCCCTGCCACCCAACCACAGCCCAACCTAACACTGTCAGAGGGTCATCCCTTCAGCTTCCAGAAGCAAGGTGGTACCAAACATTTCTGGATCAGAACCCCAGCTCAGCCAATTACTAGTTGAACATCCTTACCCAACCTCTTTCCTCTGAGCTTCAGCATCTTCATCTGCAAAGTGGGTTAATAGTATCTATCTCACAGCGTTTTGGTAAAGATGCTGCATGGCATTGGGAAATGCTTGAATCCAGACACTATTTGGACAAGCGATAGTGCTACTGTGCTCTCTACTATTTTTGATATCCACTGATAATGCCCAGATACTTTTATTTTTTAGGAGAGAGAGTAAAGGAGATGTTGGATTGGGTACTTGGTCTAGGGAGACAGCAGAAAAAGCGAGGTGATATGGGACCTCTTCTCATCCAGCCACTGGGACAGGGTTGAGCTCTAAGATCTAGACGATGGAGAGTCAGAAGTCAAAATGGGACTTCCCTGGTGGTCCAGTGGTTAAGAATCCGCCTTGCAATATAAGGGACACTGGCTCGATCCCTGGTCCAGGAAGATCACATCTACTGTGGGGCAACTAAACCCATGTGCCACAACTACTGAGCCCAAGCTCAAGAGCCCACAAGCCTCAACTGCCGAAGCCCGCAAACTCTAGAGCCGGTGCTCTGCAGCAAGAAAGGCCACAGCCATGAGAAGCTTGTGCACCACAGCTAGATGGCTACGCGACTAGGGAAAGCCTGCCTGCAGCAACAAAGACCTAGCACAACCCCCCCAAGAGTTTTTTAATAAAATAAAATTACTTCTTAAAAAGTCAAAAGGTTTTGTAAGGTTACTGGAAGCAGAGCTGCCCTGCAGCCCATGGAGGTGGAGATTGGCACCATCCTCTGTCTGCCTGGAAGGGTCTGTGTGCCAGTGTTCCATGCCCTGGTGGAAGAGGGTGGGTGGCCCCCTCACAGAGCAAGGGTCATGTTTGGATGGGGGAGTGGGCACAGACATGGGGATTCAAGCAGGAGAGGAAGGGTGTGGTGGATTTCATGAGTAACGAGGCCCTGAAATATCCAGAGAACACTCAGATCTGGCACTAGGGGACAGTGAAAGCAAATGAGCCAAGATTTTCTAGTTACAGGCTTGGGGGCTGGAACACCTGGAGTACATCTCTGAAATGCCCATCATTAGGCAGGCATACAGTAGGCATCAATACAAAGTCAGCTCCCTTCCCACTCCCCTCCGTTCCTATCTTGTGCATTTATTAGGTATTGATCTTTTCCCTTATCTGGTCTCCAGGAGAGTCACGGGTTAGGATTCTATACTTTAAATCCCAAGACTCTGATGCTGGGAAAGATTGAAGGCAAAAGGAGAAGGGAGCAGTAGAAGATGAGATGGTCAGATAGAATCACTGATTCAATGGACATGAATTCGAGCAAACTCCAAGAATTAGTGAAGGGTGGAGGAGCCTGGCGTGCTACACTCCATGAGGTTGCTAAGAGTCAGGCATGACTTAGCAACTGAACACCAACTTGAAACCCCAAAGAGAACCAGAACAAATCCAACACACTGACCAACACTTGATAAAACATCAGCTAAACTCATTTTACTTTTAGCAGTTGAGTCAATGTTTTTATTTCAAATTCCCTTGAGCTACAACCACCACCTTATAAAATAGTATCCCCACTCTACAGTAAAAGCAACTGAGTCCTCAGGAAAGTGACCTGTCTAAGGTCATGCAACTAGTAAACAAACCACAGAGCAGGGATTTAGCACGTGGTGCCCGGGCAGTATGGAGAGAGGCTGAGCTGGGACTAAAGCCGGCCCTTCCTCCTCACAGCGACTCTCGCTGGCATAGCATCAGCCCTTCCTGGGCGCTGTGCACTGCGCCAAGAGCTTTGCAAGCATCACCCGTACATCTTCACCAAGGCCCAATCACTGAGACACTCCTATTATCCACTCCTGTTATCCCCGCGTGTAGAGAGTACACTGCTCTTTCGAGAAGCTAAGTTTCATTTGCTCTAGTCTAGTGAGTAGAAAGTCAGGATTCCAGCAGCTCAGGCCAGAGGCCGTGCCTCTAACTATGAGCCCTACTGCCTCTCACCTAACAAATTCCGCTTCCTACCCATCCAACAGACCTGATGACTCGGAACGGGCAGAGCTACTATGCAGATGGAAGCGGGCCACGGCATGCCCCAGCACAGAGTGAGCTCTCAAAGGACACGTGTTCCCTTCCCCAGGCCACACGGCTCCCCAGACCCAAGCTGGGCCCAGAGGGCAGGAGTGAAAAGACAGACCTGAAACGGGTGACTGGGCAAGGAAGCCTCTCTCTGGCTGCCTGGTGAGACAGGTGCTGGCCTCACAGTCTGACACCCACCAGGGACCTGGGCATCTGCCTCAGCCCTGCCCTGGATCTCTCAGCCTAGCAGGGGGGAAGAAAGCACAGCTGGTCCTCTGTTCAACAATTCCCACTTTTGTTGCAATTAATTAATGCCCGAGCAGCCCTATGCTGTTCACTTCACTATTTCTACCAGTAAAGGACACAGCTTAGTTGAAAGAATGGTGGCTCTAGCGTGACCTGGGCTTGCATTTGAATCCTGGGGGGACCTTGAGCAGGTCACCGTGCTTCTGGGCATGTCAGGTTCCCAGCTTACAATGAAGGGGTCCCTACCCAAGGTCACGGCCAGGTGCAGGTCAGGGCTGTGCTGTCCCTAAGAGGGCATCACTACTTCTCCAGTGACCACACTGGATGCAGCCTCAAAGGCAGCACCATGCAACAGAAAGGTCCTGTTGCCATGAGAATTTGTCTTTAAAAAAGGGGGATACCTGCTCCAGCTTCTTTTAGTCATTTTTGTTTCTCAGGTATTAACCTTCCTAATTTGCCTTTGAAAATAGTTCCGAATTGCAACACAATAAAAAAATGTTTCTTCAGTAATGCTTATGAAAGAGAGTATATTAGTTTTAGGTTGAATTTACAACACAGGTGGACATTATTGTATCTTTAGATTTTAGAGCAAATGAGGGCTCTTCTTGCAATCACAGTATGAAGTCAACAAGTATGTGCATTGTACAGGACCTGGACAGTAGCTTTCTATGTTACGTCACAATAGAAGTTTACAGGTGTTACCTCTTTTTCCCATGCTGTTGGTCACGGCTTTAGTTGATTTAGTTTGATTTAGTTGTCACTGGGACATTTGCTGGGGATATCATTGTCAATGACTACATGCCACAGCACAGCTGCTACGAACAAGAGCAGGGTACTCCTGAATCCCACGTGTTTTGTGTTGGGCTTGAGAGGAAAATTCCCATTTATTCAGAATTGTTTTGCCCTACTTTCTTTTTTTAAAAATTTTTATTGGAGCATAATTGCTTTACAATATTGTGTTCGTTTTTGCTGTACAGTAAAGTGAATCAGCTATGTAAATACACATATTCTCTCCTTTTTGGATTTCCTTCCCATTTAGGTCACCACAAAGCATTGAGTAGAATTCCCTACACCGTAGATTCTCATTAGTTATCTATTTTATATTCAGAAATTGCTTTCACCCTGAGTGAAGAATTACACTTGGAGGACAAGAATAGCTGAGCTACCCACTGGCTTCAATACCATCCTTTCTTCCTTTCTGGCTCCCATCTCTGTCCCATGCGAGCACCTCTGAGATTCCTGAAATTGTATATTAACCTACATGTGCCATTTTCTGGGAACATATAAATAGCAAGAACCAGATCCCTGCTCCTGCTGGCTGTGGCTGTCCTCAACCCCAAATTCCTATGTCATGATCCCACCCTCAACCTCCTCGCCCCCTTCCTCCTCTTCCTCTGCCCAAGAGCTCAGAGAGTGGTCAGGTTGGGAATCTGGCCAGACCTGATCCTCATACCATGTGGCCCTAAGCAAGTCTCCTTTTTTCCTAATCTGTAAGACAGGAATGAAATAGTTATCTGCTCCACGGGTTTGATGGGACACCCATATATGATCTTGGAGATGACAATATTCATCAACTGTAAAGAGCCATTGGTCATTATCATTACTCTGTCTCGGCTAGGCGATCAGCAGACACTCATTGAATTGGATTCATTTCTCCTAAAATAGCAGTGGTCCAAATGGAAGGAGGAGCCCTTGGGTTTCAACAGATGAAATTGTAGGAGAAGGAACTTCTCCCCTCCTCCCCAGCCCCACCCGCTCACAGAAAATGGGATGCTGCTCCTCCCCCACTTAGAAGTGAGCTGGGGAGGGGACTTCCCAAGGAGCTGCTGCTCTGAGTGGTGAGCCCACCCATCCTGGGCTGGATCTCAGCTGGGCAGGGGCAGAGCAGCCATGAGCCATCCCCTGCCTTTTGCTTCCTGCGTTCAGGCGTGGGGGACACCACACTCCCTTCCCCAAGGATGCTGGGTGCTCAGCTGGCCTGCGATGTACTGAGACTGGGCCTTCTTGGAACTGTGGCTCAGGTAGGTAAGCCTCACAGGTTGGACCTAGAGGGAAGAAGGGGTAAAGGGTTCCTGAATCCCTAACATGCTTCTTGCTGGGCCTACTATAGCTTCAAGTAGTAAAATGTCAGACCCTGATTGATTTCTTTGTTCAATGCATGCATGCATGCTCAGTCCCTTTAGTCATGTCTGACTCTTTGCAACCCCGTGAACTGCAGCCCACCAGTCTCCTCTGTCCATGGGATTCTCCAGGCAAGAATACTGGAGTGATCGCTGTGGCTTCCTCGAGGAGATCTTCCCCACACAGGGATCAAACTCGCATCTCTTATGTCTCCAGCACTGGCAGACATGTTCTTTACCACTAGCATCACCTGAGAAGCCCTATTTGCTCAATTAACTTGTCCTAAGCAGTTACTGGGCTTCCCAGGTGGTGCTAGTGGTAAAGAACCCGCCTGCCAAGGCAGGAGACATGAGACGCAGGTTCAATCCCTGTGTCAGAAAAATCCCGCAGAGGAGGACACGACAACCCATTCCAATATTCTTGCCTGGAGAATCCCATGGACAGAGGAGCCTGGTGGGCTATGGCCCATAGGGTCACAAAGAATCAGACACAACTGAAGCAACTGAGCGCACACGCAAGCAGTTACTATCAAGCAGTTTCTATGACAGTCACTGGGAAGAAGATCAGAGGAGGAGGAGAAAAACCTAGGCTAATGGTCACATCTTCTCTCTCATATAAATTCTTCTGTGTCATACGGGCTTTCTCTCCTCAGCACACATATACTTTCTCTCTCTACACACAAGCACGCACACACACCTCAGCCTCTGCCCTCCTGAGAGGCCCCTTGGTTAAAGCTTTTTCTGGAAGCCAGAGGGGGAGCTCCGTGGGAAGAACAGGTTGATTCAGTGGGCAGCCGGTCCTGTCCCCTCCCCCACCCGGGGGCCTGCTCAGCGCTCCTCCCCACGTCGGATCAGCCGCAGTGGCTCACCAGGACTTGTCTGGCTTCACTTCAGTTTCTTAGATTCAGAAGACATGACAGAAAGGGAAGCGTGGGGAGAGCCCAGCTGGAGGCCGAGGGGGAGCAGAGGGGAAGGGCCATGCCGCACCCCGCCACCACCCGCCCCCCTCGCCCGCCCAGGCTGGGCCCAGAGCAGAAGTCACTGATGCACTGCGGTCGCCTTGCGGTTCAGGCCCCGGGGCTCAGGCAGTCGGTTGTGGGAAGCGTGATAACCGGCGAGCCGATTCGCAGAACTTCCAAGGTTTTGTAACAAAAGGTGACAGAACAAAGCCGGAGATAACAGGGCGCCATGGCCCTGGGCCAGAAGCTGGGCAGTGGGAGGGCCGGCACGAAAGCCGCTCTTCTCTGGCCAGGGCGGGCGAGCGGGCCACTTCCAAGCTGAGACCATGGAGCTCCTTGGAAGAACTCACTTGTTCGTGGCTGGGGCGGGGCTGTGACAAGAAGAACGATGAGCTCAGGCCATCCCTTCCGGCTGAGCCGGGAGCCCACGCGTGTCTCAGACCACAGGCCTCCTGCCATGGGGGTCTCCTCAAGAGCTTGCCGTCTCAGTGTAGATGTGACCCTGGCCTGAGCGGCAGCCAGACTGATAAACTCACAGGGAAATGACGCCTGGGAGGGAGAGCCGGAGAGAAAGCAGGGGCCGCTGCCTCAGACACTCTGAGTGCAGACGGAGCCACTGTAGAAGGGACCCGCTGACGCCCTGTGGTCACAGGACCATGTCCTCCCTCCTCACGGTGGCATTCAAGGCGGCCTCACTCTGGGCCAGCCTACTTTTCCAGCACCACCTCCTACTCCTTGCCCCACTGATGGAGTCATCTCCCCAGACCATTTGCCAGGCACATCAGACACTCAGCTCTCTGAGGCCTGAGTGCCTGTGCCCCTGCCAGCTCCTTTGCCTTTAATGCTTTCCCCTCTCCTTTCTCCCTGGATGAAACTGCTCAAATATTTTCTCTCCTGGGAAGACCTCCTTTGCCCCTCAGGGGAGAATTCAACCCTGATAGACCCAGCCCCTCCACCAGGCTTGCCTACATGGCCATCTGCTTTTTACACCCCTCGACCTAGACCATTTGTTTTCCCGTTGGTCTCTCTTCCAGACTGGGAGGAGAGGGACCGTGTCTTAATTTACTTTCACTCCCAAACTCTAGGTCAGAGTCTGGCATTTAGCACTCACCTGATGCTGATAGGTGGAGGGTCAGAGGGTTAAATGCATGGGAAGGAGGAGGGAAGCATCCAGGCAGGCACACCCTGGTGGGGCAAATACTTCAGAACCCACCACCTCAGCTGAGGGCTATCCTAGAACCTGTACTTCCTCCCAGGCTAGAGGCCTGGGGTCCTCTTCCTACCTGAAAGCCCCCGCTTCTTCAGCCCTCACACTCTCATACCTTGGATCCCAAGTAAGTGCTTGAGCCCTGCAAAGTGGTTTGAACCCCAAAGCCTTAGAGGGGGTCATGGGAAGCAAGTTTTCCCCTTAGGAATTCCCCAGGGCAAGTCCTAGCCTGCTCTGTGCAGAGAAGGAGGGCAGGAGGGTTGATCAGCCGTAGGTCAGTGCCATTACTCACCCCTCACTCAGGCCTGGCTACACACTGCTGGGTTCTTGCTCCCACACCCCATGGTGTCCTCTGGGCCAGGACTGGAATCCCCAGCGCCCCTCCCATGCCTTGGGGTGACTTCAGTGCCCAGCCCCAGGAGGAGGCTTCACCCCCAGAGGCATAGACATGAGCCTCTCAGAACAGACACCAGCCTTGCCTGGGGGCCAGGAGGTGGGCAAAGGCTGACTGAAACTGGTGTAAACCAGACTTAGCCGGTTTTGCTCTGAGCGGTAGAGGAAGTGAGTGGTTCACACCTAGTGAGATGGAGCAGCCAGGGCTATCTGGAAGCATTTTCTACAGCCAGATCCCGTGCAGAACACACAAGAGACACAGCCCCAGCCTGCGACTCCTCACGGGACAGGGCCCAACACCAGCCCACAAGGGACAGTGCAAAACAAGGCTATGACCCTGTCTCCTCAGCCCAGACCTGGCCCAACCCTGTTTGGTGGAGACCCTTCAGAGAAGGGTGTGCATGTGTGCTAAGTCGCTTTAGCTGTGTCTGATTCTTTGCGACCCCATGGACTGTAGCCCACCAGGCTCCTCTGTCCATGGGATTCTCCAGGCAAGAATACTGGAGTGGGTTGCCAT
This sequence comes from Cervus canadensis, assembly GCF_019320065.1. NCBI lineage: Eukaryota > Metazoa > Chordata > Mammalia > Artiodactyla > Cervidae > Cervus > Cervus canadensis. The sequence goes on from NC_057391.1 coordinate 16,231,139, forward strand.
GGCCTCCTCCAGGGGGTCTTCCCCACCCAGGGATCCAATCCGCGTTTCTTACGTCTCCTTCACTGGCAGGCAGATTCTTTTCCATTAGTGCCACCTGGGAAGCCCTTCACAGAAGTAGGGGGAGTTCTATTAACTCTCCTGCCCTGAACTCACAAGGGTTTCCAGAGAACTCTGTCCATCTCTGTGTCCTTTCTCTAGAGTCCTTCAGAGAACTATTTATGCTCCTGGTTTGTGGTAGGGGTCCTCCCTTCTGGAAACTTCCATCTCCACCATCCTCCATGGAGCACCAAAGCCAGGTTGCTATACCTCCAAGGAGGCAGTGCCCACAGCAGCTGGGGTCCTCAACTCCTTGCCCGGTTTGCCCTGGGAGACTCAACCTTGCAGAGATCCAGCCAGGTCTCTGCTGGGCTGCCCACACAGGCCACCAACCAGCCCTGCCTCTTTTCCTGGACAGAAACAAGCCTTTTCTGCTCCTGTTACCCATGAAGCTGAAATGCTCTTCAGAGAAGCCAGTGGAAGGGGAAACCCAAACCAAAGACACCAACAGGGACTCTCAGCGCCGAGAAGAAAGCGCTCAGCAGTGGGACCCCTAGCAGAGCTCTCTGGAGTCCTGACCCCCTGTTTCCGGGCTGTGCTGTGTCTAGGCAAGCCCCTTCTCTGAGCTCAGTTCCCTCCTCTGTAAGACGGTCCTGAGCATAGACTGCCTGTGCATGTGGTCACATGGGAGCATTTGGTGAGATTTGGATTCTGAAGTCAGGAAGCATGGCACATAGGAGGTGTTCAACAGACAACAATCCCCTTCCTGCTCGTTCACTGCCCGTGTGGGTTTAGGGTCTCCACCTGGAGTGCTCAGACATTGGGAGCCCACCCGGTGGATCTGAATCTGGCTGGTTATGCCTGGGGAACTAACCTAGCCTGTGTGACCCACCCTCTCCTTTTAGTGACATGGGCTTGGCCATGGTTGTTATGTGAGAGGGCCGTTAGGGGCTGTATGACAGGATGGGAGCAAAGTGTTTAGTGCAGTGACTGGCATGGAGTTGGTGCTCAGAAAACGCTGGTGGCTCAGCGGTTAATTTTTATCCCATACACCCGCACACCAGCACACAGCTCTCCTCCTTAATGCTAGAGCCAGAGACACTGTGACCCCAGGGAGAGTCAGGTGGGGGTACAGCTTCAGCCCAAACCCTCAGAAGCTGCTTCATCAACCACATCTCCCCGCTGAATCAACATCACCTGTGGGACTTTTGGCACCACAGTGACACCCACAAACCCTGCTCTGGGGGGATGGGGTCAGGTCAGGAAAGGTGCCTCAGAGTTCCCAAGGCAAGAGATCAGGTTCCTACAAGCTCACCCCCCGGGCCCCAGTGCCCTGGGAGGTGTGCGGAGAGGCTGGCCCACTCCATGTGGCCAACCTGTGGCCAGCGTACCCTGTGGGAAAGCAAAGACTTGGAGCTGCAGCGGTGGGACCTGGGGAAAACCCAGAGACTATTTCACAGCGAAAAACCCAGGTTCAAGAGGGGAAGTGAATGCACCAGGTCACCTGACCGCCAATGCCAGGTCGCATCACCTAGTGATTCTCGTCACTGCTTTCACCACCTGACCATGGGCCAAGACTTTGAGAGATCATCCTTCATATACAGACATGTACAGTTGTAATCACTCTTGAAAAGGCATTGTTTCTATACCCGACTGCATTTTTAAAAGTCTTTATTGAATTTGTTACAATATTGTTTCTGTTTTATGTTTTGGTTTTTTGGCCACAGGGCATGTGGGATCTTAGCCACCGGGCCAGGGATCAAACCCACTTTCCCTGCGAGTCCTAACCACCAAACCACCAGAAAAGTCCCTATACCTGACTTTTGACTATTCTGCTCCTCAACTATTTGTTGTGATCAACTCTTCTGAGGTGAAATTCATATAACATACCATTAACCACTCCAGAGTGTACAATTCAGTGGTGTTAAGTGCATTCACAATGCTGGGCAACCACCAGCTCTCTCTACTTTCAAAACTTTTTATCAACCAATAAAAAGTCCCACACATGTGAGATAATCCCTCATCCTCCCCTGGGAACCTCTGGTCTGCTTTCTGTCTCTATGGGCCTTCTGGAGGCATCATATAAAAGGAATCATACAACGTGTGGCCTTTGGTGTCTGACTTCTTGCTTTTAGTATAATGTTTTGCAGGTTCATCTACTTATAATATGCATCAGTGCTTCACTCCTTTTATGGCTAAATCCTATTCTACCGTATAGATATGCTATTCATCCTGGATGGACATTTGGACTGGTTTGTCATTTCTAAACATACAGGAAGACTGAAAGAATAATGTAATGAGCACTCCTTTTCCCATACCCCTGACTCAGCAACAGAGTCTGGACTACAGCGAGGCCAGTGAGGTGTTTTGCTGGGACACTAAAGGAAGGGCTTGCTTCCAGCGTCTGCAGGGGCAGGTGGAACTTGAGAGGCATGACTCCCTCAAGGCTGCCCCTGAGGCATCTTGCCAGCCTCATCCTGGTCCTGGCCCTGTTGGACCATTTTAATCTGTTGCCATGCTTGCATTGGCTGTCAGATGACCTGGTACATACTTGAAGATGGATTATGGACCACATGACATTTTACTCTTCAGTTGCTCAGCTCCCAAGGATGATGTGCATAGTAAAAAATCCACTCCCCACCATGATTTCATGTCACCTCCACCTTCCAACCACAGTCACATTTCCCAACTGCCCCAAGTATTTCTCTCATAGATCTTTTGTTTGATTGGTTGGTTTGTTTTCACAACCAACCAAGCAAATGATCTATGAAAGATGTTGTTTGGTTTGTTTTGGGGGCTTCTCCATTGGTTCAGACAGTAAAAAATCTCCCTGCAATACACAAGACCCAGGTTCAATCCGTGGATCAGGAAGATCCCCTGGAGAAGGGAATGGCTTCCCATTCCAGTATTCTTGCCATGGGGTCGCAAAGAGTCAGGTATGACTGAGTGACTTTCACTTTCACTTTTTCTTTTGGTTTGTTTTTAGCAGGACCTAATCCATCCTAAAGGAGATCAGTCCTGGGTGTTCATTGGAAGGACTGACACTGAAGCTGAAACTCCTGTACTTTGGCCACCTTGTGCGAAGTGTTGACTCATTGGAAAAGATCCTGATGCTGGGAGGGATTGGGGGCAGGAGGAGAAGGGGACGACAGAGGATGAGATGGCTGGATGGCATCACCGACTCGATGGACATGAGTTTGAGTAAACTCTAGGAGTTGGTGATGGACAGAGAGGCCTGGTGTGCTGCGATTCATGGGGTCACAGAGAGTCGGACATGACTGAGCAGCTGAATTGAACTGAACTGAATGGAGCTTCCCACATCACACGTGGATATTGTGTCTCTTTCACATTAAAATGGCCTGGGTTTCCCCCTTTGCTCCATGGCATAGGCCTTTTAAAGAGTCCAAACCTTATTATACAGAGTGAAGTAAGTTAGAAAAAAAAACACCAATAGAGTATATAAATACATATATATGGAATTTAGAAAAATGGTAATGGCGATCCTATATGCAAGACAACAAAAGAGACACAGATATAAAGAATAGACTTTTGGACTCTGTGGGAGAATGTGAGGATGGGACGATTTGAGAGAATAACATTAAAACATGCATATTACCATGTGTGAAATAGATGACCAGTCTAAGTTCGATGCATGGAACAGGGCACTCAAAGCCGGCGCACTGGGACGATTCAGAGGGAAGGGATGGGGAAGGAGGCGGGAGGGGGTTCAGGATGAGGGACACATGTACACCCATGGCTGATTCATGTCAATGTTTGGCAAAAATCACCACAATATTGTAAAGTAATTAGCCTCCAATTAAAATTAATTAATTAACTTTTTTAAAAAAACAGTCCAAACCTTATAGTCTTTCAGGACAGCCCACACCATGGATATGCCTGATTGTTTTCTCTTGATGTCATTTAACTTGTTCTTCTGTCCCCTATTGATCCCATGATCTGGCATTTGGGGCTGGAGATTAAACATGTTGGCAAGAATACTGCATAGGTAAGGTGTGTTCTGCACATCACCTCACATTAGGAAGCCTGTGATGCCAGGTGGCCCTACTATGAATAGATGATGCTAAATTTGACCAGTTGGATAAATGCATGGCCACCATAGTTGCCTGTTGTAATGGTCATTTTTCCTTTTTTTAATCAGTAAGTAAGCTGGGGAGACTCTTTGCAGCTGCACAAATATCCTGTTGCCCAACAACCCTTCACTCATTGGCCTTTAGAACCCATAAATGATCCCTGCCCAAATCAAGAATTACACTGGAGGTTGTGAAATGGTGACTTTCTAGCTTTATCCTTCCTTCTACAGTTCTCAGCTGGCATTCTTTTGAAAAGAAGAGCTCCCCTCTCCCAGCTCACCCTCTCTCTTTCTCTTACACATACACACACACTGAATTCATGGATTTTCTATTTGTTTCATGTGAAGTTTCAAGCAAGTTTTCTAGTTGTTTCATTGATGATAGTCATTTTTCTTCCTGATGCTCAGAAGCCTCAAATTTTGCCAAAGGGATCCCTTCAAGTCTACTTCTGCACCTTTCTGACATGACTTCATTTTTAGGCACGTCTTCACTTCTTGGGAAAGATTGAAGGCAGGAGGAGAAGGGGACGACAGAAGATAAGATGGTTGGATGGCATCATTGACTCAATGGACATGAGTTTGAACAAGCTCTGGGAGCTGGTGATGGACAGGGAAGCCTGGCAAGCTGCAGTCCATGGGATGGTAAGAGCTGGACACAACTGAGCAACTGAACTGAACTTGCTTCTTGGAACCATAAGATGTCCTCAACTTACCTTGTACTTTCCTTTCCTCGAATCTGGAATCAACTGCTTCTCCAGAAAGATTTAGTTCCTTTAGGTGGTTAGTGGTCTTAGAAATCAAGACTGGACACTGGGTGGTCTCATTGCTCCTGGAGTTCTTGCTTCTAAGCTCTTTCAGTGGACAAAGGTGCAGAAACTGAAATCAGTTTATAATATTATCAGTTCAAATTTAACCATCCACTTCTTCTCTTAACTCTTTTGCTGTTGCTAGTTTAATATTTGAATCTCTTTTCTCTCACACAGACTTAGTTTCTAGCAGCATTAATAAACATACTTATTTACTTGATTTTATGATACGCATAACATATTTCCCAAATTACTGTATCATCATCACCACTAATTATAAATGTACTAAGTAAACTAAAGACTTCTTTAGTGAACTATATCTCACCTCAGATGTATGGTCAAGGTATTTTTTTCAAGTTTCTTGAAATTATTCTTTTTGTTGTACAGTTAGGCTCTTAAATTAATTTACAGTCAGGTTTATTTGTTTGCATTTGTGAACAATTTTGGAGTTTTCTCTCTTTTCTTCCTATTTTTGATTTAACTTTATGAACATACAAATCATGTACCTGGTTAAAAACACAAAACTATATTAAAAACCATATTTGGAGCAATTTTACTCCCACATCAATCTTCTCCACCCTGTTTCCATGCCCCTCTATTAGCTTCTGGTTTTTTATTTTGTGTCTTTTTATATATATATGTGCATATGTGTTCATGTATATGCATTATTACTTCCCCTTCTTTTCTACAGAATTTATGTTAGGGTGCAGATGAAAGTCTAGAGTTCTGTGAGATGAAACAAATTTAAAGGAGACACATTTGCTTCTAAATCTCAGACCTACTGCCTGCTAGCTGTGTGGCTTGAGCTAGTCACATAATCCCTCCGAGTCTCTGTCTCCTCATCTGTAAAATGGGATAATAATCCCTGCCTTGTATGATTTGGGCTAGAATAAAGATATTTCTCTCATATCATATTAAAATATTAAATTCTAGATAGAATACAGAGCAAAAGGTAAAGAACAAACTAAAGAACTTTAATATATATATATATATTTAATATTATGCCTTCCTGTATAAGACACAAGCCCCAGAATACATAAAAGACTGAGGTTGTTTTATAGAAATGCAAAACAACTCTATGACAAAGGACACCCTAATCAATGTTAAAACACAAGCAGCAGACATGGCAAAAGTGTTTGCAATATATTTAAAACACATCAGGTACAATCACTTTGAAAAACTGTTTGGCAGTTTCTAGTAGAGCTTAAATATACACTCACCCTGTGACCCAGTTATTCCACTCCAGGGTATTTACCCAAGAGAAATGAGAACACATGTCCACACAAAGACCTGTGTATAAATGTTCACAGTAGCTTTATTCTTTGTAGTCCTAAACCAGAAATGACCCGTATGTTTATTACCCAGGACAATGGGCGACCCATGGGACAATGGCCTACCACTCAGCAATTAACAGGAACCAACTACAGATAACATGGGTGAACTTCAAAAATAGTTTATTAAGCAAAGGGAGACAGGCATGAAAGTGTCTGCTCGTATTGGATTGGCCAAAAAGTTTGTCCAGGTTTTCTGTAACATCTTACAGAAAAATACAAACAAACTTTTTGGCCAGCTAATATGATCTATTTACAGGAAACTCAGGTAGAGTCAAATCTAATGACTCGTGATAGGAATCAGTAAGACAGTTGCTCTTGAGGGGTCCTGACCAGAAAGGGACCTCAGGGAAACTTTTTCGGGAGCAGGGAGATGTTTGTGCCATGACTTGAGTGATGATTATGTGTGTGTGTGTACATTTGTCAACAATCTTCAAACCCTCCCCTTAAGATCTACATGTTTCACTGTATGTAAAATACACCTCAATTAAAAAGACAGGGGGGACTTCCCTGGTGGTGCAGTGGATAAGAACTGGCCTACCAACACAGGGGTCACGAGTTCGAGCCCTGGTCTGGGAAGATCCTACATGCTTCAGGACAACTAAGTCTATGCTCCACAACTACTGGGCCCACATGCCGCAACAAGCGAAGCCTCTGCTCTCTGAAACCAGAGAAGTCCATGCACGGCAACAAAGACCCAGAACAACCAAAAATAAACAAAAAGTAAATGGAGTCTTTTTTAAAAACGACAGTAGATTAAATAAAGGATATATAAAGAGTTCTTAGAAGTCACTAAGAAAAGGTTGTGTGGGCTAAGTCACTTCAGTCGTGTCTGACTCTTTGTAACTCTTTGGTCTATAGCCTGCCATGTTCCTCTGTTCGTGGAATTCTCCAGGCAAGAATTCTGGAGTGGGTTGCCATGCCCTGTTCCAGGGCATCTTCCTGACCCAAAGATCGAACCCTCATTTCCTTCGGTTCCTGCATTGTAGGTGGCTTCTTTACTACTGAGCCACCAGGGAAGTCAAAAAAGGGGTAAATGCTTTTTTTTTTAAATGGGCAAAGACTGTAGACAAACAACTTATTTTTAAAGATATATTCATGTTCAGCCAACAAATGGAGAAGAGATGCTCAGATTCACAAGGAAGTTGGGAAATACAGGATTGTATTTTTGCACATCAGGTTGGCAGAAGTTAAAAAGATTAATAACATCAAATGTTGGTAAGAAAAGACATCAGAGAAACAATCACTCTTATGAACTATAAATTAGTGAAGGTTATTAAAAGACAAATGGTTAGTTCCTATCAAAATTTGAAATGTACATATCCTTTGACTTAGCCTTACAACTTCTGGAAATCTATCCAAAACAGGAATTACTTTAAATCACAATATTTCTATACCAGGGAGTAAAGTAGTTCTATGAGTACCAATATGAAAGGACGTATAACTAAATGAACAAAAGCACAATTCAGAACAATATACAGTATAGCACAACCCCACTTATACAAAAAACAGCTCAGTGAGTAATTATATGCATGCATGCATGCTTAGTCATATCTGACTCTTTGAGACCCCGTGGACTGCACCCCGCCAGGCTCCTCTGTCCATGGAATTTTCCCCGCAAGAATACTGAAGTGGGCATTTCCTCCTCCAGGGGATCTTCCCAACCCAGGGATCGAACCCAGGTCTCCCGCATTGCAGGTGGATTCTTTACTGCTGAGCCACTGGGGAAGCCAGTGCATATAATTACACATATATATTTAGGCATCCCCGGTAGCTCAGCTGATAAAGAATCTGCCTGCAATGCGGGAGACCTGGGTTCGATTCCTGGCTTAGGGAGATCCCCTGGAGGAGGAGGGCATGGCCACCCACTCCAGTTTTGTTGCCTGGAGAATCCCATGGACAGAGGAGCCTGGTAGGCTACAGTCCATGGGGTCTCAAAGAGTCGGACATGAATGAGCGACTAAGCACAGTCCAGAAAGGGAACAGGAAATATTTGCTTTAAGTGCTGACAGGGTTATTTCCTGGGAAGGGTATCAGGGGTGTTTGGTAAAGGAGAAGTTTCCTATATTACACTGTATGTTTTGAGTACTATTTTTATAATAAAAGTATATTTCTGCACTCTTGCTGCCAATGTAAAAACAAACATAAAAGGTTTCTTGACAAACTCTTTGACACTAACTAAGGATTTATGAAGGAGACATTGAATATTTATATTTTGTCCTCTTTACAGGTCCAGCATTGTCCAAGAGGTAAAAGAACCCCAAAGAAACATATCCCACTCAAATCCCTGTACACTCACCTTGTGATGATTGTGCAATGCTAATCATGGAAATACAGTCTTTACTGTCATCCGACGGGCACTGGAAAACATTGAACAATTGTGTGCTCAAATGTATCCTCACAGGTGTGGTGGTTGCGAGAGGAGGGGTTGAGGGAATCCTTTCCTTGAAACTTAATCACATAGCATACCAACCCTTACAGGACCCTGGAAGCCATGTGTGTTTTGGAAATCAGAAATTTTATGATTTTAGTTGGTGCTAACGGACAGAGTCTGTATCTCATATAGCGCATGCATGTATGCTAAGTCGCTTCAGTCATATCTGACTCTTTGCAAGCCCATGGACTGTAGTCCACCAGGCTCCTCTGTCCATGGGATTCTGCAGGCAAGAATACTAGACTGGGTTGCAGGCCCTCCTCCAGGGGATCTTCCCAACCCAGGGATCGAACCCGCATCTTCTGTGGCTCCTGTATTCCAGGCAGATTCTTTACCACTAAGCCACCGGGGAATGTAGGAGATCTAGGAGAATCTGGGGCAGTACCTTATGTTCAGGCACATACCCAATATTTCTGTAGCAAAATGCATGAATGTTCATATCGAATATGAAGACTAGTTAGCCACAGGTCAGTTCAAGTCAGATTCTGCAGTCAAATGAGCTTGTGCTAATCTGACAAAATCAGCTTTTGATGTTTGAGATCTCTCTGGATTGTGGAACTATGGGTAAGGGACTGTATTGCAAGATGATCTCTAAACCTTACCTTATTTTTTTTTTTATTGAAGCATAGATGACTTGGGGTCCCCCAGGTGGCTCTAGTGGTAAAAAGTCCGCCTGCCAATGCAGGAGACATAAGATGCTTCACTACAGCTGAAGCGACATAGCACACACATAGATGATTTACTAAGCTTCACTTTGAAAAGAGATTTCTGACAACACAACGCCAGCGTGATGTGCCTGTATTTAATATCATTCCTCCTCTCATCATTGAGCACACAGTGGATGCCATCAAGTTAAGGGAAGTGTTGGTGTCCCTGAGGCTGGCCTTAGTCATGCCAAATAATCTCCATTAAGATTAGGGAACCTACTGTTCCTACGCTAGGTTTTGAATTTTTTTTTTAATTTTCTACTTACTTCTAAGATACGATGTAGGACAAAATACTACAGCATAGTCACATCCACGCACACATGACAGAGGGTGGACTGAACGCAAGTATTACTCAAGCCACATTTGTTAAGTCCAGGCTCAGATCTTCACTCATTAGTTGATGTGGAGAAATCCAAAGTCAGCAAATGAATGTCAGCTCCAGATCATCCAAGTCTAACACACAAAATTTCATGTTGCCAGTTCTCATGGAAGTCTGGGGTTTGAATCTACGCTACCTATGTGATGCAGAACCCCCAAGCCAGAATAGTGAATCGGTCCCAGGTTGGCAGTGCCCCCTGGTGGTTAGAAGAAGCAAATACACATCCTCTAGAGTAAAGTGTTCCCACTTTGATTTGCCAAACTACAAAAAACAAAAAAAAAGCCCTGCACTCAAAGCAATGAGTCACCATGAACTAGAGTCAGCAGAGACAACAAGCCACAGATTTCAACCAGGATTTCTCAGCCTCAGAGCCATTGACATTTGGGACCAGTTAATTCTTTTCTATGAGGGCCATCCTGTGCATGTTTAGTAGAATACCTGGCCTCCACCCACTAAAGGCCAGAAGTGTGTGTGCACACTCACACACACACCCCACACACACACAGATACCACCAGCTTTGACAACCAAAATGTCTCCAGACATTTCCAAATGTCTTGAAGGAGAAAAATTGCCCTCACTTGAAAAACATAGATTTAGATCTTCAAAGACTTAAAATATTAGAATAATAAGATAGATCATAAAATAGCTGTGTATAAAATACTTAAAGGCTTAAAAGACAGAACAAAGACAAATGGTAAAGGAATAAGAAACTACCAAAATTTACAGGCAGGTGTTTACAAAGGCTCAAATAGAACTTCTGGAAATGAGAAAAATACAATCTATGAAACTAAAAATTCAATGGATATACAAGACAAGATAAAGAACCAATGAATTAGAGGTGAGATTTAAAGAAATTGCCCAGCTATATGGGAAGAGCAAAACAAAACAAAACAGAAAATGGAACAGAGAGGACAAAAAATAAAAAACAAGGAGAATATGATACAGAGGATAAGCTACAACCAAACTGGAGCCCCAGAAGGAAAGAATAAGGAGAGTGAGAGACAGGCAATATTTGCAGAGATAATGCCTGAGGCTTTTCTGGATCCCTATACACAGGAACTCCTGAAAATATCAAGCTGAGTGAAAGTGCAAGTTGTCATGCGGTGGATGGAGGAAAGCTGAAGACTAAGCCTCAAGGGCTTATCATTGAAACTGGGGCACCAATCCAATCCAGGGGTCCACACGAGGGCCATGCTGGCATCAATGGCACGGATCTGGGAGCCCTGCCAAGGGAGTGATACTGTGGACGGTGACCTTGAAGGTTGTTGAGGGATGTTCACCCAATGTGACTTAAGAGACCTTGATTTGAGCCCTTTATTTTATAGGACAACCTGTAAGATTGATTGGAGGTGGAATGTAGAAGGGCAGAGAGGAAATGGGAAAACAGGGGAAAGAGCATAAGCAAAGTTTTGGAGGGAAGCCTAACCCTTCATGAGCAAAAGACCAAAAGGAGTCCTGTTCAGTGGATTGCGGAAGATTTGAGAGAGGAATTACAAAACTTATTGAATGGACAAAGTGAAACGAGCCTGGGGGAGTTCCTTGGGAGATAAGCTGGTGTGTTTAGACTTGAAACTGTAGGCCAAGGGTTGGTCAGCCGCAGCCTATGGGCAAGTCTGGCCCACAGCCTGTTTTTGCAAATAAAGTTTTATTGGAGCACAGGCACACCAGTTCATTTACAAACCACCTCTGGCTGTTTTTGCACTGCAATAGCAGAGAGGAGTAGCTGCCATAGACACCACACCATGTGGACTGCAAAGCCTGAAATATTTACTCTATGGCCCTTAACAGAGCAAGTCTGCTGATCCCTCATCTAGGCAGAGGCAGCCAGGCAATGGGGCCTTTCAGCCAATAACCAAGATTAAGAGGATACACCTAGAAGTGGCTGAAGGACTGTGTGTTTTGTAAGAGGAGGAAGAAGAGTGCTTAACCTTTACTGAGCTCCTACTGTATGCCATCCCTCCTCCCACATTATCATTATTTTTCACAATGACCCTGACTAGAAACTCTTACTGTTTTATTTTTTTCAGAGATGAGTAAAATGGGATCCAGAGAAGTTAAGCGATTCACCCAAGGTCAGCCAGTGTTTCAGGCAGAGCTGAGACCTAATTTCAGGTTGGTCAGATTCCAAAGCTGCTGTTCTTCCTACCACACCTCGCTGCCTTTCCAGGCACTGTGCATCCCAGACGGGAGGTGACAGCCTCAGGCTGATGAGCTGGCTACTGTGTGTCACAGCCAGCAACAGTTTAAATGGGGATGGTGGTGCTGGTGGTCAGTGTTTACCTCTTCTCTTGAAAACAGATCCAGAGGCCTACTCTGACCCGAGGTGAGGGGGACCTCTGGCTCAGGGCTCCTCCAACCATTGCTTCCAACTTGTCTAAACACTGGCTGCATCTTGGCCCCCTCCACCCCTCCCCGCCAGAGCCATTGGCTGGGCCAAGAATGCCTATCATACAACTTCCCTCCAGCCTCATCTCACAACACCGATGCTAAAGGCGGTTGGGCCATGTGATAGCATCTCCATATGTATGAAAAAAAAACACAAGGGTTGGCAGCAATGCACAGTGCTACCCACAAGAGATGGCCCAGTTGATTTGCAGTGAAATTGCAACACAGCCTCTGCTCCTGCCCCAGCTGGATCCCAGGCCCTGGAGTAGAGCCCATCGGGGCTTGCTTCCACCCCCAGCCTGGCTCCTGTTCCTCCCATGACTAATTTGGATCCCCATCTGACAGCTACCATGACCACTCTGTCCAGATAGGGCCTAACAGACCTGCTTCTCGGTTTTGTGGTCAAACTGGTTCTTGAAACTTCCCCAGAGTTCCAGCAGGGTTGGGTCTGTCTGTGGGGAACTGTAACTGGCTGCCCCTTGGGGTTGAGCTGGTTGAGGGTTTTGAGAAACCAAAAGAAAGAGATTAGGAAAATATGAATTCTACCTAAGGCCTTGGTTATCTATATGGTTGTGGGAGGTAATGGAAGTCTCCCCAGCAGATCCCAGTGGCTGGGTCAGCTCTCCCCTTTACAGTCAGATGCCACGCCACGTGACCTCTAACCTCCAGCGCGTCCGTGAGGAAATGGATATAAACAGAGGCAGACAACCTTCCCAGAGCACGTGGGAGGAACCCTGTGACCCCAGGCCTACTGACAGCCTCCCATGGACAATTGCTACACCCTCCTACTCTCCTGGAAGCAGAGATGTGTGTCAGCTCCAGGGACACTGGGCCCGTGCCTGCTGCTGGGCTGAACTGCTTGCTGGCCGTCCCCGATGCAGAGGGACAGCGGGAAGTGAGAGACCTCGGCTCAGGCTTCTCCCACCAGCCTGCCTCAGACACAGCCTGCTGGCCCCTTTGCTGTAGCCTCAATGTGTCCACATGGGGGGCAAGAAAGAAAGGGGTGGGGGAGCCAGAAGTGGACGAAGAAAGCAAGGAGGACAAGGAAGGTTTAAAGAGCATCTATTATATGCCAAGCTCAGCACAGGGCACATACAAGCATCATTACCTTTATTCCTTATGTGGGAAAAGAGACATAATTTATTAGACAAACATGTGCCTCCCTGAGACACAGCACCCCTATAAGGACTGTAGATCTGACTCCTCCTGTATCCCACCTCTGCCATAACTGCTTGTGTGATCTCACCTCACTCGTCTAAAATACAGGGGCTAAAAAATATGAATGATTTCACATGGTTGTTACAGTGATTTAATGAGAGAATGTATGTAACGTCCTTAGAATAATGCCTGATCTGAAATCCTGCGTTATATAGCAGCTTCCCGCTACCTACCTGTTTTACACATGGTAGTGTATACACATCAATTCTACTTTCTCAATTCGTCTCAACCGCTCTGTTCCCCTCTGTGTCCATTCTCTATCTCTGCATCTCTATTCCTGCCCTGCAAATAGGTTCATCAGTACCATTTTTCTAGATTCCATATATATGCATTAATATACAATGTTTGTTTTTCTCTTTCTGACTTACTTCACTCTCTGTGACAGACTCTAGATGCTCTCTGATGACCTAGATGGGTGGAAGAGGGGGTGGGGGGGGTGTAGGAGGAAGGCTCAAGAGGGTGGGGATATATATATACAAACGGTTGATTCATGTTGTTCCACGGCAGAAACTCACGCAACATTGTAAAGCAATTATATTCCAATTTTTAAAAGTGCTAAAGGAAAAAATACAGACCTAGAAAATATAGCCAGCATATTCTCCAAAACCTAAGGACAAACAAAGATTGTTTTTTCAGAGAAAAAATATATAATACCTGATACACAGACAGTAAAATCATAGTGTTAACTAATTCTGATTTTTTTAGTCTTTATTCTTGTTTTCCTGTTGAAGAAATTGAGGCCCAGAGAGGAGCAGTGACCTGCCCAAGATCACACAACTAAAGAAGGACAGATGGTGGCGTTCACCCCTGGGTCTGTCTGAGGCCACTACCCCCCATTTGAAGATTCTGAGTCCACAAGAGGATTGAGATAGAAAGAGAAACCTGAGCACCCTTGGGCAAGATAACTGCTGCAAAGGCAGCAGCTGGGGCTGTGGCTGGCCTCAGGAAGGGAGTGAGTCAACCTCACAAGGTCATGGGGTGAGGTCCCCCGGGAGGGGCTCAGGGCTTCTTGGCCCCCTCAGGCCCTGAAGGGAACCCAGGTGGGGAAATGGCTCTGGGTGACAGGAGTCTGCCCATCCCTGAAGAAACCAGAGAATGATTATGCAGAAAGAATTGAGAAGAACGCTCGGCCTCCAGGAGGGCAGGCTTAATGGTGGTGAAAGAGCCCCTGGTGACAGATAAACAGGAAGTCCTGTTGCCCAATACCAGACAGACACGCAAGCAGTCCCCACACACGAACGGTGGTACCGAAGCCGGGCGCAGCAGCCCAAGAGGAAAGCGGCAAAAGCCCCCAGGGGTGGAGCACCCTGCCTCAGCCAGCCCACACACAGCCACAAAGTGGGCCAGGCCTCTGGAAACCGGGGAAGGTACACAGCCTCCCTGGGCACCCGTTTTTCCAGCCATGAAATGCAGGTGATGAGACCCAACTCCCAGGGCGGTTGTAAGGATTGAGGTTAGATTATGGGGTGGGATGCAGTGTGAGTGCCCTTTCTCATACAGAGTTCATGACCCCCTGCACCCCGAATGCTATGCCCAAACTGTCTCCCGTTTCCTCAAAGAGCTGGACCCAAGACAGGTTTCTACTGAGCTGCTCGGGTTCCTGGAGGGCAGAACTGAGCTTTTCATATTTACAGCAACCCCACCCCTCTCCCCAGCACTGCCTGCTGGCCCACCCCTGATGGAGAATAATAGTGCTACTTCAATATCCCTGGGGACTTCCTTGGCTGTCCAGTGCTTAAGAATCTGCCATGCAGTGCAGGGGATGGGGGTTCGATCCCTGGTCAGGAAACTAAGATCCCACACGCTGCAAGGCAACTAAGCCTGAGCGCCACAACTTCCAAGCATGTGCACCTCAACTAGAGTCTGCGCGCCGGAACAAAGATCCTGCTTGCCACAATTAAGACCTGATGCAGCCAGTAAATAAATAAATATTTCTAAAAAATATCCCTGGACAGGTGCAGCTTCTGGCCTCGTCCCCATGTCCCTGGAGCCAACCAACCAATCCGAGCTACCTCGACAGATAATCACTGGCTGCTTCTGAAGGTCCTGAGTTCTGCATCACTCGCCGTTAGAGAGGGCAGCACCACTTGGAGAGGAGGTTGCAAAGGGGATTCAATCACTGGCTAGGAGTCAGATCTGCAGCCTTTGAAACCCTCACGGGCCAGCCAAAGCCTCTGTTCCTGTGTTGTTGGACTTCGGGGCTGTTTTACAGACAGAGCCCAAAGCCTTCTTGATAAGAAGTGCTATCTACCTAATGAATGTATTTCTAGGGCCTTTAAGTTCAAAGCCAGTAGAATACTGGCAGGAAGGAAAGACGAAAGAATGGAAAAAACAGGATGGGAGCTGGGGACCCCTCAGAAAAGAGCCTCCTCACTTCCTGGGATCCCTGAGACCGAGCCCTACGGTCTAAGCAGGCAGGTCTGTGATCCCATCCAGCCCGACCTGTCCCAAGGCCTGAGGCACACCATGCATCTGAGCAGAGGCTACATCACACGCACTCTTTGGATTCCCTAATTGTTGCTCTGAAAATCTGTCAGAAGCTCCAAGGGGCACCAAGGCAGTTCTTTGGAAAACAAGCAGACAGCAGTGAAGGGAACCAAAGCCTCAATTACGCTGGGGACAGAAGCCTTTCAAAAGAGATGGTTTAATGAAAAGGTGCTGTCAGGAGCTAACTGTGTGGAAAGCAGCCTGTCCTCGGCTTCCTTTCTCCCTGTCCCCACCCTCCCCCACCTCGTCAGGAGCCAGCACTGCAGGCCCAGGACTTCAGTATCTGAGGATTAAGCCCGGCAGGGCTGGGAAGGAGCTGCCAGGCCCTGTGCAGAGGTCAGCTCGCTCAGGTCCTGTTCCCTTACCCAGCCTGTGACCAGGGTTCTGGACCCATGGTTCCCACTGATCAGACTGCGTGGTGACCCAAGCTCGGAGAAGACAATGCAGCCACAGTATTTTTCTACAGCCTACTCATTGTTTGATGAGAGGGACTTTCAGCATAGATTTAGTCTTTATTGAATAGTTACCTTGACAAGTAATTTCTAATCTAGCCTTCAAACAATCCTTTGAGTTGCTTACTCCATGATTCCCATTTTACAGATGGAGCAACTGAGGCACAGGGGAGCAGGGGAAGCAACTTGCTCTTGGTCACATAGCTAGAAAGCAACAGAGCAAGTATTTAAACTAGGCAGTCCGGGTTTACAGCCACCCTTTCACAACTTTCCTCCTAGTCTTGCCCTTCCTAGTGTTGATATGCTGTCTTGATTAGCCTTCCAGACTGATCCCAGGCTCCACCTGTAATCCCCAGGTGCTTCCAAGTCAAGCCTGCTTCCAGGCTCAACCCCTCTCCCCCACACAGATTATCTTCTTGGGTCCGGGAGCTGCTGCCACCTACAGGCCTCATGTGCAAAGACGCTTGAGCTCTTCGAGGTTCCCTGGGCAGAAGGGTGGCCTGGGGACCCACCACCCACGGTGCTGCTGTGTTCCGCCATATGGCTAAGCGATGGCAGAGGGTGGGGAGCTTAAGCTCTGGAGAGCTCTGCACCTGGCCCCTTCTGCAATGACAATCTGGACCCCACGAAGGAGAAAAAGGGTGGTGGGCTCTACAGGGAGGCAGACACAGTGGTGGGAGATGAGCCCCCACAGAAGCCTCACCACCTGGGATGAGTCAGCCTCCTGGTGCAATCCCGCCTAAAGACGGGAATTAATGGAGCTCAGAAAGAATAGTTATCATTTCCGCACTGCCTTTCTTTTGTCGCTTGCTAAAGATTTTAATGCCTGCACCATAATCCAGCCGGAAGAAACCCATGAAGCTCCGAATGTCCCTGTTTCAGAACTACGCTGGACTCCTCTCCGCCAAGTAATTGGTAGGTATACACGGATTGAGGAGGGATTCAGAGAGCCAAGACCACTGGGGACAAACAGATTTAGCTGAAATGCAATCAAAATGTAGACCGAGCAACAGAGATGGGCATTTTCTGCCAACCCAGTCTAGTCTGAGGCTTTATTTCTAGCCTGATCACTGGCTTGCTGTGACAGCCACAGAAATCACCTCCCTGGGCCTCGGGGCTGGTGATACATGTGAATGGGGGAAGAGGAGAGGGGGAAAGAGAATGGTGATTAACTTTGCACCTACTGAGAGGTGGGCACAGTGCAACGTGTGCATGTGTGCAAAGTTGCTTCAGTTGCTAACTCTGTGCAGCCCTATGGACTGTAGCCCACCAGACTTCTCTGTCCATGGGGTTCTCCAGGCAAGAACACTGGAGTGGGTTGCCATGCCCTCCTCCAGGGGACCTTCCCAACCCAAGGATCAAACCCAGGTCTCTCTTATGTCTCCTGCATTAGCAGGCAGGTTCTTTACCACTAGCGTTACCTGGGAAACCCACTGAGCAAGGTGCTTTATGTGAAACACCTCCCAAGACCCCAAGTGGCAATTTTTATATCCCTGTTTTAAAAAGGAGGAAATGGACTCAGAAAGGTAAACCCAAAGTCACGTAGCTAGGATGGAAAGCAATGACAACAATGGTAACCAAGACGACAATCATAGTCACCATTTATATAGTGCTTTGCTGTGGTCTGGGAAATACACTGACATGTTTAACCCTCACTGAAAACCACTGGGGCTTCTCCAGTGGCTCGCCAGCAATGCAGGAGGTGTAGGAGATGCGGGTTTGATCCCTGGGACAGGAACATCCCCTGGAGGAGGGCATGGCAACCCATTCATAGGGTTCATAGGGTCGTACAGCATCAGACATAACTGAAGCGACTGAGCTCAAGTTCAAAACATTAGGCTGGTGTTGGTATCCCCATTTTGCAGATGAGGAAACTGAGCCGAGATCTGTAACTCCCCCCTAGGGCCAGCAGTAGCACCCTCCTTCCTGTTCATGTCACAGAACTGTTGTGAGGACCAGCAGTATTGGGGAGCAGAAACAATGTTCTTACAGAAGAAAGTCACCCCTGGACCTGCCTTTACTTTCCTCCTGGAAAGGGTCCCTCTCTGGCAGTAGCAGTCACTGAACCTCTGATGATGAGTTGAAAGCCCCAGGACTCATACATGATTGTTAACGATTTTTCCTGTGTCCCCAGAAATCTGGAGTGGGTGGCTTCAGAGGTGCAGAGCACAGTTGGGCAGAATCGTGGAAGAGGGACTGGAGAATAGGCTTAGTCATGAATGAGGAATGGATAAGTAAGTGGGAGAATAAATCTAAGATGGGCAGTTGAGAATAGAAAGGTTAAAAAAAGGAGTGAAAGACTCCTTAGCCAGGACCCAGGAGCAGGTCATGGAGCTCCCCAGAGCCCAAACACCTGTGCCTACCACCCCAGGCCCTGACCCTTCTCTTTGATCCCTGAGGAACAAGAATGCACAGGGCCAAGGGTTAGGCTGGGCACAGGAGAGACCTGAGAGGAAGTCAGATAGACTGAATATTGAGACCCACCTCTTCCACTTAACTCACTGGGTGGCCCTGGATAGGTTACTTAACCTCTCTGAGACTTAGCCTCTTTCCTCACCTGTAAAAGGGAGGAATGTGTGGATGATGTGTGGATTAACCATGGTGATGTCCAGACAGTTCTAAGCACAGAAGTGAGTGGCCTCCAGCAGAGCTTGGTAAATTTTGGCTACAATTATAAGCTGTTTTAAAAGCACTTGGCATGGAGTAAATACTCCACAAATAAGCACCATACAAGTGTAAATAATTATTAATTATTATGATGACTAATCATCATTATTGTTGATGATAAACGTGAGAACTGCTACCCAAATACCAGCTCCCCCACTCAATCTGTCTGCAGTTTTCACTCCTCAGCAACAAAGAAATATTCTGAGACCCAGAGCAATTGCCGGTTCCATGTAGGCAGACAGGGAGCACAGACTCTGCCTCAGTCCCACCACCCCCCCACTCCCCCTCCCCTCCCCCACCCCCGCCCCTACCCCCAGCAGCACAGCAGGGTCTGGTCTCACCCAGGCAGGTGATGTTCAACCAAAGGCATCCATCTGGTTGTGCATCTACTTAGCTCCTCTGCCACTGCATTGTTAAATATTTTGGATAGCACCTAAACAGAGTACCTCTTTGCAATTCCTTGAGCCCTGGCTCATGTGCAACAAGGCAGACCTGCATACAGAAAGTGAACGGAGGAAATCCTGGTCCAGTTCCCGGAACCTGTGCTTCTGAGATGAGGCTGGTAGGCAAGGAACAGACTCTCCTGAGCATGCAGATCTCAGCCGCGTACTGAAGAATCGGAGCAAGGCCTACAGAGGTGCCTAAGTCAGCACCCCGCATAGCAGAAACTCAATAAACACATGGATGACTGGATAGTCGGATGGATGGATGGATGGATGGATAAGTGAGAGTGAGTATATTAATCACGTCTTTTTCCCCCCCTGACTTTCTGATGCTTTGACATCTGGGGCTTTGCTGACCCTGAAGAGTCTGCAGCTCCCAAGGCTAGTAAACTCTGAGATGGTAAACACACCCTTCATATGCAAACCAACTAGTCCTCATTCCACCCATCCCCTTACCCTGCCCCCCAACTACCTCTTTTATCAGGCTTTCGGTCTTTAGGTCACTACCCACTTTCCCTCCTCACCCCAGGGGCCAGGTACTGGGTTATTAGGGTCAGTCCCTGCACCCCAGAGCACTGCTGAAATCATTCTAACTAGCAAATCCTAAACCTGCTTAGCTTGCCTCATCTCTTCCTTCCCTTGGAAACCGCAGTAAAGACTCTCGCCCACATTTTCCCCTGCCTCCTGCCTCCTGATCTACCCTGGTACTTCCCCACATAGCCCCTTGTGGCATGGCCTGCCCTCCTCTGGGGAACTGTGAGTAATAAACTATCTTTTCAGCAGCAGTCATCTTCTGATCTGCTGGCTTTACCATACCTGAATAATAATAAAACCTACATTTTAAAACAGGAGGGGGAAGGATAGAGGGAAGGAAGGGAGGAGAGAAGGAAGGATGGAAGGAGGAAGGGAGGAAGGGGAGGAAGAAATTAACCTGTTAATTTCAAGTTTCTGTAGGAATGATCTGATCCAAAACTTTGCTCTATGCTTTGAAAGAAGCAGCTTCCTCCTAGCAGATTCTGGATGTGTTTGAAAGAATGATCCTCCACAGTGCCATAGGCCAGCAGTTACAACACTCTACCTTTGGGGACATACAGGCTTGGCTTTGAATCATGACACTGCCTTTCACTGGCTATGAGACCTCAGGTAACTGACTTGACCTCTCTTGATTCATTTCCCCAACTATTATATATATATTATATACATATATATAAAATAACCATGCACCATCTCACTCCAGCATCAAAAAACTTGGAAGGTAGGTACCTTCCGGTACCTTCCAGTAGATAGCTACCTTCCAGTACCCAGTATCCAGCTTAGAGTACACATTCCACAAATGATGACTATTATTACTTGGCCATTCTACAGTCCCGCACCCCGAGTGCTATCTGGTAGCAAGACTGTTATCGAAATGTCATCTTCACCCAGAAATTCCTATTTGGGTCTCTCGGTTTTGGCGTCCCAGAGAGGTGTCTTAAACTCCCTGCCCAGTCCCTGGCCCGGAGTTTGGGTTCAGCAGACAGAAGGCTTGCTGCGCTTAGTCAAGGAACTAGAGGGGCCCTGCATCCCACCCTGTGCTTCCATTTTCTCAGCCCTGGGGTCACACTGACCCCCTTCCTGTAGAGACGCTGTTTGGCTTCCCCTGCTGATTTCAAAGTGAGGAGCAGGAGGACCTTTAAACTGGAATAGCATTTCCACTTTCCCATCTCCCCCGCACACCATCACTCAGTAAAAATAGCTAATTTTAAAATGGCTGCTCTTATGATGGACGAGATTAATGGATCTTGAAGAGCAGCCAGTATACCAACTGCTCCTGCAGCCATGATGAAAGCTAATAATGTAGAAAATTCTGCCAATTCCTTTAATTCATGAATATTTAAGCCTGTGAAAAATCTGTCAGATTATATCATTTTTTTCTGGTGATTTTCCGCCTAAGTACATTCGTGGCGGCCTGCCAGTTGCTCAAGAAACTTCAGCGGGAGCAAAATTGTTCTTGTTGTTGTTGTTGTTACCACGGGTTGTCGTCTTCCTGCTGAAATGGTCCCCCCTCCCCATCCCAGGATGGAATCAGGTTCACTGACAAAGCCAAAGGCAACCCCTAGGACTTTACCTCAACAGGCATAGATTCTTCTAACCCAAAGGCTGGCACAGACCTTTGAGATCAGAGCCCACGGTTTTCAAACTGTGTTCCACGGTACCCAGGGGTTCCTCCATGGTCCCCAAGGGATGCCTGGGAGGGGTTGGGCCAGAGATGTTAGGTGGATGGAGTTGTGGGATGCAGTCTCCACCTCCATCCAGCAGTTCTGCTTTCTGCAGCAAGGTTCCACCTAACATTTCCCTGGGAAGACATTTAAACGGAGTTTGGAAGCCACCTTGGAGCCCATCCCCCACCTCGCGAAATAACAGATGGAGAAAGTGAGCCCCCACAAGGGTAAGCAGTTTGTCCATGTCACCACGTACATGAGCAGCGGCCTCTGAACTGCCGCCAGGGTCCCCAGTTCCAAGCCAGCTCGCGCTCCTTTCCAGCACATTCTGGCCGACCTCTCGACGGCCCAGCACAGCCTGGGTGGGGGAAGCAGGAAGCCGCCGGGCTCAGATGGGACGGCCGCCGCTCCCCGGCCAGGGTGGACAGGCCTCTCTCGGAAGCCAAGCTGTTTCCTCGCAGAGACAAGAGACAGACAATGAGCGTGGTTAGCAGCTTGGGAGGGAGGGGCGGCCCACTTCAGAGATGATTATCATGTGGGGACTTGGCTGGAGGAAGGAGCGAGCTGCTTTTTATAGGAACTCCAGTTCCTCGTTTTGTTCCCCTCGGGTGATTCTCCAAAGAAAGCCGACTCGAGTCAGCTGGCAGCGGCAGGGCGAGGCCGAGGCGGCCCGGCTGCGATGGCCCTGGTTCAGCACTTGCCCCAGCTGGTCACGTCCTCACCGGGGCGGCCCGCACTCTGCCAGGAGCCCAGGTCAGCCCCCATCCAAAATCAACAAGTCTTTTGTGCTTCTCCTTTAGACACGGTGTAATTACAGCAAACATGCATTGGCGGTGAGCAGCAATCATGAGACAACTGTTGAGGATTTCAGATGCGCTTGGCGGCGGCTCCTGGAGCGCAGTGCGAGGAACCGCAGCTCCAGTTGGCCCGTGCTGGCCCGAAAACAAGGGATTTGCAGAAGTCGGGAGCGGTGTGTTGGCACGGTGTCCACGCCATGTCGTTCATCAGCTATTTCCTTGATAGCGGGTTGCGTCTTACCACCAAGCCAACCGACTGACTCATGAGTCAGTGACTTAAAAAATAAATAAATACTTGAGGCCAGCTGTGCCCGCCGCGCAAAACCCGTCAGGCTGCAGACAAAGTGGGCCCCTGCCACTTTCCCGGGTGGTTTTGTTTTTCCTCTTTTTGTCTTCTTGTTTGAAAACTGTGAAAGTGAAACCGCACACCTCCCCCTGAAAGCTGCTGTGTTCCCACGGCTGGAGGAGGTGGGTGGGGGCGAGGTCTCCCGGTAGCATCGCATTGCCCTTCTGCAGGCCCCAGGGTCCAGCCACCCGGCTGGCTCTGAGCAAAGCCCTGCACAGGGAAGTGGCCAAAACCCATTGTTAGGTGCTACCACACATGGCCAAGAACCCACCCAGGTGTGACTAGATTCATCCTCTCAACAGATGATGAGGAAAATAGTGATATGTGTGGAACGTGTGTTAGTCACTCAGCCACGTCTGACTCTTTATGACTCTTTATGAGCCCTCCAGGCTCCTCTTTCTGTGGGATTTTCCTGGCAAAAATACTGGAGTGGGTAGCCATTCCCTTCTCCAGGGGATCTTGCCGACCCAGGGATCGAACCCGGTTCTCCTGCTTTGCAGGCAGATTCTTTACCGTCTGAGCCATCAGGGAAGCCCCAAATAGTGATCAGTATCCTCAATTTATAGATGAGGGAATAAAGACTTAGTTTAAGATTCATGCTCTGATCCCACACTTAGTAAGTGGCAGAATTGGGTTTAAAACCCAGATTTATCTGATTCCAGTGTTCTTCTTATCTCAGATGCATCATACCATGAACATGTAACATTATAGGGTTATTAACACTGACATGGCCCACTCACGCCTCTCCCCCCAACCCCAAGGCTGACATTTGAGCTTGGGAGGCACGAAGTCAAGGATGAATTAGACAGTTGATGGTTTCGCTGTGACTGCGGTTAACACCCTCAAGGAAGAAGTAAGTATGGCTGTTTTCATCAGGGGTCAGAGGGCCGGGCCTGGCCTGAGAGGCTTGAGAGGGGTGAGGAGGAATTAAGTGGGCAAACATTCCTGGCAGAGGGAAGGGCAGGAACAAAGACCCTGAGACCAGGAAGACTGTGTGCTGGAAGCTGATGGAAGGGCAGGGAGCTTGGAATGAAGGGGGCCTTAAGGGTGGAGAACTTGGTGAGGCATTGAAGGCCAAGGAAATAATTAGGGGCTTTATCCTAACAACATGGGGTAGCCATTGATGGGTTTTAAGTAGCGGCATACACAAATCTGAGATGTTTTTAAAGGATCCCCCTGGCTGTTTTATAAACAATTGGCTGAGGGACAAGAGAAGGTGCAGGGAGAGTTACCGATAGGCCAGCAATGCTGGTGGCTCACAAGTTTCCAGACTGGCTGAGGGCACAGGCTCTCTCCATCACCCCTCCTCACTGTGCCTCAAAGATGCTCCAAAGGCTCTATCAGCTAGCAAAATAATCTCATAATCAGGGACTAACTTTACAGATGTGGAAGCCAGAAGGACTACTGCAGCCTGGCAGCATGGTTCCGGGGATCTTGTCCTCCTCCCCCAAGCCCTCCAGCTAAGGCCAGGGTTGGGGTGACCGCAAAAGCAACACCCCTTTTCTCCTCTCCCTCCTGGTTCCACACTGTCCTAAGTCATTCTTTTGAGCAGTCCCAGGTATTCCCTGGACCAGTCCCAGGACCTTTCAAAGGAGGCTGCCATTAACTTCGTTACCTCCACCATAGTTTGGCCTCATGTCAAACAAAAGAGAGGGAACACAACCCTGCCCACCAACAGAAAATTGGATTAAATATTTACTGAACATGGGCCCACCCATCAGAACAAGACCCAGTTTTCCCCTCAGTCAGTCTCTCCCATCAGGAAGCTTCCATAATCCTCTTATCCTTCTCCATCAGAGGGCAGACAGAATGAAAACCACAATCACAGGAAACTAACCAATCTGATCACATGTACTGTCTAACTCAATGAAACTATGAGCCATGCCATGTAGGGCTACCCAAGATGGATGGGTCATGGTGAAGAGTTCTGAAAAAATGTGGTCCACTGGAGAAGGGAATGGCAAACCACTTCAGTATTCTTGCCTTGAGAACCCCATGAACAGAATGCAAAGGCAAAAAGATAGGACACTGAAAGATGAACTCCCCAGGTTAGTAGGTGCCCAATATGCTACTGGAGATCAGTGGAGAACTAACTCCAGAAAGAATGAAGAGACAGAGCCACAGCAAAAACATCACCCAGTTGTGCATGTGACTGGTGATGGAAGTAAAGTCTGATACCATAAAAATAAATACTGCATAGGAACCTGGAACGTTAGGTCCATGAATCAAGAAAAATTGGAAGTGGTCAAACAGGAGATGGTAAGTGTGAACATTGACATTTTAGGAATCAGTAAACTAAAATGGACTGGAATGGGTGAATTTAACTCAGATTACCATTATATCTACTACTGTGGGCAAGAATCCCTTAGAAGTAATGGAGTAGCCCTCATAGTCAAACAAAAAAGTCCAAAATGCAGTACTTGAATGCAGTCTCAAAAATGACAGAATGATCTCTGTCCGTTTCCAAGGCAAACCATTCAATATCACAGTAATCCAAGTCTATGCCCCAACCAGTAGTGCTAGAGAAGCTGAAGTTGAACGGCTCTATGAAGACCTACAAGACTTTCTAGAACTAACACCCAAAAAAAGATGTCCTTTTCATTATAGAGGACTGGAATGCAAAAGTAGGAAGTCAAGAAATACTTGGAGTAACAGCCAAATTTGGCCTTGGAGTACAAAATGAACCAGGGCAAAGGCTAACAGAGTTTTGCCAAAAGAACACACTGGTCATAGCAAACATCCTCTTCCAACAACACAAGAGAAGACTCTGCACATGGACATCACCAGATAGTCAACACCAAAATCAGATTGATTATATTCTTTGCAGCCAAAGGTGGAGAAGCTCTATACCGTGAGCAAAAACAAGACTGGGAGCTGACTGTGGTTCAGATCATGAACTCCTTATTGCCAAATTCAGACTTAAATTGAAGAAAGTGGGGAAAACCACTAGAACATTCAGGTATGACCTAAATCAAATCCCTTATGATTAAACAGTGGAAGTGAGAAATAGATTCAAGGGATTAGATCTGGTAGACAGAATGCCTGAAGAACTATGGATTGAGGTTCATGACATTGTATAGGAGATAATGATCAAAACCCTCCCCAAGAAAAACAAATGTAAAAAGGCAAAATGGTTGTCTGAGGAGGCCTCACAAATAGCTGAGAAAAGAAGATAAGCAAAAGGCAAAGGAGAAAAGAAAAGATACACCCATTTTAATGCAGAGTTCCAAAGAATAACCAGGAGAGATAAGAAAACCATCCTCAGTGATCAATGCAAATAGAGGAAAACAATAAAATGGGGAAAACTAGAGATCTCTTCAAGAAAATAAGAGATACCAAGGGAACATTTCATGCAAAGATGGGCACAATAAAGGACAGAAATGGTATGGACCTAACAGAAGCAGAAGATATTAAGAAGAGGTGGCAAGAATACCCAGAAGAACTATACAAAAGAGATCTTCCAGATAACCATGATGCTGTGATCACACCTAGAGCCAGACATCCTGGAATGTGAAGTCAAATGGGCCTTAGGAAGCATCACTGAACAAAGCTAGTGGAAGGGATGGAATTCCAGTCGAGTTATTTCAAATCATAAAAGATGATACTGTAAAGGTGCTTAAGTCAATATGCCAGCAAATTTGGAAAACTCAGCAGTGGCCACAGGACTGGAAAAGGTCAGTTTTCATTCCAATCCCAAAGAAAGGCAATGCCAAAGAATGTTCAAACTACTGCACAATTGCACTCATCTCACACGCTTGCAAGGTAATGCTCAAAATTCTCCAAGCTAGGCTTCAACTGTACGTGAACCATGAACTTCCAAATGTTCAAGCTGGACTTAGAAAAGACAGAGGAACCAAAGATCAAATTGCCAACATCCGTTGGATCATCAAAAAAGCAAGAGAGTTCCAGAAAAACATCTATTTCTGCTTTATTGACTATGCCAAAGCCTTTGACTGTGTGGATCACAACAAACTGTGGAAAATTCTTCAAGAGATAGGAATATCAGACCACCTGACCTGCCTCCTAGGAAATCTGTATGTAGGTCAAGAAGCAACAGTTAGAACTGGACACGAAACTACAGACTGGTTCCAAATCAGGAAAGGAGCACGTCAGGGCTGTATATTGTCACCCTGCTTGTTTAACTTATATGCAGAGTACGTCATGACAAATGCTGGGCTGGATGAAGCACAAGCTGGAATCAAGATTGTCAGGGGAAATATCAATAACCTCAGATATGCAGATGACACCACCCTTATAGCAGAAAGCGAAGAAGAACTAAAGAGCCTCTTGATGAAAGTGAATGAGGAGAATGAAAAAGTTGGCTTAAAGCTCAACATTCAGAAAACTAAGATCATGGCATCCAGTCCCATCACTTCATGGCAAATAGGTGAGGAAACAATGGAAACAGTGACAGACTTTATTTTGGGGGGCTCCAAAATCACTGCAGATGGTGACTGCAGCCATGAAATTAAAAGATATTTGCTCCTTGGAAGAAAAGCTATGACCAACCTAGACAGCATATTAAAAAGCAGAGACATTACTTAGCCAACAAAGGTCCATCTGGTCAAGGCTATGGTTTTTCCAGTAGTCATGTATGGATGTGAGAGTTGGACTATAAAGAAAGCTGAGTGCCAAAGAATTAATGCTTTTGAACTGTGGTGTTGAAGAAGACTCTTGAGAGTCCTTTGGACTGCAAGGAGATCCAACCAGTCCATCCTAAAGGAGATCAGTCCTGAATATTCATTGGAAGGACTGATGCTGAAGCTGAAACTCCAATACTTTGACCATCTGATGTGAAGAACTGACTCATTCGAAAAGACCCTGATGCTGGGAAAGATTGAAGGTGGGAGGAGAAGGGGATGACAGAGGATGAGATGGTTGGATGGCATCACCAACTTGATGGACATGAGTGAGCAAGCTCTGGGAGTTGGTGATGGACAGGTAAGCCTGGTGTGCTGCAGTCCATGGGGTTGCAAAGATTCGGACACTACTGAGTGACTGAACTGAACCGAACAGAAGGTATTTCCTTCAATCTGCTTTTGAAATCTGCTTAACCAGTTTTCATCAATACTGATAAAGCTCCTCCAGTTCAGGCCTCCCCATCTCACCCTATCAATCCCCCAGGAGGGCCCCTCCAGGTCACACCACATCCAGCTGGGGCTTGGCTGCCCCTTGGAGACCCAGTTTTCAGGAGAGCTCAGAAATCCTTCCCCAACTCCCACCCACTCTGCCCACCCCTTTCTCCTTCTGAAAGATGAGAAGAGGGTAGTCTGGGACAAAGAAAGAGCTGCTCCTCCCCTCCCTCACCCCCTCCCCGGGTGTCCGGGCCAGACTCTCTCTCCTGGCCTAGAGGGCCTCGGGCTGCCTGGGCCACTAGGTTTGGTGCCACTAGGAGGGGCCGTCTCCTGCCTTCTGTCTGCCCCCTCTCCCCCAACTATTCCCACCACTCTCACGGGACCGAGCAACACTCAGATCTGAGCCTTGTAAGTGAAGGGCAGGGATTCCTAGAGCCCTACGCCTGCCCTGGCACCAGATGCCAATGCTGTAACGTATCCCTTTGGCCATTTTGTCTCCTTTGCCATGAAGACCCCTCAGGGCACTTGTAGGAAAGGGCCACATTTTGACCTAACACTATCCTCAGAGCACTGTAATCTCGCCACAATTTCAAACCTCCATTCTACAGATGGGGAAGTGGAGGTTCAGAGGGGCTCAAGAGCTTGCCTGCTGCTAAGCGGGAATCCACAGATGAAGCCAAGCCTGTTCCTTATATGCTTCCTGGCTGAGTGAGCAGGACAGAGAGAGGGGCCCTGAGGGCCTTTGCCCCCATCGGCGGGGCCGTGATGACACCCCCAGGGCCGCAGCACACACCAGCCCTGCAGGGGTCTGGCGCCACATCCTGACAGTCAGCGCGGGCCAGGGTCTGGAGACTGGAGCTGCGTCACTGAGGTCCCACAGAGAGCCCCCACCACGCCCCAGGGATGGCCACGCACCCCTGCTCAGCGTCCTCGAGGCAGACATCAGCGAGAAAAGGTGAGGCATGGCTGGGATTCAGGGTTTTCAGCCTTTCCCGTCAGCCCCAGATGGGAGCACCCCTGTCCTCCCGCCCCGCTCTGACCCCTCCCCCAGTCTCCCCCCGACCCCAGCACCCCACCACCACTCAGAGCAGGCCTCGCTCCATCTCCTGATATCAGGGCAAACTTACTGCTAAGAGCATGGTGGGAGGGACCACCAGCGGGATTAATGCACCAGCAGCCCCAGAGGGGCAGCTGCCAAGCTCACCAAACACACATCATGAAAAGTTATTGCTCAGAAAACATCAGGAGCAGCACTCACTCATAAATATTTAATGCCCCCACCGCAGGCAGCCAGACTTCCTGCAAGGCGGTTAATTGCCTCCAGGACAAGGAGGCCAGGGTCTCCTCAGTGCCAAGGCAACTCCTTCAGCCCCCTCCTCGTCCTTCCACCCCAGCGCCACAGCCCCCCACCCCCTCGTTCCCCCAGCCCCCACCCACCCACCTTGCCCAACAGCTGAGCAGGTCCTTTCACTTCCTGGTTCTGCTGGCCAAGGATGAAGAAGCCCCTTAAGTCTTTATTTTTTTACAAATTTTTTTTAATTTATTTTAATTGGAGGCTAATTACAATATTGTAGTGGTTTGTGCCATACATTGACCTTAAGTCTTTAAATGTCACAACACAGGCTCTATCCGCTCTTCCTACCCAACCTCCCGGAAATCTTCCTTACTTGCTTTACACTCCAGTCATATTGAGTCAGTGACTGTTCCCTAAACAAGCCAAGTTTTTACCAGGCGGGAGACAGATGACCCCTTTCCCCCTGCCCCAGGGTAAAGCCATTGGAGATTCATTCCCTGTGGATTAAAATAGCAGGACAATTAAGGGAGAGGCTGGGCCCTGCCCAGACCACGTATTTCTTATTCTCAAAGTCAGAAGACCCCCTGGAACACACGTGTGCAGAAAAGTTCCTTGGAGGTCAAAGGGTGAGTGATGTCAAGAGATGCTCTACCCACAGGCCTTTTCAGTAGAATCCATCTTAGCTAAGAGATGCTTGCACGTACACGGAAGGAAACTGAGATACACCAGATATGGACTGAGAAGCAAGCAAATCAAAATGACTGACCTCAGGAAACCTGGAAGAAATGCCCCATAAAAGTAATTCAAACTGCCACGAGAGTGAGAGTCGGGAACTTTCCATCTGAGTCTGCCCGTGTGTCGAGCCACAGGTTGTTTTTGCTGTTTAGTCACTAAGTCATGTCCTCTTTGCAACCCCATGGACTGCAGCACACCAGTCTTCTGTGTCCTTCACTATCTCCCAGAGTTTGCTCAAACTCATGTCCATTGAGTCGGTGATGCCATCCAACCATCTCATCCTCTGCCTTCCCCTTCTCTTGCCTTCAGTCTTTCCCGGCATCAGGGTCTTTTCCAATGAGTCAGTTCTTTGCATCAGGTGGCAAAAATATTGGAGCTTCAGCTTCGGCATCGGTCCTTCCAATGAACATTCAGGGTTGATTTTCTTTAGGATTACTTGGCTCGATCTCCTTGCAGTTCAAGGGACTCTCAAGAGTCTTCTCCAGCACCACAGTTCAAAAGCACCAATTCTTTGGTGCTCAGCCTTCTTTATGGTCCAACTCTCACATGTACTGTACTCTTTTCCCTCAATAAATAATTTACTTGCTTCATTACTTTTCATCTTTGTGGGAATTCCCACAAAGTCCACGGTCCACCCCACTCCCAACCTTGTTCTCCAGGGACAAGTCTAAAGTCCCAGCTCAAGGGTTCTCCCTGTGTCACAGGTGCTGTGTGTGTTTCTGGTGGAGTGCCACGCAGGATGGCACCCATCTACTGACATGACAGAACCCCCACCAAGTCAAGTTCCTGGAGGGAAGAACCTAGATTTGCTATTTAGAAGCACCCTAGCTCTCTCTCGCGCGCGCTCTCTCTCTCTCTGTCTGCTGCCCCCAAGGAGCTACCAATAAAGAGGAAAACACTGAAGGAAGGAAGCAGATGGAGGGGAAGGGGGAGGACTTCTCATCTGGAAGATGGGATAAGTGCCTCTTTGTCAAGATTGGCATAAAACTGAAAGAACACATGCAAAGCACAGTGCCTGGGATGCAATAGATGCTTCAAAAATATTTTTGGACAAAATTAAGGAATGAAGGAGGCAGTGAACGGTGTCCACAAGGAGAAGAAATTGGAGAGGAGAGAAACTGGGGGCAGGAGGGGAGAAAACAAATTCTTAATGAGCATCTATTCCATACCAGGCACAGTCCCAGGCTCCAGATACACTCAGTGACGGAAAAAAAACAACCACCATATCACTGCATCCAAGAACCTACAATCTAGAGGGAAGATAGAGCTCAGTCTTAGCCCCAGTGTGAAGTGTAGGCACTGCCATTCTAAGAGTTTATTATTCACTTCCCATGGCCTCCAAGATCAAGGTCAATCTCCTGAGCTTGCATTTATGGAGTCAGGATAGATAGACCATGCCTGTGTGCATGCATGCCTGCTAAGTTGTTCCAGTCATGTCTGACTCTTTGCAACTCTATGGACCATAGCCCACCAAGCTCCTCTGTTCAGTGGATTCTCCAGGCAAGAATACTGGAGTGGGTTTCCATGCCCTCCTCCAGGGGATCTTACTGGCCCAGGGATCTAACCAGGGATCTTACATCTCCTGCAATGGCAGGCGGATTCTTTACCACTAGCGCCACCTGGGAAGCCCAGATGGACCATGCTATGTAACAAATAGCCCCCCAGATTTCAGTAGCTTATAGGAGTTTGTCATTCAGGCAAATCCACACCAGTCCAGGCATGATCTAGCCTGGGTAGACCCTGTGTTTTGGGCAGCTCTGCTCCAGTGATACCTCCGTGTGTCACCGCCCGTTTCTTTTCTGCTCAAGTTGGTATGAAACCGTGGCCCATTCCAGGGTGCTTACTCTGAGCCTCTGCACATCCTCCTCTCCCTGGACAGAAGACACTGCCACCCGCTCCCACCGGCAGATCCCGGAGGATCCCACTATTCTGACATACGGAGCTTGGCTGTGCTGTAGGTTCAAAAAGAGAGGAGGAGAGCAAGGCACTCGCCACATTTCCCTGAAGACTTATCCTCTCCACCTGAGAGATGGGCAGAATTGTTCCTGCTGCTGTGGGTGGGGAGTAGGATGCCTCTTTCTGCCTCTGGGAAGAATCCACTCCCTGGAATCCTCACAATCCTTGAAGACAGTTTCTACCCAAGGGCTGTTGTAGGCTGTGAAGCAGAGAGAAGAAAGAAATTGGCCTTGAGGTTGGAAGCCCTCAGCCCGTGGCCACAACGTGTTAGCTAAAGGGGAAGCAAGCCATGGAGTTCAAAATAGAGAAAGAAAAGGAAATGAAGGCAGCTCATCTCCCCGTCCCCGCCGCCCCCGCCCCTGCAGTGCGTTAGAGGATGAATCAGCTTCTACTCTTCATTTCTTTTCCTCTTGGAGGTAGTGGTAGGGCTGGGGGTGAGTAAGCCGTATGGTTCCCCAATGCGGTCGCGGTCAAGGTCACTGGACACTTGGCTCTGCCCCCTCTCGGCCCGTGAGAATGAGTTCCACATCCTCTCACACCAGCTCCATTTCCCCTCTCCCCCGCCCCCCACCGCCCCCGGCAATCCCCTTCTGGCTTTTGCTTCCCTCTCCCAAGTCCAAGTCAAAGCACAGTCCGCCCCAGCCCCCACCCCACTGGCCCAGCCAGCCCCTCGCAGAGCACAGGGCATGGTCCGAAACCACATCGTGCAACGTGATTCACTCGATCTGTGGAAAGACTGATGCAATTGTGGGTGAGGAGTCATTTCTGCTGATGAGGAAACCACAGTAACCCAGCAGGGGTGAGAGGGCAATCCATCAGGGCAATCGGGACACACCCTGAGAAAGGGCACTACCCGGAGCCCTCAGGCTTCCCGGAGCGGCCCATCCACACCGCAGCGGGGGCCAGGGAACAGGACAGACCCCCTAGCGCACGGCTCCCACTGGCTGAGATGCAGCAGGTGTGGGGCTGGGAGGAAGGCTGCTCATGTCCATGGGCCAACAAGCCCGTCAGCTTCCTACCCCCAGCCCTGAGCTTGTGTCCCCAGCTATGAGGGATCAAGCCAGAGACTGCCTCTCTCTGGGCGGTGGCACCCCGACCCTCCTCACAGCGTTGTGCTTGCTTCCTGGAGTTGGCAAGGGATCACGTGAGGTCTCGTCATTGCCCCTACACTGGGTTCTTTTCGTCTATTCTTTATCATCTGGGTAGTACGTGCTCAGGGTGGGTCTCCACCTTCAAACAGAAGCCATTCTAGACAGATGCTAGAGACATTAGCCCTACCAGAAAGCGACACATCACCTCACCAGATCAACAGACCTGTGAAAGGGAGGCATTCTTTCTTTTTTGAAAAAAAATATTTTGTTTATTTTGTTGCACTGGGTCTTAGTTGCGGCACACCAGATCTTTGATCTTTAGTTGCGGCATGTGGGATCTAGCTCCTTGTCCGGGGATCGAAGGCAGGCCCCCTGCATTGGAATTGAGGGGACCTAGCCACTAGGTCTAGGGGAGGCAGGGAAATCCCAAGTGAGGCATTCTTATCCCATTCTACTGCAGAAGGAGCCAAGGAGCCTTCTACTCAGAAGGCAGTATAACCCACAAGGACACCAGTAACTTGGCAGAGAGCAGCCCAAACTCTCTTCAAACTCCCTGCTCAGAGTTCTCTACAGATTCCAGCCACCTGCTAACTCAGCTTCCTTCATGGGGGTCTCTTGATGAGGGCCAAAGAGATGAGGAGTCCTCTAAGAAGCGCCAAGCAAAATATGAAAGGAGAGAGCAGGACAGTTCACCCTCCACATCTGTAGGTCACTGACCCACAGAGCCAAGAACCATGTCAAACGCAGGCCACTGCCCCATCCTTCTGCCCTCCCACCGCCCCCCGCCCCCCGCAGCCTGAAGGGCCCCTGGAGCGTCGTAAAGGCTCTCAGCCTTCCAGGTGCGAGCCTGGCCCCTGGTGCCAGAACCTGGAACTGCATGGAGGCCGAGGCGGCCCAAGAGGTCAGGAAGCTCGGCGCTCACAGTGGAGCGCAGTGCTGAGCCTCAGAGCTGTTGAATATGGCCGCACTTCCCAGCCCGCCAGTCTGCGTGACTCTGAACCCCAGGCTACAGGGTCTTGATAACCAACTCCTTCACAGGGCCAGTTCTTGGAATATGCTCATGAGTCACGAATCTCATAATGACCTAGGAGGCACATAGAGTTTTAGCCCCTTTCTACAGATGAATAAACTGAGGCCGCAGCAGTGAGAAAAAACTCCCCAACTACAATTAGGAAGTCAATGACAGACCCTACACTCGAACCCAGATTTTCTAATTTAAAAGACCACTCCCTCCAATTTTCCTAAAATCTCCACCCCTTGGGTTACTAAAGGTAGAAAAGAGATAGGAGAACATGGCTTCTAGGACAGCCCACACACATCAGGTAGATTTACTTTGGAAAAATAAATGTATTTAAAATTCATGCCTTGATTTGAAATTAAAGAGTTTATTTAAAACAATTGTACTTAAACATGCTTATATAAAATAAAATACTTGCAAGATAGCTTTCCACCTGCTCCTAATAGCCCATGAGCATAGGACAGGTGATCTAATAAATATCGTGTCTAGAGGGGGTGGATAGCACCAAGATTGCCAGATTTAGCAAATAAAAGTACGGACTGTGCAGTTACATTTAAACCAGATAAGCAATGAATCTGCTATTTGGGACATATTTATGCTAAAAAAAAAAAGAAAAAAGAAAAGAAAAAAGATTTGTTGTTTATCTAAATTCAAGTGTAACTGGATGTCCTCTGTTTAATCTGGCAATCCTAGACTAGGTGCTACTGGGGATGGGAGAGAACTGCAGCTAGATTGGGGGTTCCAGGAACAGTTTGGAGGCCTGTTAACCAGCGAGGGGTGAGGAGGGGGAGAGGCGGTGAAGTTGGAGATCCAGGCAGAAATTTGGAAGCTGCTCAGGGTTCTGGGTCCAGGAGTGACATGATAATGTCCTTCTTTTCTTACAGATTATTCTGACCCCACATGGAATATAAGAAAGGGGGAGTAGGGACTTCCCCGGCAGCCCAGTGGCTAAGACTTCGCACTTCTACTGTAAGAGGCGTGAGTTGGATCCCTGGTTAGGGAAATAAGATCCTGCATGCCATGCGGCCAAATTTTATTGAAATAAATAAAAATAAAATTGACATCTATAATATCAAAAAAAAAGAAGGGGGAGCAGTCAGTCAGGGAGGGCCAACAAGGATGTATGTGAGGGCATGCGGTTCATGCAGGGCTGCACGACGGGTGGAGGTGGTGGGAAGTGGTAGGTTCAGGACATGTTCTGAAGGCGGAGCCCCCTGGACCCCCACCCTCAGGGCCCGGAGGGCCAGCCTCTTCTCATCTTGGGTGCTTTGTTGCTCAGCTGTGTCCGACTCTTTGCAACCCCATGGACTGTAGCCCACCAGGTTCCTTTGTCCATGGGATTCTCCAGACAAGAATACTGGCTGGGGTGCCATGCCCTCCACCAGAGGATCTTCCCAATCCAGGGATCAGACCCAGGTCTCCCACATTGCAGGCAGATTCTTTACTGTCCGAGCCACCACCAGGGAATCTTCTCATCTTAGCCCTTCCCAATCCTGCTCTCTGAACCACACCCCCCTGGTTTTGCACCCTCAGTTCTGACGTCCGCTGTTTTCCTCCTCCCTCCATGAACTCCCCACCCGGGTACCACCTGATGGGGCTGCCCTGCTCCTCTTGGCAGGCAGGTCCACGGAGGGAAGAGAAAGAGAAGTCACTGTGTTGCTTTTCTTGTCCACCTCAAGGCCACCATGCCCCCCAGGGGACCCAGTCAAGTGGCCAATGTCAGGTTTTGCCGAGAGAAGCCTGTCCCTCTGCACACAACCGAGAACCTAGGCAGGCTGGGCCCCCTGCCGGCCCCCCTAGAAGCAGGGCCCCTGAAGGGCCCCTGAAGAGGCTGTGTTACCCTTCAAGTCTCAGGCAGGGTGAAGAGACCAGTGCTCCAGGCCCTGACTCAACGCCTACCAACCCCACTGCAGGGAAAAACTCCTGGATGCAGGGCAAACCACCGCCCCTCCGCCCCCAACCACTGCATACTGTCCCCGAACCAGACCTCAGAAGGAGAAAACGCTGGTCTTTCGGCTCAAGGTCAGTGATTTTCAAACTTATTCCCAAATTAGGCCACTGTGGAGGGGGAGAAGGGAAGGGAGACCTGGGGCAAATCCAGGAACTAACGGTCCCCCACATCAGCCACGTTAGTTATACATGTTTTACATGTATAACTATACATGTTTTGTAAACTGGGGCTCCTGGTAAAATTATTTTTTAAAATAGCATTTTTTAAACGTTAAATTTTAATTTAACGTTTAAAAAATGTTAAACAATTAATTAAAATTTTAAAATAAATTAATTTATTTTTATTTGGCTGCACTGGGTCTTTGTTGCATCACACCGACTCTCTAATAGTGGTGCAGGCTCCAGAGTGCACAGGCTCAGTAACTGCAACTCTTGGGCTTAGCTGCTCTGATGCAAGTGGGATCTTAGTTCCCCAGCCACGATCAAACCCATGTCCCTTATCGGAAGGCAGATTTTTTAACCATGGGACCACCAAGGAAGTCCTTAAAATTCTTCTTTTAAAGGATGCCTTGGTGAAAATATTCCCACCTGTGTGCATTTGGAACCCATGGACGGGTCCACGTGTTGAGGACTTGTTCTCCTGTATAAAGACTCCCTAGGTTCTGCTTTCCCAGCACCATATCATCTGAGCCCTGCTCCCTTAGCTTTCTTTCCTGTACTATCATTCCACCTGAGACTTTACGTCCTGGTACTGCCTGACCCTCTCTCCAGGGGTCTCCATATCAGAATCCCCACAGCACCTCCTAACACCACCTGGGCTGAGGATCACATGGCCCATTTTACAGATGAGATCACTGAGGCCCGGAGGCAGCAGAACCTGAACTGGATGCTGGGAGTCTGACTTTAGATGCTGGCCCTCGGCGGGCTCCTACTGAGGCCCCAACCCCAGCTCCCTGCCAGGATCCCCATCTGGGCCACCAGAGTCCCAAGTCTTAGGACAGATTGACTCCTGCTGGAAGTCTGCCTCAGAGCTGGAGGCCATGCTCTGATCAGAGCAGCCCAGACTGGCCTGTGCAGAGAAGAATGTCATCTCTGGGGTCTCGGCCCTGGAGTCCAATCCCTGGGTGGCCTCCTCCCGGCAGCCTGTCATCTGTTACATAGCAGGAGAGATATGCTGGGGAACACTTCCAGCTGAGATGGATGCCCAATCAAAGCCAAGAGGAGAGGTAGAGCCCTACACACAGCAGCCTATTGAGAACCCATGCAGCTCAAGGACCCCCTCAGCCCCCAATCACCCTTTGCTGGGCATCAGAATCAAAACCACAGATGCTCAGATGGAACTCACTGAAGTTCAGTTGACTCAGGGTGAGGCCTGGGCCTGAGGATTGTTTGAAAGCTGCCCGGGTGATGTTTTGGACAGCCAAGGTTGAGAACTACCATCTGGTTCAACTTTTCCCTTCTACAGAGGAGAAAACTGAGGCCCACAAGAAAGGGCTGGTGACACCTTAGGGTCAGGATCCAAGACGTACCACCTAAGACTAAGACCCTGGAGCCAGGAGTCTTTGCACCCTCAAACCATTACCCCCCACAATATTCAGACCTGGGTCATGACATGTACAAGGGAGAGGGGAGAACATACGCCCTGGCTCCTGGCCCTGGCAGGAAACTCTGGCCTTCACTCTGTTCTCCTGGACTGTTTTCTGTGAGTCACACAGTGGGAAGGTGACTCTGGGTAGGCAAACACAGCTGTGTCAGCCTCAGTGAGCAGTTTTGAGCACCTACTGTATGCAGACACTCTTGCTAAATTCTTTGCTGGCTTTTTCATCTAGAAGATCTGCAGGTTTCTGGCCCAAACTGTTCCACTTTCCCCAAGAGAAATAGGAAGCTGCTGTCCATCACTGGATGAACTGGATAAAGAAAATGCCCTTTACGTATGTGGAATGAAACATTCCATTGCATTGGAATATTATTCAGCCATAAAAAGGACATCCTGCCACTTCCCACATCATGGATGGATCTTGAGGGTATTAGGCTAAGTGAAATAAGTCAGATGGAGAAAGATAAATGCTGTGTCATTTCACTTACATTCGGAATCTAAACCCATCAAACTCGTAGAAACAGAGAGTAGAAGGAGGGTTTCAGGGCCTGAGGAGTGGGGTAAACAGGAAGAGTTGGTCAACAGGTACAAACTTTCGGTTATAAAATGATGAAGTCGCAGAGATGTGATGCACAGCATGGTGAACTACAGTCAGTAATACGGTATTGTGTACTGAAAAAGTGGTTAAGGGAGTAGATCTTAAATATTCTCCCCATAACAATGACAACAACAAAATGGTATTTATGGGAGGTGAAAAACATGTTATGGGAGATGAAAGATGTGTTAACTAACCTTATTGCAGTAAACACCTTATGGTATATGGGTGCATCAAATCAACATACTGTGCACTTAAAACCTACAATGTTTTTTAAATTTTTTATTTTACATTGAAGTTGACTGTGAAGAAAGCTGAGTGCCAAAAAATTGATGCTTTTGAACTGTGGTGTTGGAGAAGACTCTTGAGAGTCCCTTGGACTGCAAGGAGATCCAACCAGTCCATCCTAAAGGAGATCAGTCCTGGGTGTTCATTGGAAGGACTGATGCTGAAGCTGAAACTCCAGTACTTTGGCCACGTCATGCGAAGTGTTGGCTCATTGGAAAAGACCCTGATGCTGGGAGGGATTGGGGGCAGGAGGAGAAGGGGTTGACAGAGGATGAGATGGCTGGATGGCATCACCGACTTGATGAACATGGGTCTGAGTAGACTTCGGGAGTTGGTGATGGACAGGGAGGCGTGGCGTGCTGCGATTCATGGGTCGCAAAGAGTCAGGGACGACTGAGCGACTGAACTGAACTGAACTGAACTGATAGCCAGTTAACAATACTGTGACAGTTGC
This sequence comes from Cervus canadensis, assembly GCF_019320065.1. Lineage (NCBI taxonomy): Eukaryota > Metazoa > Chordata > Mammalia > Artiodactyla > Cervidae > Cervus > Cervus canadensis. The sequence goes on from NC_057391.1 coordinate 16,269,972, forward strand.
AGGCGGACAGCAAAGGGATTCAGCCAAACACATACATGTATCCGTTCTCCCTCAAACTCCCCTCCCATGCCGGCTGCCACATAACACTGAGCAGAGTTCCCTGGGCTACAGGAGGTCCTTGGTGGTTATCCACTTTAAATACAGTGGGCACATGTCAGTCTCAAACTCCGTAACTATCCCATCTCTCTCCCTTCCTCCTTGGTAACCATTGGTTCAAAACTTACACTATATTATATGTCAGTTATATCAATAAAGATGGAGAGGGGAATGTAAGTAAGCTGGGTTTCCCCTACTTTAGTAGTCACGTCCTGTTTAATAAAATCCAAAAAGGCCTTGCTTGAAATTTCTGTCTAACAAGGAAAGAGCTTCCATTCTTATTCTAGGCATGCAGCCCCTGGCCCCCCGCCTGGCCTGAGCTGCGGTGGGCGTGAAGCACAGCGTTCAGTCAGCACACGTGAGTTCTAGGCCCATCTCTGCCATCACGTGCTCGTGGGGCAAGTCATTCTCCTTCTCTGAGCCTCGGTGGCACTATTCATTAAATAGGTGGGGTAAACTCCATCAGGATATTCAAATTTATTTTGTGCAAGCCAACACTTTCTTCCCATAAAACTGCACGTGGGTTACACAGCTTATCACGGATCCAGTAAAAGCAGCAGCTGGACTTTCAGAATGGGCATACACAGCCTTTCCACCCCCACCCCCACCCCAAGGAAGCTCCCCAGAATTCCCTGAAACTTCACTCTGCTTGGCTAATAAGGTTGCCTTTGGTTCTGTCACCTGGAATTGATGGGGGACAGGGGAGACGGGGTGGTGGTAAGGTGTCATCTGAACAGCGGGGTCCAGCATTCCTCTTTCCTAGAACAGAGAAAGCAACTTCTTATCCATCTGCCATGACTCAATAGCTAAAGAGGTAGCATGAGAGGGAGTAACAGTGCAGGCCAGTGGCTCTCGGGCGAGCGGAGGGGACATCATGCGGGCATGGGGGGCCTGGCAGCACCTCAGCTCAGAATCAGATTTCCCCTTCTCTCCAGGATGCGGGCCAGAGTGTCCCACTGGTAGTTCCTTGTGACTTCTTGATCTATTTCCTAATCTGTGAAATAAGCACATCAGGGTTGTTGGGAGGGTTGGCCAAAAAGTTCATCAGGGTTTTTCCATAACATCTTACAGAAAAACCCAAATGAACTTTCTGGTCAACTCAATAGAAAGCATGCAAAGGGCTCAGAGCAGGGCCCAGCACATCCCCAGCAGTTACTACTTGTTAAGTGTGGTTTTCTGTGTTGTTATTTTTCTGCCTTGCGGTTTGTACGCGCCTTTGATTGGGTGGGGGCAGGGGAGCGTCATCTAATTCTTAGAGCTGGTGGAAACGGTGGAAACCTCCTTTGAGAGATAAAGAAAGTGAGTCTCAGAGAAAGAAAAGGGCCTTGCCCAAATTCACGTGGTGAGTCAGAATCGAGCTGGGGCTCCGGGGAGGACTCCAGCCTCCCTCCCGGGAGGCCTCCGCGCAGGCAGAGCGCGCACCGCCCGCTTCCTCCTCGGCTCAGGCCCATTGGCCTCCGTCGACCCGTCCGCCCACAGGCCCTCCGCCCACCGGCGGTGGGGAAACCGCGGACCCCTAGGGCGGCCTTGGGTTCCTGAGGCCCCATTCGGCCTCTCCCTCGGAGCACACCCTCCCTCCCCTGCCCAACCAGGGCCTGTAATTGCGCTAACTGCCCCCTGGGGAAGGGGAGCCTCAGCTTCATCCACATGAGTCAGGTTTCCAGGGCAGAAACCACATCGAACAGCCTCAGCCTCGTCACCGCTCCCCACAAACCACTTCCTGCCCCTTTCCTGGCACCGCCAGCCTGAGGCTCGTGGCAGCTGCCGGGCCTTGGTCTCTGCTGCTCCAGTCCTAGCCCACTGCAAACCCAGCCGCACACACCCGCTGCCCCCACCCCAGGAGCAGGAATCTGTCTGTCCAGGTGGAGGGGCCCTGGCCTGGGTCAGGAAGGCAGCGGGAAATCCCCCCAGGATCATCTCAGCCCTGGCTGTTCCTGACTCCTCAGTCACTGTCTGTAATTTGTTCAAGCAGCCTCATGTCTCCCACTGCAGCGGGAGACAGAGATGCAGGGCTGGCTGCCCCCTGCCCGTCCACCCAGGGCTGTGGCCCAGCTATGCCCATTTCTCCACAGGAGGTTGTAGGGAGAACAGAAAGAGCACGGGCTTTGGAGGCAGACCGATCTAAGTTTGGATTCCAGTCTTGCCATTGCCTTACTGTGACTTGATCGGGGACTTCATCTTTCTTAGCCTCAGTTTTCCCACCTATAAAATGGACAGCATAGCATCACTTCTAGATGTGTCAGGAGGAATGACTGAGCTAATACACACAAAGGCCTACAAAGTACACTGTACATAGTAGATGCTCAATAACTGCTGGTGTCCTTCGTCCTCCATAGCAGTTCTGGTGAAGTGGTGACCGGCGGCCCAATGTCAGGAAGAGTCCTCCAGTGGGAATCAAGAGACTGGATCCAACCCTGGTGCCGCCTCGGACTTTCTGTGTGGCCTTGGGCCAGCTGGACAGCCTCTCTGGTCCTCAGTTTTCTCGGGCCTAAGTATGACATTGGGTTAGATGGTTTCCAAGGTCTCTCTGACACACCTGGGGGCTTGCTAATAGGATAGTGACCCTGGGGGAGGGAGACGGTGAGTGAAACAAGGTTATTACCATCGTCAGGGTGATGGTTCAGCTTACCGGTGACAATGACGCAGGGCTGGGAATTTGAGCTCTCTCAGATGGTGCCAGGAGATGGCCCCCAGGGACATACTAGGTTGGGGGCAGATCATCGTGCACTCAGGATAGGTGAGCTCCCAGCACCTCCCTCCACCTGGTCAGCCTCACCTGCCGCTCTCTGGAGTCACTCCCAGTGCGTGGGGCACCAAAGATCCCACAAAAAACTAAGGCTTGTCTCTGCCTTTAGGGAGCTCTGCTGGGCAAGGACAGACTTCCAGGAGCTTTTGCTGGGGAAGACAGACTTCTCAATGCATGATCAATAACTGTATTAATAAGAGACATCATGATACTTATTCACTGATTACCCCAGAGTACACCCTGTGTTAAACCCTTAATGAGCATCATCTCATTTATTTCCCCGTGACAACCCCAGTGAGGTCATCATTACCATTATTTCTGCTCTACAGGGAAACAAACTGCAGAGACATTGCATTCCCTGGCCCCAGGGCATGCAGCAGTATGTGCCAGGCTCAGGCTAGGGCACCCTGACAGAGCAGAGGTGTGAAGAAGGTGCCAAGGGGGCCCAGAGGAGAGGCCTCCCCCTGTCCTTTGGGGGTTTGGGAACTTGGCCCAGAGGTGGGGCATTTGAGTCAGTACAAGCTCCCACTTATCAGGCACTTGCCAACATCATGCACGTCTCAGACTTTAGGTAAGGGTCCCATTCAGGCCACCCGTCCCACCCCTCCGCCAGGTGCTACTATTATTCCTGTTATAAGGAGGGCACAGAGAGGTCAACGCCTTTGGCATTGGGGAGCAGGGGATCAGGGGGCCCAACAGAGGGAGCAGCCTAGAATAAACGTGCTCAGGAATGAGCAGGCATAGCTGAAGCCTTAGGTGCTGGGAACAGCGGCTAGACAGGTAGGTGAGGCCAGATCCTGAGCCTCTACCCAAGCACATAACACCCTGGCCACAGGGGACCCAGGTCCTCACCTCACATCGGAGCTTGGTGTTGGAGCCTCAGGGCCTCCCCCTCCTGCAGCTCTCAGGAGCGGGCCATTACCCATCCTGTCTGTGACACAGACTCTGAGTAAGCAAACAGATCATGGGGCTCCTAATCCCATCACACCCAGAAAGCTGGGGAGAGGCTGGGGTGATGGGCCTGGAATCTGTGCCCTCCGGGAGAGACGGGGAAACCTCATTCCACCCTCCTTCTCAAACCAGTAAAGCAGAATGCCTGGGTGATTCATTTTTCTTGAAGACACAAAATAAACACGGCCTGAGAAGAGATTTGGTCTTTGTTCCCCAGGATGAAAGACAGTTGGAAAGCAGGGTTGAAAATGCTGAAACCCAGGGTTGGCAAACAGAAAATTAGTGGCAGATTAATTTCACCGTCTCACTGGGGAGTGGAATCTTGTACATTAAGTACAGGATTAAAGGGAATTAATTTCCCATCTCACCAGGCCTGGAGGGAATTCACAGGAGTTCTGTGCCTCTGGGGGACAGGGAGGTCAGTTCCAGTGGAGGAGAGGCAAGGTTTGTCCCAGGGGTTGTGAGGTCAGTCAGGACAGGCTGTGGGGTCCCAGGCCCCTGACAAATGAGAGGGAAGCACTGACCTTTCATAAAACTGGAGCCTCTGCAGTCATGACCCCTGTAGGTGCCTTTCCAGTCCTGCAAGGTCATATTCAGAACCATTCTACCCTATTTACAAGCCCTCTGTGTACCCATTCTGTCCTTCCTTCCTTACAATAATTAATCTTTATAAGGTGATTACTAAATGCCAGCACTTTTCTTTAAAGAATCAGTCAGTTTATCCTTGCAAAAAACCCAAGAGGAATTACTATTATCATCCCCATTTTACAGATAAGAAAACTGAGGCAGAGAGAAGCAAACTGGTAGCACTGGTAAATAGCAGAGCCAGGATTTGACTCCACACTGTCTGGAAACTGAGTCTTGTGCTCTTCACTCCAGCCTCTCCAAGGACAGGGTTTGCTTCAGTGGAGCAGGCCTGACCGATGTGGTGCTGTCTGGGCTATTCCTGGTCCCTGCCGCAGTGGCCAGTCTCAGAGGGAGCCCCGCCCTGCCCACATCCCTCACTCACACAAGCACCATGAGATTCTGGCCAAACTGGAATCATCTTGGGCAAGGAAGATTGTAGCTGGGCCTGATGTGGTGGTCCTGGGCTGCAGCTGCTACAGGTGGAGAGAAAGCCAGACCCAGCAGAGGGATCCGCCCACCCACAGAGCGGGGACTGGGTGGTACTGCTGCCTTCGCTGTGGGGAGGGTGGGGTGGAACAGCCCAGGGCCAGCCAGACCTCAAATGGCAGGCTGCTCCAGCCGCCTCCTCGACCTGCGGTTAGGACATGGACCCAGAGAAGGCTAATCTAAGGGAAGGAAAGACTACGGCTTGCCAGCTCACTGCAACCCAAACCACAGTGTGGCAGAGACAGGAAAGGTTTGATAAGACTCCCCGCTGGGGGCAGGGATGCATGAGAGGGTTCTGGAAGGACCTGTCTCTAGTCCTCACTCAGGCACGGCAAATAGCCCTCAACTTGCCCGTCAGCGCCAATCAGGTGGCTGGAGAATTTGCCCACAGTGTCAGAGTCATATTCTGGCTCTGCAGAGAAGAGGTCTGTGATTGAATAGCAGTGTCTGCGACGGGTGAAGCGTCAGAGTGGCAGCGTGGCCGTGGTGTATGAACGATCCTGTTAGCTCTATCATATGGCACCTAGGATCCACTCCAACAGTTTTACCTCCCACTCCTCTCCCATCCTTCTCACCTCCAGCCACTCCCAAGTGATTAAGGCTCTCTGACCACATCCTTGAAAACAATACATTACTATATGCTTCAGGCAGCCTTTGTACGTCGTGCTCCCAATGCCTCCGTCCTCGACTGCCTCATGAGCTCATTTTCATCCTTCAAAACTCTGTCCTGGCATCACTGCCCCGATCTTTACCTTCACGGAGTTCATCACGTTCCCTTGTGTGCATCATGATCCACAGAACTGATGTTGCTGAGTGACTCCCAGGCCCAGCAGTGGTGCATTAGCTGCACCACTATTTAGACATCCTGCCTCACATCCTAAAACGATCCCATTATACACATGGGGAGCTGATGCTGAACGATCTTAGGAATTTTCCCCAGGTGCCCAGCTGGGCCATGTTGGAACTGAGATCTGACCCCAGCTTATCCAAGCCCAAAGCCCATATTTTAATCATCATGCTGTGATCTGGCTGTTGCCTTCTCTCTTTATACCACACCGAGGTGTAATCTTTTATTCACTTGTCTGTCTCCCTTTCTAAACAGTTCCTTCTCAGAGGGCAGAAGCCATGTCTCTCCCCCACAACCTCGGCAGCTAGCCCAGGGCCCACCACACAGGAGACACTCAATAAATGTTGGTTGAACTGGATCTGACAAAAACAGTGGAGAGTTTATTTATGCTGTCCCCTCTCCTCGTATCCCAATCCTCGTCCAGGGACTTGCCTCAGCCCTGCCTGTCCGATCTGGGCATTAGTCGCTCCATGTGTCCCACTCTTTGCGACCCCTTGGGCTGTAGCCTGCCAGATTCCTCTGTCTGTGGAATTCACCAGACAAGAATACTGGAGTGGGTTGCCATTTCCTTCTCCAGGGGTTCTTCCTGACCCAGGGATTGAACCCGTCTCCCTCATTGCAGGCAGATTCTTTACCGCCTGAGCCTCCAGAGAAGCCCTGTCTGATCCAGGCAGTGGATGTTTAATAGAGCCTATGAGAGGACAGAATCATGAGTCTTTTTGATGTGGGTGATTTATCTCCCCAGAGAGATTATATGCTCACAGTGGAAAAGAACAAGGTATACATCTTTCTTTTTTTTTAATTTTCTTTTATATTTTTCTTCCTCCATTTCACTCCTTATTTATTGAGTGTTTCCAGTGTTTCAAGCCAGGGCTGGGTCCAAGGGAACATGTACCCTCCTGATGCAGTGTGTGGGCTCTATGGACAATCCACTGGTTTAAAACACAAGTTCCCTGACTCCACTCAACCCTCCAGATTCTGACTATGTAGAACCAGGGCAAAGCTCTCCACTACCCAGCTTTATTATTATTATTATTATTATTATTATTAATTTATTTAGTTATTTGGCTGCACCAGGTCTACATGTGACAAATGGGTTCTCTCTCTTTTTTTTTTTTTCAAACTTTTTAGCATGAGGGATCTTTTAGTTGTGGCATGTGAACGCTTAGTTGCAGCATGCAGAATCTAGTTTCCCAACCAGGGATCAAACTCAGGCCCCCTGGATTGGGAGCATGGAGTCTTGATCACTAGACCACCAGGGAAGTCCCTGCACTGCCCAACTTTGACTACATTTCTGATGCAAAGCCATCAGCAGCCACCAATCTGTTGAAATTCCCAAGTTTTATCATCTCACCGTCAGTGGTGCTGGCAACCCAGTGATGAACTGAAGGTCTGGTTGTGCAGGGAAGGGGGTACATTGGGTGTCCTGGTCTCCCCCCTGCCCACAAGAGGACTGAGGGTCCTCATTCCAACTATTCTTCTTTCAGACTTAAACACCTCTTCCCTGAGGAGTGCCCTCTGGCTCCTCAGGCTGGGCTCAATGCACTGTTACTTCTCCAGTCATAGGTGTGCCTCCCTGAGATGGCCTGGGTATTTGCCTGACACCCAGCCTAGACTATGAGCCCCTTGAGAGGAAAAGATTCTTATTAATTAATTTTGTCCACCCAGAGTTTGTTGAATCATCACTGGCTTTGCCATGCTCATGACTGAGAGAGAATGCTGACTGGTGATTTAGTTAGCAAGCCAACCATAGCCAGAAGTCCAAGGAGCAGTAGCAATGACGCAGGCCCTGGAACCAGCTACACCTGAGTTCCCCCCAGGGTCTTGCTATTAGCGGCGTGACTTGGAATGCATACTGTACTTCTCTGAGCCTCGTGTCCTCACCAGTAAAATGGAAGTAACTGCATCTGTACCTCACAAAGCTGTGAAAGTGAAAGTCATTCAGTCGTGTCTGATTCTTTGTGACCCCATAGACCATACAGTCCGTGGAGTTCTCCAGGCCAGAGTACTGGAGTGGGTAGCCTTTCCCTTCTCCAGGGGATCTTCCCAACCCAGGGATCGAACCCAGGTCTCCTGTATTGCAGGTGGATTCTTTACCAGCTGAGCCACAAGGGAAGCCCAAGAATACTGGAGTGGGTAGCCTATCCCTTCTCCAGTGGATCTTCCCGACCCAGGAATCAAACTGGGGTCTCCTGCATTGCGGGTGGATTCTTTACCAACTGAGCTATAAGGGAAGCCCAGGAATAAATGATAATAAATGTATGTGGAATCTAGAAAAATGGTAGAGCTGAGCCTATTTGCAGAGCTGGAATAAAGACACAGATGCAGAGTACAGACATGTGGACACACAGCAGGATGAGGGCAGGGATGAATTGGGAGAATGGAATTGATATACATACTCTACTATTTATAAAATAGACAACTAGTGGGAGTTCAGCTCAGTGCTCTGTGATGACCTGGCGGGGTGGGATGGGGAAGGTGGGGTGGGAGGGAGACCCAAGAGGGAGGGGATGTATGTATACCTAGAGCCGATTCACTGCATTGTACAGGAGAAATTAACACAACATTGTAAAGAAACTGTACTCCAATTTTTTTTAATGCATATAATAGAAAAGACCCAAAAAAATGATAAAACGATTCTAGAGAGCCCAGGACTCCCCCTGCCCTGCCTTGACTGAGTCCCACTTCTTGTTCTGAGACTCTCCCAACTGGCCATGCGCCTGCCTGAATGTCCTCTTCCAACAGGGTCTCACTTGGTGAGGTCAGCCTGCTCCTGCTGGGTCCTGGTTAAAGCAGAGGTTTTCTGTCCATGCTTTTAGATGAATCATCATTTCATTAAAGCTAAAATGTGCCTTTTCTAAGCTCCGGGCAGCACAGGATACGATTCCCCAAGAGGTCCCAAGCTCAATAAGCAAACACTGGGTTTGTGACACCTCTGAATTCTGGTTGCATCGCCTCCTGATGGATCTCAGGATGAGGGTGTCCTCTTCTTAGCTTTCCCAGGTTCCCCTGGAAGAGGCACAGAGCCTGCTTGCTACAGAGCTCACCAGGTCAGTTGGCATCTTGGAATGTGGAGGCACCTTCCACACGCACTTGATGAGCGTCGTGGGCTCTTCCTAGGCATGGGCAGAGCAAAGGGAGACCCTGCCCCCACCAGTAGGGGCAGACGGTCTCCTTCCTTCCACAGAGCTGTGGCGGGCATAGTGGACAGTACAGTACATAGAGGTACACAGAACTCAGAGGAACATTGCTCTAGACAGAATTTGTGGAGAGGATCTAATGTGTTGTGAGCACCTCCCATGTGCCAGGCTGAGGCTGTTCACAGACATCATTGTCTTGACCCTTGTGTTGATCCTAACAAATAGCCTTGCTTTATAAATAAGGACACTGAGGTGAAAGAATGTAAGTGTCTTGAACCTGGCATGGGAAAAGTTAGCAAACATCCAAGATCCAAACTCCCCAACTTTGACTCCAGAACCGTCTTCCCCCAAAGAAAAGTAAAGAAAAGAAAAGTCTCAGTTTTCATGGGCTGGAATGTGATCTTCCAGCATCTTCCCAGTCATCCCACCCTCCCCCGGAGTGGGTCCCACCCAGATTCAAGTAAGGACAGTCTGAGTCCCCAAGCTAGCAGGCCAGGAGCCAGCATGTTCCAAACCCGGCCCTGTCACCCAGAAGCTGTGAGCAGCTGTTGCTCCCACAGAAGCCACATAACACAGTGCTCTCAAACCAGGCCTTAGTGACAGAGACTCAGGTTTGAATTCCAGTTCCTCCAGCCTCTGGCTGTGTGACTTCAGATAAGTTACTTGACCTCTCTGAGCATCTTGTGAAATTGGGAAAAGAATCTTGTTCAGAGGATTTTTGTACAAATGCAGACTATACAAAGTCCCTGGCTCATGGGTAGGGCTCAGTCAATGCTGATTATTCTCATGAGTTCCTCAGAAGGTAGCACAGCCTCCAGAGAATGAATCATCTCCCCCCTTCAGCTGCTTCCATTTTCTTCCAGTCCCTTATCTCCCACCAGGAAGAGAGAGAACTAAATATCTCTAGGCAGGAGAGAGGAAATAACTAGGTAGGAGCTGACTGCCTCTGCACAGGAGTTTAAATTTTTATGAAATGAGGAAATTCTCTCTCCCCTTTCCAAGTGCCTGGCTTAATGAGCCCAGTCAGAAGGAAAACATTCACTGGTTCTCTCAGGTGGGCACCTAGAAAAGCAGGTCGTCCCTGGTGGCCACCTGTCCCAGGCCTGCCGAATGAAAAGAAGGCATTCCTCTGTGAATCCAGGCATCAGAGGTGAAAATAGGTTGAATTTCCTTACAATGGGGCTCTCACACGTAAATGTACTTCTAGGCTCTAGGAATAGCCAGGATTTGAAAAGCCCAATGTATAGAACAATTCTTTTCTTTTTAATTGCACACGCCAAGGATTAGGTGTTTTTTTGTTTTGCTTGTTTGTGTGTGTGTTGTAATATTTTCTTATTTGGCTGCACCAGGTCTTAGTTGCAGCATGCAGGATCTTTTAGTTATGGCATACAGAATCCTTAGTTGCAGCATGTGAGATTTTTTTTTTTTTCAGTTGTAACACGTGAACTCTTTTCGCAGTATGTGGGATCTAGTTCCCAGACCAGGGATCAAACCATGGCTCCCTGCATTGGGAGCACAAAGTCTTAGCCACTGGACCACCAGGGAAGTCTGTATAGTTCTATCAGGAGACCAGGAGGTCTCAGCAATTCAAGGGTTAGGACCCAAGAGCATGCACAAAATTGCTTAGAGATTCCCCAGAAGTCAGGGGCACCAGCGGCCTGCTTTGTGTATCCTTGTGACCACTTGTCAGGTCAAAAACCTTGACTATGTGTGTCAGACTCTTGAATCTCACAGACCTGCCTCTGCAAACGTGTCTTCCAAGATCACACAAGCAACCTTTTACCAAAACTTGTGAAAAACAGTTCCTTGTCTGGAGGCAGTAGGTGAATGAAGCACTCAATGCTTTCACCTGAGAGGTGGGCCAGGCCCTGCATTTCAGACCCTCTTTGCTAAGGTCCTACTCCTCCCTTGGACCAGCCAATAGGGTTATCACGGTGACCGGGGGTGTCTAGGGGTGCAAGGTGCGAGCAGGTGGAGGAGAAGGAGACCTATCACCTGCTGGTACTTCAAGAGCATGAGGTTCCCACACACAAACAACCCAGAGGTACCCCAACCCCTCCTCATGGAGCCAGACTGGCTTCAGATCCCTGCTCTGCCACTGGCTGTGTGACCTCCAGCAAGTCACTGAACCTCTCTAAGCCTTGGTTTCCTTTGCAGGGCAATGAGGAATATAAAACTGCTTCACTGGATTCAATAACAATGACTGTGCCTGTGATACCATTTGAGATCAAGCTCTGGAATCTATTATTATTCACAATAGCCCTTCTGACCAAGGAGGAGGGTTGGGGTGCCCATCCACTTCCTCCCCAAAGACCCACAGTTGCTGTCGGTGCACCTTCTACGTGTTCTTCCCTCATCACGGGGTCCCCGTCCCCAATATCCGCTTCACCTGGATGCCGCCTGCATCTTCTGACATCCCTTGGCCTCATCCCACCTCCAGAAAGCACCTGAAATGCCCCAGCACTGACCAGGTGTGTTGGAGGGAAGGCTCAGGTCTCCAAGAAGAGACCAAGGTGGATTTTGGGAGAAGTTAAGCTAAACTGGAAGAGACTTGGGACCTGAGGAGAGGAGATCTTGGAAGTTGGAGCATAGGGGTTCCAGTCCCAGTTCTGCCACCAATCCTCCGAGTGACCTAAGCAAACCCCTCTCTACTTGGTTCTAGATCTCCTGTATGTGAAACAAAGGGTTGGACCAGAGCTGAGAATTTCCATCTACACTGTCTGGGGACACGTCCACGCCCAGCAAGGACCCAGGAGGGCAAGGTCAAGATGGTGCAGCGCTCTCTGTACCTTTTTATACACTGGGAGTCTATGGGCAGTTTCAATCGGGAAAAAAAACAACTCTTGCAAATGAACTACAAATTAACCAACCTGGGCATTTGCCTAGACCCTGGGTGGAGTAAGGAGGAGGCAGTCAGTTAAGTTTCTGAACGAATGAAAGAAAGAAAGGGCCTCAGAGAGGGGAAGGGCAAGCCCAATGGAAGGGAAGGTCAAAAGGAGGAAGAAGAAAAACTGGCCAACAAGAAGAGGGAGTGTCTAGAACAAGAAGGGAGATGAAAGGGTGGGAGTGGGGGTGGGTACAGGCTTCCAGGGCACCCACGGGCGGGTCCACACATCAACCTCATGGAGGGTTGGCTAACCTGAAGGCCAGGAGGGGCTGCTTTCCCCAGCTCATAGCTCCACCGTCTTCTGCTCTGAATATCTGATGTCTCCACCGGAAGGAAGGCGCTTCCTGGGAGTGCAGAGAGGAGGAGGCAAAGCCAGTAATGCGCCCTCCCAGGTCTTCTCATGCAGTAGCCGTGCCCGCATGTGGAAACCAGCTGGGCCCTCCCTCCACAACACAGCCCCCTGCACCCAAGTGCTGCTTGTTCATTCTGATGGAAGCCCACAGCATAAGAGCCAAGGGTCTCACACAGCTAATGGCGAGAGCTGGGGCTCCAGGCTGAATGGCCTGGCCTCCATCCCAACCACGTTCTTGTTAGACCCTCAGCCTGCTATGGAGTTCACCCAGGTTACAATGCTCAATAGTTCCAGGCGCTGACGTCTGACACCTCCATCATCTGGGAGACAGGTGGACCACTTTTACAGATGAGAAAATGAGGTTCAGAGACAGAAGCTTGCCCAAGAGCCTGTGATTCCAAAACCAGTGCTCTTTCCAACAATAACAACCACTTCATATCAGTCATGTCATGTCAGTCTGTTATTCATTTGCACCACAAGATTAAAAAGGAACAAAAAGCCAGAACAAGGAACAAGCTGGAGGGCTTGAGAAAACGAGTCCTCCCAGTGTCAAGTTCAAGGAGAGAAGGGACCATGTATTTGTCCCCGTTTCCTAGATGTAGGGTGGGCCACCTACATCCTCACTTTACAGATGAGGAAATTGAGGCTCAAGAGAGTTAAAGAATTTGCCCCAAGCTTCATCACTCTAGCTGTGTCCATAAGTCTTGCTTGTCTGACTCCCGACTCATCTCCCCAGGCTTCACAGAGCACCGCTGGGCCCCCACTACTATGCTCTTTGTTGGGAAGACACCAGAGGGCTAGATCTTGAGGTCCCTAACCTTGAGGAACCAGTGGCATTTAAGGAGGGGGTAGAATAATGTCACTCCCTGTAGGAGAGTTCCCTGCTTCTCCCAGCAGGCCAGGACTCACACACACTATTCGCCCCCATGCTTTCCCTTTATGGCCTGAATCACAGGCCTCCTGGGATGTTGGGGGGATTCTCCATTTGAAGTCTCTGCCCTTTTCTAGAGCATGCAAGACCCAGGTCTGCCTGGCCCAGAACAGAGCCTGGGTCATGGAGGTGTCCGTCAACCCTTGATCAAGGAAGGAGCACATGGATGGATAGACAGATGGAGGGACGAATGGACAGACAAACAACTGCTAAAAGCAGGCAGGGCAGTGGGAGGTCAGAGAAAAGAGAGACAAGAGGATAAACTAGGAAGCCCAGGGGAAAGTGTCAAAGAGAAAAGGTTCCTTGTACATGTGGGTGGGGAAACAGCAGAGCAGCAGCCTCTCTCTAGGGCAGAGTTTACTGGAAAGAGACAAGCTCTGGGGCCACATGGAAAGATGGCCAGGAGGCCAGGGTCAGTTTCCTCTCTGCTCACAACTCACTAGCAACCTTATTTGGGGTCTTGGCCCCTCTGGGCCTCAGGCATTTCTGCTGTAAACAGAGAGGGTGGGGTTGACCTCACCAAAGTTTGAGTTCCCTTCTATTTCCAAAACCCTGTGAGTAGACCCAGCCAACAGCTCTCACAACTTTCTCCCTCGGGCCAAAAGCCCCAGCGCCAGCCCAGGGGCCCTGAAACCCTGCCTGGACTGACCCTGAAGTGACCACAGGGCTGCAGAAACCTATGATTTTCCCTAAATTACCCCAAGCCCATGTGGGGCCACGGGGCCCAGCTGGGTCTTACAGCCACAAAACCCGGCTCTGCCGAATCTTGGTTCTGTGACTTTGGGCAAGTCACCGTGAACCTTGGGGCCCTCATTCATGACACAGGATAGAAGGTTTGCACCCACTCCCAACCCCCACCCCACCCCCTCAGGTACCTTGAGCTCTAGGAGAACCAGGTTTGTGTAAGAATTTAGGCTCAGTGAAGCTCCTCGCGGCAAAGGTCAGCAGTCGCATGGACAAAGTTGTCTTTGAGTTCTCTGCTCCCCGGGCCCCTCTTGCTCCCACAAGTGCCCTGAGCCCTGGGAGCCCCCAGTGATGATCCTAGTGCCAGTGGCAGCAACTTCAGTGTTACTTCTGTCCCTGGGGGTGTTAATGGAGGAAATCCTCTGAAAGCCAGATGTGGGCTCTCCAATGGGGCAGTTTCCTGCCAGCAGTGAAGGGAGCTGGCAGGACAAGAAGCCGTTCAGAAACTATCATTCAGCTGCCCACTCCACCTGCTTCTGCAAAATGCCTGGAGTCTAAACATCCCGTCGACAGATGCACTTCCCCAGACTCCAGCATCCGACCCTTCTCAGGGCTGTCCTAGGTGGTAGAAGCGACAGAGCCAAGACACCCGAACGTCCCTTAGGGTACCTCTCATCCACCCCTCACTGCACAGACAGGGCCTCCCGAGGCGTGGATGAGGGTCAGTCCCAGGCCCCCGCCTCTTAACTGCACATGCTGTGTTCCCAAGGCGCTTCTCAGCTGCTCCCCAGATCACGGTGATGACTGTGCCAGAGGGGAACGGCCCTGCTAGTTTCATCCACCTGGGGCATGGGGGCGTGTGAAGGGCTAGGGGCCTGAGAACTGGACCTGGCCACCCCCCATCCTGGGGTGGGGTGTTCAGGATGCCACATCCCCATTAGCAGGCTCAGATTTGGGAGCCACATTCAAGCCATCTGCTCTCCAGCTGCCGAACGCCCCCATCCCTAATGAAGTGTCATGCCTTCACTTTCCAGCCCTCAGGTTCTCCCCTCCAACCCAGACACCACCCTCTAGCCTGGTCCTGGACACCAAAACAGCGACCCCTGCCAGTGGTTAGATGTTTGCAATGCCAGGCTCCGACATTCAGATGCCTCAGGGCCATCTGGGCAGCAAGATGGGCATTGGGCACAGACAGAGGAAGCTGGCTGCCCGTTCTATCCCTCGGCCTGGCGGCAAAGTCCCAGAGGGAGACCCCTGGCCCCCGGTCTTCAGGGGCCCTTCTGAAGGCCTCCAGGCCTGCCTGCCCCAGAGCACTTTCTTCTGCTCAAACAAGGCCTTTCGATACCAGGGCAGTTATCTTCTCATTCTTACACCCTGCCGCTTGTACAGACTGATGCGAAGCTGAGTGATTCTGAAAGGCAGGGCTCACTCAGGGCTTCTTGAGTAATCTAGGCCCTCACACTCCTTCAGTCAAAATCCCCTTCCTTCGGGGACGGTGAGGGGGAGAAGTCTGATTAAGTCACGCGCACTTGGGTGTGGCTGACTATTAGTACTATTGAGGGGGTGGGGAGAGCTGGGGAGGATGACTGTCTGGGTACCTTGCTGACCCCAAAGAGAGGGAGAAATCTGAGACAGCTGACCAACCCATGAAAGCAGACCTGAGGGTAGTTCAAGAGAAGATCCGGGGGATTTGAAAGTTCCCTGACGTCCCTGACAAGGTAAGGACCTCCACAATCCATTATGCATTTATAAGGTTAGTCCTAGAGTTACAGGCCCTCAGAGTGGAAAGGACCTTAAAGGCCAAAGGGAGCCTTGGGGTTTGTGAATCGGACACGGACACACGTTCACGACTTCAGAGTCAACCCACCGGGAAGATCTGGGGAGCAGAGCTAGGCTGATGGTGAGCCCTGTGCTATCCGGTTATCTTCTGCTGGAAGTGCCCAAAGCGGCCCTGGAGAAGCTCCAGAGAGTGCAGAGTGGTTGGCCTCCTGGACACAGCCTCAGTGGGCCAGCTGTTCCATCTCAGCCAACAGAGAAATGCGGGCAGGACGAAGTGGCCGTGGCTGGGGCCCAAACGAGGTGTTTGTGCAGCGGCTCATGGCAGAGTCCGAGCCATGGGTTTCAGTAAAGGGTGCACCATGAGATGATGTGAAGCCAATTACAGAGCCAGGGCCACAAGACAAATCCCCCTCTCTGCTCATAGGGTAATGAGCCTGTGACCTTGACAGAGTCTGTGCAGAGAGAGGCTCTGAGGGGGTGAATGGCTGGCATCCTCACCACACTCAAAGGCCCACTGCCACCATACCCTATCCCCCACCCCCACCTGCGTCTACTCTCTTTTCTTTTCCTTCCCTCCCTTCTTCCCTCCCCAACCTGCTTCCCTGCCTTTAACTTGAGCTACACCCCTCGAGTGGTGCTCGGGGCCAGGCACCTGTGCTGGGTGCCTGGGGGCCTATGCACGGGGGCACCCAGCTATGACTCAGGCAGGGTCGTCCCCTACGCAAGGGGCTGTTGGAGTCACATGCCCAACCCTGAGTCAGCTCAGAACTCAAACTCCTGCCTTGGGATGCCAAGAAGAGCACTTTGAAGGTTGATTATCCTCTACTGTTTGTGTAGACAGGGCTAAGCTGAGTATCAGACCTCCGGGCAGGGCCCGCCCTGCCCACAGCCATGCACTCACTGTTATTAAAACCTGCCAAAAAGTGGATTTGAATGGAGGGGTAGGAAGATTGGTTTTTACTGAGCCTGTAGCATGAGTCAGGCACAGCAAATAGGTATCTCATTTACTCACACTGGCCTGCAGGGGAAGGGATTAGCATCTCCAATTTGCTATTGAAGAACTAAGATTCAGAAAGGTTAAAGACTCATCAAAGCCACACAGCCAGAAACTGGTGTGACCTCAAAGCCCTAGGAGAAGGGAGGGGGAGTGGAGGGAGCTGAGGTTAGAGAGGGTGGTGTCTGGTGGTGACTTCAGGCTACGCTGCCCCCAGCCTCGTGCTGGCCCCACCCACACACAGCTTGCACGCACTTCATCCCTCCCATCTACACACTTCTGGGGTGCAGGGCGTAGCCAGGCCCACCAAGCCTGAGGCAGGGTTGAATTCTCCCCCACACCAAGAGGCAAAGGAGGGAGAATCAGGCCCATAGAGGCCCCTCCCCAGCTCCTCCCTCACCTCCCCCAGTCTGCTGCAGCCTCAGCCTCCCCAGGGTCAGCATCAAAGATTCATCAAAGCTGAAGCCCAGCAAAGTGTGCGCTTCACATCTCTAAATGTGCTTCTTCCCAATGAAAAATTCAGTGGAAAAATGCAGGGAGTTAAAGGCAGGGAAACAGGTTGGGGAAGGAAGCAGGGAGGGAGGGAAAAGAGAAGAGAGCTACCTCTGAATTGTGGTTCTGCTGAATTCGCCCACATTTATGGAGCATCTGCCTCAAGGAGGACCTTGAGCCTGACACCAAGGCAGGGCTGTACAATCCAGTTGCCCAGGCTGTGCACTGCACAACTCCAGAGAATTCATTCCCAGAGACAACAGAGGTGGTTCTGCAGAGGAAGCAGGCTGGCTCCCACCCAGATGGTGTGGGAGTCAGGAGACCTGGCTTCTGCTCATCTAACATTCTGAGTCTTAGATTTCTCGTGTCCAAACAGAGGTTTACAGTACTCACACGTCTCATCTCCCAGTATCTCAAGGAAGACTACAGTTTGTTAACTGTTGTGATAAAAAGAGAGAAAGCAGATAACTCCTCCCACAGAAAAGCCCAAACAGTGGATTCAGGAATAAAGAGGAAGAAGGAACTGCTTCCAGGTGGGGAGACTGGAGGAGGTAATATTTGATACAGGTTGTAAAGAACGAGGAGGCATTCTATAGGCAAGCCAGTGGGGTCAGTGTGCAGCATTGCAGGCCAGGCAGGGAGACAGTGTGGGCAAAGGCCTGGAGGTGGGAGTGAAGAGCCTGGGCAATGGAAGGGAATGTGTGGTTTGGCCTAGGAGGAGCTGGAGCAGGGAGTAGGGAGGGGAGGGCATGGATTTAGTCTCCAATAAGAGAGCAGAAGACCCCAGGGTCACTGCAGGGAAGGCCTGGGGTGGCCCAAAAGTGTGCTGAGAAGTCAGAAGCCTGTTCCCCTCGCCCTCACTGGTTTTGTCATCTGAGATGAGTCACAGCCTCCCCCAAGTCTCGGCTTCCTCATCCGTAAAATGTGGATTTCAGACAAGTTCCTCTTGTGGCTGATCTGGTCTGTACTTCTAGTTCTGAGAAGCTGGTTCTGTTGACCATGGGGTGTCACAGGAAGCTTACGCGGACAAGACAAGCCCCGGGCTTCCCTGTTCCCCAGAGGGCACGCCCATCCCTGCCCTACACCCCCGTTTCGAAACAGCCTCCTGTTACTGTGCTGCATGGACATGAGCCTCCCTGGAGGGATGCTGTACCTTCCTCTTTGCTGAAGACTAGGCCCAGCAGGACTCCAGCCCCGCCCTTCAGAAGAGCCAGGAACACCCACACCTGGAGCAGCCCCTGAGCCAGCAAGCAGCCTTCACAGCCCTGGTGTCATTGGCTGAGACGCAGGAACCGTCAGGGAGAGCAGCTGCTCCCCACATACCGCAAACCCTGCACACCATCCCTAGTCAGATCGAACCAAAAGATAAGTCTCCACTTCCTGGGCAGGCCTGATGGCTCCCAGTGAAAAGCAGGGCAACCCCTGGAATGGCAGTTCCATGACATCTGGTACCTGGGCAGGGTTAGTGGGCTTCTTGCTGCTCAGCCAAAACCTTCCCCTTCCCCACAAGGACTATGATGCTTTCTCAGCTTGATTCTTGGGGCAACACAAAGAAGTAGTGGCTTGTGGCTTGGGCTTTGGGGTCAGTGGTGTGAGTCGAGATTCTCAGCCCCACTCCTTGCTAGTGGAATGATCCTGACCTTGAACCACTTCCCTATTCTTTCTAAGTCTCCATTTGCTCCCTTTCATGAAATAGGAATAATAGCATCTCCCTTCTAGGGTTATTGTGAAGATGAAAGGTAGCCGTGTTTTTAAGGTACCCTGCCCAGGTGCCTTAAGGCCCTGAACATAGTAAGGGTTGAGTCGTAGAAGATGGTAGAGTTTGCTGGTGGGGTGCCCTTGGGCCAAGTGGAGGACTTGCCACATACCAAGTGGGTGTCCAGAGGGGCTTCGCATGTGGCGCAGTGGTAACGAATCTGTCTGCCAATGCAGGAGATGCAGAGACACTGGTTCAATCCCTGGGTCAGGAAGATCCCCTGGCGTAGAAAATGGCAACCAGCTCCACTATTCCTGCCTGTAAAATTCTATGGACAGAGGAGCTGGAGGGCTATAGTCCAGGGGGTCGCAAAGAGTCAGACATGACTGAAAGATTGAGCTCAAGGTGAATCCTTCAAGGTGTGACTGGCAGGGGCAGAAGTTGCAGTGTTGAGTTGCTTGGCTCCACAGCGCCCTCTTCCTACCAAACACGGCCACTACCACGACCGGCGCAGCTCACAGACTTGAGCGCCCTCCAGTGGTCGCTCCTCTGCCCTGCTGGCACCCGACAGCAGCAGGTGCCTTTCGGCCACAGAAAGACAGAACAAACAGCCCAGTTGCAATACCTTGCAGGCTTCTCAAGCTTATAGTCCCCCCAAATTAAGCGAGGTCAAATTTTTACCATAGGCATATGAGTTATGTTAAAAAATACGAAGAAACAAGGGCTGCCCTGGTGGCTTAATGATAAAAAAAATCCACCTGCCAATGCAAGAGACATGGGTTCAATCCCTGGTCTGGGAAGATCCCACATGCCTTGGAGCAACCAAGCCTGTGTGCCACAACTATTGAGCCTTTGATTTAGTATCTGGGAGCCACAACCACTGAGCCCAGAGGCCTGGAGCCATGCTCGGCAACAAGAGCAGCCTCCACAATGAGAGGCCCACGCACTGCAACTAGAGAGTAGCTCCTGCTCATGTCAGCTAGAGAAAAATCCCAGCACAGCCAAAATTAATAAATAAATAAATTTTTAAAATAAAAATTAAAAAGTAGGATTTCTTCAATCCATAAGGAAGATCTACATCTGTAACTAACCTAATAAGAAATACTGTTTATAAATTGTTTATTTTTTGTGTGTAGAACATTTGTTTATTTTTGTTCATTTTTATCGGAGAATAATAAAAATGTTACTTTATAAAAAATAAGTTTTTTAAAACATGAAGAAACAAATGATTCATTTTCAAATAAAAAAAAATATATTGGAGATGGAAGGGGGAAGTCAGAGTGGAAAAAGAGAAAAAAAGGTCCATTTTTCATAAGCTGTGTCGTAGGGATGAAATGAAGTAGCGAACAGGGAAATTTCAGTTCCTAAAACAACTCCTGCAGTGTGTAAAAAAAAGAAGAAAGTCCAGCTGGGACGAGGAACGTCAAGCCGTGGGGGGAATGCAGCCCAGCAGGCATGTGTGTGAGCAGAGGGGGCCCCAGGCAGGAGCGCAGCTCATCCAGCACCCCCGCCTCTGGGATCTTGGCTGCAGCTGGCTCAGGGCCCTCCCGTTAGTCATGTCAAGTACCTTTAAACTCAGGATTTTAAAGTACCTTTAAACGCAGGGTTTTAGAGCCACCCACAAATGGTCAGGTGAGAAGGGCTGTGCATTTCCTGACACGAGGACGGGCAGATGCACACTCGACCTACGCAACCCAAACGCCTCCATCCTCCAGATTTCTGGGGTCATCGTTCCTTCAACAGTCCCATGACAATTCCAAGCATCCATCTCCTGTGACAGGGGAGGGTGGGGGCAGTGCTTCCCAGGATTCCTCTCCGTGGGTTTCTGAGCCTCCCCGCAGAATGCAAACACATTCGTAGGACTCTCTGGATGTTTCTTATTCCTTGATTCCCCCTCTTCACTGCCCCACACAGCTCCACATGGGATCACCGCCTACCAGCTCATAATCTGGTTCTCCAACCACCGCACCCACCACCCTCCTTGGTGTATCATCTCAGTCCTGGATGCAAGCCAGTGTCTGCACCCTCCAACTCATCTAAGACCAAACTGATATTTTAAGACAACTTTACTGAAGGTGGAAACTAATTGCAACTGCTACCAGATGTTTCTAGTCTTAAAGCTCATAGTCAAAAGCTGACCTAGAGTCTGCCCAGCTCCTAGCAGGGTTCCAGGTCGGGGGAAGAGCCCCAGGAATCTCCAGGAGTCTGCACACCTCAAAGACCACTCATTTTGGCCCCAGAGAGAGAAGAAAATCCTCCCCTCCCCAGTGCAAAGCCTGTGTCCTTTCCGGCCTCGGGACACGCCTTTCCTTTTGGACAACTCTGGGCCACACGCAGGTGGCCTGAACACCAGGGCCCAGATTGACAATCAGAAAGACTCTAAAATACAGCACAAATGCATGTATCTGAGGAACAAAAACACAACAGACTTGAGGATGCCTGGGAGAGGGAAGGATTGGGAGTTTGGGATCATCAGATGCAGACATACATAGGATGGATAAACAATAAGGTGCTACTCTATAACACAGGGAACTATTCAGTATCTTGTAATAAACCATAATGAAGAAAAAAAAAGAATGACTTCCAGTTTTTGGTATAAGTCTGTTGGGTGAGGAAAGTGCAACAGCAACTCACACCAGTTCCACACACAGTCACCCCGCCCCCAGCCGGATCTGCAGGGAAGGGGGATGCAGCTCCCACACCTAGTGATGCCTGGTTCTCGACTCCAAATATCTCGGGAGAAAATGTAAGAGGACAGGAACAAGCCACTGTGAGAATATTGTAAATCCAGGTGTGGGATGGGGAGTGGGGTGTAGGCAGGACCCTAACTCCACGGGACCAGACTCTCCTAACATACCAGGAACATCCTAAACAAGCCACTGAACCTCGCAGGCTGCAGACTCTGATGCGGGTACACCTCACCCGTGTTTCAGAGATTCCCCAAGAAAAATGGACAGGTACTTTCTGCCCTGACGAAGAGATCACTCCCAGAACTGTCCAAGAGATGAATTCCAGTCTTACCCTACACTGCTTCAAATGTTCACAAACCCCCAGAGGAGTTTTTCCAGCTCCAAATGTATTTTAAAATCCAGACTCTACTGGGTACCTGATTAAATACATAGAGAATTGAGAAACGCTTCATCAAAAGTAGGGAGGGAAGAGGTATTCCACCAAAATTCTTTTGTTCTTCATCATCTTGCTTCTTTCCATCCAGGATTCTCCTCTGGATCCCAATCTATCTATCACCAGTCATCTATCTATCATCTGTCTGCTTACCTACCTACCAATCTACTACCCCATGCCAATCTTAGCTGAAACGGCCACATTTTGCATCAGAGAATTTGCAGGTACTCTCCGTAGTTGCTCACAGGCTAGTCTTTCAATTCGGAGTCTCTACCCTGCTGATGCCTACAGCATTAACCCCTTCTCTTCTGATCACTTCCAGACTTTAGTCAACATCCCAAACTAGGATCATTTGCTTTCCTTCAAAGTGTGCCTTCTGCAAAATGTATATTTCTTTCTTTTTATTTGCATTTCTTTCTTTAATTTAGGATTTTTTATTTTTAAAAATTTGAAAACTACAGGAAAAAGCAATAGATACTATTCTTGGTATCTATTCTTGGGAAAGATACCCATTACCAACACTCAGAATTAAAAACAATGTTAACTTCTTGGTATGGTTATGTTCAGGGTTTTCTACAACAATAAACAGAAAAAAATCACTGTATAGTTTTTATTTTTAAAAATATACATATGTTCATCACAAAGAACTTAAGCAAAGCAGAAAAGTACAAAACCAAAGTTAACTATCAACCAGAAATAACCATTATTAACATTAAGTAAACATCATTGCAGAAAACTTTCTCTGCATTTATATGAAGAGAAAGCCAAACAATTGGATACATATGTAGAGAGAAAGTCAGAAATACTTTAATAAAAATGGGATAATGTTATATATGCTATTTTAATAAAAAGTATTAAATTTAATTTTACATGAATTTATCAGCAGAAAAGGAAACTGAAATGAAACAGAAGAAATCATTGAACTTCAAATAAATGTTCTTTACCACAAAAAAAAAATTTTTTTTAAGATTCCTGTAAGGTGAACTAAAAGTGAAAAATGGTTAGTCACTCAGTCGTGTCCAACTCTTTGTGAACCCATGGACTGTAGCCCGCCAGGCTCCTCTGTCCATGGGATTCTCCAGGCAAGAATACTGGAGTGGGTAGCCGTTCCCTCCTCTAGGGGATCTTCCCGACCCCGGGGTTGAACCCCATTCTCCTGCATTGCCGGCAGATGCTTTACCATCTGAGCCGCCATGAAAAAGCACTATACATTATAATGAGTATTTCCTCAAACTGCACGTTTGCATAATTCTTGCTGTTGTGCTCGGTCAGTCACGTCCAACTCTGTGACCTCGTGGACTGTAGCCCACCAGGCTCCACTGTCCATGGAATTTTCCAAGCAAGAAGACTGAAGCAGGTCGCTATTTCCTACTCCAGGGGATCTTCCCAGCCCAGGGATCGAACCCACATCTCTGGGGCCTCCTGCATTGGCAGGCGGGTTCTTTACCACTGTGCCACTTGGGAAGCCTGTTTCTATAATAAACAGTATCAACTGATCCCCCACTTTGTATAAAGACATTAATATTTTTTATTTTATGTTTATAAGGTTTAAGAGTTCATGTTTGATAACCATAACTCCCATAGTTGTTTGAAACTTTATTTTTAAATGCATTTGTGATCACTATCAATATTTCTTAATTTCTGAAATTTTTGCTTTTATTCATAACTTATTTGGCTGGGTTTTCTTACCAAGTAGAATTCAACTAAGGGTTCATGCCTAAGAATTCACAAATTCTCTTAGACTTGAGAATGCTCATCTGCCTTTCTTTGTACTTAAACAATAGCATGCCTGTGTGTTTTATTCTCAGATGATACTCCATTTCTCCCAGAGTTCTGGAGACATTATTTTATGGTCTTCAGGAATTGATGATTATGACAGAGAAAGCCTATAGTCAGCCTGATTTCCTCCTACATCACTCCCCTTCCCCACCATCTCTCTAACTCTTGTTGGTGATTTGCTTTTCCTTTCCTGATATCCAAAGGTACTGTTGTTGTTTTATCCTGGAAGTTCAGTAGCCTACCTAAGCTATGTTCAGCAATAAGTGTTTATTATCACCTATGCTCTTTTGATCTGCAGGATTATTCCTTTCTCCATTCCAGGGACATTGTCTGGTCCAACTTTGAGTACATCCTCTTTATCCTTTGATGCATTCTTAAATTCAGGCAACACCTGAATTTCACATATTGGAGCAGCTCCCTCTCGGTTGATATCTAGTAACTCCGCTCTATTTGCTGTAATCTCTTTTTCTTCTACCTCATCAGGCCTGTTCTCTGTGTCCATAATTTCAGTTTTGTCTATGTTCAAGGGTGTCAGTTCCTTCCTGGCTCTTTCTGATTTATCTGGCATACATGAAGATTTGGGTCCGGCATTTAGTTTCGGGGCTTTGCAATCTCAATCCCCTTCTGTTCCTCTCTCTTGTAACTTAGGGTTAGAATTTATGGGTTTATGAAACTAGTCTGGGTAGTCTTCAAACGGGTACATGAAGCAGTAGTGGAGAATCCCCTTCTGTTTCATGAACATCTTTTCTTCCAAGTTGGGTACTTTCCTCTCTCTGTTATAACACAAACTAGCTGCCTTATTTTTCTGTTGACTTTCTTTCCTTTGAATAGTTCTGGACTTCCTGTTTGTATCAATATAGTGAACATGCTTCTCAGCAACTTTAAAAAAAAATTTATTTGCCTGCACCCTTAGTTGCCACTTGGGAAATCTAGTTCCCTGACCAGGGATCGAACCCAGAGCCCCTGCACTGGGAGCGCAGCGTCTCAGCCACTGGATCACCAGGGAAGTCCCTTCTCAGTGCTTTTTGCCATACCTGAGACCAGTGGTTTTGTCTCCTGGTTGAGGGTTGGGGAAAGCATTTTTGGCCACTTCTCTTCATCTTGAGGGATGGTGGAGGGTACGGGGTGGGGAGGAGCTGAGTTCAGGCAGGACGCACTCTTGGTTAGAGTAACTGGGTTCTGTTTTCTCGTCCAAAGTCTGCTAAGTGACCTGGCCCAGGTGTTCCCCGCCTGCTTTGAGGATGTGCTCCATCACCATGGGGAACAGCCTGAGCCAAGATCTTCCCTGTGATTCAGAGCGTAGCGCTGCAGCCTTCACGTCTGTTGGAGGGGGTTCACCTTCCTCACTACCATCTCCCACTTCACATGCCCATGAAGCCTTCCCACTACTTCCAAGACAGATTCAGAAAGGGAGAGGAGCCCAGTCATTTTGCATCTCTCCAGGTTAGAGGTCTTCTTGGAAAAAAAAAAATCTAGATTTTTATCCATTAAAGAGGAGCCTCACTGTACTGCATCTCTCCTCCCCACTCGGAATCCTCTTTTCTTCGCTGTCAATATTAACATTCATGGGACCAGGGCCTGTCTTTCCTCATGTGGCTGCTGTCTGTGATTGCTTGCTTACTGGAGTTTGCAATTTTTAATTCATTTTTTTCAGTATTGCTGGAGGGAAATTCTGAGATTTGGCTTCCATTTATTTCCTATATTCCCCAATCCTTTAAACAGTTTTTGTCGTTTTCTCAGTTTTAATAATAATAATTAATATGCACCTAGTGTCTGTTATGTTCTAGACTCCAAACTAAGCCCTTTGGTATTTACTGCCTCACGAAAGTCTCCAAACGGTACTTTAAGGAAAGTATTATTAATTAGTGCTATTTTAAACATGAGAAAACAAAAAGCCTTAAAATGTTTAAATAAGTTACCCAAAGTCACCAGTTAGTGGGTGACACCTATACTAGCTAGTCATCAGCCAGCAGGGGTGTTAAAAGAATCTTCTTCATTTCGATCTCTCTGCATCTACACTGGGATGGCAAGAGACATTACAGGCAGACTGGGCTTTTATCTAAGAAAAGGACAACTTTCAGGCTGATTATGAGCTGGAAAGACCCCTACTTTTTTCCTGAGTGACAGGAGAGCCTGTGATTTCTTGACATTTCTTGCGTCATGTGAAATGTGCCCTGAGATGTAGCAGCTGGAGGGTTACTGAGTCATGGCCTCAGGCTGTGTGTCTCCTCCTTCTTGATTTTCTGCCTGGAATTCAGAAATTTTGTTGTTGTTCAGTCCCTCAATTATGTCCGACTCTTTGTGACCCCATGGACTGCAGTATGCCAGGCTTGCCTGTCCTTTACTCTCTCCCAAAGTTTGCTCATACTCACGTCCATGAGTCGGTGATGCCATCCAACCATCTCATTCTGTCACCCCCTTCTCCTGCCCTCAATCTTTCCCAGCATCAGGGTCTTTCCCAATGAGTGGGCTCTTTACATCAGGTGGCCAAAGTACTGGAGTTTCAACTTTAGCATCAGTCCCTCCAATAAATATTCAGGGTTAATTTCCTTTAGGAATGACTGGCTTGATCTCCTGGCTGTCCCAGGGATTCTCAAGAGTCTTCTCCAGCACCACAGTTCAAAAGCATCAATTCTTCAGTGCTCAGCCTTCTTTATGGTCCAATTCTCACATCTGTACATGACTACTAGAAAAACCATAGCTTTGACTAGATGGACCTTGGTCAGCAAAGTGATGTCTCTGCTTCTTAACACACTGTCTAGGTTTGTCACAGCTTTCCTTCCAAGAGGCAAGTGTCTTTTAATTTGTGGCTGCAGTTACCATCCACAATAATTTTGGAGCCCAAGAAAATAAAATCTGACTTAGAGGCATGGCAATAGTTCAGTTTTGTCCTTAGAGTGGTTCTGAGAGCCAGAAAAGAGATTAAAATCCAAAGTCTACAGCTGCAGTTAGTCCAGTGACCCGCCCCACACCTCCCTCCCCCAACTTCTAACCCAGAGTTACCCAGACTTATCCATGAAAGTAAGTCTTAGGTGGAAGTGAGTGGGTATTTCGCAGGCTGCAGTATAACTGAAAGTTCCCTTCTAACTGTGAAAAACTTCAAGATTTTCATCTAAAAAATTCATGGGAATTTTGCTTTCCAATATGTTTGAATTTTATATTAGAGTTGATATTAGAATATTCCAGGAAAATTAACTTTCCAGGAAAATATGCTAGGCTTATCTGGGGTTTGCTGCCCTGGAACTTTGCCTCTTGGGGGGGTGGGGGGTGAAAATAAGCATCCTTCACTACACCCATCTCAGCAGCTCTGCGTCTTTACGGTTTCTCAGTTCAGGATAGAAAACACTTGTCTTAGTCAACTTGCAGAAGTGAGCAGGGGTAGGCTGCTTGCCTAGAAGGTCTGTCTGTCCTGGCTCACCAGCCCTGGCCAGCTGCCAGGACACCAGCCAGGCCACAGACAGGGGAGCCTGCCGTTCCCAAACGCGTCTCCCGCCATGACCTCAGAGCAAAAGGACTTTCACAGCTGGGCCCTGCCTCCCAGGAGGTGTTTACCCAGCAAAAGCTGACCGCCAGGCAGACTGAGCGGGGGCCAGTCACAGGACTTGCCAGGTTATTTGTCTTCCCCTCCAAACTCCAGGAGTTCCCACCCACGTTCTCCAGCCCTAAGTCTTAAAGTCATTTACACGAAGTGAGCCACGTTGAATTCATTACCTTCAATTTCAGCAACCCTCAAAAACAGGTGTTTTTGTACCCATTTTGCTGAGTAGAAAACTTAGGTGAAGAGGCTTGCTTTCAGCCACACAGTCAGTAAGGGGCCCAGCAAGATTCAAATGCATGGAAGTGTTACCTCCCACCCCACAGTGGGGATTCTGCATCTGAGGTTCAGAGGTGTGGGTGCTTTACCTCCTGGGAGTCTGAGCAGCGGACAGTGTGAGGTACACTTTGTTCACCCACTCCTGCTCTGAGAAGGGTCACACCTGTGTGCCCCTCCTCTTTCCCTGAGGGTGAGATTTTTCCCATGAGAACCTCTGGTTTTCATGCAAATAGACTGCTAGTAGCCTGAGACTCCAATTCTGCAGGCTGACCCTCTTTCTATGGCCTTGCCCAGGGTGCATGTGGACTCACTGGGCAGCGCAGTCCTTCTCCATCAGTAAGTTCTCAACTGTACCCATCAGAGGCTCCCTCTATCTCTTTGCAGTCATCCTGGACTCCCAATCACCCCCTTTACATCACTAAAAACGGTGCTGGTGCTACAGAAGTTACAAATGAGCCCACATACCAGGGTCGTAGAGAAACACACATACACGTAACACACACACATGTTATGAGAAGTTGAACAGCCCTAGGGGCATCTGTCGGCAGTCTGTGCTCAGAACCATGTGCATGATGGAGGGAAAGAGGAATAGAAGAGGGAGATAAGACTGAGTTGGGGCGGAGGCTAATCAGGGAAGGCTACCAGGAAGAGGTGAACTTGAATTGAGCCTGAGGAGCTCCATCAGTCTTACACTGTGGTGAAAAGTGAAAGGAGAACCAAGTGAGCCAAGGCTTGCTTTCAGCTGCGCAGTCAGTAAGGGGCATGTGTGAGCCTGTGTGAAGAGTCGTGAAGATGCTGGAAGCGGCATCATCCAGTTAGAGGAGGGAAGAGAAGGCGATGCCAGGCAGGGGGAGGTCAGGCTTGCATCATGGGCTGCAGCTCTACCTCCCTGCGTGCCCTGCTTCTCCTCACTCCCTGCCCCACCCCAGTCACTAGGAGCAGTGTAGTGGGCACCAGTGGGTGACTGCTTCAGGACGCCCATTCTCTGGGCACTGCCCTTGAAGGATGCAGGAGAGGACTCCCAGGATATAAAGGTACTCCAAGATGAGACTCCCTCGTCTCCCAAGCTGGGCCAATCAGACTCTCTCCCCTGATAGATTAAAAAGGAAGATACACGGTTGTCAGGGGATGCTTATGCTTGAGGCAAAGCGAAGGCTCACCGACTGTAGGCTGCGGAGCGCAGGAGCAGCCTGGCTCCTGCCCTTCTCAAAGCAACTCGCCTTTGACTTCCGGAATGCCCCCAGAGTCTTCCAGTGACGTTTCTCATTTTGCTTGAGTTCACTAAAATTGGTTGCTTGCAATAAAAATAACCACAGTTGATACAGAAGCGGCCGTGAGCAATTTTCTCATTGAGCACCCCAAGTGTTAAGAAAAATTAACCGTGTCATCTCTCTTCATCCTCTCAATAACCACATGCTCAGTTCAGTCACTCAGTCGTGTCCGACTCTTTGAGACCCCATGGACTGCAGCATGCCAGGCTTCCCTGTCTATCACCAACTCCCGGAGCTTGCTCAAACTCATGCCCATCGAGTCAGTGAAGCCATCCAACCATCTCATCCTCTGTCGTCCCCTTCTCCTCCTGCCTTCAATCTTTCCCAACATCAGGGTCTTTTCCAATGAGTCAGTTCTTCGCATCAGGTGGCCAGAGTATTGTAGTTTCAGCTTTAGGATTAGTCCTTCCAAGGAATATTCAGGACTGATTTCCTTTAGGATTGACTGGTTGGATCCCCTTGCAGTGCAAGGGACTCTCAAGAGTCTTCTCCAACACCACAGTTCAAAAGCATCAGTTCTTTGGTGCTCAGCTTTCTTTATAGTCCAACTCTCACATCCATACATGACTACTGGAAAAACCATAGCTTTTACTAGACAGACTTTTGTTGGCAAAGTAATGTCTCTGCTTTTTAATATGCTGTCTAGGTTGATCATAGCTTTTCTTCCAAGGAGCAAGCGTCAAGTTAAATAAAGTGTCTTTAACCACATGTGAGTAGGATTATTGTTCATGTTTTACAGATTAAGAAACAGACTGGAAAAAAAAAAAAAAAAAAAGAAACAGACTGGGCTCCTAAAGCCAGCTATAACATTGCCCAGGTGCAAACTGGGAGGTAGTGGGGTTGATGACAACCCAACCGTGGTCTGCCTGATTGCCAAGGCTATTCTCTTTCCCTCCTTCCTTGTGTCTCCCCACACGCATTAACCCAGGCCTGGTGTTGATATTATCTTTGGGTTAAACCTGGTTCCCTTTGGAGTAGTCAGTATCTTTTAAAAAATTATTTTTGGGGTAAAATGTGCATAAAATTCATCATTATTGGTATGTAGCATATTCACACTGTGGTACAATCCTTATCACTGTCTAGTTCCAGAACATTTTCATCACATCAAAAGGAAAACCTCTCCCCATTTCCCTGTCCCCATACCCCAACATGGCAACCACTTACCTACTCTCTGTCTCTATGGATTTGCTGATCTTGGACTTTTTATGTAAATGGAATCATAAAATAGGTGGCTTTTGCGCTTGGCTTTTTTTTACTTAGAATTAGGTTTTCACGGTTTAGCCACATTGTAGAGTGGTTCATTACTTCACTTCTTTTTGTGGCTGAATAATATTCCATTGCCTGGATATGCCACATGCTGTTTATCCTTTCATCAGGTGATAGACACTTGGGCTGTCTCCACCTGTTGGCTACTGTGAAGAATGCTGCTCTGAACATTCATGTACAGGCTTTTATTTGAACATCTGTTTTCAATATGTTGGGGTATTTACCAGGAGTGGGATTTCTGGGTCCTATGGCAATTCTATGTTTAATTTCATGAGAAAATGATATAGTTTTATGTCTTTCTTCTCTTGAAAATTTCCACAGCTTTCTCCCCAGCATTGAGGCACCATGACAAAGGACAGAGAAAAGCAGTGTTCAGAGAAAGAAGGAAGCTCCCTTTAAAATTCTGGGAAAGAAACAACCGTTCTACGGCTGGTTGAAGGTTTACCAAAGGCAGGCACAATACTGAGCACTTTATGCAACTTTCCCGAGTTTTCAGGACCTAGGCCACCGGATTAAACTGTTACCCCAGCCTGGGGCCTGGGAGAATGCTCTGGCCAGGGACACACAGCATCTATATTCATCCGGATCCTAACCACTCCAGTGGGGTGGGGGTGGGGGGGGGGGAGGGGCTTGTGGGTAACTGCAAATTTGCATTTCAATTCCCAAATACAAATTAAACCCAAAGTTGTCATCAAAGAAAAGATGAAGATGAGGATCAAAGTGATTCCACACTCCCGGAAAAGAAAGAGATTAAAGAAGGTGAATCGAACACAGTTTTAAAGAGGTTTTTAAAAGGTGTTAATGCAGGCTAATGCAGTTAATGAAGGTTAAAAAAATAAGTACTGCTCAATTAGCATTTTCAGCTAGAAAAAGGAGAGCTTTTTTGCACCTTCCCTTATATCAAAGCCTGGATTCTTCCTCTTATGAAAAGACAACCTCGATTATTTTAAAAGGAAGAAGAGATTAAAAATAGATTTATGATAATTGCTTCATCCATAATAGTAACAATTTATTTCTCGGCTTCTAAACTCAACCTCATAACATGTGGTATATTTGCCTGCCCCCAAGCAGTCTTTGAACCAACGCTGTGAGAGAGAGAGGGTGAGCTTCGAGGAACCACTGATTAAAATCTAGGATCCAGCTTTCGGCTAGACTCTCCTCTTCGCTTGACATGATGGGAAGTAAAACAACCACAGATGGACCCAGAAAGTCCTGGGTTTGATCTTCTGTCCAGTTTTTACTGCTGAATATGAATGCATTGCTGTTGCCGTTCAGTCGCTAAGTCATGCCCAACTCTTTGTGACCCCATGGACTGTAGCATGCCAGGCTCCCCTGTCCTTCACTCTCTCCTGGAGTTTGCTCAAATTCATGTCATTGAGTTGATGATGCCATTAAACCATCTCATCCTCTGCTGCCCCCTTCTTTTGCCTTCAATCTTTCCCAGCATCAGGGTCTTTCCCAATGAATGGGCTCTTCACATCAGGTGACCAAAGTTTTGGAGCTTCAGCATCAGTCCTTCCAATGAATATTTAGGCTTGCTTTCCTTTAGGACTGACTGCTTTGATCTCCTTGCAGTCCAGAGGACTCTGGAAAAAAATCAGTTAAGATGAAACTTTTGAAAGTCTAAAACTCGTTCTTTTGGCATGTACAGTCAGAGAAAGTTTGCTTGATAAAATACTTTATTCAGAATTTTGACCTTGAGAAAGTAGGCATCTGGGAGCCAAGGAGGCACTTAGAAGACCTATGGTGGGGTGGGGTGGATGGGGGTGGTGGCCATCCACCCCTCCAATCCTGACCTTCATGGGTCAAGAATAATGGTGGTGATGATAAGGGTGGTGATAAAGATGAAGACAGAGGCAATAACAAGGTGCTGCCGCTACACATCTGTTGAGCACTAACTGTTTGCTAAGTAGCATACATGCACTTCTCATTCATTCCCCAGTGAGACCCATTCTACAGATGAACAAACTGAGGCATGAAGAGATTCGTTTCTTCCCCCAGTTTACACAGTTGTCCAAGTGCAGAGCTGGGATGTTTACACAGGTCTGACTCCCTCCAGAGTCCATAGCATCATTGACTACCAAGTTGTCCAGTTAAGATGTCTGCAAAACTAAGACAATTGCTCAGTACAAACACTATTAGGACTTTCCAAGTTACCCACAGGATGTAAGGTTCTAAGGGCAGGAACCAAATGAAAACTCTCCTCTGCTCCCTACCCCCAAGGAATTCCAGCACAAACACTCTGCATTCCACAAACAGATGCATCCTTGTCATTTGCAAATTTCCTATTCCTAATTTGGGTTGTTGACTGGCAGCCCCTGAGTCCCAAGGTCTGTAATCAGGAGTTCTGCTGAGTCACACATTTAACTCCCAGGCCCTGCAAGGCCAGGGTGGATGACGAGACCACTGAGTGGGCATGAACACGAGCCTGGTTCGGGGCCCCTCCGGCTCCTATTTCTTGTCCTCTTCTCTTCAGGTACAAGGGCCACTGGAAAGTGATGGAGAGTTTGCTCCCTTTTTGCAAATGCCCCAAGAAGGAAGCCCGGAGCTTATCCTATGGCGATGCTCATAACTCTAGGCCTCGTGCCTATGTCACAACTCAGCCCTCCTAGGGTCTTCTGCATTCTGCTAATCTTTGCTTATGACAATAATAATATGCTTAGATTCCTGCTCCTCTCCAACTGCCCCCATCTCTTACCCCTCCCTGCCCTCCACTCCCGGCCCTAAGTTCCCCAGTCCTCACTGATTTCACTGTGGTGAGCATCACATCCACCCCATCACATATGCTCATATGAGCCACAAGCTGCTCAAGGGCAGGCCTGGTCCCAGTCGTCTTTGTTTCCCCAGTATCTAACACATCAAGGTGCCATGGGAAATGGTTTGTTGAATAGATACATGCATTAATACCTAGTGAATTACAAGTGAAAATAACACTTAACTCTATACCTCCGCTGTGATTTGACTGTGAAGAAAACTGAAGGCCAGAGAGGGTAACTTGCCCAAGTTCACACAGTCCCTGAATCCCTTACTCCTGGTCAAGAGTTGTTACGCAAAGCATCAAGCCTGATCCCCAGAATACAGAAGAAACTCAACCCACTCTAATCTCCCCACCTCTGCCCCTTTGCCTGAGTGGTTTGGCAACAGAGCTGAGGCTAATTCCCTCTTTCACTGTTACTCCTACATTTGAGGAATTTGCATAAAGAACATGTCTTTTAGGGTGACCAACCCACCAGCAAACTGAAGTCAATCCTCAGGGCTTATGTTTTGTTACCACAAGCGGACATCCAAGCCATGCCTAAGACATCAGCAACTGAAGGAAATCAGTGACTATAGGATCAGGTCCCTCCAGCACACCTCCACAAGTGGGAAACTCCGTCCCATTTTCAGATAACACTAATGTTGACATTTCTCCAACTCATTCTGCCTCCCCACTCCCCTCCTGGGTCCCGGTGAAGCCTCTGAGACTTCAGAGAACCCACTCAAACCCTCTGCCCACATAGCTTCCCCAAACTTGAAAACAATCCCCTTCCCGACAGCCATAGTCCTACAGAACCTCGTATTCTTCCTGTTGTATCAGCGGTACTCTGGCTGGAAATGCTTAGTTTGGTGGAGAGGAAACATGTTTATGTCCTTTATTCGTCTCCCAGGTTGGCCTCAGAACCCTCACTTTATGTCAAGGCCATGTCTCTTTTCAGTTTCAGGTTCCCTGGGGCCGAGGTCTCTGCCTTCCCCTTAATGAAGTCCATATAGCATCCAAGTCTCCGTGGGGCCCAGGGCAGAGCTGGACCCAGCCCCTGGGCACAGGCTGGCGAGCAGAGGAGCAGCATCTCAGCTGGGAGGCAGGCCGCCTCCCCCTGTGCCATCCAGACTTTGCAAATCACCCCAATAACTCTCTCCATCCAGGAGCCTCGTCTTTACGGGGGGAAGGGAGTTTTAAATTGGTAGCTTCTGCACATAACAAGCTCAAGACCAGACAAAAGCTGTGCAACAGCCCCGTGGGAACCAGGGGTTTTATGAGCCCGTCATATTTACTATTATCCAATGAGTCATCGGCGGCGTGTTTTCATTTTGAGGCTGCTGGACAAATAGGCTCTCATTGGAGCCACTCTTAATCCATTATTTACGCCTGCTCCTTGCCCTCTCCAGCGCAGCTTTGCAGACAGGAAATTCACTCTTCGTCCACCAGCCACGCTCACCAACCTCATGCACATCCTTCATTTCAAGCACAGCCCGTGGTGTTTAAAAATAGCAAACTAGGCAAACACTCTGATTATGAAATTTCTAGCTGATATTTCCCTTGCCTTTCATTAGGGAGAAAACGAGCATGAAGTGAACCCACAAGGCCAATGGGTAGAAATGAAGAGCGCTGTGTTTATGACTTCTGCTCAGAACTGCTTCTCAGGAAGCTTCTGTTGGTACTGGAACGAGTGGGACTGACAGTCTGAATCCAGCAGTTGTGCCTAAAGATGGCTTCACTAAAGCCCAGGAAGGAGGAACAAATAGCTAATTAGTAAATTGGCCTCAGGTTTGCACTTATAAGAACAAATCGCTTGTGAGTTTTCAGAATCAGACTATATGTTTTGTGCCAGGGGAAAGGAAATGTAAGGTTTATGAAATTTAAAGTGACTCATTGAATCCAAATTTGCTTTCTGCTATTGGCCACCAATGACCCGTCATCTTGGCTAAACAAGTAAACACTTTATTTTCGAAGCAGGAGGACAGCTGGTGTCTTGCTGTCCTGCTGCTGCCTGCATTGCCACTCAGAGGGCTGTGTCACTGGGACCAGGCAGAAGTCTGGAGGGGGCGACTCAGAGACCCCTCGTGAGCAGCTGTACAGGACTGGAGGGCGACTGAGTGACGGGGGGGAACTGTGAGGGGTGGGCTGGTAACCAGAAAAGGATCAGGGGGCGGGGCTGCAGATGGCAAGAAGGAAACACATTCTAGGTCCAACTGGATTCTCCTTGGAGCTTGAATCTGGACCAGAGCGACAAAAAGACTAAAAGTCATTGGCACTTACTTGCACCAGCAGCAGAAGCAGCAATGGCAGCCTTTTAAGATCTGTCCTTTTATCAAGTCTTCCTGTTTCTGAGACCCACATGTGACTTCATTTGTCGTTCTGGTTCCAGGCCCTCTGGGCTGGCTCTCCAGACTGCCCTTCAATTCCATGAGCTCAGCTCCATCTTTACGATAAACTCCTTGAGTTGATATTAGCGAAAGTGTTTTCTGTTACTTGTACCCAAAACTTCCTAGCAGATAAGAGCTGAAAAATGAAAGCGAGAGAGGAACACACACCAAAATCAAAGGCCCGATAGTCCTGGGGGAGGGTCAAATCAGAGAAGGAGACGCCAGCCCAGGGCCCAAGGCATGCGAAGTCAGAAGGAACACTCCAGGGACAGGTTACAGCAGGCCTGGAAGCCCAGACATCATTCTATTGGCAGCTGATACTATTGCCAACATTTTAGACCCATGGGTGGTAAACTGTGAGTCACTCCCAACCTTGAGTCTGAAAGGTGCCAGATGCAATGTGACAACTCTTAATCTTCAAAGCTCTTATTCTAATTTTGACCAATGGTGGGAGGTCAGGTTAGGAAGGTAAATAAGCTTTCTGCCTAGGATGATTTGAGTTCACTGGAAGACAGCGGGGCGTTGGATTTGAATTATGTATTTATTCATTAAGCAAACATTGATTGAGCTCCTATTCTCTGCCGCTATGTGCTCTGGGCACTGGGGACATTAAGATGACTAAGTCATAGGCCCTGCTTTTGAGCTTGAGTAAGGATGGTATGCAAACAGCACTGCATGATACATGCCGAGAGACCGGAGCACATGCGCAGTTCAGAAGAGAGGGATCCTTTGAATTGAGGGGAACAGGGAAGATGATGGGAGAAGCTGACCTTGGAACTGCTCCTTGAAGGAGAGGGAAGGTCTCGCTAAGAGCGATTCCAGACACAGCGCACACACAAAATTTGGCTAGGGTATCCTCAGTGCTGCCAGGGGAAGTAGGCTGACATTAGATTGTGGAAGGCCAGGCTGGGAAGTCTGGATTTTACCTACTCTCAATGAGGAGCCAGTAAGGACTTAGAGCCACAGAAGAACAAGATTAAAGCAGTGACCTGCAGAGAATCTCCTGGCAGCAACCTGAAGAGCCGATAGGAAATGGGGGAGAATCTAAGCATAGGTCAACCTGCTTGGAGAATACTGCATGTTCCAAGCAGGCCCCTTCACCTGAGTCTAAGAGTGGAAACACAGAGGAAGACAGAAAGGAAAGTTCCTGACAGTGGAAAAGTCAAGAGATGTGGCATCAGAGAGCAGGCAGGTATGGAGGGAGAAGGTGACCCAAGGGGGTCCACAGGGTTTGGATCAAAATAGCTGCTCAGTTCCATTAAAAGAACACCCATTTCCTGATCACCTGCTCTGTGCAGAGCAGGGGTTAGGGATGGGGAGGAGGTGCTGAGGCATTAGTGTAGGAGAGGAAAAGATGGAAAAGGCCCAGGTCCCGGAGGACCTGTGATTCCACGCTGAGGAGCTGGACTGCTTCCGAAAGACTGGTGATTATCACAATGTGCTCTGTGAACCTGAATCTCCCTTAAGCAGCAGTGAGGGGACACTATGCCTCTCAGCTCTCCACTGCCAGCTGACTTGAATAAAGTCTTAGGGGTAAGAAGAGGGAATTGCAACCCAGAGGGAAATGTATGACTGTTACTAGAAGTGGCTATGCCTTAAACCTCTTAAGCCTTAAAAAGTCAGTTTTTAAGTGATGTAAACCCAATCCCAAACCAAGGCCTTCATTGGGGTGGTTTCTGGCCTGGTTTCTAGAACGCCTCCATCCTCTATCCCAGGATTAATTTCATCCCAAGACACTCGATAGTGCCAAGCTATATTTGTTTCAGAGCAAAAGAAACCTATCAAGGTTTAGTCCAGGTAAGACATTCATAAGAGTACACAGTCCAGTGTCCCAAATCAAGACCACATAGCATCCTTCATGAGGGGCCAGCAACCCAGTCAAAGCTGAGCCCTGCCAAGCCCAGGTGCTCCCTTCCATCATCTCCACCGTGAAGGGTCAAGGTCAGGACTATGTATCCCTTTGGCACAGTTTTCACTTCCTGTCTCCTGAGAGCAAACGCTCAGGCGAGGACAGACAGACAGATACACACACATACACATATACACTCCACATACACACAGAAACAACACCAAACACATCCCTGTGTGTTTAGCCCCTCAGTTATGTCTGACTCTTTGCAACCCCATGGACTGTAGGCCGCCAGGCTCCTCTGTGCATGGAATTTTCCAGGCAAGAATACTGGAGTGGGTAGCCATTCCCTTCTCCAGGGGATCTTCCTGACCCTGGGATCGGACCCCAGTCTCCTGCATTGCAGGCAGATTCTTCACCATTTGAGCCACCAGGGAAGTCCCATACATCCCTAGAAGAAATAATAATTCACAGGTGGGGAACACAGTCTCTCCACATTTAGAGAGAATGGTTTTCTTTAACTCCATAGGGAAGCAGTTCAGTCCTTTATACTCAACAGAGTACAAAACTGAACATTTAATACCAGCTCGAAACAATCTGCAACTGGGGCTTCCAGGAGAACCCTGAGTGCATGTGCCCTTGGCTTGCAGCTGCCCCTCCCAGACTCTGTAGGTGACAGAGCTACTTAGAGTCTCTAAAGTGGTGGCCCTTCTAGCTCAGAAGGGTTTCCATGCAGTCCCTGTCGGTCACTGTGTAACAGAAGATAAATATGCTGAGCCTTGGATAACATGCATAAACCAAAATGTCTAACACCCAAAGCCAGGCTGGGATTCAAGTTCAAGTCCACTTGAGCAGCCAAGTGAGCTCAATCAGTGAGTGTTTGGCTTTTCCTGTGAGGTGCTGATTGGTACATGATGAGTTGTTGAACATTGAAGGTGACCTTTGGTGGGCAAGATGTATCTAACGTGATATGGTCAGTCAGTTATGAGATTAAATGGATAGAAACATGATTCCACCTTGCACTTCGGACTTGGTGTCTAAGTCTTTCAGATTCAGTATGTGTTCAACTCTGGGCCTGGTAACAGCTGGGCCTGGCTTCCTTGATCTTGTATGAGCCAGCCCAAATGAAATGGGCAAACTTATTCAGGAGTGAGTGCCAACACCACCGTGATGACCCACATCAGAGACTCATATCAGCCCTGTCAGCATATTTCCCTTGGCTTTTCATTGAGGAGAAATTAAAAACTGAGATCTTGAATAGAAATAGGATTCCCTCTCCCCATCTCAAGAAAAACTGTGGAAGAAAAGAGAAGCAATCATTTTTATTTCATTTTCTCCTATTATGGAGACAGTGAGAGGGGAAGACTCTGTGTTCTCATAAGTTCAGTTGATTAGCCGGATGATTTGTTTTATTTCCAGGCTATAAACTCACAGGGGCCCAAATAGGTCAAGTGACTTATCCAAGGTCACACAGCCTGCAGACCTAGAGTCCTGCTGCCTGTCATGCAATAAATGATTCTTGCCTGCTTTCCACTTCCTGCATCATTACCTTGAAAACCACACACACACATACATACATGTGAATGCTCACACACACATAGCCTCCCAGAACAAATTAGCTAGACTCTGGAGAGACTTGTCATAGCATCAGTCACAACATCATAGGTGGGAATTTCTTTAAAAGGTTGTTAGCAAACTCATGAATTCTGTAATGACTGCTCAGTAATTCCCAGGGCTAAGGTGAGTCCTGAAACACACATTTTTCACTTGAAGAAGATTGAATTAAAACCATGTGTATGGTGCCGTTGACAAGCACTGCCCTTTTGCCTGAGAACCTTTGCACTATGAAGAACCCATGGAGAGGGAAGACCAAGGTTCCCTGGGGAAGCAGACCTGGGGAAAATATCTGAATCAGGTGCTTAAAGGGTGAATGCGATCTCCGGTTCAGCACTAAGCCCCCACCATCCCCGGGACCACCACCATGGTTCTAGGTGGTCAGTACGAAGTTCTGAATATCCATTGTGTGCAGGGCTCAGTCTTGCATAGTAAGAGAGGAAACAAAACGAGAAACATGGTGCTCGGATGCAACAAATTCTGGTTTTAGTTGGGAAACACTGTCTCTGTTCTGGGAAACCTCCCAGGGAAGCTGGGAGGGTCCCTGCCCTTGGGAAGCTCTCAAATTCTTTGAAGACATATAAACTTCTGGAGCTCTTAGTTGGGTACAGAAGACAAGGACTGTGCCCTTGGGAAAGACCAACCCATGTGTAGGATGGAGGGAAGGGGAAAAGACTGAGTTTGTGCTTGGGAAACCTCCAGACCAGTGGGGAGGATAGAGTTCCTGCTGTGATCAGGGAGGGACCTTTGGTCTCAGGGGGAGTCCCCACCCTAACAGGGACTTTCATCCCAGTTTGGTACCCACACATTGTATACATCTACAGTCCCTTGGACTGCAAGGAGATCCAACCAGTCCATCCTAAAGGAGATCGGTCCTGGGTGTTCATTGGAAGGACTGATGCTGAAGCTGAAACTCCAATACTTTGGCCACCTCATGTGAAGTGTTGACTCATTGGAAAAGACCCTGATTCTGGGAGGGATTGGGGGCAGGAGGAGAAGGGGCTGACAGAGGATGAGATGGCTGGATGGCATCACCGACTCAATGGCCATGAGCTTGAGCAAACTCCAGGAGTTGGTGATGGACAGGGAGGCCTGGCGTGCTGCGATTCATGGGGTCACAAAGAGTCGTACATGACTGAGTGACTGAACTGAACTGAACCTTGTAGCATCTTGCCTGGAATAATCTCTTCTATGGCTGGCTATGACTATTAATATTTCTCTTAAGAGTTCATAACCCAGCTTGGAACACCACATTTAGCCTATGTATCTCCATCTGCATTTGGCACCTGATTTACCCCATGAAGACTTCATTTACCTGTCTGTGAAGAGGCCAGTCCCAGGATGGCCAGATGCTGAGACCTCATTCACAGACACTCCACAAGCTCTTTCATCCAGAGCAAGTGGCCCAGGTGCCTGGTGAGTCCAAGAGATGTTGGGCCATGGTGAATTTCTCATCAGTAATAGGGAAAATGGCCATCCAAACCAAGCTTCAGAAGGCCCAGAGCAGACAAGGGGAGAAGTCAAGGGGATGATTGAAATCCACTTCTGCTTCTTCACAATTTTCTCTTATGTGACTCTTGCTTCCCATCAGCCTTGGGACCAGTGGTGACTTGAGCGAGAATCACAGAGGCTTCTGGATTTGAGCTCCACCTCGTTCCCTTCCTGGGCCCCAGGTCCCAGATCCTGCCTTCGCCATAGTCCCAGGGGCCTGTTAACTACACATGACATGAGAGAGGCATGGGGATGGAGGGGGAACTAGCTCTGCCCCTCTGTCTCTCCAGCTCACGGCTCCTCCCAGCTCCCCTGTTGTTGCACCCACAGGCAGAATTGCACACACAACAGAATGCACCTCTTTCCACCATCCTTGACTCGTTGCTTCTACTGAGCACAGTCATTTCCAGGGCCCATGCTCAGCTTCCCCACTTTCCCTAGGAACTTAGGACAAGGACCTCAAGGGTGATACCAAGAGCCCTTTGAGAAATGCACTCACTGGCCAGTGTCAAACCTGAACTCAGCACCCACCCAGGGTCTTAGGGACTTGACTTTCTCCTATTTCAAGTTGAAGTCCCAACCTTCAAGGGACCTGGTAACCTCCTCCTGAACCTGAGGACATAGTGGAAATTTTCCCTTTTGTTTGAAAGTCTCGATTCCAGTGCAGACACAACAGCTCCCATGTTCCATCATTTCTGAGAGGTGGTTTCCTGATTAGACCCCACATCATGACTACACTACTTTATTTACTTTATTAAGAAATTTACTTTGTTAAGAACTACTACCTGGGGAAAAAATCAATAAACAATTCAATAAGTCAGGTAATGTAGTCTAATCATCATGAGTTAAGGTTCATTTGGGGAAGGAAGCTCTTCTAACTTGTTGACTAATCTAAATTCTGAAATAGCTTTAAATAAATACTGATTTGTAGTGCACAGACAAATCCTAACCATCTCTGCTACCACAATGCATCAGGGTCTTCGTGGGCCAGCTCCCACTGTGAGCATACAATTGCATGTTGCTCTTTCAGACTCAAATGCACAGCGGTCACTGATTTGAACTGTGCTTTCCGAGTAGAGGGAGCAGGTTGAAGGTCTCTGGGATTTCAGAAAGATGGAAGAGAAGATGAAAAGATTGAACTTGGAGTCGGAGGAGGTGATGTCAAACTATGCAACTCCAAAGAAGGCATTTAATCTCTCAGTTTCTTCTTTGATAAAAAGAGGGAAATGACAATTATATTTTGGATGACTCTAAGGTTTGTGAAAAGAGACAGAAAAGAATCAAATCAAAAGAGACATCAGATGGAGCATAGCCAATCTTTCTCCTCCTGACAAAGTGTCTGTGATCATTGAAGTGATACATTCTGGGGAAGGAGGAGGAGGAGGAATGGAAGAAGAGAGAAAGAGAAATCAGAGGAGGTCTACTTCTACCAACACTGAAAATATGAAGGAAGGAAAGGAGGGAGGGTGAGTGGAGTTAGCAAACCAGAAATTCTGAGGAATTCCTGCAAAAGGGTAACCAGAAAGAACTGAACTGACTGAACTGACAGAGGAACAAGTGCAGAGAAAAATCGTCCAACACACGAGGAGTCTCTCAAGAAACAGACATTCTTACGTGCAAATCTGAAGAGACAACCAAGACCCACTGAACATCTGAGGAAAACTCACGCTGTAAAAGAGAGGCCCTGACCTCACCAAGAGGGAGTAACTTCCAGAGAGGAAACAGAAGACAAATTTAGAATAAGAATTAACATGTTCAGAACGAGTCAAGATGATGACACTCATATCCAGAGTAAAAAGTTGCAATGAAAAGCAGCGATTCTTGGACATGGAAAATATGACTATAAAAATTAAGATCATAATCAATAGACTGAACGAAAGAATGAACATAGAGAATTGCAAATAAATAAGTTGAATGGTAGGATTGGAGAAGTCTCCCAGACCCACAGGGGGACGGTCAGAGACAACTGGAGGCAGAGGGCTCTGTGGGGAGGGGAGTTATATCAATGCTGGTGGGATCTTAAAGTTTTGTGTGGGGGCAGAGGCAGCCTGGCATTACAGAAATGATTCTTTCATCGTCACACCAACACTTCTTGTGAGCAATCAAGCCCTTTTCTGTGTGAAATTATGCAAGCATAGCCTTCAGCCTAGTCCAAGTCAAAAAAAT
The DNA here is from genome assembly GCF_019320065.1 of Cervus canadensis. Classification (NCBI taxonomy): domain Eukaryota; kingdom Metazoa; phylum Chordata; class Mammalia; order Artiodactyla; family Cervidae; genus Cervus; species Cervus canadensis. Next base: position 16,312,177 of record NC_057391.1, read on the forward strand.
GGTATGTTCAGAATCAATGAGATCTGAGTTAGCCACATCTGAGTGCAAAGAGCTCTCCAAGGACACACACACACACACACACACACACAGAGACAGACAAACTCCCTGAGCTTGCTGGTGGAAGGCCCTCCTCCTAGGGATCCTAGAGCCCAATGCTCTCTTTGCACAGATGAGAAAACCAAGGTTCAGAGGGGCAGAGCTAGTTCCCTCTCCATCCCCCTACCTCAGTCTGTCTTTTCCAAAGTCTCCCTGATGCCCGAGTTCATGGGCTGTGTGTGTGCCTCTCCCTGAAGTCTGCCCTCCTCCACCTCTCCTTCCCTTTGGGTTGGGGCAGGCCCTGGGGCCTCGGGCAGCAGTCCAAGCAAGTCAGCAGCTCTGGGAAGGAGGACATACCATGAGGAGGAGTCCCGAGAGCTGCCTTTACGTTGGTTTGGGCAAAAAGAAGGAGGCCAGCTGCTCCTGTCTCTGCCGTGTATCAGCTCCCTGCATCGGCCCAGACAAGGGCTCTGCTTGTCTGTCAGGTGGCGTTTGGACCCAGCTGGTTCTTATTGCCCCGACCTTGACTTCTCCAGTAGGTACGCTTGCCCTTCAGTGTTTAGTCTCCCTAGGGCATCATCCAAGCCCACTGTCTGCTCCTCCCTTCTGTGGGTTCTTCCAAAGAAAAAGGAATCTAAAACTGATAAACCCCTCCTATGTACCAGACCCTTTGTGGCCATTTGACATACTTCTTTTATTTTCTTCTTCTTTATATTGTGGTAAAATATATATAACAAAAATTACCATCCTAGCCATACTTAAATGCACATTTCATTGGTATTAAATACATTCACTGTTAAGCAACCATCACCACCATCCATCCCCATAACTCGTCACCTTGTAAAACTGATCCACTAGACCCATGAAACAATAACTCCCCATTCTCTACTCACCTCTGGCCCTGGCAGCCACTATTACACTTTCTGTCTTTTTAAACTGCTTTACGTACCTCGTGCAAGTGGAATCAATCATACGGTATTTGTCTTTTTTATGATCTGCTTATTTCACTTAGCATAATGTCCTCAAGGTCCATCCATACTACAGCATGTGCCAGAATTTCCTTCCTTTTAAAAGCTGGATGATATTCCATTGCATGGATATACCACATTTTGTTTACCCACTCATCTGCCTTGAACATAGGTTGTTTATACCCTTTACCTATTGTGGTAATGCTACTATGAACATGGGTGTGCAAATATTTCTCTGAGATTTTTTCAATTCCTTTGGGCATGTACCTAGAGGTAGAATTCCTGAATCATATGGTAATTTTATTTTTAATTTTTTGAGGAACCACCATACTGTTTTTCATAGTGGTTGTTTCATTTTACAATCCCATCGATAATGCACAAAGGTTTCCTTTTCTCTTCATCCTCACTGACACTGTCTGGAATACAAGAGACACGTGTTTGATCCCTGGGTCAGGAAGATCCCCTGGAGAAGGGAATGGAAACCCACTCCAGTATTCTTGCCTGGAGAATTCCATGGACAGAGGAGCCTAGCAGGCTACAGTCCATGGGGTGACAAAGAGTTGGGCACAACTGAGTGACTAACACTTCACCAACACTTATTTTCTGGTCTTTGATCATATTCAGAGCAACCATGTGATACAAGTATCTGTCCTCACTTTTATAGAGGAGAGAAAGAGTTCAGAGAGGTTAAGTAACCAGCAAAAGGCCACACAGCCAACAGATGTGGAAGCCAGGATTAAACCCATGCCTCTCTGACTCCTTGCTCCTCCTGTCCTCAGGCCAGGAGTCTTCCAGTGAACTTTTGGGTCTCATAAGACTTCTGGGAAAGGGCATTTGAACTGCAGTGACAAGTCACCGACTCAATGGAAATGAGTTTGGGTGAACTCCGGGAGTTGGTGATGGACAGGGAGGCCAGGCATGCCGCAGTCCATGGGGTTGCAAAGAGTCAGACATGACTGAACGACTGAACTGAACTGAACTGACAAGTCATATAAGCAAGGAACTTGAATTACCTAATTCCAGGTAACAGGTAAGTAATGGCTAAGTGGGGGCCTTGCCATGAGATTCCAAGTCCTATGATCAGGGAATCTTCATTGAGGTGGCAGACTCAGTTCATTCCTACAGGGCAGGCAGGAAGAATTTGGAGAGTCAGAGAAGAGGAAGGAAAACTATTCCATGATTAGCAAGCAAGATTTTAAATCACTTTAAAAAGTAAAAGACAGTGACTCCATCTGTCTTTAAAGAGGCCAGGGGTATAGAATAATTTAAATCAAGGAAAGAATACATCATAGTCTGGATCCCTTTACTGATGGAGTCTGGTGGTGTGGCGGGAGCCACGTGGACAATCTGATCGTAGTGAAGGGAAGCTAACATGTGAGACTCTCTGCTGGTTCCTGCCCATGTTTTTCATTTACAGAAACAGGCCAGTCCAAGTAGAGACTGGAGGGCCAAACACAGCTCTTCGTAGTAAAGGGAAGGAATCCTGAGCTTCTGAGGGCAGCCCAAGAGAGAGGAGTGAAAGGGGAAAGAGAACAAAGAGAGAGATGTGGGGAGGTCCCACAGGAATGCGGAGCCAGGAACCCAGGGGCAGATGGAGGGCCTGGGGGAGGAGACAGTGGAAGGAGCAGTCCTTGGACCTTCAGGGCAGCCATGACTGACGTCCATACTGAAGTTCCCTTTGCTGTGATGTGACACAAATGGGACTTCCCTGGTGGTCCGGTGGTTAAGACTCCAAGTTTCCACTGCAGGGGGCACAGGTTCAATCCCTGGTCAGGGAACTAAGATCCCTCGGGCTGCATGGAACAGCAAAAAAAAAAAAAAAAAAACAGAAAAATCCCACAAACAAAAATAAACATCCCATGACCCACAATGGAGCAGACACCAGTCTAAAGCTGGGTGCTGTAGGGAGGATTCCAGGTAGAAGGAGCCACACAATGGGGTCTCCATTATTCATGAAATGAAATGGGGGCCTGCAGCAGTTTTAATGAAAAAGCAAAAGGAGACCCTATACATGGGAAATTTTTGTTGCTGTTCAATCGCTAAGTCGTGTCGGCCTCTTTGCGACCTCATGGACTGCAGCACACCAGGCTTCCCTGTCCTTCACTCCTGGAGTTTGCTCAAACTCATGTCTATTGATTGAGTGATGGGAAAGTTTGGGGACAGTCAAATGGCTCACATACAGTTTACAAAAGCAGAGAGAATAGTGGAGACGTAGTGTATGAATGAAGTTGATGGCTTTCATTTGCAAGGAGAAGCTTGATCCTCATCCAGCCACGCAGGCTATTTTCAATTCATTTTATTCAGTAGGTCTGCGGCACCATTCCTGTGGCCTGGCAGCAGTGACAAGTCGCTTTTTAATAGCAACCGAAGCTTGTACACTGACAGAGCTCTCTGTCAGCACTGTTCTGAGCACTTTAAGTATCAAGTCACTTAATCCTCACCACCACCCAATGACTCTGCTTATCCCCATTGTGCAGATGAAGAAACTGAGGCACAGAGAGATTAAGTTATCTGCTGAAGTTATGTAATAAGGGGCATGGTTTTGAGATTCCACACTTGACAGTCTGGCTCCAGAGTCTCACTCTTAATCGCGTCATTATACTACTTCTCTTTGGCTCTCCAGTTCCAGTCGCTGCCTTCTTTCCTTTGCTACTATTGAACAGATAGAGGGACTATTGAATACTTGGAGAGTAATAGCAGAAAACCCACATACTCTCATGATTCATTAAGATCTAAATTTGCCATCAATCCAAAGGATAATATCAGGATCAATAACTGGAAGAAATGAGGAAAAAGATTCCAGCTCAGTAGAAGGAAAGAAGCCTGCCAGGATGATGAGCCATCTAAATGCACACATGGTCCTGAGAGGTAGTGAGCTTCCTGTCGTCAGAGGGATGCAGGCAAGACTTGCCAGCAGTTTGACGCGGATGCACAGTCAGCTATGAGAGCTGTTAAGGTTCTCTCCAACTGGGGATTCCATGACTCCAGGGAATTTTCCTGATCTAGAAGAAATCATTCAAAAGAATAAGACACCAGGGACCATAAGAATCCACAGGCTTTGGGTTACCCCAAGTCTATTATATTGGCCATTCCTGAAATCTCCTTCCTCAAATCTCCTTCCTCTCCCTTAGTCCACTTGGTGAACTTCTACTTATCCTTTACAGCCTAACTTGAAGGACACCTCCTTCAGGAAGCCTTCCCTCCTCACTCCATTCCCACTAGGGACCAGGGTCACCCGGGCCCTCCTCAGTCTCTGCTTCTCTCAGCTACCTGTCTTGCTTCTCCAATTACATCTTTCTGACTACAGGTCAGTCCCTGCCTCTAGATGGTGAGCTCCCAAGGGTGGAAACCAAGCTCTATCTATGTCTCTAAATCCACAGCTCTTAGCATGGGGAAGGTGGTCAGTGAGATCAACTCAATTCAGCAAATACGTCTTTATATCACCAGTCTATTTTGTTTCTCTCTGGTCATCTGTGTTTACAGACAAGGCCCCTTGAATGCCAAGCACCACTTCTTCTCTCCTGCTGTCTGACCTGTGCACATTCTGTAAATGATTTATGAACGGACAATGTCAGAGGCTCTCTTGGTTTATTTCTTCTGGGTCCACATGAGGTGACATGGCCACATTTCCAATGGCAGAGCCCCTCGACATTCTACAGCCCTGAGGCCCACGAGCACACCTTACTCACCTCACACCCGTGTGGACACTTGGATGCAGATTCCCCCATTAATGGAGGTCTTGCTGGAGTGCTGTGGCATGCAGGCTTCGGGATTCAGAGGGCTGCCGCACCAAGATCTCACCTCCTCCCCTGAGGACCACATCCGGTGACATTACAGTGGAGAAATGTGCATTAAAGGTTTACCATAAACACCCGAAGCTGTCCTCATTTGAAGGCCTGCTGGCCAGGCTGACCCTTAGTTGGCATCTGGGAACTGGGGTTTTGGAGGGTCCCCTCCATTCCCTGATGAGAGTGGCTCACTCTACCTACACTGTCCAAACATTATGCTTCATGCTGATCTCCTGCCTTCCTCCTGGGAGTCAGGAACTGTGGTGCAGGGCAGACAGAGGTGCCTGGATGGCCAGCCCTCACCCCCCACCCACCCAACAAAAGCCCCAGATTCTGAGTCTCTAATGAGCCCCCCTGGCTGTGAACAGGTCGGACGTGTTGCCACTATTTGCTGCTGGAAGAATGAGTGTGTCCTATACGACTCCACCAGGTGAGGGGTCTTGGAAGCTTGTGCCCAAGAGGTTTATTTATTATCACTGTAGTAAACAAACCATTGCTTCGAGGACCGCTCTACGGAGTCCTGGGAGTCCTTCCAGTGGATCATCAAACATGGGCACCTCCAGCACAGTGTGTGAAGGTTCACTTTGGCATCAGAGTTCTGTGAGTGTTGGGGACGCTCGCCCTCTGACCACAGCCGCTTCGGCCTCTTTCCTTCCAAGATTGCTGATCCCCAGGGCATACCCTAGCTAGTATCCTGACTGCTAAACTCTGGCTTGAAGCTTGGTTTCCTGGGAGCCCCATCTTCAGCAGATGCAAATGCAGCATTTCAGGCCTGACAAGTCACTGGGCATTTTATTGTATGTTAATTTCATCAAAGCTATCAGGTTTTTCCAGAGGAGGAAATGGGAGCTGAAATGCTAAGTAACTTGTCCAAGGTCACACAGCCAGTTAGAACTGACATAGATCCCGGGCAGGATGTTTCTGAAGTCTGCAGCCTCTCCCAAACCAAGCTGCCTTTCACCCATGGCTCTGAATGTCCAGGATTCTTCCGGACTTTAGGACCAGTAAGCAAGCCCTCTCCCACTAAGTTATTTGCAGAGGCATCTGGGAACCAGATCTGGGCAGCGCTGAGTGGGGGACAATTCCTGTCCCAGGAAAGGAGGCAGAATGCTGTCTCCCTGAAGGACTCGGACGAGAGGATGAGTAAAGAGAACTCCTGTACGCGGGACACTGGAATGCTCACACGCACACACACACACACACACCGCCCCCCACACCCCCAGCACACCTGCGCCCTTTGGCCAGACCTTGGCCTTCCTGGGTCTCAGAGCCCAGCCCCGGAGTCTGCGCAGAGGACACGAGTCCCGCGGGCCTCTTCAGCCATCACGGCAGCCACAGGAGCGGCCCAGAGAGTGAGGGCGCTGAGAGGAACTTGGCTTCAGGCAGCCGAGGGGCTGCCACTCCGCACAGGCAGCCAGCCCAGCTGTCGGCTCCAGAGAAGACGGGGCGGCTGGGAGACGTGACAGACGGAGTCCCGGGGAGCTCGTGAACCCCATCTGTCCACGGCGGGTGGGGGAGAGCCGCCCCCCGAGTGAGGCGCGGGTTACACTGCTAACCCTTCTAGAGTCACACAGGGGCCCTGTTGTCAAACTCTGTTCCGCAGAATTGCCACAGGGTGCCACGGGCCTCTCTCCTACGCCCTTCCGGGCAGCAGCTCCATTTCTGCTCCGTGTTACCACCGACGGGCCTGCCGATGGATGGTGGGGTGGGCATGGATTTCTCAAGTTCCCAGTGGAACAGCCCAAGGGGCCAGGAGCTGTCCCAGGTTTGGACAGGCTTTCACTCCCGGAGTCTTCCCTGCTGGGACCTCCTGCCTCCAGGTCTCTGTCCCCACTCCACATTGGGTCAACAGGAACACCAGAAGTAGCCCCTTTACCCTGTTTCATGAAATACCTAAGTAAATAAGCAAATAAATATATAAATAAGCAAATGTGTTTGCCCAGTTAGTCACATACACAACTAAAGTTAATGAAGACCCTGGCGGGGCCGGGGGTTGGGGGAGGGAGTCCCATATCACAGGCCTTATTGTCAGCAAAGTGAAAAGCTCCCCTTCCTTTCCTGTCCCCTTGGGTCCCAAAATTCACATGCAAGTGTAAGGGATCCAGAAAAGCATAGACAACCCTTCAAAAGAAGGAACAAAGTGAAGAACTTACTTGCTGGGTTTCAAAACTTATCACAGGGTAAAGGAAATAGGGAGATATGGGTCAAAGAGCAAATTTACAGTTATAAGATGAACAAGTTCTGGGGATCTAATGCCCAGCCCTGTGACTATAGATAATAATACTGTGTTGTATAATTGAAAGTTGCTGAAAGATTACACCTCAAATATTTTTACACATTTACACACAATGGTAATGGTATGAGGTGATGGAGGTGTTAACTAAGCTTATTCTGGTAATCATTTTGCAATATATATGTGTATCAAGTCATCACATTGAACACCTTAAACTTACACAAAATTATACGTCAATTGTATACAAATAAAGCTGGAGACAAGGTTGTTTTAATTTTTTTAAAACTTACTACAGGAGAATGAAATGGTAACCCACTCCAGTATTCTTGCCTGGGAAATCCCATGGACAGAGGAGCCTGGTAGGCTACAGTCCATGGGGTCGCAAAGAGTCAGACACGACTGAGCGACTTCATTTTTTTTTCATTTTTGTGTGGTGGGCCCTGGAGGAAAAAGCCCCTGGAAGGGGGCTCACTTAACCTTGAAATAGGATACAGTTTCTTAGATATGGGACTTCCCTGGTGGCTCAGTGGTGAAGAATCCGCCTGCAAAGCAGGAGACCTGGGTCCGATCCCTGGGTAGGGAAGAGCCTCTGTAGAAGGGAACAACTACCCACTTCAGTATTCTGGCTTGGAGAATTCCATGGGGTCGCAAAGAGTTGGACACAACTGAGCGACTTTCACTGTCACTTTCTTAGATGTGACACCTAAATCACAAACAACAACAACAAAAACAGATAAAGTGGACTTCTTCAAAATTAAAAGCTTTGTTTGTGTCAAAGGGCACTATTGAAAATGAAAAGACAATCCAGAGAAGAGGAAGAAATATTTGCAAATTATATATCTGATAAGGATTTACTCCTCAGAATATACAAAGAACTCTCATAATTCAGCAATAAAAGACAGCCCAAATAAAAAATGTACTAAGAATACAAGGAGAAACTTCTCTAGAGAAGATATGCAAATGACCATTAAGCATATGAAAAGATGCTCAATATTATTAGTCATTAGGGAAATGCAAATTAAAACCACAGTACCACCTCACACCCATTAGGATGGCCATTTTCACAAAAATGGACAGTGCTGACGAGGATGTGGAGAAGTTGGACCCTTACACATTGTTGGTGGGAATCTAAAAAAGTCTGGCACTTCTTCAAAATGTTAAATACGGAGCCGCCACATTTAATATTTCTTCATAAGCAGGAATATTCTCGGGATTAACACCTAGGGATGTGATTGGGATGAAGCAGAAGTCAGGAGAAGAAATGAAGCTGGGATGCAGGCCAGTGGCAGGCCCTTGGCTGACTTCATGGGGAGCTCTGGATCCAAAATGGCCCATCAGAGCTGTTCTTCATTAGACTAAAATAACCGATCCTTGTCCTTCCTCATGGGTCAGTCATCAGCTGGGGCGCCCCCCCTACCGCCACCAGAAGGGCACGACTATGTGCAAGGCAGCCCTCTGCAGCTAAGATGGACCCCAGAGGTGGCCTGTTGACCACCCTCCCAGCAGCCTAGGCAAGACCTAGGGCATCTGGATGGTGCAACCATCTGTCCATCTTGCTGGTACCGAGATGGTTATCTGTTGCTGTGGAGCAGAAGCACCCAAGACCCAGCGGAACGGTGTGGGGTTGGGGAGGTGGGGTGAGGGTCGGAAAGGTACCAGCAGTCCGTAAACAAGGTCACAGCGATGTCAGATGCCGGGACCTGACCTGCAGAGGCCGTGCCTGGGCAAAGGGATGGGGCAAGATGCTGATGGTCTCTGGGAGGCCTGGGGGCCTCTGCCATGAGCTGGTCAGCTAATGTGAGCTTGGCACCTAAGTAAGGCTAGTGAGAGTTCTGCTGACCCCTGGGCTAGAGCTCCAGGGGTCACGGCGCTGGGCACTCAGTGACCCCCAGTGCTGCAGTAAGGCAGCCAGGCGTGCTGTTTGCATGTGGGGGGAGAGGTGGGTGGGTCCTGCCTCTTTGGATGCAGGTGGTTAATCCATCCCGGGGAGGCTCTGAGCTACTTCCTGAATAAAGAACCCTTGGACAGTCAGGTATCTAAAGGCGAGGTATGTGAGTAACATGGTTCCAGAGACACTGCAGAGGCTCGTCTCCCAGGGAATGCTGTCAGAGCAAGGAGTCACCCCGAGCACGGCAGAGGGAAACAAATGCTCGGGCTGCAGCCCCCTGATCAGGCCTTTGATTAGCCATGTGACTGTGGGCAAGTTCCTTGACTTCTCTGGTCTTAGTCTCCCCCACAGTTAAATGAGAAGGAAGGAACTTCCCTGGTAGTCCAGTGGTGAAGAATCCGCCTGCCAATGTAGGGGACATGGGTTCGATCCCTGGCCTGGGAAGATCCCACATGCTGTAGAGAATCCAAGCCCATACGCCGTAACTATTGAAGTCCGTGGGCCCTAGAGCCCATGCTCTGCAACGAGAGAAGCCACCACAATGAGAAGCACCACAGACAACACACCTAACGAGCAGCCCCTGCTCTCCACAGCTAGAAAAAGCCTGCACACAATGAAGATGCAGCACGGCCAAAATAAACAAGTAAATAAAATTTTTTAAAAACTTTTAAATGAGGGGGAAAACTTAGATAGCCTCACAGGTACATCCAGTGCTAATCCACGGGTTCATCCACCCAGCAGGGAGCTAGTTAGGGTGGGAAAGGTTCTGAGGCTTGTGCTCCGCTCCACCCAGAGGCCCCCAAAGGCAAACCAGGGCTGCCCAGGATGCTCACCACGTCTGAGCCCACCACACCCAGCTGCTCCCACTCTCTCGGGCTCGAGCTGCAAATTGGTTCCCATGATGAACACAAGCTGCCCAAATCACTCCGAGGATGGCTCGAGAAAAAGCAATTAAATGCTTTCTTAATTGTAGGATGGCAAGAGGTTAATGAGTTACTATAAAAACCAGTCCCTGCCATCTGGTGGCTGTCACCAAAGCCCACATGCAGGGAGCGATCCCAATTTGTAAGACAGGATGACGGGATCACTCCAAGTCAAGAGAAGGGGTGGGACTCGAGAGCCAAGTGAGGCTGGGGGCCCAGAGCTGCAGAGCCCAGCACAGCCCAGCCAGCCTCCAGACGTCCCCAGGCTGCGTGGAGCTTCAAAACCAAGTTGGAGGGAAATCAGATGGGGAGCCAAAATCTCTCATCAGATCCAACACTGGTCGTCTCTGGGATTCAGCTCTAGTGAGGGACGACTGACAGCCACTTGCTCAGTGCTAGTCAGGAGGAGAGGAGCTAAAAGCGACAGATGAGAGAGAAGCCCGCCAAGGCGGAGGGAGGGACAGACAGAGGCAAGGACACAGACCCTGCAAAGACAAAGAGATGCAAACCAGCCTAGACAGACGGAGAGACAAAAGAGAAAGGATGAGCTCTGAAATGCCAGGAACTGGAAAACGACAGTGACATAGACAGGCTGGGAATGTGAGAAGCCGATGAAAGGGCAGGTCATTTTTTAGAATCAGAAACGGGAAAGAACCTTTGAGGGATCTGCTTTGTTCTGGGCAAATGTGTTCTCTCCGATATTCTGCATCTCCCAGGCTTCATGGAGAATGCCTTCTCCCTTCGAGGATGTGAAGAGCAGGCATTCAGCAGAGCCAGCCTCAGCTCTGTGCCACACCACCAACCACACACACACACTCAGATATACACAGATACACACCTAGGCACAGCCAGTTCTCACCAGTCAGGAGCCACCTCTCCTTGTGTGGAGGAGGTCATGGGTCTCAGGCTGTCTCTCCCCTTAGCCCTGGTTCCAAGGCCCCATCTGCAGCCCCAAGCTTGGCAGAGGCAGATCTGATTTTCTGGTACAAAGAGGAAGAAAATCAGAAAGTTCACATATCCCAAGGGCTGCAAAGCCTGTGATTTCCATGAGACTAAACTCACTACTAGCCCTCTATGTCATCTTCTAGAAATTGGCTGAGAAATACAGAGGTCCCTCCTCACCTGTTCCTTCAGGTCAGACTGTTTTACCAGGGGGATTCCCTGGTGGCTCAGCCGTAAAGAACCTGTCTGCACTGCAGGAGATGCAGGAGATGCAGTTTCAACCTCTGGGTCAGGAAGATGCCCTGGAGGAGGGCATGGCAAACCCCTCCAATATTCTGAAGAATGCCATGGACAGAGGAGCCTGGTGGGCTACTGTCCATGGGGTCACAGAGAGTTGGACATGACTGAAGCGTGCATGCACACATGCGTTCTTCCAGGTTGAGACCTCGAGACGGTCACTTCCCAGGATTTTGGAAGATTCCCCTCCCAGAGCAGGCTGTAACTGGCCACACCAACAAAACAGCAACCAGCTTGCAGTGAGAGGATGGGAACTCCTCTTCTGGGTGTCACCCACTCCACCATCACTGCTTCCCAAATTTGAGGACCATGACAGCTTGCTCCTGAAAGTCAAGATCTCAGCTTAAACAAAAAACACCTATGGCTCAAAGTAAAAACAAACAAACAATTAGGGATGTAGAGCTGGAAGATTCCAGTATCTTCATTTTTCATGTTATCTTGAGTCCTTACTTTCCCTTCTCCTCTCTCCCATTCCATGGCCACGTGGCTGACCCATTTTCCTGAAGACTCTGTACCTGATGAACTAGAAACACAGGAAAAGTCTTGTTGATCCATCCATCTTGTGTGTGCATGTGTGAGTGATAAGGCGCCTCAGTTGTGCCTAACTCTTTGCAACTGCATGTACCACAGCACCAAGCTCCCCTGTTCGTGGGATTTTCCAGGCAAGAATACTGGAGTAGGTTGCCATGCCCTCCTGCAGGGCATCTTCCCGACCCAGGGGTTGAACTCACATCTCTCACATCTGCATTGGCAGGCGGGTTCTTTACTACTAGCACCATACGGGAAGCTCCCATCCATCTTACTACGGGTTAGAAATCACCCTAAAATCTCTAGGAAAATTTAGGGAAGGGATTGCTGATGTTTCAGGGTAAAATTAAAGTTTGAAATTCCTTGTCTATACTTGGTGCCCAACTAGCACAAGAGTTGACCTTAATTGTCTCTTTTACTTCCAGCAGTATACCCAAATCCCAAGGCTGCCTCTAGCTGGCCCCACCTAGCCAGCTGGTGGGTCCCTTGAGGACTCATGGCACCTCTAAGTCTCCCAGCTGCGATCTGCCAGGTCTATGAAAAGCTCCCCTGATTCTGGTCTGGGCAGCAGCCAGGGTCCAGCAGCTGCAGGCCCCAGCGCCATTGGGCGACACCCAGGAGCCAGCAGGGCATCAGCAGTGGTTCGGAGGAGTGAGTTTGCCTGTGGTTCTTCCTTCTGTCCCTGTGCCTTTGGAAGGTCCCAGTATTTCTCTTCCTGGTGATTCTGTGAACTGCTCAGTTGCTTTTCTGCTTCCAAAGAAAAAGAGCGGATAGGCACACACATGGGAGAGAAACAGAGACACAAAGCTAGTGACACAGAGAAAATGCAAACACTCTAATCCTTGGAACTGTCATTAAGCCATGGGCACTGGTCTCTGTTCCCCTTTGACTTCCCTAGGCCGAGTCTTCCATCCACAGTCACACTCCTGGGGGGCCCATGAGTTCAGAGCCCCAGTGTTATCCCGTGGCTTCAAACTTCACCTCTCAGGCTGGAAGAATTACCCCGTTGCTGCTCATTATTAGTCACCCTCTTTCTGCTCACAACCCACACCTCCTCTGACACAGAGGAAAATATACACACGTGCACACACCCCACACCTACCCCACACAACGACTGTGGCTCAAGTTCCACTCTACGTTTTCCAAAAGCCACTGCTGGAAGGAAACACCTTCTGTTCCTCGGTTCTTGGTCTGCACGTGTTCAGTCTCCTCAGGACTGCAGGGCCGTGGGCAGGAGAACCGGAAGTGAGCACAGATCAGCGTTTCCAGTCCGAGCTGTTATACAGAGGCAAATCAAATGCCATCGATGTCTACTCCATTATTTTAAACGGTGGGAAAATCAGCACCCCAAACTTGGACCCAAAGGTTTTTCTTTAACTTATTTCTCATCGGGGGTAATTTTCACTCAAGTATGACATGGACACAGCCAAGGAACACCCCCAAGATATTGGAGGCCCCTGAATTCCTTTTGAGCCACCACCCCATCTTCTTCTTGGGTGCTGCTTTGTTAAGGAGGGTAATTCAACATCATTTTGAATGAATGCATGATTGAGAGGAAAGAGTTCGGGATAGAGGATGGATAGTGAACATGTCAGGGAATTTTAAGAAGCTCAGCCCTGTGAGAAAACAAACCACCAAAGGATAACTGGAAAGCAAAGTAATGTACAAGCAAACGCAAGACCGAGGGAACATTTTGGGCTTACTCAGAATGTCAGGGCACTCAGAGGAAAGGGCAGATTATTGCTGGAAGGGGATGTCAAAATGTGTGTGTCCCCCAGGTCTGAGTGCCGTGGTGGCTCGCTCTGGGCAGCTGCCACCCCCTCCCTCACAACAGTGCCCCAAACCGCCAATCACGACGGCCCCATCCATCTGAAAGCCTGTCAGCTGTCCTGCGCTGGCTGCCACCTACAAGGCTGTCACCCTGCGAGTCTCTGCGGCAGCAGCTGAGAACATGGGCTCTGAGGGAGAAGGCTTGTGGTTTGAGTTCTGGCTTCGCTGCTTGCTGGCACTGCTCACCTTCTCTGGGTTCCAGTGTGAAATGAGAAGCATAACAGTGTCTTTGAGTGGATTAGATAAATTGATCCATATGAAGGTGTATTGGTCCAGGTTCAGCCAAGAAATAAAACCAGCAGGAGATACATACTAAGAGGCTTGTTGCAAGGAATTGGCTTATGAGATTGTGGGGCTGGCTGGGTGAGTCTGAAATCTATAGGGGAGGCCCCTTAGGAAGGGCAGGCTGGAACTCAGACCCAGCTATAGGCCCCAGGCAGAATTTCTTCCCCTTCAGGGAAGCCTCAGCTCTGCCCTTAAAACCTTTGAACTAATGGAATCAGGCCCACCCAGGTTGCCTTGGATCATCTCCTTTACTTAAAGTCACTGGTTTTGGACTTTAAGGACATCTACCTTCACCGCTTCCAGGTAACGCTAGTGGTCAAGAAACTGCCTGCCAGTGCAAGAGACTTAAGAGATGCGGGTCAGGAAGATCCCCTGGAGGAGGGCATGGCAACCCACTCTAGTATTCCTGCCTGGAGAATCCCATGGACAGTGGGGCCTGGTGGGCTATGGCCCATAGGGTCACAAAGAGTCAGACACAAATGAAGCAACTTAGCACACACACGCCCTCATAGCAATACCTAAATTAGTATTTGATTGAATAGCTGGAGACTCAGGTCTAGGCAAAGTGATATATAAAACTGCCCATCACAGAAGGGTGAGCACCATGTCTGGCACCTAGTAACCCACCATCACTCAATAATATACAGCTTTTTTTTTTTAAGGATTCTAAAGCATCTACTGTGAGGTTTACATAATGAGTCAAGCTTCCCCCCTGTTTAGCCCCATCTTACATGCCCCATAGCATCCTCTTCCTCACCCGCAAATCTTCTTCCAAAGAAGGCTGAAGACTCACTCAAAGGAACCAAAAGGAAGGTGCTAAATCATGTCTGACTCTGCTGTCCCATGGACTGAAGCAACCCTCTTTTATTCATTCTCTCACCAAACACTGCCAAACCAGCCCAGTGCTAAGTGCAGTACCTACAAACACAGGTACAAGTCAGTGCCCCCCCTCCTGGAGGCTGGATGCAGCAACCCACTCTCCTTGGTTCCTCATCTCTGGCCACACAGTCCCGCCAGGCCCGTGATGGGCCTGCTCTATAGATGTCCTACGTCAGCACCTGGCCTATGTCAACACCTAGCCAAGGCAAGGGGGCAGAAATCCAGCCCAGGCTCTGAACTATGCACCTACCCAGAAGGGCACTTTTTCCAGATCACTCAAAGAAGCCAAGAAGCCAGTGGTACCCTGTAGTTCATTAAAGCACATACATCAACAGAGGGGAGATGCTCCCTGGGGGCCATGTGTTATTCTACACGGGACATTTCATTTCCCCATCACCAGGCACACATGGCATACAGTAAATAACTCAGTCCCTCAGAGCTCTTTCCACTCCTATTCTGGTCTGCAGGCCCCTCTAAGGCGCCTCTAAGGTGCCTCTCTCTTGCTCACTCCCAGTACCCCTCACTCTGTCTCCTCCAATCCCCAGAGAGGTGATGTCCTGTCCAGTGGCCACCCTGATCCCACTCCTTCATTCTAGCCTGAAGCTGCCCTGCTCAATGGCATGGTGATGCTGTCCACTAACCTTGGACTAACCTGTCCCAGGCGTGCGGTTCTCCTGACACTCTACCCTCATCCAGTTCTCATCTGCCCTTGCCAAACCCATGACAGCCCAGAGAGCACCACCCCACTGCCCCTGACCCAAATACTTCCCAAGAGCTCAACTTTCTACATGAGCTTAGACAAGTTAATAAACCTCTCTGAGCTTGAATTCCTCTTATGAAAATTAGATACTATCATAAAACCCATTTCAAGAAGTTGTCTTGAGAAACAAGTAAAATAATGTATATGAAATGCCTGACACGCGAAATCCAATCCATTTCCTGAATGCCCAACCTCCCTGGCCAGCTTTTGCTGCCCACCCTCCCAACAAGGAGATCAAAAGAGGCTATTCTAAAGGAAATCAACCTTAATTATTTATTAGAAGACTGTTGCTGAAGCTGAAGCTCCAATACTTTGGCCACCCGATGTGCAGAGCCGATTCATTGGAAAAGAATCTAATGCTAGGGAAGATTGAAGGCAAAAGAAGGAGCGGAGGATAAGATGGTTAGACAGCGTCACCAACTCAATGGACATGAGTCTGAGCAAACTCTGGGGGATAGTGAAGGACAGGGAACCCTGGCGTGCTGCCGTCCATGGGGTCACAAAGAGTCAGACACAGCTTAGCAACTGAGCAACACAACTTCCTCCAAGCTTATAAGATACGTATCAGGTATGTGAAACCCACACTTAACCCATTTGATGTCATGGCATCCTAGCTCCAGCTTGCCAGACTCCAGGAAACCACAGCACTGGGAGAAAGAATCTGTTTGCCTTCACATCTGCTGGGGAAGGCCTCCCACCCATAAGGGGAACCTGGAATAACAAGCAGGGTTTGCACTGTCAGAGTTGTGATCAAAGGGAGACTCTGGGGAGTTAATGACAAGGAACTCGTTTCATGGGAGAATGAGAAGCAGATGTAGCCTTTCCCCTCCCCCAACCTGTCCATGACCCCAACAATATTGGGGGGGCGTGGTACAGAAGACCCCAATCTGTAGGAACCCTACCACAGAGGAAGCACTTTGTCACCTGTCAAGCACTGTATTAATGTTAGTCACTGTGTTATAACTTAATTCCTTCCAGCTCCTCAGAAATGCAGTGCCCTGGGGAGGACTGGCCTGGTTATCTCCACCTGTCCTTAGGGCAATCTGTCTCTCTTCTAGAAGGAGCACATCGGCCAAGAAACTTCCACATGTGGGGCCCTCAGGACCCCAGCCTTCCTACAGCAAGATCAACCAAGGGATCTAATTCTGGGCCCCATAGAGATTTGTGCAAGTCTTAGTCGCTCAGTCATGTCTGACTCTGTGACCCTGAGGACTGTAGCCTGCCAGGCTCCTCTGACAATGGGATTCTCCAGGTAGGAATACTGGAGTGGGTTGCCATTCCCTTCTCCAGGGGATTTTTCCCAGCCAGGGATCGGATTTGGGTCTCTTGCATTGCAGGCAGATTGTTTACCATCTGATCCACCAGGAGCTGGATAATTCTTGGTTTGTAGATCTCCCCTGGTGGCTCAGCAGTAAAGAATTCCTCTGTCAATGCAGGAGACGAGTTCGATCCCTGGGTCGGGAAGGTCCCCTGTAGAAGGGAATGGCAACCCACTCCAGTATTCTTGCTTGGAGAATCCCATGGACAGAGGAGCCTGGCAGGTTACAATCCACGGGGTCACAGAGTCAGACACAATTTAGCAACAGAACAACAACAACAATTCTTGGTCTGTAGCATATTCAGAGCCTTCCTTGCCTATCCCTCCCTGGATGCCAGTAGCACCCCCTCCCCAGTGGTAAGAACTAAAAGTGTCTCCGGACGTTGCCAGATGTCCCTAGGAAGCAAAATCACCCTCAGCTGAGAACCACCGCTCAAGAGCTGTCCAAGCTGCTTAAACATGGCCTCATTGGGTTCCACGGCCCGGCTGCCCACTGCTTTCCAGCCACGGCACTGGCCTCCGCTCTGTACTTACACCAGACTCCACAGAGCACAGGTTCCTGCTGCGTCCAGGGTCCCCTTCTGAGTCCAGTGGCTGGAGGTCTCGTGACCCTGGGACTCTGGCCACCAGCAAATGGACGGGATACCCATCCTAGACCAGCCCCTGCAACATCACTTGTCTGGGTTGGAGCTCTTCAACTTCGTTCTGACTCCCCACCCCAGCCAGGCTTGCTCTGGGTTTGGGGGATTAGAGTAGGATGTCATGGTAACAAGATGCTGGGAAGAAAACAAGGAGAGAAATAAATGCAGCGTGGACCGTGGAACAGGAGGTCCCAGCTTCCCCAGTTTCCCAGAACCCATCAGATGACCACTTCACTCTCATAGCTCTATAACTCCACCTTTTCCACAGTGATGACATCCTACCTTTTAAGTCATTCTTGAAGTCTTTATTTAAAGTAATATATCTACTGCTAAATACGAACTATCAAAAACTAAATTTCCCAAACTGGGCTTTTTTATTTCTGATGTGAACTGGATATAGTATTTTTCAAGGATATATTTTTGTTACAAAACCAAACGTGGCCATTTTTATTTCATTCAAATCAAGTGGGCATGGGTAATAAAATAAGAGAAGGAAACTAAACAGCTAGTTTTATTGTTTTTTTTAATACCATCCCTTTTTTCAAGAAAATAAATCAACCTACTCTCTCTGCCCGTTCAGTCACTCCTGCCAAATTAATTTTTCTGTAGTTACTGTAATGCAAACACACATATAAATAATACATATTATATACGTAGTCACATGTATTTTCATCAAAAGGTTATATCTTTCTGCAAGTTGGTGTGTCAGTCAGCACAACTTATGTCAGTGACCCCCTTGCTGGTTGGTGTCTCAGGAGTCTCACTGCCCAGTAAACATACCAGCTCTGACTTCTCTCAGCTGTGTGATTCTTGTGGAGGTTAATAACCTCTCTGTGCCTCTTCTGCAACATGTGGGTGATGACAACATTGTCTACTTGATAAAGTGTTGAGTGAGTTATACAAGATCGTGTGTACCAGCGGTCTTTAACCTTTTTGGAACCAGGGACTGGTCTCGTGGAAAACAACCTTTCCACTGATGGTGGGGGGCAATGGTTTTGGGATGATTCAAGCGCATTACATTTATTATGTCACCGCTGATCTGACAAGAGGCAGAGCTATAATGCGAGCAATGGGGAGCAGCGGTAAATACAGATGAAGCGTCACTCACTCACCCAGCCCAACACTCACCTCCTGCTGCAGCCCAGTTCCTAACAGGGACAGGGACTGCTCAGAGGTCCGGGGTGGAGATCGGAGACCCTGAGGTTTGGGAAGCACTCAGAACAGCTCCTAGACCACAGCAGATGCTCAGAAAAATGTTACCTCCTACTACACCGTGATTCTGCTACATAGCAAGACCATGCTCTGCCATGGAAATTTAAACTTTTACAAATGTTTGCTCTTATAAGCCATGATACAATGAATGCCCTTGTACTTACATCTTTACTCATTCATGCCATGATATTGGAGGATAAATTCCTAGAGGAGAGATCACTGGGTTATTCAATAAGCGCTGTTTAAGTTTATGTGAAAATGAAAGTCGATCAGTCGTGTCTGACTCTTTGCAACCCCCCATGGACTATACAGTCCATGGAATTCTCCAGGCCAGAATACTGGAGTGGGTAGCCTTTCCCTTCTTCAGGGGATCTTCCCAAACCAGGGATCAAACCCAGGTCTCCCGCATTACAGGTGGATTCTTTACTGGCTAAGCCACAAGGGAAGCCCATATCTATTAACAAATTACTCTCTAAAAGGTTGTGGGGGTTTTCATTGCTACCAACAGTGTGTGAGAGCTCATTTCTTCACTCTCAGTTCTGAAGGTTATCAGTCTTTTTAACTGGATGGACAAAAGTAAAAACAATGCCACAATGTTGTTTTCATTCAAATTTTCTTAGTTATTTGTGAAATCAAACAATGATTTTTCTCCCAGTTTTAGAAGTCAAGTAATTTAATATTTTTCCTCTTTAATGGACCATTTGTATAGTGTGTATGTGTATATATGTGTGTGTGTGTGTGTGTGTGTGTGTGTTGCCCATTTGTCCATTTATGTTGCTTCTGACTGATTTGAAGAAATGCTTGCTATGGTATGGATATTTACAACTTTCCTGATAGAATGTGTATCAAATACTTTCTCCCAAGCTGTAATTTATTTATTTATGTTTTGGTTTACTCATGGTGCTTTTCACAGTACAGTTTTGTTTTGTTTTTAAAATTTTTATGTGGTCTAATCTGCCCAACTTTTTTTTGACCTCCAGGTTTGCCACCAAACTTAGAAAGGCCCCCAGATATAGAGATAGAGATACAAAGATCAAAACTGAAGTATATGATGTGTGCCTTCTGCCTGGCCTTGTAAGACTATATATGTGTATGCCTTCATTAGAGAAGGATGACAGCTTAGATTATATGTCTTACATGTACATAGCCCTATATTGTCTTTTAATTTGTTAATATTTTATATTAAATGCACAAATCTTTAATCCATCTAGGACATGTTACTATACACGTGGTTGAAGCAGGTACCTAATTTTATCCTCTTGCAAATGGCTAGTGATTTCTGCTATGTTCAAAGTGTCTTTGACTTCCAAGTGGTTCACCTGAAGGACTAAGGATCCCTGAACTTGAGTCAGTCTCACCTGGAAGAAAAGGGGCTGGAAAAGGAGTGCTTCTTTCCTCCTCTCTACCCACTCACTCTCCACCTATATCACCTCCCTCTGTGACAGCAGGTGTCAATGAGGCTCTTCCATTCCGAGGGCAGGGCCAGGTGGAGGGGCAGGCTGCCGAGGGGGCTGTGAACACTCCATCACTGAGCATGGCATTCAGGGAATGGTAAGAGTCTGAGCTATGGTTATCCTGGGACCATAGTGACTTATGTGCCCAGAGAAATCATTTTCCTGGAAGATGCATTTTAGGCAGCATGGAGGCTCCAGTGACCTTTATATCATCTGTTCCCAGGTTTCAGTGAATTTACACATGCTGGCTTCCCACAATGGAAAGAAATCTAATTACTGGTGGAATAACTTACAGGTAAGGGGACCTCCAGCGTGTACCCACCATGGCTATAAATCCTCAGAGCTAGATTCCAAGGAAAGTAAACTAGTTCTCAGACCAGGATGCTTCACAGGGCTGGCATTCTTCCTAATCCAGGTGTGGGCAGGAGAGAAGGTGGGCTTTAGCAGAACAGCATGTTATAAGGGCCCAGAAAATGGACCACAGCCTTGTCTAACTCAATGAAACTATGAGCCATGCCAGGTAGGGCCACCCAAGACAGATGGGTCGTGGTGAACAGTTCTGACAGAATGTGGTCCACTGGAGAAGGGAATGGCAAACCACTTCAGTATTCTTGCCTTGAGAACCCCATGAATAGTATGAAAAGGCAAAAAGATAGGACACTGAAAGATGAACTCCCCAGGTCGGTAGGTGCCCAATATATTACCAGAGATCAGTGGAGAAATAACTCCAGAAAGAATGAAGAGACAGAACCAAAGTAACAACACCACCCAGTTATGGATGTGACTGGTGATGGAAGTAAAGTCTGATGCCATAAAAAGCAGTATTGCATTGGAACCTGGAATGTTATGTCCATGAATCAAGGCAAATTGGAAGTGGTCAAACAGGAGATGGCAAGTGTGAACATTGACATTTTAGGAATCAGCAAACTAAAATGGACTGGAATGGGTGAATTTAACTCAGATGACCATTATATCTACTACTGTGGGCAAGAATCCCTTAGAAGAAATGGAGTAGCCATCATACTCAACAAAAGAGTCTGAAATGCAGTACTTGAATGCAATCTCAAAAATGACAGAATGATCTCTGTCTGTTTCTAAGGCAAACCATTCAGTATCACAGTAATCCAAGTCTATGTCCCGACCAGTAATGCTGAAGAAGCTGAAGTTAAATGGTTCTATGAAGACCTACAAGACCTTCTAGAACTAACACCCAAAAAAGATGTCCTTTTCATTATCGAGGACTGGAATGCAAAAGTAGAAGGTCAAGAAACACCTGGAGTAACAGGCAAATTTGGCCTTGGAGTACAAAATGAACCAGGGCAAAGGCTAATAGAGTTTTGCAAAGAGAACACACCAATCATAGTAAACATCCTCTTCTAACAACACAAGAGAAGACTCTGCACATGGACATCACCAGATGGTCAATACCAAAATCGGAGTGATTCTATTCTTTGCAGCCAAATATGGAGAAGCTCTATACAGTCAGCAAAAACAAGACTGGAAACTGACTGTGGCTCAGATCATGAACTCCTTATTGCCCAATTCAGACTTAAATTTAAAAAGCAGGGAAAACCACTAGATCATTCAGTTCAGTTCAGCTCAGTTCAGTCGCTCAGTCATTTCCGACTCTTTGCAACCCCATGAACCCCAGCATGCCAGGCCTCCCTGTCCATCACAAACTCCTGGAGTCCACCCATTGTGTCAGTGATGCCATCCAACCATCTCATCCTCTGTCGTCCCCTTCTCCTCCCGCCCTCAATCTTTCCTAGCATCAGGGTCTTTTTAAATGAGTCAGCTCTTTGCATCAGTTGGCCAAAGTATTGGAGTTTCAGCTTCAACATCAGTCCTATCAATGAACACCTAGGACTGATATCCTTGAGGATGGACTGGTTGGATCTCCTTGCAGTCCAAGGGACTCTCAACAGTCTTCTTGAACACCACAGTTCAAAAGCATCAATTCTTCAGCACTCAGCTTTCCTTATAGTCCAACTCTTATATCCATACATGACTACAGGAAAAACCATAGCCTTGACTAGACGGACCATTGTTGACCAAGTAATGTCTCTGCTTTTTAATATGCTGTCTAGGTTGGTCATAACTTTCCTTCCAAGAAGTAAGTGTCTTTTAATTTCATGGCTGCAGCACCATCTGCAGTGATTTTGGAGCCCCAGAAATAAATGTCTGTCACTGTTTCCACTGTTTCCCCATCTATTTGCCATGAAGTGATGGGACCAGATGCCATGATCTTAGTTTTCTGAATGTTGAGTTTTAAGCCAACTTATTCACTCTCCTCTTTCACTTTCATCAAGAGACTCTTTAGTTCTTCTTCACTTTCAGCCATAAAGATGGTGTCATCTGCATATCTGAGGTTATTGATATTTCTCCTGGCAATCTTGATTCCAGCTTGTGCTTCATCCAGCCCAGCATTTCTCATGATGTACTCTGCATATAAGTTAAATAAGCAGGGAGACAATATACAGCCTTGACGTACTCCTTTCCCAACTTGGAACCAGTCTGTTGTTCCATGTCCAGTTCTAACTGCTGCTTCCTGACCTGCATATAAGTTTCTCAAGAGGCAGGTCAGGTGGTCTGGTATGCCCATCTCTTTCAGAATTTTCCACAGTTTATTGTGATCCACACAGTCAAAGGCTTTGGCATAGTCAATAAAGCAGAAATAGATGTTTTACTGGAATTCTCTTGCTTTTTCGATGATCGAGCAGATATTGGCAATTTGATCTTTGGTTCCTCTGCCTTTTCTAAAACCAGCTTGAACATCTGGAAGTTCACAGTTCACATATTGCTGAAGGCTGGCTTGGAGAATTTTGAGCATTACTTTGCTAGTGTGTGAGATGAGTGCAATTGTGCAGAAGTTTGAGCATTCTTTGGCATTGCCTTTCTTTGGGATTGGAATGAAAACTGACCTTTTCCAGTCCTGTGGCCACTGCTGAGTTTTCCAAATTTGCTGACATATTGAGTGCAGCACCTTCACAGCATCATCTTTTAGGATTTGAAATAGCTCAACTGGAATTCCATTACCTCCACTAACTTTGTTCATACTGATGCTTCCTAAGGCCCACCTGACTTCACATTCCAGGATGTCCGGCTCTAGGAGAGTGTGAGTGATCACACCTTCGTGATTATCTGGGTGGTGAAGATCTTTTTTGACCGTTCAGGTATGACCTAAATCAAATCCATTATAATTACACAGTGGAAATGACAAATAGATTCAAGGGATTAGATCTGATAGACAGAGTGCCTAAAGAACTATGGACAGAAGTCCATGACATTGTATAGGAGGCAGAGATCAGAACCATCCCCAAGAAAAAGAAATGTAAAAAGGCAAAATGGTTTTCTGAGGAGGCCCACATATAGCTGTGAAAAGAAGAGAAGCAAAAGGCAAAGGAGAAAAGGAAAGATATACCCATTTAAACTCAGAGTTCCAAAGAATAGTGAGGAGAGATAAGAAAGCCTTCTTTGGTGATCAATGCAAAGAAATAGAGGAAAACAATAGAATGGGAAAGACTAGAGATCTCTTCAAGAAAATAAGAGATACCAAGGGAACATTTCATGCAAAGATGGGCACAGTAAAGGACAGAAATGGTATGGACCTAACAGAATCAGAAGCTATTAAGAAGAGGTGGCAAGAATACCCAGAACTATACACAAAAATCTTCACGACCCAGATAATCACGATGGTGTGTTCACTTACCTAGAGCCGGACATCCTGGAATGTGAAGTCAGGTGGGCCTTAGGAAGCATCAGTATGAACAAAGTTAGTGGAGGTGATGGAATTCCAGTTGAGCTATTTCAAATCCTAAAAGGTGATGCTGTGAAAGTGCTGCACCCAATATGCCAGCAAATTTGGAAAACTCAGCAGTGGCCATAGGACTAGAAAAGGTCAGTTTTCACTCCAATCCCAAAGAAAGGCAATATCAAAGAATGTCCAAACTACTGCACAATTGCACTCATCTCACATGCTAGCAAAGTCATGCTCAAAATTCTCCAAGCCAGCCTTCAGCAATATGTGAACTGTGAACTTCCAGATGTTCAAGCTGGTTTTAGAAAAGGCAGAGGAACCAGAGATCAAATTGCCAACATCCGCAGGATCATCAAAAAAGCAAGAGAATTCCAGTAAAACATTAACTTCTGCTTTATTGACTATGCCAAAGCCTTTGACTGTGTGGGTCACAACAAACTGTGGAAAATTCTTCAAGAGATAGGAATACCAGACCACCTGACCTGCCTCCTAGGAAATCTGTATGTAGGTCAAGAAGCAACAGAACTAGACATGGAACAACAGACTGGTTTCAAATTGGGAAAGGAGTATGTCAAGGCTGTATATTGTCACCCTGCTTATTTAACTTACATGCAGATGAAAAATGCTGGGCTGGATGAAGCACAAGCTGGAATCAAGATTGCCAGGAGAAATATCAATTACCTCAGATATGCAGATGACACCACCCTTATGGCAGAAAGTGAAGATGAACTAAAAAGCCTCTTGATGAAAGTGAAAGAGGAGAATGAAAAAGTTGGCTTAAAACTCAACATTCAGAAAACTAAGGTCATGGCATCTGGTCCCATCACTTCATGGCAAATAGATGGGTAAACAATGGAAACAGTGACAGACATTTATTTCTGGGGCTCCAAAATCACTGCAGATGATGCTGCAGCCATGAAACTAAAAGACTCTTGCTCCTTGGAAGAAAAGCTATGACCAATGTAGACAGCATATTAAAAAGCAGAGACATTAGTTTGCCAACAATGGTACATCTAGTCAAAGCTATGGTTTTTCCAGTAGTTATGTATGGATGTGAGAGTTGGACTATAAAGAAAGCTGAGGGCCAAAGAATCAGTGCTTTTGAACTGTGGTGTTAAAGAAGACTGTTGAGAGTCCCTTGGACTGCAAGGAGATCCAACCAGTCGATCCTAAAGGAAATCAGTCCTGAATATTCCTTGGAAGGACTGATGCTGAAGCTGAAACTCCAATATTTTGGCCACCTGATGCGAAGAACTGACTTATTTGAAAAGACTCTGACGCTGGGAACGATTAAGGGCAGGAGGAGAAGGGCATGACAGAGGATGAGATTGTTGGATGGCATCACTGACTCAATGGACATGAGTTTGAATAAACTCCAGGAGTTTCTGATGGACAGGGAAGCCTGGCATGCTGCAGTCCATGGAGTCATAAAGAGTCGGACACAACTGAATGACTGAACTGAACTGAGCTGAGAAAATGGGCAAGGCATCAAAATACCTGAATTCTTCCTTCTAGTAACCACCAGGATGACTTTAGCCTCTTGTTTAATGTCTTCAGTTTCCCTGTCCCAAAACATGGGTAAACATGTATGAAGCCACAACCAAGGGACTATGTTATGAGTTTTAAATACAAATCTCCAATTTTCACAAGGCTGGAAAGTAGGAATGAGTAGTCCTGTTTTAGACATGTCAAAACAATTTCAAAGAGGTTCAGGAAGTTTGCCTGGAGTGACCTTTCTGGAAGGTTGCAGAGCTAAAATTGAAACCCTTGCCAAGCCCACACTTGACCACTTTCCTAGCATCCATGTTTCCATCTTAGTGTGTAGACACCCGAGGGTGGCATGCAGAAGGCTTTTCCAGGCTTCCCACAGAGGCCACTGGGGAGGCTCCTAGGGCTCCTCTCTCCCGTGGCCTTGGTGTGGCCTTGGCCCTGGTGACACAGGCACAGTGAATCAGCTGTGCCCTGGTCCACAAGACTGCCAGGCACTCGCTCCACACCAGAACCCAGGCCCTGCTAGAACTGTGTGTGAAGAGGGGAGGGATGGGAGTAATACATACACTACCATGTGTAAAATAGAGAGCTAGCGGGAAGCCGCTATACAACGCAGGGAGCTCAGCTCAGTTCAGTTCAGTTCAGTCACTCAGTCGTGTCTGACTCTCTGCAACCCCATGAACCGCAGCACGCCAGGCCTCCCTGTCCATCACCAACTCCCAGAGTCCACCCAAACCCACGTCCATCGAGTCGGCGATGCCATCCAACCATCTCATCCTCTGTCGTCCCTTTCTCCTCCTGCCCTCAATCTTTCCCAGCATCAGGGTCTTTTCCAAGGAGTCAGCTCTTCGCATCAGGTGGCCAGAGTATTGGAGTTTCAGCTTCAGCATCAGTCCTTCCAGTGAACGCCCAGGACTGATCTCCCTTAGGATGGACTGCCCTGTAATGACACGGGGGGGGGGGTGGGGGGGGGTGGGGTGAGAGGGAGGCTCAAGAGGGAGGGCATATATGTATACATGTAGCTGATTCATGCTGTTACAGCAGAAACTAACGCAACGTTGTCAAGAAATTATCCTCCAATTCAAAAAACAAAGAACATGTATTATTGATAGCTTACAGTGAACGGTGTTGGATTCATGATCTCCGAAGAAGAAGATTTAACTTCGGGACCAGGGACCAGGCTTGATCACTCAAGAGCTTTTGTGTAGCAGAATTTCACTAAAGTATAAAAAAAGGACAGAGAAATCTTCTGACATAGACCTCAGAAGGGGGATGGAAAGTGCCCCCAATCCCTAGTCTTAGCAAGGGAATCATATACTTTTTAATTGGTTACTACAATAAATCGAAAGAATGTCTCAAGGTTGTAAAGATCTTACTAGACCCACTCCCATAACATACATTTTAAGATAACAGGATCAGTCAGAAGGTTTTCAGGAAGGGGAAACATGTCCTCAAGCAGGGTACATTATTGTTGCATAATCCTTACCAAAGAATGTAGGAAAAAACATTTGTCCTTTCCTCCTCCTTGAGAACTCCAGACCCCTATCACCTCCTTGAGAGCCCCAGACCCCTTTCTCCTCCTCAGGGACCCCAAACTTCTTATCAACCTGCCTAGGAAATGACTCTCTCATTATTTACAAAATGTAATCAGAAAAATAAAAAGAGGTGGGGGAAACAGGCCTGCCTGCACCTGGGGGCCCCACACCGCATGTCTACATGAGCAGAAGCTAAACCACAAGCCAACTGCTACATCAGCTATGATGCTCTACGCTCTACCTTGACAAAAACATCTTCATAATAAGACATAAAAAATTAATAAAGTTGTGGCTTTTATATGAACTAAAGCCTTCCATCAAAGACAAACTAACCTAATTGTTACTGTGTGTGTCTGGGTGTTCCATTAATGGGCTGGTGATATTCAGATAAGCATTAAAATAAAGACAGCCTTAGCTCATGTATTATTTTATATTTATTTCATTTATTTTTTGCCATCACTTCAGCAAAATCTCCAAGCATGTTCATTTTTACAAAATGTTATTCTATGGACAATGATTATCTAATAATTAAAAAATAAAATGCATATTCCAGGGAATAACTGTGAATGTACTTTCACTTTTAAAATACCATAAAAATATGTGTAAAAATTGAGAAAATTAAAATTATAATTCAATAGGAGCTCAGTGAAAAGTTACTTTTTCTCTATAATATTTTAAATTGCTACCAAAATTAAATGGAAAAATATAAATCATAATAATGAGTATAAAATATTTTAATCAATACTTAAAGCTGAAATTTTTAATTTCTTGAAAATTTCAATATTTAATATTTTTACAAAAATTAAATAGTTTGCAATTCTATGATTCAGCATCCAACTAGTCACCAATGTAAGGAGCTGATGTCACGCTTCGCACATACTGTGTCTTGAGCAGCATATACACAAATTTAAGAGCCATATGAATTGTTTACTACAGTAAAATATGCTTCAGTATCTACGTGCAAGTGTTGTGAATACTGTGCTTATTCTTATCTCCAGAACCAGGAGCTGGAACATGAAGAGAAGCAAGGAACTGAATGTTTGGCACTGCTGAGAAACAATAATTCGTTATACAAGCATCTACTGCGTTCAAGCTGAGAGGAAGGATTTGACAAGTTAATTAATTTGCCTTTTCTCTTACCCAAGCACTTCTGCTCAGACCCTTCTGTTTTCTGAGGCGATGTCTGCCTCTGACATTCTTAGAGGTGTCAGCACACCACCTTCATGCGGTTTGATGCAGTTTTCCAGGACATGAAGCAAGAGGTGTGCAGAAGAGTTTCCTGGGGGCCTGAATAGTGATAGAATGAGGGCTGGTGTTTAGGGTTACAGATTGCTGGGCCAGCTCTGAGCTCCAGACCCCAAGTGTCAGAGGCGTGTGTATGTGGTGTGTATATGTGTGAATGAGTGTGTGTGTGTGTGTGTGTAAGATAGAGATTCAGGGCCCTCCAAAGTACAATGTAAAGCCCAGAGCCAAGGCCCCTCTATTCAGGTTTCAGAATGGCACAGGAAAAACGAAGGTTTGGAAGAGTGTCAGGATCCCCAAGACTGGTCCCAGGAAGTCTCAGAGGATTCAACAGTCCTACTCACGTGAAATTTAAGTATTATTTGCTTAGTCATGTCTGACTCTTCACGACCCCATGGACTGTAGCCCACCAGGCTCTTCTGTCCATGGAATTCTCCAGGCAAGAATACTGGAGTGGGCTGCCATTCCCTTCTCCAGGGGAATCTTCTTGACCCAGGGGTCGAACCCAGATCTTCTGCATTGCAGGCAGATTCTTTACCATCTGAGCCACCAGGGAAATCATACTCAGGGCTATGACTTATAACTGCAAAAGGATCAAAAAATTAGCAAAGACAAAGGCGCATGGGGCAACCTCCAAAGAGATGGAAAGCTGGCCCAGATAACAAGAGTCTTTCCCCAGTGGAGTCACACAGGGCACACTTCACACCCCAGCTATGAGCTATCACGACACACGTGAAATGCTGTCTACCTGGGAAACTCATCAGAGACTCTGCCTGTGACTTTTACTGGCGGAAAGTGGGCAGGGGTGCTGGCCCCCTAGACACCTCTGTCTGCCATGTTGCAAGATTTCAGCTCCCAGGGGGGAAACCAGGTGTTAGCATGAATCATACTGTTTGGACCGCTTAGGCAGAGTGAATCTCTCTTACCAGGGGACGGTGGGGACACTTCCCAAACCCAAGTTCTCCCATGCCAGCTAAGGGCCAGTCTTGCCAGCAGGCCTTCTAAGGAGAGCAGCTTTAGGCTTCTATTCTCCATAAGAAGTAACTGTGGTGTGAAAGGTGGAGGAAGGGAAGTCCTTTTCATTTCACCCACCCTTAAATTTCTCTTAAGGTGAGGTCTGAGCAGAATGAGAGTTGGTGACCAGCTTCATGCCTCACAAGGTTACTCCAAGTGGTCTCATACCAGTATGAAGTATTCATTTTCACTTGAAATAACACTCTGTTGGATACACATACCATAGTTGGTTATCCAGTCTCCTAGAAGATACTGACACTATGACAGCATTTTTATAAAGCTCATATTCAAGCATATCTAAATAACATAGTGTTCAGGAATGCCATATGTGGTTAAACTATTTTCAAATGTAAAGGAATTCAAGACAGTTTTTACCTGAGATGGGGAGGAGAGAGAGGCAAGGACAAGAATCAGAGAGGAAGCACACTCAATAGTAATGTTTCTAAGAGAAGGTAGGTTCCCAGATTCATTTTATAATTATGATTTGTAATATCACACAAAGGAAGTTATGAATACATATATTTTTTTACATGTACTAATAATACATACTTTTAATGCTTTTGAACTGTGGTGTTGAAGAAGACTCTTGAGAGTCCCTTGGACTGCAAGGGGATCAAACCAGTCAATCCTAAAGGAGATCAGTCCTGAATATTCACTGGAAGAACTGATGCTGAAGCTTCAAGAACTGAAGTTGAAGCTCCAATACTTTGGCCACCTGATGCAAAGAACTGACTCATTGGAAAAGACCCCGATGCTGAGAAAGATTGAAGGCAGGAGGAGAAGGGGATGACGGAGAATGAGATGGTTGGATGGCATCACCGACTCAATGGATGTGAGTTTGAGCAAGCTCCGGGAGTTGGGGCTGGACAGGGAGGCCTGGCGTGCTGCAGTCCATGCGGTCGCAAAGAGTCGGACACGACTGAGCACAACAACAACAAAAATAATATATAATAATATATAAAAACTTTTTAATTTTTAAAATTTACCCTCTGGGCAATGGTAAGGTGTCCTATCTGATGGTGGGTGCATGTGAGCTGGAATTTTTAGGACCGATCACTCTCAAAACTGAAAGATGTTATAATTTAATTGACACAGAAACCCATGGTCATATTAAATCAAATGACATTAAGCTTAATATTCTTTTATTACTGAATGGTCATAGCCATTCTGTTTCTCTCACTGAGCATCTCATTTTTGTAAATCAATTAGATTCTGTGAATCAATTTGATTTTCATTGCTTTGCATTTCCTTGTTCATTCAGATTTTTTGGTGAATAACCTTGTTTTGCTTTCAGTGTATTTATTTTTACAGTTACATTCTATTTATAATAAGTGATGTTGGTTTTCTATTTACGGTACAAATGCAGTATTTACTTTTAAAATAATTTCTACAAGTTAACACTTGAGGCAAATTAAATACAAATATTAATAAAATGACATCATGAGTGGTATAGGTATGTGACAAAAGTTATCTAAGGGGTGAATGAATGACATAGCTTAGAAAGCATGGTACAACTAATCAACATCCAAATATCTATCTCCAATAGATATTTGGTGATAAATTTAAATTTAGATTAAATAGATCAATCTATCTATTTACTTTGTTAGGTTCTATTGGAGGCCAGAGAGTTACAAGGATGTGGGGTATGTGTGTGTGTGTGTGTGTGAGAGAGAGAGAGATGACCTTTATTGTTAGATTCTTTTCCATTCAGAAAAGAATGGGCTTCCCTGATAGCTCAGTTGGTAAAGAATCTGCCTGCAATGCAGGAGACCCTTGTTCGATTTCTGGGTCGGGAAGATCCCCTTGAGAAGGAACAGGCTCCCCACTCCAGTATTCTTGGGCTTCCCTTGTGGCTCAGCTGGTAAAGAATCTGCCTATAATGCGGTAGACCTGGGTTCCATCCCTGGGTTGGGAAGATCCCTTGGAGAAGGGAAAGGCTACCCACTCTAGTATTCTGGCCTGGAGAATTCCAGGGACTGTTTAATCCATGGGGTCACAAAGAGTTGGACACAACTGACTTCCACTTTTACTTTCCACCTGGAAAAGCAACGCATAATGCTGTAGCTAAGGAAACAGGTATTGGTGAGGTTTCAAAGCCAGTGCATGCAGGGGCCATACAGAAAACTGAAACAAGCAAGGGCCAGGGTTTAAAGACAATTAAGAGTGAAGTTACGAGTCACATTGCCTTTCAAAATGCTTTTTCTAGACATTTGGTTACAACCATACCCCACATTTCCAAGGGCTGTGTACAGATTCACGAGCCTCCAGTGGGCACCTCTAATTTATTGTACTAAATATATTTTTGCTTTCCTAAGACAGGGAAACAGGGATTAACTTTAAAATTGTAAACCAACATCACAAGGCCATACATAATACAGTCTGTCCCTCTTCTGTATCATGTTAGGTCTTGTGGGGAAAGGCCCTACAGGGGAGATGATTCATCTCACCTGCCAAGGGAAGCAAGAGCACTGTCTTACCAGATCTGAACTGTGCTGTCCTACCAGAGGTGGTAGATATAGATGAGCCATGCTTGGATGACACCAAGAAGTAAAGCCCTCAGGAAAATGTGACCCAGGAGTGATGAGGACCACAGTCTTCTAATGTTCCCACTTCCTCTCTCCCGCATTCCTCCCAAAGCCAATGGGCAATAGAAATGACTAATGGGAAGCACTAAAGAAACAATTGTACATAACATTTCTAGGGATGCAGCAAATTAGGGCAGCATATGCCCTCAACGGCTATATCCCATCATCCAGGCCTAAGGAGACGACCATCAAGAAGGCCAGACCCTAAACATTTAATTCTGAGACAGAACTGTATTATTGGAGAAGGAAATGGCATCCCACACCAATATTCTTGCCTGAAGAATTCCATAGACAGAGGAGCCTGGCAAGCTATAGTCCACGGGGTTGCAAAGAGTCGGACACAACTGAGTGACTTTCACATAGCATCTGAGGAAATTAGAAATATATTTAGCAGGAATGAAGGGAAGCCATAAGAGACTTGTTCATTGACTTAAACCTTCATGGAGTCCCATCTAGCATTAAGTACAAATATTAGTAAGTTAGCTTAATCTTCAAGGGGCTCATAGAAATGGAAAGGGACAGGCATGTAATGGTGATACAGTGTGATGATCATGCTATGTAAAAATACCACATTCCAGGAGGGAAGGTTTCCCAGGTGGCACAGTGGGAAAGAATCCACCTGCCAATGCAGGAGATGCAGGAGATGAGGGTTCTATCCCTGGGTCAGGAAGATCCCCTTGAAGAAGAAATGGCAACCCATTCCAGTAGTCTTGCCTGGAAAGTCCCATGGACAGAGGAACCTGGTGAGCTACAGTCCACGGGGTGCAAAGAGCCGAACATGACTTAGCGACTGAACAGGTAAGCACCAGGAGGTAAAGAGCCGAGATAAGGGTCATTCACCCTGAGGGCGAATGGGTCTGAAAAACACTCTTTATGAACCTCCTTTGCCTAGAACACAGCCCAGCACACAGTAGGTGCTCAATAGATATTTGCTGAAGTGTTGAATGGATAAGAAGCCTGAGATGGGCTAGATAATGGGCCCCCAAGATACACACACCCTAATCCTGGGAGCCTGTGAATATCATCCTTATTTGGCAAAAGGGATTTCCCAGATGTGATAAGGATTCTGAGATGGGGAGATTATTCTGGATAATACAGACTTGCCCTAAGTACAATCCCTTTAAGAAGGATATTTGACGCACAGACAGATCAGGGGAAGACCAAGTGACCTCAGAGGCAGAAAGATTGACTGCAGAGGCAAAGGAGTGACATGGCCACAAGTTGAGAAGTCAGTGGCCACCAGAAGCTTGCAAGAGGCTGGAAAGGGAATCTCCCCTGGAGCCTTCCCAAGGAAGCACAGCCCTGTTTGACACTTTGATTAGGCCCCTAAAACAGTTCAGATTTCTGGTCTCCCACACTCGAAGAGGACAACTTTTGGTGGTTCTGAGCCACCACGTTTGTGGTCATTTGTTACAGCAGCCACAGGTAACTAACGCAGCCACTGCTCTGAGAAGAAATTAAGGCAGTGGGAGCTGCAAAAGCCATCTAGGTGATGCCAAGCGCTTTGGAGAGTCTGCAGAATTTGAACTGAGGCATCCTAAGATGCACATGGAGCTTGAGAAAGAAGAGTCTGGCTTGGATTGAAAACAGAGAGACCAGAGGCAGGGAACCCTGCCAAGAGGTGCTGGAGGCAGCTCAGCATGCAAAGGGAATGAGAGCCAGACCTCGGGGATTAGCAGTGGGAACGAGAGAAGGGGCGGGTACAAAAAAATTTTCAAAGGCAAAATTGATGGAGCTTAGTGAAAGACTGAATATAGCAGATGAAGGAGAAATTTCTTCCAGCTGTGAGAGCTGAGACTGGCAGAGAGGAGGAAATTGGAGGAAAGGGGAGACGTTTCTAAATGTTTCTAACAATAGCCAGTTCATCTCAAAACTACCCCAGTGCTATGACTTGAGCTGCTCATTAGTCAAAGAAACAGTTAGGGGATCCACACTCTTCAATGCTGGTCACCAGTGGCTAAAGGAACGTCGTATTGCCAGAGCTGCTTGCTATAAAGTATGGAAGAATTCCTTCCAACCTTCCTCCTGATCTCCCCTCAACCTGATGCCTCCCAAGGCCAGACTTTCAGAGTAAGAATGAGTAGGGCAAGAGGGAGGGGAGGAGAGAAGCAGAGGTAGAAGGGAGAAGTAGAGGAGAAAACTAGAGCTCGGGTCAAGCTCACCATACATATAATCCAGCTGCCATCTGCAGGCTTCCCTGGTGGCCCAATGGTGAAGAATACGCCTGCCAAACAGGAGACACGGGTTCAGTCCCTGAATCAGGAACATCCCCTGGAGAAGGAAATGGCAGCTCACTCGGTATTCTTGCCCGGGACATCCCACGGATAGAGGAGCCTGGCGGGCTATACAGTCCATGGTGTTGCAAAGAGTCGGACACGACTGAGCATGCACACACACGCTGTCTTGCTAGGGACACCAACCAGGATCCAAACCGGCCATCAGAATGAGATTTAAGCCCTCACATCTCCAACAACAGGGCCCGGTTCTCACTTGCTGCTATTTTCATCCCTGAGGACCTGGAAGTAAACAACCTTCTTGCCAGAATCAATCCCACTCCTGAGAATAACCCTGAGAACATCATAATTCAAAAATACACATGTATCCCAGTGTATACCACAGCACTATTTACAATAGCCAGGATATGGAAGGAACGTAGATGTCCATCGACAGATGAATGGATAAAGATGATGTGGAACATATATACAATGAAATATTACTCAGCCATAAAAAGAAATGAAACTGAGTCAGTTGTAGTGATGTGAATTAACCTAGAGCCTGTCACACAGAGTGAAGTGTCAGAAAGAGAAAAACGAATATCCTATATTCATATATATATATGGAATCTAGAAAACTGGTACTGATGAACCCATTTACAGCACAAAAATGAGGCACAGATGTAGAGAATGGACTTGTGGACCCTGTCCTTGTAGAAGGAAAGTGAAAGT
Source organism: Cervus canadensis (assembly GCF_019320065.1). NCBI lineage: Eukaryota > Metazoa > Chordata > Mammalia > Artiodactyla > Cervidae > Cervus > Cervus canadensis. The sequence continues at coordinate 16,346,728 of NC_057391.1, forward strand.
GAAGTCGCTCAGTCGTGTCCAACTCTTTGGGATCCCGTGGACTGTAGCCCACCAGGCTCCCCCATCCGTGGGATTCTCCAGGCAAGAATACTGGAGTGGGTTGCCATTTCCTTCTCCAGGGGATCTTCCCGACCCAGGGATCAAACCCAGGTCTCCTGCATTGCAGGCAAATGCTTTAACCTCTGAGCCACCAGGGAAGCCCCTGTAGAAGGAAGGGGTGGGATAAATTGAAAGTGTAGCATGGAAATACATATATTACCATATGTAAAATAGATAGCTAGAAGGAAGCTAGCACAGAGAGCTCAGCTCAGGGCTCTGTGATGACCTAGAGGGGTAGGATGGGGTCGGGGTGGAAGAGAGGCTCAAGAGGGAAGAAATATATATACATATGGCTGATTCGTGTTGTTGTATAGCAAAAGATAACACAATGTTGTAAAGCAATCATATTCCAAAAAAAGAAAAAGCAATACAAGTGGATTCTGACATCCTGGGAAACTGCAAAGTACAGAGGCGTTAGTGGTTGGAACAGTACCTGGACCAGAGGAGGACATCTATTGTGAACACCAGTCAGATGAGAACATGATCCGCCAGCTCCCACTAGGCAATTCTGCAGGTGTATCCGCTACCTGTCCTGAGCAATTCTCCAACCAAGAAAGCTGCTGCTCTCAAGTCCCACTTTGTGCAGAAGTCGTCAAAGCTCAGTGTTCGTCTTGGCTTCAGGGATGGGGATGGGGGTGTGGAGAGAAAAAAGAGAGAGGAATTCCTGCATTTACTTATTACTTATTTATTGAGCATCTCCTGTGTGTCAGGCACCTGTTGGATGCTTAAAACACTCAGTGAATAAGACAGGCCAAGGCCCAGTCCTCATGATGCTTATAAATATGACCAAAAAGCCTTTGAAATAAGCTTGAGCAGAAACTTGAATCAGAACCAAATCTCCCTATTTTCCAAAAAGATTGAACTGTCAAATGTGCAAATGTTCTCTGGACCAAACCAAAGCTTCTTTCCATTTGAGTCTCTCTTCTCTTTGGGATCTCCAGCAACCTGCTGGACCACAGAAACTCACGTAGCCCATCTCTTCTGACAAAGTCCCCTGAGGAACGTGCCGCCATTGCTGAGAGGTCAATCTCATTTCACCACTCTGTAGTAGTATTACCTTTTTCCTTATGCAAGCCCCCTCATGGGTTCATTCACTCATTCGACAACGATTTATCAAGGGCACAGCAATGTGTGGATGCCAGGTGTGGACAAAGGGCTGGCCACCCCAGCAGGTGCACACCATCCATTATCTTTCCCTCCCAGCCTTGGCCTCTGGGCAGCACAGAAATGGCAGCCCCAGTCAGACAGGCAGAAAGCTGAAGGTCAGCCCTCAAAAGGAACTGGCACCAAGACCCGAGCTTGGCAAGTGGTAGAGCTGAAAAAATAGCCCCAGACCCCTAGATCCTATTTTAACAGGTTCCCACACATGAATCCCAGGGACGGGGGAGCCTGGTGGGCTGCCGTCTATGGGGTCGCACAGAGTCGGACACGACTGAAGCGACTTAGCAGCAGCAGCAGCACATATGCTACCCAGATTCGTCACTGAGAACCTGCCTGGCAGGCCTTTTCAGCCCCATTTTACAGACAAAAAAAGTGGAGGCATGAGACACGCCTGAATTTGTCCCAAGCTACACAGCCTGCCAAACTGAGGCATGATAAGTCCTGATCTCATGACTTCAACCTCTCCTTTTCTCCTGATATTGAACTGTTTCTCTCTGTTCCTGGTATCTTGTCCTCCGCCTCCCCGAAAATCACACACATACACCTCCCCCAGCCAAAATTTAAAAAAAAAAATAATTAAGTTAAATTAAAAACAGAAATGTCTTTTCGGCTCTCCAGAATCTGGCAGCAGGCAGCAGCCAAGCCTCCCGAGAACACTTAGTGATTTCCAGGGGAAATCTGACCATCGCTGACATCCAAAGATACAGCAGTGTTTTCAATTAGGGGGCTGAGTACTCTAGCTTTAGAGGCGAGGGAACAATGCAGAGTGTTCTGGGAGGGGAGGACTGACCTCTCTCAGAACCCCCTCTGTTCCCGACTAATATGTCAATAGCCTCTTAAATGGAACGTTATGTGTCTGGGATTTTACTGTCAGACTCATCCTTTTTGGGTAGGGTTTAGGGTGGTTTTTTTTTTTAATCTAAAGTTGATTGCCTCTCTCATTATCAAAGCCACCATCCATCTGTTTCCACTTTTTTAAGGGCTGCAGCAAGGAATTGAGCTGGAAATGTGTTTTTACTTGAGGTTTCAGGATTCCCCTCCTCCCGCCTTGTTGAGGGTTGTTCAAGTTTTAATGTTGTCACTGCAATATGATCTTCCAGTAGTGGGTGGCCCGGCTGCGCCATTTGAAACTCATTTACAGTTTCATCTGAGACGATTGTCACTTTAAATTAATTAACCAAAAAGCACCAAAAATCATATGATGGGGGAAGGAGGCAAGGAAGGAGATGGAAGAGAGTTTAAAGCAGTGAGAAAGGAGTCCCCAGCCTGACGGCTTACTGCCCTTGGGTACAAGGCCAATCTTCCCTTTCCTTCCCACCCACTTTTTGAAACTAAAGCACACACATATACCATAAAAAATTCAGTATGCTGTTTTTTGAAAGATTTCTTTGGGAAGATAAGAACTCTGTGTTGGCATCCACAAAATCAAGGCAAAGCTGTTACGGGGAAGATAGGTGGGTAGGCCTGCCACTGGCTCATGGAAACTTCTGCAGCACACTTGGAACCCTGGATCTGAAATGATGGTGAGAGCTGTTGGGGTGGACCCAGGGCAGGGTAGGGGGAGGGTATTCACCTCACTCCTCAGGAGCAGCTCCTTCCCGCATTGTAGGAGAAGATCATTTGTTCGTCTCTTATTTGATAAGTCTGTGCGTGCCTGCTGAGTCGTTCAGTTGTGTCTGACTCTTTGCAACCCCATGAACCGTATAACCTGCCAGGTTCCTCTGTCCCTGGGATTCCCCAGGCAAGAATACTGGAGTGGGTTGACATTTCCTCCTCCAGGCAATCTTCTCAACCCAGGGATTGAAGCCGTGTCTCTTGTCTCTTGCATTGGCAGACTGGTTCTTTACAATAGCCCCACCTGATAAGTCTGCTTTAACCCCTTATTCTGTGGCAAGCACTGTGGATGAGAAAGATACTTCAAGAGGCTTATACGATTCATCAAAATGACAGCCAACATTTGTACGGCTCCTGGAGGTCTCACATGTTCACACTTCAGTCTCACCACAGCCCTATGAAGCATGCAGCATTATCAGTCCCTTTAATAAGGGAAAGAACCAAGGCTCAGAGCAGTCAAGAGGCTCACTCTTGACCACACGGCTATGAAGTGACAGAGCAAGAATTCAAATCAATGTCTGTGGTTAAACCCTGTGGTTGGGGATCAAAAAATACAAACAACAAGGATAAAGGGGGCATTACATCTATGGGTGCCTCTACACAAATAGAATTGGGGGTCAGCAGGCTCATTTGTGTGTGTGTGTGTGTGTGTGTGTGTGTGTGTGTGCAGTCAAGTCTTCTGGCCCCTGCCGTCTTCAGACATGAGTTGGTGATGTGCTCAAAAGAGGTGGCTCTTGACCAGCTCCAGAGAGTTCTAGGCCCTCAACACAGAGTGTATCTATTGATGACAGAACAACGCACTTCAGCTCTGGGCTCAATCTGACTTTCTAAAGCTGAACACCGCAGAGTGTTTGGGCAGCAACAGATTATAATCTGTCTGCTTTTCCATGGCAACAAGTATCTGAAAGTAATTTGCGAGCCATTAACTGATGCCTGCATAATGCCTGGCTCACACCAAATATCCAAAAAACACTGGCTAGGATTGTTACTCCCCAAATATTCCCTCTTTCTCACCTCAAATCTCAGAGTTGGAAGGAAGAGACCTTAGATACAAAGGCTGGTCCTCAATCCAACCAAAAATATGAATGCTGTTGTTGAATTGTGTCCAACTCTTTGTGACCCCGTGGACTGTAGCCTGCCTGGTTCCTCTGTCCATGGAAATTTCCAGGCAAAAATACTGGAGTGGGTGGCCATTTCCTTCTCCTGTGGATTCCACCCAAGGATGGAACCTGCACCTCCTGCATTGGCAGGCAGATTCTTTACTGCTGAGCCAACAGGGAAGCACAAAAATATTGATTTCTGTTATAGAATTAAGTAAACTCTAGTAATACTTAGCACTTAGTGTACAGGAAGGGCTATTGCAGTGTTTACTGAAGTTAAGTCTCAGCACAATTCTGTGAGATTTTTGATGACCCCATTTTATGGACAGGGAATCTGAAATAAGGGTGGAGAAGACATCCTCTTGCATAACCAATATCCAAACCCATGCAGCTTGCCTCCTGGCAAGAACACTTAGCCATGATACTATTTATCCTGCCCGAGTCCTTGCTACCGTCCTGAACACACGGTTATCTAGCTGTTGCTTGAACACCTCTGTGATGGGGTGGTCTTGTTGCCTTTAAGGACAGCTCTGTTTGACAAAAAGTCCATCTTTAAACACACACACACACAGACAGGCAAAGCTTGCAATTTGCTTATTTGGCCGTGCCTCTTGGCATGGGTGACCCTAGTTCCCCAACCAGGGGTGGAAATCACAGACCCTACATCAACAGCGTGGAGTCTCAACCACTGGACTGCCAGGAAAGTCCCAATAGAAAGTTGATGTTGAGATGACATTTTGCTTTCTACCATTTCTACACTTCGTGCATGATTCTAAACAGATCTCCCCAGAATAACTCTAAACTCTATCCTCAGACTTCTCTAGGCCCAGGGGACTTATTAAAAAGCAGATCTGTTTCTAAAGATCTGGGGTGGGGCCTGAGATTCTGCATGACTCACAAGACCACAAGTGATGGCAAGTCCGGGATCCCACATTGAGGATGGAGGGCCTAGATGAGGGGCAGGGCACCAGCTTGCCGCCTGTCTCTGTAGGCAGCACCTGATGGCAGTACTTTCGTGCCCACCTGTTTACACCTGTCTCCAGCCGCTAATGTGCTATAGCACAGTTGAGCAGTTGCAACAGAAACCATAAGGCCCACAAACCCTAAAATAGTTAACCCTTTAAAGAAAAAGTGTGCCCGTTCCTGCTAGGAGCAGTGATGCCCAACCTTTTTGGCCTCAGGGACCATTTTGGTGGAAGACAATTTTTCCATGAACTGGGGTGGGGGGGATGGAGGGGGGGGTTCAGGAATGATTCAAGCTCATTACATTTGTTGTACACTTTATTTCTAATCTAATGCCGCCACTGATCTGACAGGAGATGCTGACACGTGGCCTGGAGGTTGGGTACCCCTGCTCTAGATGACCACCCTGCAAACCTGGAGGAGTTCTGCCCTGTCCTCCATCCAGCTCATTGCAGGCCTCGCCACCTCTCCCATCAACCAAGCCCCAAGTCCCGTCAGCATCCTGGTAACTCCTGAGCACACTCCGGTTTGTCAGAAGCCCACTGAAAGGAGAAGCATCACCCCAAAGACTCATTGGCAGGAGCGGGGCAGGCCCATCCACTCCCTGATCTTGAGGTTCTGTTCTCTGTGGAAGGGTCAGCCCTCCAACCTTCTGCCCAGCGCCTCACGCCCTCACCATCCACTTCTCCTTCCTAGCACTCCCTCCCCCACCCACACTCCACAGCTCCACAGACTCTCCTTGGGCTTTCTGCTTAATAATTGATAAAACTGAGCAGAATGTTGATTGTTGAGTGCATTAGGAATTCTGCACCCAAGCCGACGCAGACACAGCACAGACCTCCCCTTCCTGCAGGAAGTGGAGAGTAGCCGTGACTGGCCAGAGATATCTGACCATCTAGAGATGCATTCCAGAGCTAGAGTGCAGGGACCCAGGCCTGGGAGGGGACCAGGGCCATATGAATTTCCCCCCAGTACCACTGCTCCAGTGACCTCAAGGCCTGTGCTCACTGCAGGGGCATCTCTAGTGACTGGGAATGGTTCCAAGGGGTCTCCTTTCAGCTCAACAAGGAAGCCTTAAAGATGTGGCTTCTCTTGGCCAGAGCTCCTGAACAGGGGTGATTCAGGACTGAAGAAAGTTCCTGCTACACCTCACACCTGCTTTTAAAAAATGTCTTTTCTGGGGCGTCTCTGGTGGTCCAGTGGTTAAGAATCTGCCTTGCAGTGCAGTGGACACTGCTTTGATCTCTGGTCCAGGAAGATCCCTCATGCCACAGGGCAACTAACCCTGTGTACCACAACTACTGAGCCCAAGCTCTAGAACCCACGAGCCACACCACGGTAACCAGAAGCCCGAGCCCCGCAGCTAGAGTGTAGCCCCCGCTCTCTGCAACTAGAGAAAGCCTGCGCATAGGAACAAAGACCCAATGCAGCCAAAAATAAGCACATTAATTTTTTTAAATGCCTTTCTTTTTCTCAGTATTGTCCAAGAGAACTTTCTGAGATGATGGAAATATGTCCCTGCCTGCCAATATAGTCACTGGTAGCCACGTGAGAGAGATGGCTGTTGTAACAGAGGAACTATACTGAAAATCGAATCCAGACCATGGCAGTGAAAGTCCTAACCACTGGACCCTAACCAGGGAACTCTGCAGTGCTTCTGAATAAAGCAAAAGTGCCAGGACTGGGAACATCAGGGGGGGCTGAAGAAATTCTGGAAGGAGTGGGAGTCAACTCAGGCCAGGTAATAGGTAGATTTAGTTTTGACTAAACAAAAAGTAGGGGCTTCCCAGGTGGCACAGTGGTAAAGAATCTGCCTGCCAATGCAGGAGACACAAGATGAGGTTTGATCCCTGGGTTGGGAAGATCCCCTGGAGAAGGGAATGGCTACCCATTCCAATATTCTTGCCTGGAGAATTTCATCAACAGAGAAATCTGGCAGACTGCAGCTCACGGGGTCACCAAAGAGTCAGACATGACTTATTCACTAACTAACAACGACAACAAAGGCAAAGAAAAGGGACTCTGGGCAAGAAGATGGTCACAGCAGACTTGCAAAAGTGGGCTGAGGAGGCAGCCTGGTTAAACGGGCAGCAGATCCCATCCACCTGGTTAGGGTGACAGGCCAGTAGCAGGGAGAGGACTAAGATGGGATGCTGGCCAGGAAGCCCGACTTGGGGGCCTGGCCAGCTCCAAGGCAGGAGTTTGGGTTTCAGCTCTTTGCTTGCTTTCTGAGAAAGGAGTGGTCCAGGGTTCCTGCAAAGGTGCCTGGAAAGGCCTCAGAAGCAATGCCAAGGGTCAAGGGTAGGGAGGAGCCAGTGGCTGGGGACAGCAGGCAGTGGTACCAGTCACGCAGGGTGCGGGCTCTAACCCGCAAATAAGATGTCTCCTGTCCAACCTCTGCTCCTGCCCTCTCTTTCTCACAGGTGTCGGAACCCTGCCTGCTCCTCATCCCTCATCCTCCACAGGTGTTTCCCCCACTAAATCGTTTGCACCTCTAACTCTGTCTTGGGGTTTGCTTCTCTTAGGACCTGAAATAACAGAGTAGAATCCTATTCTCTCCTAAGAGATTATATGTGCCTTGAAGATTAAAGCATCCTCCTAACCACACAGTCCCTGACAATGTCTCTGAACATAGGATGCCCTCAGGACACATCACAGCGTGCGTATGAACAGGCCCTAAAGAAGAAGTCAGGCTGCCAGGGGCTGGGGCATGGCAAAACCAGTCACACACTCACCTGGGTAAATTCCCGGGACCGCCCCCAATGCCCTCCCCATCCCATTCTCACTCCCAGAAGGGAGTGACCCCCAAAGTTAGCAGCAGTGTGCATGCTCCTACATCAGAGTCCCTGGAGGAGGAGAGCCAAGCGTGCTCACAGCTGAGACCCACCCCCTTCACTTTCCTCAAATATGGGGACCAAATGTTCCAAACTTTTGATCCTGGAGTGATAACAGAACTGTGAGGAATGAGGAGAAGGGGAGGGAAACCACAGAGAGGGGCTGGGTCCCTGGTAATGTTTTCCAGGGTTGGGGAGAGAGTAGGGGAGTAAAGAGGGCATCTGTCACCTCTGTACCCTCCCCACCACAGCCTGCACTGTTAGGAATCAAGGCCAGCAGAGAAGGCACTTCAGCAAATGTCACTTACTCTCCGGGTTCACCCATTCACTCCACTGTTTAAATCTGGGCTTTTCAGCCTCAGCAGTAACAACATTTGGGGCCTGATCATTTTTTGTTGGGGTTGGGGGGCTGTCTTGTACATTGTAGGGTATTTAGCAGCATCCCTGGTCTCTACCCCCCCAGATGCCAGTAGCACTCCCCACCCACCCGGTTGTGAGAACTAAAAATGTCTCCAGATATTGCCAAATATCCCCTGAGGATCAAAATTATCCTGGCTGTGAACCACTGATATTTTTCAAGTTTTTAAAAATTTTTATTTGCTTATTTACTTTTGACTGCAGTGGGTCTTCATGGCTGTGCTGGCTTTTCTCAGGTTGAGGTGAGCGGGGGCTACTCTTCGTTGTGGTGCTAGGGCTTCTCATTGCGGTGGCTTCTTCTGTTGCAGAGCACAAGCCCTAGAGCACAGGTTCAATATTTGCAGTGCACAGGCTTAGTTGCTCCGAGGCATGTGGGATCTTCCCGGACCAGGGTTTGAACCCACGTCTCCTGCATTGGCAGGTAGATTCTTTACCACTGAGCCACCAGGGAAGCCCAAGAACCACTGATTTAAATCATCAGCAGAAATTTCACTTTGGATGGAATGAAATATCCAAGTCCTATGGACTGTTTCTCTCCCCATCGATCTCCCCACAGTAAATGTTGTTTTCTGATCCTATCGAGTCTCTGCTAACCTGAAACTCCTCAAATGACTCTTTCCTGACCTGGTCATAAGGGTCTTCAACACTTCCCCAGACTCCAGGACCTTCTCTGTGTCCAGCCCCATCTTACCAAATCCCATTGGCCAGGCAGACCAGCCAAGCCCAGCAGACAGACACAGTGGTGCTGCCTGGCTAGAGAATCTTGAGATTGTCTTAGTTATGTATGCTAGCGCTTTCTGGTATGGATCAATAATGTAGCTCTGCTTACCCTGGCTGCATTTAAAGAGAACTAATCCTAGAAGGTATTACATTTGCTGCCCATCACCGAACATCTCTTGATTTATTTATTCATTCAAGAAATAGTGATTGAGTTCCTTCTAGATGGCAGGCGCTGTGTTAGGAGCTAGGGTTATAATCATGCATCAGACAGACACTCCCTTGCTCTAATGCAAGCTCTGAAGTCACCCAGCTGGGGTTTGAATCCTAGCTCCACCATCTAACTGCCTGACTATGGCACATTTTTGACCTAAGGCTCAATTCCTCCTCTAAGATGGAAATAATGATAAGTTCCCACCTCAAAGAGAGGTGAAAATTAAAATGGTGGGAGGCATAGAAAATGGTTAGCGTGGTGCCTGATTAAGAAAGAGCTCACTCTGTTGTGGGGTTGTCATTACGATTATTCAAGTCACTGTCTTCCTGGTGTTAGAGTCCGGTGGGAGAAACAGACAAATTTAACATGCAATTATACAGAGTGTGAGAAATGCCTTGAGAGAAAGACACAGAGAATTCAGGTGGGAGGATAAGGTTTAGGGAAGTTTCTGCCAGAAAGAAGGGCTGCCTAAGACCTGAAGCTTCAGTGAGATGAGCCAGAGAGAATGAGGAAGCAGGGAATGTTGCAGGCAGAAGAAAGGCATGTGTGAAGGCTCAGATCAAGCCAGTCAATTCTAAAGGAAATCAGCCCTGAATGTTCATTAGAAGGACTGATGCTGAAGCTGAAGCTCCAATACTTTGGCCACCTGATGCAAAGAGCTGACTCATTGGAAAAGACCCTGATGCTGACAAAGATTGAGGGCAGGAGGAGAAGCAGGTGACAGAGAATGACATGGCTGGATGGCATCACTGACTCAGTGGACAAGAATTTGAGCAAACTTTGGGAGGGAGTGAAGGACAGGGAAGCCTAGTGTGCTATACAGAACATGGGGTCACAAAGAGTCAGACAGGACTTAGTGACTGAACAACAAAATGACTCAGAGACCAGAGCATGGGGGTGGGGTCCTGGGTGTTCAGGGTGGCTGGAGCACGGATGATGTAGGAGTGAGCTGGAGTCAACCCATCAGTCCTGTGGGCTATGTCAAGGTGTTTGACTTGACTCTAGACCAATGAGAAGCCATGGGGATTTTTTCAGCAAAAGAAGGGCATGGTTAGATTTGATTTAGAAAGCTTGCTCTGACTGGAGAAAGGAGAAATGTGTGGAGGACAAAGCTGGATGCTCTTCTAGCTGATGCTGAGAGATGGCGGTGGCCTGGCCTGAAGAGTGACCACAGGAATGGGATAAACTGGGTGGGTTCCAAGTCCACAGAGCAGCAGACTTTGTGATTAGTACAACTCCAAGCATATGGTAGATGACCCACAAATATCTGAAGGACAAGTGAGTAAATGGGGTACAATAATCAGGCCTTTGGGAGATCATGATGAGTTCAGAAGGGCCCCCAGAAATTCCTGTAACATCCAGCCCAAGGGCAGCTTCAGGAAGCAGATTAGAAACAACACTGAAAACATCTACCTCCCTGCCTAGTCCTCCCCTGTTGGCAGCCATGACCTGTGCCGATAGCGAGAGAAGGAGCAGAGGGAGAGAGAGAGAGAGAAAGAAAAGGAATGTCAGGGCAGCCAGATAAGAACAACAATACACAGCCTGGCTTGACCGGCTGCCATCTGCAGAGACACTGAAGAAATTAGGTCCAGAGTCTTGAAGGGCGGGAGCTGAGAAGGATCAGATCAAAGGCTCCAGGGGCCAGCCACAGGCACCCAGGGCTGGCTGATGACACATGCGCTCACTCAGGTAAAGCGCCTGGTATGCAAGGTGTTCTGCACGTGTTTGGGTTTCCAGGATGGAGCACACACAGGCCCACTCCCCACGATGCAGAGCAACAGCTGGGAGCTTAAAACAGGTATGTGGCAACCACCAGAAAGCGAAACTTCTTTAAATATCAGTTTTTAATTAGACAACTAATTCTCATAAAAATTGGAAAAATAGTACAAATAAGCCTAAAGTCCCCATGCACCAACCTCCATTCCAGCCCCTCCTTCCCCTCTCCCCAAAGGCAACCACCCCTCAGCTTCCTAAGACCACCTCCAAGCCTCCTTCTGTTTATTTACATGTGCACCTAATGTGCCCCAAATAAGCAAGTCATATTGTTTTGGAGGGTGTTTTGTTTGCTTACTTACTGTTGAGGCCGTGAGTAGCTCTGCCCTCCATCTATAGTTGGCTTTTCTGGTTCATAACCTGTCTGGAGACCGGCCCAGGTTTGTCCCCAGGGATCTGCCTTCCTAACAGGAGCAACATATGGATACTATACAGTGGATTTGGCCAGTGGACAATTTAGACAAAGGTATAAAATCCAAAACACCGCATCCTTTAAGGATAGTGTGGGCTAAAAACCGTAAGTATCTGGGTGGGGGGGGGGGGTGTCTTTTTTTTTTTTATTTTTTATTTGTTTGGCTGTACTGGGTCTTACTTGTGGCATGTGGAATCTAGTGCCTTGACCAGGGATTGAAACCAGGCCCCCTTCATTGGGACTACCGAATCTTAGCCACTGGACCACCAGGGAAGTCCCAAGAAGTATCTGTTTTTTAGGACCTACCATATAGCATAGGGAACTATAATCAATATCTTGTAATAACCTATAATGGAAAATTATATATAAATATAATGGTAATAAACATGTATTTTTATTAAATTTTTAAAAATAGATTAAATCTAGAGAGAAAAAATAAAACACAGAAGTATCTTCAGAAGGCTCAGAATAAGGCCCAGATTGGTAGATTCAGGAGCAGTCTTGAAGCTTAGAGGGAGATGGGTTGAGTGTCCACCTTCCACAATGAAAACCATATTTGGGGAACAGTTCAAATGGATGATTGAAAAGAGCTGCCATGGGTGAGAAGCTAGGCGGAGAAACTGCTTCCAGCCTTGCACATGCTTGGCTTAGCTGATACCACGCCCAGCTGAGGTCTTAAAAGAAGATTCCCTTAGCCCTTCCTTGGAAGAGCTGCAACCCTACACTGGGGCCCAACCTGATTCTGAGCTCAAGCAGAGAGACCTCCATCTAGCACACTGGCAGAAGGGAAGATGGAGATGATTAGGAGTCAATGGTTTGTGCATGCCTTCATCAGGGCACACTGACCTGACTCCTCACCCACAAGCACACATACCACTAAATTCTTGGAGACAGACGGGTCTTGGATCATTGTGGCTTCTATACTGGGTCCCTTCAGATCAACACCTGAGCTTGGAGGACAGTCCGGGCTAGATTCCACAGACACATCAGGTCAGAGGGTAAAAATCAATGTCAGGCCAAGGACGCTGGGGTGGGGCAGCAGGGCCTCTTGAGTGACCCTATCCACAGGTCAGCACACCCTGACCCTGATGATGCCTGACGTCCCACACTACAGTTCCAGAGCTTGCTCAAGGCCCTCTCCTTCATCCTCTAACTCCACTAGCCTGAAGTTCAGCCACCTGGGCTGAACACCCACCACTCCCATGGGGATGAGCTGGGTGGGTTGAAGACCCACAGGGAGAGACCCACAAGGAGATGTCTGTTCTGGGCTGCCACCCTGTCTTCAGGTCACCGGCTTTGATCCTTACAGTGGGTTTCAGGCAAGTGACCCGCACTCTCTGGAGCACCCTTCCCCCATGACATAAACGGGAGCCCAACAGTGCGTTGCCTACCTTCCAGGGCTACTGCTGGCTCAAAAGAAGCTCTGGTGTGCTGCCCAGATGAGCATGGGATGGGCGAGCCACTAACATAACTCTACATTAAGCCTCAGTCTTCTTATCCATGAACTGGAATAACAAGAGCCTCTACCTAATAGACTGTTACCGAGACTGATGCAGATGCTGCAGGAAGCATCCAATACAAGGAAGGTGCTACTAACCATAACCAAAATAATAATGATGCATAATGAAGATTATGAGCATGACAGCCTGGGCTGTGTCCCTAGCATCTCACTGAGGATTTAGCCTCCAAGCAGACAGAAGATGTTCAGCTGATCCTGAGGAAGATTCTAGGTTCTTGACTCAGTTCTTCTGATAAGAGGGCAGCCCCACCCTATCAAGCCTCCACCCCACCACCAACTCTATCTCAGTCCTCCCAAAATCTCCTGACCTGTGTCACCTGGGCTCTGTCACAACTAAGTTCAGCTGTAACTAACTCTTGGGTTCCAAAATCACTGCAGATGGTGACTGCAGCCACAAAATTCAAAGACACTTGCTCCTTGGAAGAAAAGCTATGGCAAACCTAAACTGTGTATTAAAAAGCAGAGACATCTCTTTGCCAACAAAGGTCCATACAGTCAAAGCTATGGTTTTCCCAGTAGTCATGTACCGATGTGAGGGTTGGGTCATAAAGAAGGCTGAGTACCAAACAGTTGACGCTTTCAAATTGCCGTGCTGGAGAAGACTATTTAGAGTCCCTGGGACAGCAAGATCAAACCAGTCAATTCAAAAGGAAATCAATCCTGAATACTCATTGGAATGACTGATGCTGAAGCTGAAGTTCCAGTACTTTGACCACCTGGTGCAAAGAGCCAACTCACTGGAAAAGACCCTGATGCTGGGAAAGATTGAAGGCAAAAGTGAGGTAGAAATTACTGAACAGTCAAGTCTCAAGTCTGAGACCTCAGTATCAAGTCTCAAGTCTGAGACCTCAGTCTTGTTTTCAATAAACATCACAGTCCATTGTCCTGAATTCCTGGAATGTGTCTTTAGTCTGATAAATTATCAGCACTCAGATCCAGGGAAGGGCAGTAATTAAATTCTGTTCCATATGCTTGAGGGAAAACCAACTGGTGATCATTAATCTTAAGCCCATACATCTGGTCCATGGTAAAATGGCCAGAGGGCATGAAAAAGGGTGGTGACTTAATCCAAGGATCAAGAGACGCCATAAAGATGTTAAGTATCTTGACCTTTAAATTGATTGGTTAGAAATAACCTGATTTAAGGAAGGATATAAAAACTGCTGTAAGTCCCACCTTGGGGGTGGACTCTTTACCCCCCTTTCAGCGTCTAGCTGAGAGCTTTGTACTTTCCTCCTCTTTAATAAATCCTACTTGCTTGCTACCATGAGTGTTTGTGTGTTCATAGATTCCATTCTTCAGCTCTGCGGACAAGAACTCGGATTCCCGTCTCAAAAGGAGAAGGTGTGTGTGTGATGGTTAGATAGCATTAGTGACTCAAAGGACACGAGTCTGAGCAAACTCTGGGAGACAGTGAAGGACAGGGACACCTGGTGTGCTGCAGTCCGTGGGGTCACAGAGAGTTGAACACAACTTAACATCTGAACAACAACTCACTCGGTTACCCCCACCCTGGACCGAAGGCAGGGTTGGCAAGAAACCAAAAGACAGTGTGACAAGCAGGCCCCTCCCACAGTTCACACCTCAGGTTCGTGCCCAGCATTTTCACAATAGCAGCTGGTCCTGAGGGGGCAAAGGGTCATGCAGCAGGAGCTCCTGAAGAAACCTCAGGATGGCAGGCCAAGTAAGAAAGTAGAGTCTTTGCAGGCCCTCCTTTGGTTGTTTTCATTTCTGTTGGCCCGGAGGCAGCACTCACTGTGCCATACTCCCCCTGCCTCCTCCCCTGGGGCCTGACACCACCAGAATAGCTTCCAGAAAAACTCCTGAGCTACCCACCCCAATCTGCTGAAACATGTGGCCTGAGCTCAGCCGTGTGGCAAGGATGGTTGTCACTTCCAGAATCTCAGAAGGTCCAAGCTCAAAGCCCCAAGTCCCAGCCTCATCCCCTCACTTAACAGATGAGGAAGCTGAGTCCCTGCTGCTGCTGCTGCTACTAAGTCGCTTCAGTCGTATCCGACTCTGTGCGACCCCATAGACGACAGCCCACCAGGCTCCCCCTTCCCTGAGATTCTCCAGGCAAGAATACTGGAGTGGGTTGCCACTTCCTTCTCCAATGCAGAAAAGTGAAAGTGAAGTCGCTCGGTCTTGTCCAACTCTTAGCAACCCCATGGACTGCAGCCTACCAGGCTCCTCTGTCCCTGGGATTTTCCTAGACAGGTGCAAAGCGCCCAAACCACTGCTAGCAAGGGATGACCAGCCTTTCGGCCTTCACCCACCGCCACTCAAAATAAACTCCTCCTGGATACCTCCATCACGCTTCTCAGCAAAACGTGGTTATAAACCTGTTCGCAGATCTTTCTTAAGTGGGATCTCTTGTGGCTGTGGCCTTGGTGAGAATCATCTGGGCAGATCCCACATTAAACGTGGCCTTGGAGGTGGCAGAGCCCTGCGGCCCCCATCACAGACCCAGGAAAAGCGGGACAGGACACCCCTACAAGTCCCAGGGTCTCCACGCGACCATGCCACAGGCTCTGGCGGCCCCGTTCGTGCTGGGGAGCCCAGGTCTCCATTCCAGCCGTGAATGCACGCGCTCGCCGGTCCTCGCTGCCATGGAAATTCGGGGAATTTCCTGTGAAGTCTGGAAGCCCTTTCATTCCGGCGCCCTGTCCTCTAATTCCTGCGGGAGCACTGCGGTTGGGCAAGCCGGTCTCCGCGGAGGCGAGAGCCCCGCCCCCAGGCCCGCGGCCTGCGCTCTGCCTTTGCCCGGGTGCGCAGCGCCACCTGCGGACCGATCGCCGAGCTCTCTCCGCCGAGGGTCCGGTCCGTCAGCCGACACCGACAACAAAGGCCGAAATGGGTGGGTGAGCACTGAGAAGGCAGTCGGTCCGGCAAGCACAGGATTCCAGGGGTTCTGAGTTCGAGGGCAGCTGGACAGCTTGAACCCAGGTCACCTGTGAGGGTCTCTCAGTGCACAGATGAAGGACCACCAGCCTCCCGGGCAGCTATTGAGGTAACGTCTTTGGCAGGGCCTCGCCTCCTCTCCTGCAGTCTCCAGTCTCCCTACTCTCCTTTTTGATGCCCAGCGGCTCACCCCTTCCCCTCCTGAGCGGCCTCTGCCTCCCCGCAACCTCCCTCAACCCTTACCAGTGCAGCCAAGTCTAGTTACTGCTAAACCTCAAAGCCCCTCAGCAATCCCGCTCCCCAGGACAGGGTCCCTCTTCTTTCTAAGGCGACAGTCAAGCCAACTGGACAAAGAGACGGACAGAAAGATACAGTCCATGAACTGAGTGAGCACCGATGCAGGAGGCAGGAAACTGGAGCTCAGCCAACAGTCCTGTGACCTTGGATAGTTCACATGCGACCCTTGGGGAATTTCCTCAACTTTGAAAAAGGAGAGGTTCTGTTTATATCTGAAATGCCTTGATTAAAGTTCTCTTTCCAGAATCAATACACAATGGCAGGAGATCATCTGGCCTCCCCTCACCGAATTACAGCCCCTTCCCCCCTCTCCACCTCCTGGGTTGAATTAGTATGGAGCACCACCACAGACTCATCACCTGGACAACAGGCCTGGGGAGGGGGCAGCATGTACTCTGCCCCTACATCTGAGAGTTTGGGGAGACCCTTTTCCTCCATCCCTTCCCCTGTGCAGCCTTCATTTCCCCCTCCACCCTCCCTACTTCTCTGCCTCCTGTTTGAACAACCTGTCCCCCCACGATGGGGCTGCCAGAATGGCCATCCAAAACACAGTTCTGACCGGGTCACCGCCTGAGCTGCACCCTCCAGTCGCTTCCCAGAGCCTTGAGGATGCAGGCCAAGATCCACAGCCTAGCAGAGACAGCTCTTGACTGTCTGCTCCTGCTGCTGTTTTCAATTTCCCTTCTGTCCCTTCCCACCTTGGGCTTCAGGGTCCCCATACACAAGCCTGTCTGTGATCCACTGTCGTAACACAGACTCTGTACTCACCCTCGCGCTTCACTTACAGGGGCCCCTTTGCCACAGAGGGTCCTTCCGCTCTGGGGCTCTTCCCCGTCCCCAGCCAAGCTTTCTTGCCTCTGTGCTCAGAGCCCACTGTGTTCACTTCTATCACTTCTCTTAACCCCATTACATTAAAATGCAATTCAATGTCCTTGTTGTTCCAATTAGATGCTTGTTTTCCCCCCTAAATTGTGAATTCTTCAAAGTCTGTCCTATTCATCTCCAAATAACTCAGATGGCTCCTGGGATCTCCCAGCCCATTTAGCTCTAGTTTAGATGAGTTTCATGGCAGACACGGCTAATTGCCTACCCAATAGCCATTTTCCAGTTCCTCCTTAATGATGGAACCAGGATTTTGCTCAGGGAGGCAATATGCCTGGCTGAAATATCTCCTTCCTAGACTCTCTTGCAGCTAAGTGCGACCATGTGACCCACCCCTGGCAGAAGTCACTAGATGGGGCTTCTGGGAAAGCTTTTCAAAACAGGATAGATTCATGCATCTGGCCTTTTTCCTTTCTTTCCTGGAACGTGGACAAGAGGTCTGTAGGAGAACAACAGCCTTGCAACCATGAGGACAGAAGCCACACACACAGTGCAATAAGACAGAAGGAACCTGGGTCCCCCATGATAACTTGAGACACTGTACCAATTCTTTGTTTAAACAACTCCTTGGAGGGTTTTTTCTTAGTTGAAGCTGAATTCAGTCATAACTGATACAAACCATCTCCTCACCCAAGAGAATGAGCTCACATTCTCATCATCACCACTGATATTCAGCTCCTACTCATTTTTCTTTTTCATCCTGGAGCCTGAAGTGACAAGCCACCAGCCTTCCATTTTCACAATTTCACAGTGGGAGGTAGGTTAAGTGAAAATATTTTCAGTAAAGACATAGACATGCTACATTGCAGCATCTCACAGTTTTTCAGACTAAAGAGTAGTAAGCTTCATTCTGAGAAGTCCTTCATTCACTCCACACCCCTAGGGAATATATTCTGACCAGGTCCATTCATGTAGTCCCCAGGTTCACACCCTCTTGCCTTCTCTCCCCTCTGTCCCTCTCCTCTGATCTTCCCTCCCTAGCCTTCAAATAAGCAAAAACCAAATTCCTTTTATGTTCTCACTCACAGCAACTTAAACATCACCTCTGTAGCTGAAACTCCTATGAGCACCCTCACCTTCTGTCCCAGTGGCTTACCAAGCTATTATTCCAAAGCTATTATATTCCTCTCTAAGATGAATTCTATTAGTAGAGGTCAAGAGCACTAATTTTTCACTCTCACTTCATTTATCTTGATACCGTGTTTCACACAATGTAGGGGCTCCATAGCATAGAATTGACTGAAGGGAACCCTGAGATACACACCGTGCAATACTCAACCACTGTTTTAAGAGGTGCTATAGCCTATAAATCAAAGGAACAATTCTTCTGTAAGAAATGTCAAGCTATGTAAAAGAAGAGACAAGATCAGACAAGAAAAAGGGAGATGGCAGATAAGTCCATCAACTCTTCTGTCCCTGTTCAAGTCTATTCAGTCTCAGGACTCAAATTTCCCATGAAGAACTTAGACCAAAGATAGGAGGAATTTTAAATCTCATCTTTAAAAAGCTAAGAATGATTATGAGACCCCTTTTCATACTGGAGAAAGGAATGGCCACCCACTCCAGTATTCTTGCCTGGAGAATCTCATGGACAGAGGAGCCTGGTGGGCTACAGTCCATGGGGTCAAAAAGAGTCAGACATGACTGAGTGATTAACAGTTTACATATTGGAGTTACTTTTCCATTCTTTCAACTGTGCCCCTTTTTTCTTGATCAGTCAGTTTTCTTGATCACTCATCTAAACATTCTTGACAAATGTTTATTAATCTTTTCAAACACTAACATGGGATTTTAAAAAAGAAATTTTAAAAAATTTATTTTCTCTTTCTTTGCTTATCTTTATTATCACTTTCCCTCACTTTCTGAGTTTATTCTAACTTCTTAAATTTGATGCTTGGCTCAATAATTTTTAGGCTTTCTTCATTGCTCATATAATTACTTCTAAGGCTATAAACTTTCCTATACATAATGCTTTGGCTGCATCATCGTGTTTTGATGTGTAATATTTTCAATAGGGTTAAGTTCTAAACATTTTCTAATTTATATTATGATTTCTTTAACCTATGAGTTATTGATAAGTGTTTCCTTTTTCAGCTTTCAAACTAATGGGGTGGTGTGTGTGTAATTTCCTGTCATTATGGTTATTGATATCTTAATTGCTTTGTGATTAGATTGTGTAGTCTGTATGACAGTAATCTTTTTGAAATTTATGAGGCTTACTCCATGACCTTTCTTATAGTTAATTTCCATAAATATTCTGTATGTACTAATATTTGAAAAGAGTGTGTGTTGTTTTTTTGTGTGCAAAAGTCAGTCCATTTCTATTAGGTCAAACTTTGTTTTGTTCAAATATTCCATATCTTTGTTAATTTTTTTATCTCCTAGAAAAATCATTTAATAGGAGAAGGATGTTAAAAATCTTCCTTGGTCATAAGTTTGGGAATTTATCCTTACAGTCCTGTCCATTTTTGCCTTATATATTTTAAATCTTTTTTTTTTTTTTGGCATGTCACTTAGAAGTGTTACATCTTTCTGGTCAAGAATGTCCTATGGTTATGTGATACTCTGCTTCTGTCAGTTACACTGTTTCCCTTAAGTACTATTTGTCTGATAGTAGTATCACCACACTATTTCTTTGGCTTAGTGCTTACCTTGCATATATTTTCCACACTTTTACATTCAGTTTTTGTGTATCCTTATGTTTTAGTTATGTTTCTTGTAGGCAGCATATAAGCTGAATTTTGCATATTTAAGAAATAAATTTTTATCTTTTACCGAGACTTTTAGCTACTTTATATTTGTTGTGATTACTGACCTACTTTAATTTATTTTTTCTATCTTACTTTTTACTCTACAAATGTACCACTCTGGTGTGGGACATTGATTGTGGGGAGGCTGTGTGTGTGTTGGGGTAAATAGAGGGTATTTGGGAACTATTTGTACTTTCTGCTCAATTTCACTGTGACTCCAAAACTTCTCTAAAAATTAAAGTCTATTTTTTAAAAGAAAGGGAAGAGAAAGAAAATGTCAGACCCAGATCAGGTAGCAATCAACTAAAGTTCACTGTGAAAGCCAGAGGGCCTCTGTGGACACCTGCATCTCTTTTACTCACAAGGACTCCTGGGCTCAAACTCAGGTCCCAGATCTAATAGTAAAGGTGGCAATGCTGCTAAGAGGGCAAGTCGCTCAGATCAAAGTCAAAACCTTCATAGCAAGAATGGGACCCTGAGATATAGAACAGATGACGTTGGGTGAACAAGCCCAAGAATGTTGAACCCCAGATGACCCGAATCCTCAGGATGAAAAAGAAGCTCCTTTCTCTTTGCTAGAGAAGAGTGGCCTCCCCGGGCCTGGAGACCACAGAGAAACTTTACCTGAGACAGGCACCTCCCGAAATGATTCTTGGCTTTCTCAAGATCTCCATGAACCAGTACCTGTTGTCTTAAGCCAATGACCAGGGTCAGGATTCAGCACAGCCCAAGAGGAGAAGCACAGTGCCTGCTCTGGGAGAAAACTGCTTACATATCAGAGGAGTGGCAGTCCCTGGCTGCCGAACACCTGTAAGAACCATGGGACCACGTGTGGGTGTGAATCCTGACAGTCTGGGCTTGCTCTAGTTGGCTAAAGATAAGGCTGAATATCTTTTCTATTTATTAACCTGGGAACATGTCTGTGTCTTGGCAAGGACTGAGGCCTTATTCAAGGCTGGGCTCCGTGATGGCCTGTGGCCCAGGAGATAAAGATGATAGACTGTCTGGCATGATTTTGAGGAAGGGGTACAATTCTCAGAAAGGTGGGACTGTTAGAATGGGTCTATTATGTGAAAGCACAGAGCTCACTTTGTTTTGTCAAAGCTACCAGAGCCTACCCTCATTCCAAGGCAATAAAGATGGCAGTGGAAAGGGGTTCACCAGCATCTTTTAGCTCAGTGGTGATTGTGGCAATTCTCAGCAGGATAGGGTTGAAAAATAGCAGATACTGCCATGGACTCGGGATCCCTAGAATCCTAGTGGAGATGACAGGATTCCAGGCAGGATGATGCTAAGGCTAGCGTTCAATCAGCAGGAACAACATAGACATAATTACTGTAATAGGCAGCAAGGCTGGAGTAGCGATCAGGCTACCTTGTCCTGTGAGAATCTAATTGGTGATTGCTAATTGGTTATGCTGTTCTGAGGGGCATGGTAGATAGACAATGGACTAGAGCGTTATTTGACATATATAGCTGGAAAGAAGAGGAAGAAAAAAAAGGAAAGAAGGAAGAAAGAAAGACCCCAAAAAACAAAAAGCTAACAGCTAGCAAGCAGAAGCTGTCTCCGTGGAATGCAATGATTCTGCATCCAGTTTCCATGGTTCTCAGGAACTGTGAGGTTGAAAAGGAGAACCATGATTGGAGAGGAGATCAAATTGCCTTGAGAAAGGACCCAGGACTATGATCCCAAGTATGAATGATAAGCCATTTCCTGATTCCTTCCCCAAAAGTCCTGCAGCCAGTTCCTACAGTAACGGTACAGGGAGAGGAGAACACTCAGACGTTGCAAGGAATCGTGGACACAGGATCTGTCTGACAGTGATGTCAGCCAGGGGAGCTGAAATGGCTCTGTGGTCGTCCAGGTAGAGGGGAGACTTACGGGGGTCAGGAAACACAGGATGGGAAGAGGGGTGGGCCCTCTCAGATCACGCCCTTGGTCTCTGCACAGTGGTGCTCATGACGGCACTGGCCACAAAATGAGAGATCTAAATGACACCCTCACAGGTCCACATAATCATCTTGACCAGTGATAAGTGCCCATTTGCTTTACAGCTTAATAATAAGAAAGCTGGCCCCTAAGCCAATCATGGAAAAGCAGAAACATTTAGGGACTCCCCTGGTGGCCCAATGGCTAAGATTCTGTACTCCCAATGCAGGGGTCTGGGTTCGATTCCTGGTCAGGGAACTAGATCCCACATGCCGAGCCTTAAGAGTTCACATGCCACAACTGAGACCCAGTGCAATCAAAAAAATAAATATTTTTAAATTTCATTTTTAAAAATAATAAGCTTATAAAAAATAAACAATCTTCTAACTAGTCTTGAATACCATTCAATACCCCAGGTTCCCCGTGAGAAGGGACTATGCCTTTTCATCAGCCTTTCCCAGTTTCTCCTGGTGTCTCTGCTCTCCAGTTTAAGGGCTTATTTTCCCATAGCATGGATGTGGAATGGAGCACACTTGACTGGGAATCAGGAGCCAGGGCCCTAATGCTGGTTCTTCCCCAGCCAGCTGTGTGACCTGGGAAAAGTCCCTCACCCTATTCAATTCCCAGTGTGAGATAAGTGGGCGCATTAGATGCCTACCAGGTCCTTTTGTTCATCTCCAGGACCCATAGACTTTACCAAGACCAAATTCCAACGCATACATCTTTGGGACCTCAGCAATTCAAGGAAACTGAATTTAGTTACAATGGTCTCCTCACAAAGACCTTCAGAGTGATTATCTGACATAGTGACCAACTTGCTTCTGCTGGGAGGTACCCTCCCAAGTCCCCAGGTAACTCAACCCAGAGCTAAGGAGCCTACGTGAGTTTTGCCTTGAGATAATCCAAGAGGAAACCTGTTCCCCAGCCCCACCCGCAGGCACACCGCTCTCCGGCCATCCAGTCTGTGCTTTCTGCCATCTTGGAATTCTGCATGACCTCAAACACGCCATCTCTGTCCTCTTTGTGATGCTGTTTGCTGCCCAGGCTGGAGGGCAGATGGGAGGGAAGCAGGAAGCAGGGTGGAGGCCCCACGAGTCACGCTGTCAGTCCAGCCGTGGGCTCCCTTTAATCAGAGACAGGCCAGAGCCTGGTTAGCCCAGGAATGCCTATCTTAGGCAGATGTCTGCTACTTCTAGAAACCATTTACAGCAGCCTCTTTCTCCTCGCAGACTTTTGGCAGCGCTCTCGCCATTTCTTCATATTAATAATGAAAAAAGAAAAGCCCTCAACGAATGTGCAGTGAAATGAATCTGCAATTAATTTTAAATAAGCTTAAAATTCCATCGAAATGCCCTCCCTTGGTATTTTTATGGGAAATGGTTTTTGCTAGATATGCACACCATAAAGATCCTGAAACATACGATAGACAAAATCCTCTTAGGCATGCTAAAGGATAATTTGGTTTTTCTCAAAGCGACATTAAAAAAAATAATAAATAAGGGATAGAAATAAGCCAGCTTTTAAGGAAATATTAACCACTAACCTATAAACTGTCCCAAAAAGCAATCTTCCTACTCAGGAAATTTAGCATATGGTTCTCTCCCAGCTTAACCCTTTTGCTGTTTCACATCTTCGTGCATCTCTGACTTAAGCCAATTCACTTAAAATTCCTCATCTCCAGAGGCCTAAGAAGGCCTTTTCTCGTGCATCTAAAATCAGCAATGACCCTAAGACCAGAGGCTTCGCCAGGTTGGTCTGGCTGCAGGTCAGCCCTGTGCCAGCCAGGAGGGGCAGGCATTCCAAGGCACTGGGAAGCTTTCTCTTCCCTGGCCTCCCGGACATTTTCCAGATTCAGTTCTCAGGCATCCCCACCCCCCATCTGAGCCCAGGCCAAACCTTGGCTCCAATAATAACAAAGAGTCCCAGAAGATGAAAATCTGAATCCTCTCCCTTCCAGTTGAAACCAGGTGTGATGTTGGCAGGGAGACGTCCCAAGCTCCAGAGAGCCAGATGAAACAGTGCTAAGGCAATAACCCGAGAACAAGCCCCACGTGGGGCCAGATGCCCAGACCTTTCACTCATTTCACTATAAATGAGTTTCCTGGGGCAAAATAATTCCTTCCTTCAAAGAAAATAACAGTCAAAGGCCAGAGAAAAGAATGAGGAGAGGGGGTTGGTGAAAGGGGAGGAGAGAGAGGCAGGTGGGAGGAGCCTCTGGGTAGATGGTTCAGGACTTCCCAGAGAGCTCAACCAGGCCCCTGTGCATTCTCCTGCTTGGAAACTCCTACCTGGATGTTTACAACGGGGAAGAGCCCTAGGAGGACTGCCCAGACTTTGGGCAAATGCTGCGTCCCTCAGCAGGGAGACATGGCTTTGGGATGGTTTCCTGGCCTCCCAGAGAGCTGGATCTCCTGGTGCCCTGGGGCTGGCAGGATCCCAAGGGAGGCATCTGAATACCAGAGTAAGGCCTGGGAGGTGGATGCAGACAACAGGGTGAATTAGAAGGCTGCTCCCATCTCCTTGTGCCTTAGTGGTCATGCAGATGCAGGGACTTAAGAAGGCAGCATTCAGCCCGGACTGCCAGGAAACCTTTGATCTTCCTTTAGAGTCTCAGGGTCACATATATTTGGAGCTTTTGGACTCAACCACAAAATGAAAGCCAGACACCCTGCCAAACTGCTTCTACCTGATCATTTAGAGTGGACAGTTCTACAGGCTGAACCAGAGCTGGTAGTCACCAGTCCGGGATGGGGTGGGGGTTGGGGGGGGGGGGCGGACTTTGTGCAGTGACCAGATATGGAGACACAGAGAATGATAAAGGATCTTTCTTCATTGCCTTGGTAACAGCTCATTCAGGAAGAGAAGTATGTCTGGCTAGTGGCTGCCATGCTTCCTAAGGCCTCAGCAGTCTCTGGGATCTTGAGCCACCATGTGGAACTCAGCACATTCAGTTTGTGTCCGACTTTGCAAGTCCATGGGCTGTAGCCCACAAAGCTCCTCCGTCCATGGGGTTTTCTGGGCAAGAATACTGGGGCAGGTTACCATTTCCTTCTCCAGAGGATCTTCCAGACCCAAGGATCAAACCTGCATCTCCTGTGTTATCAGGTGGATACTTAACCAATGAGCCACCTGGGAAGCCCATTCAGTGCCAGATCGAGCACCATATCCCTCTGGTCAGATTTCTCTTTATTTCCAACTTGGCGAAGGCTGAATCCTCACTCCATCACATCCACCCTGCCAAGATGAAGGGAGGGTTTGAGGGAGTCATCTGTCAGGGGGTATTTATTGAACACCCACTGTGTACCTAGTCCTGTTGCAAGCATTGGGGATGCTACAAGCTGAGAATGGAAAGGTTCTTTTCTCCAAGAAGTTGCTGCTTGGGGTCCCAGAATATGAATCTGCAGAAATAATCCAATCTAACAACCCCAATCGCCAAGGGGCTCCAAGGCCCAGAGAGTGGCAGATCCTGCTCAGAACCGCCCCTAGCATGAACTGGGTCTCCTGCCCTCCAGACCAGTGTTCTTTCTGCAACCCCACAGTCTCACTCATCAGTCTCACAAGTCTTTATGGATCATCTGCAGTGGACCCAGCCTGGAAGACCTAGAAGATCCAAACATAAGGCAGGAAGTGGGTTTCAGAATTTGACTCTCATACCTGTCATTGAACATGTGACCCTGAGTGAATCATTGAACTTCCTGAACCTCTTCCGTCAAGTGGGATCTGACAGCTGCTGGCTCCTACTAGTGAAATTGTCATGAGTCTTCGGGAGAATGTTTGTCTAGCCTCTGTGGCTCAATAGCAGCTGTGTAAATGCCAGATGCTTTGTAATGTAAATGTAAATTACTAGGTCATGGCAACTGGCCTGTCCTCAGGGAGTAGAGAGTCTAGATGAAAAGCTAGGACGTGGGCAAAGTGGTCAGAATGCTGCCACTGGATATGTGCCACGTGTCAATGACTGGGGCAGGGGAGGGAAAGAGCACCCCGTCCTCAACTTCCTGAAGGTGATGGGCCTTGGCCTGAACTCTGATGGTCGGATAGGCTCTGGATCATTCTGAGCAGGCCAACTATTTCAGAGGGAGGGGCCTTCACGATCATGTCGTCATTCATTTATTCTTCCACTTGTTTGGTTGACAAATGTTTATTGAGCAATAATTATGTGCCAGGCCCTGCTCTAAGCATTGGAGGGATAATGGGAAATAAGACAGGTGGTGTCCTTGCCTCCGTGGAGTTTATATTCTAGAAGGAGAGGCAGTCAACAAATTAGTAAATGTGTAAATTAACAAGAGAATTTAAGGAACAGGTTGATGTAACAGAGAAAAGTGGGTAGAGAGGAACCTTCTTTGGATAGGGAAGCCAGAGGAAGTCTCTGTGATGCAGTATTTGGTAGGGGGAGGGGGGGATGCTGTGACAGCACTTGCTTAGGATCCTCCATGGAGGGGCAAAGAAAACAAGGTATCAGGATGTTGAAGCAGTTGGATGATGATACTAGGTTTTACTGAAATTATGGGTTCTGTTCAGAGCATGTTCTGTTTGATATGCTTCTTAGATATTCAGGTCAAAAGAGACATAGGGCTGAAGACACATAAATCAAAATGGAAGACTAAAAGCTATGGGGCTGGGAGATATCAGTAGGGAGAGGATAGAGAAGGAGCAGAGGACCCAGGATCAAGCTCTGGGGCCTTTTGATATGTAGAAGTCAGGTGAGCAGAGACACTGAGAAGAATTGGACTCTGAGAAGGCATGAAAATTAGAAGAAGGTGGGGGACTCCCCTGGTGGTCCAGTGGTTGAGAATCTGTCTTCCAGTGCAAGGGATGTGGGTTCGATTTCCAGTTGGGGAACTAAGATCCCACACATTGAGAGGCAACTGCACCAGTGTGCTGCTAACTGCGGAGCCCATACACTTTGGATCCTGCACACCACACCCACAGAGAAAGGTCCACTCACCGCACTGAAAGATCCTGAGTGCCACGACTAAGACCCAATGCAGTCCTAAGTAAGTAAGTAAGTAAATAAATAAATAAATAAATAAATAAATATATATATATATATATATATTTTTTTTTTTTTAAAGAAGGTGGTGTCAGAGTAACTGTGGCTCATTTGGTTCCATTCCCACCTGCTTGCAATGAGCTTTCTTGCCCACTAGGAGGATGGGAAGTGAAAGGATATCATACCCACGGCCCCTGCAGCTCAGGTTTGCCTGTGACCTAGGTTTCTTCATGCAGGCACTCACAGTTTGGAAGATGGGCCAGAGTGTATATCTGTTGCACCTCCTGGCAGGCATGGCCATGGGGGCATTTGCTTTTTTGGAACAGTTATAATAGTATTCCTTCAGTCGGCATGGACTATAGCGGGGGCAAAATGGACCAGTTGCAGCGTCCTAGCCATGGCAGAGGCAGCAGCTCCTATGGCAGGCCAGTTCTTCAGTGTTGTTCTAGGAGGTGTTTCTGCTGGATCACATGTGGTGGGTGACAGTCTCCAGCAGCCTCTCCAATCTGTCCAATGCTTTTATAAGCACTGAACTCCCCTTATTAAATCTCTTTCTGCCTAAGCTAGCTGGGGTGGATTCTCTCATCTGCAGTTGATCCTCAGATGAGTCAGAAGTGAAGGGAAGTGGTGTAAGACTTTGGGAAAGCTATTCAACTTTTCTGAGCTTCCTCTGTAAAGTGGGAAGAATCATTGTCCCCTTGGAATGGATGTTGTAAAGGTTAGATGAGATTACACACCTTGCCTAGTGCATTAAGAAGTTCTTAATGAATAGTAGCTACTGAATCAGAATTCCTAGGAGAGGAGCTTGGGATCTGAATTTTTAATAAAGTTCTAAGAGGTTATTAAGTGTTGGTTCTTGGGGTCTTCAAAAACAGTTTATCTTGGGCTTTTCATATGACCTGGAAGATAGTAGGAGCTCAAGAAGTATTTGTTGAGTGATTAGATAGATAGACAGAGGAGAAGGAAAAGGAGAAGAAAAATATTGTCTTAGTCTGCTCAGGCTGCTATAACAAAATATCACTTATAAACCACAGATATTTATTTCTAACAGTTTTGGAGGCTGCAGAGTCTGAGATCAAGGCACCAGCTTGGTTTGGTGAGGGCTCTCTTCCTGGTTCATGGCTGGTGCCATTTTACTGTGTAAAAGGTGGAAGAAGCAAAGGATTTATCTAGACCCTTTTTTATGAAATATTAATCCCATTCAAGAGGGCTCCACCCTCAATATTTAAGTTCCTTCCAAAGGCCCCACCTCGTAATACCATCATCTTCAAAGGTTAGGGTTTTTAAATGTGAATGTGATGGGGACACAAGCTCTTAGGCCATGAGAGGTAGGTAGGTAAGTAGGTAGACAGATACACAGCTAGACAGATAGATATGAAGGAATGAACATAGATAGGTAAATAGAACTGGTTGTTAGGATTTCAAAATATGAATGTGATGGGGACACAAACATTTAAGCCATGATAGGTAGGTAGGTAAGTAGGTAGACAGATCGATAGATAAGAAGGAACAAACGTACATAGATACATAGACAGAACTAGCTCTAAAAATTTACCAAATCAATTTCAAACATTAAAATTTAGACCCTTCCTTGTGACATCTTGCCACTCTCCTGTAAATAACAAGGCCATAGCACATGAGTCATTTCCCTCTTTGGAGAAAAATCCCAAGGGAGGGCCTTATAATCACATAAAATTCAACACCAGGCGAAGCCAAATGAGCCGCAGACTTAGTGCACACAGACTTTTTATCTTCAAATAGAACAGTTGAGGTTTTCAGCGATGGCCTTGCAAAGCTGATCTGTTTGAAACAAACATTTCATCTGGAAGCAGAACAATTCTGTTGGCCCTAATTACACTGAATCCACTGCAGGGAACGATTTCACCTCTCCATCCCAAGATCAGCCAGAACACAGAGCACAGACAGCCGGAGAGATTCTCTACCACAACCCCAAGCCCCACCAAAGCCGGTGCTGACTCAGGCAGGAAGAATCACTTTTAAATTGGCCCTGATGCAGGTTTTCACCAATGCCTTATCATTCACCTAATTTATTAGTGTCTGGAAACCAAGGCTTTGGAATCGTCCTAATTTCACTTCTTCCTGCCTGGCTGGCAACTCTCCTGAAGTTTAAATAAGCCAAAATTTAAGTGTGTGTGGGTGGATTGGGGGGTGGGGGAGAGCGGAGATGATGAGGAAAGAAAGTCCAAGAAAAAAAATAGCCTGCCTGACATTTTCTTTCAGGAGAATCGTTTGTTATGCCATTCAAGCTCCCTCTCTCATCATTCTGGGTGAATGTCAGTTTGAATATTCAACTTTTCATCAACCTTGATCTCAAGTTGATGCCTCTTCCTCCCTGCAGAGCAGGAATTTTGAAAGGTTAGAGGCAAACAGCCTCAAAACCATAGCCTATTAAAGGTTTGGAAGCCAGACTGCATCTCCTCCAACTCCATCTCTTTGGGCAATTGTTAAGCGTCCCCGGCAGCTGAGCCTCACTTGGAAAGACCTCCCAATGGCTACAACAGACTGTTTTTTTTCTTTTTTTTTTTTTTTTCAATTTTTCAGTGAACATGACATTTTGAACCTGAAGCTAGGGTATTAATAAAGTCTGCATATGGAATGCAGATCTGAATGACCTGAAATTTGCAGACTCAATTTCGGACAGTAATTGTTCCTACAGCTATTTTCTGCTGACTGCATTGGAATGCCAAAGCATCTTAAGAAGGATGGGAGACATCTTTAAGACAAGCTCAGACAAACTCAGTAGGGCAAAGCTTCAAAATATTCAGTTTTTGTCTGAGTGTGGCAGCTCAGTGTGTGAAAATTCCACCTGGGGATGGGATCCTAGCATGCTCATGAACTAGCTGTGTGACCTTGGGCCAGCTGTTTTAATCCCTCTGGACTCAGTGTTTTTATCTGTAAGATGGGTGGGAACAATGCCTGCTTCGTGAGGGCAAGTGTGAGAAATATTAATGCAAACCAGACCTCACAGGATGCTTAGCCCAGCCCCTGACACGTGGTTTCAGCTCAGCCCAAGATCATCTCTCCCTCCTACCCTGGCCCTCTTCCTAGGAGCCCTCTGCCTGGACTCCCAGGGGAACAAGGGTGGGGCGAAGCAGAACAGGTTCTTCTCAGAAGATGCTCACTGCTCAGAGAGTTCTCCTTCCAAGGTTTTGTCCCTGCATAAACTCAACAAGCAAAGATGCCTTTGATACTGGACAGAGAACACTCTGTGTCCTCACCCTTGGTTATAGCAAGTTCAATATCAGCCCCTTATTTTACATCAAGAGAGACAAAGACATTGGAATTTTAAATTCCCCTGAGTGCTACAAGATAATAATCGACACTTGCAAAAAGAACTGATGCATTAATCTTTTAAAACTTGAGGGATTCTTTTTTTTTCTACACAGTAAATGAACACAGATTTATTTTTCTTCCCTGAAAAGACCTTCACATACACTGCTTAGACCTTGCTAGCATCCATCTAAACAGTGGATATTTATTTTTAGGACACAGTTACACTTTCTGCTTAAGAAAAAGAAGCTCTAGATTCTCTGAAAATCTTTTTTAGGCCATGCATAAAATCTCACATGTGCTCCACCATGGGTTTCTCACTACCAGCATGCAAAAATATCCCCCCATTAGACTGTCCTCTGCCTAAGATTCCACCACTACCAATCCACTCTCCTTGGGTTAAGCATTATCTTTCCATTTGGCTACTGGGAGTTAGTGAGTCTAACAGCAGCTAATGACAGTGTAGCAGGAGTAAATATCTACTCGTAAATTTAAACAGGCAGTAAATATAATTATATTTATTTTCCTCTACTCAAACTAATTCCAGACCCCTGAATCCTGAACCCTTCCAGAAGGTCCCCCCATTCTCCTGTTTCCCAGCCCTCTCTCGTATAAAAGTTCTGACTTCTAATTCTAATAAGGCTTGGGTAGAAAGTGGACCCCAACTAGTAGGTGTCTACCTCATTTGCCTAATCCAGTCCCCTAGGGATGGCCGTAGGTGCCTCATATCCTCCCTAAGATAAGCAATACTATGGTGACCATCTTACATCCTAGTACAAGTGTTCCAGTGAGGTTCTCTGGCATTCGAGAGCAGATGGCTGGGTGCTCGGGTACACCTATGCCCAGTTTCACTCTGCCCTGCCAGATTACCCTTTAAGACCTTAGAAATCATGGTTTCTGGTTCCCCATCGCCTCCCCAATGTTTGGCATAACGTGGCTTTCTTACTTTTGTCAACCTGCTAGATGTAATGTATATCTCATTTTGGCTCTATTTTTTGCTTTTTGTGATTACCAATGACATTAAACATTTCTTCAGGTACTTGTTACCACTAGGTTCCCTTTCTGAGAAATGCCAGTTGTGTCCTTTGCTCATTTTTCCGTATCATTCTTCATCTTTTTATTATTGATTTTTCAAGAGTTGCCTGTATATTCTGAATGTTATTTTATTTCTACCTTCTCTAAATTTTTATTTTGAAATATTTCAAATGAACACAATTATCATAATGGAGTTTCCAACTGTTGATATTGTTCCACATTTGCTTTATTTGTCTTTCTTTCTTTGACATAAGCATGCTGCTGTGTGTGTGCTCAGTCGTGTCCGACTCCTTTGTGATCCCATGGACTGTAGCCTGCCAGGCTTGTCTGTCCATGGGATTTCCCAGGCAAGAATAGTGGAGTGGGCTACCATTTCCTACTCCAGGGGATTTTCCCCACCCAGAGATCTAACTCACCTCTCCTGTGTCTCCTGCATTGGCATGTGGATTCTTTACCACTGCACCACCTGGAAAGCCCATAAGAGTTGATATAGATATACAAATATATTTTGCTGAAACATTTGAAAATAAATTGCTGATGTTCATACAC
Source organism: Cervus canadensis (assembly GCF_019320065.1). NCBI lineage: Eukaryota > Metazoa > Chordata > Mammalia > Artiodactyla > Cervidae > Cervus > Cervus canadensis. The sequence goes on from NC_057391.1 coordinate 16,378,175, forward strand.
TTCACTAAACATTGCAGCATAAATCTTCTAAGAACAAGGACATTTTCTTATAGTAAAATTCTTCCACTCAATAAATTTAACATTTATACAAACATTTATGCAACACTAATGTCTAATTTAAGGTTCATATTCAACATTCCCCATTTGTCCCAATAATTTTTGACATCATAAAATGACCTCCCAATCTGTCTTTATTTATTAGCATCATTTATGAAGATCATTTAACAGAATCTTTAATACTTATGCCATCAAATGCATTAATGTTTTTCCCTAAGAAGAGAAGTTTTAAGGATCTCATTTAAGAAGTTTTTGGCCATCCTCAAATTGCAAGGATATGTTTCAACAGTTTCTCCTGTTAACTTTACAGTTTCACCTTTTAAAAGTAGATCTTAAATATAAGTGGGGTTTACTTTTATATAGGATAAGAAGTAGGGAGTCAACAGTCTGTTTGTTTTTTCCATAGAGTTTTTCTGATGCCATCTTAAAAGTGGTCTGTTCTTCCTGCCTTGTTTGTGGCCCTCTGTCGCATACCAGGCTCCCATGTCCCGGGTTTGTTTCCAGGGCCCCTCTTCTTTCCATATATATCTATTTGCCCCTTCCTGCATAGGAGCTACTCATGGCTTTGACATATGTTATCATATCTTTCTGTCTGATAAGTTGTACTCTCTCTCTTTACTCTTATTTTTCAAACTTGACAGCTACTTGGGGATTTTTATTCTTCTACATCAATCTTAGATTATGGTTTTTAAGCTCCACAAACATTCTGTCCATAGCCAGTCATTGTAATAACCTTGATACACAGCTGCCCTGATACTAAGTGGCAAAGTTACAAATGAAGGTTCTATCTCTGAAAACTCATTTCATATCATACCACAAAAATGCCAAAATCCATCTTGAAAGTAGACAGATAAAAGCAAATATTTGTGAAGTGATTTTGAATCACTTCCCAATTCACAAGTCCGAGGGTACGAGGAAGGACACTTTTTCTAACATCTCAAAACTGACCTGAATTTCTTTTTGGAGCTCTGCTGGAGTAGTGGAAACTTAATTTCAGTTAATCTGGGGGGGCGGGGGGCTCTTCCCACTTTCTCTGGGATGGTATTTGAGTTCCAAAGGGCTTTCAGAGAACCAAGGCTTCAAGGGGCAGGGAGATCTATTATGTCAGCAATGTCATTAAGTCAGGCAAGCATCATTAAATGTCTTTTGTCCAATCTGCTCTTCAGTCAGTGGTCGCCAAAGGTCTCTCTCTACTCCTGTCTGTTCCTTTTTCAGGCTCCTGACAATCATCCTGTGGTTGCAAGGAGGGGACTGAGCAATGCTGTGAGACCCCATCTGCCTAGGTGTTTCACACAACCCTCTGGGACCTTTCCACCTCTCAAAACTCTACCAGGAAAATTAGCAAAGGGCCCCTGTACTCTCAGATCCCACCAATCTACCTGTTAAGGTGTCAGCAAGCTTCATTCTCCTCTCCCTGGGACAACTAGCAGCTATCTTCATAATAGGATTCTCCAGAGAAATGGAACCAACAGGATGTATGTGTCTATATACAGAGAAATTTATCACAAGGAATAAATTTTGGAAGCTGGCAAGTCCAAAATCTTCAGGGTGGACTAGTAGGCTGAAGACCCAGGAGAGAAGTTGTTCAAGTCTGAAGGCTGTCTGCTGTAGAACTGGGAAAAGACTGGCAGATGAAGCCCAAAGGCAGTTTGCTGGAGAATTCTCTCTTGCTCAAAGACTTGTCTTTTTATTCTATGCAAGCTTTCACCTGATTGAATAAGCCTACCCACATTTTGGAGGGCAATCTGCTTTACTCAAAGTCCACTGATTTATTATAAATGTTAGTCTCATCCAAAATTCCCTTAAAGAAACTCTCAGAATAACATTTGACCACATGTTTGAGTATTGTGACCCAGCCAAGTTGACGTGTAAAATGAGCTACCACACTTTCCTTGATTAATACTATAGCAATCAGGTTCTAGACAAGTAATTCAACATAAAGTATTTATATTTTTAATGGGCCTATAATTCACATACCATAAAATCTCTCCTTTTAAAGTGTAGGCAGGAAGGCTAGGGGGTCTCCAAACAGAAGAAATAGGCTGCAAGTGTCAGACATTTTTTATCTCTCTCTTAAGCAGCAGGAGGAAACAAACTACAAGTGTCAGATTTTGTTTTCCCTTCTCTATACAAATTTAAAAGGAGGTTTCTCTTAAAATTCTGTGTTGCCATGATGACACCTGGTTCCACCTGAACTTAGCTTTTCTCAAACCTTGAGCTAACCAATGTGTTTTTCTTATGGAAATGCTTTTCTTAAGCTATGTTAATGAACTATGTATTTACCCTAGACTCTGTCTTTCTTCAAGTTGGTTCCGCTTAAGACTCAGAACCCATAAGGGCTCAACAAACCAGTATGGTTTATTCATACATTGTTCTCCTAATCTATGTTAATGAAACTATATATTTACTTGGAAACCTGCCTTTCTTTGAGATTCATGTCGATCGTTTCACGGCCAGGGGTGACTCACCTTGTCCCAATGTTATCTCAAAATGCATGTTGTGGGTGAGCGGCCTGGTGTGCCAGTCTCCTGAGTTTTGAGAAATTTCCTTTCTCTGATTAGCAGCCTGCTGGTAGCTATATAACATCCGGCTAAAGACTAGCAGGGGGACACTCTTTCTGCCCCCTTCTGTTGTCTATATCAGAAGCTTTGTCTGTCTCTGTTATACTTTAATAAAACTTTATCACACAAAAGCTCTGAGCGATCAAGCCTTGTCACTGGCCCTGGATTGAATTTCTCTCCTCCGGAGGCCAAGAATCCCGACATCTTTCTCAGCTCAGCAACAACCTTTCACAACCATCACCACTGTCTAATTCCAGAAACTTTTCCTCACCCCAAAGGGAAAACCCATACGTATGAGCAGCCAATGGGAGGATTTAATATAGGAAATTGTCTGGATAGCTATCAAAGGACTAAAGAGGCAGAAAAGAAACTCTGATGTCATGCAAACATGTAACTTTGGGAAACAGCTACCGCTCTGAGCACTGGGGGCACAAAGGGTAGAAGTTGGGGTGACCAGAACCCAGGACCCTGGAGGAGGGGTTTCACAGAACTAGGACTTGGATCTCCAAGAAGGGGGCATGAGCTAATGCCACTGCACTACAGGAGTGCAGAGGAAACGTCTAAGTGACCTCTGATGGAACATAAAGAAACACTGGAAACTGGACCCAAGTCTGCTGCCTGGCTGATGCTGACAAGAGCAGCAAGCACATAGGAGTAAGACCATTTTCCAACCTCCTGCTTTCTGGGCACTCTTTAGTGCTCCTTTTTGATAGGACTTGGAAGGGAACTGCTGGCAACAAGGAAATTGAGTTGCAAAGTTATAGCTTCACTGTCATAAAGCAAAGTATAGAAGAATTTGTGAGGAGTGGGGAGATGATAGCTTATACACCACATCTCTCAACTCTGCATCACCCCAGTCCCAGGGGCAGGGGCGCAGAGAAGTCTTATCTGGAGTTTGGACAACAGGGATAGCAGAAGTCTTGCTCTTCCTTGAGACATTTTTTTCCTGTTGCAAGTACTTTCATACTGTATCCTCTCCCTGGTCCTAAGGCCTGTAAGCATGATTCCCAGAGATGCCTGGGGTGAAGCTTGGGCTGCTGTGGTGTGGAGAGGTGAAGGATGGCAAAAGGGGGCCTTGTGCCAAAGTGGACTGGATTATAATGAATGCCCTTCGAGCCACATAGCACAGAGTGCCTCCTGAGACTGATGAGGGCCTCTGTCTCAGATGAGGTGGTCCTGGCACCTCATCACACTCACCCACATGCAGAGCTGCTCCCATTTTAACCCCAGAAGTACTTTGCTCAATGAAGCAGCTCTCATCTTGGTAAACAGGACCACACTTAACCTCAATAGGGGCTTCCTCAGTACACAAAACTGGCACTCACGGGGACATTTCTTGCCCTGGGTTATAGCTACACGGATGCTCACTTTGTAGCTGCACATTTTTGTTTTGTGAACTTCAAAAAGGTCTGCATTGACCCTCAGACATTATCATACACAAGTGTGAGCCAATTGTGTGGCCGCCTCTGCCTGTCCCAAATAACGTTGCTCATCTCTCCACCCGTGTCCTGACTGCGTGGCCTCCTTCTGTTTACTTTAGGTGAGTAAACACTGTTTGATTTACTCAAGTAACGTCTGTGTCTGGGTTTTCCTTTCATCCAAGTCCACTGTTGACTTTTGTCTTTTCAGTATAGTAGATGTGCAATTTCCCATTACCTGAAGGGCTGAAACTTTGAAATGCAAAAAGTCAGGGGGGAAAGGCTATTTTTAATTTGTACTTTTGCTATCATCTCCTCTCCGGAAAGACTCAGCACAGAATGGCCTACTGGCTTCAAAGTAGGTGGCAGAGTGGGAAAGAGATGTGTCATAATTGCCTTTTTTTTTTTTTTAACATTTTGATTTTGTAATATGACATACATTCTGTTCACAAAACAAAAATGTACAGCTACAAAGTGAGCATCCATGTAGCTTTAATCGAGGGCAAGAAATGTCGCCATCACCCCTAGGAGCCCCCACGTGCCCCTCTATTGCTCTGCTGACCTCGGGGTTTGGATTGTGCCAGTTTTGACTAAAGTGAGATGAGGCTCCCTGGGATCCCCAAGTCACCTGTAGAATAAATCAATTTCAGGTGTCCCCCTCTCCTAACCTCCAGTTTTTTCTTGTGCAGAGTTGGAAGATAGAAGTGAAGGAGCCGCCCCTCCTTTCTAAGGGTCGTCGTGGTGAGATGTGGTGGCAGACAGATGCAGAGGTCCCTGTGAACCCCAGCTTGTCCTCACTTTCCCTTGCCTGCTGAACCAACAGCAATCCCAGCTGCAGATTCTCAGAACTGGCTGCCACACAGGGGCACTAGCCTTCTAGAGACTTCTCCCATCTACCTGTTCTAGTCCAGCAGCTGCCCATAGTGTCTGATTTCATGATCCCCTGGAAGGCCCTGAATATCCACTCCATGCCAAGCAGTGCTTCAGGGGATTGGTCAGCAGTGTTTCTCTCTCTCCTTCAACTTGGATGAGGTGGTCCTGGCACATAATCCACTCATATGCAGAACAGCACTAGCTTTCTCTATTTGTTTATTCTATTTGTTGGCTGAGCCACACAGCATGCAGGATCCTAGTTTCCCAACAAGAGATCAAACCCACACGTGGAAGCATGCTTTCTTAACTGCTGGACCTCCAGGAAATTCCTTAAATTTTTTACAGGATATAGCAATAAAGCCTGGAGTTTTCTTTCCAGAAATTTTGTTTATTTTAAGAGCAAATTAAATTTATCTAATAGATACAGGAACTAAAGAGCCTCTTGATGAGCACGAAAGAGGACAGTGAAAAAGCTGGCTTGAAACTAACATTAAAAATAATAAGATCGTGGCATCTGGCCCCATCACTTCATGACAAATAGGGTGAAAAGTGGAAGTAGTGACAGATTTTATTTTGGGGGCTCCAAAATCACTGTGGATGGTGATTACAGTCATGAAATTAAAAGACACTTGCTCCTTGGAAGAAAAGCTATGACCAACCTAGACAGCATATTAAAAAGCAGAGATATCACCTTGTCAACAAAGATCCGTATAGTCAAAGCTATGGTTTTTCTAGGAGTCATGTATGGATGTGAGAGTTGGACCATGAAGAAGGCTGAGTGCAGAACTGGTGCTTTTGAACTGTGATGTTGGAGAAGACTCTTGAGAGTCCCTTAGACTGCAAGGAGATCAAACCAGCCAATCCTAAAGGAAATCAACCCTGAATATTCATTGAAAGGACTGATGCTGAAGCTGAAGCTCCAATGCTTTGGTCACCTGATGCAAAGGGCCATCTCATTGGAAAAGACCCTGATGATGGGAAAGATTGAAGGCAAAAGGAGAAGCAGGCGGCAGAGGGTAAAGTGGTTAGACAGCATTATCGACATGAAACTGAGCAAACTCTGGGAGATAGTGAAGGACAGAGGAGCCTGGCATGCTGCAGTCCATGGGTTTGCGAAGAGTCAGAGACAACTTAGCGGCTAAACAACAACAGTCTATTTTGAGTTTCTCCTTCATTGTGTGACACTTCTTGTAAATTCTGTTTTTTCGATTTACATGTCCATTTCTTCCATCGTGTTGAATTTTTTGGTATAAAGTTATTTATAACACTCTCTTACTTTTCATGTTTGTGGTAATAAAGCTTTATTTATTCTTGATGTTAATCATTTGTCTTCTCTCTATATTTTCACGATAAGCCTAGCTAGGAATTTACCAATTTTGTTCATCTTTTCAAGGAAACAACTTTTGACCTCATTAATCTCTTTGTATCATTTGATCTTTTCCATATTAATTTGTTCTTTTATCTTTTTAAAAAATTTTATTTACTTTGGGTTTTACTTCCCTCTCTTTTTTTTCCCCCTAACTTTTAAAAGGGTACCCTTGGGCATTTGTCTTGAACTTTTCATCTTTTCTACTATAAGCATTCAAAGCTATACATTTCCCTCTAAATACTGGTGTAACTAAATCCACACATTTAGTTATTGTATTTTCATCTTCATGCAGCTGGAAACATTTTTTAATTTACTTAGGATTTCTTCTTTGACCCAGAGATTATATAAAGCTGCATTGTTTAATTTCAATATGTAGGTGTTTTTCTGGACATCTTATCATTATTGATTTCCCATTCGATTCAGTGTTGGTCAGAGAACATATTATGAGCACCCCAAATTCTGAATTTACCTCTTGGAATTTCCGTTCTCCACCTATCCTCTTCACCATTATATCAGCTGCCTAAAGTCTTCAAGCAAATTTTTAAAAATAATGTTATGTCTGGCTTTTCTTATTGTGCTAAGTGGGGGAGTTAATCCAAATTACCTAGTCCTTCATTATCAGGCATCACTAGTTGCATTTACAGAAGTGTCATTCAGACTAAATCAATCATTCAGCATCAAAGCTATGCTGTAAATGCTTTTGGTGGAATTTTTCTGCACGGACTAGACTAGCTCACTTCTTGAGACATGAGTCAAAGTTTGGGCCAGAGGTATTTTCTCCCTCTCCTAGCACAACCTTCAGAATCAAACCTGGGCAATCTTTTTACAAGGACTTCCAATAGGGACCCCAAATTGGGGTCCTCTGTCTCAACAATTTTTCACTGCCTATTCAGTTTATAAGAATGTCTCTGACATGTATTATGTGGTAATTTCTGAGGAGAAAGAAACTTCATTTTCTTCTCTTCTTCTTCTATGCCTTGGTCCCCATTTAATCCACTGAAAGGACTCATTTTAGGCTACCTTCTCTTCAATAATTAAAAATAATCTTTTCTAGAAAATTCTACAATGCTCTAGCTAGTCGTCCAGTTTTCCTCAAACCCCAAGGTCATTGTTGAGAGGAGAAGCCTCTCATGTCTCATTCTACATGGAAGGGCACCATTCTTTGTAATACCTTTGGCCTTGCTCAGATTGGAGGGTTGGAAAGAGAAACTGGGCATGTGCAGTCCAGCCCCTTCTGCCCTTTCTCTTGGGCACAGGTTGTCCTAACGAAGCACACCTCTGTTAAACTGCTCCAAGAGTAGTAATTCCCAAGCCAATATCTCAGGGGGCTACATTTATCCAAACCTGAGTTTAGAAAGCCCAAATATCAAATTCACCACTCATCAAGGAGCTATTTTGGTGTTTATACACTTAAGCTCTTGCCTTACTTCTCAGGACATTTGGAAACTAGGGTGGGGTAGCAATTAGGGTTTCCCCCAGTTTGATTCCTGGGTCAGGAAGATCCTCTGGAGAAGGGATGTGCTAGCCACTCCAGTATTCCTGGGCTTCCCTCATGGCTCAGCTGGTAAAGAAGTGTCCTGCAATGCGGGAGACCTGGGTTCGATCCCTGGGTTGGAAGGATCCCCTGGAGAAGGGAACTGCGACCCACTCCAGTATTCTGGCCTGGAGAATTCCATGGACTGTATAGTCCATGAGGTAGCAAAGAGTCAGACAGGACTGAGTGACTTTCACTTTCACTTTCTTTCACTTCCTAGGCTCTCTTGAACCCAGTAGATATGCAAATAAGTTCTCTTCCTGAAGTGATCAATCCATCCTTTATTTTATTTTTTTTATTTTTTATTTTTTTTAATCATCCTTTATTTTAAAAAGACAACATTCTCATGTTCTCAAATATTCCATAGAGAGACTGTGGCTCTTCTCAAATGGCTCCTTGGTGCAGAGGCACATGGATGTAATTCATCCATAGAAAGGTTTTCCACTTTGTGAATCAGCTCACCAGATTTTTTTGTCACCATGGATTGCCTGGACTAACAAAAAGTTTCAGTTCAGTTCAGTCTCTCACATGTGTCCGACTCTTTGTGACCCCTTGGACCTCAGCACACCAGGCCTCCCTGTCCATCACCAACTCCCGGAGATTACTCAAACTCATGTCCATTGAGTTGGTGATGCCATCCTCTGTCGTCCCCTTCTTCTCCCACCTTCAATCTTTCCCAGCCCTTATTCCATCAATTAATTTAACTTAAGGAGTCTTACTTGTGACAGATAAGAAAGATCAAAAGTGGGGATGCGGCAGTGAAAATATGAGTGTGTGCAAGCTCAGTCATGTCTGACTCGTTGTAACTCTATGAACTGTAGCCCACCAGGCTCCTCTGTCCATGGGATTTTCCAGGCAAAGAATACTGGAGCAGGTTGCCATTTCTTCCTCCAGGGCATCTCCCCGACCCAGTGATCAAATTCACGTCTCTTGCTTCTCTGGTATTGGCAGGAAGATTCTTTACCACTGAGCCACCAAGAAAGCCTGAAAATATGAGTTGAGCATCTCCAATGAAAGAAAAATATCACTCTTGACTCTTCAGTGTGATGTGATGGGACAGAACTGAGCTCAAAAATCAGCTCTGCAGCTTTGAGCAAATATTCGGCGCCTCTGAGTCCCAGCCCCCTCTCTTAGAAAAACAGACAAATAATGTCCATCTTCGAAGCTTTTAAGTGAGGTAACATATTGGAAGGCTTGAAACGTAATGAGTACTCAATAATGGCAATTGCTTTTCCCTTCCAAAAAAACCAACTGGATCAAATTTTCTTGATTATCATAGAAAGTCTTGGGGAATATTCTCAGTAATACTGAAAACTAGAGAAATAGGAAGATTGGCAAAAGCAAAATAGACAAAACAAAACAACAGAGTTCAGAGAAGAAATAATTCGCTAAGGCAGCTTACATCTGTACAACTTAATGCTTTGCCAAAGGGCTCCCCTAACTGTTATTTGATTTGAGCCTTACAATAGCTCTATGAAATTGATGGGGCAAATACTACTGGGCCTATTTGAATCAGGAGGAACTAAAGTTAAGAATCGTACGTGATTGCTCATGGCTCTTCTATGTCCAATCTAGCATATCTCTCCCATGGTACCCTCTCTGTGTCACAGCTACTCTGAAATAATGTCCATAACGATGCCACCCACGTGCATATATGGCACTTTTCAGCGTGCAAATCTCACATTCATTTTCTCATTTGTCCTCACAACAAGGATTTCTGGATATTTTACAAAGGAGGAGCCACAGGCCTCAGAGAGGCCAAGCAACCAGCCCCAAACCACACAGCTCACGCAGAGGCCTTCTGACATGCACACGGCTCCTGCGCTTACGGATATTAATCACATGGCTCAAGTGGTAAAGAATCCGCCTGCAATGCCGGAGACGCAGGAGATGTGGGTTCAATCCCTGGGTCAGGAAGAGCCCTTGGAGAAGGAAACGGCTACCCACACCAGTATTCTTGCCTGGGAAATCCCGTGGACAGAGGAGCCTGGCAGGCTACAGTCCATAGGGTCACAAAGAGTCAGACATGACGGAGTACACATGCCCATAGATGTGCTATCCTATCCTAAGGACATGGAGGGCAGAGGAAGATGGTCTCATGTCCAGGGTGAAAGCAGAGCACGTGTTCTTCAGCCCTGAGGCTCACTTTGCACAAGGCCCTGGTCCTTGTGGTCACAGCAACGGTCACAGTAACTGTCACAGCCAGCACTCTGCCCTGGTCATTTAGTACAGTCGGCAGCAATGATGTGATTTATTGATGGCTTTCATTCCCCACTGGGATGGCATGGAAATAATCAGATGAATAATGAGCTCATGAAGATGGATGCACTGTGAGCCAGCTCCCACAGAAGGGAAATATATGCTGGGGTTCTGCCCGGAGCAGCACAGGACGATGAATGTTTCTGCAGAAAGCTGGGCCTCATTTGCTCCTTTGGCAGAGAGTCACTACTCTCTACAGACACAGAGAGGCTTAAGAGGTAATAGCACTGGCATTTCCCTGTTCCAGGAGTGGAGATGAGATGAGCACTGATGGGCTCTGGGATGACAAAAGAGAGCCTCATCCTTGGGGGAAGAAGCTGCATTTAACCCTATGGAAGCTGGCAGGAAGGCCCGCTCCTCCAAGGTTGTCTAATGCATGGGCTCCTGCCCGACTTGGTTATGAGCCATGGGTCGGTCCTGCTGGTGCATCCAGGTTGTTTTATTGCTGAATCACAAACCACCCCAAAACTTAGGGACTTCACACAATGATCATCTTATTACTTACCGTTCTGTGGGTCAGAATTTTTTTTTTTCAATTTATTTTTGCGGGTCAGAATTTGAGTGGCTCAGGGGGAATGCTTATCTCTGCACCCTGTGTTGCTGTCTGGAGTGGCCTGACCGGAACTCAAGAATCCCAGGTGACCTCACTCCGTGTCTGGGGCTATGCTGTCCACTGTTGGCTGGAAGCCTCAGTTCTCCTCTGCACAGCTTTCCTCCAGTGGTACAGCCTGGACTTGTTTACATGACAGCTGGGTTCCAAGGGCAAAAGTGAAATTTGCAAGTCCACGTGGGCCTGGACTTTTGAATTCCCAGAAAATCTCTTCTACACATTTTCCTGGTCAAATCAAGACAAGACAATGAGGCCAGCTCAGATTCCAAGGGTGGAGACATGGTCTTCATCTCTGCATGTCACTGCAAAGGGGTGTGGACATAAGAGGGGCCCCCCATAATTCCTTGGGGGCCACTGGGAAGCAGGCTCTGAGTTGGTATGTAGTGAGTGAGCAGGATATGTATCAAGGGGGGCCCTTGGAATGGTCACCAGTAGAAAGGAGGGGAAAGGAGCAGGCGGGGGCAGAGGGGGGTGTTGAGTAGCAATCAGGCCCACAGACAGCCCAGCCTCCACCGCAGACACGCTAAATGGAAAATGGCCCTTCAGAGCTGTCCTGAGGTAGGAAAGATGGCCAGGATGTCATACGCACAAGTCAAAGGATGTGGGTGCTTGGAAAGGGACATGACTTGGGCGAGGCAGTCCCTAAAGGCTGCACTCCCTGCAGCTGGGAACAGGCCCTGCACTGAAGGGCATCTGGGTGGCCCTCACGGTGTCCACTCTCATTCTACCACGCTTGCCTTCCCAGAGAATCTATGTTCCTCTCAGCTCCCCACCACCCAGAGGACAACGCATGACACCCTTGACCCCCCTGGACCTCCCTCTCCATCTGCCTGCTCAGCGTTCTGCTCGCCGTGTGTCCAGCCTCTCCCTCCCTACCCATCGTGCCCGCTCTTACCTGGATGACTGAGATGTACTCCTACCAGGTGTCCCCCCTTCCGCCCTTTCCCCTTCAAAACCCATGTTTCTGCAGCAGCCCCAGCTGTCTGAGACAGAAATCGACCCAGGATGCTCTCCTGCTTAGAGCTCTTCCCTGACCCCTACAACCGCAAGACCACACACCCTGGCTTCCCACACGGCTCCCCAGGCCCAGCACATGGCCTGACCGTGGCTCCGGCCACTTCTCCCTTCACATTCCCCCCAACCCTCGGGAGCTTTGAGCACACTCTTGTCTCTGCCCCATCTGCCTGGACACTCACTCAGTCCTGTGTATCCCCCTTTCCCATGCCCCTGAGTCCCCTCAGTCCACCCCTCAGCTCACTCTTCAGCTGGCAGCCCTCCTAAGCCCCCAAGTCCACCCCAAGTGTGTCAAGCGGCCTTCCTCACGTTCCTGGGGCCCCTGTGCTCCCCGACTTCAGCAATCTGCACACGGGGGCGGTACAGGGGCCCGTGATGTCTGTCTGTCTCCCACTAGACGGTGAGCCCACAGGGGCCGGCCCCATGTCCACTGCACCCCAGTGAGGAGAACCAGCATCACAACTGCGTACTCAGCACACAGGGGCCCAGTCACGTGTCCTCTGAGTCACATGTGACCCAAGAGCTGGAGGGGTGACAAGAGGAAGGGAAACAAGGCCTGCACCTGAGGTCCAGAATTAGACCAGCCCCGGGAGATGAAAGCCCTTGGGGGAGGATGGAGAGTGGCTCTGGAAAACGGGCCTGACTACACCCTGTGCCCGGCCACAGGCCGGCGTGGTGTGAGGGCCCCTCCTCGGGTGCAAGGTGGACCAGGGCAATGGGAGCCTGGAGGATGCCCAGCGACAGTGCACACGCTGTGGAGGGCGCTACGTCCTTTAGGATGATATCCATGTCTCTACTCCCTACTGGGCTTTTCCTCAACGTTTCCTTACAGCCTATCTTCCTCCCATCCCAGAGAAATGCTGCCAAACCTCAGCACAAGAGAAGTGCCCATCATTCCTTGAGCTTGTACCCTGTCCAGGGCACTCTATAGGGATTATAGTCCTTGTGTTCCAGGTTAGGTAACGGAGGCTCAGAGAACAGAGGCGACTCACCCGAGGTCCTTAAAACTAGCACATGGCAAATCTGGGATTTGAAATCAAGTATTGTGTCCTCTGAACACCTGAGACCTTGCACGAGGCCGAGGCAGGGCAATGTGGAAGAAACAGAGCTAACACCCCAGGAAGGCACTCACAACCAAAGAGGGATGGTGCCTCAGCAAATAGATCACCAAGTTCATATTCCAACTTCTGTAATCCACTCTACCATTCGAGAACACAGGACTGAAAGCGAACATGGAGACAGTCTTGTCTAACTACCTCTGTTTGTATTTAATTTTATTTTGAGCCCTCTGGGTTATGGTCTTAAGAGCCATCCCTGTTTCTAAATGAACATCTGGCCTGTTACTTTTAAGTGTTTTCAGTGCTGCATCAACCCTGGTTTACTGCCCACTGCCGTGAGGATGGACGTCCAGATTGCAGCTCACTACAGACTCCGCTGCACTCACCCATAGTCTTGCTTCTGTCTTAAAGGTGAGAAAACAAGGATCAAAGGGTAGGGACTGGCTGGCAGCCATATTCATCTGTCGTAGCCATCTCTAGTTAGCTCTAGGCAAACCCAGAGGGTGAGGCATTTCTCTCTCCTAATTTTTGCATATCTTCTAATGACAGGGCTCTGAGTGATCTTGTTTGCATGTTCATACCCATGGCAATGGTTGGGGGAGTAGGGTGCTGGAGCATTCTGATAGGCTGAGGTGGGCCATGTGACCACCTTGGTTAGGGGTAGGTTGAGCCATTTCTTACCTCTCAACAAGGGACATACAGGATGGGGAAAGAACACTGAATTCTTCAAGGAAAGGAAGAGTCTTGGCAAAGAAAAACAGCTGGTGTCCACCCAGAGCCTCAAGGTCCCTGCTGGGTTGGGTCAGCTGTGCCGGTCACAGGGGTGGGGTCCTCTGAGGGGTGGGCACAGTGCAGTCCTCCTAAGGAGCAGGGGTCAGCATGCGGCCCTAGGCTGCCCACCAGGAATGATTCATCTCCAGCAGTGTGCCACCACGCAGGGCGAAGAAGCCTGATCCGATCCCCCTGCCATCCCTCTGAGATGCTGAACAGCGAGAAGCAGAACCCCTTATTGACCACACACCCCTCTCCCCACATTGGTCCCATCTGGGGCATGGAGATGGCGAACCTTGGCTGACACCCTCACCACATTGCCCAGCAGCAGACTCAGGGCGGGGAGAATCTCCAGACCCAGACCCATAAGGGAGCTTCATTCTGCTAAATGTAGAGTCCAGGCCCTGCTGATACTGTCATCTGTCTGTCAGCTGTAAACTGGCACTTGCCATCTACCTCTATAAGGATTAAATCATGTGCTGCTGCAGCTGCTGATTTTCAACACCTTCTGAAAGGAGCTCAGGGTGGAGAGCAGAAATGAAGCACTCAGGGAAAACTGCTCAAGGAAAAACTGGCAGGACAGGTCTTCAGACAGATATTTTCAGGAGCTGATGTTATGAGCCCAACTCTTACATCTCCTCGTATCTAGAAAAGCGCTAAAATTTTTCACAGTGATGACTGCTCCTTGTAACCAGCAGAAACATTCTGTAAAAAAAAGAAATGTGCTCAATTGCATGTCCGTGCCCCCTTCAGCAAAATCACATATATATTGACCTTCCCACTTACCTCTTTGGAGCAGTTTCTTGGAGCTATCTGAGGTGCTGTCTCCCAGGCTATAGTCCTCACTTTGTCCCAAATAAAACTTACTTTGCAACTTTCACACAGTACATTTTTTTAAAGTCAGCATCTCAGAACATAGAGGAAGGAGAGTGACTCCTTAATTCTGATTCCCCAAGGACTCTCTGTTGAAATGGACAAGAAAGGAAATTGAGGACATATGGTCAACCTAGAACATAGGTGTAGAATAGTCCTGTGTCCACACCCTACACCCTCTACTGGGTCCAGGGCACACCTGATACTTGGCACCAGACCCAGGCAGGGCAATCTGCAGAGACAGAACTAATGCCTTGGGAAAGGCCCATATACACTGAGGATGGAGATTTGGTGAGTCAACCTCCAGCCTCCTTTCCCTCCTGTAGGGCAGCTCTGAGACCCCTCTCCTGGGGCTCCCAGGCTCCCACGGGGATTAAGTTTTCCGTGACCACAGTGGATACATGGGCATAACACACATTCCAGGAGCTTCCTTCCTTTCTTGACTCATTTCTTCTCTCCCTTAGCCATGTCCCTGGGATCGCTTTTCAAAAAATGACTTACACTCAAATCCTTCTCCAGATATGTATCCAATTTAAAGGGTACTTTCTCAATCTCAAGAACACTTGAGAAAGTAAATCTGGAAATCTGAAGATGCAGCAGTAATAGAGTGGATGACCCTACTCCGGGTTTGGAGTCATACAGTCTGTGTTTAATCTTTGGTGTGTTTAATCTGTGTGTAACCTTTGGTGGCGGTGATGGTTTAGTGGCTAAGTCGTGTCCGACTCTTGCGATCCGTTTAGCCTGTCAGGCTCCTCTGTCCATGGGCTTCTCCAGGCAAGAATACTGGAGTGGGTTGCCATTTCCTTCTCCAGGGGATCTTCCCTACCCAGGAATCGAACCCGAGTCTCCTGCATTGCAGGCAGATGATTTACCAACTGAGCTATGAGGGAAGCCCCAATCTGCCTTTACTAGTATATAAATATTTAAAATTAAAATGAATGTTGTTTACAGACTTTAGGAAGTAGATTTCAGGACACGCAGAGCTGGAAACTCTAGAGACAGGAAGATGTCTCAAAAAGGGTGGGAGGCTTTTACAAATTCTGAGAATATACAAATAATTCCTTCCTCAGAGGCAAAAAGGACAAAGGGCAAAAGAAGCCTCATGGCACGCTGAAAACAGAGACTCCACCCCCAGCCTGTAAGACAGGTATTGGGAGAACACACTTAGGCTTGCTAATATCCCCAGGACAATAGAAGGGGCTTTGTTAAAGTCCTTCCACATGAATTGGACATCAAGGAGATCAAACCAGTCCATCCTGAAGGAAATCAACCCTGAATATTCATTGGAAGGACTGATGCTGAAGCTGAAGCTCCAATACTTTGCCTACCTGATGCGAAGAGCTGGCTCATTAGAAAAGACCCTGAAACTGGGAAAGATTGAGGCAGGAGGAGAAGGGGGTGACAGAGGATGAGATGGTTGGAAAGCATCACTGACTCAACGGACATGAGTTTGCGCAAACTAGGGGAGACAGTGAAGGACAGGGAAGCCTGGTGTGCTGTAGTCCATGGGGTCACAGACAGTTGGACACGACTGAGAGACTGAATAACAACCACAACAACATGAATTGGAGGAGGAAGGGACACGCTGGTGCTTGTGACAGAGTGGGACTCTCACAGGTGACAGCAAGAAAGCAGAACTGCAAAACCCCTATTTTACTCCTATCCTTCCTACCAAAGCAAAGGTTGTAGAACATAAAAGGTAAAAACAGACTGAGTTAAGAGAAATTAACACACAACTGAAGTCCAGGTGCTGGGGCCTTACAGGATTACAGGCTGGTAGACTTAGTGAGGCCAGGCTTGGACTCCCCAGCTGACCAATCTCCATCCTGAGGGCAGTTGGCGGGTAGTAACTGAGGGTGGGCTGCAGGGTCCCGTGCTTCGTTTGAGCATGTTTTCCACAAAACATGACAATCCTAAGTACAGTGCTTGTCACAGAGAAGGCTCCAAACCCAGGATATTTTCTGGGTCAGGAAGACTCCCCGGACAAGTGAATGGCTACCCACTCCAGTATTGTTGCCTGGAGAATTTCATGGACAGAGGAGACTGGTGGGGTCGCAGAGTCAGACACAACAGAATGACTGAGCACATGAAAGACCCCACTAGCTTGTCACAGCTGGGTGTGTGTGGTGCTATTGACATCCAGCGGCCAGAGGCCAGGGATGCTGCTTAAGTTCCTACAATGTGCAGAATAGACCCTACCACAAAAGGTTATCTGTTCCAACACGTCAACGGAGCTAAGGTTGGGAAACCTGGCTCCAGGTGAATGACTGCTGAATGAGTGAGGAGTTAGTAAGCGCTGGTTTTAGATAAGGCAGAGGAACCAGAGATCAAATTGCCAACATCCGCTGGATCATCGAAAAAGCAAGAGAGTTCCAGAAAAACATCTATTTCTGCTTTATTGACTATGCCAAAGCCTTTGACTGTGTGGATCACAATAAACTGTGGAAAATTCTGAAGGAGATGGGAATACCAGACCACCTGACCTGCCTCTTGAGAAACCTGTATGCAGGTCAGGAAGCAACAGTTAGAACTGGACATGGAAAAACAGACTGGTTCCAAACCAGGAAAGGAGTATGTCAAGGCTGTATATTGTCACCCTGCTTATTTAAGTTATATGCAGAGTACATCATGAGAAATGCCAGGCTGGATGAAGCACAAGCTGGAATCAAGATTGCCGGGAGAAATATCAATAACCTCAGATATGTAGATGACACCACCCTTATGGCAGAAAGTGAAGAAGAAATAAAGAGCCTCTTGATGAAAGTGAAAGAGGAGAGTGAAAAAGTTGGCTTAAAGCTCAACATTCAGAAAACTAAGATCATGGCATCCGATCCCATCACTTCATGGGAAATAGATGGGGAGACAACGGAAACAGTGTCAGACTTTATTTTTCTGGGCTCCAAAATCACCGTAGACGGTGATTGCAGCAATGAAATTAAAAGACGCTTACTCTTTGGAAGGAAAGTTATGACCAACCTAGACAGCATATTAAAAAGCAGAGACATTACTTGGTCAACAATGGTCCGTCTAGTCAAGGCTATGGTTTTTCCAGTGGTCATGTATGGATGTGAGAGTTGGACTATAAAGAAAGCTGAGCGCCAAAGAATTGATGCTTTTGAACTGTGGTATTGGAAAAGACTCTTGAGAGTCCCTTGGACTGCAAGGAGATCCAACCAGTCCATCCTAAAGGAGATCAGTCCTGGGTGTTCATTGGAAGGACTGATGCTGAAGCTGAAACTCCAATACTTTGGCCACCCGATGTGAAGAGCTGACTCATTTGAAAAGACCCTGATGCTAGGAAAGATTGAGGGCAGGAGGAGAAGGGGACCACAGAGGATGAGATGGTTGGATGGCATCACTGACTCGATGGACATGGGTTTGGGTGAACTCTGGGAGTTGGTGATGGACAGGGAGGCCTGGCGTGCTGCGGTTCATGGGGTCGCAAAGAGTCAGACACGACTGAGCGATTGAACTGAACTGAACTGCAGATGTACAGATGATTGAGACACAGTCTCTCCCCTCAAGAGCTTATACTCCAGTACAAGAGCTAGAGGCAGGTGGCTGTATAACAACGAAATGTTCTTTCCTGGAGGGGATATGAGAACAGAGATAATGGAATCACCCATCCGACTAAGCGAAGGTGCCTTGTAAGCTGGGCTTTGAAAGATAAAGCTTGGTCAAGACACAAGGTGGAAATGAAGGTGAGCAGAGGCATGACATGTGCCTGGTGTGTTGGGGGCATCACAAGTAATCCAGTGTGACTGGTGTGCAGGGTTCTTAAGGAAGAACTTTGGGGACCAGGTGAAGGGTGCCAACGCCATGGTGAGACCCCTTGATCCTCTCTGTGTTACAGGCACAGGGCTAAGAAAGTTGTTAGGCAGATGGTAACATGGTCAGAATCATCTAGTGAAAATAAGAATATGTTCATTATCTCTTTGGTTAAAAAGAAATCTTTTATGTAAAGAATTAGTATAACATTAAGCTCATTCACAAAGCCACCAGGATGATCTCACAAAAAACACAGCGGAATATGCTAGATCCTCCCAAAGCACACCAGAACCCTCTGCCCCACCCACCCTGCTCAATCCCACCCTTTGCCCTGTGTATGCACCAGATTGTTTTAAGTGTATGACTCAGTAATTCTCAGTAAATTTACAGAGCTGTGTAACCATTACCATAATCCGGTTTTAGGACATTTTTATTACCTCAGAGTCCCACGTGGGTATTTGTAGTCAATCCCCATTCCTACCCCCGGCCCCAGGCAACCACTGATCCGCCTTATGTCTCTATACATTTGCTATTTTTAGACATTTTGTATAAATGGAATCACACAATGTGTGGTCTTCTGTCTCTAGCTCCATTCACTCAGCATCATGTTTCGAGGCTCATCACACGGGAGCATGAATCAGCAGTCTGTTCCTTTTTATTGCTGAATGATACTCCAGTCAGATGTCTGTTTCAAAGAAGGATGCTGGTTCTAGAAGGTAAGACGGGTAGCGGAGGAAGAAATAGAAGCCGAGGGACAAGCTAGAAGACCCTGGTGGTTGTTCTGGCTGGAGACCAAGGAGGCCTGAGTTGGCTGAGCAGCAGTGGGCACGGAGCGAAGAAGGGAGGGAAGTGACAGCGTCTGAAGACAATCTGCTCACATGAGCTGGATGGGGAAGGTGAGAAGCCTGGGCGAGGTCCGGATTCCCACGGGGTGAGGAAGGGGCGAGGGAGCGGATAGCATCTCTGGGCAGATTCATACCTGGCTAATGGGGCCAAGCGTTCACAGGTCCAGTCAGCCCTGAGCACCCTCCTGGCAGCCTGCTGAGAGGTTGGGTCCTTGAGCCACTGGGATGAAGGCGCTGAGAACAGGTCTGCCCCTGTGCTGACACAGAGCTATGAGGGGCAGCACATTTGTGATGACTCAATACAAAAAAGCTTGGCGGGCTCAAATGATGGGCCATGGCAGAATCTGGGCAGCTCTGCAGGAGTGAGACCTACAAATGCCAGTGGACTGTGGTTTTCTGGACACCCATCTATCTTCCTGGCATGCTGTGAGCTGTAGGAACAAAGACAGTGCCTGAGGATACAAGGAGGATCTCATGAAAATGACCCCAGCAGCTGGCTTTGGTTGTCAGGGCCTCATCTTTTCAGCTTCCTATGGGAACAAGGAGCTCCTTTGCTTCACAAGACAGTTTGCCCTGCCTGAAATTCCCACAGGCCTCCAAGTCCCCACATGAAGGGTGACAGCTTTCCTCACTGCTCCTCTAGTGCCCCTGCATTGAACAACAAGCCCAGCATGCCTCTCCATGGGATGCTGAAAAGATGGGGATCTCATGTCCCTGCTTGCTGATCTTTATTTTGGTGTTTCTCCCAATAAATTCTGCTCCTTAACCCTTACTGTGTATTGTGCAAGAATTTATGATGCTATTAATCACCGTAGCAACTAACAGCACAATAGGGGTTTCTTCACTTTTGAATCCATGCACTGCCAACAGAGCGTCCGACTCTTTGTGACCCCATGGACTGCAGCATGCCAGGCTCCTCTGTTCTCCACTATTTCCCAGAGTTTGCTCAAATTCATGTCCATTGAGTAGGTGATGCCATCCAACCATCTCATCCTCTGTCGTCCCCTTCTCCTTTTGCCTTCAATCTTTCCCAGCATCAGGGTCTTTTCCAATGAGTCAGCCCTTCACATCCGATGGCCAAAGTATTGGAGCTTCAGCTTCAGCAACAGTCCTTCCAATGAATATTCAGGGTTGATTTCTTCTAGGATTGACTGTTTTGATCTCCTTGCAGTCCCAGGGACTGTGTTTGATAAGTAGCTATGGACAAATAAAAGCACAGACCACTTGGATGATAGGTACCTGCCTTAAAAGCAATTGGTTCAGAATTCCAGGTATTAAGCAAAGATTCTATCACTGCACTCTATTCATCGAGTCCCAGTTCTTGGAAACTGGAGATCTGATAACATTTACTGTAATTTCCAATTATAAAAGTAGCATATGCTCTCCAAGGCAGATTTGGACACTATAAGCAATGTTAACTTTTTGATTGATTTCTTTCTCGATACAGAAGGAATGTTCAGAATATTTATTCATTCATACATATACATAGGATACATACACACACACACACAACAGATCTTTACTACATAATTGGGATCAACAGGAGGATTTAAATTTTAACTTAAAAACATCTTTCTGTCATTAAAACTCTTTGGAAACACCCTTTTTAATCTGGGCGGAATAGTCTATCATATGTAGGTTACACGATTTATTTGCCCATTCCCCTCTCACTGACCTTGTAGGTTGCTCTGGGCCTGGGGGCTGGTTTCAGTGATACCTAACTCTGCCTGTCCCAGGTGGGGCTCCGGAGTCCTTCCCCAGCCACGTGATTCTGTTACACTTTTTGGCCCACCTCGCTCAGCACCTGCAAACTCTCCTGTTCTGGCTACCTTGCTCCAGGTTTATGTGCAGCCTTACCCCTGCCCCTGCTCCCCACCCCAGGTGCCAGTTCTGCCCCAGTTTCCTGTTTCCTCCCTCCCAAATAGCGTCTAGGACTCCGCATCTTCACAGTCCTGAAGGCCAATGGTGGCGGTTGTTCCTGGCTCTCTCCTGCCATCTCCTGCCCACTTGCAGCATCTCTAATATCCTAGCTTCAATCTTACGATGCTGGGCCACTTGGGAAAGAACAGGTCTAAATCAGGAGAACACCATTTAACAGGTTTAATTGTAAAGTCCCATACTTATTTGTTCTCAATTATCTGCAGAGTAACACTATGAAAGGCCTGATTTAACTGTACCTAAAGGAGGCAAGGGTTCAATCCCTGGGTTAGAAAGATCCCCTGGAAGAGGAAACGGCAACCCACTCCAACATTCTTGCCTGGAAAATCCAATGAACAGAGGAGCCTGGCGGGCTACAGTCCATGAGGTCACAAAAATTCAGACACGACTGAGCGATTCAGCAGAAGCACAGAAACAGTCCTAGAGGCTTTGCTTGGTAATAAGCCCTCTAAGAATCACTAATGGAATGTGGCTGTCAAAAAAAAAAAAAAGTCATACCATTTCCAGTCACCTTTATGTACTATTTTGGGACTCAGGATCACCAGGGGGATGTCTTGGGAAGGCAGATTTCAGGTTAAAATAAGGAAAAAGCTTTGTAACAGGAGCCGTCCTCCAATGAAATGAACTGGCAGTGACTGTTACTGTTAAGAAAAGATGGGATCCCTTATGCCTCCAAGATTTTATTGCTGCCCACACACACTCATTACACACGCTTCTTAAGTGACTGCAAGGAGACTGAACACCCACGCTAGCAGTGGGAGGTGTGAGCTCTGGGTTTACATGTGAGCCTTCATTATGCAGCTTGTTCCCTGCCATCACGGAGAAGAATTCAAAGGCTAAGTGAGGCGTGTGGTAGCTCCCTGGGGTGGTAGCTCCCTGGGGTGGGTCCGGGGCAGGCCCTGAGGCCAGCTTTCCACCGCTGCTAGGCTTTGGCACTGTGAGGCAGCAGCCAGTCTCATGAACTAGGATGATGGTACCTCGGGGGGTGGTGGGGAGGAGAGTGTCCTTCACTCTCCCCAAGCTGGGCAGGCCCCACCCTGCTTTCCCATCCATCCCAAGACGCTCTGCTGCTATCACCGTACCTCTGCTCCTGCTTAGCCACTAAGCCATGTCTGACCCTTTTGCGATCCCACGGACTGCAGCCTGCCAGACTCCTCTGCCCATAGGATTTCCCAGGCAAGAATACTGCAGTGGGTTGCTATCTCCTACTCTGGATCAAACCTGTGTCTCCTGCATTGGCAGGCAGATTCTTTACCTCTCGGCCTTCTTGGAAGCCATGTCTGCATTCATATAACCCACAGCAGCTCCAACAGACACTCGCCTGTTACTCACTGAACACAAATTTCCTTCCTCTAGGCCTGTTGTGTGGGTAAGTCTGCAGGGGAGGTTCATGAGTGCATAAGGGAAAGGCTCCCTTTCCCTTGGGGAGAGGGAGCAAGTCTTCAAGGGCCAAGGCAGCCATGTGAAAGGATGCTTTTGCCAGACAAGAACAAGTGCAAAAGCAGAGGGGGTGGAGTGGCTTGGGATGGGGATTGGGGAAGAAATAATTCAATATGGCAAGTTGCCTAGTCTGGCTGGGGCTGACGTGATGCAAAAAAGGGTGGGTGAGAGATGAAGCTGGAGAGGTAGTTGGGACTCAAAATAAGAACAGCCATACTAAGGAACCTGGATTCGAAACTGAAGGATGTGGGAAGCTACTGTCAGAGAACAGTACTAAAACCCCAAGAATTCAAGGACTGTGAGGTGTGTGCCTCCTTTTAAGAACAATGACCAACTGAAAGAAAGACTGAACGGCTCTGAACCCTAAGTTCGTGATTTTATAAGCTCACCTTGCCAACAGTGACCAACCAGAGGCTTCATGGAGCACCCTATGGAGAGCATGGTGTTTCATCCTCACCGATACACACTTGGATTTGTGTCCATGCACATGATGCCTCTGCTAGCACAACCAACTGTGGACTCAACTTCTACACATTCTCAGGATCAAAGACCACCTTGCTTCTAAGGAATCCAGCCTTTGTGCAAAATTAGGAAGTTGGTTGATAGATCTCATTCAAAAGTTTTTACCATGTACCAAATTATTCACAGGCAACTGGCTTTATTGTTGCTGTTTAGTTGCTAAGTTGTGTCCGACTCTTTGCTACCCCATGGACTGTAGCCCAGCAGGCTCCCCTGTCCATGCCATTTTTCAGGTAAGAATTCTGGAGTGGGATGCCATTTCCTTCTCCAGGGAATCTTCCTGACCCTGGGATCAAACCTGCATCTCCTTCACTGCAGGCAGATTCTTTACCACTAAGTTACCTGGGAAGCCCCACTGGCTTTATAGAAGGGTATAAAACTCAAGGTGTAGTGCCACTGGAGAGATGACACCTTTGAGGTTACCACATTGATTTACAGCCTATGATACATACCTTGAACCAGCAAGCAATACACAGGGCCAGGAACCAAGCCATGAATGTGGAGGTGCTCACTTGTCACTTTCATAACTAATGACTCCCCAAATTTTTGCTTCCCATCCCTATAACTCGGGGCTCTGTTTGTTTAGAGATTTTAGCCTTGAGAGAATGTTTCCATCAGGAGACAAAAATAAAGGTTTCAAAAACTTGGCTCTGTCACCTCCTCATACTACTCTGGTGTTGTAATATAGTGTGTAACATAACGATTTGGAACACACTGTCCATGGAATTCTCCAGGCAAGAATACTGGAGTGGGTAGCCATTCCCTTCTCCAGGGGATCCTCCACATCTACTACATAATTCAGGAAGAGAAAAGTATAGATGTAACTTAGAAGATCCCCTGGGACTTCTCTTTAAAAGGAATGAAAACAGTAATCGATGACACTGAATTGTATTGCCTGCCAATTTCCTTAGAGTAAAACCTCCTACTGTGGCCAATGTCAAAGCATCAATATGACATTACAGCATTCTGAACATGCAGTTTAGATTAACAGTAGTCCACCATTATGTGGTTTTTATACAATACATACAAAAGATATAAATAACCCCAAAGGGATAGATAATAGTAAAATAACTAGAAAGTGATGAGCTTGGGGTATTTATTACATTGTTTTTAATATAATTTATTTGATTGTGAGGGCTTCCCACATGGTTCAGTGGTAAAGAAGCCACCTGCCAATGCAGGAGACACAGGTTCAATCATTGGGTCAGGAAGATGCCCTGGAGGAGAAAATGGCAACCCACTCTAGTATTCTTGCCTGGGAAGTCCCATGGGCAGAGGTGTCTGGCTGGCTATAGTCCATGGAGCTGCAAAAGAGTTGGACACGACTTAGCAGCTAAACACCAAAGTCCCACAATAACACGTCATCTTTAAGGAAAACCAGGGTGCAGCACAACTGCTGACTGCCGCAGGCCTCTGGCCAACTCTGTTCTCACATGGAGGTGGGCTTAATTTGTCATCTTCTACTTCTGCAGCAGGAGGGAGGAATATGGAAGGAGGGTGAAGCTGAGAAGGAAAGCAGCAGGCAAACTCTTCAATAGAGAGCTGGAGGCTGTACTCCTACATCGCTCACTGATTTTCTCTCCAGATCAGGGCAATTAGATGAGAACTGACTAAGTGGGAGAGCTGCAGAATCATTGTTACTGCTCTGGAATCTCTGCATACTACAGAATCCAGAATCCTTCTCTTGACATTTCAGCTGGAGCTGACAGCTGCCCCCGTGACGCCATATGGCAGCTGGGACATGGCCCCAGTTGAATCAGGCAGTGGGGACTTTCAGAATCACCATCCAGCTAGCTCTGATGTCTCGCCCAGTTATTTTTAACACAAATATATTCCACATTTTACAGGAGTTGAGTTTGGGGGGAATTTACTTATAACATTGCAACAGGGGTTTACTGGATTGGACACCAGAGGGAAGTTGGTGAATATTTGTATTTTGTTGGCTTGATTTTGGCCTTCCCAGAATTTGAAACCATTTCTTTAATTGGGAAACTCCCACTGTATGAATCTCAGTATGAGGTGGTGCTGATGATGCCCTCCACTCACTTTCCCAGCCTCCCTCACAGTGAGCCCGGGCAGGGGCAGCGGGGATGCAAACCTGCCTGGCGTCTGGCACTGAGCGATAGGAACGGTGGCACCTCCACCAAACCAATTCTGCAACGTGATGTGGCTGCTCAGCCTTCAGGTTTCGTCTTTCCATCTTCCCAGTGATTCTAGTATTTGTTTCAATAAATTACCTTTCATCTTGGGCTTCCCAGGTGGCGCTAGTGGTAAAGAACCCACCTGCCATTGCAGTAGATGTAAGACATGCGGGTTCGGTCCCTGGGCTGGGAAGATCTCCTGGAGGAGGAAATTACCCGCTCCAGTATTCTTGCCTGAAGAATCCCACGGACAGAGGAGCCTGGTGGGCTACGGTCCACAGGGTTGCCAAGTCAGTCTGACACAACTGAAGCGACACACGCCTTTCTTCTTAAATCAGACAGTTGTTCTTGTGACTAAAACCCTCGGTTGACATCATATAAATAATTCTCAGGGGGAAGTAGCAGAGTCTTATTCTAACTTTTGGACTAGTGATGCAGGAGGTAGGGCCATCCACTAACAGAGTTCTGTGCATATGGCGGGTACAAGCGAAATGACGAGCCACTTTGAACAACTCTGAAATCCTTCCTGAATGAGTCTATTTCCAGCATCAATTTCCTACTTCTATGGTGAGCTCTTTGAACTCTCTCTGCCTTTAATCTCTCCTGTCATATGGCTTGTCTTCCAGGCACCATTGTAGAGGCTGGAAGGGAGCTCTTATACCCAAAGTGGCTTGATTCTCCCCTGTATTTTTCCTCTCTGTTAATACTTATAAGCAAGGACTGACTCCTTTACACCAGTGGTGAGGGGTGTGGGGACATGTGTACCAGCACACATACATCTCAAGCCAAACTGAGTCAGAAAAAACAACCCTGAAGCTCATAATTCAGAAAAACCAACAATCGTCCTAGGAGTGGAACTTTTCATCAAACTTTTATGCCAAGAAGAGCTGTTGTAATAATCAAAGCATTTCTCTTCCCACTCAGGTGTGGATATCAAGTCACACCAATAATCAAGAGTATACCCAGGAGCCAGAACAAAATTTTGCTTACATCCATACATTTCACAAAACTTCATAAATTCTCATCATTAAATACATCCCAGAAAAGCCCATAGATAATATCTAACATGACCTTATACACACACATGCATACAGTAGCCAGTAAGACAAAAAGGCTTTCTATACAAAGACAAGTCCCAACTTCCAGCTAAGCTCACTAATTTCCAAAAGACATTCCTCACTTGATCTAAAGCTAATTTCTTCCCCCAGGACTTTAATCTCTTCTCCTACATCATGATGCCATTTTAGAAGGTTCTCAGCAGACTTTGGACTTTGAAATTCTAATGTGCAGTTTTTCCAGCATGGGCCCTGGCTTTTCCTGTTGACCAGCATAGCCAAGGCATAAACTGGGCAGTCCAGGCTCTTGAATACACCCCCATTCAAATGCAGAAGAGAAAGGATATGGGCCACTGCTGAATGTTTTCACTGTCACACAAAATAACAGAAAAAGTTCTTTGACCTACTCAGGTGCTAACGATGCTATCCTTTGGATTACAGTAGTAGCCCAGGGAAAAACACAGAAAACCCTAACAGAGCTAGTTTTCTTTTTTTTTTTCTTTTTTTTTTTCTTTTGGACTTCAGAAAGCTCAGAGCCAGCTCTGCAGGTCAAGTTTAGTTATGCTATGAGGACGTTACCCTCACCTTTCTCTTCACCCTCAATTTCCTAATATAATTTTACCTTGCCATATATATTTCTTATTTTTCTGAAAAACAAGGGGAATTTATTTTTACCATATTTAAATTTCAAATAATTACAGAGTCACTGAAAGTTGTGTTTTTTTTTTTATCCACTTTTTTTTTTATTATTATTTTTTTTTTCCAGTGGGTTTTGTCATACATTGATATGAATCAGCCATGGATTTACATGTATTCCCAATCCCGATCCCCCCTCCCACCTCCCTCTCCACCCGATTCCTCTGGGTCTTCCCAGTGCACCAGGCCGGAGCACTTGTCTCATGCATCCCACCTGGGCTGGTGATCTGTTTCACCATAGATAGTATACATGCTGTTCTTTTGAAATATCCCACCCTCACATCCTCCCACAAAGTTCAAAAGTCTGTTCTGTATTTCTGTGTCTCTTTTTCTGTTTTGCATATAGGGTTATCGTTATCACCTTTCTAAATTCCATATATATGTGTTAGAAAGTTTTAAAGGTATGAGAGAGGTCCTGCTTTTCATTTCCCAAGAGCAGGAACCACCCTGCCCTGGCTCTGCCACATTCTGATGAAAGGCCCCTGGGATCAGCTTTCCTTGTCCTGAGAAACCTACGTGCTGAGGCAAACCAGGCCTGAGAACTGCGCATGGTTGGGTGGGGTTAGCTGTTTCAAAACAACTGTTTAAAGTCCAAGAGGTTTGACAATATGGATCTGGACTCTAATTCCCCAGCCAGGCCCCTCGGGATGCAGACTGTGTGTCCTGCATTCTGCATGTTTTCCTTCCTGTATCCCATTCATTCTTTTTTCTACATTCCCTTGCTGCTTTCTTCATAAGACATGTTTTTTGAAAGGGTAGAAGCCTTCAATGAATTTTTCTGTATTTTTAGCTGTTTGGCCTTGTCTTATGTTTGACCAAGGAGACCCGAAACCAAAAAAGCCCCAAAGAGTTAGGGCAGCCTGTCTGGATAATGGGCATTTTTGCTTGTATGTTTATTCCCAAGATCCTCACTTGACTGAGGGGCACGGAGATTAACGGTTTCATTCTGTACCGTTTTGTATGATTTGAATTTTTACCCTATGCCTGTTATTAATTTTTTGTTTGTTTGTTTACAAAGGTATACTTCATCAACTTGTTGTAGGTCATAGCCTAAGAGAAAAAGTTTTTCTGGGAAACAAAGATTAAAGCTAGTATATTTTCCCAAAAGCCATACAGTTGTAAACGATACTCATCAGTTCATTCAGTCCCATGTAATTAATTCCTGTTGATCTGGATGAAGTAATCAGGTTTTTCAGTAGAGTTTTGTCATTTGCTGGGCTTTCCAGGTGGTGCAGTGGTAAAGAATCTGGCTGCCAATGCAGGAGACAAGAGTTCAATTCCTGAGTCAGGAAGATCCCCTGGAGTAGAAAATGGCAACCCGTTCCAGTATCCTTGCCTAGAAAATTCCATGGACAGAGGAGCCTGGAGGGCTACAGCCCAGGGTGTCACAAAGAGTTACCTAGTTTCTTCCAAGGTTCCACTTCACATAAACATAGTAAAATACCAAAACCAGGAACTTGATATCAGTACAATGTGTGTGTAAAGCTCTAGGTCATGTTATCACATTCATGTAACTCTGTAACCTCCACTGCCAGCAAGATACAGAAGCATTCCATCTCCAGAGATCTCCTTGGTGCCATCCCTTTTCAGTTGCACTCACTCCCCTCCCTCCACTGGCCCTAACACCTCTCAACCATCAATGTGTTCTCCATGGTTACAATTTGGTCATTTTGAAAGTGGTATATAATCCAGAATGCCCAATGCCTGGCAACCACTGATTTGTTCCCATTACTATAATTTTGTC
The DNA here is from genome assembly GCF_019320065.1 of Cervus canadensis. Classification (NCBI taxonomy): domain Eukaryota; kingdom Metazoa; phylum Chordata; class Mammalia; order Artiodactyla; family Cervidae; genus Cervus; species Cervus canadensis. The sequence goes on from NC_057391.1 coordinate 16,406,718, forward strand.
ATTTTGAAAATGTTGTATAATTGGGCTTTGTAGTCAGCAAAGGTGAATATATTTTTGAAGTACAATTATTTGTTTACTCATCTCTTTTTCTCTAGATCACTTCAATTTTCTACTTTACTTGTACATTCACTTATTCAAGTGGAAGAGTCTGGGCTGGGGTAGCTACCACTTGGAGAGGGTTTTTTTTTTTTGAGCACCTCTGCTGTCCAGTAGGGTTTCCCTGGTGGCTCAGCTGGTAAAGAAGCTGCCTGCAGTGTTAGACACCAAGGTTCGATCCCTGGGTCAGGAAGATCCCCTGGAGAAGGAAATGGCAACCCACTCCTGTATTCTTGCCTGGAAAGTCCCATGGACAGAGGAGCCTGGTGGCTATACAGTCCTTGGGGTTGCAAAGAGTCGGACACGACTTAACGACTAAACCACCACCTCTCTCCAGTCGCTTAGGAGATGTTAATAAAAACAATAAAACTTATTTTGAACTTCCGTCTTTCTGAAGGTGAGAGGATAAATTTCTGTTGTTTGAAACCACTGCATACGGTAGTTTGTTACAGTTGTCGTAAGAAACCAATAGGACAACTAAGACAGTGCCTTTCTGATACAAGGCAAGCACTCAAGAAATGTTTTGTGAACTTCTTTGAATTCAGAATAAAAGGAAAAACTCTTCCAAAAGGTAATTCCTGGAAGGCTTCATGGGAGTGGGATTTAAGTTATTCCTTAAAGAACTGGGTAAATCATAAAGGGAAGAAAAGGAGTGAGAGATCATTTTAAGTGGGAGAAATATGATGGGGAAAGCAAGGAGGTGGGCAAGCCTAGGACTCTGAAGGCAATGACCCAGTTTATCTGGGATAGAAGAGGGCCCTCATGGGGAAAAGTGGGGCAAGTACTGCAGTGCAAATGCCCTGGTTCCCCCATTTATCAGCCTACATGTGTGTTTTCACCAGTTTTCCTCCAATACAACCAATCTTATCCATAATCTTACAGATTATTCGTCTAAGACCTGAGTGTAAGCAGTGTTATTCTGTGGTGTGCTGTCATAATCCAAGTGGGTTCCCTTGGATTCCCTACCAGAAAGCTATATGGAGCAAGGCAGGATAGAAAGAACCTTCTTCCTCCCCTAGGATATGGCTCCATGAATTACTGATCAACTGTGTACCACTGTCTTAGTTACCATAACTCACAAAGTCTATTCATCGGCTTAGCATAGATGTGGTAATACACATAGCAAATTAATGGACTTGCCATCTGTCTCCAAGGACCCTGCCATTCACTTCACTCCCAGGACTCCAAAAGCAAATTCAGTCAGCTCTGTTGCATGCAGTATTCTGCCCAAGCTCTGTTAATGAGGACATCAGTGCATTTAGAGCATAATGATAATTAGTGTCTGTGCTGTGGCTGATGATCCTGAAATACAATAAGATCTTGACAGCCCTATGCATCCTGAAAGGCAAAGTCAAATTACTTCAATACACTTGCTTCTTTACCAAAATTCTATATTAACCAGAGCATTCCATCTCCTGCTCACATTAAAGGACAGAGTTTTCCATAATGATGGTTCTAATCAATAGGTTTACCCCAATCCCTGCCTATCTATCCAATATTATCTTTTATCTTTCTTAGAGTAACTGCCAAAAGATTTGGAACTTGAGATAACATATATATTTTTGAAGTGGAGGTTAACAGATATGTAGACACATGGAATATAATGAAGATTAAAAAATAGCCCCAAATAGAAACTTATTACACTTTTGAATGGAAAAAACCAATATTATTGCATTGAAGAAAAAAGATAACTGAATTAATCAGACAAACTGGATAGAAATATGGGTAATAACTAAACTGAATCTGTACCTCATGTGATAGCATAAAAAAGTACAAATGGCTTGTTTAATATAAACAACAATATAATTAAAGAACTAAATAAAATATAGATCCATATGTTGAGAATGTTTAAGGTATGATATCAACCCCAGAAACCATAAAAGACTGACAAATTTGAATACAAAATCTAAACTTGGGAATGAGAGAGAAAAGCCAAGTTAAAAGGAAAATAACAAAGTCAGAGGGGAAAAATTACAGCCTATTTGGCAAAGAATTAACATCCTTTTGAAGGTGATTCTTAGGTTAAATTTAACCATAATTTAAACTTAAAGGAGCTGAGAGCAAATGCTTGCCCACATAGTCCAATTCAATTAAGCACTCTTAACTTCAGACTCTTCAAACAATGGTAGGAAGCCTATTTATTGGATTCCCTGATCAAAGAAGGAAGTGCCCCCAAATCCTGTACTATTATTGCTTTACAGGATAGTCTTTCTTGGAAAGGACACAAACAGGAAGACTGAAAAAGACACAACAAAGCATTAACCATGGTTATAGCAAGGTTTGGAAGAGTTGGAGGGGTTAGTTGTTTTTTTCCTTTTTCTTGTCTGTATTTTCTAAAAGTTTTCAAATTGAATATACGTTGTTTTGGAATAAGGGGGAAAATGTTTAATCAGCCCAGATTCTTATTTGCAAGCAACAAAATTCAATTCTGGCTGTTTTAAGTAAATAGGGGATTTACTAAGAATGCACTGGATTAAAAAATTGTTTTAAATAATAATTTTTAAGATGCATTTGGAAGCTCATTGAGTTATAGAGAAGGTGGAAAACCAGACTTGGGCCTGAGTGGACAGAAAAATCTTCCAAATCATATTTGAAAGTCTGAGGAGAAGACAACAGTGGTCCCATTAAGGACTAGATGGTAATCTTTGGGATCACCTCCATCTCAGCACCAGGAACTTGTCTTGGAGCAAACCCAACTGTCCCTGCAACCAGAAAGAGAGACAAGTGCCATCTCCCCCTCTTACTTTTAGTCCCCCTAGTCAAAGTCAAGGGCACAGCTGGCAAAATGACCTGGCTTGGGTCATGTGCCTGCATCATAGGATGCTGGGGAAAGGCAAACCCTTGGCATTTGCAGCCTCCATAGTGGGCGGGTATCTCTTCATCTCGTTAAGGTACGCGAGGCAGAGAATGCCCTAGACATGGAAAAGTGGTTCATAGGCTGGTGGTCAAGAGAAAAGTAATTGGCCACTACATAATACATTTTAGAGATTTTCATTAAAAATATAGAGGGAGGTAGGAATTTGAAAAGCAACAGCAGCTTAGAGGGAATTGTGATGGGGTAACTCAGGCAGCCAAGATGGCTCCTCATGAGACAAATTATCTCCTTCTCCCCTTAAAAATAGAATTTCTTCCAGTAATTTTATTACTAAGATTATCTGCTAATTAGTACATTGTTTGGGGTTAAACATACCTTTTTTAAGTAAAAAATTTACTTATATAGTAGTTAACATGTTCTCAATAATTTATAAATATATTCATTTGGTCATACTGCTTTTTTAACTCCTGCCTCTGAAAGCGTCACCGTTACTTTCCTTGGAATAGAGGTGAGGGAGATAAAAGAAAATTGGGGTCCATGTCAGGCCTGGATAAGGGGGTGCAAAATGGAGGATTCAGGGTATGGTGAGAGCATAGGAGGCCTGAAGGGACAGGGGGAGTGAATGCACAAAAAGAGCGGAATGGAAGGCAAAAAATACCACAGACAGATAGCTACTTTAAAGTTTTGTTTGAAATATCTGTCAACCAAGAAAAAGGAGAGAGCCATCTGTTAGAATGGCCATCACTGAAAAGTCTACAAATAGCGAATGTTGGAGAGGGTGTGGAGAAAAGGGAACCCTCAGACACTGTTGGTGAGGCTGTAAATTGATGCAGGCCCTGTGGAAAACAGTATGGAGGTTTCTTAAAGAACTAAAAATAGAACTACCATATGATCCAGCAATCCCACTCCTGGGCATATATCCAGGAAAGATTAAAACTCTAATTCAAAAAGATACATGTACCCCAGTGTTCATAGTAGCACTATATATAATAGCCAAGACATGGAAGCAACCTAAGTGCTCATCAACAGACGATTGCAGATCTTCCCAGCCCAGGGATCAAACCCAGGTCTCCTACATTGTAGGCGGATTCCTTCTCCAGGGGATCTTCCCAACCCAGGGATCAAACCCAGGTCTCCCACATTGCAGGTGGATTCTTTAGCAGCCAAGCCACAGGGAAGCCCAAGAATGCTGGAGTGGGGAGCCTATCCCTTCTCCAGCGGATCTTCCTAACCCAGAAATCAAGCCAGGGTCTCCTGCATTGCTGGTGGCTTCTTTATCAACTGAACTACTAGCAAAGCCATATACAAATGAATCTATATACAAACAGAAACAGACTCACAGACATAGAAAACGTGTGGTTACCAAAGAGGGGAACAAATAGCGGTACGGGATTAACAGAAACTATGTATAAAATAGGTAAGCAACAAGAATTTACTGTATAGCACAGGGACTTTACACAAATCATCTATAAGGGAACATAATCTGGAAAAATACAGAATCACTATGCTATCTACCTGAAACTAACACAATACTGTAAATCAACAGGAGTTCAATAAAAACATAAGGGGAAAGAAAAATACAAATTCTTCCTCGTGGACCCAAATGGATCCAAAATGTGGAGCATTATTACTCAGATTCAGTCTTATCATAGGCTCATTATTCCAAAATTTAAAAATTATTACAAAATAGCTTAAACTTTTACCATGAGATCTGATGGAAGCACTTAGGGAGATGCACCCTGTTCATCCCACTGCATGTGCCCTGAAGGGAGTTTTCACTCCAGTTTGGAACGACATGCTGGACACCTGGGGGAAAGGCTGGCCAGCTTCAGAACCAGGAACAACTGCTCTACCTAGTGGATACGGTATCTCACATGTGTGATGTCCACTTCCTTACACTGGCTGCTAGAAAGTCCCGTCAAACTGAGGCCAGTTCCAGAAATGTAAGCAGAATAGTGTTCATGGCATGTTTTCTAGATCCCGAGCTGTTCCTTGTTTTTCCTGTCTTTTTAGTATTTACCGCTCCTCTTTCCCTCTCCCATACTAAGAAAAAAATTGCAAGCCACCTTAAAAATCTTTTTTTGTAATGAGGTAGGGCAAAAAGTAATAAATATGCATATTGACATTTGCTTGGGAACCTAAAATGTAAATTCAACACACTAGCTCCCTATTCTGGTTAGACATCAGATCACAATTACATCTTCCTCAGATTCTCTGTTGTCCTGGTAACTGCTCTCCGCTTAGAGAACACAGAGGGTGATATCGCCCAAAAGGGTCTGGAAGGAGAGCAGGGGCGTATTAAGGAATTCTTTCTGATGTTCATAACCACACAACAAGCTGTGGCAGAATGGTAGCATGGAGCGGAGACAAGCCCTCCTCAGGTTACTCCCGTTGCGGTGATGTAGTCGGGCTTTGCTGCAGTTAAGTGGCTATGTACGTTATAATAACAAGATTGGCTATGGCACACCAAAAATATTGACAATGAATAGTACTTTGGATAATCACAGATTGCAAATCCTCTTAAACGCATTCGACTCTAACAGATATATTTAGACTTAGATGAACAGTAGCTGAGGGAATTTCTCAAAGTGTCAATTGGTGTGAATGAATAAAGATGGCTTTAAAGGAGCTATACTGCTTAGGGATTAAGGCCAACTGGAACAATTCACTTTTACAAAATAAGCCTCCAAGCTCAAGAGAGCAGCCCGTCTTTGTTTGATGGAGGCGTATACACTTCAACCCTCAGGACGTGTGCTGGCAATCCTGTGATGGTTCATCCCTGTCCATTTGTTCAAGGAAGAGGTTTTAATTGTACATTGATGGGAACTCGCAACTCCGTTGAGACAATCTTTGTAGCAACAACAAAGAGGGAAAATTTTTAAGTAGCCGTCATTTTTATTTTGGCTTAACAGATTTTAGCAGGAAGATTCTGAATATGAATCGGCTTCATTTTTAAATCCTAAAGAGAATTTCTGAAGCAGCCCAGAAGGTGCCACTTTAGTCGGAGGCAATTAAAAAAAGCCCAGAATAGCAAGAAAGAAAATCACACAATTTGTTTGGACATTGTATGGAAAAAAGTTACAAATTATATGAACTCCTTTCCTCCATCCTCCCTGAGTCTATTTGTTCTTGTTTACACTCCTACATAAAATTCTTCCTCAGTGTTTGGAGGTGGGGATGGGACAGGAGGTATGATGTAAATAGTAAGAAGAGTTTATATTATTTAAGATATTGCTTGTCATGTTTTAACTGCAACAAAGTCAAGTGTTACATGCACTTAACAAAACGGCCAGTGCAGTGACTTTCCTGGTGGTCCAGTGGCTAAGACTCCCCACTCCCAATGCAGGGTTTGATCTCTAGTCAGGGAAATCGATTCCACGTGCTCTAAGCAAGAGTTCACATGCTGCAACTAAAGATCCCTCATGCCGCAACAAAGACCCTGTGTGCCACGACTGAGACCCAGTGCAACCAATAATTAATTAATTATAAAGGGGGGGGGGTGGTACACTTTTGGATGGTACAGAATCTCTTCCCATAGGTGAGTTGTTTTTCTCAAGAGTTGAATTCCAGCCTTTAGTCGGTAATGTGGGCATCAGTAGAGAAAAGTAGAAACTGATTAAAAGTCATTTCTCTCTAGGTTTTTTTTTTTTCCCCCTTTCCCTTAAGGACCACCAGAGAATGCATTTTCAAACTTAAATCCTTTATAATGTTGAGCTACCTGAAACTATTAGAAATATGGTTCCTCGAACTGAAATGTCAACAGAGCGTACCCAGCTACTGGGATTCCCTGCAGGTACCACTTTTAAAGTGACCCGCACCATGCTCCTCCAGTGTGCGAGAGAGCTACTTAATGATGCATAAAACTAATTATTACAAAATAAGACTGAATCTGTATGGTAGCTGTTCACAATGTGGAAAATCACACTTTTTCATGGCCTATTTTCTTTTAAAATGTATGCCCTTTTCCCATCCTTAATGTGCTCTGTATATGTAAAATAAATACTCTTCGCAGCAGGACCCGGGCTTGGAGGCCTTAAAACCCAATAAAAGAGTCCTGTAGTTTAATGGTCCTTAAATGCTCAACATCTTTTTCACTTAATGTAAAATCCATCTGATCTAATAGCCGTGACTGAATTATAGATATATAATTTTTTTCTATTAAATGTTAATCTTCTGACTTGGCAGAGCAATAGAAGCTCTAAATTATTAAGAAGGCAATAACCTCTCTAAACTCTTTCCTGAATTCAGAATATTCCCAGGACTGCTATCTTGAAAAAAAAAAAACAAAAACTGCAAACCTATTTAAGATATAAAATAAAAATTGGGCCTATTAAGTACAATTTGATGCTAAATATCAGTTATAAGGGACATTATTTTTATAGATGTTTATCTTCTTTATTATTTCACTATATGTATGTATGTGTTTGTAGGTATGTGTATACAGATACACACTTATAACTGGAGAAGCAACCCTCACAAGTCCTGGCTCTTTTTCATTTACATATGACATTTTTGTAACCTTGCCTTTTTGGTTGAATTCATTCATCATCAATGTTTGTTCATGCAGGCATAAATAATGAAAATGCCCTCTAATGCATAAGTGATACCACATGTCCAATTATGCTAAACACAGTCTCAATGCCCAGAGAATCTTATTGAGTGCCATCTTTGCTGCAGTTTTTCTCTTTAAATCTCTACATCCATGATTCTCATGAGCCAAAAATCCATACGTGCAGTAAGAAACAGAGCCACGTTAAGAAGGTTAGTATGTACCTGGGGAGGCTAGTATAGACACTCTTGTTTCAAATACTCAAGCCCAAAACATAAGAAAGAATTCTATTTCCAACAACAAAGTCTTAAATCCAGTTTAGTTGGGAACAACACTGAATGAAGCGGGAGCTGAAACATCTATTTAGCATTTTGTGCATGATATATCTTCTGGTGCCGTTTGCTTTTTTTCTTTTTCTGAAAATTACTCACAGTAATTGTTTTTCCTCTCTGAAATTTATTCACAACATTCAGCAGCCAGGAGCAAGGTCCAGGTTCTTCTTCCCCCGCCATACATGTGCAACCATAATTTGCACAATTATCACAGGCAATTCTCTTTCAATCCTTATTTTGGTGCCTTTACTTTGATACATAGAACTTGTAGGATGAAAAGGATCACCACAAGGTTGTAGAATCCAGTGACGAGGAAGATAAAGAGACTGAAAGAAACAGTTTTCTTCCACCATGGGGAAGCGGATGTCAAAAGAAGTTTGTAATCACTACTGTCAATATTACCCACTTGGCATTAGTGTAAGCAGGCACTGATGTATCTAGTCATCATGGACACCAAAAATTAATCTGAAACTCTTCCCTTTTCTTCTTTGAAACAAGCAAACTGAAAACATGAGCCATGTTCTCTGCAGGTAAGAAGCTCGTGTATGAGACCAATATTCAGGTCTTTGTTAGAAGGAAGGTGGTTAACACTGCAGGCAAAAAAAGTGCTCATGTTCTAAAGCTGCAAGCTTTTTAAAGCACCAGTGAGCCAATGCATTTAGAATTACATAAAAAATTAAACTGTATAATATTGGTTAGGGACAAGAGGAAAGGTTTAAATAAAAAACAAGCTATAAGAAAGATTAAGTTTAATTCCCAGGTGGCGCTAGTGGTAAAGAATCCACCTGCAAATTCAGAAGATGCAAGAGGCCCAGGTTCAATCCTTCAGTAGGGAAGATCCCCTGGAGTAGGAAATGGCAACCTACTCCAGTAATCTTCCCTTGAAAACTCCCATGGACAGAGGAGCGTGGGGGACTGCAATTCATGGGGTCACAAAGAGTAGGACACGACTGAGCACACAGACACACACATCTGAAATTTTAGAACAGCACAGGTGTAGCTAGTGTTTGATGCTGTAAAAGTGCTTCATTCAATATGCCAGCAAATCTGGAAACCTCAGCAGTGGCCACAGGACTAGAAAAGGCCACAGTTTTCACTCCAATCCCAAAGAAAGGCAATGCCAAAGAATGTGCAAACTACTGCACAACTGCACTCATCTCACACGCTAGCAAAGTAATGCTCAAAATTCTCCAAGCCAGGCTTCAACAATATGTGAATCGTGAACTTCCAGATGTTCAAGCTGGATTTAAAAAAGGCAGAGGAACCAGAGATCAAATTGCCACATCTGCTGGATCATCAAATAAGCAAGTGAGTTCCAGAAAAACATCTACTTTTGCTTTATTGACTACGCCAAAGCCTTTGACTGTGTGGATCACAAACTGTGGAAAATTCTTCAAGAGATGGGAATGCCACACCACCTGACCTGCCTCCTGAGAAACCTGTATGCAGGTCAAGATGCAACAGTTATAACTGGACATGGAACAACAGACTGGTTCCAAATTGGGGAAGGAGTACATCAAGGCTGTATATTGTCATCCTGCTTATTTAACTTATATGCAGAGTACATCATGTGACATGCCAGGCTGGATGAAGCACAAGCTGGAATCAAGATTGCTGGGAGAAATATCAATAACCTCAGATATGCAGATGACACCACCCTTATGGCAGAAAGCAAAGAAGAACTAAAGAGCCTCTTGATGAAACTGAAAGAGAAGAATGAAAAAGTTGGCTTAAAACAACATTCGGTAAACTAAGATTATGGCATCTGGTTCCATCACTTCATGGCAAATAGATGGGAAAACAATGGAAACAGTGACAGACTTTATTTTGGGGGGCTCCAAAATCACTGTGGATGGTGACTGCAGCTATGAAATTAGAAGATGCTTGCTCCTTGGAAGAAAAGCTATGACCAACGTAAACAGCATATTAAAAAGCAGAGACATTACCAACAAAGGTCTGTTTAATCAAAGCTATAGTTTTTCCAGTAGTCATGAGTGGATGTGAGAGTTGGACTATAAGGAAAGCTAAGCACCAAAGCATTGATGCTTTTGAACTGTGGTGTTGGAGAAGACTCTAGAGAGTCCCTTGTAAGGAGACCCAACCAGTCCATCCTAAAGGAGATCAGTCCTGGGTGTTCATTGGAAGGACTGATGCTGAAGCTGAAACTCCAGTACTTTGGCCACCTCATGCGAAGAGTTGATTGATTGGAAAAGACCCTGATGCTGAGATAGACTGAAGGCAGGAAGAGAAGGCCGATGCGATGGACATGAGTTTGAGTAGGTTCCAGGAGCTGGTGATGGACAGGGAAGCCTGGTGTGCTGTAGTCCATGGGGTCGCAAAGAGTCGGACATGAATGAGCAACTGAACTGAAACTGAGCTAGTGCTTAGTTTAAAAGCACTAGCATTATTAAATTTTAAGATGTTCATTGCATTACTATTTTATTTTAAAGGTTCTTTATAATACTAACCCTTTGTTAAAAGGAATGAGCTTTTCTGATGAAGTAGAAGTGATTTAAAGAAAAAAAACAAGCAACAAACAGTAATAAAGCTTTCAATGAAGGGATTCAGTGATTCTTTCAGAGAGCACTCGTATCTTAGACAACTGATCTTCCTCTTGGCCTAAGTTCAGACTTCACAGTCTTTCTGAATACAGAACAGCAAAGCGACCAGCATCACACATTGTATATGTTTCATTTGTTAAGGCTTGTACAAGCTCTGCATTTGACATCCAAAGGTGAGTGAATGAGAAAATGAGATTAATTCAAGGAGGTTACTTGGTATTGCATTCTACATAGCTAACTGAAAATAGGTGTCATTCGATGAACATGGGTTTGGGTGGACTCCGGGAGCTGGTGATAGACAGGGGGGCCTGGCATGCTGCAGTTCATGGGGTCGCAAAGAGTCGGACACGACTGAGTGAATGAACTAAACTGATCTGTACTTTACACCCCATCATTCCCTACCCAGAATTCTCCAAAAATAGCAAATGGACTTGATCACCTTGTAAATCTCTTGCAAGGATGTTCAAAACAATATTCCACAGAAAAATGTTTTTTGATGGCTGAAGACAAAATAAAACATAAATAAACCCATACAGGGGTTCCCTTACCATTCCTAATAAGGAAAGTATAACACTGAAAATTATTCAGTTAAGAACTTCTCTACTCTAGAGCTTCAATAGGTGACTTAAAACTCATGAAATAGAACTCATGCTGAAGGACAACATTAAATATAAAATTTAAAGAATCTAAATATTGCTTATGTAAACTACATATACTTAACTAAAGAATTAAAAATAAATCCATTTCTGACTTTTCATTGTTGCTTCTATATTGAAGAACTAGGATAGTTTATTCTTTGGTGAGATAAGTTATTCTGATGGTCCTTTGTCCTTGTAATTCGCAAAAATGGGATCAAAAACCTGGTTCAGGATGCTCAAAGATTATTGATAAGGCACATTTTGCAATTAAAAAAAAACTTGGTTGAAATGATTCATTTGTGTAGTTTATTTGCTAATAGTCAAATTAGTAATTTTCAATCTGAATTGTAAATAAAATATTAACAAAATAACAAAACAAATAATCTTTCCTTAAGGAGACAGAAATAATAAAAATGGTTGGTTATAATATTTACTATAAACATGTCCAATTGCATTATTTTCTTGCTATCTATATTCTTACAGTTTACTATGTTCCTGCACTTTTGTCTAAATCCTTAAAGATCTGTCCTCTAAAATCCATTCTCTAATGCTAATTTTGCAAGAAAACTGCCTTTTACATTATTAATCTCATTAGTGCAATTTTCCTATAAATAAGTACAAAACATTTGGAGGATGCATCTATAATAAGTGCTTGGTTACTATAGTAGCAAATGTCAGAGTAATTACTAAAAAAAAATGTCTAAAACTTTTGACACTTTGAAAAATCTAGTATACCATTAATCATAGTTTCCTACATACTCTGGCAAGAAAAGTCACCACAAGTGAAAATTAAGATACCATTATGGAGATTATGAGGCAATTTTATTATGAATTCCTGATATATTCCACCCTTGCCTGTTCTTAACCTAAATGTAATTTAGCACTGCAAACCATCTGTGAAATGAAATTTACTTTAAAAGGCATAAATGTTACTAGTGTAAAAAGAAAAAAAACGTGCACCTCCCAAAGAAGTCAAAGGCACTCATTAAGTTACTTGAATAAAAATGGAACTTGGCCAAGTTACCATGTGTTCCTTGAAACTTCATGAGATCTCATGGCTTGACTGAAGACCTGAAAGATCTTTTGAGCCACTTAAAAGTGGCTCCCAACCCAATTAATTTCTCTGGGAGAAACCTTTAATTATTTCCACCTAACCCCTTTTCAAATGGACCCACTCAGTTGGCTCAGGTTTTACTGGGTACTCAATCAGTTAAAACAATCCAAGGCAAAGTGTTAATGTTGTTTGCCTAATTGTAAAATTAACATACACAGAATGTAAGATTTGAACTGATACTGAAGAACTCAGTAACATAGCTGTCTAAATTAAAAACCTACTGATGGATCAAAATACACTTTATTTTAATTATACTAGCACAGCAAGGCCCAGAAAGGCCATGAGGTTGCACGCAGAATGCTCAGCACTAGCAGAAGAGCCACCGTGGGGGGTGGGTGCCCGCTAGCACACGAGCCCCTGCCGCATCTGTATGATCTGCAGTAAGGCGGCCTGCACGTCCTCATCCATGTGACCCTGGGGAGAAAGGGGAGAGGGGAGAAGTATTTTATGTTATCTCCGTTCACACACAGATTCTTAAGACACGGGGCTTTGTAACAGGACTTTATTGGTTGTGATTCACCAAATGCTAAATCCTCACCATCGTGGTGACATTCTCAACATTTTATTGGAAAGCAGAGTAGAGTTCTATCGTGGAAAGAAGGACAATCAACGTAAAAGTAGTACACACCAGTGCCTCTAACTGTCTAGTATCAGAGAACAGATGGACAAACTTCCTTCTAGAAAAAGAAGTAAAAAGTAAAAAGACAAACTTCTCTTTTTACTAATGGCTCAGATGATAGAGGCAGCATAAGTTACAGATGAGCAAAGTAAACTACTACAAGGAAAAGTTTCTTTGGCTTCTGCCAAGTTTTTTTTTATCAGAAAAGTAATTAATGAAAATTCCTATATTTATATTTTTTACATAAATAGGATCATATATATTGTTTTGCAATTTGCCTTTCCACCTAATGTCACAGAAATCTTTTCCAGGTTATTGCTTATTTTTATTCATTTATTTATTGGACACACCACATGGCTTGTAGGATCCTAGTTCCCCAAGTAGGGATCAAACCTGGATCCATGGAAGTGAAAGCCAGAGTCTTAACCACTAGAATTTCCTGCCTTAATTATTTTAAATCATTGTATAATATCCCATTGTGTGTATGTATGATAATTTCTTTATTCATTCTCTCAAAAATAGACATTTATGGAGTTTCCAATCTTTCACGCAGGTTCCTAGAGAAGAAACTGCTGGGTCAAAAGAGCAGGCTCAATTTTTAAATTTTGCTAAGTACTACAAAATCTCCCTCTACAGAGATAATGACAAGCTACACTCCTACCAACAGGGTATAAGTGTCCATTTCCCACAATGTTCTGAACAGTGCTACAGATTATCCTTTTCTTTAATATTTGCCAATCCCAGCAGTGAAAAATGGCACCTCCTTCTTTATTTCCCCTTTTACTAGTTATGTTGAGGTCTTTCAACATGAATGTTATCCGCTTATATTTACAAAGAGACACTTTAAAGTTAAAATGATGGCAAGAGGTTGACTAAATGCAAGTCAATATGGTGGGCTTACAACACCCACCCTCCTTCCCTTTTCCTTTGCTTGAGTACTTGAATGCATTTCAGCATGACACTTCCTACTAATATAAAAAGTTTAGCTTCCAAAATCTGTTTCTATAACAGCGGGATGTTTAAATTCGAAACATTAGCCATAGTTGACTAAACTGAATTTCTTAGTTAACTTTATGATGCCAGAAGGCAAGACTATTTCATATGCCAATTGCTTTTGTTATGTTTCATTAGGAGTCAGTAGAAAATAATTTCGAATCTCAGAAGCATACATGATAAAAAGTTGATAGGCTTGTTAGCTTTGCTGTCTTTCAATATGCTGCTCCCCGCCTTGGCCAGTATCAGAGCCAAGCAAGTTCACCCTCACTCACACAGAGCTTCTATACTTTTCTACTATTTTCCCTCCAAAGAACTCCCCATCCTGCTGCCCGTCAACAGTCTTCTCTAATAATTACAATAATAACAACTTTCAAACCCCAGCTTATCTTCTATCTACTCAAAAGAAAGCAGCCAAAGAGACTACCATATTATTCATCCTTTTCCATTGGTTTCCCCTTTATCTCCTACAGAAAAGGCAGGCCTTTTTAAGAAATTGATACTGTAAAAATCTCTTCCTTTTTATTTTACCTAGTTCTTTTTCTAAAAATGATCTTTTTTTTTTTTTTCAGTGTGGACACTTCAAATCCTAAACAATTTCTATTACATCTCACCTGCTTATTGCTATTCTAACATTGTCTCAACTGTCTTCCCAAAAAATCTATCCTGAGAATTTTGGAGATGCTGATCATGTTTCTACAGAGTATTAAGTATAAAACACTTCATATGTTAAACATATTTCTTGGTGTGATTTTTTAAATAGTTTTCTCATTACACCCCTCAAGAAAGCAATCTGTGGTCTTACGCTTCACTGAGATTAAGGCTCAATAAATAAATACTGCTGATATTCTAACAGAACCTCTGTTTTCTTATATTATTACGATTCTGTGCACACTTGTCACTTTTTTGGTATTCTCTACATTTCAAAGAAACACTTCTGAGCTACCAAGAAACAGCGAAGTTCTTCCTGCTCTCCTCTTTCAGCAACAGCCATGTGTGGATGTCAAGGCATTATCTCCAGCTAGCGATACTAGTAATGTGTGCCGCCATCACATGTTGCCAAACTGTCTACAAAATGAGTGACAAGCAGATGGAGACAACACTAAATTTAAGATGCTGTGTTGCCACACAGCTTTGTAAATTTCTCTGGGAGACATGCAACCCATGATTAAAAGAAACAATTATTTTAAAATAAGCATATGGGGGTACAACTACGTTAAACATCAATGACTTTCACATAAATTTACTGGAAAATAAAGAATTATTTTCTCTAAAATGATATCCTATCCAAAGGAGGAGTTCTACTTTACCTGCGCAGCACTAAGAAGGTGTGTCCGATAAATTGCAATTACTTCTTGGTGCTGTCTGTCGGCATCCTACAAGTGGGAAAGATGGGGAGGTCAGACTATCAGCATTCAGTTTTCAAACACATGGAGGCCTGTAACAATGCTGCCCTCAGGCCTGATGCTTCTAAACAGTAGTATTATTAAAGCGCTCCTGCTATATTGCAATAACAAACCACCTTGGACCCACCAGATGCAAAATTCCATAGCAAAACAATAGTATAAACTTTTCTAAAGAAAGTATGGGAACATTCACAGTGAAAGCAATGCCGCTCATCCTAGGTAATATGAAATTATTGCCTTAGATCACATCTAATGCCATGAAATTATCCAGACACTTATCAACGTATGCTTTAGATTACTGCAAAAACTTCCCATCTCATCACCTGTCTCTGGACTTTATTCCCTTTCATGCTACTGAGACTCAGGTAACTCTGTCTCACATCACTTTTCACTCAAAAATCTTGGGTGACACCTCATTATCTGATATCTAATATCTCATATCTGTAAGAGGGAACTGGAACTCATCAGCTTGATTCTCAACAGCCTCCACAACTGGGCCTCAATCACAGCTCCCAGGACCAGCCAGCCCAGCACCCTTTTACTACCCTGAGGCACGCACGCCACTTGATTTCATTTCCAGGCCTTGCTTCACACCGTTTCCTCTGCCTGCGGGAGGCTCTGTCTTCCTTTCACCTACCAAAACACCATCCATATGCAAGTTCAGCCCAGGTACTCCCTCCCTCTTTCAAACTGGCTCCTACCACATCAGTAAGCTTTCCTTCCTGGCAATTCATATCACTTAGATCCCGGGACCATATACTCAATTCTATATTTGATATTTTTGTCCCACTATTTTACTTTTTATGGATATGTATTTTGCCTAACTACCCAGAACCCTTGGGGACAGGGACTGTATACTCTCTTTATCCCTGACAGTGCTTAGCACAGTGTCATGAACATAATAAACAATAAACAAATATTTCCAAATACTGAAAAATCCACCACATCCTTTTGGTAAGATCCAAATTAGCAATATGTCATCATTAATCTGTAGGCCAAGAGTGTTATAAAATGAACACTTTAAAAAATAACTTTCTTCTATTCAAAAACAACTCACAACAAATTCCTATAGATTAGAAAAACAGCACCCAACAATTTACATTTGATTGGGCTAAATTTTACTTAGCCTCACAGCTCATTCAACTAAAAAAAGGAAACAAGCAAGCAATCAGTTCATATTATCCTATTCTAAGGATGAGGAAGCCAAGGATTAAGGGAAATGTATCATGTCACTCTCTTTTAAGTGGCAGGGCTTAGAACTGAGCTCCCAACTTCACCTTCTTAATCCAGATGTTTTCTTTTAATATATAAAGGAGATACATATCCACAAAGGTATTTATGAATGTATACATATATATACACACACACACATATTGCCTTTTAATATATATAAGGATATAATGTATAAAAACCATAGGAATGCCTACCTTTATTCATAAGGATAAAAGATTATTTAAAAAAGCGTGCTCTGTTGTGTCTAACTTTTGTGATTCCATGAACTGTAGCCCGCCAGGCACCTCTGTCCATGGCATTTTCCAGGCAAGAATACTAGAGTAGGTTGCCATTTCCTACTCCAGGGGATCTCCCTGACCCAGGGATGAAACCACGGTCTTCTGCATCTCCCGCATTGGCAGGCAGGTTCTTTACCATTGTGCCACCTGGGAAGCTTGCTTTAAAGTGAAAGTGAAAGTCACTCAGTCGTGTCCGACTCTTTGTGACCCCATGGACTATACCATCCATGCAATTCTCCAGGTCAGAATACTGGAGTGGGTAGCCTTTCCCTTCTCCAGGAAATCTTCCTACCCCAAGGATCAAATCCAGGTCTCCCACATTGCAGGCAGATTCTTTACCAGCTGAGCCACAAGGAAAGCCCAAGAATACTGGAGTGGGCACGCCTATCCCTTCTCCAGGGGATCTTCCTGACCCAAGAATCAAACAGGGGTCTCCTGCATTGCAGGCAGATTCTTTACCAATTGAGCTATCAGGAAAGAAGTGGACCAAAATTTTAGAGTCTGCAACAGTTGGAAAGCTATCAGATTTGGAGTAAGTCCCAGGATTAAATCCTAGCTGTATGATCCCAGGCATATTTTCGTCTTTGTTTCCTTAAGAATTAAATGGGGGGCTAAATAAAACCTTGTAGGACTGTGAAGAAGATCAACTTTAAAGATCAAGCACATAAAATGCTTAGTATAGTGCCTGGTACATAATAAGCACACAAAAATGATATCATATCATAGTATAAATAATTTCTAGCAAAAATGATTACATTCTTGGATCTGAACACAGCCACAAATTAATCTGATTTCTAAATAAGATTTTACAAACAAGCAAAGGTGACCCTGCACATATCAGCATGAAGCCCTGCAGGTCCCAGGTACTCACCGCCAGCTGCTGCTGCAGGGACCGGACCTGCTGCTGCAGGCCGTCAATCAGCTGACTCTGCCTCTTGCTGGGACTCCCACTCCCATAGGTGAGCTGGGAAAGGCCATTGAGGGCCTGTTTTAATCTCTCCACATCACTGAGCAGTTCAGTTATCTTACGAAAAAAGAAAAAGGGTTGTGGGAGAAACACGCATTAGTCACATATTCACCTGTAAGGAACATCTTTACACAGAGCTCATTCTCTGAGACACAAAATTCACCTTTACATACCAGAAAACTGAGGAAGGAATACTGCCAAGACTGTTTCAACAGTATGTGCAGTATATGATTTTCTCCCAGTACAGGGAGAATCTTTCATAGTTAAGGAAATCAAGTAAAATCCTAATATATGTTTGGTATGTGGGTGTGCGTGCTAAGTCACTTCAGTCGTGTCCGACCCTATGAACAGTATCCCACCAGGCTCCTCTGTCCATGGGATTCTCCAAGAATACTGCAGTGGGTTGCCAAGCCCTCCTCCAGGGGATCTTACCGATCCAGGGATCGAACCTGTGTCTCTTATGTCTCCTGCATTGGCAGGCAAGTTCTTTACCACTAGTGCCACCTGGGAAGCTCCCTGGTATGTAGTATGTGCTTACTAAGTGGCAACAACTGTAAGTGGGAAATTAATAACTTGTTATCATAATTTCATATTATATCCATAACTGATTTCCAAACAAGGTGTGAGCACTAAAGTTCTAGGTCATGTGAGCAGACATGCCAGAAGGTCAGCACTTGCACCACTCCACTGGGCTGAAGCTGGGCTGTGTCACTGCATTCCCAGCACTAAACATAGCCCCTGGAAGGTAGAAGGCATTTAATAATTATTTGAATGGGTAAAATAAAACTGCATTCAATCTCCCTGATTTCTCATCTTCCTAATACATACTTTATTCAACTACCAGTTTTGAAAATGTTATTGAGCACCTGTTCTGTAAATTGTACAATGAGAATGAACAGTAAGAAGGAAAGATAAGTTATGACTCTGCTCTTAAAAACTGGCTGGGAAGACCACCCATATCATTCTGACATGGTAATATATATGCTGTGAAAGTGAAGTAGTTCAGTCATGTCCAACTTTTTGCAACCCCGTGGACTGTAGCCTACTAGGCTCCTCCCTCCATGGGATTCTCCAGGCAAGAATACTGGAGTGGGTTGCCATTTCCTTCTCCAGGGGATCTTTCTGACCCAGGGATTGAACCTGGGTCTCCCGCATTGCAGGCAGATGCTTTAACCTCTGAGTCACCAGGGAAGGCCTGTAAATGGATGTCAAAACACAACATACATTTTGGAAGAGGAACTGTTTACTGTAGGCTAGATCGGCCAGTGAAGGCTTTAGGAAGGAGAGTTAAGTGAAGATGTGGGCATTAAGAAATGTAGAGAATTTGAGCAGGTAGAAAGGAGGGGCAAAGACATTCTGTCTAAAGGAAGATAAAATGTACAGTGAGTTGGAGGGCTCAATTTACTGGTATGAGTGAGTTTCAAGATTCTGGGAGTCTTCAAATTCTGGGAGGCTCTGCAGTGTCTTCTGCTTCTTGCAGCCCAGAAACACAGTTTAATATTTTTCCTTTCCCATTCTTTAAGTGCCCTAAAAACCCCTAGGTTTTGATTATTCATTTTTGAGGCAAGCGAATCTTGAGTCTCCCTATCTTTCCACAGTTCTTGCCTGAACCAGATGAGAAAACAAAAGGAAAACTGCTTTTGATTTCTGTTTGTGTAACTTTACCTTTTTCTCAACTCTGTTTTGTTTTTGTTTTCGGCATATTCACAGTCACACTAAAAAGGAGGCATTTAATGATCACTTTGTCGATGCTTTGGTAAACCTGTCTTGTGGAGTGCTACAGTAAACAGTCCTATCGTATGTACCCTGGCAGTTCTGCCCTGGGGTTGCCAACACCAAGCCATGCTTCCCTAAAGTGTTATCATTACCTTATTATCTTTTGCTTCGATTTGTTTGGCAGATTCCTGTATCCTTCTCTGTAGCTCTGTGATGGTTGTTAAGGATTTGTCACATCGTTCCTGCTGATCTTTGATTTCTTGCTCAATGCTGAAATGGAGCAATTCCTTCTCATCTTTAGCAGACAGTTCCTTCTTTTTGGCATGCAAAACCTCCTCACATACTTCCTCATACTTCCTATTCAGATTGGCCAATTTTTCGTTTAAGTTGGAAATCTGTGTCTCCAAATCGCTTTTCGTTGCTTTATATTTCGACAAATCAACCACCTCCCTAGTCTCTAATTTTTTTAGCGCTTGTTTAGTATTCTGAATCTCAGACTGGAGTTTGGAGACCTCTTCGGTTTTGTTTTGGCTTTCTTCTTCCTTTTCTCTCAAGCTAGCTTTTATGATTCCAACTTCTTTCTCAAATGCTTCCTTAACCTGCAAATGCTCAGCCAGGGGCACAGAGGAGTTCTTCTGATTCTCCAGCACCTGCCGCAGTTGGGTCACTGTCTGCTGCTCTTTCTCGTAACATCTCTGCTTAGTCTTCAGTTCCTCCCTGAGTGTCTCGATTGTACCACTAAGAGATTTTTTCAGGGACTCAACCTGTTCCAGCGGAACATGCTGCTTCTGCAAAAGAGTTTGTGCTGCAAGGATCTCAGAAGTCTGCTTGGCATTTTCCTCCACAAGCTTCTCTTTCTCCTTCTTTGCCTCTGTGTATTTCTGCAACAGGTCTTTTAACTGTCTGTTCAGCTCTTCTGTTTTTCTGCTTAATGCTCTTTCTGTTTCATGAGAATTCTCAACGAGAACACTCTTATCCTTTAGATCCTTCTGAAGAGTGAGGATCTCCTTCTTTAACTTGTCATTCTCTTGCTTGCACTTCTTGGCCTCTTCTTCGCTGGTATGATACTTCTGTGTCTGCTGGGATAATTGTTCTTTAAGTTCTTTTTCAGTGGCTTTAAATTTTCTCTCACATTCTTCCAAGCTGATGATCGGAGCATATTTTAGCTTGATGCATTCCTGTATCGTGTCGAGTTCTCTTTTCTGGGCTGCGATCTCAGCATGCAGGGTTACAATCTCCTCCTGGCCTTTTTTGTAGTTAGCCAGTATTTCAGCGCTGTTGTCCTGGACCTTCTTCATGCTCTTCCTTATGCCACTCATCTTTTCTTCATGCTCTCTTAGGCTGATGTACTCAGCTTTTACTTGGTTCTGAGTATTCTCCAGATTTCTTTTTAATATTTCATTCTCATCTTTTATTTTCACAAATTCTTGATTTATATCTTCACACTTCTTCTTCACATCTACTAATTCTCTATTGGTTTTATCCAATGTGCTACTCAAGGCAGTTTTGATCTCTTCATGGGTTTTCACTGGCACATACTGATGACTCATGGTCTTTTTCAAATCATTGTTTTCAGACATGAGTGAATATATTTTCTCTTGGTCTTCACCACATTTTTTATTCAGTTCAGACAGCTGCTTCTTAAGTTCAGTGATATTGGATTTCAGAGCCATCATCTCTTTTTCGTGTCTCTCAGGAGGTATGAACACAGTTTCCAGGCGGCTGACATTCTTACTTAAACTGGCATTTTCCATAAGCAACTTCTCCATTTCCAACTTCTTTTCTGTATATTTGTGTGTCACATCTGAAAGCTTTTTATTCAAATCATCAACAATTACATCATGTGACTTTTTCATTTCTTCACTTACTTTTAAAGGGACATAATGATTTTTCATTTCAGTTGTTAAGTTATGTACTTGTTGCGTAAGGAGCTTATTATCCAGGCAGACCTTTTCGATTTCCTTTTGTAACGTCTGATTTTTTGATGTTAACTCAGTGATCCTCTTCCCAAGTTCTCCTGACTTTTGCTCTAATCTGCTCTTGAGCTGCTCATGTTCCTCTGGTTTGACGTGCTGAGCCAGTTTGGCCTTCAAATTCTCAAGTTCTCTCTTTAATGGTCTAACTTCATTAAGTGATCTTTCATACTCTCTTTCCACATCTATTAATTTTTTTGCCTTCTCGTTTACTTCATTTGATAACAAGCTCTTCATGTTTTCAAATTTCTCTGCTGGAACAGAAAGGGCCAGCTTGGCTGACAAGTCCTTTAACTGGCCTTCCATCTCAGTGAGCTTCCTTCCTCTCTTCTCTCGCTCCAGTTCACACATGCTCAACTCCTTCTGCAGTCGCTTATTCTCTTCCATCAGCTTGCCCTCATCTCTCTTAAACTCTTCAACTAACATTTCATTTTGTTTGATTTGGTTTCTCAACTTCCCCACTTCTGCAGACGCACCTTCATATTTCACTTTCATGTCTTTCAACTGCTCCTTCAGTTCCTCCATCAGTCTGTGGTTCCCAGTAGCTGCATCACTTGTCAGGTGCTCTTTCAAGGCAAGAAAATGTGTCTGCATTTGTTTCACTTTACCTTCCGACTCATACATTCTCTTCTGCACGTCTTTCAAGGCATCTTCCAGCTGCTTTACCTGCTCGTCTGAGTCCTCTTTCACCCTCTCACACTCCAGCGCTAAGGCTCTGCACTCCGCCACCTTATGAGCCAGTTCATTTTGGAGTTTGAGTCTGTCCTGTTTTGCTGAATCACAGAAAGTTCTCATCGCTTCTAATTCTTTCTTTAAAATTTCGTTTTCCGAATATGAGGCTTGGTTAGGTAAGGCTAGCTCCAGTGGTCTTAACATAGATCGGCTTTGCATATGGACTGGCATGCCTGTGGAAGTACACTGCAAAAATAATAGTAACACAATAAAATATCAATCCCAAAAGCCTAAAGAAGACACTTATTTACCAAACTTATAAAGTTGCCACATCATCAGTAGCCAAAGGGTTTCCAGACTAGTATATTAGAAAAACATAGTAGTACTGATTTTTGAGGTAAGAAAAACAGTTCTAGGCATGATTTCCTTGATGCAGTGACATTTGGAAAGCCTGTTCACTTTACGTGTATTTCTGGCAGACCAAAGAAGGAAACAGTTGTGGCCTCTGGGGACTTTTTTCTCTTTCTCTTTTTATAATATCTACCGATGAATGTCAACTGATCAAAATCCATTTACTATTTCTATGTCTTATGGCACATAATCTGCTTAGAACTTCAAATTCTGAAGAAAGTCATCAGAACCCTTGAGTAAAAACAAGGGTTTTGCAATTTTAAATCTGCAAATAATTTTATAGAATGATATATTATTATCTAATAACATATATTGACCTCTGAGTTCCCTCAATGCTAACATCAGTGTAATGTTTAAATTATAAAAATAATACCAAAATAAACCTAGCTATTATAAGAATCAAGAGAATGATATTAATCAATTCACAAAATATAAACATGTTTTCTTCTTTCAAACAGAATGATAAATTAGAATTTACCATACACTCTTACTACAAAATTGAATCAACATCTTGTTTCTTCTATTAAATGCTGACAAAAAGAAGTATAATTTAAGTTCTCACTGAAATATATCATAAGTACCAGAACACAGAACATATAATCATGAAATATTAAATTTAACTATTTCTATTTTTCCCTATCCACCCTATTACAGTAAGGGCTCTTTTAAAATACTGATAAAAGCCATGTGCTATGAGTATGTCCTACTATTTTAATAGGCAGGTTTTACTGTTGTTCACTTCAATTAACACTGCCTTCCCATTGATGAAGAAGAAAACCATGCTGTGCCTAGTCGCTCAGTCGTGTCTGATTCTTTGCAATTTTATGGACGATGGCCTGCCAGGCTCTTCTGTCTATGAGATTCTCCGGGCAAAAAATACTAGAGTGGGTTGCCATTTCCTCCTCTGGGGGATCTTCCCAACCCAGGGATCAAAAACATGTCTCCTGCATTGGCAGGTGGATTCTTTACTACTGAGCCACCTGGGAAACCCAAAGAAGAAAATTAACAACATGGAATAATTTCTCAGCCTCAGTCTGCTTTCGACTTACCAATTATCTTTGGACTAAGACTACTATAATTCACCAACAAATTACTTACACAGCTTCACAATTCTCATACTTATTTTACTACAATCAAATATTTATCTTATCTTCTTAAATATTATTCAGTTAATTGACATCCATTCTCTCAACTTAGAATCTTAGAAGTTTCCAACTTAGAGGGACCCTAGACATCATATAGGCTAATTCACTCTGCCCACGGATGATGAAGGTATATATATAAAACCTTTAAAAGTCCAAATATTTATCAGTTCTGCAGTTCATAGAGGGTACTAGGAAGGCAAACCTTGTATCCACTGGAAACTAAAAGTGAAGAGCAGCTAAGCAATAGAATCAGACAACACTCCCTCTTGGAAGCTTTATTTTGAGGTGAAGTGAAGTGAAGTCGCTCAGTCATGTCCGACTATCTGCCACCCCATGGACTGTAGCCTACCAGGATCCTCTGTCCATGGGATTTTCCAGGCAAGAATACTGGAGTGGATTGCCATTTCCTTCTCCATTATTTTCAGGTAAATTTCCCAAATATAGAATACACATTTGAATTCCAGGAACAATACATCTCAAAGTCAAAATGAATGCCTTTTGAATTATTCATACCTGTCTCCCCTGTAAATGGGCAATTACGAAGAGTTGGCCAACTGCTGTTAAAGAATAGAGGCCTAATATCAAAGACAATGAAATTGTAATTCAAATCTTTTAAGTCACTGTCACCAAAAATACTCTAGACGGCACTAAACAGCGTATCTGCTTTTACTAAACTCAAGACCACAAGACCAATTTTTCTTTGATAATGAAAACTTAATTCAATGTATATATAGATGATAAATAAACAATGCTGCTTTCCTCCTTTTAAAAAGGCACAAATATTTTTATAAATATTTTTTTAAATAAAACATTACCTGTGATTCTGTCATGTACATCTGACCTTGTTTAAGAAGCATATCTTCTTTCCCTAAATAAATCCAAATAAAGGATACCTTAAATATCCATACCAAAGAAGGCTAAGCATTAATTTGGTGTTATTATCTCCTTTATTATTCAAATAAAAAAGAAGCATGAGTTACAAAATAAAATTACCCTGTTCTAAAATGGCCATATTTTAACTTATTTTTCTATATATATAAGGAAAGTATGTATATTCTTTTGAGTAGATATGAAGTTGGTTTTTAGAATTATGTAAAACTGTTAGGCTAAATAAGTTAAATGATTATTATAAAATATGTATGTTAATAGTCAAAATAAAAATGATATCATTTGCAATTTATAGGATAAATATTACAACTGTACTTAGCTAAGGAATAATTTAATATTCGATAGGAAGCAAAAAATTAGATTTTATAGAGAAACTTTAAAGTTGGAGAATAAACACAGTGAAGATTAATTATGTAAAGTCTTAAAATAATAAAGAAATATTTATGGAACATCTAAATTCTAAAATGCTTACCTGCATGAGGTTATATCCAAAGATTTTTCCAAATCAGAAAACTATGTTTACATCTCTTTCAATAAAGAGCAAGTCCCAAATATCATAAGTTAAATGTCTTAACAATCAATATGCAAATCTGGTAATTTGTACAGCACACAATTTAAAAATTTAGGTCCTAAGGAAAATCAGAGCCTTAGTGATTAGCAGATTTTCTGCTAAGAGACTACAGGAGTCATTTTAACCTCTTCCCTGCGCCATGCTGAGGTATAAGATACAAGTAGTTGATGAAGTTTTGCAGCAGGAGTATCATATATAGTCAGAAAAAACATTCTTTTTTGCTTAAACTGGGTGAACTGTAATGATAATCTATACTTTTATACTTACTGAAATGACTTCCTGATCCTAAATGATCACTCTGAAATCAGAAGAATACATTAAAACATTTTAGATGAATACTGCTTCAATTTTGTTAAATTCTATATCTATTTTAGCTCTAAATGATCCAGTCATAAAACCACATTTTCAACATTCCTTGTTTCTCCTGGGTATTATTCTACTCAAACTCACAAAAAGGCAAAGCACAATTAGCGAGATCAGTTGGGAATAAACTACTTCACTAAGCATTTTAATAAAAGCAGCAAGTATTTCAAGAAAAAACTTTGACTGTTCAAAAGAAAAGCAAGCTCCAAATGAACTGAAACAACTTTGAATACGTACTCTCTGCTGCTTCTTTACCTCAAAAGGAAGGAAATGCCACATTCTCACCAAGAAATCAATTTACTATATCACCATTGGGGAGCAGAAACCTTAACTCATCAACTATGAAACATTAGCCTAACCCTTTATTTCAGATTTATAAAATGCTAATTACCTTTGAAGGTAACAGAGACAGAGAGCAGGAAATAAAACTGAGGCAAAGAACTGCATATAGTTCATAATAAATCCACCAATGCATCAGTTAGGAAAAGGAGAAAAAGAGAGAAAATTTAGATACTCTGAGTTAAAGTATACTTGGATTGATCCCTATCCCAAGTTAGCCAAGTACAAAGAACCTAACAGAAATTAAAATACTATACTGTCAAGAGTAAAGATATGCAGATGTACATCATGTTTCTATATTTGTCTATATTCATACTAATGGCTGTGTGTCAAACTCTGGTAAGTGACCATGATAAAAACGGCCCACAGTTCAATAACTAAATTAATGTCCCACTAATACTTATTGCCCCAAGGGTATGGGAAAAGATCTGTAAACTTAGGTAAGCTCTTTGTTCTAAATAATATGTAATACTAGAATCTGCAGTAGGTAGTAAATGGGCTTATAGATGAATGGGTGAAGGGAGGCCATGGCACATAAGAAATTCGAAAAACTTAGTTTGGACTTATTACCTTGCCTTGATGACTCAAATGACAACAAATGCATGAGTTACAACATAAAATTAGCCTTGTTCTAAAATATCCATGTTTCCCAAACTTGTTCTGTAAAAATAAAGAAAATGCCTACATATTAAGTACCACACAGTTGCACTCATCTCACATGCTAGACTAAAGTAATGCTCAAAATTCTCCAAGCCAGGCTTCAACAATATGTGAACCATGAACTTCCAGATGTTCAAGCTGGTTTTAGAAAAGGCAGAGGAATCAGAGATCAAATTGCCAACATCCGATGGATCATCGAATAAGCAAGACAGTTTCAGAAAAACATCTATTTCTGCTTTATTGACTACACCAAAGTGTTTGACTGTGTGGATCACAACAAACTGTGGAAAATCCTTAAAGAGATGGGAATACCAGACCACCTGACCTGCCTCCTGAGAAATCTGTATGCAGGACAGGAAGAAACAGTCAGAACTGGACATGGAACAACAGGCTGGTTCCAAACAGGAAAGGGAGTACGTCAAGGCTGTATATTGTCACCCTGCTTATTTAACTTATACACAGAGTACATCATGAGAAATGCTGGGCTAGATGAAGCACAAGCTGGAATCAAGACTGCTGGGAGAAATATCAATAACCTCAGATATGCAGATGACACCACCCTTATGGCAGAAAGTGAAGAAGAACTAAAGAGCCTCTTGATGAAAGTGAAGGAGGAGAATGAAAAAGTTGACTTAAAGCTCAACATTCAGAAAACTAAGATTATGGCATCTGGTCCCATCACTTCATGGGAAATAGATGGGGAAATAGTGGAAACAGTGGGAGACTTTATTTTTTGGGGCTCCAAAATCACTGCAGATGGTGACTGCAGCCATAAAATTAAAAGACGCTTACTCCTTGGAAGAAAAGCTATGACTAACCTAGACAGCATATTAAAAAGCAGAGACATTATTTTGCCAACAAAAGTCTGTCTAGTCAAGGATACGGTTTTTCCAGTAGTCATGTATGGATGTGAGAGTTGGACTATAAAGAAAGCTGAGCGCCAAAGAATTGATGCTTTTGAACTGTGGTATTGGAGAAGACTCTTGAGAGCCTTTGGACTGCAAGGAGATCCAATCAGCTCATCCTAAAGGAGATCAGTCCTGCGTGTTCATTGGAAGGACTGATGTTGAAGCTGAAACTCCAATACTTTGGCCACCTGATGCGAAGACCTGACTCATTTGAAAAGACCCTGATGCTGGGAACGATTGAGGGCAGGAAGAGAAGGGGACCACAGAGGATGAGATGGTTGGATGGCATCACCAACTCAATGGACATGAGTTTGGGTAAGCTCCGGGAGTTGGTGATGGACAGGGAAGCCTGGCGTGCTGTAATCCATTGGGTCACAAAGAGTTGGACATGATTGGGCATCTGAACTGAACTGAACTAAGTATTACACATAATGCAGCAATGCTGGTGGCAGTTTATGAAGACTTTCAAGGGAGGTGAGATAGCAGTGGATATTCCATATTACAAATAACGATTCCTTAGTTTTTAATAACGGCTTTCATAAACACTGGGTCACAAATAAAGCAGACCTTATAATTTTCTCTTGGATGGTTAAAAATCATTTCCAGCATAAAAATTCATTTGATTGGGGAAAATGTCCCCATTATACTGAATGCAAAAACTTATAAAATAGGATGTATAATAAGATTCCATCTGATGAATTCATGTATATAACAAAAGTTATGTACAAAGAAGGGGCTTCCCAGGTGGCTTAGTGGTAGAGAATCCTCCAGTCAACGCCAGAGACACAGGACACACGGGCTTAACCCCTGGGTTGGAAAGATCCCCTGGAGGTGGAAATGGCACCTTCCTCCAGTATTCTTGCCTGGAAAACCCCATGAACTGGGGAGCCTGGTGGGTTGCAGTCCATGGGAGTCACAGAGTCAGACCCGACTCAGAGACTGAGTGCACACACACATACATGTACACAGAAAGGTTTGAAAGGATGGTCAGGTGCTAAGAATACCACATCAGCATAGATGAGCTTTGTATCAGCATAGATTAGCCTTGTGTCAGCATAGATTAGCTGTGTCTAGTTCTGCACTTCATAGAAAAGGAATTATGCAGTAAGTGCTCTTTGCATCTGATTTCTTTCCTCCAGCATTATATCTGTGAGTTACATCCATGTCTTTATATTCTTTTTCATAGCAATACCCGTTTTTTTTTTATTTACAAAGAAAAATTTGACTTTTGCTATGTATTTTGGAGTTATATCTCATAATAAAGATAAAAGACTCACATTGGAATCAGCTACTCTCTTCAGCGACCCCAGTGCTGAACAACATTTATAAAAATATGTATTATGGCCTTGCAAAACACATCTATTCAGTTGCAGGTCTGGAGAGTGGTCACCCTTGGTTCAGGGAGCATGAGGAGGCTTCTGGATAAAGGTGATGTGCTATTTTCTGATCTAGGAGGTTTGATTTGTGAAATTTGTGAAAATCCTTCAACTTATCCACTTTAACATATACTTTTTAACATATATTGCATTTTGAATAAAAGTTTTTAGAAAAAAATAGTCTTGGAAAAACTAAGAGCTAACTGAGTCAACAAAAGATAAGTATATGACCTGAGCCTTATTAACACACTACCCTCACCAAACAAGTTTGTACATGCACCAGGCTCTTTCTGAGATAATCCTGGAATTACCACTATTCATTTAAATGATGCTTTTTATTAACACTATCAGAATCACTGTAATTTTACAGGTAAAAGTATGACATCTTGAAATGGTAAAAATGGACAAAGAGGAAGGTTGGGGAAGAGAAACTGGAACTGAACTAAATATTCGTTTAGTCAATTTCAATTATTTCATTTAAACTTTACGACAACTCTGCGGGAAACGGGACAATCACCCCAATTTTGCCAAAGCAGCAAAAAGCTCAGAGACTTTAAATGAATCACCTGAGGTCACACTATAAAAGAGAGAGTGATAATTCAAATTCAAGTCTGACTTCAAGCCATTTACCACTTCCATTGTAAGTTACACAAAATACTTTATTTAAGCTTTCTGTACCTCAAAATACTTAAATCTACTTTTCAGAGCTTCAATAGTTCTTAGGCTTTCTTCATGTTGCTTTTCTTTGGCTGCCAAAAGGGACTTCAGCTTTTCTTTCTGAAATGAAAAGGAATAAATACAGCACAAAATCATACTGTGCTTGAAATCATACTGTGCTTGAAATACATGTGCATGAAATGTATTACAGAAAATGTGCATTAGAATTACTTTGAGGACTATCGTTAATGAATTCTATAAGCTGGTAGATTTTTAAACTATTAGTCAAACTTCATACCAATATACCAATAATATACAAAATATACAAACAACATTATGAAAAATTCAAATTTCTGTGGTTTGGTTTAAGTCATATTATTTTCAGACATTTTCTTTATAATGCTTAGAATTTTATATCTTTTCACAACAAGTCTCATGAAAAATGAGACATTCAGAGGAGTAACAGCAAAATGCCTACAATAACCCATGCCACTATTCTCAAAACATAATTTTACAGTCACACATAGGTTTTGTTTTTCCCTTTGAACAATTAACCAAAAAAGCAATTCCATCTCCATCTCAGTTTAGGACTTAAAACTTCTACTGCAATATTCTCTTCAATTTACATAGTATTTTACAGCTTTAAAGTAAAACTTAATCATCCTACCTCACTTTCCAGATCATCAGCCACCATTACTTCCTAAATTTAAAAAGAAGAAGAAATGTATTTTCACTCTTGACAGTTTATTTTAAGAAGCATGAGCTTGGCAAATACCTTTTAAACAGACGTGCATGTCATTGAGCCTGGGGTCAAGCATGTGAGGAGATGCCTGTGCCCCCACTCCTGTGCTCCCGCTGTATTCGTTCGTCTCACTAACCTTGCTCACATGCACTTCAGGCTCTTCTGACAGCCTGTCAATTCCTTACAACTCTTACTTGCTCTTCCTCCTCACTCCTGTCCATTCCTTCCTCTCCAATCCCACAACTCCAGTGTTATCACCATAGACCAACAGTGTTCTCTGTTCTTAGATTTGACATTAAGTTTCATGTAATGAAACTTCCCTGGTGGCTTAGCCGATAAAGCGTCTGCCTACAATGCAGGAGACCAGGGTTCAATCCCTGGGTCAGGAAGATCTCCTGGAGAAGGAAATGACAACCCACTCCAGTATTCTTGCCTGGAAAATCCCGTGGATGGAGGAGCCTGGTAGACTACAGTCCATGGGGTTGCAGAGTCAGACACGACTGAGCAACTTCACCTACACCTTCATGTAAAGGTCTTAATAAGATCTAACTTTCCTCAAGGGCAATGATCTGATTTTACCGCCTTTAGCATCTGACACATTGCTGGGAGGGTTTGATCATTAACAATTTGTTATTGACAATGATGATGACTCACAGTAAAATAGTTCTGGATGTTTTTGGTATTGTGCAGATTATTTACCTCATTTAGCTGTAGTTGTAAACCATTGACTTTATCCAATAATATTCTCTGTTCTTGCTGAATTTTTCTCAACCTCTCTTTCAGATCTTCATTTTCAATCTCCAGATCCTTCAACAGTAAAGAAAACAGATGCTAGGCCAACTTTAAAGGAGCAACTCTTATGGAAGAAATTTCTGAAAGCAGCTCACTAGCATAAATATATACACATACAAACAGCTTTAAGTATAAAGATACAATAATTTCAATGACATTTAAATAACAAAATCTATACATGAGAAATAATGTAGAAAATTACAGTTCTATGATAACTAATAAACATAGCTATATATAAGACAGCAAATCATGATTCTAATAAATAAGAAATAAAAGCATCATCTAGAAATAGAAAATAGCAGAAGAATATGTCATCTTAACTTTTTCCAAACACCTCTCAAATTAATGAGTTTAAAAAACTGAAGAATATTCTTACACTTTGTTAACCTAATCATCATCACTTCAGTGCTCTGATAAAACATTTAAGGCTATAGTTCACTTTCTTAACACTACAGAGTAAACTATGAAATCCCCCCAAAATGCTTTTGCTTCATTGTACAGAAAAGGTTATTCAACTTATATTTTAGTAGTATTTGGCACAAAGTAAACCATTTAATTATGGCTCATCTTCCAATGCAACCCAAATAATAATCATTATTTGAACACTTTAATGAACATAAAAGGTAAAACTACTGTGTGGATAACAAAAATATTTTTTAGTCAAAATTTTAAAATTTAAGAAAATGTTCAGATTTTGTTTTATTCACAGTGATAATCATTTTGTCATTATAATTAATTTTCTGAAATAAATACAAATGTATGATTTATGGCCTAAAACAGATATATTTAAATCAACAAAAAGTTATATAAAGTTATTTACTTCCTAAAGTATATTAAAACAATGCTTTCTGTAAGATAATACTGACACAAACATTCATATCAAAAGTCAATTCTTTTAGAAGGAATAAGGCAAGAAATAGAATCACAAAATATAACAAGCTTCTCCTCCTGCCCTTACTTGTCCACAGCACGTCCCATTTTTGCTTCCTTTCTTGTCCCAAACCTCACTACAAACAACAATGGAATTCTCTGCAAAGGAAGATACCAATGTTTTTCTTTTTACCTGAACGTTTTGATGCTCCCTCTGATTTGACTTCATATTTACTTCATCTAACATCTGAGACAAATTTCGCTTTGGTAAAACATATGAAAACACAGGTTAGCAAGTGTGAGAATAAAGAAAAGTACATTTTCCTCAATAGGAAATATACCCAATTAGTGATTTTTCAGCTTAACCAAGTTTTAATTTTCCTGTACAAAACACAAGGTGGCAGTGTTTCCACTTAAAACTCCAAATGGAAAAAATAACAATATAGGTTTTAAATGGAACAAATATAGTCTATTTTTAAATACTAAAAAATAACAGAATTTAAAATCTCTATTATTAACTATTTATTTTCACCAAAGTCACAAAATTTTAAAAAGAAGAATTTATACTAGAAGCAAAACTCAAAGTTATACTAAAAAGCATCAGCTACTATTCCCAAAACAAGGGAATTGGTGTTTAAAAAGAGAAGGGAGAGTTATATTAATATTGAAAGAAAAATATGGAAATTATTTGAGTACTGATGAAATAAAATATCAAAGGGTGTGAAAAGAAAGAGACAGACAATGCACTGACGAAAGCTACATGACTTGGCTGGTACATGATCTGTTTCTGTACACTTACTGCTTTGAAACTTTATTCCAGCTTAGAGATTTGCTTTAATAAAAACACAACACAATCATTAAACAAGAGAGAAAATAACCTTTTTTTGCCCAAATTGATCTGTAAATCTACACAATAATTTGACAGCTAAAAAACCAAATAAAAAAAAAAAAAAAAACAAAAACAAAACAAAAAAAAAAAAAAACCAAATAAAAAAGTAAATGCCTTAGTTCTCTAAGGTAATTACATTTTGCATTATTTGTTGAGTTTTGTTTAATCAAGTGTTTAAACTATCATTCTAATGAGCTTGGATTTGGAATTGGAGGGGAAAAAAGTTCCCATTAAGATGATACTTCGTATCCACAATTTGGCCCAAACTACATTTCTAGCTTCATTGCTTCTAGCAAAGGTCCGTTCTCACGTGGAATCTGACCAGTCTCTTCATACCATGTCCTGCCCTCGCCTTCCCTCTGGTCCCTGTCCCTCTGGCCCTCTACTGCCCCCTTGGGCATGTCAGACACGTTCCCTCATCAGAGGCTTGGTACTTGCCACTCCCTCTGCCCTTGAGGTTTCACCCACAGAGCCCCTGGCTCCCTCTTCACTTCCTTCAGACCTCTGCTGGAATGTCACTTCCTGACCACACCATCTAAAATAGCTTCCTGCCCTCTGTCTCTGCCTCCCCTCATCCTGTTCTGCTGGTCTTCAAAGCATCTCCTAGGATACTAAATACCTACTTGTTTATTATTCATCTCTCTCACTAGGCTGGGAGCTCCATGAGAGCAGGGACTTGGAACACTGATATCCCCAGCACTTAGAACAGTAATAAGTAAGTAACTGAATACATCTTATTTTTAAACTATAGGCGTCTTGATAACAAGGATTACATGTCCTTTAGTACGGAAACAAATCCTATTTATAACAGCTATTATAAAATGTATTTAATAAATAACTGAAATAAGTTTCATTGTTCTTAGTAGAATATTAATTTCATGAATTCATTTAGATAACTTATTCATTAAGATACCATTGCCATATTAATATTCAATAATTCTTTCTTTTAAATACCTATATATTTCAGAATCATTTTTCTCTGAATCTGGGTGAGATGACTGGTACAGTTATAAGAGTGTACATTTTATTTCCCTCTACCCCAACTTAGGTTATCTAAAGAGACAGCTGCTCCAGATGGAAAAAAACTGACAAGTAGACATGACCCATGCATGGACATATTACTTAATTCTGATGGACTGAAAAGGCAGCATGCTTTCATATAGCTTTCAGATTCAGGTGCGGGCTAGAGAAATGATGCAGAATGATGACAGGATGGTTGAGAAGGTACCTGATTACTTTCTCTTCAGGGTTTGAAAATGTTCAGGTCCTTCTCACTAGAGAAAAGCTGAAAGCCTGGAAGGGAACAGCCAGCAGAAGAGGAGAGTTGCCTACACTAGCTTTGGGCAAGATGGTTAGAGTGCGTAAAGCAACCCCACTCATTTTAACTCAAAGAGAATAGGGGGAATAATCAGACATCTGCTGAGACACAAAACCAGGGTTAAGTAGTGATTTGATAATAAAGTTAGTGCAAGGGATGAATTACTTCATGTACTGTGTTTTTTTAAAAAGTCAGTGTGAAAGTCACTCAGTTGTGTCCGACTCTTCGAGAGCCCATGGACTATACAGTCCATGGAATTCTCCAGGCCAGAATACTGGAGTGGGTAGCCTTTCCCTTCTCTAGGAGATCTTCCCATCCCAGGGATCAAACCCATGTCTCCCACATTGCTGGTGGATTCTTTACCAGCTGAGTCACAAGGGAAGCCCCCTTTAAAGTCAAGTCCTCATTAAATTAAATACACACAGCAAAAAAGAAAAAAGAAAATCAAAATGTTAACGAGGCATTGAAGTCACATATATAGTCTTCCTTGAATTGTTTTCTTCACTTCTTATTGCACTGAAAGAATTTTCCCACCTCAGGATATATTTGATTCTGTTACTAAGTGAAAATAGAAAACTGTCTATGGTCTGCCAGACTAATATTCATCATCAAAGAATCTCAACAAGGTGCAATATTTCACACTTGAAAGGACTGTATGTTCAAGACCAGCGATCAGGAGGTTGCTTATTGCCCACTGGATACATTCATTGTAATTAAGACCCACTGTCTCAAGCTGAGTGACAGTATCTGTATAAAGCCTCAGGATCTCATGACCTAGGTTCTACATGGGCATGATTAACTGAGAAGAGAGAACAACATGAATTTAAACTCAAAACAGTTAAACATAACCATTAACCAGGTTTGCTAAGCACTTTACTTAAATTGTACAATATACATAATTTTTAACCTGTTGTAAAGATGGTCCTTTCTTCCAAAGTTCTCTCCCTGAAGATTTAAAGAGAGGGAAAGAGAGGAGAAAGAGGAACAGTGAGAAAGAAGGTTAACTCAGGTAGATTTCCATTCCCTAATTATATAATTAAGTCAATATTAAAGAAATAAATTTCTTTCTTTATAGCTTACTACCTTACAGTTAAAACAATAGTGAAACATCACTTTTGCCTATCTAATTGGTAAAGTATTTTTTCCCTAGGATAACATCTATGTAGATAATATTCAATGCTAGGGAGGGGAGGGAGGTGAACAATGCAAAATTGAAAACACTCCTAAATGAGAAGGCAACTTGTTGATATATATCAAAAGCTTAAAGAAATGTGCATAACCTGAAACCTCCTGACTCAATTTCTAGGAAGTGATTCTAAGGGTATAATAAAAACATGCTAAAACATTTACACATAAGGACAGTCACTAAATGGTTATTTACATTAGTAAAAACTGTAAGCAACTTAAATAACACCTATAGAAAATTACTTAACCAAATTAAATGTAAACAGATTGAATTTTATGCATCAATAAAAATCATACTGTAGAAAAAATACTTATGAGGGAAAAGTCTTTAAACTGTATTACACAAAAAGTAATCTATAGCTTACTACAGGTGACTTCAATTTTATGCATAGTGAATAGACTGGGGAAGAATATTCCTCAAAATGTTAGTAGAGGCTCCTCAGTAGCAGAAAGTGAAGTCGCTCAGTCGGGTCCAACTCTTTGCGACCCCATGGACTGCACAGGCTCCTCCATCCATGGGATTTTCCAGGCAAGAATACTGGAGTGGGTTGCCATTTCCTTCTCCAGATGTTCCTGACCCAGGGATTGAACCTGGGTCTCCCATATTGTAGGCAGACGCTTTACCATCTGAGCCAGCAGGGAAGTGGCAGAATGAGTGGCTAATTTTACTTGCTGTGCTTTTCTGTACTTTCCAATTTCTCTTTAATAAGCATAGAAACGTACTTGACACAAGTATTCAATAAATCTTGGTTGAATATTTTATATACACGTTTAAACAATGATTCTTTAAAACTTTTTAAGTATAAGACCTTAAATCCCTCACCCCTCATCAAAAAATATGTATTAGTAAAGCCCTTTATTTGAGTCTTTCTTTTCAGTTCTTAAATTACTCCACAGTAGAGGAGGGTTGAGTGGATAAGCTAGACAGTAAATGTAACACACACTGCCTCAAAATGAGTGACTGTAATGTAAACCTGCACAGCTGGGGCAGAGAGGGAGATGAACCAGTACTGCTTAAAGTAAGGAGTGTTTTGCCCCTTACAAATACTGTAGCTCTACCACGTAAATCTTAAAAAGCTGTTCTTTATTAGCATGCTTTATTAACTAGCACTTTCTAGTGACAAAAAACTGCTGGTACCTTTGTTGGAATTTTCCGATGCAGTCTTCAGTAAGGTTAGAATGTCCAGATTGTCACCAATTCTTGCATAGTAAGAACTATCATGGCCAAGGGCATCCAGCAAGGTTACATCAGCGCCATTTTTGATTAAGACTTCTACTGCATCTTTGCAACCATACTCGCATCCTAGCATGAGAGCAGTCCTACAAGGGAAGACAGAAGAATAAAAGACCATAAGGAGGATACAAAAAATATTTCAGAAATCTCTTTCAGAGGCCCCATTCCTAAAGAACAGATATGACTTTTAAAAGCTATATTGTTAAAAAAATAAAATAAAATAAAAGCTATATTGTTACACACACAGATTTGACTTCATATTTTTGTTTTATATTTTAACTCCATTGCATTTATAAAAACATGTGCTTGTGTCTTAGTTTGCAGGGCTTCCCTTAGTTTACAGTGGCGCAGATGGTAAAGAATCTTCCTGCAATGCAGGAGACCCGGGTTCAATCCCTGGATCAGGAAGATCCCCTGGAGAAGGGAATGGCTACCCACTCCAGTGTTCTTGCCTGGAGAATTCCATGGACAGAGGAGACTGGCGGGCTACAGTCCATCGGATCACATAGAATCAGACATGACTAAGCACAACACAGCAATGAAAAAAGAGATAAACATACTTGGAAAAACATAAGATCTATTAAACAAGACATTATATACATGGATCAGCCAGATCACGCCTCTCTGATCTAAAATTTATTTTTATATCAAATTTTATTAATCATGCTTGGAGCCAGATTATAGTATCACAAAAACAAAGTAATATAAAAAAGTCACTTTCTTAAAAATCACACTAATGATTAAATTGCTTAAGAATTTCCTCCTTTGGGATGCCTGAACAGTAAAAACGATCAGAGCTATAAAATCTGACATCCAAAGACTAATTATACTTACCTACTTCCAGTGAACTACAAACAATAGAATACATGTTTAAAAGAATAAAATAAACTGAAAAGAAACCAACAATTTGACTAGTATTCATCTATAAAAATCTCAGAAACTTGTCATAAATTATTATAATGCTTCACCTGGTGAAATGGGCATATTTTGGATACTTTGTTGTCAGAACCTCTGTGACTATAGACATCAGAATTACAATATAACAAGTGGTATGATACACTAAGCCCAGAAAAGAAGACAGGGAGAAACACAGACAGAAATTGTTAGTACACATCAATTAAAACAACATCAAACACAGATGCAGAAGTAAATGAATGGGATCTGTATTGGGGTACAGAAATGAACTGAGTTTCAGAGAAGGAGGTGGCATTGTGCCCAGGTAGAAAGGAGAGAAAATACCGTGAGAAAATCTACACTGAAACATGTCCATCTCCAGGACAGCCAAGAACTCCTTTACCCTCAAGATTCACTAATGAAGAAGCAGATTGTAGATGTAGCTTTTTATTCTTCTTCCTTATTTGAGCCCGCTTCACTAAAGGTTATTTTAAACGTTAAAAATAACTAGGATACAATTCCTCTTTCTTCAGTTCTTTGACTCAAACACAGGCCATAGTCACTGCATATATTTCGAGTATTTCCCTCTCCCCTCTTAAGTAGTGAATGCTAATTCCAAGGAAGGGAGAACCACAGGAGGTGGAAAGGCCAGGTCACAACAGCAGAGCTTCAGGATCACTGGGCATCCAGTTCGTGTCTAAGGAACCTTGATAAAAGAATTACCTGTTTTGTTTGTCTCTGGAATTAATATCCGCCCCTCTATCTATCAGCAGTTGACATATTGTTGGCCTACACATCTGAGTAGCCAGAACAAGCGGTGTCCGCCCATCCTAAGCAACAAAAAAATAAGACAGCATTAAGACAACAAATCTCCCAAAATGTGAAAGTTAGAATCCATGAGTTGAAATGACAATAAACATAAACTGACTTACTACATCTTTGGCATTCACCGAGGCCCCGTGGTCGCAGAGCAGCTGTATGCTAGAAGGACAGTCTGCCATAGCTTTGAGGAACAAAGGAAAATGATAAATGGTGAACATCTGCTGGTAACACGTGGTGTTTTGCAAGACCCATATAAGGCCTAAATTCTTCAATCCCTAAAATACCAAGCTTTACATCCTTCACTCTCAGTTTAGCATTATAAGCATTGATTTTTCTATCTGAAAATGGATTAGACAAGATCATTTTGTAAGTTTTATATAATTTATTAGAACCAAGGAATACTGTCATTCTTATAGAAGATAAGAATATACTGCTGTTCTAAGGGTAAACACTGACAATGAAAATCAAACTTAAATTTTCTATTAGAGTATATTTTAAAATATGGCTATAACTGACTGCACCCTTGAAGTATTAGCTGAGATTTTTTTTTAAAGAATCATATCCTTTCTTTTTTTTTTTTAAATAGAAGAGCTACAGTTAATAAAGTATGACTCATATAGTTCACATGCCCTTTCAAAGCAGAAACTGCAATGTCTGACCTTAATTATGCAAAAAGCAGGGTCATTTTGCTAAAAATTGTATTACAAAGTCACATCATGCTTCTTCTCTGATTGACACTAGAGTTCATATTTATATCAGGAAAAAATGGTCAAATTCATAAAGTGTGTTTATACTTCCCATGAGTTTTTATAAAATTTTATGAGTTGATATTAGATTATCTGCACAAAAAGAACTAAGTCAATGTTCTTTTTTTTTTTTTTGTAAAATTCAATAAAGTAAAACCAAACATACATTTAAAAAAATCAAGTAAATTTTTCATTTCTGATGTCTTTAATCCAGCAACCTTTTATATAAAATATACCATCAACCTTTTAAAAAAGATAAAACTGAAATCAAATACATTAACTCCAGAATTATGAAATGAACAACCATTCAGGTCCAAATAATAATGAACAAATGCAATGGATAAAAACTTGAGAGTTATACATATTGCATAAGTCAAGTCAGTATTGAAGGTGCTATGGTGGAGAACATTAGCTGTTCACCGTTCTTCCATGGTAATAAAACTGTGCCAGTCACACGGTGGTTCACCTAGACCACAGGTCCCAGGCTCCTTTGCATGCAGGCAAGAGTACATGAGTTAGATCATGCCAGTTGAGTCTGACCGGAGGGATATGTGCTACCTTCTGAGGCTAGGGCTGCAAAATGTGGTTACACATTCCTCCATAATCTTTCTCTTTCCTGTTAGCAGGAAAACGGATACCTGTTGTCAGCTTTAGCCTTAAAGAAGAGGACAACACCCTAGGCAATGGCAGAACTGCAAAATGGAAGTAATCTGGGTCCCTGCAGGACCATATGGAACAGAGGAACAAGCCAATCTGATCATCAGGGCTGTGACATGAAAGAAACTGTGTTTTTTAAAAGCCAATGTTATTTTGTCACAGAGGTAGAATCTTATCCCTAATCAAGACAAAAATTGCTACTGGAAGTCAGGCCCTGCTAATAACTAAACAAATAACTAAATTACATGGCACCGGTTTACTGGATGGATACTAGGTGGTCAGTAAAATGTATTTCAGGCTAGGAATCTTGTGATTTTTCTCATGTTGTAGCAAAACATTTGCTAGATTTATCATGTGTTCTAATTTAAAAGGTACACCATGTGACTATGGAACCTTTCTAGGTGAAGCAACAGAAGAGAGTCAAAATTTTAGTACATATTGACAGCTGCTTACTGCTTTTAGTAAGGTATTTTAAGAAAGTGATGAGGTTAAGCAAAAATTAGTTATGCCCACTGTTGGAAGCAAACAGAGTGCCTAGATATTTGGGACCTCACAGGTATAGGGAAGCTAATTATTTCTCTTTACCAAACAGCAAGATCTAAAATTATTGCTAGTCACAACTTTTCTCAAAGACTGCGCAATAAGGAAAATAAAGAAAGGGGGCGAAAAAAGGTCCAGTCCTGGAATAAAGATGGAATTGAGGATACTATATTCCTATACAAGACTATTATTTCAGATGACTTTGAGATAGCAGTATTAAAATGAAGTAGAGAACCAATGAACTTATTTTCAAAACAGAAGTAGAGTCACAGACATAGAAGACAAACTTACGGTTACCAGGGGGTGGAGGGGAGGGATAAATTGAGATTGGAATTAACATATACACACCACTCTATATAAAATACATAACTAATAAGGAGCTACTCTACAGCACAGGGAACTCTACTTAATACTCCCTAGTGGATTATATGGGAAAAAAATCTAAAAAAAAGAGTGGCAATATGCATAACTGATTCACTTTGCTATACACTTACTTGTACATTGTAAATCAACTATACTCCAATAACAATTTTTTAAAACCTTGTAAATTAACCTAATGTTCTATACTGTATGGAACATTTTATAAATAAATAAATTTTCTAAATTTGGCCAAAAAAATAAAATGAGGTAGAGAATCATGACTCTAGAAATAAAGACAAGAAATAAAGGAGGGTTAAAATTTTTATGTCCAGAAAATAAATGGTGAAATAAATATGAAAGTGGCTGGCAACAAACAGGCGAGAAACCTTCCAAGGTTCTGAGGGAATGAATGTACTATCCCAAATCCGAAAGCCCAGGCAGCCAAACCAATAACTCTTCCTGCACTTAAGCTGCCTATACAGAAGGCATACCTTCCAGCATCCAATTTATCTGTGTCTTAGAGGATAATAGATAAGTAAGAACCTCCGAGATGGCAGCACTAGGGCCCACAGATGACAATGACAAGGGATTTCTCATGGGAAACAGAACCAGGGGGGCACATGGAGCAGTTAACCAAGAAATTTACTCCCAGACTTCAGCTTTCAGCCTTTGCAAGTTTTGCTCAGCAGCATTTGGTACCCACTATTGATTAGTGATTGCTGTGTATTTCCCAGTTCTCCCTTTTCTGGAACAGAGACTTTATTTATCCTGGTCTTGTTTCATCACTATATATTATGAAGAGTACATTTCTTTTCTTTGCGTTTACCAATTGTTGGACCATGAAGAGCCATCTCAGAGCCAACAAGAGCACAGCACCCAGAAGCCCGACTCTGAGGTGGCCTCAGTAACTGAACTGATTACGTATCCTCTCCTTGGCGGGGCGGGGGGCAAAGGTTCTGTGTGTGGGAAGTAGCGGCTGCAGGAACATTTGGAAGGCCAGAGGGCTGGACTGTGGCGACTGTTACCAACCTGTTCTCCCCTTCTTCTACAGTGGAGCAGCTGGGCTGTGACTAGTTATCTGGAGATTACATTTCTGGGCCTCCTTTGCAGGCCACCAACTGACTTTTCTCTTGTTGATGGATTAGGAATAAAGGGCTGTTTACCACTTCCAAATCTGGGCCTTAGATCGCGGGCATTTGCTCCCCCAGTTCTCCTTCCCTTTGCTGCCGGCTGGAACACAGATATGACTACAACCCAGCTGCAATGATGTAGCTGAGAAAGACACCAGAGTAAAGTGGAGCAACAAGATGGAAAGAATTCAGTGCATCAAAGACCTCAAGCCACGTGCTAACCTATATACCACTCAACATTTTTATAATAAGCAACTGGTACTAAAGTTCTTTTATTATATCAACTCAGTCTTCATTCTAACTTCATCAATATACCTAATGGACAAATATTTAGATTTCAATTGGTTAAGTTGTACCAGTTTTAAAAATAAGGATAATAAAATCTATAATATAGAAAAAATTATACACACTTAATGTATACATTTTGATGAGTTTGGACTAAAGAATATATTGTAATACCATCACCACAATCAAGACACTAAACACATGGATCACTTCCACAAATTTCCTTGTGTCGTTTTGTGTGTCTGTGTTTTTGGGGTTTGAGGTTTTTTTTTTTTTTTGGTGAGAATACTTACCAAAATATTCTACCCTCTTAATATATTTTAAATTATACAATATTATATTGTTAATAATATGCAATACATTATTATATTATATAATTATCTAAATTTTTGTATAATCATTATACCTCAGGTATTTAAAAAAGTAAAAATAACTGGGGAAAGCTGAACATTGAGTAGATGATATTGAAACTATTTTCACACACACTAAGTGCGATAATGATGTTACATTTAGGTTACAAAATAGAATAATTATCTTTCAGAGATAAAAACTGAATTGTTTATGGACAGAATTATATGACGTTTTGGATTTGATTTAAAATATGTCAGGAGAGTAGAATAATGGGTGGTGGTATAAATGAATCAAGATTGGCCACATGATCACAACTGTCTAAATTGGATGAACAGTATAAGGTATTTTAATATGATAGTTTAACATTATGGTTGAAATTTTCCATAATAAAAATTTTAAAATAATTTTTAAAATGATTATTAATAAGGTTGGACTGATTAAAAAATAACTATGAAAAGGTGGTAGGAGAACAGAAATATCACATGACACAAATTCATACTTCATTAAGCAGCAAAATCATTTTAAAATTTCTATCAAGCACAATAAATTAGTGCTACAGAAATGAACTGTATTTTTTTTATGGTGTAAATTTAAATAAATCTGTTTGGTGATTCTGTAACTACACAAGCTTGATAAGCATATTACATATGAATCTAGGTTTATGTTTTTTTAATTACTTATTTTTATACAAGTAGCAATACAAAATTATCATAAAAATAAAAAACTACAGAAACTCACAGGGAGGGGTCATTGTGAGGCTCAAATGATATGTATGTAAAAATGCTTTGCAAATAATAGTACTCTGTTCCAAAAATTTTTTAAATGCACTGTGTAAGAGATTAAACTATCATAGAAGTACATATTTTTTCAAAGGAAGAAAATCAAGTTATGAAAGTTTGAAGGAAATTTGAAGTATAATACATTTTTCAAGGGACCACTCTAACTACCACAGTTACTCCATATACATGAACGGAAACAGTGTGTTGTTTTTTTTTTCCTTTTCTTTGAACTTCTAGTTAACTATTAATTTCAGTCTTAGAAGAGTCCAGCCAGGGGTCAGAATATCTTACATTTCAACAATCCTTAAATATTTAACTTTTTCTAATCATTTTCTTTAAGACACCTAAAGAATAAAGCAGATAAACTTTGATATTAATAAAATTCTTGAAATTACTAATATAAAACTCTTTTAAAATAGAGCACATTACAATGATATCAAATTCAGCACTGATACCTCTAAACCAAAACAAGCACCACCACCATTAATTGAGAAGTTACTACATGCCAGGCACTATTCACTAATCATGAATAGTTATAACCATTACTGGGCTTCCCTGGTGGCTCAGACGGTAAAGAATCCGCCTGCAATGTGGGAGACCTGGGTTCGATCCCTGGGTTGGAAAGATCCCCTGGAGGAGGGCTTGGCAACCCACTCTAGTATTCCTGCCTGGAGAATCCCCATAGACAGAGGAGCCTGCTGAGCTACAGCCCATGGAGTCGCAAAGGGTCAGACACGACTGAGCGACTAAACACACAAGGCAGTAGTATGCTTAACTTCATTCAGCAGATGAGGAAAATGAGGTACAGACATGTCAATGAGGTAAATACAGTTTTTAAGAAAGAGACAAGTCTTCCTTCTTCCATTTCTCCTACCAGTCCCCAAGCATACACATGGTATTTACAGCTCCTTGAGAACAAGGTTATGGTTTATTCATCTTTGAACTCTCAATATCTCGCATCTTGGCCTGGAAATACTGGCTGAATGAATCTTTTTAAGCTGTACAATCTACCCAATTTCAAACTTCAGTAAATAAAAAATTCATAACATTCTGTTTCTCCATGGATTACATAAACATATGCATGTTAAACTCTGAAATTAATTTAAATGCCCAGCCATTTTAACAAAGATTTATGTCCAACTGAAACCTTTGCTTACCTGCATCATGAAGTGCGGTTCTTCCCTGCAGGTCTACATGTTCAGTGGGACAATTGTACTGTTAAAACATGTAAATTTAGTCATGTAAGGAAGTTTTATTTTCAAATTAAATATCATGATTCAAATGAACAGCTGTTACTTCATCTTAAAAATATTGCATTTATCAAAAACTCTAAAGAGTACTATACAAGTCATAAATATTTTGACATGTGACAAATATAATAACATTGTACTATAAATTTAACAGTATTCCAGCAAACAGGAAAACATATGGTATATTACAATAGCATGGAATATAGAAACGGCTATTGTTTGGGTTTTGCTTTTTTTTTCTGTAGCAGTTAAAACTTGAACAATTGAATCAGAAAAAAACAAATGAGCTCTGCTGTGAAACTCAGTAGCAAACATGTTCAAGGAAACATGTGACTAGACTTTTCAACTAAAAACTTAATCTAGCCCACTAGTTCATAGAACTTTGTGGCTGCCTGATTA
This sequence comes from Cervus canadensis, assembly GCF_019320065.1. Lineage (NCBI taxonomy): Eukaryota > Metazoa > Chordata > Mammalia > Artiodactyla > Cervidae > Cervus > Cervus canadensis. The sequence continues at coordinate 16,451,241 of NC_057391.1, forward strand.
CAAGCTTAACTAATGATGCTATTATACAGTCTGACTTATTGGTGTTTATATAGAAACATATAGATCCTATGCTGTGCCACTTCATCTCAAGTCATATACCAGACCACAGAAAATTCCAGTCTCTAGCTAATGTCAACAGGAAGGTCAAGTCTTTGTTGTTTATTTTTAATACACTGAGTTATGCAATTCACTTCCCTCAGAGTTTTTGCTCTTTATTGTTCACATTCTTTCACAAATGATGGAAAAAATATTATGTAAGCTAACAGTCAAAGCTAGCCTACTATTTTCTTTGATCTCAAGTTCCAAAAATGCATTGAAAACACATCTACTATTTGCAGTCAAAGTAATAAAGCCAAAGTATTAACCACTTTTACTACCTGTAGAAGTTTTTGTAGACACAGCGCATGCCCATACTTTGCAGCCAGGTGAAGAGCATTCCTTCCTAGAAAAGAGATAATTTTAAATATATGATAAGGGTTATTTTCTTCACATGTGAATTCCCCTTAAAAATGTGATTGATTTTTCCAAAATCAGTTGACAGACTACTTTATTTATAGGCATGCCTTAAGTGTGAGCTTTATTCGCACTGAAGGAGGGAGGGCAAAAATCACTCAGATTGGTCTCTAGGCAAAGCATCCAGAGCAGAAAGAACACAGACAAAAACAAAAAAGACATATGTTGGAGCTGGAATCAGCACAATACACGTACAAAGTTTTATGAGTTCTGAAAAGGTATGGTTAGTAAAAAATTTCTAAAAATAAATATTCTGCTTCAATGGAAAACACACACACGTGTGTGTATATGTGTGTGTGTGTGTAATAAACAGTTTTTTGTTCATTCAAAGCTGGCAAGTAAATAAAGTTTGGTCTTCAATTAAGAATTTGATGTACCTTTAGGTAAAGATTTACCTCACTAACTCATCTGTGATGTCTCTCTTTCTCTCCCTCCTTGCCTTCCATTTCCAAACAGAATGCTGTTAACAGCAATGCATTTATTTGTCCACACATGAAGTCACAGGATAAAACATTAAAGTTGTTAAGGAAACTCTCTGCTCTAGGTCAACTCCCATATTTCATTGAGTAACAAAGTATAAGCTCAGAGATACACAAATTGCAAAGGATCTCAGAGAACTGAGAATGATTGTCTAGATGAACGGAAAACTAAAACATTCACTAAGAAAAGTGATAGCTATATTCAAACGCTTAAAATCTATCCTGTGATATGCAAACAAACATATGCTATAGTATTTTAAAAGACAGACATAGGTATGACTAAGTTTAAGCAGAAGGCCTGTCTAGAAGAAATACTTGTTTATAAATACAGCTAGCCAAACAGACCAGGTCTCCTCATGAGGCATAACGGTTAAGAACACAGACTCTGACTGTGACTCATACACTGAAGGACCCTGGCACATCACTTAACAACTCAGTGCCTTGCAGGCTCACTGGCTTGATGTGAGGATAAAATGAGTTAGTACATGTAAAGTGCTTAGCAGAATAGCGTCATCTATTATCATGTTAAAAAAAGCATCATCTATTCTTGTTATGATCACTACTGGTGATGCTGTTATGAGGTAATTAGTTCCCCAACAAGTCTAACCAAAGGCCAAATGACCTCAGAACAGCAAGAATTTACATACTGAATAGAACATGCATCTGTGCTAAGTCGCTTCAGTCACGCATGACTCTTTGTGACCCTATGGACTGTAGCCCACCAAGCTCCTCTGGCCGTAGAATAATTCTCAAGGCAACAATACTGGAGTGAGTTGCCATGCCCTCCTCCAGGTGATCTTCCCGACCCAGGGATCAAACCCACATCTCCTACGGCTCCCGGCATTGCAGGCAGATTCTTCACTGCTGAGCCGTGAATAGCATATAAGTATAAATTAAATGGCCCCTATAGATTCCCTGAAGTCTGAGATTTTAGAATCCTATAACACTACCAAGACAAGCCCTAGACTTCAGGTCTCCAGCTGCTAATCTGTTCACTCATGCTTTCCGCTACATTGCCCTCTCCCCTACAATATCTCAACTAATTAGAAACCAAGTTAAGGCCTTCTCTCTGAAAATCACATTTAAGTCCGACTGAGAGCATTGGGGGCAGGAGGAGAAGGGGACGACAGAGGATGAGATGGCTGGATGGCATCACCGACTCGATGGGCATGAGTTTGAGTAAACTCCGGGAGCTGGTGATGGGCAGGGAGGCCTGGCGTGCTGCGATTCATGGGGTCGCAAAGAGTCGGACACGACTGAGTGACTGAACTGAACTGAACTGAGAGCATTATCAGTGGACAATGCTTGTCTTCTCTGCACTAACTATGGAGGCAAACATACCTGCCGTGTCACTGGTTGTAATATCAACTCCATGTAAAAGGATGGCATTCAAACACTCAAGATTTCCCTTTGAGGCTACAACATGAAAGCTAAACAAAAAGAAAATTTTGTTATGCCATGGAAACTACCCAAGGTCAACTTTAACGTTACATTCATGTCATCTTATATTCAATACTCCTACATACAAACACGTACACACATGCGTTTTAAAGGCTACACTAAACACTACATATTTAATACAAGAAAAAAAGAAACTTATTTCACATTATTGAAAAACTCATTTTAATCCAAATTTATGTCACTACCCCTGTAGTTTATCATTTCAATAACAGAGGCACTGGGGTTTAGACCTTAAATGCACTGAAAATTTTCTATCAGATTATTTTACTTAATTTCAAATATACGGAAACTGCCAAAACAAATGAAGATACCACAGAATGCTAAGGCTAAAGAGAAATCAAAACACTTATCCAGCTCTTTAGAATTATCATATTAAAGCTGGCATAGAAAAGTTTTCAAAACAAGCTAAGCTATACTTGAAAGCCACAAAAGATCTGGCATCATCTTCTTCCCCCAAAGTACTACCACATAATTCCTCCTTTCACTCAAGAGATCTGTATGACTGGTTGAAATTTCACATAAACAGGCAGAATTGAACATGTTTTCTAATAAGGTAAGTAAAGACTACTTAAAAACATAACTTTAAGTCATCAAGTATTCAAGAAACAGGATAAAATATCCCATTGTTTCTTTGATCATCTAATACTTTTTCTTAATGAACAAACACAGAAATATTTTGTGTGCATTAAGAACTGATACTGTACGTAAATACAGTAGGACTTGTTGGCAAAGGACACTGAACTCAGGCCATAAACAAGCACAGTAACCACTATGAAGATGCCAGGAGATAAAGGCTCAGCAAGGCACCTGGATACAGACACACTGCATACCCCGCAGCAGGGGTCTTCCCTCACCATACCACTTAAAAATTTTACATTTTCCCACTCCCTGAAACCTTAGTACTCCTAGCTCCCTCATCCCTGCCTTCATTATTTTAAATATAACTATGCATTTTCTAATATACATAAATTCAAATTTTATTTTCTTTATGGTCTATTAATCTCCTCTAAGAAATCAGGGATTCTTGGCTGTTCTGCTTCCTATTATATTTCCAGAACCAATTAAAGTACCAGACAGATGTGTTGTTTTTTAGTCACTAAGTTGTGTCAGACTCTTTTGCGACCCCATGGACCGTAGCCCACCAGGCTCCTCTGTCCATGGGATTTACCAGGCAAGAATACTGGAGTGGGTTGCCATTTTCTCCTCTAGAGGATCTTTCTGATCAAGGGATCAAACCCGTGTCTTCTGCATTGGCAGGTGGCTTCTTTACCACTGAGTCACTTGGGAAGCTCACCAGACAGATGATGGACCCTCAATACTTGAATAACTGAATGCTTAGGAACAAAATATAGAGATACCTTGCAAATTCATTTTCAGATATTAAATTATGCCTACATTAGCATCATGATGAATATAAATGCAAACTAGAGACTGAGCACTACTAAGTAAAGTAAATCAGGTTTGTGTACAGTTTAAATGAGAGAGAGAGATACTTCTGATAAAAAGAATATACTGTTCTTAAAAGTCAGGTAAGTTCTCCTTATAGTAGAATTAAACTGCTATAAGGCTGAGGGTCTCAATTCTATCTGCAACACTGAAGTGGGGAATTATATTATGCAATGCACTGAGAACTTTTTGAGGAATGATAATTTCCTTCAAGCAAAGGTTTTTCACCTTCAAACAACTTTGGAGATCTCATTCTTTGTCTACCTGTTTTCACTTCTTAGGCTCACAAAATTTGAAAGACTTCTTTCTCCAAAATAACTTAGCATTATACTGATGATGCACTAAGAGGGCAGAAATCAGAGCAAATCTATAATGCATTATTAATATGGGTGTGCTATAAATAGTAGATGTGCTTCAGAAAGAAGATATATCAATCATTACACTGTATGCAGAGTTGCAAGGGAAATCTGGAAAACTGCTTTATAGAAATATGCTTTTTCAATTAAAAAATCAACTTTTTCTTTTTAAAAACAAGACAAGTATTACTACTATAATTGGAGATCCAGGTAATTTGGACAGTCCCCACCTTTAAAGACAACCAGAAAAGCATACAAAATAAGAAATCTGCCTGAAGGTATCAGTGAGCTAACAAGATAGTGAAAAATTACTAATACAGTATGCAGGGAAGCACAGAGGCCCAGAGAGGTGAACTTGGAATATGGGGCTACTTTTTCTCTAGGAGCATTTGCTGGTTAGAGAGAAAAGAACTGAGAGGTTGAACAGTACTTTTGACAGCCTGAGGGGAAGGCGAGTCAGGAACTGGAACCCACAGCTCTCCAGGAGGCAATAGGGATTCTAGGTGAACCTGCCCCGTTTTGTATTGGCAAAGGGCTACATCCCTGGGAAAGAGGTGACCAGGAATAAAATAGATTCTTCTAATGACTATCACAAAGCCTCAAATATCTCATTTTTGAAACTGTATAGAGATCAAGAGGGGCTTTGGTGATGGCTCAGATGGTAAAGAATCTGTCTGCAACGCAGGAGACTGGGTTTTATCCCTGGGTCGGAAAGATTCCCTAGAGAAGAGATTGGCTACTCACTCCCATGTTCTTGCCTGGAGAATCCCACGGACAGAGGAGCCTCGAGGGCTGCAGTCCGTGGGGTTGCAAAGAGTCAGACATGATGGAGTGACTTATACTTTCACTACAGAGATCAAGAAGGACTTGTCAATTTTGCCTTAAATTTCAAAAATTAAGAACCAAAAAAAAAAACCATTCAAAATTAAACTATTTTTATAACTATAGAAAATATATATTTGTAGTATGTCCTGTACTTGACTAAATATAAAATGCTTTAATTAAGAAACACTTTGTGTGCGAATAACAAAAGGAAAATATTTTACCCTATGAATCCTAGAAAGAATTCTACTTCTATAGTGAATACCTCAAAAACTTACACTACTCAAATATGTCATAAACTAAAACTCACAGTTCATCATAAACTAAAGTCCACAGTTCATCATATTATACCAGATTTGCATAACTCTATTAATATAAGTAATTTCCCTCAAAATTGAACCTTAGATCAAAAAAGTCTGAACAAAATCTCAAGTAACCATTCATCCAAAACATTCAAAGCATGGGCAGACAAAACTGAAGAAATAAGGTTTCACTGAAGATTTTCATTGAACTTTTAAAATCATGGCACTCGGGGAAAAAATACGAAAAACAATTTTGATATTAAATTTTTACTATTTATACTGCGAGTCCTATAAATGGCTTAAAATTTAGCAAAAATAGAAGCAGGACTCAAAATAACCAGTTTCTGTAGCTATCAAATTGCCTACTTTACAAAACTGAAACAGTACAAAAAATTGGGACTCCTCAAACTTCAATGTTCTTATAAACAAAGTCATGCTCTGCTATTTTTACTATATTTTTGTATCTAAGCATTCTAAGATAGTAACCTACATCAAACATTAACTATTTACTTCCTAATATTCATTTCTATATTTAGTATCTAGTTTCCAGTATTCTAAAAAAAAAAAAAAAACTCATCCAAGTATAAGGCAGACAGGAATTTAAGGAAATGAGACTTTTCACCTCTAACTTTGGAAGGTTTCCCAGATAAGGTCTGAACTGCTGTATTTATAGAGGATAGTAACAGAATCTAGATCTACCCTTTAACCCAACTGCTCCCTATCCTCAACATGAAGGGAAATGATGAAGACTAGGAAGAGGTAGAAGAAAAGATACCTGGTTTATAAGCATATAGGCAAGCCAGCAGCCTTCAGTAACACAAAACAAAAGGGCAGGATCACTGCCTATATCTCCCTAAGTCACACTAGTTATTCTGCCTCTCTGTTGTCCTAGACATCTTCATTTAAATTAACTACCCCAATACAAAAAATGGATTGGGGTTAAGGGGAAAAGGCAGTGTAATTTATAGAACTCTTCCAAAATAGAAAACTTGGGTTTATATCCCAGACTGTGACTTTTAATGAGACTAGACCCCAAGTTATTTAGCCTCTGTAAACTTCTTCCTACTTCTTTCAGAGGGCCACTGTGAGGATCAAAGATGATAAGGAGTATTAAAAAAAAAAGCTTATAAAACAAAATTGCACCAAATAACCCAGGTTGTGATTTGCCATAGGGCCCAAACAACTAGACCACTGGGTGGTATTCTAGTATTCTCTCTCTCACTTTGAAAATCTTTCATATTGAGGACAATTATTAGTCCAAATTGATGAAAGTGATGTCTGAAAGATTTTAGAGTGTGGGTTTTGATAAAAAATTTTTTTAATTACATGTTGATAACCGTAATTCACAAATTTCATTTGTGTGCCAAGGGTGTACCCTTGAGAGAATTACCACGAGTAATACTCACGCAGATCTGCCTTCCACATCTAGCTTGCCTGGATTGACTCCCTTTTTAGCAAGGATTGAGGACACTTTTTCTACATCTCCCCTTTCTGCTGCTTTCATCAATCGGTCATCATATTTGTTCCAATCTGCTGCTTGCTACAATAAAGAAAAAAGAAAGTAAACATAGCATACTATATACTATATTAGTATGGCTCTCCAAAGAAGGGGAAACAAGAGAAGGGAAAACAGTGCTGTATAATACATCACTGGGTTCCCAAATGTATCTCAAATTCCTTTCTCCTCACTATTCTAACTTGATGAAAAGAGCCTTTCCAAAACACACAACATACAAGAAATAATTTATATATTATATATTTGAGAAAAAGGGAATTTCTCATGTTTTCTGCCCTGTTTTCTTTGCCTTCAGAGCAAAGAAAGGAAAGGAATTAACTGTTGAATACCTACCATGTGCCAGGTATAAATTACTGGAACAACTCTAATAAACTAGATTTATCATCTCCATTTAACAGATGAGAAAAATCAAGGCTCCAGGGATATTAAATGACTTAACAGGCCAAGCCCAATTATGACTTCTCATGACTTCCCAAATCAGTGTGCTTGTTTTCCTGTTCTATAATTCAAGCTTTTGAAATTGGCTCTGGTTACCTATCACCCAAGACCTTCAGAGGCAGTGAAATTCTGTACACATTTAAGAACACCCACCCCTCTCCCCCCAGCATCACTTGCTTAAAAGGTACTATTGGAAATATAATTATAGAAGCAAATTGTACACACATACATGCAATTAAAAAAGCAATCCATTATGCTTATATATTAGGATAAAAAGAAACATCTACATAGAAAAAAATTTTTTTAAACTCTAAAAATATTAACTACTTAAAAATCCTAAAATTATAGGATCAGAGATGACTTTCATTTTCTTGCTTCTTTACATTCAACATATACTGCTTTTTATAAAAAAAAAAAAAAGATGTTTGATTTCAACAAAAACAGTGCATATGTATTTCAAAGGAACAGTAAAGGTAGTTTTTTTAAAAATAGAAACATATCAAATGATATAATTTTATCAAGATTATCAAGTTTTAATTAGAGAAAATACATTCAAGACATCAGATATTCTGAAGCCAATAACTTTAACCTTTTCTTAGTAAATAGAAATGTAGAACTCAGAACTAAAATATACATTAAACAAGTAAGGTTTTAGCCTTTTAAAATTCTATACAGTAAACTTATTGCTAAATTCTTCTTTGCTAAGTCCAATATCATTTTTAGAACAAAAAATAATGTACATATCTTTCACTTATCTTACAAAGCAATTCTTATGTCCACAAATACAATAACAAAATCTCTGGAGGAAAAAATGAATCACTTTATATAAAGCATGTCCTCTAAACATTTGAGCAATAGGATTATTTTATATCTACTCTCCTCTAAAACAAAACTAAAAAGTAACCAATTTTCTAGCTAAATAAATAATGTATTCATTAAATACTTGAAGTGAAAAATATAAAAACTGAATATGAAAAAAGATAAAATTTTAACCCACCAATGAAATGTAACATTTCAATGGAATCTGGTTCAAGTATCTACACAGACTTCAGAATTGCTGTCTGCAGTCAAATTTGGAGATGAACTACTTCCTTCTAACTTGAAAAGTTCAAATTATCAACTATGCTCTGAGTCCTATGAGCTCTACTTACTGCCTCAATCTAAACAACCCTTTGGGCTTCCCCTTTCTTTAGCTTTAAAACAAAACAATCAGTGTGCTGGCTCTAATTTGGGGAGTGGTAGTAGATGCAGGCTTTGTGATTTCAAATGCCTAAGGGATTAAGTCACGTTTAGCACACAAACCCCTGCTCTAAATTGATTAGTTTACCCTTGCAGTTAGAACAATCTCAATTTTATTTCCAAGTAAACTAGCTGGTGGAAAAAGGAGCTATTTAAAACACTAGAACAATTGCAAAATCCGAAAGTAAGGCTCTTTAAAAGATAACTAAATAAGATTAAAGTCTGGTATTAATCCGGTGATTTTTCAGTTCTACTCTACCAAGCACTCTGGCCCACTGTCAGTTAACAGAAATACTGCTGAATTACTAAAATTCTATTATGAGCTTTTTGAATCCAGAAAAAGAAACAAGCACTTTTGTTTTCGATCACTAGCCCCAGTCTGCTAATCAAATAAACCAGAGAGAATAGAATAAGACAAAGAAACCAAATTTTTTTAAAGGTAGTACATTTTAAAAGAACACAGTTCAGAAAGCCTGGCCAAGACTCTTTTGTTTCACTGACTATAGGGATACCTACTCTGTTCTTAGGAGCACAAGAAAACCAACAGCTCATCATAGACAGGATTTAGTTTCTTGTTGCTAACAGCAAATTAGTTCACATTAAGTTACAAATCACTGTGGCTCACAGAGCGAGCCCTCAGAGAAACTCCTAACTAGTGACTCAGTCCTTCTTCTTACAGCTCTTCCTGTTCTGCAATCTTCATGCTGCGCTACGCTTAGCTTGGATCTCTAAGGATATTTTCTTCGTCTTCGGAATCCTTCTCCGCCTTCATAACGCTTGAAAATTATCTTCCTTGCAGCGGCAGCACTTGATTAAGAGCAGCCCCAAATCAGGTACTGTAACTCCTCCTATTTGTTATTCTTTAGAAGCTGTCTTTCACCGCCTTCCCTTTTCGGGGACTCCACTGGAAAGCTGGAACAGCACTCTACATCCTGCCGCCTCAACACTGCGGCACAGACCAGCGCCGGTGCACAATAAAGCTGTCCACATCCGAATCATCCCCGAAAACAGTGTGAAGACTGCCTCCCATTGGTCAGGATCTATTTTAGATTCCATAGGCCTTGACAGCTGAGTGACAGAGAAGAGCAGCTAAGAATATACTGCAAATGCATGCTTCTCCTCTGAGTAATAAACTTAAGGTCTGCGAGGGAAAAATGACTCAAACACATTGTAAAACATGCTTATTATATCAAAGCAACTTGCGTGACATTACAACAGTATTGTTAACAGACAAATTTGGTTATTCCCACAAAAAAATATTTTAAACCAGTTTCAGTCTTAGGATCGTCTAAACAGAAGTTATAATAACCTTGATAAACAGAATATAAAATTCTATTTTTGGCAAACAGAATCACACTTTAATTTAAGGAAACACACACACACACAGAAACATGTTCAGATTTTTCTCCATTTTCCTTGTACCCCTCTCAGTCTCGTTCTGCATGCAACCAGGTTTCCGCTTACAACCGCTGCCAGCCTGTCTCCTAACATGTTAAATGAGAAGAGCAAAGCACTGCCAAGACATTAAATAGTCTGCATTATGATGAATACTTTTCAACAAATTTTAAATTTAACTCACTGCTCTTAATTTCCAAGTTTAGCACCCTGCCTGATATAGCAAGTAAATATTTTATCAGTGGAAAATCAAATTATCTGGATTCAGGGATTTTAAAACACAAGTAAGATGATTAAATATTAAAGGAAGCAAATGTATATTAATCACTGAGCTAGACTGTAAATAAAACTCCACCTGAGGACAAAGTAAACACCCTCTCCACGTTCTCCTCCGTGATGTTTCACCTCCTTGTACCACAACATCCCTTACATTATCAAGGACGGTGACAAATTTCCACAAGCTCCAGGGATTTTTTTCTGTTCTAGTTCCCCCATTAACACAAGAGTAATTTACACTTCTTCCAAAAAGTCAGATTTGGGAAAACCATTTCATGGGAATGAAAAACAGCCCAACACGACTGTTTACAGGAGGAGGTAAGGGCTATACTACAGATCATGCCACCAGCTAAACTCTGTTATGAATATCATCAAGAAATCCATTTCCTACTATGTAAAATATTAGGGACATATTCTAAGATATATAAGATCACATACCATAATGTATTATTTTTGAAACAACTTTTTTTTTTCCCCAAATCACGTTAGACATCACAATGGATTCTTGGCTGGAGCCAGAGACTCTGCCCACTCAATTCCACCCTTCTTCAGGGAAATCTGGGTGGGATAGAACTCAGGTCCTATCCTTTGGTTAACAAAGCAAGCACATTCTTTCTAGAAATAGGACAGCAAAGGCAAAGGAAATAAAAAGAAAGGAGGAAATCTGCAAGAAGTAATAAAAGCCATACATGGAGCTGTCTTGTGCTAATAACCAAGGCTCAGGAGACAGGATGTATGGACTCTCCTAAACTGTGGCTACCCGGAACCTCCTCTGTTCCTCAGTCTCCTTTTCCTACTCTCTCTCTCTCTCCTCCTCAGCTGTTTCCCGAGAGCTCAAGACAAATTCCCACCTCTGCTGCCCCCTGTGCCAATGAGGTTCTTCCCCTACCTTCATTCTAGTTCTTAAACATCACTTCCTCAGAGAACTTCTCAAATACTGTATCTACAGCACCAGCCCATGCTACCCTTGCCACTCTTTATCTTTCTGCCCTGTTTCATCCATCTTCATGATACTTATATCAGTATCTGCCAGTATATCATATGTTTACCCATTTATTAGCCTACTTCCTATTTCTGGTATTTACTTCAAAAATAATCAAAATAACCAGGGGGACAGACTGAATTCAACAGCACATTGAAAGGATTATACACCATGACACCACATACACCAATGCAGGAGACACGGGTTCAATCCCTGGTCTGGGAAAATCCCACACGGCCATGGAGCAACTAACCCTATACGCCACAACTGCTGAGCCCTGCATGCCTGTGCTCCGCAAGAGAAGCCATGGCAACGAGCAGCCCCTGCACTGCAGCCAGAGAAGCGCCCAAACAGCAGTGAAGGCCCAGCAGAGCCAAAAATAACTAAATCATAACAAAGGAGGAAATCACCTCAACACAATAATAGTTACATATGAAAAGCACACAGGTATCATCATATCCAATGGTGAAACACCTCCTCTAAGATCAGGAACAAAACAAGGATGTTCACTCTCACTACTTTTATTCAACAAAGTATTAGAAGTTCTACCCAGAACAACTAGACCAAAAAAAAAAGGAAATAAAAGGCATTCAAATTGGAAAGGGAGGAGCAAAATTATATCTGTTTGCAGATGACATAATGTTACATGTTGTTCTTTGTTCTTTAGTTGTTAAGTTGTATGCAACTCTTTTGCAACCCCATTGGACTGTAGACTGCCAGGCTCCTCTGTCCATAGGATTTCCCAGGAAAGAATACTGGAGTGGGTTGCCATTTCCTTCTCCAGGGGATCTTCCTGACCAAAGATCAAACCCATGTCTCCTGTGTTAGCAGTCAGATTCTTTATCACTGAGCCACCTGGGAACCTGATATTATATGCAGAAAATCCTAAAAATTCCACAAGAATAAAAAATTTAGACCTAATCAATGAATTCAGCACAGTTAGAAGTCGCTCAGTCGTGTCCAACTCTTTGCGACCCCATGGACTGTAGCCCACCAGGCTCCTATGTCCATGGGATTTTCCAGGCATGAATACTGGAGTGGGTTGCCATTTCCTTCTCCAGGGGATCTTCCCGACCCAGGGATCAAACCCGGGTCTCCTGCACTGTAGGTAGACGCTTTACAGTCCAAGCTACCAGGGAAGCCCATACCAGCTGTAAATCCTATACAAAAGCAACACACAACAATTATGCTTCTATATGCACTAACGAGGAGCAATCCAGAAATTAAACTAAGAAAACAATACCACTTACAATGGCATCAAAAATAATACAATAATTAGGACTAAACCAATAAAGTGAAAGACTGGTATACCAAAGACTACAAAACGTTGTTGAAAGAAATTAGAGAAGATACAAATAAATGGAAAGACAGAGCATGTTCAACTGGAAGATTTACTATCGTTAATGTCACTACTACTCAAAGCAATTCACAGATTCAATATAATCTCTACCACAATTCCAAAGGCATTTTTTTTTCAGAAATAGAAAAATTCACCTTAAAATTCATATTGACTTTCAAGGGAACCCAAATAGCCAAATAATCTTGAAAAAGAAAAAGTCTGAGGTCTCACCTGTTCTGATTTCAAAATATGTTACAAGGTCACAGTAACCAAAACAGTATAGTACTGTCATGAAAACAGACACACAGATCACTGGGCTTCCCCGGCGGCTCAGACGGTAAAGAACCCACCTGCAATGCGGGAGACCTGGGTTGGGAAGGTCCCCTTGAGGAGGGCATGGCAACCCACTCCAGTATTCTTGCCTGGAGAATCCCCATGGACAGAGAAGCCTGGTGGGCTACAGTCCATGGGGTCGCAAAGAGTCAGACATAATTGAGCGACTAAGCACACACACAGCACAGATCAATGAAACAGAATAAAGAACCAGAAATAAACCCTAATATATAAGGTCAAATGATCTTCAACAAGGGTGCTAAGACCAGTTGATGGTGAAAGCACAGTCTCTTCAACAAATTCTGTTGAGAAAACTGGATATCCATGTGCAAAAGAATGAAGATGGACCCTTATCTTACACTATATAGAAAACTTAATTCAAAATGATTAAAGACTAAATTTAAAGACCTAAATTTAACATTCAAATATAAAACTCCTAAAAGAAAATACAGGGAAAAGCTTTATGACTTGGGATTTAACAGTAATGTCTTATATATGACAACAAAAGCACAGGCAACAAAAGCAAAAATGGAACTACATACAACTTAAAAACTCCTGTACAAAAGACACAGAATGAGAAAATATTTCCAAATCATGTATCTGATAAACAGTTAATAAGGAGACTATATAAAGAATTGTAACTCAATTATAAAGAAACAAATAACCCAATAAAAAATGGGCCAAGGACTTAAATCAACCTTTCTACAAAGATGATATATGAATGACCAACAAGCATATAAAAAGATGTTAAACATCATTAAATTAGAAATACAAATCAAATCATAATAACATATCACTTCACACCCATTAGGATGGCTACTATCAAAAAATTAGAAAATGATAAGTGCTGCTAAGGATGTGGAGAAATCTGAACCCTTCCCACAGATGGTGGAAAAATTTGAACCCTTCCCACAGTTGGTGGGAATGAACATGGTGCAACCACTACAGAAAACAAGATGAAGATTCCTCAAAAAATTAAAAATAGAACTACCATACAATCCACTAATCCTTTTTCTGGGTATATATCTGAATGGATTGAAAGTAGAGTCTCAAAGAGGTATCTGCACACCCATGTTCACTGTAGCATTATTCACAATAGCCAAGAGGTGGAAGCAACTCAAATGTCCATTGATGGATGAATTGATAAACAAAATGTGGTATATACATGCAATGGAATAGGAATCAGGCATAAAAAGGAAGGAAATTTTTCACATGTTACACCACAGATGAATCTTAACTTTATGCTAAGTGAAACAAACTCCAGCCCTCCAAAGACAACTACTGTATGATTCCACTTATGAGGTATCCAAAGTAGTCAAATTCAGAGAAACAAAACATAGAATGGATTAGGGGAAAGAGGGAAACGGAGAGTTGCTATTTAATGAATATATTTTAGCATTTCAGATTTATAAGATGAAAATTTTCTGGTGATAATTTGCACAACAGTATGAATATACTTAACACTACTGAAATGTTCACTTAAAAATGGTTAAGATGGTAAATTGTCTGTGCTTTTTACCACAATTAAAAATAAAACAAAAGAAATGCAATCTCACAATATCATTAGCATGCTTTATATTAATTAATAAACTTTTAAAAACAAAATTAAGAGGGTGAAGATACAGATGAAATGAGATTGACCACAGGTCAATAATTGTTAAAGCTGAGTTATAGGTTCATCAGGGGTTTGCTATGCTAAACTATTCTCTAAACTTCTGTGTTTCATGCACTTTTGACACTTGGTCCAATAAATTTGGTTGATGCATACATTTCTAAACTATATTACATGCCTCTTACCAAGGCCCTTCATTAAACTGGCAGGAAACACAGTATATCCTTTCCACTCAGTCCTCTCTGGATTAAAATGAAGCCATTTTCATTCACAGCCATATACTTACAAGATAAGTCCTGTGCTACTGAATGAAAGCATTCTGAAAAGAAGCAATTTTAAAAAAAAAAAGCATTAAATGTTTACCACATATTATAATAAATATATTTCTGTACTTCAGTACTGTAATATTTGAAAAGAAGCTATTCATTAAACTCAGAATGTACCAAGCCAACACATCTATGGTAAAAATCAAAATACAGTTGTTTCTAGAGAATAAATAAAACATTCTAACACAAAGTATTCTAGGTAGACCTAAAGAGATGATATCTTTAAACACTAAATCACCATAAAGAAAATCACTTAAAAGTTTTGACAGTGATTTCCTCATATTAGCATGAACTGCAAATTCACAACTTTTCAGAAATTAAATGAAATTTTTAAAGTATTTAAGTAATACATCTCTAATGTAGAAAATCTATAATACATTTAACTTTACATATAAAAATAGAAATTCCACCATGCAGAAAAAAAAATTACTAAAAATTTTGTATACTAACCTCTAATTTCTTCTCTGTTAAAAGGTCTAGTCAAGATTTTTAAATGTAAATGAGTCCAACAGTTGCTTCATTTATTCAATATTTAGGATAAAAGGTCTCTTGAGAAGTACTTTATAGAAGCAAATAAGCAAGTAGACTTTAAAATATATGCAAATTCATATAAAGTATTTATATATTTAAGGGGTAGACTCAACAGATCACAGGTAATATTATTTGAAGACCAGTTTTAGCCTAAAGGCCATTCTAGATGCTTTATCCAAAAGAGAAACATACACAAAACTTTCACAGATTACCACAAAACTTTCATAGAAAACTGCTTAAAACCAAGAAAAGTCATGCTAAACAAAAGTACCTAATTCACAGTTGTTCATCATTTTAGTGTCGCAGACCCTTTCAAGAATCAGATGAAAGGAATGGATGCTCTTTTTAAAAGTATATATAAGCACATAATCAAAATAATTTACATTTATTTTTGGAGGGTCACTGATCTCTCTACAAATATGGAATCCATGAACCCCAAGTCAAAAACCACTAACACAGATAAGGAGAAGCAGCAAAGGAGTTCTGTCTTTCATATAATACTTCTAAAATACTGAGTAACTGTCAGAAGATGGGATAATTTATTTTGTTCAGTAAAAATTTACCAAGCATTATGTGTACAGGGATATATTTAAATACTCGATTCAGGATTTAAATATACATGATCATTTGGTATGTGCTATGGCACATGTCAGGTGCAGGATATAAAACAGGGAACGAAACACACAGGAGACCTGGCCTCAGGCAATTCACAGGAATAAAACCCAGTTATTTTCTTCAATTGCTCTCACAATATGAAAAAGATACATATGTAAACATGCAAATAATCATAATACAATGCTATCTATGTTCTATGCTCAGATGCTCAGTTGTGTCTGACTCTTTGTAACCCCATGGACTGTTGCCCGGCAGGTTCCTCTGTTTATGGGATTCTCCCAGCAAGAATACTGGAGTGGGGTGTTCATACACTGCTGCAATATTACATTAATTATATGGAAGGTATAGAAGTATATAAAAAGAGAGAAAATCAGAAAAAAAAATTTGTAGAAAAAAAAGTAGATAGTTTAGCAAACTATATACTAAAAGATG
The DNA here is from genome assembly GCF_019320065.1 of Cervus canadensis. Lineage (NCBI taxonomy): Eukaryota > Metazoa > Chordata > Mammalia > Artiodactyla > Cervidae > Cervus > Cervus canadensis. Next base: position 16,467,654 of record NC_057391.1, read on the forward strand.
AGAAGGGAGACAAGATCAGAGGCCGAACTCGGGATCTAACAAGATGGCCGGGCTGCCCCAAAAGATTATCAAGGAAACCCAGCATCTGCTGGCAAAACCAGTTCCTGGCATAAAGAGAACCAGATAAAAGCAATGCCTGTTATTTTCATGTGGTCACTGCTGGCCCACAGGATTCCCCCTTTGAGGAAGGGACTTTTAAACTTGAACGATTCCTTCCAGAAGAATACCCAATGGTGGGCCCTAAAGTATGTTTTATAACCAAAATTTATCATCCTAATGTAGACAAGCCGGGAAGAATATGTTTAGATACTGTGAATAAGTGGTCCCCAGCACTGCAGATATGAACGGTTCTGCCATGGATCCTGGCTTTGTTAAGTGCTTCCAAACCAGATAATCCATTAGCAAACAGTATAAGAGCAGTGGAAGGCCAACCAAGCCCAAGCCACTGAAACAGCCAGAGCATGACTAGGCTATATGCCATGAATAATATTTACATTGATCTGAGCATCAAGTCTGCATGACTTCTGTTCTGCCAAGACTTCTTCCTTTTTTGTTTGCATTTAATGGACACAGTCTTAAAAACATTACAGAATAAAAGCCCAGACAGCTTCAGTCCTTTGGTGATTAAATGTACATTAGCAAATCTATGTCTTGCCCTGATTCACTGCTGTAAAGCCTGAGCAGAGGCTACAAGTACCATCTGGATGTTGCAAAACATTCAAAAGCAGTGACCCCTCTCTGCTTTTATTCATTTCCCCCATCATGGTTTAAATAGAAAGCACTGTGAATAAAGGTAGTTGTCAGGGTTAGCAGCAGGGGTGCGGGTGTTATACTTTATTTTTTTGGTGGGGGAGAAAGTAGTTTTAGTTTATTTTATGAGTTCCTTTCTCCCGTCTTATGGTGATCTAACTGCATTGGGTAAAAACAGCTAGCCAGTTTTTTAGAATATGCTCTCCAGCCAAGTCTAACTTTATTTAGACACTGTAGATGGACAAGCTCTATTGTTTGAACCAAAATGGAAACATTAAACAAATATCACAGCCCCTATTAGCAACACTGTGACCCTCCTGTCAAGTGTAGAATTCTCCTTTCAAGAAAAACCTTGTGATCATTTTGTGTGGCTTGTCTGAAAACTTTTGTAAATCTTATGTTTTAGTAAAATATTTTCTAAAAAAATTATTCTAAAAATTATTCTAAAAAATAAAAATTTTTATTCTAAAAAATTCTAAAAATTTTTTATTCTAAAAAATTAAATTATTTTATTCTAAATACATATTCTAAAAAAATTAAAAAGATGAGTAGAAAAATCACCAGGTTTGAAATACCACCACAAATTAGGAAATTAAACAGAGCTTGTAGACAAAGCACTTCATCATATTGTAATTAAAAAATCTGTTCACATATGACTGTCATATACACATCTGCAACCGAGGCTTCTCTAAGCTTCAGGCCCACATATTCAAATACCTTTGTGACAATTCGTCTTCAGTGTCTTAAAAGTACCTCCATGTTTCAAACTATAAACATGTTCCTCCTGAAGCTTGATCTTACTCCAACTTTCACTAACACAGTAAATGGTACTATCATCCATCTAGTTGTACAAGACGGAAATATAGAGATGAGTCTTGACACCTGACCCTCCTTGTTCCCCTGGTACCAAATCTCAGAGACTTTACCTCCCCATTATTCAAATCCACCTGCTCATCTCCATGTCTACCGACATCACCCTACTTCAAGTTAGCACCATCCTTCACCAGGATTACTGCATTAATGTCCTAAACAGTCTGTCCAGATTCATTCCAGCCCCTTCCCTTGTATTCGCCACACTGTAGCCAAAGTGATTTTCAGAATGAAAACCAAGTCACACCACCAGCACTCCCTTTCAAGCACCCTCTGCCACCTCACTTAAAATCTTTCAGTAGTTTCCTATTCTTGGAGGAGAAAAACAAATTCCTTCATGACGTCTTGTTGTTCAGTTGCTTAGTCATGTCCGACTCTTTGCAACCTCACGGACTGTAGCACACCAGGCAATGCTCATGATGTCTACAAATCCCTGAAAAGTGTTATCCCCACTACCTCCTTCAGCCTCCTCATATTGAAATGCTAACTGATTCTCATATTATTTATGCAGAAACTGAGTCACTGGGAGATTATGGGATTTTGTACAAGGCAATTGCAGTTAGCTGCAGAATGATTAGAGAATTCTTTTGTTAGACTTATCCAGTGGTTTCTACTAATTAAGAAATTTCAACTTCTCAAATCATCTGAAAATAAATCTTTGACATAAAAATGCAAGTATCTTTAAAAAAAGTAAGCATCATAAACTTAGATGTCCTTTACATCAAAAAAATGAAAAATAAAAACTTCCATATTTGCAGATACAAACTTTAATGAAGCACCTAATAATATGTCAGGCATGGCACCAGAGATATAGAAGTTAATAAGATAGCCAAAATCTCTCTTTTTTAAACCACTTTATTAAAGTATAATTGACATGTAAAAAGCAATACATATTTAGAGTACATAACTCAATGAGTTTAAGGCTTCCACGGTACCCTACAATTATCACCATTCTCGTTACTAAACCCAAGACAAGCCCTGCCACAACCGAACAGCAGAAAGCAAAGCTCATGAAGCATAAACATTCCTTGAAGATTAGGCTGCACAATTAAGAACTGTTCTACAGTTCACTGGATTGATGATGGCTAGAAATATTTCCCCCATTCCATTTAGTCCAAAGGTTATTTACTCTTCTTTCTTATATAACAGCAAGTTAGAGCTTACATAACAAAAAAAGAAAAAAAAAAAAAGAATGTTAAAATAAAACAGGAAAACAAAAGCTGTGCATCCAGTATCTTTCTCCTACATTCCAGACTCTCTTCCCTTTCTGATTTTTCCTTTTCCTTATTTAATTAGGCCCCATTTTATCTACTCAAGTCTTCCACTATATGATCTGAAAGTACTATTTAGTCAGGACTCAATGGAACAATTAGAGGAAGGGAAAAATTTATCCTGTCAACCATTTTTCTGACCAAGACATTAACAGGCTAAATCCTGCTTTACTGAATTTCTCTACATAAAAATGTCAAGAAAAAACAACAACAATTATTGTTATTATTACTTAAATAAAAAATCTAATATCTTAAATACTGAAGGTGCTATAAAATTTTAAAAATAAATATAATAACTTTAAACAAACTACAGTCTAAAAGACTCAGCACTGCCTTGATAAGATTTCCTCACCACTCCGTTTCATTCTATTCTAGTCTTAGTCTGTCGTATAAATACCAGACTGTCTACCACTAACTATTGCAGGTATTTGCTCCTTTATTAGAGCTGTCTAGGGGCCCAAAAGAGGTTGTTTAAAATAGATAGGAAACTGCCTCTCCAATTTTAATAAGTATCATTTATTTAATAATATTACGTATTTCACCCTTCCTGTTTTATTTTAACATTCTTCTGGCAACAGAAGAAGCATCAAATTCTAAAGTAAATATATACATAGATCTTGAACACAACAAATGATAAATATGTATCATACAAGAATAGAGCTCTTAGGCTGGATATATAAGATCTTATTTAAGATCCCCTTTAAAATGCTAAGCAATTGGTTATTTGGGAGAAAATTTTAGAGAAAAGTGTATTCAAATTAGAGTTCTTTAAACATCTAAGTGTCATGAGTGAATTTTTTTCAGTATAAAGGTAAAAACCAAGAAGGGTCTATTATGCCTCCTACCCTACCTTACACACACCAATGAACACAGTAATACCTCTGATGAGTTTTAACAAACATTTCTGCTAATGTCTGAAAACAGGACAGGTTTAGGAAACAGTCTATGTTTATTCTTGACAAAGTAAAAAGCAAAACAGATACACTTATAAAAGAGCCTCTGATGGTGTTTGACTACAGTGAAAAATAAGAGATATTTTTGTTTCTTTGGTTTTCTATTTATTCTTGGCTTTGCAGAGAAACAGCTAAATAAAAATATGTTTGCTAGAACTAAAAAGACCCTTAGAGAATTAAACTGATAATAAATCTTACCCTACTAGCCGGTATTTTTAAAATTGAAAGTTGGAAATACAAAGATATGTACAGACAGAGGGTCACAAGAAAATACATGTTTTTACAAACACATTAGAAGTTAACTGCTTTTCTTTTTAATTATGAAAAGGATAATAGTTCTACACATATGCCTAACTCTTCCTGCATGGTTATTTTACAGAGGATTTGCTCCCAATGAGTCTTAATATGTTTCTCCTCATTAAAAATACATGACCAAATTAATAATGAAGAAGAATGAATATTCTCATGATATTTAAGTATACAATAATAAAACACAGCATTTAAAATAAAGATTCAATTTCAAAATTCTTTAAGAACTACTTCTAAGTGCTTTATATACATAATTGTTACACTACAAGAAAAACTCTCTAAGTCACATTGTTATTTCTACTTTCCAAACAGGGCATAAGAAACTAAGCAACTGATGGTGTTAGATTGGGCAGCTACTATTAATTCCCTCCTCTCCTGTAAACCCATCCTTTGCAATATGACTTTGCCATGATTCTCATCAAAAGATGGCATTTATTTTCTCATCCCTTAAATCTGGGCTGGACTTGACAAGTTGAACTGTGGCAGAAGTGATCTTGTAGAACATTGAATCGAAGTCTCAAGAGACCCTGCAGCTTCCCCTCTGGGGCTGCTGCTGACACAGGGTAAGCAAGCTAGCCTCCTAGAGCATGAGAGATCTTATGAGAGAAAGAGCCCAACCACCCAGTCATGCAATCGAGCAAAAACTGCCAGACACATTAGCGTGGCCAACTTAGACCACCCAGCCTTAGAGGCACTACCAGATGACTTGGCAGCCTCATGAGTAATCCCAGACAAGACCAGGGGAACAACCAAGCAGCAGAACCCAGCCCAAACTGCTGACCTATGGAGTCAGCAGCAAGTAAAATAGCTGTTGTTTTAAACCACTACATTTAAACCGAGGACTGTCTAAATCCAGGGCCTGGACTCTCTCTACTAACCAAAGCTGCAATTTATTACTTGGTTGGGAAACAAACGCATCTTGTAGTCTGATTCAGTTTTACAGATAAAGGAGCAAATTAAAAAATAGATTACTTTTTTTTTTAATCCATTATATAAAAAAAGGGGATGAGCTGGACATAGAAATACACCTTTTTACCATCTTAAAAGAAGGAAAATAGATACAAACAATGAATTCTGCAATTGTAATAATATGAAGCTGACAAAATTTTGTACAAAAAATACTTTCTATTCATTCCCAAAGATAGACAAGTATTCATTTAAAAACTAACAGCATTCATATATATTTTGTCCATAAAAACTGAATTCAGCAAGTGATCTAAGACCAAATTTGAATGTCTATGCAATCAAAAGTTAAGAAATTACTAAATTTTATGAAACTAGTTAAATCTGTGGCTTTCAAAAACAAAACATTGCTACTGTAATGTTTAATAAGTATACATTCATACTTGAATGGAAATATTGAGCTAGGAATGAACTATAACAAAGCAAGAACCACAAGCAGCATTTCTATGTATTCTTTAAGCATTGGCAAGCACTTGCTATAAAGGGTTAGATGGTATTTCAGGATTTGCAAGCCATGCAGTCTCTGTTTTAACTATTCAACTCTGTCACTGTAGAATGAAAACAGCCACAGACAATATACAAAAAATAAGCACTGCTGTGTTACAATAAAACTTTATTTATAAAAAACAAGCAGTGGGCCACAGTTGCCAACCTCTGTTTTAGATGCTCAAACATCCTCAGTTTATTAGTTGTCATCAAACTAATTTGTTTGCTGCCTTATCATGAGATTTATTAGAAAGTACCTTCTGTATTCATATTCCACTCTCTTCAAAACAGCACTATATGTGTGTGTGTGTGTGTGTGTGTGTGTATATATATATATATATATATATATATGTGGGTAAATTTTATAGGGCAACTTGGCTCAGCTATGATGTCCAGTTGTTTGGTCACACATGAGTCTAGATGTTGCTATGAAGGTATTTTGTAGATGTAATTAACATCTGAAATCAGCTGACCTGAGGTAAAGGAGATAACCCTTGATAATGTAGGGTAGGACCTCATCCAATCACTTGAAAACCTAAAAAGCAAGATCAGAAAACTTCGAGAGAATAAGCAATCCTGCTTCATGGCTATAGCACAGAAATCCTGCCTGAGTTCCCAGCCTGCTGGCCTGCCTTACAAATCAGATTTTTCAGTCCCATATTCATGTAGGCTAACTCCTTAAAGTAAATAAGTATCTCTCTCTTAGATACAGATATCTTTGAGATATAGATACCTAGATATATTCTATTCTGTTTCTCTGGAGAACCCTACCTGATACAATAATAGGGTTTTCCTAGTGGCTCAGCCTATGGGGTCGCACAGAGTTGGACATGACTGAAGCGACTTAGCAGCAGCAGCAGTGGCAAAGAATCCACCTGCAGTGCAGGAGACCCAGGTTTGATTCCTGGGTCAGGAAGATGCCCTGGAGAAGGGAATTGCTACCCACTCCAGTATTCTTGCCTGGAGAATCCTATGGACAGAGGAGCCTGGCAGGCTACAGTCCATGGGTTGCAGAGTTGAACATGACTGAGCAGCTAACACTTCACTTTTACATACTCCCACTGTAGATGCCAATCACAATTCCAGTCTTTTCACCAAGTTGCCTAATATTTTACACCTAACATTTTTGTTTACCACTACATTATGTGGTTTGCCCTTACAGCTTCCTTGCTTCAGCCCCCTGGCCTCCATGCCTACATAATTTTATTATTTTTGGTGGTACTGGTATTAAAGGTAGCACCCCACTTCTGGTTCCAGTTCCTGCAGTGTTCATTTTGTTGTAATAATTAGCTCCGAATTTCAGTGGTTTCTCAAAATAACAAACTTGTATGTCCTATTAACATTATGTTGCAGACTGTGGGTCAGCTCTGTAGAAATAGCCTGTGATGCCCCTCCAGAACCAAGGCTGAAGGAACACCCCTTATAGGAAACATGGCAGTCTCTTGATAAAGTATTGAAACAAGAAGGCTGGCCCAAATTTGGCCACAGCACATGACAAGCTGCTCCTGCTGCTGCTAAGTCGCTTCAGTTGTGTCCGACTCTGTGCAACCCCATAGACAGCAGCCCACCAGGCTCCCCTGTCCCTGGGATTCTCCAGGCAAGAACACTGGAGTGGGTTGCCAGTTCCTTCTTCAATGCACGAAAGTGAAAAGTGAAAACTGAAAGTGAAGTTGCTCAGTCGTGTCCGACTCTTAGTGACCCCATGGACTGCAGCCTACCAGGCTCCTCCATCCATGGGATTTTCCAGGCAAGAGTACTGGAGTAGGTGCCATTGCCTTCTCCTGTATATGATATGAGCAGTCCCCAAATCAATAACCATGGGAGGTAGAGTCTTTGTGAGGTGTGCAAAAGTCACACATGTGGGGACACACACACACACACACACACATATGATCATCTTTGAGGAAGTAGGGGATTGGATAATCTCAAATAATAATACTGTCTACCACAACTTCCTTCCATAGTTTTGGATAATGTACAAAAAATCAGAGTATCCTTTTTAAAATTTAAGGTCATTATTACCTTAATGTTGTTGTTTAGTTGCTAAGTTGTGTCTGACTCTTCCGCGACCCCATGAACTAATGAGAGCCACCGAGTGGGAGAGGAGCATCTAAAGCTACATGACTGATCCCTGAAGCTGTGAGGGCTGAGCTAGTTCTGGGTAGTGCCTACACTGAGTTACATTATAGGACACCCAGCTGGTACCCACAGAGAACTGCTTGGTGTGGAAAAAACCCACACATACTTGGGAATACAAAACTATTCAGTGAGTTGTGAGTAAAGGAAACAAATGTTTTCCTTTCACCCAGTAAACTCTTTCAGTGGAACAAAGTGGCTTGGAGGGTAACTCCCCACAGGAAGAGACGAAGGATGTGGTGCCACAGAAGCCTGATAAGCTCAAGATAATTGTACTGATGTCTAGAGAAAAATGCATTTCTCAAAGAATTGAGGATGTAGTTCATAGCACATGGATCTGACTGAAATCAAATAGATAAAAAGACAAAAGACAACTTCCAAAACAATCCCCAGCCTGAGTTAAGGGTCTATTACTCTTCTAGATCATCTTGGGTCCCCAAGTTTCTATAAGTGAGAGGCAGGCCAGGAAAGCTGCTCAACACTTATCTCATTCCCCAGCTGAGAAGGGTATACCCTCCAATACTGTTCCAATATGGATGAGTATGATATATTAAAGGAAACACTTCACAGAAGGCATAGCCAATGGCCACAGAAAATGATGAACGAGGGAGACTCACACAGGAGCTCAACCAGGGCCTAGTCAAGGAGCATCCCCTAGTGCAAAGAAAAGGAGGCCTTGCTATATTTACCCAAGAATATTCTTATAATTGGGGCTTCCAGGTGGTGCAGTGGTAAAGAGGCCACCTGCCAGTGCAGGAGGCACAAGAGATGTGGGTTCAACCCCTGGGTCAGGAAGATGCCTGAGAGAAGGAAATGGCAACCCACCCCAGTATTCTTTCTGGAAATCCCATGGACAGAGGAGCCTGGCGGGCTATAGTCCATGGCATCTCAAAGAGTCAGACATGACTGGGCTACTGAGCATGCACGCGCGCGCACACACACACATTCTTACAATTGCCAGGGTCCAGTGACTGCTGTACCCTGGCAATTGTAAGAATGTGTTGCTCTGGCTTCCTGGTAGCTCAGTTGGTGAAGAATCTGCCTGCAATGCAGGAAGCCCCAGATTGAGTCCTGGGTCGGGAAGATCCCTGGAGAAGGGATAGGCTGCCCGCTCCAGTATTCCTGGGCTTCCCTGGTGGCTCAGACAGTAAAGAATCCGCCTGCAATGCAGGAGACCTGGATTGGATCCCTGGGTTGGGAAGATCCCCTGGAGGAGGGCATGGCAACCCACTCCAGCATCCTTGTCTGGAGAATCCCCAGGGACAGAGGAGCCGGGCAGGTTGCAGTCCATGGGGTCGCAGAGAGTCGGACACGACTGAGCACAGCACAGTGACTGCTGTATGCCTCCTTTCTTCCCCTTTCTTAACAAACGGGTTTACTGTGGACAGCCTTTCCCCGCTCCATCACTGTACGCTGGGGAGACAGAGGGTGCAAGATGACTTGTCTCTGGGTCAAGAAAGTCTACATACAGAAATGACAGGTAGAAATTTTACTGTGCTTCAAGACTTCAACATGATTGGAAGAAATTCATGAGCTATTTTTCTTGAGGAAAGGATAAATAAATCTAGTACACAGAAAGGAAGGAAGTTAAGAGGCGAGATTGTGGCAGATTATATTACTGTTCACTCTTTACCATACCCATCCTTGGAAGAGGCTCTATATCCCTGTCCATTAATTCATAACTTGCCTACACCCTCCAGTGGGAACAGTATTTGTCTGTGCCTCTGACTTTGAACCTAATCAGGCGACATGTTTTGGCCATCATGAGGCACTCCACACCTGAACTGAAGCTTTAAGGGTTATCACAAGTTTCAGTCAGCCCTCTGAGCTCTCAATACCATGCAAATGGCAGGTCCAGACAGAGGCTGCTCCTTCAGTCTGGGTCTTAAGATTGAAAACATGTGGAGCAGCGCCACTCTGCACAAAGTCTTTGTGTAAGGTAATATGATTATAAGCCACCGAAATCTGGGAGTTACCTATTTCTATAGCCAAGTTGATTAACACAGAAATCAAATGAAGCAAAAGGTAAAAGGTGGAGGGATTCTGTGATGTGTAGCTATCACTTTAGTAGCTGAATATAGGGCAGGATACCTATGATTATAGGCTAGCACAGTTAGTGAAAGATCTATATTTCTCTAGCAGCTGGGGGTATGAGTAAATATAGATTCCATAATGGATAAGTCAGCTCAGTTCAGTTGTTGGAAGTGAGGTTGCAGCAAAAATAAAACTAACGTTGCAAACCTTAGTTTGTTAATAATAAGTTAATATTTATTATTAATAATAAGCACTTCACATTCCCTTCACATAATCCTCAACTTGAGCAAAAAGACTTTTATTACCATTTTCATTTTCCATATAAAGAGAAAGAAAATTAGAAACATTCAGTAACTTGCCAACATTAAACAGCTACCAAATGACAGAGTAAAAATTCAAATTCAAGACACTCTAATTCTAAATTTCAATGCTTTTGTATCCCAAGCTGTCAAAAAAAGGGCAAAGATTATCAAGTCATCAGTCCACAGAAGAGTTATTTTGGTTTTATACTTTTTACATTTCTACAAAATAGATGTAAGAGGAAGCTGATGTCATGAGCTCAGTTCAAAATCCGAATCATATTAAACAGAGTATTCATGAATTTTTTCTTTTATACTCTAAGAGGTCCCTATTCATATGACAATCAAGAATCTAAAATAATACATCTTTTATTTCTACTGAATATATTTTCTTAACTTTAGATTATAATAATTCAAAATTTTGAAGATTCAGGTCAAGTAATGGCCTAAATTTACCTAGTTAATATGAAAGAGATTTCCCAAGCAAATCAATAATGCAAGAAAACGACTGGTGATGCATTTTAGATTAGAAGAACATTTTAAACACTTTATGAACCATTTAATAGCCCTTATCTCACCCATATAAACAAAAACCGACAGCTATTTTATCATATAACACACATTCAGGGTAGACAAATTATACAAGACTAATATAAATTCATAAAAAGCAGAAAAGACAACCTAGTAAAACCATAATTAAAGAGATAATAACAACTTTACATTTTGTTACACATCCTTCCTCATTTTCCATACATAGATACACAATTACTTTTAAATCAAAATACACATATTTCATTTACATAGTTATTTTTAACATGAGTTGAACAGAATTGCTTATAAATGTATATTCCTAACCTGGAGAATTTCACTGTATTCAAATATCAGTCTTTCTGGCTCCCTCTGCTGGACACTAAGAGAAGCTTTTTATTATTATTCATTTTGTTTAAAAACTCAGTCTCAGAGAAGCACTCATTTATCATTATTAAAAACATCTTTGAGAACTTGTTTGAATGTATAATTTGGCCAGAAAGAGTACAAGGGTCTATTATTGAGGGTGCTCCTATTAGCCAACAGGGATTTAGCATCAAAAACTCCTGGACTCAGTTCCCAGCAAGTTCCCAGCTTGATAACTTATTTGCTAATGACCGTGATCAAATTATTTATCCCTTCAGAGTTTCAGTATCCTCATCTGTAAAATGAAGCTAATATCATTTAGCATTTATAATCACACAATTAGTTATAAAAGTTCAAATTAATAGACTAAATGCAAGCTAAATGGCTGTTAAGTATTACTGCTATTACTATCACCACCACCACCAAGGAGTCAAGTTGGGATTAGACAGCATACCCTCTAAAGAATTATTAATACTATACAGTTATCAAATTCAAATAGATTAACTTTTAAAATGTAAACTTACTGTACTTACTCTCTGCTTCTTCCTATTGCTCTCTGCTACTTCCTATTGCTCTCAAGATCAAATTCCTTAAAATGACCTCTAAGATTCTTCATGGTCTGGCCCCTACTAACCTCTGAAGTGTAATCTTGAACCTGGATACTCTCCCTTCAGTCCTCCAATCTCTTTTCATAGTGAAGTTCTTCAAAAGTATCAGGTTCCTTCACAGATTACCTAATTACAGCATTTCCTTCCTCAATGCTGCTTAACAATAACTCATTCTTTTAGATCTCAGTTCAGCTTTTGCAGAGACACTTGCTCTGCCTTCCCAGACCAAGTCAGACCTTCCCTATTATGTATTATCTCCATTACGTATTATCACACAGAGCTATCACTGTACATTTAAATGTGTTAGCCCTGTAATACTGCCTCCTGACCCACTCTTGTCTGTCTACAAGCTCCTCAAGATCAGGGAGTAGTATTCTATATCCTCACAACCTCTTGGCTGCATAGAGTAGGCACTTAAGTATCTGCTGAGTGACTGAATAAACTTCATTAACAAATACTGAAATCAAAGAATTCTTTCTCAGCCTGACTACTTCACACAGAAAGGTGGCCACGTAATGTAAAACAACATTATGGATATTTTCCTTTAACTTCTCAGGCCAGCTGCTCATAAAGCCTGTTCATGAAGTTAGACAATAATACACAGAAATATCTTTAACTAAGTTGCACACTTAAAAATTCTTCTCTTTTAAGAACACAGAAACCTAAATATATGATAATCCTTTAACACGATTTAATTTTTTTAATTAATGTCTGTAAAATGTCTTTAATGTCTTTAAAATGGCTTGCTTTTGTAACAAATATTCAATTGAAAATTTGTCTAAAATTGATGTTTTACACGGTACTAAGAGGTTTGCTTTTCAAGGGAATTTATGGTTAGCGAATTAGTTGAGCTAGCAATAACCAGCTAAAAGCTGTGCTTCATGGTTTCTTCCAGAAGTATGTATACTGCACTATTTTAAACCAACACCTACCTCCGATTGCCTTAAAGAGTGTGACCTTTCTATAGATTTAGCTCCTTCCTTATATAGTAAGCATTCCCGAGTATGTAAGTTTTGCCCCAAATGGCTTTCCCTCAACGAGGAATGCCCCAACCAAACAAAGCAACATTTGCAACATACCTCCTAGACTCAAATTTTATTTGATAGGATATTTGATAAATTCATTTGACAGATGTGTTGGATATATTTTTCTCTTTACTAATGATTTTAGCAGATCCTATGACTCCAAAATAGGCTTACCTGGTGGTTTAATCCCTGGGTTGGGAAGATCCCCTGGAGAAGGGAACAGCTACCCACTCCAGTATTCTGGCCTGGAGAATTCCATGGACTGTATAGTCCATGGGGTAGCAAAGAGTTGGACACGACTGAGCAATTTTCACTTTCACTTTTCACTTTTATGACTCTAAAGCTGCATTATGACATATAGAGAATTGAAAATTAATTTCTTCCCTTGTTATGTTAGGGAAAATTAAAATTTTAAAATAAGCTCATATATATATAATAGACTCAAGCTGTTGGGGGATCATCCAGTTCAGGAATGGTAAATACTTAGCATTATATGTGGCCACTCCCATGGCAAATATAGATAAATCAATCTTGGCACTCTTTCCTTTTGATGAAGGATGTCCACAGACCTCCCTGAGAATAAAGCAGTAGTCAAAAATGTGAGAAAAACATGTGATTTTAATTGTTACAGGGAACATTTGCTGCTGATGGTTGTGACAGGAGATAGCCAACAAATTCTGGTAAATCTCCCTCCTCCACATTTGAAAAGGAAATCCTTCAACTTTCTTGATGGACTTTAAGCCGTGAGGAGGATCTCTGGTGATAGATCTCTTAATGCACCACAGCCTCCACAGAGGTGGACGGGCTGTGATCAGGTTCAACCTTCCATTTCCTAGGTTGTCATTTAACCAAAAAATAGGAATCAAGAGTGACAGGCACAACTAAAGTACCTGTGAACAAACTGGAATGAAAGCAGAGGTGTATTAAGAGGGAAAGTTTTCAGAAATTCAGGTACTGACCTTGCAGGAACAATCCAAGGAAGATGATGGGACACCAAATCATCAAAACACAATGATGGCTTTAAACATTGGAATGGTATGACTCATTCCCACTCTTCTGATGCTACCTTCACCAAGCAAACTTCTGATAAACTTGCTTCCCTATATGGAAAAACTGGATGAAGTATCCAGCCCACTAGTCAGCTACTTACTTCTTATAATACAATAAGGTGACATTTAATACTTCAGTGAACTTTCAGTGTAACTCAGCATCTTCGAATCCAATCAAGATTGAGTTTCTGCTCAAACAAGCCTAATGCGAATTTATTAAGGTGACAAAAAGGCTTCACCTGACAACAGGAAACTGGGTCTCCCTTAACAAAACTTTTAATTCAAACTTTTACAAGACATGTAATATATGAGCAACACAGAGGGAATTTGTAAAAACTGTAAACAGCACTGATTTTCTCATTAGCTTAGAAGCATCCTCTTTGCTGCTCTTTTAAAAGTAAAACTAAATCTCTCCAAAATTCAGGTTTTAAAAGTACATACCTACTAGTCTCTCCAATTCTTGTTTCACTTGGCTTTAATTTTCATCTGAAGTAGAAATAAGATCATAGAGCTCAGTACACTGAAAAGGCATGCAAACATTAATCTAGGTTGTAAGATCACAATTTTAAGGAATAAACATTCAGAAAAATAATGGAAGGAAATAGCAAAACAGTTAACAGTTATGGAATGTGGGATTAGAGAAGACCTGAATTCTTTATATTTTCTGTATTTTCTACAATGAATATTGTTCTATTCAAGCTTCTTTACTTGCAAGAAAAAACATCCATTCACAGTTGCCTTAAGAAAAACTGAATTTATCATAAAGCTATATAAACAAAGAGCTGCAAGAGAAATCTCACAGAAAATGACAGCTGAGCTGAGCTCTACATGTCTGGAGCTGAGGTGGCCCCGGCATCAATTCTGCTCCAGGAACCTCAAAAAGAGGACTGAGTGGAGCTGCCCACCAAAGCTCTGCCACACACATTGCTCTATTCCAGTCCATGCACGTCTTCCACTCGGCCAGCCACGGACATGCTTTCTTTGTTTCCACCTTAAACTCCATATTTCCTTCATTTTAAGCAGAAGGCTATGTGTTAAGGTATAAGAAGGTTGGGAAAATAAGCAGCTTTTGCTTATGGATTGAACTGTACTTTTTAAGATTATGTATTGAATACACACACATGGTTTTTAGAAAGAGCCAACAGTACAACTTTCTTGGTGGCTCAGGGGTAAAGAATCCACCTGCTAACGCAGGAGACAGAAGTTCAATCCCTGGGTCGGGAAGATCCCCCTGGAGAAGGAAATACCAACCCACTCCAGGATTCTTGCCTGGGAAATCCCATGGACAGAGCAGCCTGACAAGCTAGAGTCCATGGGGTGGCAAGAGCCAGACACAACTTAGTTACTAAACAACAACAAGACAGTATAGAAAAAGGAATATAAAAAGGAAAAGTCTCCCTCATCTTCCCTGATATTTGGAGGTGGGGAAGAATATCCTATAGAAGGAAAGTTAATATTTATGTTTCTAAAAATTGTAAAAATATTATTTAAGAAAGCACAATATCCTTAGTTTCTCATTTTATTACATAAACAATGATTATACAACAATTAGAAAATATATATAATCAAAACAGATTACTTTGAAATTATTTGATATTGCATCACATATAAATAATATGAAGCACTATAAAACTGGTTCCATTTTAAATAGATATATTTTCTGAACTTTACTGTCCACAGAGCAGATTAATTTATATTGGCAACCTATTTATAAATTATGTGAAATATTTCATCATGGGAGAAATATCTTCTTTCCTAATACGCTTTCCCATCTGTCTTGCTCAGATTAAACTGATTAAAATGAAAATAACTGAGAAAATGTTCTCAAAAGCTAAAAACTCCAAATATACATAAGGTAGAGACATTTAAGTTTTAAGTACTAAATACCCTCAAACTGTTCTAGAACTTCTGCTTGATGTGGACAGCAATCTCGGACGGTGGTTTTCATATCTTTTTAATTTCAGAAAACTTTTTCAAAGAAGTCCTGAAGTGAATAAAGAAGAGGAGTTTCTCTTTGAAAACAGGGTCCCTTTGCTGGCTGTATTCTTTCCTTTGTCCTCTACCACCTAAGACACTCCACAGAGCAGCTCAGGCCTGCAGGCTGAGCTGGAGCAGGGAAGCCACCAGCATCAAAATGACCTGGTACATGAGTTTATTCAACACACAGAGTGATACCAACTCTAACGCAGCTCTTTAAGTGTGGTGCAGAGTATCTTTGAGAACCCCATATTCCTGTACTCCTTAAATACAGGAAAGTACTTTTAAGAGTTTAATGAAGAATTTAGTTTATATTTTTCCAATTAAAAAAAAAGTCTCCACTAACTAAACTAGGATTATACTAACAGGCTATCCCCCAACTTGCTTTTTTCACAGAATAAATATATCTTGGATATCTTGACGTGTCACATATATGTAAATATGACGATGTTTCACAATCTAAATGATAATCTCTAAGGATTACAATTTTCTATAATCAGAGAAAACAAAGTTTTTAAAAAGGAATGAATAACAAATGTTTTCACTGCTATTTTTGTTATTTTGAGTACTTTGAATTGATTTTAGAATTTAATGTTGGGGATTATAATATTAATATTGTACTGGAAGGTACCTTTGTGGGAAACATTCTTGGTTTGGGGTTTGGAAGTTCACTGAAAGTGTCACTCAGTCATGTCGGACTCTTTGCGACACCGTGCACTGTAGCCTGTCAGCGTCCTCTGTCCACGGGATTCTCTAGGCAAGAACACTGGGGTAAGCAGCCAATCCCTTCTCCAAGAGATCTTCCCAACCCAGAGATCGAATTCAGGTCTCCTGCACTGCGGGCAGATTCTTTACAATCTGAGCCACCATGGAAGCCCTGGCAGACTTCTAAATTGGTTAATTAGTTTAATTATAGTCTTCATGTTTTGAAAATATTTAATAACTCTTACAAGCAATTTTGAATTTTTCACATATTTTACATCAGTCAAGTAACTGCATATGAAGAATAATTTGAATTTAGCATGAATAAGTAGTTTTCAAATTAGTATGATTTAAGTATTACTTTATAATTAAATTATAGCAAACTATTCTAACAATTGTATCTCACTATACAATTGGAATTGAGGTACCTTGTATTGATTTTAATAAAATGATGGCATATTCAATAGATTTCAAATAGTACTCTGTACTTGAGAAATTATGGAGCTTAAAGTTCAGTATCTTTATTCTCTTCTTAACAAAGGATTGTAGTTACTTGTATTGCAGTGATTACTCTAGTTGGAGTTAATAAATGTTTACGTTTATAACCTCTTGGTTGACAGTGACAGAGCTCATGACTTTGCTAATGGCAGGGCTAGGCACTGTGTGTAATAAGGATCCTTTCAGGCATTGTGAGAGGAATAAGGGTGGCTCATGTTCATCACCATATTTTTCTGAATTTCAAGGATGTTTTATGATAAGGAGATCTGAGATCTAGCATAGTTGCGGTGCTTTAAAATCATTAGTGTTCAAAGCTGGGAAACAAATCTGAATAGATGGCTATCAGGGCTCAGGGTGCGAGACTGTCTGAGAAGACTGTCTATCCCTTTAGAGTGTAGCAGGACCCTTTTTGGGGACCACTTCCATACTGTGGAACAAATCAAGAAAAGCAAGCTATTTCATTCAAAGTCTTACATAAAATATACACATTAAAGAGAAAAAAACCTGTATGCTCTTGAGGTAAAAATCTTAAACTTTGTTACATTTTTCCTAAGAAGCTTTATTCAGTTTTAAATTTGCACAGCATTTTTTCCCATATTCAAAAACACTTGCTAAATCTACTTACTTATATGTATTTATACAATATAATTATTTTGTTAAATATGAGATGGTTCAATTCTTTTTAAGAATATCTTTTGTACTTCAATCACAGCCTTTTCCTTAAAAATGAAAGAATTTCTTTTAAAAAGAACAAGTTCGGCGGTTATAGTACTTAAATACAAACCAAGCCAAACTCAGAGGTTCACTCTTACAATAAAAAATTTGCTTAGACTTTTCCAAAAATATAGATATAACACAGCCTCACATATTTTATAATTTATTATTCCATTCTCACCTTTCTCCTTAGTGTTTGGAGGAGAGATGAGCTTTTAAATAAACCCATGAGTTTATTATTTTAAAAGGCCAATTTTTAAACATTTCATTCTTTCTTAAGTGAGAGTATATGGAAAATACAGAAAAAGTTTTAAACAGCCTACGATAAAATTGATTTATATTAATTAATGGCAATAAGAAGAACTGGCACAGTGGTAAAGAATCCACCTGCCAATGCAAGTTCAATCCCTGGGTCAGGAAGATCCTGTGGAGGAGGAAATGGCAACCTACTCCAATATTCTTGCCTGGAAAATCCCACAGACAAGAAAAGCCTGATGGGCTACAGTCCATGGGGTCACAAAGGGTCGGACACAGCTGAGCCACTGAGCACATGCACACATCATGGTTTTGCTTGGGAGTTCTGTGTTTTTTTAGTTTCTGCATCACTGTGGACTATTACGGTAATCTATGAATTGGCCTCCCCACTCTATCTGTGCCCCTTGACTACTTGTAAGCTACAGTTTACACTCTACACAGTAGTCAGAATACTTTTTAAAACCTAAGTCAGATCATATCACTCCTTTGCTTAAAATCCTCTAGTAGTTAGTATTCTTAAATATTTAACCTGAAAGTAATATTAGGAAGAAATCAAGAAAAGTCCAACTGTGGGATGTTTTGTAAAAAGCAAACAAACAAACAAGAATTGGCCTACTGGACTTTTTAGATTGGGATCCAAATATAATCCAAAATCCTTACCCATACATGATCTGTACCTGCAAGAGATCACTGACAAAATTTCCTTCCACTTTCTCCTCTTTGCTCACCTCACTTCAATTTTAATGGTCTCCCTGTTTTCAAATTACGAAGAAAACAAATATAATTGCATCTCAAGGCTTTTTAACAAGACATCTGCCTAGAATTATTAATAATTAGAAGAAAAAGCAGATACATTCATTCCCTTCAAAAAGCTTACTATATCATAATTTATCAGTTTTCCACTGCTGCAAAACCAGACACAGAGACTTAAAATAGCTACCATGTAGTAATACTATTGCTCATGAGTCTACATGTCAGCGGGGCAGTTCTGCTGTGCTGGGTGAGGCTGGGTAATCTCGGCGATGCATGTGTCTACCGTCAAATAGCCCGGCTGGCTGGACTGGGATGGCCTCTTTCCCGTGTCTGGTGATTGGTGAGATGCCTCCTGGGACAATAGGAGCAACTAGTAACTAGCAGCCTAGCCAGACAAGTGTGGGCTTGATCACAAGAGAAAATAGAAGCATGAAAGGCCTTTTGAGACCTAGGCTCAACATCATTTCCAACATTTTCTACTGTCCAAAGCAAGCTGCTTGTACAACCTATATACAAGAAGCAGGGAAATAGGCAAACTCACATTGCAAAGACTATGGGTACAGTGAAGGGTAAAGAATAGAACCATTTTGTAAGTGTCTACCACACATCACGGATGACAAGAACATGATTTCAAAACGCTGGTTCATCTAAGATGTGTGGGTGAGGAGAATAAAATATACAAAGGATGATATAAACTATATTTTGCTATAAATCCTATAAAGCATGCTTTCTCAGCCAAAGGGTGTGTCCTATGCACTCTGGGATGCTTAGCAGGATGGCTCCCTGGCATCTACCCGCTACACACCAGTAGTACACTCCCATGTTGCAATAACCAAAAGTGTCTCTAGATATTGCCAAATATCTCCTAGGGAACAGAAACCACTCACAGCTGCGAACCGCTGCTAAAAAGGAATGAAATAAAGTAAGGACAACTTGGTCTTATTACTGCCAATATAACCTAATTTTACTTTAAAAGGCCATTCAAATGAGTCTAAAAGGCAAACTTTATTTACAGATATGTAAGATGTATACCAAATTCTTAACAGTTTACATATTAAAAATTCAAAACTTCACTGATAATACTTAAGATTCCTGCCAATTTAACCAAAAACCAACCATATTTTGGCAATCAATATGAAAGAATTTAATTATCAGAAGTTCAACTAAACTAATAGTGCTACCTCTAGGATTTGGTATGTGGTGCATAAATAAATCCCAGATTGGTTTATTATTTATATTTTATAACAAATGAATACCAAGAAACGATGGTGTTTCTCTCCCAATCTCCAAAGGTAAAATTCTGTCTCAAAACTGCCGTTCATGTCCAATCCTCTCTCTCCCCATTTCAAGCAAACGGCAATATACAACCCATTTCCACCCCTCACTCTTAAGAGCAATTACAAACATGAGACACACCATGAAAACCTCTGTCATAAATTACAGGAGAACAAAGTCTCAATAAAAGAAGGAAGAAAATGACAAATTAGAACATTCCTGGGCACACTGGAAGACCTTGCAGTCACAGTCATGAACTACGTATTGATCTAAACCGTTCTCACAATACTTATGCTCTGGAAATGCTACATACAAGCCAAACTACTTCAAATGCATAAACTAAATATCCTCTAACTTATATTCATATACATATCTGTGATGGTATTGGCCAAGTGAAGTCATATATACAAGAACCAACTTAAAGACCCTCTTTTTGGATTCTCTGGGCAAAAATCTAATAGTTTCTCCTTCAGAGAAAAGAAAATGTGGTAACTTGCTAACCCAGTGATGCACCAATGAGCAGGGCTGGGACCACGGTAAGGGGAGTAAAGTGCTAAGGCCACCAAATTTAAGGCAGGACTCATTCTGATGGCCAGGTAATAAGCTAAAATATGAGGAAAGCAACTGCTGTTTTAATCTTACCTCCGGTTCAGCAGGGATTGCACTTAACAGCAGGAAACAGCACCCTGATTTCCGCATCCCCAAGTTCTGTCCTGTCCGAAGCCTTGGCACTTACACTTTTCTCGTTATCTCTGACAGCCCTCAAAGAACCACAGGGCCTGCCTAAACTGTTAGTCTGATGGTACCAAACACGGAACTGGGGAATGCAGCAGAAAGAGCCACCCAGATGGATACAACTGGAACACCTAAATTTTGAAATTTTGAACGCTGGAAAAAAAGGGGGCATTTCAGGAACTCCAAGATTGTCCTTCAGAAAGCTGGCCTTGTGTTTATAAGTGGTTTATAATTGTTAAGCATGTGTATTCACACTTTCAATGGAAATATTATCATTTTCAACATCTTTTCCCAATTATCACTATTTAACTCAATCAGTGTTATCGACTAGAAACACTGAAAAGCAGTAGTATACCTTGTGGTTAGCAATATTAGTTTTAATAAATCAGCTTCAACCCAAAAATAACTATAGGGTAGGACTTCATCTTCATAATGCAATACTATCCTTTCCCTACTTACAGTCTTAAGAAGTATCTTCAATGCTACTGAGGAGCAGACAGAGGAAATTTATAAGTTAGAACCATGGACAACAAAAACCCCACATGATAGCCTCATTACATAAAACGAGACACTTTTTTGTCTTAGGAGTAGACCCAAACACGCCACCACACCCAGAGGTGTTTGTCAAGCGTCCTAAGTATAGTTCCTTCCTCTGTTGTGACTCACCCTTTCCCACGCTATCGAACAGTTCAACAGCAGGAATGCTATTAGATCTAAGCAATTAGGAAAACTGCTGTTCCACTTCCTCAGCTGTGCAGAGAAAGAGTTCTGATTAACAAAGTTTGACTTGCCCAACCCCCTGCAGTAAAGCTACTTATTAAGCCTAGATCACTTTAAGTGGCTTGGAGACGAGTCATATTCGGTACAAGTCCTTTCCCATCTTATTTTAAAGGCCACACATAAGCATTTAAATCTACCTTTCCAACAGCCACCTTGTAACCCCTACACAGAATTTCTTTTCCAAAACTGTGCAGGCCTATGTGTTCCCCTCAACCACACAGGACAGCAAAGGCTATTTCCTCAGCAAATTAGCGATGGGGTGAACGCTAAGGAACATAGGGGTTTTAGCTTATTGTCAATGGGCTCTTTCTACCAATTATCTTAATTATATACATTCAATAATTAAGGCAAGGAAAACCACTCAGAAGCTTTTTACTCTTGCCAGCAAGAATCTTTCAGGCCTACGGACTTACATGTTCCCAGTAATAAATCCCCAAATAAAATTAAGCTGTTAGTTTTCATAAATAAGTGTATTAAAATTGTATTAATATTAGTCTATTTTTATTATAAAAATTAAAATCACAACAAAGAAGTGAAACATAAAAATTTCATAATCCATAACGATGATCATCTTTGTGTTTTTCCCTGCTGGTCTCTTCCCATGTGAATTTTTATATGACTTATCAAGTTGTACCTATATTTTTTATTCTGATTTTTTTCACTTATAAGATTTCCATTTCTTCCATAGAATTTATTTATATGGCAGAATAAGAGTATGGCAAAAGTCTTGCATTGTTCTCAGTCAGTCAGTTCAGTCACTCAGTCGTGTCCGACTCTCTGCAACCCCATGAATCGCAGCACACCAGGCCTTCCAGTCCGTCACAAACTCCCAGAGTTTACTCAAACTCATGCCCATCGAGTTGGTGATGCCATCCAGCCATCTCATCCTCTGTCGTCCCCTTCTCCTCCTGCCCCCAATCCCTCCCAGCATCAGGGTCTTCTCCAATGAATCAACTCTTCGCATGAGGTGGCCAAAGTATTGGAGTTTCAGCTTCAGCATCAGTCCTTTCAATGAACACCCAGGACTGATCTCCTTTAGGATGGACTGGTTGGATCTCCTTGCAGTCCAAGGGACTCTCAAGAGTCTTCTCCAACACCACAGTTCAAAGCATCAATTCTTCAGTGCTCAGCTTTCTTCACAGTCCAACTCTCACATCCATACATGACCACTGGAAAAACCATAGCCTTGACTGGACGGACCTTTGTTGGCAAAATAATGTCTCCACTTTTTTATATGCTTTTTAATATGCATTGTTCTACTGCTGTGTAAAAATTTACTACAAACTTAGAGGCTTAAAAACGAAACTTATTTATGAGTTCACAGGTCAGAAGTTCAGTGGGGTTGACTGGGTTTTTTGCTTAGGGTCTCTCAAGGACAAAATCAAGATGCCAGACACGCTGGGTTCTCGTCTGGGAAGAATTCACTTCCAGGTTCATTCAGGTTATTGGTGGAATTTCGTTCCCTGAAGCTGTAGGTCAAGCACTCTCTTTCCTTGGTGGCTGTCAGCACAGAGCCTCTCTCTCAGCTCTTTAAGGCCTCTTGCATTTGTTGACACACAGCCCCATCCATCCTCGAGCCAGCAACAACATACCAAGTCCTTCCTGTCCTTCAACTCTCTCTGCTTTCCAATTCTGCTGTGAGCCAGAGGTAAATCTGTTTTTTAATTCTCATGTGATTAGAACTGGCCCACCTGGATAAACTCCCTATTGTCTAACTCAAAGTCCAGTTGTTAGTAACCTTAAATTACATCTGCAAAATCTCATTTGCCATGTAACAAAACATAACCATGGATACAGTATCTCATCAAATCCAAAGTCCTGGGGATTAAGGTGGGAAATTATGGAAGGCCATTTTTAGAATTCTGCCCACTACCTCTCTGTCACAATAGAAAATGTATTTCCAACTGTGGATAACAGTTAAACTTTAAGGTCCTTTCTAGTCCTAAAATGCTTTTTAAAAATCTAATATTTAAACAAATTAAAGAGATAAAGTGAAGGGCTATTTTAAAACTCATTAAGAAAATCAAATTATATGAATTTAAAAATTAGTCACATTAAAAAGGGAATTGAACTTTCCCCTAGTTAAAAAAAAAAAAAAGACATGTAAGACATGTTTTTGCAAAATCATCACCTTTTGGAGCCAATTTTCTACACCAAAAGGCAAAGCATGGCTATAGAAATAAAGGTTAGTGCCAAATCATAATGACTGGGTAAACCAGAAGCAAAGAACCCTAACACCAGTGATAATTTCTATAGTACAAAACCCCAGTCTGATTCTTGCTATAAAGAGCAGAGGAGTAAATGGGCCAAATGAAAACCGGGTTCTTAGGCTATTCCACCCAAGGTTCATTAAGGAAAACTACGACTAAAGATACAACCCAGGGATCAGGGTAGCTGGGCATCTCAGAGGGACTCAGCCAACTGACTTTGGTATGTGACAGTCCTCATGCTCACCACAGAAATCTAGCCAAAAAAAAAGGAAAGGGGAGGAAAAGGCTATGTTTGTTAGCCTTCAGGAACTTCACTCCTCTGGACAGAGAAGAGAACTCTTTCTAAATCTCAGCTACTAATGGGCTAAACATTACCAATTGGCTACCGATAGACTGACAATGGGTCCAAGGTGGGGCAATCTGCAAGGGGACGGGAGAGCAGTTCCTGAGAGCGGAGAAGAAAATGAAGGCCAACAATAGAAGCTTTAAGCCCAAGAAAGAAAGTCTGACAAATATGAGCGGCACTGAAATTTTCAGTCTCAAAGTAGTTATAATTTATACAATGACAAATATATCAATACAAGTAGATATTGCATGTTCCTCAACAGAATTCCAAAGATTTGTTCCCAGCAAAATAAGCCAGATTCTGCCTATTTGTATTAACCGGTGGGAAGAGTACACTGATAGATATGAATGATACCATGGAATGATAAGCTCATACAGTGGTAAATATAAAATACTAACTACAATGCCATGTGGTGAGGCCAAAAAAAAAAAAAAAAAAATACAACTATAGCTTCAACTCTATCAAATACACGAGTAATGTCTTCCACAGCTAGCAAAACACTCTAAATCGAGGATTCTTACAATGCTTATAAGAATTATATGAATTGCTTATAATGATTATTATAAGCAATGTACGCTTATAATGCTTATAATGATTATTAACATAGCACCTTAAGCTTTCAAACATATTTTTCAAACAACATCATCCAAACTATGAATCAGTGTACTCTAAAACAAGGCTAAGATGTCAGGATACAGGAAGATGGAGACAGCATTCTCTCCAGCCACCCCTCCACTCCCACCTTGAGAGTTACTACCTCCAGCCTGGGACTGCACCTTCCCCACACTGCAATCAGGTGCAGGGGGCTTAGTGGGACTTGCTTAGGGCAAGTTAACTGTATGACTGGCAAGTCACAACTTCTCTGGTCTCAGATGACCCCTGTTTCTCTAATGTACTCCCTCTTCTCCGTCCCTTCCAGCACTGTTATGATTCAGGCCCTCACTAACCCTTGCCTGTCCTATGGTAGCAGACTCATAAACAATCTGCCCACCTCTAAGACAGACCACCTCAAATCCATCCTGAACACAGCTACACAGTAATCCATCTAATAAAACACCGGTGATCATATGATTCGCCACTTCTGCATACACAGGACAAAGTCCAACACAAACAACGTGGCCTATTTTAAGCCATTCCAAGATTTAGCCCCAACCTCCCTTCCTGACTAGCTCCCCTTCAATCCCTTGCTGATTATTTTGGTGGCAAAAAGTTGAGCTGACAATCCAACTGCCCCTTCCCCCAACTCCAACACTTCTCCCCTTCATGCCTCTGCTCTTGCTGTCCCCTCTGAAAGGAATGTCTTCCTGTCCTGGATCACTCCTACCCACTTCTTCTAAGCTTCAGGTGAAGAGGCTCATGCTGCAGATGGTGGTTGGGGTGCCAAGGGGTAGGGGAGAAGAGCTGGAAAGTAGCTGCTTAATGGGTACAGGGTTTTCTTCTGGGGTGATGAAAAAGTTTAGGAACCAGAGATGGTGCTAACACAATCCTGTTGATATATTATATGCCACTGAATTGTTCACTTTAAAATGATTTCTGTTATGTGACTCTCATCTTAATTTTTAAAAAAGCAGCAGCAGCCCACCCTACAAAAAAATACAAAAAACCTTCACCAACTCCTCAGCCCCAGACTGGGTCAGCACCTTGTAAGCGCCTCTATCACAGCACTTATTACTTTGTATTATCCATTTATAGAGTTCCTGCACAGTATTTTGAGCCTCTTTATCTTCTTCATCTTCTCATCTCCCTGTGCTTAGCCTAGGCCCTCAAGAATTAATTTTTAATAAATAAAAAATAGAGATACCGCTTATCTCCCTGGGGGCAAAAAGCTAGGGGCAAATGATCTTTTGAAGATCTAGGTTCTATAAAAAGCCTACAAGAGCATGTATTAATTGGAAAGAAAAAGATCAAGAAGACTGCTATTTATCTGGTTATAAAATTCAGGTGAGATTTTTCAGGGAGTAATGAAAAGAACTACCATTTATTGAGTTAACTGCAATTATTAACCCCATTTTCCAAATAAGGAAACAAAGTATATTGAAGTAACTTGCCTAAGGTAATAAAGCTGGTTATTGGGAGCAGCAAGATCCAAGTTCAAGGCTACCAGACTGCAGAGCTTGACCCTACAACGCTAACACACTACCCGCCCCTTCACATTGCTCCAGGCATAGTTTCAAAAAATATGAACCGTCTGGCCCCCAGTGTGCCTTTTCTAAGGCTGAGAAAACACTCTACTTTCCATATTTTTCTACTTATCCATTGCCACGAATGTTGTTTATATTTTATAAAGTGTTTTTAAAATACAAAATGTTAACTTTTTAAAAGAATCCAACAGTCAAGAAAATAGAGGTGAATCATAAAAAAATCTCCCATTTAAAAAAAAAAAAACCTCTCACGTGTCAATCAGCACATGTTTGTGAGCTATTTCTCATGTCACAGCAGAAAAGATCAGAGAGCATCAGCCTCACTAGAACCACAGCCACAAGACTTCCCCACTGGAGAGCCTGGGGTATTTTCATGATACCCCACCCTCTACACAGGCTAAGTATCATGTGGGTGAGAAAACTATAGAAAAACCAAAACAAGCCAGAAGAAAATTTACAGACACTTTTTTTTAGTTTAGAAAGCATGATTGTTTTATGTCTTTCCTCCCTCCCCCTCTTTAATAATACCAGTATCTGGTAAGAAAAAAATTAACCAGAAGCCAATGAGACTTTTTAAAACATGCTTGTGCATCCGAAAGGAAAAACTTTACTACAGAAGTAATGTTGACCTTGACAACATATCAATAAGGTCAATATTAAAAACATTTTTCCCCCAATCCCAAAAAGCATATACCCTTTTAGATACACATGTACACAAGCATGCATGCACCTGTGTGTGTGTGCACACACACACCCCTTTCCAGACAGTAAGCCAACAATTTTTAGTTCTATTGGATACTCAGGACTTACTTCACCCATACATCCTCCAACTAATGCTAAAACTAAGGATGATGGGATAATGTATTGGGTGAACATACACATATACACAACAGCAAAAGGCAAAGAGGATACAATATGACAGTATTAATATCAACAATTCAAGACAAAATTATAATGGGACAAATTCAAGATTTGTATAATCACTAGTTAGACTTTACAATGAATATAAAGTAGCCAGGAACCTTAATATATCATTTAAAACAAAATTAAGTACATAAAGCAAAAACTATTTGAAATATAAAGGGGAAAGGACAGAAACGCAACTATAGTCAAAGACACACTACTCTCAAAGCTATGATGGGCCATAAAATAGCAAAAATAGAGATATAGAGCTCTCAAAGATCAATGTGAACAAGGCATCAACAGAAAGAAATGGTCAAATAACATGAAAGAACCAATAATCATAAGAATATTGTCAACTCCCTGGAAAATAAAGACACAGATTAAAGCAATAATATTTTGGCTGATAAGTAAATATGTTTTAAATCATAGTATGATTATTGGAAGGGAATGGGTAATGCAACTGCTGGATAGAACACAAAATGGTTTTGAGACTTACCCTTAAAGGTCTTCCTTCTGCCCAAATACCCTGCCTCCCAATTTTTTAGGTCTTTGGCTTAAGACATAAATTCCATAGCTTTCAATTTGAAATATATCAGTTCACAATGGTTAAAAACATGGTTCCAGAGTCAGACCACCTGGCTCTCCACTTATAGCCATAGCACCTGGGCAAGTAAAGTATTTAACTTCCATCTATAAAATGATGGCAATAGTACTCACTTCTTAGGGTTGCTGTGAGGAGTATGTGAGTTCATGCAAAGCACTTAAAATGATGCCTGGACATCCACGTTCAATAAATATTGGCTATTGGCACTTGGACTTCTTGTATGTTATTTATTTTTAAGAAAATTCACTAGCATTTACTGAGTTCTCCTAATGGGACATTTGAATCTGCTCAAATCATTTCAAATTACTTGTAGTTTTAAGTACAAAATGTCTTAGAATCAAATATTATTCAAAAACATACACATATCACTACTGTGGCATTAAGGTCACTAAATGCTAAGTAAATAACAAAGAGGTACTAAGGAATCTTTCAATAAATAGCGTTACCTGCAGTTTCAAATCTGATGAACAGAACTACAATTGACTTGTTTTGTTCTTTATCTTCAACTATATTTTGTTTTCTACAATGAGCATGTGTGACTTTTATGGGGAAAAAAAGATTTTTAAAATCAACAGCCATTTATCCTCACTGGTTCAGTCAAATATCTACTCTCTCTTAAGGGCACCTGCCAGTCTGATTCCATTACATAAATACAGCTCATCAAATCACAGCCTTGGTCAGAGCTTTAGTCACTCAACTGTACTGGTTCATGTTTTACACTTCATTTTAGAGACTACACTATGTGCAAATAAATTAGTCCACGTCAACAATATTCAGGATTCCTGAGAATATAAAAAAGCCCAACAGACAAAACTATTTTTGTAACTACAAACAAGTGAGTTTACTCTTGTGTTTTTGTGTTATATTTTTAAACCTTAAAGACCTATTACTTTTTCCAACTATATAAAAACTATGTAAACCTTTTACATGTTTTATGACTTAGGAAGAGACAAAATGCATATATTAGCCTACCATTTTGCTTATAATTTCAGGAAGTACATTTCAAACATCTATTTTTAGGCAAATTCATTACAGAAATCAATTTGATTTCTCTCACACAGATAGCTCATGCAGGTGGAAATTTTCACCAGTTTGTTAGATCCCTTACGAGAGGACAGACAAATGTTTGCATGATCTGTAACAGGACAATAAAGGTTTCCATATGATACTGACCCAGAGACTACATGAGTTATGTTGAAATCTAATATTCTGGGATCTAGATTTCTTCAGCAAGGATACAACCATAAGTGAAACAGTTTGATGAGAATAAAATTTTGCTGGCTGTTAGCTAATTCTAGAGGAGAAGGGATGAGTGGGAACATGAACTTGTTATTAACAGGATAATTTCTGAAGATGAAACTTAACTGACTCTAGTCAGAGATCCCTCTAAACAATGGTTAAAACTTGTCAAGAAATTCAAAGTTTTAATTCAAGGTAAAAAAAAAAAATAGAAAGAAAGAAAATCTTCCTTTCACTCTCCTCGCAAGCTGTCACCCTCTAACTCCTGACTTTCACTGAAATCCTTGTAACTCATCTGTACCATCCTTTACAAGAACACCAAATTTTGTTTTCAAACCTAATACTCCCACAATTGGCTATATAATTTCACAACTCCAAAACACTATGCTCACTTCTCTTTTGCCCTCAATGCCCTTCGAACTCTATGTGACCCATGTTCAAGTTTCACCCTTCTACCTTTATCCCTGACCCCACCCTATACATCTGTGCTGTCATAGCAATTTATACACACCTATATTATGACTCTTAGCATACTATAGTATTATTTTATGTCTAGCTCTCTGAAACTTCTTGAAAATTATGATTTTATCTTTCCTATTACAGAAGTTTTCAAACATATACAAAATAGTATCACAAAAGTAAATACAATAGTATCATTATCCAACCAATTACAATAATTATTAACTCACAACCAGCCTATTTCAACTATATCCCCCACTTACTTCCCCACCCACCCACAGATTATTTTGAAGCAAATTCCAAACTCCACATCATTTCATCTGTAAATAGTATACTCTTAAATGTTTCTCTGAAAGACAGACCTCTTTATAAATGTAACCACATTACTACCACTGCCACACTTAAATCTTTTAAAATAATTCTATACTATCAACACAAATTTAGATGGTGTTTACATTTCAATTGTCTTATAAACTTTTATTTTTATAGTTATTTAATCAGGGTCAAATGAGGTCTACCATTGTGGTTAGTTAATACGTCTCCTAAATCTCTTAATATCCAGATTTCTCCTCCATTTTTTTTCTTCTTCATAGAATGTATTTTCTAAGAAACTAGGTCACTTAAGTCTAGAGTTTTCCATTATTAGAATTAGGCTCATTGCACCCCCATGTTTCTCTGTCCTCTGTATTTTCTGTAAAATGGTGGTTAGGTCTAAAGACCTATCATATTCAGGTTTGGCATTTTTGGCAAGACAGTTAGTGGCAATGAATATTCCCATCAGGAGATAAACTACGTCCGACTGTCTTTCTGAGACATTAGTAGCCACTCATAAACGCCTGTCGGCACTCTATAGCCATTGATTCATGAGGAGCTAAAAAACTGTGATATATTAATTCTATCATCCCATCTTCATCTATTAGCTGGGGTAAAACACGTTTGGTTACCCTGAGAAAAAGCCCAAGTTTCATTCCTTCTCTTTATTTTAGTCCTGATCTTTGCTGACTTCTTTGCCTTCTAGTGTGATGAAGCCTGCCATGGTCATCTTGCACATTTTCTGCTCCCAGTTTGGAATTATCCATGTCTTCAAAGAGGATCTAATTATTAATTCAGTTTCTTGAGCCTAGCTTACATGTGCCATAAATGCCTTACAAACTAAATAAGGCAAGTGCCTTATTACTAAACTAATGAATTTAAATTTGAAAAATGTGTATGATGTGGAATAAATAAATGCACAATCATTACTCCACTGTTATTAAAAGAAGTAATTAAAATGCTTAAGTACTCATCATTTAAGTTCTTGGACTCATTATGTACTAAAAGACATACCAAAGCAATTCAACCCTCCTGCTTTGGAATTATAATAAAGTTCAGCAATTAAAGTCAGCACGATGCTGAGCAAAACTGATGCTGGGTTACAATCCAAAAGTATAAAAAGAGGGCTTCTTTACTGTGATCTTCCTGCAAGAACCACAAGAAATACAACACAGGAATAATCCTAGAAAACTGTCTGAATAAAGTTTTAATTAACGTAAACATTTTGACTAAAGGTTGGCATCTTTAATGAAAATGAGTAAACATTGCTCAATTAAGTAACATGAGTTTAAACAGAACAATTTGTGATCTTAATTTTCACATTACCACAAAATCATCAATACAAAAATAACAATAACATCCTTTCAAACACACCCATATCACTGAGTGGAAAACACAAATGCTTCATTCTCAAAATTACAACTAAAACAAAATAATACTTAGTCCTTTATGCTTTTCAAAACATCCCAAACTTCTGCTCTTGGTGGGAACCAAAAGAAGTTTTTTGAAGATTTTTCAGTTGCTATATTTGTAACTCTAAATTCTTTTAGAAATACCAAATTTTTTTCAGGGTACTGAGACATTAATGAGATGCTTTAGAACATATTTGGTTGCTGATTTATAAAACTGATTGCCCCATTTTAAGAGCAGCCTAAAGAAAGGGCAGCAAAAATTATCACTGCAGAACTTTCCAGGTCAGAGATTAGTAGTATAGGTACAATTTAAAATGGAACCTCCTTCCAAAATGTGTGCTTGTAATACTGGTTTGCAGTAGTGCTTTTAATTACTACTCAAATTTCCTAATCTGAACTAGGTGAAAATGGAACAAGCCTATTCTCATTGTACACATAATTGACTGTACGTATAACTGACTAGATCTGAAGTAGCATTTATAGTTATTTAATTATCCCTTTCAGAAATCTGAAACTCCAATTTAGTAATTAAAAATAAATCTGACAACAAAAATTGTCTTATTTTATGATTAAAAGATGCAGCTATCTCTAGATTTAGCTAGTAAAGGGCACTCACATGTATTCTATGCACAATTTAAAATTGTGAACTATATTTATTTATGTGTATAAACACACCCTCTTTTAGTGAACTCAAAACTCACTGACATATTTATAACCACGGTACTACTCAGAATATTTGAAATTCCTTATATAGTATATAATTATAATTTAGCATGTTACATTAATATGCTGTATTTTGCATACATACTATAATATCATAAAATATTTACATAGTTCAGTTTATTTCTAGTGTGTCTCCAAATAAGCTTAGATATTATAAATGCATGAAGAAAATTATTTATGAAATACACTTTTTAAATCTTTAAAGTTGTACAAATTGTGATCATTTCCATAATGATTAAATGAATGCTTTAAGATTCAATCAGGCAGCCACTAGGGGAAAATGGGAGAGAGGAAGAAAACAAGATGTATACCTCTTATCTTACACCAGAAAAAATTCTATATGGATTAAAGAGTTGAATATTTTTAAAAATGAAACAAAGACTAGATGAAACCATCTAGAGATTTTTCTTTATTTTTGTTTAATATGGCAGAGTGGAAAGGCCAAGATATAAAAAGTCACAAAATAAAAGGTTGATAAATTCAACTGTATAAAAATAAGCCACACTCCGCATAGCAAAAGCCACCATAAACAAAGTCATAAGACAAAAAACCAATGAAGAAAAAAAATTCATATTGAAAAGGCTAATTTCCCCGATATAAAGTACATACAAACGAAAAGGAAAGAAATCGGCAACCCAATACAAAAATGGAAAGAGTAAACTCTTCACAGGAAAGAACATGGAAGGGGCTCTTAAAAACATGCAAAGATGCTCAACTTCACCCACAGTAAAAGAAATCCAATTCAAACTATCCCGAGATACCATATTTACTTATCAGGCTGGCAAAACTTAACAATTTGAACAAACTTTAAATAAAGCATGGGAAATAATACTTTCTTGTACACTGGGTATATGATGCACAAGTAAATTTAACAACATTCTTTAAAACTATACATGCACATGTCCTTTAATCTAGCAATTACACTTTCAGGAATTGATCTGACAAGTATACACACACATGCTTGCAATATATTCAGGCGTATTCATCATAGCATTGTACATTATAGCAAAAGATTTGATTGGGGATGCTCTAAATGGGCCTAGATACTACAGTTTAAAAAAATATATGGAACAGCAAGTACAGTGTATTACCATTTATATAAAGAGTGAATACTTATATTAATATTTGCTTTTATATGCTAAACTCTCTCTGGTGGGATATACAAGCAATTGATAACACCAATGGCCTCTGAGGAATGGTGGGGGGTAAGCAGAATAACTGAAGTACACAGGCGGGAGACGGACTTTCTGCTGTAAATAATTTTGTTCCTTTTAAATATTAAGCCACGTGCTATATTATCTATTCAAAAACAAATAAATTTTTAAATAACTTTGAAAGCAAAAAGATTTTTTAAAATGCTCAATCATAACAATACATACACATGTGACCAAATAGGACATTAGGGCTTATGGTTTATAGACTGAAAAGCAGAAAGAATCTATTTCCCCCTGTTCCTTTATTAAACTCTATCAATATTTAATTTGGTTTTATTACTCATCATACTTATATATTTTCATTTAAATATTTTACAAAACGTATTTGAAAATTTAGCTAAAACTGAGAGATGTTCACTTTTTCTAAGCAGGTAGGTTCTATTTTTTTATACCATGTATTTCTCTTTATTTTTTATGACGGTATTTTTAAAAAAAAATAACAGAATGCCCAGTGTAACAAGTGCTAAAGATTTACATTCAGAAAGATGCATTTTATGTGCTGAATGTATAAAATGCAAACTGGCATGCTGGTAATATCAATAACAACTAAATACTCTGCATCTCTAGAAGAGAAAACAGGCTAAAATTAAGGTGTACAAACTTAGTGCAAACCAAATGGGGTAAAACATTGTGAATGATCCTAGAAAAGTACACTGGTAAAGCTGAAAACAACCTGCACTACAAAGAAATTGAATCTTCACCTCAATTATGTATGGTGATCTGATATCATTAAATCACTAGTCTGTCAATAATTTTCTTTTAAAAAATCTGAAAGTAATCGTCCCTTCTATGGGCTAATTAAACAATTTCATGCCATATTAACCAATATCAAATCATCAAATATCATGCTATCTGAAACTATCCCTTTTTTTTTTTTTTCAATTGGGAAGTAAAGAGCCAAGTTTCACCACAATTTCCTTAAAGCCTAAGTAAAATCATCCTAGAAGTAGTCAAGTGGAGAGAAAGGCATAATTCTGAATTCACTCAAAAGCCAAAGCAGATTAATGAGTAGTCTCAAAAAAAAAAAGCATTTAATCATTTGGCAAAACCTATGTAAAATTATTAATATCTGTTTTAATGACTCCAAACGGACAACCAGGCAGTTTTGAGTATTACATCTCGCTAAACGTTTCTGACTCTCAAGACTTTTAAAATAACGTTTATTCCAATAATACATAATGTGGAAGATATAGCCGTTCTTCTACTGCCAAATTATCTAAATCCCAACATCTGCAGTCAGGCTGTTTCTCAACATTTCTGTTCTCCTGCCAACTAAAGAGAGGCCCTGAGAACTTAGCGTGCAGAGGCCGGGCTGCGGATCACCGCCGAATGCAGGTCTGCCGGGGTCTGTCTGTCCCACAGGTGAGACTTACAAGACAATTTCCCAAATTCACCACCACTTTCAGTATCATCACCCATTTGGGGCTTTGTCTTTACAACTACACCAGATGCATCTGCCTCACTCAGAAATCAAACTTTTGTGTTTGATTCTGAGTCCCAGTGACCCCGCGACAGCGGCCAGCACACGGCGTCCACCCAGCCCAGCAGCGCTCACCCACGAAAGGTCCGGAGTCCGGACCGGGCGGCGCCGGGTCCACTGCCCTGCCCACCTGGACCGTGGGGCGCCAAGCCCCCGCCCGACCCGCAGGCCCGGGGACTGAGGGGCGCCCGCTGTGCCCAGCAGAGCCGGGGCGGGACTGAGCGCGCGTGGGGTGCGCGGGTCACCCGCGCAGAGGGCAGGGGCTGGGGTCACCGGAGAAGGGCCGAGGTGGTGGACAACCCCGAAAACACCGACTTGAGGAAGAGGGGACGATCCAGTCCTAAAAGCCAGGAGCTTGGAGACCTAAGGGTGAGGGGTGGGGAAGGGGCCGGAGAGCCCCGGAGGCAGCGGCGGGGAGGGTCCCCGGGGTCTCCGGGCCAACGCGGAGCCCTGGTCTGAGGAGGGAGGAGGAGTTGCCGGGGCCGACCCAGCGGGACGCTGTAAGGGAAAGCCGAGCAGAGACGGGCTCTGCGGTTCGCGGGAGGGCAGCGCCGGGCGCTCGGGGCGCGCACTGGCCACGGAACTCACCGCGCTGACGGCGGCGGCGGCGCCGGACGGCGCGGGGCCGGGCGCGTCCTGCCTCCTCAGGCGGGACTTGAGGCTCTTCATGGCCAAGACCTAGCAGTCCCGCTCCCGCCGAGCGCGGCGCCCCCGACCAGCGTGCGAACCTTAAAGTCAGCCTGCTGGAAAGGCGCGGAGGAGGCGGCGGCGCGGGCGGTCCCGGCCCCACCTGCCACCTGGGGGCCCCGGGCGGCCGTCGGCTCCGAGCCTGCGGCGGGACTCCCCTCCCACAGCCAATCCGCCCACGACCCTGGTGGGGATGGGGCTGGCTCTGACCAATAGGAATCGGGGAAGGGGGAGGGACTTCCCTTTCAAACTTAATAACACCCTTCCTCTCCACGCAGGAAAAAGTTTGGAACTTCAGCTGGGGAAGCGATGGAGGTGAGCAGCCAGCGATGTGGAGCGACTCTAGAAGCTCCAGGCCATGGGCACCCCGACTACCTGGGTGATGGAGCGTCAGGTCTAGAGAGAGCATGGAGTCTAGCCTACACCAGCTCTCTTCTACCCGGACTCCCCTCCTCTCTCCACCCACGTGCTCTTTCCCAAGTAAATTTCTCTTTCTTCCGGCTGATCCCAGAAAAGACTCTTGGTCACCTGCACACTCACCGGCTTCCAAGAACAACTTCCCTTACATCGGTTGATGTTTCGCTAGACAGATCCCAGTATCTGGAAACAACTACTCGCATCCAAAACTCCAGGGGAAGAAATAAAAGAAAAAACAGACTTTGAAGAATAAGGTAACAGTTGCACAGAAGTGTTAGGAACAGACTGAAAACGTTATAGAAAATCAAAGCACATGTCATGTGCTCAATAATTATTTGTTGAGTCCAGAATCCACTGCTTTGGAGGGTAAGAGTTGAAAGTTGGAGGGGGAGAGCTTTAATCAAAAATGACGCACACGGTCAAAGTGATACATAAAAAGTTGTCAAAGAAAAAAAAATTGTCTTTTTTTCAAAAAAATTTATGGTGTTTCCTGTAGAAACACGTTACAGGTGAAAGTATACAATGAACTTAATTCATCCTGTCCAGAAATCTTGATGGATAAACAGGCAAGTGAGCAACACCCAATAATTTGCTGTTATGGTGACATCTTCAGAAGTCTTCCTGGGAGTCAGTTTTTCCCAGGAAAATATTTATTCTAGCAGTCACCCATTTGAAAAGACAAACAGTCCCCATTTCCCACTAACAAAGGGCTCCTTTTGTCTGAAAGGTCAGTTGCTTCTTTGGAGTTTCCTTAGAATAACTAAAGATTTTATTCGAATAGTGTAAGGAAGTTTTCAGAACTGTTGGAGAGACAACATTCCCGTGTTTACCCTTAACAAAACACTAAGTAACAGTTAACTACTTGAGAAAATTACTAAATTTTCTCTTGATTAGTTCTATGGAAGTAAATTTTCTTCCACCTCCTTCCTCAAGATCTACAGTCATTCAGTTTTGTTGGCTCTTTATAGTGTCTGTGGATAGCTAGTTACTCTCCGTCCTCATCTGCCACTGCAGATCCAAAATTATCTCATACCTGGATGTTATAGAAGCTTTCCAACAGAGTGTTGGTCAGGTTGCTGACCTCTGAACTCCCAATCGTCAAAAAATTTTACAAAATATTCCTCCTTTGCTCAAACAGCTTCAGGGCTAATAAAATTTAACTCTTTTACTTGGCATTTAAGGCCGTATAATATGTACCCAACCCTGTTTTCCAGCTGACACTCCAAGCAAACTCTTCGGCCCATTCCTCAAACATGGGTCTTGCCTTTTAATTTTCACATCTTTATGCATGCTAATCCTTCCTCCAGTAATTTTCTCTCTGTCTACATTCATCTAACAAAATTCTACTGCCCCCCACCAAGAATGATCAGAAGAGAGCACAATGGGAACTTCTGGAGCATTGTACTATTCTATCTGGTTATATAACTAGTGTGCTGATTGCATAACTAATGTGTTCAGTTTGTATAGAATCAGTTAGCTTGTAGTCTTTATGATATGTGCACTTTTATATATGTTATACTTGAATTTAAAAAGTCTTTTAAACTCATACATCCATTCCAAGTGTCCTCCCCTCTAATAGAGCATTTTCTGATCACTCAACTGAAAGTGATTTCTCCATCTTCAGAATGACTAAATTGAACTTCTCAGATGATACTAACACATATGTTCTGAACAAGCATTATTTCAGTACTAGACTTCAAACTCCTTAAACCCAGGGAGTAACTGATCCATGTTTGAATTCCCTAGAGTGCTCAGCATGTATCAGGTGCTTGATAAATATTTCTGAATAGATTGATGCATTTTTTTTTGTTACTAGACTGCATTACAGTTTTGTTGTGTGTATTCATGTCACACAGGATTGCTACTTTCCCTGTGGTGAATGCTGGGTGTCTCTTGAGCATCCAAGTTCTCGGAGTCCTAGTAACTGGTCTCTTTTCAGTTGTTACTGGATAAAGCAAAGGAAGCAGACAGCCACAAGTACAGCTTACATCAGTTTCCAAAAATGCGTGGGCAAGTTATTTTTATAAACTGTCTGCATGATGCCCCATGGTGTCTGTGTTCAGTGGCCTTTGTGGATTTTTCCAGGCTGGAAACTTGATAGCTGTTGTCTGCGTATTCCCATTCCAGAGCTGCTAAGTAAATAGCACTGGTTTGAATGTGCAGTACATCTTTTTTGTATTGATCTAGAAGCTCCCCACATGAAGTAAAGGCACTTTTATTAGTATTCAGCCAGACAGGTTTTGGGTTTTTTTTTAACCATTATCACTATTATTTATTTTTTATCATTTTATCACTATTGTTTAGTTTTTATTATTTATTTTCTTCAGAGCAAAAGACACTTATCAAATCCAGATGGAATTTATTTGGTACCATGTTGAATCTATGTGATTTTTTGTTGTTGTTTTGCTTCTTATAATATATGAGGTCTGGAAGGCAAATGCATTTAAAATTATTTCAATAGGTTATACATTCATAATATAAAGACATCTCAAGTAATATAGAAGGGGGAAAGTGAGTCTCCTTACCACCTCTATTCTTTGGCTCTTGCAGTCAAGGAACTTGTATTCTAGCCTGGGGGACAAAGCTAACTAACACATAGCTCAACTGGAGAGCAACTGCTTACTAAACTGTATGGTAGAGTGCAGATGTGGGTGGTATTTAGGGAAGGAAAGATCAGGAAATAAGTTTGCATGTAGGGAGAATAGCCAAGGTTGGGAGAAGATTCAGTGAGTGTACTGAGAAGGAACACCAAGAAGGCAAAGGATTCCCTGAGGACCAGCCAAAGCAGATAAGAGAGTTCGGTTGGGAGATGCTCGTTGATAACCATGTGATGATAATGGCAACATGATGACAAAGACAAATTAAGCACAAGAATCAAAAATTTACAGTTAAAATGATCTACTTTTAATCACGCATTTTATGAATTTTATGTCCAACAACTTCCCTCTTCATTTTCAGAACTTCCTGTCTCCCCTGGTAACCCCAGAGAACTCTGCCAACAAAGTCAGTCAGTAATTCCGTGGAGAATCCCAGGACATCAGTCATTCTCTCCCAGCTCAGATACCAAAGCAGATTAGTGGCAGAACCACGTGTGGCCACAGGGTCATGAGGAAAGGCACCTCCACCCACAACCTATAGGGCAGCCCCAGGAATGAGAGACCTGAGGCAGTTCTCACACCCTCTTCTCTTGCCACAGTCAAAACTAAAACACGTTGCATAAGAGAGCTTTAAAAAAAAATAAATAGGTCATCTTTGGCACTAATTTTAAAACCATCTGCATTTCTAGTAAGCTCTCCAATGACTCCATCCTGGAAAACTCGAGTGGGAGGAAGAAAAGTAGGCAGAGAAGGTAACTGCTTCCCTCTTACAGAAACTCTTTTAATCTCCTGCTGAGGGCTGTGTTGTGTTCTGCTGTAGCAAGCTTGAGCCTACCAATTATCTCCTGAAGAGGACTGCTTTCTGTCTCCCTGTCCTCCTTGGCATTTACAGACTGTCATTCATGTATGACACATCAAATGTGTCATTAGTTTCAATACTGAAAGAGGGAGCAGAAAAGCAGGGAGCGGCGTTGTCAGGAACAAAACCAGACTTCCCTGTCATAACTGAGCTTACACCTAAAAACAGCCATAACTTTTTCTCTGAACTCAGTCAGGTTTAACGTCAGAAAGTCCAACCCATCTCCTTTGGTGAAAAGTAGCCTTTATTATCGAGTCTTGATTACACAAAGCTCCAGAAATACCACTGGCCCCTCTCTGTGAGACTGATGGCCCTCGGTGTGAGTGGTAGAAGCTCTGGATTGCCTTTTTTAAAACAGGCTACTCAACCTGGAACCCAGATAAACTCAAGGCATTTGGTTCAGGAACCAGTAAGCATCTGACTTCGATGATAAACTTTCCTGGATTCCAGACCCTGGATTTTTCTTATCTTGGCCAGCACACCAGGATATTCACAATAAGCCAAAAAACTTTCAAGACTTCAGCACTGTCGAAGTGGAATAGAAAAGTTTCTTGCTTTTAAATTGAAAATATGGCAAATAAAGAATATCTCTGTAAGAGTTTAAATGATAGTCTTGATTGAATAATTACTAGTAAATTATGTTACTGGTATACCATAAGTTGTTCCATGCCAATCTTTGCTACTTAAGCTAAGGAAAGAACATTCCGGACAATAAGTCAAGGTAAATCTCACGTTCAAATATGCTTGGTAAAGGTCCCAGGCTTTATGGTACATATTTAGCAACGATCTTACAGTCATTTGAATTAAAACTATAGTGGTTTAGGTTATGCTGAAAGAAAAGTCACAGCAAAATGCTGGATAAATACATGTTCTAAAAAAGTTATATGTAAACACAGCTTATTATGTATATTAGATACTATATTATTATACTTCACATTATACAAGATTATATTATTATTTTTAAGCATTATTTAGGATCCATTTTTTTGAGGCAATAGTGACTTTATTCAGAAATTCAGCAGACTGAAAATGGAATTCTTCATAAAATAGCTTCACAAATTAACAAATCTTTATGTAAGCCCTAATTTTCATATAAAAAATTGAACCATATTAGTGTGGGTAAATTTGTATTTCAAAAGGTTAATCTTCAAAATCAGTTACTTGCACAGTATCATACAGGATTTATGTTTTATGTGTGTTTGGATTTGGTTACCAAATGACTCAGACTTGCTTCCTGTATAAGAAAAGCTTGCAAAAAATTTTTGTCTGTACCCTTTCTTCAAAACTATTTGCATCAATGTTTAAATTACTATCAAAAATTAAAATTTAATTTTGTATCAAATTTCTAAGTAATGC
This sequence comes from Cervus canadensis, assembly GCF_019320065.1. Lineage (NCBI taxonomy): Eukaryota > Metazoa > Chordata > Mammalia > Artiodactyla > Cervidae > Cervus > Cervus canadensis. Next base: position 16,507,949 of record NC_057391.1, read on the forward strand.
TTAGTTGCAATGCTTATTTGAGAGAAAATTTTAAATTAAGATACAGTTTTTGTGTACTGTGGCATTATTCCACACGGCACATAAGCAATAAGGGCAGTTTTAAAAGCATTCTTTAACTGTTCAAAGAGATTTGTCCACCCTGATGCCCTCATGAATTAACCATGTATATATACTTTACATCAGTGATATCAATTTAATATAAGCATCAAGATATTCAATAATAATGGATCAATTTATGCTTTGCTTTCACAATTGCTGTTTTATGAATGATGTTGCTACAAGCAAAATATATAAAATAACTAATCAGTTAAAATATTATCACAGCCTGGACTTCAAAGAGTTACATTTTAATTCTGTAATACTAAGGAGAAGCATTACATATTGTGTTCCATAAACTTCAAGACCATTCCTAGACCTAAATAACAATTAAGAACTGTTCCTTTGAATCTTAGGAGGGTGTAGTTCATGAATTACCTGAAGATCAAGGCATAGCATTTTAAGGCTAAACTAAAAGGTATCTTTCTTCCACTCCTGAGACATGAAGAGAATAATAAACTCTCAAGATGCATCAACGTTTCGGCTCGTAACTCTGAAGTGACAGTCATCAAGTTAACAAATACAAATAACCCTAATGCCTGAAGGGTTGGGCTCTGATTAGCCGAGTAAATCCTAATTAAAGTGACTTTGGAGAATCTCCAAATATGAATCACAGCAAACCCCTAACAACAACAAAGCTCACACTACCATATGAACCCTTATGGCCAGAAAGCCCCCATCTAATATCACATTGCTCCAAGTAAACACTAGATGTCCACACTTTCAATGCTTTCATTTAAATCACACTTCTCTCCAAAAAGAAACTGAGGTGACATAAAAGATTTCTCTGATGGTTCAAACAGTAAAAAATCTGCCAGCAATGCAAGAGACCCAGGTTCCATTCCCGGGTCAGGAAGATCCCCTGGAGAAGGGAATGTTTATCTACTCCAGTATTCTTGCCTGAAGAATTCCATGGACAGAGGCCGTTGGCTGACTATTGTCCGTGGGGTCACAAAGAGTCAGACATAACTGAAAGGCTAACACTTTTTAAACAAATCTTACTACCATACTTTCCTTAAGAAAAGTAGGAAATAAACCAGAGGAAGGGATTGTTAAAACAACTATTATTGATGGCCCGTTTTATTATTATTATTATTATTATTTATTTATTTATTTATTTGACTATATTGGGTCTTCACTGTGGCATAAGGATCTTTAGTTGTTGCATGCAAACTCTTAGTTGTGATATGTGAGCTCTACTTCCCTGATCAGGGATCAAACCCAGGCCACTTGCATTGGGAGCATGGAGTCTTAGATAGCCACTGGACCACTAGGGAAGTCCCACTGTTCTGGGTTTGAAATTTGGCTTTCCACTTCCTAACAGCTAGGGCAAAACAAAAATGGAAACAATCAGTGACAGCTTTAATATGAGGAAAGGAAGAGACACAACAGGTTCTTCATAGAAGTCAAGTTTTCCTGATGCTGCATTGTAGAATATATTTCTCGTATGGGTGTGGCGTCACATACAGAACAGTGAGCAGTGTGGTAGACAATCTCCTCACTTATGTTTATCCTTGCAGTATTTAGAAATACCTTTGTTAAGCATCCAGGATGTTCATTCATTCACTCAGCAAGTGTTAGTCACAGATGATGTGTGAGACAGTGCTGAGGAAACAAAAGGGAACAAGGTGGACAAGGGATTTGCTCTTATGGAGCTTAATTCTCGCAAGAGTGTTGGAAGGGAGGAGAAAATGTAAACACACAAATAAGTGACCAAGATAAAGTCAGATAGTGGTACTTGAGGAAAATAGGAAGAGTCATGTGCTAGAGAATAAGGGAGGAGGGGGTTACCGCAGATTGGGTACTCAAGAAGGTCTCTTGGAGAAGTGAATTTGACCTCAAGTTTGGATGAGATCAAATTAAGCCTCCTCAAGCAGGCTTAAAGGAGCCTGCCAAGTATAGATATGGACAGGACTTCCCTGGCAGCCTAGTGGTTAAGACTTCGCCTTTCAATGCAGAGGGTGTGGGTTCCATCCCTGGTTGGGGAGCAAAGAGATCCCACATGCCTTGTGGCAGAAAAAAACAAACATAAAACAGAATGTTGTAACAAATTCAATAAAGACTTTTAAAATGGTCCACATCAAAAGATCTTAACAACAACAAAAAAAAGTGTAACTGTGGAGGCAGAGGAAACAGCAAATGCAGAGGCCCTAAGGGGAGGTCCAGGTTAGTGTGTTGAAGGAACACACGGAAAGCCAGTATGACTGGCACATAATGGGGAAAGAATATGAGCAAGATGAGTTTGGAGATGCAGGCTGAAGCCAACACAAGTAAGGCCTTGTGGGCCAATGTAAGGTTTTGGATTGTTTTCTAACAGGAAGCTAATTAAGTAAGAGATGATGGGATCATGTTATATACTGAAAATATCTTTCTTTTTATGGGGGAAGAACTGATCACAAATGACCAAGAAAGAAAGCAGGAGGGTATGAACAGGACTGGAACACAGTCTAGAGATAGAACTAACTTGCTAGCAGACTGGATACGGAGAGGAGACATTAAGCGACTAAGTGGATGGTGGTGCCATTTACTGGGTGGGAATGACTACAGGAGTTCTGCTTCAAAGGGAACTGTGTAAATTTTGTGTACTGTGGCATGTTATTTGAGTGTTATTTTTTGGTCATGCTGTTTGAACTTCCCATTGGGCATCCCAGTGGGGATATATTGGTTTGGCCAAAAAGTTCATTCGGAGTTTTCCCATAAGATGTTATGGAAAAACCATGAATGAACTATCTTATGGAAAAACCCCAAAAGAACTTTAACTGGACAGTCTAAACAGCAGTATTTTAACTAGACAATCTAAACAGCCAGAGTGAAACTCACTGGAGAGATGGGGCTGGCGACACAGATTTGGAAATTAAAAGCTAATAAATGAAATGTAAGGCCATGGAACCAGATGAGCTCTATTGTGGAAGAAGAGGGCCAAAGGCCAAGATATGGATACTGCAGCACTTAGAAAACAAGAGAGAGGGTGAGGAGGAGGAGACTGAGAAACAACGGCCAGAGAGCAGGCAGAAACCCAGAGGGTGGTGATGCAGCAGCCAAGAGAGGATGGATTTTCAAAGGTCAGCTCTGCCAAATAGTGCTGAAAGATGGAGAAGCATGAAAACAGATGAGAGACCATTGGACTTGGCATGAAGTACAGTACGAATAGCCTTGACAAAACAATTTCCATCAGATTTGGCTAAAATAGGTTCAAGAAAGGATGGAAAGTAATGGGATGGAGATTATGAACAACATGGTGTAAAAGGGAGCAGAGAAATGGGGATAATAGCTAGAGGGCAACAAGAGGTCAGTAGAAGTCTTTTTAACGTGGGAGCTATTGCTACTAAAGCTTTTCTGTAAGCTGGAAGGAGAATGATCCAGGAGAGGGGCAAGGACTCATGAAACAGAGAAGGGAGCTGTTCATAGGGATTAAGTCCTTGAGAAGGTGAAAAGAGGGTCTGATTCCTCAGACAGAAGCCTGAAGTCATCATCTGTATTAACAGGAAGGAAGGCAAAAAAATACAGGCACAGATACACAGAGGTTGGTATATTTAGAGGAAAGAAAAATAGAAGACCTCAAGTGGGTTACATCTATTTTCTTATTAATCATGATCATCAGTTAAAGGAAAGATGAGCAGTGAGGAAATGGGGTTTTTGGAAGTTTGAGGAGAAATGAGAAGGTGTGAAAGAGTCAATATCTTTCAGTCTTACAACTCCAAAATAGCCGTTTTCTCTGCCTGAACTGAGATCCTCAATGTTATTCTGGGAGTATGAAACAACTATCCAACTGATCAATTTCTACTAGTAAAGGGATCCATTCAGACCGGGACCCCCAATACCTAAACCACCAAGCAGCACATATTGGGTATTTTGGGTTCCCAGGCTGTAAAGCAGGGATCGGTTAAAATACTGAGCCACCAAAGGACCACATCTCACCTTTTTGTGTGTATGGACCCCACCACACAAAGTGCCACTATTGAATACTACTATTACTGTGTTTGTGTTTAGTTGCTCAGTCGTGTCCGACGCTTTGCAACCCATTGGACCATAGCCCACCAGGCTCTTCTCTCCATGGGATTTCCCAGGCAAGAATACTGGAGTGGTTGCCATTTCCTTCTCCAGGGGATCTTCCTGACTCAGGGATCTAACCTGCATCTCCTGTGTCTCCTGCATTGCAGGCAGATTCTTTACCTGCTAAGTCATCAGGGAAGTCCCAGTGACTTGCTTACTACCTGAGTCACATGTACTGAGATACCACCACGTACCAAGCACAGTGCTAAGTTCTCTACATATGTTGTTTCTTTTGATACTCCCAACAACTAATTGAGCAGCATGTACTATTATTACCTCAGTTTTATAAGTGATGCATATGAAGCTTACAAAGGCTAAATTGTATCAACATGAGAGACAGTGAAGTTGTCCATGAGATGGGAAAGACAGAGAGTCAGCAATTATTAATCATGCCATATAATTAGAAAAGATGTTGTGTAAATGAATGCAAAACCAAATCTATTCGTAAATAAGGTATTCATGCTTGTTAATAATTTGCCCACAGAGAAAAAAACTATAAAGCCAAAGCTGAAATAAAAGACCTGTACCTATAAAGGTATACAATTCGCTATAGAAAGTTAAAATCCTTCAGAAAGTCCAACATGGATAAACGGGAATTTAGAAACCCCAGTTGATTCTACAAAGTCTGTCAAAGAAGTGATTCAACTGGTGGTGCAGAATTGGTAAAATGTTTAACAGTTGGCTTTTTAAATTTTCTTGTGGGGTTAATGGGTTTGCAATAATTGCCCAGTTCCATAGTGTAAGTAATCCCACTTTGGAGTTCAAGTCAGCATGGAGTTCAGCTTGTAAAAATTCCTTAAAATTTAAGAATCAGCTCTTATAGCACACCACTGGAAAAAGTGAGTAAGAGACCTTCTGGGACCATCAGACCTCATGTTTCCTCATGTATGTTTAGCAAGGATGACTTTGAGATCTCAGAATTTCAGTTGTTCTGAGATTGTAGCACCCCTTCTATGGGCTAAATGAATAAAATAAAAGGAAATCTCTAACTATAAGAGCACTAATTCTAATGTACTTTTGATACTAGGATTAGGAATAGATGTAAGAGACCATCTTATTCCACTGTTTGCATTTTGTTGAGATCTTCTGTCTTTTTTTTCCAAAATATTGAAATAATGAAATGAATAAGGTATAATCACATACAGAGATTCAGAGTGGTCACTTTCTGTGTTTTAATATATCTGTATAATTTGAGGCCTACAGCTTCCACAAATAAGTGCTCAGAAGTTGGTGTTGACATTGGATAATGTAAGTGACTGAGTTTTCTGTCCGAAAACAACTCAAACACAAAGATTTAGGTTAATGTCATCTTAAACAAAGGATTCATTGACCATCTTGTCTCAGGTTTAAGATTATGAATACTCACCGAAGTGGTGCATTTATAAAGTCACAGGTGATTGGTGATTGTTATGTGAAATTCCAAAAGATTGTCTTCCCACTTTCATTCCTGATTCATGTCAGAACAAGCAGAACTTAGAGTGTAGGGTTGAAAAAGACTCTAGAGTGAAAGCAAGTTTTCTTTCAGACATGTTCCCCAGATTTTTTTGGTTTTTTGGCTAATGTTCCCGGTATTGTAGGAGCCCTGCGTTCTCTTGTCCACTTTAAGCAAAAATCTAGTCAATGCTGTCTAAAATTGAGATTCTACATAAACATTTCAAAAAACAATTGAAATAGCAAGCAGCATCATTAAAAACAGGAAAAGTTAAGCAATATGAGAGTTCGTGACTGAGAAAATTGATTCACTCATTCATTCATTCAATACTTGCTGAGTACTTTTTAAGTGCCAGGCACTCTTCAGACTCCTTGAGATTAATCATTGTTCCTGAAGGACAAAGAACAGAAAGTGAAACATGCCCATGTGACTGGAACAACATGAAAAAGGGCAAGAGATGGATATGAAATGAGAGAAGTAAGGTGGAGTAAAGTTACATCATGTAGTTACCGTAGGATATTGTAAGGGCTGCAGACTTTTCTCTGGTGCTGACCTAGCGTTGCCTATAATGCACCCTTATGTAGCAGCACGGAGGCTATTCCAGCCTGGAACTAAAGATAAAAAATCTCAGGTGTTGTCAGCAAATATAAATGATAATCTGAGCCACAGGAATAGATAAGAAGGCCCAGGAGGTATGTGGAGTAAACCATAGGACAGAGCCTAAGGAATGGTAACCTTTAGAGAATGGATAGAGAAATGCAGGCCAGCAAACTTCAGGGTCAAGAGGCCAAATGTCAGTAAATATTAAGTACAAGTGATACAGACGGAAGTCAACAGCTACTTTTCTACTGTCATTCTCACAGAGCACAGCTTGTCAAACACTCAGAACACTTCTGAGCCACACCCTATCTTCACTCGTGAGAGAACAAATAAACCTAAGGCACCCGACACAGCCTGACGTGGCAAGACCCTATTTGCACTGCTGCTGCTGCTAAGTCACTGCAGTCTTGTCCGAGTCTGTGCGACCCCATAGACGGCAGCCCACCAGGCTCCCCCATCCCCGGGATTCTCCAGGCAAGAACACTGGAGTGGGTTGCCATTTCCTTCTCCAATGCATGAAAGTGGAAAGTGAAAAGTGAAAGTGAAGTCACTCAGTAGCGTCCGACTCTCAGCGACCCCATGGACTGCAGCCTACCAGGCTTCTCCGTCCATGGGATTTTCCAGGCAAGAGTACTGGAGTGGATTGCCATTTCCTTCTCCATGTATTTGCACAGTTGATCACAATTATTTGGGACATTTGTTTGCTTTTACTTCTTGGTATTTCAATATTTCAATTAAACAATGTGCAGAGAAGTTATCAGAACAGTAAATCCTCTATACTAGCAAATGCTCAACCCATTGATATGAGAACCACAGGTTTATCTACATGATGGAGGAGGTCCGTGTAATGATGTGTCCTCAAAGAGGCCACAGGCAATTCAGTGACGCTTGGAGGTCCTGCATGCTGATGTCCCTGTTATCTGTCCTGAATGCATGACACATCTGTTGGCAATGGACCGGCTCAGTTCAGACCTGAAGCTAGCCAACTGGGGGTCGAGGGACCATTAGTCTGTTTCTCACCTGTAGCCACATCTTGGACTATTTCCTTTGCACTTTATGTGTAACTTCTGTCCATGGTTCAACATTCTCAAGTCTCGCTGCCATCACAAACCTTTGCTTGACCATTTCAGTCCTTGGATCTTTTTCCTTCCTGTGAACTTTTATCACAGATTCTGTTGTTCACCTGGTTCTTGATAATATCTGGTTTGAGATTAATTTCACTCTTAATCAAATAACTCTGAGTTATTTGCTGTCACCAGGAAGGATATGGAAGGCCTTGGTATCTTCTAGTCATTCTCCTGGAAGCTCACAGATCCACCTCTGTCCTTGGCATAGATATTACTAATAACTAATGACCAATTATAGATATATATTTAGAATCATATATAAATTTATTCTAGATCTTACATGATTGTGGCATGTTTAGAGTGTCAAGGTCAAAGGTCTTCTCACTCAGGAATAGTTTCAGGCTGAAACAATTCGTTAACTATTGAGGGAGGCATAGAAAAATAAGCTAAGATCATGTCTAGGCTAGGTACAATACAGCTGATTCACTTTTTTTCTTACATTTTAATGTAAAAACTGAACAAATCAAAGAGTCACACATTATATAATAATGATGTGTCAGTTATTGACTTACTGCTTCTCATCTCCAAATTCACCCTTCATTACCCAGCAAACTGGACTCTCTAAAACATGCCTCTATCTGACAGCAGAGGGTTCTGGAGAGATACTGGGGGAAAGTAAGGGAAAGGGACTTTTTTTCCTAGTTCTAGGGTGATTTCTTTCTCTTTTTTAAATTTTTATTTTTTGATCCGACTTGAGATCTTCGTTCCCCAACCTGGGATCAAACTTGAGCTCCTTGCAGTAGAAAACTCGGAGTCCTAACCACTGGACCACCCGGGAATTCCCTGGTGTGTTTTCTTTTCTTCTTACTCCTGCAGCTTTCTTGTGGAGACAAGGGATGGGGCTGGGGCCATGCTCACCTCAGGTGAGCATCAGGGGAGCCCCACAGGCACGTCTGTGGAATTCCACCAGCATCCAAGCTGACGTCTCCGTGAGCCCAGCAGCACTCCCACAGGCGGCTCCTCAGTTTTTTTAGTACCTCTCACCTGTCAGCCCCACTCTGTAATACCCCAGTGAATTTCTATGCCATTGGTCGGGATGCACCTATAAGGTCTTTATTTCAGCCTTGGGGGTGGGTATTCTCCAAATGTGTTCCTTCCTTGGGTACTCTGCCTCAGCCCTTGGGGCAGGCCCTAAGCGGGTCCTTCTGCCTGTGGTTCCAGTATTCTTAGAAGTTTACTTTACCCCTGAGTTGCTAGTTCTCTGTTATTAGCCAATAAATCTTTATATGAAAGCTTCCCTGTTCCTAGTACAGTATGGTTTCTGTCTCCTACCTTGAATGACAAAGATAGAGTGAAAAAGCATCATTTTATACAACTCCCTCACTTTATACGTAAGGAGGTTAGAGCAGAGGGACCAGAAAAGTAAATGCCTTGCCCAAGCCACACAGTGAGCAGTAGAATCAGAGGAAGTCACATCTCCCAGTGGTCTTTAAGTAGTGACTTCACTGTACTAAGCCAGCGTAGTAGATACATTTTGCGAGTGGATTAATGGATTCAGGCTCTGAGAACAAGGCTTTGTTGGGGTAGATCAGAAAAGAGAAAGTATGAAGGCCCAGGAGTCTTTGATAGTAATAAAGAAAGTTATCACTGAAATTAAAAAAAAAGTGTACAGTTAGAAGAAGCCAAGACAAAGAATTTGCTAAATACTTCACAATGGAACAAGCTAAACCAATGGCTTGACTTCAGGCCACAGATGCCCAGGGCATTTGGAGGTAATTGCTTAAGGGTATTTGCCTTCCAGGTTCCTGAGCCTGGAGCATCCTTGGCCGTAAGTCCTGTCTGTGTATCCCAGTGACCACCCACTGTCTTTTCAGATCACCCAAGCTGCCTGAATATTCAGCAGATGGTGATAGTTTCCTTGGAAGGGTCCCAAACTAATTGGTTTGTGGTATCCTAAAGGAGGCAACTTTCTCTGTTGTGGGTGAAACCTAATGGCAGTGGGGAGGGCCCTCCAGAAACACCCCCATCTCCCACCATGCTCATGAGATCCCCACAATCCACAAAGCAATGGTTTGGATTTTGTAATTAATAGTTTGTCTTTTACAAGATGGCTTTGGCATAGTGGGTGCCAATATACAGTCCCTTTGAAGCATTGGCCAGGGCCCAGAAGTTGCTTCTAATTTTTAATTGGGGCATGTTTGGATAGCAAGAGAAGAAACGCCTGTCTAGCACTGAGATTAGAAAAAGGAGGAGGTGTGAATGGTTAGCCTCAGGGAAACTTAACTTATACACGTTGTTCTGGAAAGTTCGGTAAAAGGGAGGGAATTCTAGGGGTAACAGGACAGAGTGGAAAGTACACTAACTTTGAAGTCCAGCTCCCAGATGTCAAGTCCCGACTGTAGTTACTAACAGTTGTAGTGATCCTGGATGAGTCACTGCACCACTGGAGTTCTTTAAAAGAACAAGGATTTCACTTGGATCTATAGAGGTATAAATGACCCCAAATGCTTTTTGTGCACATTCATTACATTATTCTCTGAGCACCTTCCAGGGCTGAGGCAAGCAGCCAAGTCCTGATCACCTGAAGGTTCACACTCAGAGCTCTCCTCTACAAAGCCTTCCTGCTCGCTGGCACACTTTCCTTCTTTTCTGTGCTCTTTCCTTTTAGTGTCTGTTCAACTCATTTCATAATTCGTCCTATAGGCCTGTGGAGTTTAGCAATCCAATTGTTACTTTATATCTCAAGACTTGCTCTCAGAGCCTTCATTCATTAATCCATTTATAGAGACATATGTCGTGTCTCTTCTAACTGTGAGAACTCACAGGTAGGAACTGGATCTTACACTTTGTATCTCCCACAGGATCAAGTTCAGTGTCCTGGATATGGTTAGTGCTTAATTAATGATCCTTGATTAATTGGTCCATTAGCATGGTGGATGTACAAAGGCATGTTAGAGGAAGTTCTTGTCCTCAGGGAGGATTCAGTCTAAATGAAGGATACAGTCCAACCTGAAGAGCTGTGTGACAACGCAAGCAGTTGCCTTGACCTGTGATTCATTGCAAATAAATCCATAGACCAGTGATTCCCAAACTTTGGACCTCAAATCTCTTGTAACTTATGAGTTGAATGAAGCCTCAGAAATCCACATATCTATAAGATGACTTAGACACATCTCAAAAAGTGCATATATTTACTTTTCAAATACATATTATGATTGACAAAATACACAGCTATTTGCCATGCTATCCTTTGGTCATCATGAATTTTTATAACAGGTACTAAAAGAACAATTATTGTGATGTAGGTTATGCAAAGGTTTTTTGAAATTAAAAAAGAGAGATGATCATACCCAAATAGGATTGTTCAAACCACTGGTATAGACAGACCAAGTTTAGAAAAGAAAGTGAACATGTTAGCCTAGGTGGGTCAAAGGATTTTATTTTTCTACCTGAAAGAGATGGGATTTTAATTCATCTTTGAATAATGATTAAGTTTTTAACAGCAAGGGCGTATCTGAGGCTCAACCCGTTTCAGATGTCCTAGTGTATATTAAGCCCGCTCCGGTACTCTTGCCTGGAAAATCCCATGGACAGAGGAGCCTAGTAGGCTGCAGTCCATGGCGTCGCTAAGGGTTGGACACGACTGAGCGACTTCACTTTCACTTTTCACTTTCATGCATTGGAGAAGGAAATGGCAAGCCACTTCAGTGTTCTTGCCTGGAGAATCCCAGGGATGGGGGAGCCTGGCGGGCTGCCGTCTATGGGGTCACACAGAGTCAGACACGACTGAAGTGACTTAGCAGCAGTAGTGTATATGAAGGACTTCCGTGGTGGCTCAGTGATAAAGAATCTGCCTGCCAATTCAGGGGATACTGGTTTGATTCCTGGGTAGGGAAGATCCCCTGGAGAAGGAAATTGGAACCCACTCCAGGATTCTTGATTGAGAATTCCCATGGACAGAAGAACCTAGCCAGCTATAGTCCACGGGGTCACAAAAGAGTCAGACATGACTTACGACTAAACAACAAGAATGCATATGAAAGGAGAAAGGCCACAAGAAACGCCTCATACCTACATGCTGCAATTCCTTCCATGACAGGTCATGACACTTCAAGAGCAGAAAGCACACACACGGATTGGAGCATGGGTGGATGTAGACCTCAGGTTAATTTAAAGAGCTTCCAGACAATTTGCAAAGACACAAGAAATCATTCACTTTAATAATGTATGCCAATCAATCAGGAGACTTTAAAATTGAACTTTTTTCAGATTTTTTTAAGTGCACCTTCTAAGAACTGTAGACAACTACATACATCCTCAAAACTTAATGAGGGAAATATATACAAGGAATCACATACACAAAGATTGTGCTGAACTATTACACAATGACTTTTATTTATCATCAACTGTGGACCGAAATATGGGTATTAGTCCAACATTTTCCAACAAACTAGCTGTGAATCACTTCTCGGGAAAATCACATCATTTGTCTAGACTTTGATCTGACAAAATGAAGGACTGGACCAAAGAATTTTTCAGATCTCTTTCTGTTGGCAAGTTTCTGCCTTTGGGAAGGTGACTGTGCTAGGAAGAGCCATCTGTCCGCAGGGGAGCTGACTGCTGTTTGGCTGCTCTAAGAGAGGTGGACAAGGGCGTTATCCATAATGGTGATGGGAGGAATAGCAGATGACTTTCCAACTGATCTGGAAAAAGTCCCAAAAGTCTCATTCCTATGACTTTTTTGTGTGAAAACTGTTCTCTCTGTGGGCTTTCCTGGTGGCTCAGACAGTAAAGAATCTGCCTGCAGTGCAGGAGACACAGGTTTGATCCTTGGGTCAGGAAGATCCCCTGGATCTTCTTCTCCAATATTGTTGCCTGGAGAATTTCATAGACAGAGAAGCCTGGAGAGCTACAGTCCAAAGGGTTGAAAAGAATTGGACATGACTGAACGATTGACACACTGCAAAGATAATGCTTCACTCTATCCCTTTCTGACTTTTCCCTTTAGGTTACTATTTGCCAGAGAATTCAATTTCTTTTTCTCTTTCTTTGAGCTTGGTTTCACGCACATCAAAATGCTGACTGCACTACTGGGAGGAGATCATGAAAGATGACCCAGGTCTTTTGGAAAACTTTTTGGCAGGAAGGATCACAATGTTTAAGAATATTCATAGCCTCTTATCTTATAACCCTAAGACACTAATCTTAAGGATGTAATTCTAAACATCATTAAACATTCAGGCATAAAGATGTTCATCATCAAGTTGTATAATTTATAATTGCAAAATATTAGAAGCAACCTCAAAAGAGGGAGATGGAAGGAAGCCAAGATGGTTAAGGAAATCATAGTTTATTGAAGCAACAAAATACTGTGTTGACAAATGATCTTAAAGAGTTTGAAATAAAAACTTGGAGACTGCTTATTTTGCAAAGTGATAAGTGGGGAGGGTAGGAGACAAAATTGATTGTATGTATGATTTTAACTCTGTAAGCCAAAAAAAGAAAATTTTTTAAAATACCTTAAAAAATTATCAGGTTGGCCAAAATATTCATTCCAGTTGTTTTGTAACATTGTGCATAAACCAGAACGAACTTTTTGCCAACCTAATATGTCAAAATGTTAGCAGTGGTATTTCTGGGGGTTAGGATTCTTCCTTGCTCATAATCATCTTTTTTTTATCAATAAGTTTTATTATTATCAGAATAAAAATATGATTTAGATATAAAGAAGCAAACCTGGACAAAATATTAACAATGAAACCTCCTAACAAAGGGAATGCAATTGTTATTTTTTCTTTATATTTTTCTGCATTTTCCAAGCTATATATCATTTGTATAATCAAAGGAAAACAATGCAAGAAAGCCCTTAGCTCAGGAGACCCTCCCGGGATGATTATCAGGAGGCTCCCACACATTCCCCAGCCCCTCAGTGCTGAGAGATGGTGCAGTACAGCTCATCAGCAGCTCAAGAGCCTACCAGAGCGCCCCAGGCCGGAAGGTGCCCTGCTGTGCTTATCTCTAAATTTAGACTACAGGTGGCAGGAAGGACATAGGAGGAAGGATAGAGATCCAAGGGGGCGGCTGCTTAGCAGGTCTCAGAAACCCAAATCTGGGTTGTGCTGTTGAATGGAAACGGCGCTTGCAAACATCTTGGCCAACCAGTGCAGCTTGTTTATCCTGAGAACGGGAGGTGGACTCACTGATCCCCACAAATGCCCAGCCCATACACCACCAGCAAGAGTCAGCTGAGGCCAGTTGCCGGCTGGACAGGTGACTCCACTAGAGATTGTCCCTTCTCTCTGCTGCTCCAAAGACTGGCAGGCTCCAGCTGCAGGGAGGTCAGATTCCCAGCAGATTCCAGGCTGAACAAAACCCAGGAAACACTCAAGGCTTCTGCTCTTCATCTCAAACATCTGGCACTGAGGCGAAAAATGGGGGCTCTGCAGTGGGAGTCACGCTTGTCCTCCAGCTCTTTCATTACCTAGCTGGAAGACCTCAGACAAGCAGCTTGACTGGTGTCTCAGTGTCCACATTTAACCTTGAGACAGGACCTGGCAGGTAGTGAAAGTGTTAGTCGTTTAGTTGTATCTAACTCTTTGCAACCCCATGGACTGCAGCCCACCAGGCTCCTCTGTCCGTGGAATTCTCCAGGCAAGAATACTGGAGTGGGTAGCCATTCCCTTCTCCAGGGGATCTTCCCAACCCAGGGATCAAACCCAGGTATCTTGCATTGCAGGCAGATTCTTTACCATCTGAGCCACCAGGGAAGCATTTGATGCTTGATAAATGGTGTTGAATGAATGACAAGGGTAAGGTAGGGTAGGTCTCATCAAACAGGCCCTTGGGGAAGGCTATGGGAACCTCTCCCCTTTGAGAAGAGACATATGGGATGGTGCTCTCTTCCTTACCACACCCATACACCATTTACTGCAGACCAGTTATCTTCCATCCATGAAGGCACTTTTCTGGATTTCCTCTTGGTGGGCGGGCACAAAATGGACAACCTAGCCTACAAGTAGGCATTATTCAGTCTTGTCTCCAGTGTCACCAGCCCAACTTCATTCAATACCTGCTCAAATGCATGTTAAAGACATAGGTCATAAGCAGAGCTGGAAACATAGATGAAAGACCCAGGCCTTGTCTGTACCAAGCTCATTGTTCAGTCCAAGGAGAGAAAACTAGTTATGATTCAAAGTCCTAGGTATAAAGCAGAAGCCTGGGGACTTCCTTCAGTGGTTAAGAATATAACTCCCGCCAAGGAATTCATCACCTTGGTCAATTAGAGCTTCCTTCACCGCCTCATATCCATGTAAGACCACAGTGGTCTGGGATGCAAGGTACAGAGTGTAGACAGGGCCATATTGTTTGGCCAACTGTAAAGAGATACAAACAACTATAAGGGCTATTGTGAAATCTCTCCATTATTAAGTAATGATTCACACGTAGCTTAGACCTTGCTCCATTAAGTTCCTTTCAGTAATTTAACTTGGGCTACAGTCATGGATTCATTCTTTCCTTCATCTATACATGCAACCATTGAGCAATATAAATATTCACTAAGCACTTATATTGTCAGACATTGTGCCAGGAACCCCACGCAACTTAGAGTCTAGTGGAAGTAACAGGCAGTAAAACAAACTATATTTGCAATACAAGCTGCACATGATTCCATGAAAGTGGTAAAGAATGTACTTATGCTAGATGATAATGGGAAAACTTAATAAAATAGATGAGAATTCTATGAGGAGGTAACATTTAAGATAAAACTAAAGATGAGAAGGAAACAGCAATGATAAGAGAAAGAGAGATTACTTAATAGGTATTAAAAAGAATGAAATCTATATATTTATGATAGCATTGTGTCAAGAGGAAAAATAGAATACTAAAACAGTTGCCAGCTAGAGATTGGTTTTCAAATGTGTTTTACATCCATGCATGTGAATTTAAAGTAGCCATTTGAAAGTACTTATGTGAAGATGCATGATGATGGTACGGAAACATGTTCAATGTTGGGAAACACCTTCAATCTTTCCCAGCATCAGCGTCTTTTCAAATGAGTCAGTTCTTCAAATCAGGTGGCCAAAGTATTAGAGCTTCAGCTTCAGCATCAGTCCTTCCAATGAATATTCAGGACTGATTTCCTTTAGGATGGACTGGTTTGATGTCCTTGCAGTCCAAGGGACTCTCAAGAGTCTTCTCCAACACCACAGTTCAAAAGCATCTAAATTAAATAGTTGAAAAAAAAATAAAATTACATTTAAAGATCAAAAAAAAAAAAAAGAATATACCTCCCAATCCAGGGGACATGGGTTTGATCCCTGGTCAGGGAGCTAAGACCCCACACGCCACAGGGCATCTAAGCCCACTCACTCTAGAGCCCAAGAAATGCAACTAGAGAGAAGCCTGTGCCCTGCAACAAAAGATCCCTCACTCCACAACTAAGGCTTGACACAACCAAATAAATAAATAAAATAGTGTTTTTTTAAAAATAATAATCAGTTCAGTTAAGTCACTCAGTCATGTCCAACTCTTTGCAACCTCACGGACTACAGCACACCAGACTTCTTCCTCATCCATAACCAACTCCCAGAGCTTGCTCAAACTCATGTCCATTGAGTCGGTGATGCCATCCAACCATCTCATCCTCTAATATACGTCCCCTGCTCCTCCTACCTTCAGTCTTTCCCAGCATCAGGGTCTTTTCAAATGAGTCAGTTCTTCAAATCAGGTGGCCAAAGTATTAGAGCTTCAGCTTCAGTCAGTCCTTCCAATGAATATTCAGGACTGATTTCCTTTAGGATTGACTGGTTTGATCTCCTTGCAGTCCAAGGGACTCTGAAGAGTCTTCTCCAACACCACAGTTCAAAAGCATCAATTCTTTGGTGTTCAGCTCTCTTTATAGTCCAACTCTCACATCCATATATGACTACTGGAAAAACTATAGCTTTGACTAGATGGACCTTTGTTAGCAAAGTAATGTCTCTGCTTTTTAATATGCTGTCTAGGTTGGTCATAGCTTTTCTTCCAGACGCTTGCTCCTTAGAAGAAAAATAATAATAAGCTTAAAAAAAAAAAAGGCAGAAGTTGGTGCCAAGTAGTCCCTGGAAACCTTGAATTGGGAGGGGTGGGGGAAGAGGATGGGAAAGGTGAGGCAAATCTTCACCTTTGAACAGATACTGGCAGAGAAGCGATTTGCCTGACAAATGATTCACAGTTAAATGAGAACTGAAGGAAGAGGACCTGGTGCCTCACGGCAGAAAAGGGGTAAGTCTGATGGTGAGAAAGGAAGAAAGTGCCTGTTCCAGGGATAGAGTGAAGAGACGCAGGGGCAAGGAGTGGAGACCCTAAGTGTCAGCAAGAGAGTGTGCTGGATCGGGAAGAGAGGCTGGAGCACCTGTCCGGGAGGCCAGGCATGGGAGATGGAGGTGGTGTGGAGATGCTGTTGGGAAACCACTGGAGGGCTGAGGTGAGCCTCTGTTGTTGTCATGGGGCTAAACAGAGACACGCTGCAAGAAAGACTGAAGACATAGAGAATGGACTTGTGGACACAGTGGGGGAAGGAGAGGCTGGGACAAATGAGAGAGTAGCATTGAGAGTGTATTACGTATATATACACACACTACCATGTGTAAAATAGATAGCTAGTGGGACACTGCTATACAACACAGGGGGCGTGGTGCTCTGTGATGACCTAGAGGGTTAGGATGGGGGGAAGTGGGAGGGAGGCATAAGAGGGTGAGGGTATATGTGTACTTACAGCTGATTCACATTGCTCTATGGTAGAGACGAACATATTATAAAGCAATCATCCTCCAATTAAAAATAAATTGAAAATAAAAATTGAAAGAAAGAAAGACTGCAGATGCAGGGAGCAGAGGAATCCTGGGAAATAAGCCCCAGGACTCTTAAGATATCCCAAGGAGAGCTTTGTTGTACAGGCAGAGGGGTGGTCAAGAGCTAAGCTGGCAGAGTCGGGGCAGCGGAGCCTCCACCACTGGTGGGTGGGGTAGCTTTTCCCCATCTGTCTCACAGTCTTGCTTTCTCTTAGATACTGAGCGACCGAACTGAACTGAAGATATTTCCATTCTCGTCTTAAGCATGATGTTATTATATTATCTTTAAAGATGTGGAAAAGTCCCCCACCCCCGTTTCCCACCAGCCCTACCCTGCTACACCGCTTCTGGTCACACACAGCGGGGTCCAGTCTTAAGCCAAGTGAAACCAGGCCACAAGAATCGAGGGGACCCCAGGGGACCTTAACATTAAAGGAAAAATAACAGCACATCAAGGCCTTCCCAAAGAGGCAGCCAAGTAAATGCTGAAGCCCATGCACATTTCTTGATGGAAGAGTTTCCTTGGGTGGGCCTGAGGGGAAAAATAAACAGAAAGGAAAATCAGCATTCAGGCAAGCCAAATGCAGGGAAAATGGCAGAGTTCCCTGTGAGATGGACCAGTGCATCCACAGCTCTCAAAGTCAGTCTGGATCCAAGGCTACAAGTGTCCCTGGTACCACAGGGGCTTCCCTTCAGCCGCCGGAATAGAGACAGGGGCACATCAGGAGCCAGCCCTGGCGACCGGTCCACGCTGGGGATTCAAGAACCAAGGGCACATGTTGTCCGCTGATGCCTGGACTTTGTGGATGTAGGGGGCGAGTGTGTGTGTATAAAATGGAGTTTGCCCATCTGCTGGTCAGGCCCATGAGCAACAACTGCGGCATCATTTTCTCTGAGTCCGCTGTAGCTTATTTAAGTCATCTGTCTGCTGGAATTTAGTTAAAATGAAATTTTAGTAGAATTCTTCATGTGGGCGCTGTGGTTAAACAGAAATTCCTTTTAGATGAAGTCTGGGGAGTGAGGCAAAATAAGCAGAAAGCTAGGGATGAGTAAGTCCAGGATGGTGCATGAGCCAGGTGGAGAGGATATCTACGTGGGAGAGTACAGGCCAAAGTCAAGGTGGTGGTGGCTTCCCCAGCCCTCAGCCCAGGGCGAGGCAGGCTTCCCTCTCACCATCCCACCACTGTTCTATAGGGAGTGCGTCTTCCTTCCAGAATTCTTGAGCATGACCGAACTTCAGCAATCATAGTCAAGCAATCCTTTCTGTCAAAATACAATTTCCTTTATTGGCTTTTTTTGTTTAAGACCTTTATTTGTTGGCTGCACTGTGTCTTCATACCGGCACGTGCTTTTCTCTGGTTGTGGCTCAGCAGCTGTCTCGAGAGGGCTTAGTTGCTCCGCAGCATGTATTAATAGCATCTTAGTTGCCTGACCAGGACTATAACCCAAGTCTCCTGCATTGGAAGGTGAATCCTTACCTTAGCAACCAGGGACGTCCTATTGTTTTCTTTTTAAACAGCACCACTGCTCATTAGAGATAAGTGAGAAAATACAGACAAGTGAAAAGAAGAAATGGTCAAATATCCATAATCTCACCTGTTTAAAATAATCACCAGTAACACCACGCTAGATAACTAAAATATCCCCCTATAAAAATAAAGATGTTAATTTTTTTTATAATTGGTATAACATTTTATACTATTAACACCAGGTTAGATAATTAGAATACCCTCCTCAGTAAATATATATATATATATATATGTATGTATACATGTTATTATATATAAGGAATATATTGTACTATATAAAATACATAATGTACTATATATTATATTATGTATAATATAATTATATATACACACACACCAAATGTAGTTTTTTCAAGCAAAAATGGGTTCATCCTGTTTATACTGTTTTTGTGATTTTTTTTCCTGCCTCTTACCTAACATTTTATGAGGCTATAGATATATTTCTCAACTTTAATGCCTGCATACATTCCTATTACCTGAATTACTCAGTTTATTTAACCAGTCCCTCATTGCTAAACGCTTATGTTATTCCAACTTTTTCTCTATTCATAAGAGTGTTGTAATGAACATTCATGCAGCTAAATATTCGCATAAATGCTTAATGCTTTTTTGGAATCCATTCCCAGAAGTCAAATTGCTTGCAGCTTTTTGATCTCCATATGTTGGGAAAATGAAACCCAGAGATTGGCCAAGAGTGCTACAAAAGGAATAAAAGTGGGGGGTGGTGGCAGAACAGACTGCCCAGGCCCAGAGCCCAGACCTGCTGGCTTCAGGTAGAGTGCTGTCTGCGCTGTAAGATGAGGAAGGGACGCACCAGATTCCTCTGACTGTCAGTGTCAGAGGAAGGGGGCCAGCTATGCACACGGAGGACACGATTGCACTACAGCTTCTTGGAAAAGCAAAGGCTCTGAATTTAGCGTCATCTGTGGGAGTTACTCACCTTCTAGAGTCCCAGGTCCCGGGTACTCTTGGGCTACTCGGTTACTCCTCACTTCACACCTCTGCCCTGAGAGTATTTGAAGAACAAGCCAATGGGCTCAGAACAGAAACACAAATTGTCAGATTTGTTAGAAAGCAGGACAGCAAGGAGATCAAACCAGTCAAGCCTGAAGAAAATCAACCCTGAATATTCATTGGAAGGACTGATGCTGAAGCTGAAGCTCCAATACTCTGGCCACCTGATGCGAAGAGCTAACTCATTGGAAAAGACCCTGATGCTGGGAAAGACTGAAGGCATGAGGAGAAGGGGACGAGAGAGGATGAGATGGTTGGATGGCATCACCGACTCGATGGACATGAGTTTGTGTAAGCTCTGGGAGTTGGTGATGGACTGGGAGGCCTGGCGTGCCGCAGTCCACGGGGTCAGACACGACTGACAGCCGAACAACAACAACAGGGTAAGATTCTTCCCACCCACCATCCCCCACCCCAACTTCCTAGTATAATTTATTTATTTTTCACAATTTTTAAAAAATTATTTATCTGTGGTTGTGCCGGGTCTTCGCTGCTGCACGCGGGCTTTCTCTAGTTCTAGTGAGCCAGAGCTCCTCTCTAGCTGCGGTGCCCAGGCTTCTGATTGTGGTGGCTTCTCCTGCTGCAGAGCACCAGCCCTAGGGTGCACAGGCTTCAGTCACTGGGGCCTGTGGGCTCTGTAGTTGCAGCTCACGGGCTTAGATGCTCCTCGGTATGTGGGATCTTGCAAACCAGGGGTAGAACCCATGTTCCCTGCATTGGCAGATGGACTCGTAACCACTGGTCGACCAGGGAAGTTTCCCTAGTACAATTTAAATTGAGCTGACTCCTTAAACTAGTAATCTTCCCCACCGAGGAGGGAGGTGGCTGGATAGGCAAGGGGTGCTGGTGCAGGCAACAGGTTTATAAAGAAATACTGGCGTGGGGAGGGCTTCCCAAGTGACTCAGTGGTAAAGAAGCTACCTGTCAAGCAGGAGATGCAGGTTTGACCCCTGGGATGGGAAGATCCCCTGGAGAAGGAAGTGGCAACCCAGTCCAGTATTCTTGCCTAGGAAATCCCGTGGACAGAGGAGCCTGGTGGGCTGTAGTCCACAGGGTCACAAAAGAGTCAGACATGACTTAGCAACTAAACAATGAAAGGTGAGGGGTATAGAAGAAAGGAGAGGGTGTGCAGTGAATCCACAGAGTGTTAACGCTAGGAGTGAGGAGAGAGGGTTCCAGTTCTGCCAATGTGCTGTGTGGCTTTGAAGAAGTTGCTTTCCTACCCTGGTCCTGTTCCTTCATCAGTTAACCAGGGACACCAGACCAGATGAGCTCTGCTATCCTTTTCTCTTTTAGCTGCTCCACTGCTTTCCTCCCTCACATGATAAGTTTATTTAGTTACCTGGTTTAGAACATTCCTTTTGTGACGACTGACAACCTTTTGTGTTTTCTGAATCTTACAGGTGAGTATTGATCCTACACTAATGGCATAGAAAGACTCCAAGGCAAACTTTGATGTTCTGATGAGAGTGTCAAAATCCTTCAGTCACCTCTTCTATAGCCACAAGCTCTGGTTTCTAACTGATCATGCCCCCTGAATCTAAAACCTAGCACATGGGAGCCTTTAGGAGAGAGGAATGTCCACCTCACATGTACTTGAATACTTTCCCACTTCTTCCTCCTTTCTGCAAGGCCTTTGGGTCACAAGGGACTAGGGAATTGACAGAGGGATTTCATGCAGCATGGCAGCCTAATCAAGGGTTATACCGAAAAGGATGCTAAGCCACTCCCATTCTCAACCATAAAGATTGCCATGTCTGCCCCAAAGAAGGAATGTAGGAAGCAGCAGTACCATGCTCTCTCTCGTTCCCTGACCTTCTGTATGAAAATCAGTATATTTGTTCCAGTTCCAGCTTTCCAAAGGGTTCCTGTGCCCTAGGATGGTGATACAGAAAACCAATTCTTTCAAGAAAAATGAGTTTAGGGAGAAGGAGCTGACTGGTGCTAAAAGAGCAGACCTGCACAGCACCAAAGCCTCCTAGCAGCACAGAGGCAAGGACTTCATCAACTCGCTTTTTACTCTTGGATGTGACTTATCTTCTCCAAGCCTTCCCTTGATGTTAATTTAAAATTTTCTTCTGTATCACATTTTGTTTTGAGGAGGTATGGTGGGTAATCACAGAAGCCATTGGCTCCAGGCCCCTATTTTTTCCACCAGGAAGATACTGGCTGGATCATCTATGGCTCGGAAATTGGAACTTCAAAGAGAATCCTCTATCTTCTGGTGACAAAAGATTTCGAAGCTGGTGCACATAGAAATGTTTGATATTTCCCCTCAATCTTTCCATGGAAATGAAAGTAAAGCAACTTTAAAATGGCTATTAGAGCTTCCCTAGTGGCTCAATGGTGAAGAATCTGCCTGCCAAGGCAGGAACCATGGGTTCGACCCTGAGCTGGGAAGATCCCACCTGTGGTGAAGCAACTAAGGCCGTGTGCCACACCTGTTGATCCCATGCTCTAGAACCCGGGAGCGTCAACTACTGAACCCACGTTGCCCAACTACTGAAGCCCCCGCCCTGGAGCCTGCGCTCCACAACGAGAGAAGCCACCACGATGAGGCCACACACCACAGCTACAACAGTAGCCCCCGCTTGCCGCAACTGGAGAAAAGCTTGAGCTGCAATGAAGACCCAGCACAGCTAAAAACAAAAATAAATTAATAAACAAATTTTGTTTGGAAAATAAAATGGCTATTAATATAGTGTTACCAAAAGAGTGTGTAGGGTCCAGTTGCTTGCCACTCAAAAGTCAATAAACAGGCCAGGTTGGTGGAAAGGAAAGTTTGCTTTATTTCAGATGCCAGCAACTTGTGGGGTGAGGAGGGCAGATGTCTGTCCAAAGGCTGATGGCCCCCCAGAAACCAGTGAGGCAAGAGCTTCTATAGACAAAAGGAAGGGGCTACATGGAGAAATAGCACAATCAGCTCTCACAGTCATCCTCAAATTGGTCATTGGTGGTCTGACCAGAGTCATCTTGATTGTTTTAGGTAGTTAATTGTCAGTTTCAGGGTCTTTTGTTTGTTCGAGGGTCCATTTGTTCTTTTAGGCCAGTTTTCAGAAATGTGGCACCTCATGTCCTGGGTATAGTCTGGTCATCATGTAGTTAACTTCTCCACCTGTGTGTTTTAGTATCTATAAGACAGCTCACAGGATATGGCTCAGAATATTAGCTATAGCCCTTGAGAAAGAACTAAAGGTCCTTGACTCTGCTAAACGATTACATTATTATTATCTAGTCTCCTTTGACTGTTTCCCTTGTTTCCACATTTCTCACTGCTCTGATTAAACTTGTTATTTGACTAAAGTTGTCCACAGACAAAAGGCGGGCAGAGGACATGGGTGGGGAACAAGGACCATAGGACCCCGCTCTGTTTCAGTAGAACTATTAGCGTATGGAGTAGGAAACCCCAGCAGGATCTCAAAGCAGGCTTCCTAGACCTGGGAGGAGGATGCAGCTCAGTTCATGGCTGTGTAATATATTGGACATGCCAAGATCTAGAACAGGAAAGCTGGAGCTCTACTTTTAGCCCTGCTTGTCATTCACTGAGAAAGTCACTTCCCCTCTCTGGTCCTCAGTTTCCCCATCTGTTACCTGCCCTGCCCACCCCAAAGGGTTTTGGGGGTGATCTAGTGAGAGGAAGGATGTGAATATGCATTGGAAAGCAGGCTCAAGAGCTAAATAAGTGGAAGGGGTGATTGTTTGTTTTCCTAAGTGGAGTTGTCTCTTTGCCATCACCGCTGGAGAGCTATTTGGACAGTAAGTATTTGGCCTCTGAACTTTCACTCTGCATTGGAGCAGCGTGGGTGGCAGGAATGTGGGCGGGGGGCAGGGAGATCAGAGTTAGCAAGCATGGGCCTCAGCCTAGGACTTGGCCAGGTTTCTAGGGGAAAAAAAAAAAAAGCCTGAAGTAGCTCTTTGTAATCATGAAGACCACACTTCTATGATTGTTTTGAACGTTAGAGTCTGAAGAAAAGCTTTAGAGGACAGATCACGATGGACAACAATAGCATTACTCATTCAACCAAGGCTGCATGGATCACATGAAATGGAAAATAGAAAAAAATTTCTGAATGATTCAACACTCTTCTTCCTTCTAACATGTACACACATGCGGGCGCAGAGGCAACTGCATCCATCATGATTCAAATAGCAGTTTGGGGACTTCCTTGGTGGTCCAATGGTTAAGAGTCTGCCTTGCAATGTAGAGGACTCGGGTTCGATCCCTGGCCAGGGAACTAAGATCCCATGTGCCACAGAGCAACTAAGACTGTGTGAAGCAAGAAAGATCCCTCATGATGCAACGAAGTGTTACAAATAAGATCCAAAGCAGCCAAATAAGTAAATATTTTTTAATAAATAGCAGTTTGAATTCTTCCCTCTTTGCACCTAGTCAGAGCCTTTCCAGTCTTTAAAGGTCTTCCAAATTCCTTTGTCATTTTATACTCTGTGCCAAGCATAGTATCTGCCAATCAGTAAGTTCCTGATCAATGAAGTACCAACCAATCTGGGGTGTACGGTTACAGAAATGATCCACAATGAATCATACCTCTCTGAGTCCATGTCCTTGTATATCTTCTACATTGACTCTGGGCTTGGCCACATAATTCGCTTTGGCACCGATGGGACCTTAACAAACATGATACAACACGGGCTTGAAAAGCACATCAGAACACACACACCATATGAAGAAGCCTGAGCCAGGCTGCTAGAGATGCACAGTCAACAGACAGCTCCAACCACCGTTCATGTGAATGAGGCAGTTTTAGAACCTCCTGTTCCTACCAAGCCACCAGATGGCTCCAGCCAGACAATGTCAGAAGAAGACTTGTCCTGCTGAGCTGAGTTCAAGTTGCTAACTGGCCCATAGAATCAAAAGAAAAAGTAATTGTAGTTTTAAGCCACTGATTTTTGGGTTGGCATGTTATACAGTAAGAGATAATTGAGATACTACTTCTTTGTAAATATATGTGTGTATATATATATATGACTTTAGATCAATAATGGTAGACAAGTTACATCCCATCTATCAACTTTATTGATTGGTAGTGTCTTTCTAGAAGGCTGTGTTGAGAAGAATTTGAGGACAACCTGGTGGAAAAGAAAGCCAAGATTCTAGCAATGTGTGCAAAGAACATGTGTGGGCATAGAAGCAATATGTCTGCCTTAGATGTGCCATCCTTCTTCCATATTATCAGTCAGTGGTCAGTGAGTAAGGAAAGCAGAATCATCAAAGTTAAATGTTAAATGGGCCAATTGAAAAGGGGATTTTCCAATGAATTAGGTAACATTTCCTGGGAACAGTGATGGTGAAGGCAGAACTTGGAGTGAACTCAACCAGACATTATTCAGGGCCAGCCTCCGGGCCACAGACTGGTACCTCCTGTCAGATTAGTGGTGGCATGAGATTCGAAATAAAGTACACAATAAAAGTAATGCTCTTGAATTATCCTGAAACCATCCCTCCACCTCCACCCCCATCCGTGGAAAATTGTCTTCCATTAAACTTGTCCCTGGTGCCCAAAAGGTTGGGGACCACTGCTATCACCAGGGAACGCAATTCTGTGACTAAGGAAAGCCACGATTTGGGACTCTAGCTGGCAACTCAGGTTTGCCTGGAGCAGTCCCAAGTGACTTTACTAGCGCCACAGACGTCTTCACCAGCTTCACAGGTCCAGAAGTTCAGTGTTGGTAAAGCATCTGGAACTGCTTGGTCTCTTGGGAGGAAACCAACAAGAACCACATTTGTGAGACACTGACAGCAAAATAAAATGTGAGGACTCTCTGAGGGTATAATGAATCTTATCTGCTCCCAAGACTAAATTAGTCATCACAAAGACTCAGTCCCATGAAGAGGATGGAATGAGAGGGAAGTAAGTGGGAAGGCTCAGAGTGAATATTTCACACGAGTCAGAAAAGGCGGATGAAATGCCTCTGTCTCACAACAGTGCCCTCTCCCCGGCAGTGGGAAAACCGCAGACTCTCCGGTCCAGAGCCTGTCTCCCTTGAGAATAGCAGGAGGCACATTGACAGCTTGGAGACAGGGATTCCTCTTCCAACATCTCTGCAGATCCCATTCCTTCTGGGAGACATGCTTCCCCAGACTGGTGAAGCTGTTGCTACTGTTTTACTCAGAAGCACCTTATGGGAATTCAACCTTTTTTTTTTTTTTAATAATGATTATTTACTTATTTCTTTCTGGCTGTGCTGGGTCTTCATTGCTGTGCCTGGGCTTTCTCTAGTAGCAGACAGTGGGGGCTACTCTTCTTTGCGGTGCACGGGCTTCTCGTTGCAGTGGCTTCTTTTGTTGTGGAGCAAAGCTCCAGGTGTGCCGGCCCCAGTAGCTGTGGCCCACGGACTTAGTTGCCTTGGGGCCTGGGGATCTTCCCTGACCAAGTATTAAACCCCTGTCCCCTGCAATGGCAGGTGGATTCTTAACCACTGGACCACCAGGGAAACCCTGGGAATTCAACCTTAATTAGAGTTTGTTTTCTCAAGTTTCTATCATTGACCCTTGATTTATAAGGCATCTTACCCCCTTCAAAGATTTCTACTTAATGCGTTGATTTTGTCCATCCATCCATCCATTCATCCACTATTTCACCTGTTTATCCTGTGAATACTTAAAATACACTCAGGAGCTAGGAGACCCAAAGAGAAATGAGGCATGAGCCCTTTAGGGGGTCACAGAGGTGGGAAAGGAGACAAGAATTTAGGAGCAAGATCAGTCTTAGACAAGTCCAGGGAAGACATGAGGGTACTCTGGCCAAGTCTGAGCAGAGGTGATTGGGAAGATGGGGCAGTTATCAGAGAGAGGGAATGTTAGAGAGAGAAATTGGATAGTGACTATCTAGTAGGTGGGAGTGAGGTGAAGGAGGAGGAGACCAGAACAATAAAAATGACTGTTAACTACTAAGTAGAGTTAAGTAAGTTAGTGTCATCACCATTATTATTATTAATAGCTGGTGTTTATTGAGCACGTGCACCACGCCCGCTACTATCCTGAGCCCTTTATAGGCACAAATTCAATTAATCCTCACAAACCAGCAAGACAGGAACTATTATGATGTCCATATTTCAGATGAGGAGGTGGAGGCACAGAAAAATAGGTCACTTGTCCAAGGTGACACTCAGGGGTGGAATGACCCTTAGGAGTCCAGCTCAGGGTTCACAGAGAGAAGAAATATAAGAGGAAGATACACAGAAAGGCTTGGGAAATGTGCAATTTGGGAGGCCTGGACCATTCCAGTGGACCCTCCCATAGGGAGGTGTGTGTATAGGACAGAATCCGGGGAGAGTATCTGTGCTGGAAACATAAACTTAGCCACCGTCAGTGTCCACAGACAGTGGGGGAAGCCACGGGCGTGCTGCGGAATGTCAAGGGCAGGGCTGAGGGCAAAGCCTGAGAGAGGCCCCAAGGGTGAAGGAGCATTTGGAGGAAGAGGAGACTGGTGGGGACTATGGAAGAGAATGAGTCAAGAGTCAGAATATGAACCGGGAACAGAGGGCTTCACAGAGCATGAGGTGGTGAAGAGATTCAAAAAAGAGGCCATGTCTTCTGAGTCCCAAACCACCAGAGAGCCGGAGAATGAGGCCTGGAAGCAGCTAGTAGACTGAACATTCAGAAGGTGTGACAACTAGTGACCTTGACAAGCACAGGTTTCAGTGGCATGAACTCCAGCTCCCCAAACACCTGGATCAGTGGTTCTCAAAGGCTGGTGCAGGAAAACCTCCCGGCAGTTTATTAAAATGCAGATTCCTGAGAACTAACCCCAGAGAGCTGGATTCAAAAGGCTTGAATTTGAGCCCTGGAGTCTGAATTTTTAACAAGTCCCACCTCCCAACCCCCATCCCCAGGTGATTCTGATTTGGTTGGATCACAAGCTATATTTTGACAAGCACTGTCCTGAAGACACAAGCATTTCCTTTCCCACCTGCCCCAGCTTCTGGCTTCCTGTTAAATGAACCATAATCTCCTGGGAGACCAACGCTGTGAGTGACCAACCTTTTCAGTTCACGCCTTCCCATGGGGGATTGCCCCACAGACCTTCGTGGCATAAAACATATTTCAACACTGTAATCAGTAAAACTTTCATACATACCACACACATGCACATTCCTAGGCATACACAGAATAAAGAGAAACATTTGTCTCAGAGACTTACAAGCAAATAAATATAAATACAGAGGACTAATTCAATAAAGGAGAGGAGGAAACTATTATACAATTTAAAAAAAAAAGGCAATACTCAAGTGACTCAACTACCACCAGAGAAAGCACATAAATGAGGTTGAATTGTGTGTGTCTGTTGCTCAGTCCTGTCCAACTCTTTGTGACCCCATGGACTGGAGTCCATCAGGCTCCTCTGTCCATGGGATTTCCCAGGTAAGAATACTGGAGTGGGCTTCCATTCCCTTCTCCAAGGGAACGTGGGTCTTCTGCATTGCAGGCAGATTATTTACCATCTGAGCCACCAGGGAAGTGATGAATGAGGTTATAAACATTTATATTTACTCCTTTTTTTTTTTTTGGCTGCCCTGGGTCTTTGTTGTGGCATGTGGTCTCCAGAGTGGGCGGGCCTTTAGTTGCCCCGAGGTATGTGGCATCTTAGTTCCCTGACGAGGGAGCGAACCTATACATTGCAAGGCAGATTCTTAACCATTGGGCTTCCAGGGAAGTCCCTATATTTACTTTTATAATACATTTATATTTCCTCTTAGGAAATAGGAGCCAAAGGAACACAGAGGAAGGGGTAACAAATTCAGCTTGGAGGACATGGTTAAGGCATCCTTGAGAAGGTGATGTTTTAGTTAGGCTTGGAAGGGTAAACAAGAATTCCCAAGGAAGAAAGGAAAAGAATTCCAGGCAGAGGAATAGCAAGTGTGAAAGTAGGGAGGCAAGAAGGAGCACAGTGTTTCCAGGAAAGGTAAGGAGATTAGCATGGCTGGAACAGAGAAAAGAGGGTGGAAGGAGGGAGAAGCAGATGGAATAACAGTGAACTAGGGTGGAAAGCGACCCTGGGCCACTCACCCTTTGGAGGCTCTTTGATGCATGCTATGGAATGTGCCCTTGATCTTGGAAGAAATGGAGAACCGTGTGGTTTTTTCAGTAGGGGCTCTGTCTGTAGTTTCCTGGAGCTGAGGATATGACAGTGGGGAAGCTGGCAGATCTCTTCCCTTCCATCTAGTACAGCATCCAATAGAAGGGAGGTCTCTAGTAGAAACAGAATCCTGAATTCACATGGCCCTTGCAGACACAGCTTCTGAGTGTGCTTCTCCTGGGCTGTGGAACCTGAAGAACATCATTTGGGAGATAAACCATGGGGAATGAGGTGAGAGAAAAAGGGGTAGGGTGGGGGGAAATTACCCTTAACTCCAATTCCCCAAATGGACAAAAGAGAAGTATGAGGTCTCTTTCTCTAAACACGGATTTTAAATAATCACAAAAAATCAAGTTTAGTTTCTGCAGAATGGCTGGGGGAGGAGAACCAAAAATGATCAAAGAGCAACAAAGCAGAAAAAACAAGCAGAGGAGGAAAGAATATAAAAACAGGAAGTCAGTGGGCAGCAGTTCCCCATGAGGTCATTGGCACAGCCCCCAGGGGCTGATTCTCTGGAGGTTATGGGGTGGTGGCTGGGAGAAAGCAGGGGTACAACCCTTTCTCACAGCTGTGGGCACTAGAGCAGGCCAGAACATGGGGTCAATGCCAGACACACCTGGGAAATTCCATAAATTATTTCTGTGTGGACTGGAGGAGGGGTAGTCTCCAAGCTGCCCAGCTGAGCCTTGGGTGAAGCAGGAGGCAGCGGCTGAATTCAGGTCAGAAGCTGAGCCCTGTGTCTGGCAGGTCTCTGCGACTCTGGGCAAGAGCGTCTACCTCTGTAGGCCTGTTTCCTCATCCAGGATTCAGTGTGGTTGGCCAAGAGGACACTTGAAAATCCAGCTGTATACCCTGGTGTGAGCTGTGACCAGGAAGAGTGTTTTATTTTTCTAATTTACACCCAAACACCATTCTGCCAGCCAAAGCCAGAGCCACAGGGCTGTGACCACTTAGAGAGGCGCCTTTTTCTTACTCATATGTAGGCGCTTCATGGGCTGATGGTTGCCCTGACTGGGGGTGTGGACGGAGGTGCAGTGGACTAGCTTGAAACAATTGGCTAGGGCCACCCCACGGAGGGTCCTGGATGCATGCCGAGGAAATTGGACATAGACTTAAAGGGAATGGAAAGTAAATTTGCTCCAGCTCACAGGCCTCCCACCAAGCTCTTTTCCTGGTCCTGCTCATTGGAGAAGCTGTGCTGTGACTGTCACTTACCTCCTAAAACAACAGACTGCCTCAGCCACCCTTGGGTCATTTTTGGGTTTGGGCATGACCTTTATTATGTCCCCCATCATTGGAGAAACTGAAATAGCCCCTGGACACATGTCCACCCTGACCTGTACTCACTGAGTCTGGCCTCAAAGCTGCCCAGGGGGCCCAGCTACACAACCCATAAGTTCCGTTCAGTTCAGTCACTCAGTCACATCTGACTCTTTGTGACCTGTAAGTACAAGAGAGTTAATGCCCCACAGGGTGAATTTTGACCAACAAGAGACCCAAGACAGGGAGGAAGCAACAGAGATTCCTAACTCTTCTCCCGAGCAGACTGTTCCGGGGTGCAGTGACTTCACATGGTCTTCCAGAAACATTCAGCATGGCTGAGCCGTCTGTTCAATTTCTCGTGGTGCCACAGTCAGTTCAGTAATGGACCACTTTGCATTCGCTTTGCTTTTTGTCTGCCCCACGTCCTAATTCTCTCAGTCTCTGCCCTGGCATTAACTCACCTCCCCATAAAGCTTTGGCATGTCAGCTTTGCCTCTTGTTTTTCATAGGAAAAATGAGCTTAGGTGAGAGCTCCCGGTAACAACTGGTACTGCCCTCTTGCTGTTAGTATATGACTTCTCCTGTGCCTGCGTGTGTTGAAACAAACTCATCCTTGTTATAGCCATTTGGGCTACAGAATCAGAAGAGCATGGAGCCAAGCAGCTGAGCTGTGCCCAGTCGCTGAGTTGTGTCAGACTCTTTGCAATCCCATGGACTGTAGCCTTCCAGGCTCCTCTGTCCCTGAGGGTTCTCCAGGCATGAATACTGGAGTGGGTTGCCATGCCAGGGGATCCTCCCAACCCAGGGATCGAACCCAGGTCTCTGGAACTTCAGGCAGATTCTTTACCATCTGAGCCACCAGGGAAGTCCAAGAATACTGGGGTGGGTAGTCTATCCCTTCTCCGAGGGATCCTCCCAACCCAGGAATTGAACCAAAGTCTCCTGCATTGCAGGCGGATTCTTTACCAGCTGAGCTCCCAGGGAAGCCCAGAGTCAGAGTGCGGCTGGCATCATTGCTCATTAGTTTCATACATAAACTTGGGTGGTGACTTGACTTCTTTCCATCTCAACTTCCTCTTTCATGAGCTAGAGATCACAAAACTTACTTCATAGTGTTGGGGATGATTAAACGAACTGAGATGAGGTATGCAGAATATTTAGCATATTGCTGGACACACAGAATGAGCTCAGACAGTGCTGTTTTTGTTACAACGATTAGGGCAATTGAAGAGCAGGCACCCAGGAGGCCTGAGTCAGTGCCCAGCAACAGCATCTCAGAGAGGGACACACTCAGCCCGAGGTAGGGGCACGGCTGTGATGCCAAGGCCAGCCTGAAGACTTCCCGGACGAGATTCTGAGCATGAGGATTCTCTGCTCTTTGAACATGGAGAGCGACTTGAACATTACTCCAAGCCCCCTCTCGCCATTCATTTCATCTCCAGGCAGCACATGCCCAT
The DNA here is from genome assembly GCF_019320065.1 of Cervus canadensis. Classification (NCBI taxonomy): domain Eukaryota; kingdom Metazoa; phylum Chordata; class Mammalia; order Artiodactyla; family Cervidae; genus Cervus; species Cervus canadensis. The sequence goes on from NC_057391.1 coordinate 16,539,391, forward strand.
TGGCTACCCACTCTGACCTCGGCCCTGAGCACATCCACCCATTCCTCACCCTGAGTGCTATTTCTGCTGCTGCTCCTGCCTCCGTTTGACCCTCAGAAAGGACAGGCTTCTTGCCTGGCTCGTGTCCACTTGGGCCTCAGTCTTGGAGACTGAAGGCGAGATTTGGCAGGAGGCGAGGCCAGGGGTAACCTAGGACAGAGGCTTTCACTGCCCATAGAAGCCTCCGACGCCAGCTCGGATGTCAACAGCTCAACCTCAAGGTCACTGTCACATTTGCTCAGCAGTGCTGCTGCTGGGGGCCCTGCGTCTACTTTTCATGCTCCACCGCTGAGTGATAACAGACCACGGATAGGGTGGGGAGAAGAAGGGGAAGGGGCTTCTCCCCCTCCCTCACCCCCACATCTGAAGCTGAGTGCTTAGGAGTGAGGGACCTGAGACAGATTTGAGAAAGGGCTACAATAGGTTTTATTTTGCTTTGTTTCATTTTATTTATTTATTTGGCTGTGTTCGGTCTTAGTTGCACCATTTGGGATCTTTCGATGTGGCCCACAGACTACCTAGTTGTGGCAGGCAGCTTCAGGAGTTATAGCACTAGGGCTTTCTATGTGTGACACGGACTCTGAGGGCAAAGGCTCAGGATTTGTGTTTCGTGTGCTTACCTGCTCCGAAGCATGTGGGATCCTAGTTCCCCAACAAGATCAAACCAGTGACCCCTGCATTGCAAGGTGAATTCTTTGCACTGGACCACCAGGGAAGTCCCTGTTTCATTTTTTCATGATGGGGGAGCTTGCAGGTGGAAAGAGCCAGAAAAGTGGGGAGAGATGAAAGCTGGTAGAGCGAAGCCCCAGAGGAACCCTGGGAGGAGCTGAAGGCTCTGGAAGCCAGGACAAAGGCAAAGAGAATCTGGTCTCCATAGAGTGAGACACCTCTGCTCTCTGACATTACTGGGAGGGTGTGGGGGTGCAGACATAAATACTTTTGTGGGAGGGAAGCTGGAAGTTGGGGGGTTTCATGGTGCACGGCCTCAGTTTTCTCTGAGAATTAGGCAGCAAAGCCATCTGCTGACAAGGGGAGTCAGGATGGAATGAGATGGTAGTGGTGAGGATCTAGAACGGTCAACCTGGAGAAGGGACAGGATACTTTCTATAGACATAGCGAAGGAGGGCTCAGAGGCACTGAAGGCTGAATTCATGATTTCCTCTTCAGAGCATCCAGCAGTAGAAAGATTTCAGTCACCAGCAGGCCATCCCCATGTGCTATCTCTGCCTCCTCTCCCCTCTAGGGTCAAGTGACTGGCTCCGTGGCCAGCTTGGGTGCTGCAGGAGCAGATGGCAAGGGAGGCAGTCCTGCCCCTCTGGCGATGATGGATCTCCTGGGGCCCAGTGTTCCAGAAGCAGCATGCAGCCAAGCCAGGGTGGAACCGCCTGTTGCCTGGAGTACACAGGCTCTTTAGACGCTAGGATGTAGATCTCAGCCTGTCAATCAAACACTGTTCATGAGATGTCACTCCCCTGCGTCTCCAAGCACCAACACATAGACAAGAAATCCTACCAAGCTTCCCCAGTGCCAAGGCCAACTTCACTAAAAGGGGCTTGTCCAGAGGTTTTATTAACTGATGTATATACTTAGTTATTCAGTTGTGTCTAACTCTGTAACCCCATGGACTATAGCCCTCCAGGCCCCTTTGTCCATGGGATTCTCCAGGCAAGAATACTAGAGTGAGTTGCTGTTTCCTCCTCCAGGGGATCTTCCCTATCCAGGGACTGAATCCATAACTCTTATTTCTCCTGCATTGGCAGGCAGATTCTTTTACATAACTGACTGTATCTTTGTTTCCACAGATTAGCTGTTTCCCAAAACTCCCCAGGTGGTGAAGAGAGCTAGAGGCCAGGGTAACTTGAAAACATGTTTTCTGGCAGAGGATTATTGGCAGAGCAACCAAACTGGGGCCACTTATTGTCCTTACATGTAAAGTAGCTCAGCGCTCAGCCCTGGCCTACCTTCTGGAAATGCCATGAGCTCACAGATGTCAACCAAGAAGCTTAGCCTCCTAGGAGAGGGATGAGCCATGTGAATTCACTGCATACTCACTTTTTTTTTTTTAAACCTCGTTGAATTTTGTTGATCCACTTATCTGAAGGAATAAATAGGGACTTCCCTGGTGGTCCAGTGTTTAAGAATCTGCCTGTTAATACAGGGGACACAGGGTTCGATCCCTGACCCAAGAACTAAGATCCCACATGCTGCGAGGCACCTAAGGCAGCTGAGTCCTTGAGCCACAACTACTGAGCCCCGGCGCCCTAGAGCCTGCACGCCACAACAAGAGAAGCCACCGCAGTAAGAAGCCTGCTCTCTACAATGAGAGAGAGCCTGCGCAGAGCAACAAAGAACTGGTGCAGCCAAAAATGAGAAATGATAAATAAATAAAAGGATACAGAGCTGAAAACAAAAGCCATGGCCCCCCTCCCCACCACACTCCCATATATCCAAAATATGCTGTTTTTTATCTTCAGGTTCTGCTGTTCATCCCTTTTTCTGTTTTGGCGGAGTTGAAACACTGTTCTACACTGATCTTTTGAAGGTCACCATCTCGTGGTAGAAGAGGGTAACTGCCCATTAATGCTCTGCTGAAATAATTCATTATTTCAACAAGTACTGTATCTGTTGAGAGTCCACTCTCTATCAGGCGCTGTCTAGTAACTGCAGCCATCTCCTTATATTAAAAATAAGAGTCTGCTTATATGGTGGGAAACTCACTGGGACAGATGATAGCAGTCATTCCAGACCATCCATAACAGCTGCATCATAGGAACCCAATAACCTCCCTCTTCACTGAAATCTCACTGAGACTCTTGGAAGCTGAAAGGAGCCTGATGGAACTAGACTGCCTGGGGCTGCAGAATCCATTCCAGGTGCAACAAACGTGACCTTTTCCAGCTGTGATCATTTCCCACCCCCTACACATCCGTGGTTCTCAGCCCTGCTGCCCAGAAGAATCACCTACAGGCTTTTAAAAACAGCATACCCAGATCTCACTCCCAGAGATTCTGATTTAATAGTTCAAGGGTGAGGCCTTGGTATTTTTAAAGCTCTCCAGGTGATTCTAATGTACAGTCAGGATTGAAACATGCTATAAAAATTGGTGAGCACGGGTCAGACATCACCCTTTTTATTGCTATTATAACTGGGAGAATTACTCCCTTACATACACATGCTTTCCTCACTAACCCCTTTCATACAGGAATTGAGAACAGCAAGGGCCCATCAGCTAAGAATTTCATCCGTCTCTCACATTACAAGGAATATGTTCCAGGTCTCCAGAGGGGACGGTCTTTGAGAAGCTCCACAAGCTACTAATAAAAAGTATATGGCCAGTTGGCCCCTTTTCTTATTCTTAGCCAGACTAAGGGAGTGCAATTGGAAAGAAGAAAGGATGGAGGAAGCCTTAAGCATAGAAGTATATTCTGGTCACTAAAAGAATGCTAAGTGAAATTTCAAGGGGGCAGCCTTGCAACGTACAGAAAGTTAGGCGGGAAAGTGTTTCTTTTCTCCTTAAGGGTCTACAGGTACTCTATGCTATCCTAGGAACTGGCTTCCCTCGTGGCTAAGCTGGTAAAGAATCCACCAGCAATGCCATTCCGGATGGAATAACTAAGCCTTGGCTTAATGAACTCCTGGGGGGTTGCGTGGGGGTGGGTGGAGATCCCTGTGTGTCAGACCAGTGCCTATAGGTGGGAAGTGGTATTTCTTAAACATGGGAAGGGATGCACACCCCAGAGCCGAGAGGTTTTGAAGAGGAGACTGCCTCTCCAAAAGGAAGGCAGATCTAAGATCAAAGGAACAAAATCAGGTTCTGGAGAGCCCCCACCAAAAGAATTTCCTCCTACGAAACATTTAATTTCTTGGATGTTTTTCTAGGAAAAATGGTATTAATGGCTACTTAAAATTCTGTCTCATTTGTTGTAACTTTAATTCTTACAACCTTTAGTAAAGCCTGAAAGTGTGAAAGCGAAAGTGTTAGCCACTCAATCATGTCCAACTTTGTGACCCCATGGACTGTAGCCCTCCAGGCCTCTCTGGCCATGGAATTTCTGACAAGAATACTGAAGTGGGTTACCATTCCCTTCTGCAGAGGATCTTCCCAACCCAGGGATCTAATCCAGGTCTGCTGCATCGCAGGCAAATTCTTTACCATCTGAGCCAACAGGGAATTCTGAAACATTCATTTATTCGTGATTGTGTGATAATGCTGTGGAGAGAGAAGAGACACATTTCTATGTCTTTCCCTGCAGGTAGACCGTTATTCAGTAAGCAACAGGATGTTGGGGGTGAGTGCTGACCTGAGTCGTGACCCACACGGAACCCAGAGCCAGGAAGAGAGGCAGACTCAGGGGGACAGAGGACAGGGAAATTCAGACTTGGGACAAGGGAAACAACCCTGACTGCTCTCCCAAATATAGAGGGAGGGAGGGAACACTTAAGAAGGGAAGGAGGGCTATCATTTAGGTTGTACATAAATTCCTTCATCACGGAGATAGAAGGGGGAGAGAAGGATGGTTGACTGAGAGGGCTGATCCAGAGGTGTGATTTTTAAGTTGACTGTTTTGGTTTAATAGCAGGACATTCAGGCAGAGACTTCCCACAGATACAAGGATGTATATGGTGAGTAGAGGGTCAACAATTTAAGACCAAAATAAAAATTTGAGCATTTAAGCAGGCATGGGGCTTCCTTCATAGCTCAGATGGTAAAGAATCTGCTTGCAATGCAGGAGACCTGGGTTCAATTTCTGGGTTGGGAAGATCCGCTGGAGAAGGACATGGCTACCCACTCCAGTATTCTTGCCTGGAGAATCCCAGGGACAAAGGAGCCTGGTGGGCTACAGTCCATAGGGATTGCAAGAGTTGGACATGACTTAGCAACTAAACGACCACCAAGCAGGTATAGGAATTTTTGGAGATACAGATCAAGTCCTAGTTCTTCATTTTCCACAAGAGGAAACTGAGAGGCCTGGATCTGAGATCTATGACTAGAGCCCACCTCTCCTGACTTCCAGATCAGGTCTTGTATTTTTTGTTTTGTTTTTGATTAATTTATTAATTTGTTTATTTGGTTGTGCCAGGTCTTAGTTGTGACATGTGGGGTCTTTGATTTTCTTTGTGGCATGCAGGATTTTTTTTTTTAGTTGCTGCATTTGGGATCTAGTTCCCTGACTAAGGAATCCAGTCCCAGGGGGACCCCTGCATTGGGAGCCCAGAGTTTTAGCCATTGGACCATCAGGTAAATCCCCAAGTCTTATTTTTGTTTGCTATTTTCTTAGGTGTATCTTGGTCCTGTTTCCACTTTAAAATTGACTCTGATGAACACATTGAAAGGCAATGTGTTAGATGTTCTGGGGAACTCACCAACCAAGACTCCTGCACTGGGTTTTCTGTTGCTAATTAAAGGAAATTTTTATCTTCAGTTTTTTAAGGTCTATTTTTGCCTCATTTTGTTTTTAGCAGAGTAATTACCAATGTTTGTGTAGGTGGAGAATTAAATCCCTGAGTCAGAGACTCCATTTGTTTTCAGTAAACTCAGTGACCAGGATCTCATGGGCAAAGTGTGTCCAATGGTTCCATTTAAAAGGGAACTTGAAATTGAGCCATGGAGCTTGGCTGCAGTCCTCACGCTAAGTGATTCCAAGAGCAGACATTCGCTCATGACCAAGGTGACCAGGGCTTTGAAGAGGAGAAACAAATCAGGAAAGAGGTGCAGAAATAACTCAGGAACTAAATGAAATACCCCCTTTGAATGGGCATTGGCTACATGGGGGAGACCAAAAGGAAGGAATCAGTGATTCTTAGAGTGCAGGCTTAAACTTCTCTCTCCTCTCTCCCTCTCTCTCTGTCTCACTCTCTCTCCCAGGATTAATATCTGTATAGCCGTTTTGTTGGTATTTGAGGTGGCATTTTTGCTACCAGCCACAGGGTCCAGCAAAAGATGCTTCTATTGGTGCGAAAGCATCATCTCTTTTCTGCATTGAGTGAGAAGACACTAAAGTGGTGACTCATGGGCCTTCCAATAGTCTCATTTTCCAGTGTTTTCTGAGGTCAGAGGTGCAGGCCCTTCCTGTGATGCTCTGTGCTCCATGGTTGAGCCTCCCTTAGCCAGGGGGAGTCAGGATGACATAGAAACAAGTTCCAGTAGGTGTTCAAACTTGCCCGGGCCTCCTGAGTGGTGTGTTTATAGCAACAGGACCCACATTGTAAACTGGCTGTAAGGCTCCTGTGGTCTGGGTTGGATCACCCTGTACCTGGGACCCTCAAGAAAGCTTGGAGACACCACGTTTGTTTATTCTGAGACAGAAAGCCAAGAAAACACATTGAAAGGAGCCCTGACCCTTCGTCCTCAGAGTTAGCCAGACATGGAAATTCTCTCTAACCGCAAGACAAAACCACATTTTAAATGCAGACTGTTTTTTGTCCCTCCCAGTCCTCAGTGCCAGTTCAATGTTCCAATTATTTGGACCTCTCTTCTCAAGCTATGATAACATTCCTCTTTAATCAATCTTTTTTTTTGTAATGAAAAGTCCCTTTTCCCATAATTCACTGTTACAGATTCATTTTCCACATAGCAGCAGGAATAGATTCCTTTCCAACTCTTTCTATGGCTCTACATGGACTCGCCTTGCCCTTCTGTCTGAATTCACTACATCTCCTCCCATCCCTTAGCTCCAGCCACACTGGCTTTGGTACCAAACGCTTCAGGTCTGGGGGACTGATAAGGATGGGCTTCCCAGGTGGTAAAGAATCTGTTTGCCAATGCAGGAGATGCAGGTTCATCCCTGGGTGGGAGAGATCCCCCAGGAGAAGGAAATGGCAACCCACTCTAGTATTCTTGCCTGGAGAACCCCACAGGCAGAGGAGCCTGGAGAGCTACAGTCCATAGGATCACAAAGAGTTGGACATGACTGAGCATAGCAGAGCTAGCTAGCCTAGGATGGATTAGGTGGCATATACTCTTGAAACCACTCATCAACCATTTTCATTACTTTTTTAGAAATTTACATACAGTAAACTCCATTTTTGTTGTTCTTCAGTCCTATGAGGTTTTATACATGCATAGATTTTTGTAATCACTGCCATAAACAGGATACGAAACAACATGTACACCCAAAAGAATTCCGTCATGCTGCCCTCTTATAGTCCATTTCTGGCCCCTCCCCATGGCAACCATTCATCTGTTCTTACGGTTTTGCCTTTTCCAGACTGCGATATGAAGGGTGTCATACAGTATATTATCTTTTGAGGCTGATTTCTTTCACCTAGAATAATGCATTTGAGAGTTATGCAAGTTGTTGCGTGGTAGCAATAGCCCATTCCTTTTTTATTTATTTTTTTGCTGAGTAGTATTCCATTTGTGGATATATCACCTTTTTTTTTTTTCTCCCCAATCCATTTACTCACAGGAGAATATTTGAGTCATTTCCAGTTTGGGAAATTTATGAATAATGCTGCTATTAATGCTGCTGTTAAAAATTAATACACAGGTTTTTGTGTGCATGTAAGTATTCACTTCTCTGTAATAAATAAATACCTACAGAGAAGATAGCTCAGTCAAAAGGTAAAATATATGTTTTTAAGTATATTTTTATCTTTATAAGAAAATACCAAACTATTATCTAGAGGGCCTGTCCTGTATCATATTGCATTCTCACCAGCCATGTATGAGAATTTCACTTGCTCCATATCCTTGTGGACATTTTGTATTATCAGAATTTTTATATTAGTTGTTCTAATAGGTACATAATGGTATATCACTGTGGTTTTTAATCTACATTTTCATGGTGACAACTGATGTGAATATCTGTTCATGTATTTATTTGCCATCTGTATATATTCTTTGGTGAGGCACATGTTCAATTCTTTGGTCTATTTAAAAAATTGGGTTGTTGGCTTACTTATTGTTGAGTTTTGAGAGTTCTTTATATACTCTGGATGCCAGTCGATGGCTTATCTTTTCATTCCTTTAACAGTGTCTTTTGTAGAGCAAAAGTTTTTAATTCAATGAAAAGTGAAGGTGTTAGTTGCTCAGTTATGTCCGATTCTTTGTGACCCCATGGACTGTAGCCTTCCAGGCTCCTCTGTCCATGGGATTTTCCAGGCAAGAATACTGGAGTGGGTTTCCACTTCCTTCTCCAGGATATCTTCCCAACCCAGGGATTGAACCTGGGTCTCCCACATTGCAGGCAGACATTTTACTGTCTGAGCCACCAGGGAAGCCCCTTTAATTCAATAAACTCAATTTTTTTAAGGATCTTTTGTGATCCAAGAGTCCAAATATTTTCTCATATATTTTGAATCTAAGAGTTTCATAACTTTTAAAATTTTACGTTTAGATTTATGACACATTTTCAGTAATATTTGTATATAATTTGATGTATAGTTGAGGCTCAAAATTTACATATGAATATCCAATTGTTGTAGCACTATCTGTTGATAGACATCTATTGAATTGCTTTCAAACTTTGAACAGACACTTCACAAAAGAAGATATACAGATGGTAAATAAGCATGTGAAAAGACATTCAATTTCCATGTTAGGAACATTCAAATTAAAACCACAATAAATAATCACCATGCACTTTTTAGGCTAGCAAGAGTGGCACAGAGCTGGAACTGTCATATGCTCTTGGTAGAAATGTAAAATGGTTTAACAACTTAGGAAAACAATTTGTTAGTTTCCTTGAAAGTTAAACACACAGTTACCATATAATCCAGCCATTATACTCCGAGATATTTACTCATAAGAAATAAAAGCATATTTCCATACAAACACTCATACAGGATGTTCTTAGCATCTTTATCTCTAACAGGGAGACTAGGTAAACCCTGAATGCCCATCAACAAGAGAATGGATAAGCATGGTTACAACAGGATACTGCATAGCAATAAAAAGAGTGAACTACTGATAGACGCTACAGTATGGATGATTATCAAAGTGATTATGTCGCATACAAGAAGCAAGACAAAAAAGTACATTCTGTATGATTCCACTGTTGCAAAATTTTGAGAACTGTAAGCAAACATAAATGACAGAAAGCATAATTGGTGATTGACAGGAGATAAGATGGGAAGGTGGACTCCCAGAATATTGGAAATAAAAGCAAAAATAAACAAATGGGACCTAATTAAACTTAAAAGCTTTTGCACAACAAAGGAAACTATAAGCAAGGTGAAAAGACAGCCCTCAGATTGGGAGAAAATAATGGCAAACGAAGCAACAGACAAAGAATTAACCTCAAAAATATAAAAGCAACTCCTGCAGCTCAATTCCAGAAAAATAAATGACCCAATTAAAAAATGGGCCAAAGAACTAAACAGACATTTCTCTAAAGAAGACATACAGATGGCTAACAAACACATGAAAAGATGCTCAACATCACTCATTATCAGAGAAATGCAAATCAAAACCACAATGAGGTACCATTACACGCCAGTCAGGATGGCTGCTATCCAAAAGTCTACAAGCAATAAATGCTGGAGAGGGTGTGGAGAAAAGGGAACCCTCTTACACTGTTGGTGGGAATGCAAACTAGTACAGCCGCTATGGAGAACAGTGTGGAGATTCCTTAAAAAACTGGAAATAGAACTGCCATATGACCCAGCAATCCCACTGCTGGGCATACATACCGAGGAAACCAGATCTGAAAGAGACACGTGCACCCCAATGTTCATCGCAGCACTGTTTATAATAGCCAGGACATGGAAGCAACCTAGATGCCCATCAGCAGATGAATGGATAAGGAAGCTGTGGTACATATACACCATGGAATATTACTCAGCCATTAAAAAGAATTCATTTGAATCAGTTCTAATGAGATGGATGAAACTGGAGCCCATTATACAGAGTGAAGTAAGCCAGAAAGATAAAGACCAATACAGTATACTAACACATATATATGGAATTTAGAAAGATGGTAACGATAACCCTATATGCAAAACAGAAAAAGAGACACAGATGTACAGAACAGAATTTTGGACTCTGTGGGAGAAGGCGAGGGTGGGATGTTTCAAGAGAACAGCATCGAAATATGTATATTATCAAGGGTGAAACAGATCACCAGCCTAGGTTGGATGCATGAGACAAGTGCTCGGGCCTGGTGCACTGGGAAGACCCAGAGGAGTCGGATGGAGAGGGAGGTGGGAGGGGGGATCGGGATGGGGAATACATGTAAATCCATGGCTGATCCATGTCAATGTATGACAAAAACCACTACAATATTGTAAAGTAATTAGCCTCCAACTAATAAAAATAAATGGAAAAAAAAAAAAGATGGGAAGGTGTAGAGGAGCAGACATAAGGCAACCTTTGGAGATAAGAGATATGTTCATTATCTTGATAGGTGTGATGGCATTACAGATGTATATGTATGTCAGATTTATCAAATTGTACACTTTAAGTATGTACAATTTGTTACGTCAATTGTACCTCAACAAAACTCTTTAAAATTGACCATATTTTATGAATCTGTTTTTGAAGCCTCTATTCTGTTTCACTTTTAGTCAATACCATGGTATTGATCACTGTAGTTTTATTACATATATATATAATTGAATATACATTATATATATTCAACTATATATAATTATATATAATACATTAAAAGATATATAATTGTATATTATATTACATTTATATAAATATATTTAATATATAAATATAATATATATTAAAATCAGGTAGTATGAGTCTCAACTTCTTTTTCAACTTTGTTTTGGGTATTCTAGTGCTTCTACATTCACATATAAATTTTATAAACAGCTTGTCTGTATCTATAAATAATCATACTGGGATTTGCTTAAGATTGTCTTAAATTTATGGATCCATTGGTTAAGTGTGACATTTTAGCTATAACAAACCTTCTAATACATGAACAGAATATGTCTTCCCATTTATTAAGGTTTTCTTTGATTTCTTTCATCAGTGTTGTGTGGTTTTTACCATATAGACTCTGCACATGTTTTGTTAGAGTTATAGCTGAGTATATCATATTCTTTTGGATGCTATTATAGATGTCAACATTCTTGAAATTTTTAAAACCTTTTGAATGCTTTGAATTTCAGTTTCCAATTGTTCCTTTGTAGGTATAGAAAAATGGTTGATTTTTGTGTGTTGACCTTGATCTTGCTAAATACACTTAGTTCTAGAAGTGTTTTTTTTATAGATTCCTTGGGATTTTCTACATAAACAATAATGTCATCTGTGATCGGAAACAGTCTTATTTCTACCTTTCCATCCCAATTACTTTTATAGGTTGTCTATTACTTGCCAGGATTTCCGGCGCAATACGGAACAGTTGTGGTTAATTATTATACTCCACTGGTCATTTTTAACATAAGAAAGAGAAAGACAGCCAGACAGTGAGCAAGTCACTTTTAACAGTCAGCTATGAGGTATTTTTGACAAAAAATTGAGCCTGAGACCAACCAAGCCTTTAGCCAGAGCTGATACTAGGGGATGCCAAAAAAGTCAGTGATCAAGATAAACAACATTTTAATGCAGGTTTTTTAAAATAGAAATTAATGCAAAACAATTAGGACCAAAATAGTTTAAATAAAGGCAGAATCAGAATCACTGGTTTCTCCTTTGTCCCAGGCTCCATTACGGCTCAGCACTATTGCTGATTTTGACCCTGGTCTAGAGTCTGGATCTAATGACCATTTTAGAGAACAGATAGAAATAGAAGAAAGATTGAATAGATCTGGTATGTGGAAAACTATAAAACAATGAGAATTTTCTTTAATAAATAAATTGCAAAAGAAAAGCCCCGAAGTGCCAGAGTAGTAGTTACACAGATGTGTTCACTTAAGGACTCTTCAGCAAACGATAACCTTATGATAAAGTGTAATTTTCAACAGTCTGTTATATTGTAATACAAATCATTTTTAAAAGATGTTAGAAAAAGCATCTAGGGACTTCCCTGGTGGCCCAGTGGTTGACTCTGCTTCCACTGCTGGGGGCACAGCTTAGATCCCTGGTCAGGGAATTAAGATCCCGCATGCTGCGTGGTGTGGCCAAAAAATAAAAAAATATATATAAATAAACTGTTTAATAGAGAAATAAGAAAACTCACATCTCCATTTAAAAAAAAAGCACCTAAATTCAAATAGTTACTAAGTATGGGTGACTAGATTATAGCTATTACATAATTTCATTTTAATGTTGTTTTATAATGTTAACTATTTAATAATTTATAACTTTATAATTATATGTTATATACTTTATATAACTATTATTAATATTAAAATGTCAGGTTATGTTGTGCTCTCATATGTTTATAATTCATACAATTTTTATGAATTACAAACTTATTTCAACTAAAGTTAAAAAAAAACCTTACCTAGCCCTTATTATTACAGATGCATACTGAAGTATGTAGGGGTGAAGTGAATGAAATCTGGAATTTATTTTTAAATATTTCAGAAAAAAGGAAGGGAAAAATGAAAGAAAATCAGAAAATGGCCAAATGAAATAAATGTGGGGAAAACTGATAGTCGTTAAACCTGGGGAATGTACTACTTTTACTACATTTGTATTTCTTGAAATGTTTTCATTATAAAAATAAATATAATATACAGCCTTTCACCCACACCTACTGTCATTTTCTACTCCATTACATTGTTATATTTTTAAAACTATTGTCTGAAATTATCTCATTTATTGGTGTATTGTTTGCCTCCTCCCAGAAAAATTACAAGCACCACATACACAGAACGTACCTGAGTCATGTTCACTTCTTTACTCCCAGCACCTAAAACAGGTTAAAACAATGAACTTTATCAGCATCTTATATCTAATGTGATTGCCCAAACAGGTGATGTGTTGTAGTTGGTGGGTATTTTATTTTTTATACTATTTAAAGAATGGACTGTTTTCATTCCAATCCCTAAGAAAGGCAATCCCAAAGAATGCTCTAAATACCGCACAGTTGCACTCATGTCACACGCTAGTAAAGTAATGCTCAAAATTCTCCAAGCCAGGCTTCAACAATACGTGAACCGTGAACTTCCAGATGTTCAAGCTGGTTTTAGAAAAGGCAGAGGAACCAGAGATCAAATTGCCAACTTCTGCTGGATCATCAAAAAAGCAAGAGAGTTCCAGAAAAGCATCTATTTCTGCTTTATTGACTATGCCAAAGCCTTTGACTGTGTGGATCACAACAAACTGTGGAAAATTCTGAAAGAGATGGGAATACCAGGCTACCTGACCTGCCTCTTGAGAAACGTGTTTGCAGGTCAGGAAGCAACAGTTAGAACTGGACATGGAACAACAGGCTGGTTCCAAATAGGAAAAGGAGTACGTCAAGGCTGTATATTGTCACCCTGCTTATTTAACTTATATGCAGAGTACATCATGAGAAACGCTGGGCTGGAAGAAGCACAAACTGCAATCAAGATTGCCAGGAGAAATATCAGTAACTTCAGGTATGCAGATGACACCACCCTTATGGCAGAAAGTGAAGAGGAACTAAAAAGCCTCTTGATGAAAGTGAAAGAGGAGAGTGAAAAAGTTGGCTTAAAGCTTAACTTTCAGAAAACTAAGATCATGGCATCTGGTCCCATCACTTCATGGGAAATAAATGGGGAAAAAGTGGAAACGGTGTCAGACTTTATTTTTTTGGGCTCCAAAATCACTGCAGATGGTGACTGCAGCCATGAGATTAAAAGACGCTTACTCCTTGGAAGGAAAGTTATAACCAACCTAGATAGCATATTAAAAAGCAGAGACATTACTTTGCCAACAAAGGTCCATCTGGTCAAGGCTATGGTTTTTCCAGTGATCACGTATGGATGTGAGAGTTGGACTGTGAAGAAAGCTGAGCACCGAAAAATTGATGCTTCTGAACTGTGGTGTTGGAGAAGACTCTTGAGAGTCCCTTGGACTGCAAGGAGATCCAACCAGTCCATCCTAAAGAAGATCAGTCCTGGGTGTTCATTGGAAGGACTGATGCTGAAGCTGAAACTCCAATACTTTGGCCACCCAATGCGAAGAGTTGGCTCATTGGAAAAGACCCTGATGCTGGGAGGGATTGGGGGCAGGAGGAGAAGGGGACAACAGAGAATGAGATGGTTGATGGCATCACTGACTCAATAGACATGAGTTTGAGTAAATTCCAGGAGTTGGTGATGGACAGGGAGGCCTGGCGTACTACGATTCATGGGGTTGCAAAGAGTTGGATACAACTGAGCGACTGAACTGACTGACTGACTGACTGACTAAAAGAATGGGCTTCCCGGTGGCTCAGATGGTAAAGACTTTGCCTGCAATGAGGAGACCTAGGTTCAGTCCCTGGGTCAGGAAGATCCCCTGAAGAAAGGAATGGTAACCCACTCCAGTGCTCTTGCCTGGAAAATTCCATGGACAGAGGAGCCTAGCGGGCTCCACGGGGTCACAAAGGGTTGGACACAACTGAGCAACTAACACTTCATTTAGAGAATAAGATCTCAGGATGGCCTCACTGTTTGCCTCAAAGTGATCCCAGCCCTTCACATACACACCCCAGCTCTTCTCTCGTTGGATGGGCAGCAAGGATTGTGATGATGTAGGGACTACATGCCCTCCAGAAGCTCTTCACGGTCATTTCATGGCCCCCAGATTGGGTTATCTGCCAATCTGTAAAAGGCATCAAAGCCCAGCACTTTCATTTGACCTACTGTTAAGTTCTCCTGTGAGGTTGTTGATTTCAAAGATGTTTAGGTTTTATAGGTTCTATCTTCCTTACATTGTTTGGAGGCTATAAACAAAGAACAGATGGTGTGCTCTATAAATCTGCAATTAACAGCGTCTAATCAGTTCTCAATGCCAGATTCAGCTTCCCCATCTTGAGAAGGGGATGTGCAGCTCAGAATAAGCACGTGACTCTTCCAAATTTAGGTCCTTAAAACTGAAAACACAGTGGACATTTCTGCATATTTATTGTGCTTAAAACTAATCTATTTGTGTCATTTATTTCCTCTTCTGGGCTGTGGGTTCCCGGACTTGTGATATTAGAAGAATCACTTTTGGATAAAGAAAACATTCATGTTCCTAACAGTTACTGTTTGTTCTCTCTGAAGTCTGCCCCACGGCCACGCAAGATGACATTTATAGACACAAGGATATCTGTATAATGGAATTCATCTGGGGCTTGTTAGTTGGGGTTGACCTTTCACGTGTGCTCCAGGTGCTTCAGGTTAGGACCATCACCCTCATTTCACCTTCCAGAGAGGCAGCTTGG
Organism: Cervus canadensis; assembly: GCF_019320065.1. Taxonomy (NCBI): domain Eukaryota; kingdom Metazoa; phylum Chordata; class Mammalia; order Artiodactyla; family Cervidae; genus Cervus; species Cervus canadensis. The sequence goes on from NC_057391.1 coordinate 16,554,651, forward strand.
GTGGTCTTTTGGTCCTGACTTCCAAAATTCTCTATTGCATCGCCAAGTTCCCCTGTATCCATCCTAGGGACTCATGCTCATTTTCAGATTCCTCAGTGATTCAGAGCTCAAGAGTCCCCATTCCAAACTTAATCACACAAAAGATGCTTTTCCATACCTTGGATTGGACACTCCAAGGTGGAGTCCAGCATCAGACTATTTCAGGACGAGGTGAAGTTGTCAAACGGCGCAGTACTGTAGAGCCCTTGGAATCTATATGCCCTGCTTGGATGTTTGGAAACACTGAATTTATATTATAGTGCACAATAATTTTAAGACTGGAGAAAATAAGTTTCTATTCAGGATCCATTCAACAACAATTTCCTGAGCTCCAGCCATGGACTAGATGCTATGTTTTGAGATATTGATTCTTACCTCGTGGTTCATAATCCAGTAAAGAAGTGTTGCAAAACAATCGCTATAATATGAAGTGATTCGTGCTATAAATAAGTCTTTCCCACTCTTATTAGGATGAGTTTATGGCCAAGAGTTATAATTATGATGCATTTTGGGAAACCTTTTGTTTTTCTTTTGGCTGTGCTTGGTCTTCATTTTGGTGTCTGGCTTTTCTCTAGTTACTGGCGGAGCATGGGCTCTAGGGCACACAGACTCAGTAATTGTGGCTTGGGGGCTCTTGCTGGCAGCATGTGGGATTTTAGTTCCCTGACCAGGGATTGAACTCATGTCCCCTGCATTGGAATGCAGATTCTTAACCACTGGAGCACCAGGGACGTCCTGAAGAGCTGTTTATTCATATAGAGAAATTTCCATTTTTTACAGTATCCCCTTTAGTCCTTACAAGAACAGTGATGTTGTAGTGTTATCATTTTCATTTTACAGATGAGGAAACTGAAATTTAGAGATATGAGACAGGCCTCATAACTTGACAGATGGCAAGACGTTCACTTGTTTCTCAACCATGAGAGTACACGCTGGATTCGGACTCTGCAGGTGCCAGGCTGTGTTCCCCTTAGACAGGGCTATGTCCCAGTTTGGACGCTAGAGGGCACTAAGAGAGTAGAGGAATGAGAAGAATTTGCCTCTGGGCTACCTCTCCGTGAACAGCTACAACAAATCGCCCTTCCCAGATTCATCTTTGAAGGTGGATTAACTGTAACTGCAGTAGTGAGAAGGCAGGTCTGAACCTACCGCACATTCCAGTTACAGAAAAGGGCACGGTTCACTCAGGCTTCATCTTTCATCCAAAGCACTTCAGCTCACTACTTTTACCCTTAGTAGGGAAGGTGTGTCGAATTTAACTGATGTTTGTGTGCAGTTACAGTTTGTGTACAAGCCTGTACACCACGACAGGCTTGCTTATGCTCATCCTATAGCTGATGCGGCTATACCAGGGCTGGCTATGCAGACAGTTGCTCAAAAAGAAATTTGTCCAAGTGAAGGTAGCCCAGTTCATCTGGGGGCTGCATACACACTCCTGAATCGTCCCCCACCAGCTCATTTATTCCAGCTCCCAGAGCAATGAGTGGCTGGCATAGCCCCCACTCCATTGGCAGCATTTAAAGGACTGTCCATCAGCATGATTCTCAACCTGAGGGATGCTCCACCGGGAGGAAGTTCTCAGCCTGTCATCTGCAGGATTACCTCTCTGCTAAGAGAAGCAGCACTCGACAGTATCAGTCAGTGTTGGAAACAAGAAGTCAACATTCCCTGCTGTTTCAATCCTTTCCTTTTTAGAAAGTGAAAGTGGTAGTCACTCAGTCACGTTCGACTCTTTGCGACCCCATGAACTGTAGCCCACCAGGCTCCTCTGTCCATGGCATTCTCCAGGCAAGAATACTGGAGTGAGTTGCCATTCCCTTCTCCAGGGGATCTTCCCAACCCGAGGATCGAACCCAGGTCTCCTACATAGCAGGCAGATTCTTTACCATCTGGGCCACCAGGGAAGCCCCTTCCTTCTTAGAGCTTTGCCATTAGTTGCTAGGTATTAATAGCTCTCCCAGCATGTTTACAACTCATAAGGAGAATATGTAGTTGAAAACTACTGGAAAAAACTAGTTCACATTTTAGGGAAAGGATTTAAAAACAATCAATGACCAATGTATCTTCAAAAAGTACTTTCTCGTGTGGTTCAGTCCCACATGGCAAAAACCAAACAGAACCTTTTCAACTCGCCACACCCTGGGGTGATGCAATAGTAAACAAGATACAGGCATGGACATGTTTCTGGATGTGAATCTGGCCAGCAGCTCAGGTCACCCTACAGTCCAACAGACTGTGGATCAACCAAGCTAACGATCAGAGACTTCCCTCCAAGATGAAAAGCATGGCAGGAATTTGAGGCAGCTCAGCCCTTAGTCTATGTTCAGGAAAGGGGCAGCCAGCAATTTTTTAAGTAGGAAAATTATGCAAACAGAACTCTCCTTTAGTAAGATGGGTTTGGTGGCATGATGGGGGATAGATTAAAGATGGTGATTGAAGACAGGGAGGAGGGTATGTGGATGTAAGTAAGCATGTGGGAAGGGAAAGAACATGTAAGGAACATTTCAAGGATGGAGCTAAGTTTCTGAGTTGTTGATTGAATATGGGGGAAAAATGAAGAAGGTATAAACATGATGACCTCACATTCTTTGAGCATTTACTATGTGCCCATTCACTATGGGCTTCTCTGGTGGCTCAGAAAATAAAGAATTCACCTGCAATGCGGGAGACCTGGGTTCAGTCTCTGGGTTGGGAAGATTCCCTGGAGAAGGGAACAGCTACCCACTCCAGTATTGTGGCCTGGAGAATTCCACGGACAGAGGAGCCTGGTGGGCTACAGTCCATGGGCTGGCAAAGAGTTGGACATGACTGAGTGACTTTCACATGTGCAAGATAGTTTGCATTTTATGGGAATTGACTCATTTAATTATGACAAATTGGAGGTAGGAATTATCCACTTTTCCTGGGACAGGAAACTGAGGCACATAGAGGCTAAGTCACTTGTCTAAGTGACTAGGATCTGAACTCAGGTTTTCAAAGTCCAGAACCTCCGCTTACCACATTGCATAGAGTCTCTTCTCCAGTCTGGGGGACATAGATGACAGGGACGTCACTGGCTGACATAGGCAGTCAGGAGCAGTAGGTGTCAGTGTGTGGGGTCGGTGGGGGTGGGAGGAGGGCAGACAAGGCGATGCTTTGGACATGTGAGGAATCTGGATGTTCTGCCAGCACCTCAGGCTTCCCTGGTGGCTCAGTGGTAAAGAATCTGCCTGCCAATGCAGATGCGATCCCTGATCTGGGAAGATCCCGTGGAGGAGGGCATGGCAACCCACTCCAGTATTCTTGCCTGGGAAATCCCATGGACAGAGGAGCCTGGCGGGCAACTGTCCATGGGGTCGCAAAGAGTCCGACACAACTGATCAACTGAACAAGCCAGCACCTCGAGTGTTGATGTACAGCAGGCTTCAGGTCCCAATTTGGAGAGGGAGCTGGTCTTCATTAAAAATATGAAACATCTGTAAAAATGCTGTTGGCTGACTTCCCTGGTCAAACTATTCCAGAAAGTCCTGCTATGCTCACAAACAGGAAGCCCATGCCCCAGCTGAAGGTTTGGCCAAAAATTTGGGAAGGTCAGGTTCATCAGCAAGGTGCTCAGGGTCTCTGGGCTGCAGAGAGGTCTATGAAGGAGACCACACCCCAACCTTGAATAAGGGGGAGGGATCGGTGTCTCTGAGACTGTCAATTTATCCCAAGTCCTCTCCTTGTTCCAATGAAGCAGTGGTTCTCAACACTGCCTTCTCATCAGAATCACCCAGGGAGATTTAAAAACCACTGGTGCCCAGGCTGCACCCCAGATCCAGTTAAATCGGTCTATGTCAGGGTGGGCACAGGCAGTTTTGAAAAGCTCTTTAGGTAACTCCCATGTGAGACTTGAATTAAGCACCAGAGCACAGGAGGAGGATTCGTCTTTGGAGATGATCAGAGAGCAGGGAGATCACTAACATCTATCAAGTACTTTTCAATTCATAAGACACTTTCACATACATGGCCTTATGGCCTCTTTTAAGGAGTATTGTCTCATTATCTACAAGTTGGAAGGGGAAACCATGACTCAAAAAAGAGAAATGACTTGCTCAAGGTCAAACAGTTACTGATTGGAAAAGCCATGACTAGAATCCAGATCGGCTGATGTCCAGTCCAGAGTTCTTTCCTAAGGCCACATAGGGGAATGCCACAGAAGGGAGGCCAAGCTCATCTGTATTCACATAAAAAGGTGAGAGGGTAGGTACCTTTTAAAGTAGTAATGATCACAGAAGCAAATCTTAAAACAAGAGCTGCAGCTGTGGCCAGGGCACAAAGGAGTGGGACACCGGGAATGTAGCCAGGCCAGAAATCGTTGGTGAAGTCCAGGTGTCCCACTGTCGGGGGTGATGGGAAAGACCAGGGAGGCGGTGAGTGGGACTGAAGGTAAGAGACGGAAGCCCAGGGCAGGATCTGGTGTGGCACCATCCAGAAAGCCTGGTGGCCTGAGCTCCAGATAGGAGTCTTGGGCCACCTCAGTGGTAGTGGTGGAAAGAGCAAATCTGAGTAATTCCTGGAGGCATTTACCAGTTAATAGGAATTCTTCTAGAAATTTAGGGACACATCCTCTTACTAACCAGATAACAATCACCTGCTAACTTGTATCGAGCTGTATAATTAAAAATATACTCTCTTTCCATTTTCACAGTGGCCTGAGGCATTATCCTGCCACAGCAGCTTCATGAGTAAAACTGGTATAATAATACTTCATGGAGACACAGAGGATAAATGAAAGGATGTGTCCAGCTAAACGCCCAGCACATGCTGTGCTGTGTTCAGTCTGACTCTTTGCAACCCCATGGTCTGTAGCCCACCAGGCTCCTCTATCCATGAGATTATCCAGGCAAGAATACTGGAGTGGGTTGCTGTTTGCTCCTCCAGGGGATCTTCCTGACCCAGGGACTTAACCCGTGTCTTTTGTCTCCTTCATTGGCAGGCAGATTCTTTACGACTGTGCCATCTGGGAAGCCTGCCTAGCCCATAGAAGGTGCTGAATGCATATTAGTTCCCTTGGTGGTTGCTTCTTTTGGGGATGTGGATGGTGAGGTCCCACATGCTGAGTCCCATCTGGTGGTGAAGAGTGTGGGCTCCAGAACCAGACTGCTAGCTTCAAGCCAGCTCCCCCAATCATCTAGTCCTTAAACCCTGGACAAGTTAGTTATCCACACAGAGCTTCTGTTTCTTCCAGTGAAAGTGAAGTTGCTCAGTCGTGTCCGACCCTTTGTGACCCCATGGACTGTAGCCCACTGTAGTCCATGGGATTTTCCAGGCAAGAATACTGAAGTGGGTTGCCATTTCCTTCTCCAGGGGATCTTCCTGACCCAGGGATCGAACCCAGGTCTCCCGCATTGCAGGCAGATGCTTTAATCTCTGAGCCACCAGGGAAGCAACATGTGAACCTTTCTTGTGTGGTGGTTGGGAGGATTAAATGAGATAAAGCATGAAAAGCTCTTGGCATAGTCCCTGGCATCCAATCGCTGTTCAATAGTTGTTGACAAATTTCATTAAGGATGACTTGCCTAAAATACCCCCAATAGCAAGTGGATTCGCCAACACTGGAATCTAGCGCCACACTCTTTCTGCTACACTGTGGCAGCTTCCACTGAAAACGAGCTTACATTGATGGAGGACCAACTGCATCTCAAGACACTGATACCAAGGCAAAGCACTTCATAGAGATATTATAAGCCGAGGAGGGGCGAGTAACTCTCTTAATGTCACAGAACTAGTTAGCTGGGAATATGGGAGTCAGACTGTCTGACCTCAAGTCCCACAATCACTGTCTATGCCAGTCACTCTTAAATTCTAGTATGCATCAGAGTTACCTGGATGGCTTGCTAAAATTCAGATAACAAGCCCTTCTTCCAGGGATTTTTATGGGTTTTTTCCTTTCACTTCTGAAATATAAAATGTGTTTTATCCCTAAGAAGGAAATATGGCTCTGATCCTACTACTACGTCTTAAGAACTTTGAAATATACAACAGGGTTTATTACTAACTACAGTTACCTGACTGGACATTGCATCCCCAGGACTTATATAGCTTATAACTGAAAGTGTGGACCATCTTTAAAAAGACTTTTATTGGTGTATAGTTACTCTCCCAGAGTTTTTGATTCAGCCAGCCTGAGGTAGAGCCTAAGAATTTGCATTCTTAACAAGTTCCCAGATGACATCAATGCTGCTGGTCTGGGCACCACATCTAGAGAATGTGGACTATACTAAGCTGCCTTTGTTGGGTACAATTCATTGTGATGAGAGACTATGGGGGTCTACCCTGAATATCCATTGAACGACTGATACTGAAACTGAAGCTCCAATACTTTGGTTACCTGATGTGAAGAGCTGGCTCGCTGGAAGACTCTGATGCTGGGAAAGATTGAGGACAGGAGGAGAAGGGGGTGACAGAGGATGAGTTGGTTGGATGGCATCATTGACTCAAACGATGTGAGTTTGAGCAAACTCCGGGAGATGGTGAAGGACAGGGAAGCTTGGCGTGCTGCAGTCCATAGGATGACAGAGAGTCGGGCACATGACAGCGACTGAACATCTGCAAAAACTCTGCTGACCTCTCAGGCTTCCAGGAGCCCCAAAGGAGAGATCTGGGGCACATTCAGGAAATGTGTCTCTGTTAAGCTCCTTGGAGCCTCATGACACGACCCACGCCTTGTCACGTGCACACAGATTCCACTAGGCACAGCCTATGGGTTCAGAGCCAGCACTCCCAGTTAGGTGTTTTATTATTTATTCACTTGACAGGAAACATACATTTGGTCATATAAAACACCATGCTACTGGCTTAATTAGTTGCTGTTGTACAACAGAACTCCTTTGGGCATTCAGGAATCCCTTGCACAGCCAACTGAGGACAGCTCAGTCACTGAAGAGAAGAATCCTGCCCCAAAGAAAAGACCCACTGCTAGGCTCTCTCTGGGCAGCCTCTGTCCCAGAGCCCTGCAAGAGCCATTCACACAAGCTGGGCATTATCAAAATAATGGTCATGCTGGGAGGAATGGGTGTTCTGAACTAGAAGATGGTCTTAAAACCAGAGCATACCAGGCAATTCATATATATTACAAATATATAAATTAAGAGGTCTACAGGTATACAAAATCTTTCCAAAGGGACGTGAATTTCATTCAATGTCATGCCAGGTATTTGTCAGGACCTTGAAAACAAAGGCGATGTTCAGTGGAGCTGGTATTAAAATTAGAAGGTATTTATACACAGGCCCTGCTCCTCTCGTGTCCACCATGGAACCCTCTGGTGTTGTCAGGGCCTCTGGGCAACCTCAGTACGCCCACCGGTAGCCCATCTGCAGTCTGCATCTTCCGAGAGAGCAGGGGACTCGCTCGGGGGCTCTTCTCCTGCGGCCCCATCTCAGCTTGACGGCGTCTCCGAACCCAGGGGCTGCCAGAGGGAGTGACGCTGCTGTCCGAGGAATAGTCCGTGCACTTGCGAACGATCTCAGGACTGGCGCTTGTGTTCGGCCTCCCTTCTTCAGCCAGGGGGGATTTCCTGGAGACCCCTTTGCGCTGAGCCAAGGGGCTGCTCCAAGGACTTGAGCACGGGGAGGCATTGGGGCTCAGAAAGAGATTCTGGTGGCTGGAAGGGCTGAGCTTGTTGGCAACTGCATGTCGCCGGCCAGCCATAGGGGATGTAGGATTGCTCTCAGGGTCAGAGGAGCTGTTGGCGGAAGACTCGTCCCCCATGTACTGCAACTCTTCGACTCTCCTGTTGAGGGACTTGTTCAGGTGGATGCTCGAGGTGGGTTCTTCGTCCTGGTTCTTCTCTTTGGATGGTTTCTTTTTGGGTGGCTTCATGCCAATCAGGATAGCTTTCATGCTTTCCCTGCCCTGAGACTCTGTGATCATGAACTCGTGGGCTTTGATGGCTGCTTCCACCTCCTCGAACTCCACAATGGCACACTCTTGGGTCCCCACCTGGCTGTACCGGTTGCTGATCCTGCGGATATCAGGGGGCAGCTCTCTCCCGGGTTTGAGGATTCGCACTGACGAGATGACTCCAAAGGTCCCAAAGAGCTTGAGCAGGTGTTCCATCACCTTCTCCTGAACCCTTCCGTTCTTCTGGGGGCTGGCCAGGGCCCACAGCTTGGGGGACAGGTAGAGGTCATAGACCAGGAGCATCTTGCTGGGGAGGTTCTCATTGGGGAAGAGTGGGACAGGGGTGGTCCTCCTCACCTTCCGGTGGTCCTCGTTCAACTCCAGGGTCACTGAGTACTTTAAGGCGTGAGCTGTGGTTCTCCAGTCCCGGGTAAGGTGCTTCACCTGAAGAACACAGAGCAAATCGGAAATGGTACCTATTGTCCTTGTCCTCCTGGCGTCCTCTCTAATCTCCCTCCCTCCTTTCCTTACCCCGGTAACACCAGTATCTGGGATCATACCTGGTGTGTGCAGGCACTCAAAAACCTAGTGAGTGAACAAATACACTTTCTATAACTATGAACAAGGCAGTATGGTTTAGAGCAGTGATGTCCAACAGATCTTTCTGAGGTGATGGAAATAGTCTATTCTGTGCAAGTTGAGCGGTTAAATCTAAAACAAGTCTATTGGATACAAAATTCCAAGGTCCACCTCTGACTGGCAGTAAGACCTAAAGACTTATTCAATCTCTCAGTACCTCAACTTTCTCATTTGTAAAATGGAGATATTAATATTGCCTACCTCATAGAACTGTCGTAAGAATTAAATAAATAGAGAAATATATACATATCTACACCCAGATACACATTTATATAAAACTTAGGGTAGTGTCCAGCTCACAGAGTAGTCAATAAATATTATGTGGTATCCATATTTCAAATATTACATGCTACCATTTTGACAGGATCTGGAGATTTTAACATTCGAATCCTTCTCTGAAGTGATATTTCTGCATTTAATACACAGAAGGTGCCAAAAGATCTTTCAATATCTCCTAAAAATGATGTGGGCTGTTTCAACTAGGAATTAAATCCTACTTGGGTGTCAAGGAGAATGATGAAACAGTCCCTCACTCCTGTTCTTTTAGTGGAAATTGTGTGTATCAGTGCTACAGCCCAGGGAAGCTATATTTATACTGTAAAATAGTCATTTTCAAGAGGCCCACTTCCCGGAAAGGGAATGCCATGGAGAATGAGTCATCCCAAAGAGCCAGTGGAGATGGGTGGGGTGGGTAACCTGAGCCAGTACAGACAGTGGGCAGAGGCACCCTGACTCAAACAGAAACTTCCCGGAATGAAGAAGGGAGGGCTCCCAAACAGGGCAGGTGTGGGAACTGGTACTGCCAAGCTCCTGTGGAGAGAGCACTGTCCACTGTCCTGTGGCCTCTGGGTGAAACGGCCCGGACTGGGGCTTGGGGTTCTAGAATCACAAGTCACCTACACACAGACCTACAGGGCTGATCACTGTGGCATGAGCCAAGGGCAGAGAGAAGCAGATCCAGGCAAAGGGCTGGACTTCAGGTGGACAGTCAATGAGGGACCCAGAGAACATGAAGAAGATGACCAAGGGACAGTTCTGGGTCATGGGACACCCACACAGTGGCTCTGTGGGGGTCAAACACAGGGGAGCCTTTTCCATTGCTGGTCAGGGAGGAAGCACTCAGGAGAGGAGGGGAAGATTGGGCAAGGAGTGTTGGGGGAGGCCACGCAACCTGGCCTTAGAGGGCTGGAGGAGCTGCTGGAAGACCATGGCCAATCCAGAGAGAAGCAGGACCCAGCACCTGCTGCTCAAAGCCAGGAGTCAGGGCCACTGGAAAACCTCAGTTAGGACTGAGCATCCCAGGCCTGGGTCTGTGAGCCTGGAGGAGTGTCCGGGTACAAGCTAGGAAGAGGAACGAGGCAGCTGCCATCTTTGTGCAATTACTAGAGCTTGGTAAGACTTTTTGAAACTCTGTGACTGCCCTGTTAGTATCTTTGTAATGCATGTGCAAGCTAAATTGCTCCAGTCATGTCTGACTCTTTGCGACCCTATGGACCACAGCCTACCAGGCTCCTCTGTCCATGCAATTCTCCAGGCAAGAACACTGGAGTGGGTTGCCATGCCCTCCTCCAGGGGATCTTTCCAACCCAGGGATCAAATCTGCATTTCTCACGTCTCCTGCATTGTCAGGTGGGTTCTTTACCACTAGTGCCACCTGGGAAGCCCCTACCTTTGTCATATATGCTTCCTATTATGATCAGCAGGAAACCTTTGAGAATGAAAACGTTCTTTGCTGTCATTTTGGAGGTGTCAGGGAGTCTGTGTCTATTCTGCAGCCAGTTTTCAACAGAGGAGAACTCTCCTAAACAGATCCAGTTAAGTGGCAGCTTAAAAGTGAAACAAAATACAAGTCAAGTATGTCGATAAGTTGTGTCCAACTCTTGCGACCCCACGGACTGTAGTTTCTGTCTTTGGGATTCTCCTGGCAAGGATACTGGGGTGGGTAGCCAAGTCCTTCTCCGGGGTATCTACCCAACCCAGGAATTGAATGCAGGTCTTCTGCATTGCAGGCAGATTCTTTACTGACTGAGCTATGTGGGAAGCATAAAACAAAATTAGGCTCACTTTAAGAGTCCCTGTGGGGGAAAAAAGGAAGGTACAGGATGATTCCACTGATTGCTCCATTTTGGGGTCCCCCACAAACACTTTTGATGTGAGGGCTTGCTCACTGTTCTCTGGATATGTGTGATACTGTGATTTATACTAAGAAATATATTTATTTGGTCTTCATCCCTGGTACTAGCTCCTAAGACCTTTGTAAATTTCTGAGTGATAAGAGCACAAGAAGGAGCTTCCCAGAGGGTGCAGTGGTAAAGAATCCACCTGCAACGCAGAAGACCTGGGCTCGATCCTTGGGTCAGGAAGATCCCCTGGAGAAGGAAACGGCAACCCACTCCAGTGTTCTTGCCTGGGCAATCCCATGGACAGAGGAACCTGGCTACAGTCCATTGGGTCCCAAAACGGTCAGAAGTGACTCACTGACTAAACAACAAGGGCACAGGAGCATCTTTTGTTCTAATAAGGTGACTCTGGGTGGGCTCTTGGATGGGGTGGGGCTGGTCACCAGAAAGACCAGTCGTGATTTGAAGCTTGGAACTTTTAGCCCTGCCTGCCATTCTCCAGAGAGGGGAGAGGGGCAGGAACTGCAGTTATAATTGATTGTGACTATTTGATGAAGGGCCAATAAAAATTCCAAAAGTGCAGGGTTTGGAGAGATTCTAGGCTGGGGAACACATCCAACCTACAGGAGGGTGTAATAGCCCAGTTCCATGGGGACAGAAACTCCTACCCTCAGGACCCTCCCAGACCCTGCCCTATGTGTCTCTGCATCTGGAGGTTCATCTGTATCCTTTACCGTATTCTTTAATAAACTGGTAAATATAATTAAGCTTTTTCCTAAGTTCTGTGCGCTGTTGTAGCAAATAATCCAAGCCAAAGGGTCATCAGAACCTCTGATTTGTAGCTGGGTTGCACAGAAGATGTGGATTCTGGGGATGTACTACTTGTGACTGGCACCTGAAGAGGGGTGCAGAATCCTGAACCTGTGGGACCTGATGCTATCTCCAAGCAGATGGTGCCAGAACTGAGTCAGACCACAGGAGGTCCAGCTGATGTAGCAGAATTGCTTGGCGTGGGGAAACCTCCTTCATATCTGGTGGCAGAAGTACTGTGAGGAGGCAGGGTAGGCTTTCCTTCATAGCCTGAAATGCTCCTTCCCTTCTCCTATACCTTGAAAACGCCTACTCATCCTCCAAGATCCTATTTCAACGTCACCAGTTCTGGGAATGCTTCTCAATCTTCCAAGCAGGGTTAGCTGTTCAGATCAATTAGCTCCAAGCAGTACTTTGTTCCTTCTGTTGCAGGTTGATGGTCTACTGTGATTACATTGATGGTGATCTCTTGATGTGATCTATTGATGGTCATATTGTGATCCTTCACTGGTCTCTCTCTCTGACTGGACTTTGCCAGGGCACGGAGAATGCCATATTCATTCTGTATATCCTATGCCTAACATTGCACTCAGCATATAGAATAAATATGTTTGGTGAATGAATAAAGGAAAGAGATCAAGAGAAGAGGGCAGAGAATTCTAACAGGCAAGGCAGAGAAGAACTCTGGGAGGAAAGCCCTCCTCCAGGCTCTCTAATCAAGTACACTGGCAAATGGGCTGGGACCCACTCGTTACACATCCCGTTATGCAACAGGCCACATGGGTTTTTCCATTCGAGTAAATACACTTCCCCCAAGGGAGACACCGAGTTCTTACTCCAACTGGCCTGTCAACTCATCAACAAGTAGGAAAGGCACAACCCAGCTGCTGGATCTATACAGCAGAGAAATAGACGAGGATGTTGGCACTACACAGCAAAGCTGGCTGGAGTCTTGGAGAAGGCCCATCTCCCAGAGCTCCCTGAACCTCTTATTTACTCAATTCCACAAATGAAAAGCTTAGATTTCATCTTTCTAGGCCTGGTAGCTGAAGCTCCAATACTGTGGCCATCTGATGCAAAGAGGCAACTCATTGGAAAAGACCCTGATGCTGGGAAAGACTGAAGGCAAAAGAAGAAGGGGGAGACAGAGGATGAGATGGTTAGATAGCATCACCGACTCAATGGATATGGACTTGTGCAAACTCCAGGAGACAGTGAAGGACAAGGAAGCCTGGCATGCTACAGTTCATGGGGCTGCAAAGAGTCGGACAAAACTTAGCGAGTGAACAACAACAAGACCTGGTCGGTGTCTCTCAAGGCCTCTGAGTCCCCCTGCCCTGGCAAAGCACCCTCCGGGCCACCCACTTGCCCAGCAAGAGTCCTTGAACTTTGCTAAGAACAAGTACTGTCATGTCATAACTGATACCAGCTGAGATTTATCTCAATACCCAGGACCCTTTCAATAGTGTAGGAGGACATTCTTTTCTTTTTATTTATTTATTTGGTTGTGAAGGATCTTAGTTGCAGAGCACAGGCTTAGTTGCCCAGTGGCATGTGGAATCTTAGTTCCCCAACCAGGAATTGAACCTGTGTCCCCTGTAATGGAAGGCAGATTCTTAACCACTGGACCATCAGGGTAGTTTCTGGGAGGACATTCTTAATAATGATCCTAATTCCCTCCTCTTGATAATTTTTTCCCTCTTTTTCAGGGCTCAGAGGAAATAAAAAGTTGTTAGTTATCAGTTTCAAGGAGGTAAAGAATATTTAGAACCACAACCCACAGCACCCCTGAAACCCTCAGAGCAGCTTCTGAGAATGAAGCCTCACCTTTTTGAAGGAGGTGAGTAGCTTGACACTCACATATCCCAGCTTGTTCCTCCTCACGTGCTTTAGCAGGAAGGCGTCCTTCTCCAGGTTCTCATCAGAAAAGTAGAACTCGATCTGATCCACCAGCTTCTTGATTAACTCCTCGTCCGGGGGCTGCCACTCCTGCTCCAGGTCATCACGCTCGTTCTCGCCCCCACTTGCCGTGGCGCCACTGAGACCAGAAGGGGACGTGAAGCGTAAGGGGTTAAACTCTGTCTCCCCAAGTTTCATATGTTGAAGTCTTAACCCCCGATATGTCAGAATGTGATGACACTTGGGAAAAACGTCTTGCAAATGTAATTAAAGGATGAGATCATACTAGAGTTGGGGGGTGGGCCCTATTCTACTCACAGAGTAGGGAGAATACCGTGTGAGGATGAATGAAGGCAGAGGTTGGGGGGATGTGGCAGAAGTCGAGGAGTGTCTAAGATTGCCAGCAAACCACCAGAAATTAGGGGACAGGCCTGCACAGACCCTTCCCAGCACCTCAAGAGGTAGCGAGCCCCTGCTGACATCTTGATCTTGGACTGCCAGCCTCCAGAACTCTGAAGCAATACACCTCCGCTGTTCTAAGCCATGAAGTTTGTGGCTCTTTGTTAGAGCGGCTGCAGGAAATTGTAATGGCTCATACCTGAACTGGACTCCTCAGAGGTGAGAATCACGCGGTCACAAGGGGAGAGTTTGCCCCCAACTAGCTAAGAAATCAAGTTTTTGTTTAACCATCTATTAACATGTATGTTGTTCTGCCGTTGACAGCATGCCTTTCATACACACTGCTCATTCTTCCCTCCCCGCTCCACTCCACAAATCCCTATTTCTACAAGATGGTTTAGCAGAGTGACTAAGAGTCCTGGGGTTCTAGAGTTAGGCTGCCTGAGTCTGAATCCTGACACCAGTGTTCACTAGCTGAGTCAACTCGGGCAAGGGACTCCACTGGCACACCTCAGCACTTATCTGTAAATCGGGATTCACAATGATCACCTTCTTCATAGGCTTGGATGAAGATTGATTAATTTGTGGAAATATCTATGAATTTCTAAATTCATAGTCTTTCTAAAGCACTCGAGGCACTTCCAATGTGTTGGGAGAACAGGCCAGGCTCCCCAAAGGGCTTGGTGGGTGATGTGTGCTCAGTCGCTCAGTTGTGTCCAACTCTTTGTGACCCCGTGGACTGTAGCCTGCAAGGTTCCTCTCTCCATGGGATTTTCCAGGCAACAATACTGGAGTTGCCATTTCCTTCTCCAAAAGGGCTTAGAGAGTTCAAATAAATAATCAACCAATTAAAAATGGGGCTCATAAAGTAAAAGAATCTATGAATGCGACAGTTGATAGTCAAAAGACTCATACACATAAGTCCTTCAACTTCAGTAAAATTTTCACTGGCTCAGAACCTTAGAAAAAAAAGCAACTGTGTAAGAGTCAAAATGAGAACAAAAATCAAATATTCTGGCAGGAAAGGAAAAAACTAAACAAATCTATCTTAATTTTTCAAATTCAGAAATTATATTTAGCATAAAATACAGACATTGGTTGATTTTAAAAATGAAGTGTTTTATTTATTTGCCTGTAGATAGTTTGGAAGTGGTTTTTTTAAACACCTTACTGATGTCACAAGACAAATGTGTACATTTGTAAAAGAAAAAAAAACAGAGATTAACTTTAAGAGTATGTTTTCTAGAAAGGCTTTTTAACAATGTGATGATAAACTAGGAGCATACATTAAGGCAGCCCATTAGAGATAACAGGCCAAGTGCAACTTAAACAGATAAGCTGAATATTTTAGAAGTCCTGAAGGGCACCTGTGGCAGACACCAGTCTGACTCACCTGACATTTAATAGCAAACTCTTTCTCACTTACCCTCCTTTACTATGGAGGCTATAAAAACTAAATGCTCACTTTCCCATCTCTCTTACACATGGCAGCCATTTGTCACGCCATGGCCAATAACATACCAGTGAACATCTCTTGGCCTTGTTCCTTCCCCTTTAATCTGTTCTGAGTGTGGATGTAATGGTTGGAGCAATAGCAGCAATTTTACCATCACAAGGAAAAGGCCAAGAGAATCAGCTTGGCCTGGTTTATTTTCATTACTGGTTTTCTGACATAACCAAGTTACTGAACCAACTCATATAATTACCTACTTGCAGAATTATTATTATAATAGGAAGACAAAATTCTATCTGTTTAATTCACTTGTTACTTGGGTTTTCTCCTGCTGCTGCTGTTGCTAAGTCGCTTCAGTTGTGTCCGACTCTGTGCAACCCCATAGACGGCAGCCCACCAGGCTCCGCCATCCCTGGGATTCTCTAGGCAAGAACACTGGAGTGGTCTCCTACTTACAGCCAAATCCTAGGATAGTAAACTACACTGAGAAAAGAGGTCTTCAAAACATGCCACAGGAAAAGTATCAGTGGGACAATGAAATGAAAAAGGTTAATGCAAGATGGAAAGATAAATTTTGATTTTGGAGAAAGTTTATGCCCTAGACAATAGTTAAACAGAGGTTGAATATACCAGGTAAAATAACTACAAATGCATAGGAAATTCTGGGCCCAGCTAACAAGGGTGACAATAAATAGCACGGAATGTGGTG
This sequence comes from Cervus canadensis, assembly GCF_019320065.1. Classification (NCBI taxonomy): domain Eukaryota; kingdom Metazoa; phylum Chordata; class Mammalia; order Artiodactyla; family Cervidae; genus Cervus; species Cervus canadensis. The sequence continues at coordinate 16,570,583 of NC_057391.1, forward strand.
ATGTGTGCAATAATGACCAGCAAAGAGTTTTGGGTGGACTCAGGAGTATGAGCAAAACGACCAAAGTTATGACAAATGGCTAATATCAGAGGTGACCAGACCATCAAAAGGACCCACAGACCAAGAAGTCCTACTCCCAAACCAGAGCAGTTGATGCTATCACTAATGAAATAAAACACAGCAAATAAAACATAATGGGAGGAAGATGATGCAACTCCTCCATTTCTTCAGTGCCTATGCCAGATCTTCCCATTCTTCCCAAGGCCATTATTCCCACAGGAAGACTTTATTCTCTGCAGATGATTCTACCTCCAACTTGATTGAGAAAATAAAATTCATCCAATCAGATTGCCCAGACCTTCCTCAAGCTTATCTGCATGTCCAGACATCCACCAAAAAATTCATTTGCTCTATCTGGGTGCCTTTTCTCCGTCTTAGTCTCCTGCCTGTGGCTATACAATGGGACACAGCTGGTCACCTTCTTCTTGTCAGTCTCCCTCTGGACTTACATGAGTTGTTCTTTTCTAGTTTTTCTCCCCATTTGACTGCCCTTTCCGGTTTGTCTTTCTCCTCCCTCCCATCTCTAAATGCAGGGATTCCCCCAGGATCTTTCCTTGGTTCTTTGTCCCCTGGCAATCTTCACACTTCAGCTGCCGGCTGGGTCATCTGATTCAAGGCTGCCTCTCCTCCCACCCCTCCATCCTGCTCTCACTCAAGTCCACTCCTCAATGCCCAACTGCCAGCCGGATGTTTCCATGTGGATAGGCTGATATTCCTTCAATATCAATATACCCTGAATCAAACTGCCACCTTCTGCAGAACTCAGCCTCAGGTAGGACTGAGCCTAGGCCTGCTCACCAGGAGACATTCTACATGGGCAGCTCATCTTATTTTCACACCATCTCTCAGTAGATAATCCATAATGTGTTGGGAGGTGAGTCCTAGGTTATTTGCACCTGGTGAGCAAGTAACTAGAAATTCCAGAGCAGGTGGGCAGTACTGGGAGGCGATAGAAGCACCCCTGTATGAGAGCAGAGGTGAGCTGCTTGTACTCAGAGGAACCCCCCTCTGCATGGGTGCCGTCAGGAGCAATTGTGCATCTCCCAAGGGGAATCACGGAAGAGCAGGAAAGCCTAGTTTAAATACGGGAGCCTGCTGCACCGTTTCCTGGTTCTTGTGACAGCCTTTGAACACAAAAGACCATGTATCCTTCACAAACATTAAAGAAGTTTATAGTCTTTATATATGAACATTAGCAACTTTTTAACTATTGTGCTATGATCCTGTAATAATCACATATCTTCCCTCCCAAATTGTCCCACCACTTTCCCTACATTCTCTTCTGTGTGCTTAGACTCAAAACCTAAGATGCATTTTTCAGCCTTCTCCTTTGCCCCCTAATTGAGTCGTTATCAAGTGTTGATTTTATTCTGCAGTGTCTCCCATCTGTTCTCTTTTTCATTCCAACTGTTCTCATTACTTTTCCCTTGGACCCTATTAGTAGCTTATAAAAAATAATTCTTAAAATTAAAGTAAAATAAAGTAAATTAAAATTAAAGAAAAAAGTTAAAATAGTAGAGAGCCTGGAGAGAAGGCAACAATCTCCCACTCCACCCTTTCCTAGATGCAACCTCTGTTCAACCACTGAATTTCTTTTTTTTTTTTTGCCTGAAAGGATAATTTTATTTGAATCTATTTTCACCCAAAATTTTAAAAAATAAAGCAACATAAAATATGGGGAAAGGGAAGTTGGTCTTTGAGAATTTGTCAAGTTTTTACTGCTACAACAATCCTTCAAACCTGGAGCTACTCAAAGATGAATCGTGAAAAATAAGAACAAAGACTTTATTTCAAACAGGTTCAGTGGTATGTCTACTACAGCAAAGTCTGGTTGTAGCAGTTTCCTTTCAAATCTGCACTGACGTATAAATTAGACATTATTTGGGAATGATTAATTTCTGGTAAAATGTAGATTCAATCCAACATGATGCTAATTTCTACATTTATTGTAGGCTCTATTTCAGTACTAGAGGTTAAATTTTCATCACCAAAAAATGAGAATAACCTTACAGCTACTACTAAGGTAATGAGCTGTGAAATTACTTTCCCAGTATTGTTCTGAAAATATATCCCTAGGTTGTTAAGAGAAATTCCAACTTCATCCAAATCTGTTATTTAATTCTTCGGTCATCATCTACTGTTGGCTTGATTGTCACTCCTCTTCTTATTTGACCCCAACCAATTAAACGCCAGTGTTTCTCAACTCTTCGGCTAAGTGCAATTTTTTCTCCTATTTCTGTGCACACAGGATTAGTCAAGACGATTTTGCCCAAATCAGCCTTGACTGCATTAACTCTTCCTCCTGTTGACAGGGATCCTATATTCTCCATAAGCACTTCATTCTTAGACAGCTTTTGTACTTTCGCTGTTTTCTTATCTCCTTCAGTGAGAACACCTAGAAGCCATCTAAGCAGGAAATGGGAAATTTCCAATTCTGTGAAGATCTCAGGTAAAGCTCCAACTGCACCAAGTACTTGCCCCACCATTCTCTCAGCCCGGCACAAAGTGGAGTCAATTTTTGTTCCAACTCCAATAAGACCTCCTGGGGCAGCATACTGAAGATCATTATGCTCTGCGAAAAGTGATACAATTTTGGAAAAGATAGGTTTACACATGAGTTTTCCTTCACTGTCTTTGGAAACAATACCAGGTCTGACTTCTGTCTCCTGGCCCACCTTTAACACCCCTTTTAGAATACTACCACCAGCTACACCCCCCTTAAGGTCATCAACTTCACAGCCAGGTTTGTTGACATCAAAGGATCTAATAACAATAAGTCTGGGTTCTGAAGTAAAGTCTCTTGGGGGTACTGGAATTCTCTTCACTATGTACTCATAGACAACTTCAATATTGTATTTTAGCTGAGCAGAAATTGGGATAATAGGAGCGCCTTCTGCTACTGTACCTTGAACAAATGCAAGGATCTGTTCATACTGTTCTTTAGCCTGGCTTTCTTTTACCAAATCAATTTTATTTTGTAGAATCAAAATATGCTTCAGTTTCATGATTTCTATAGCAGCCAAGTGTTCAGATGTCTGAGGCAGAGGACAAGACTCGTTACCAGCTATCAACAGAAGAGCGGCATCCATCACTGCGGCACCGTTCAGCATAGTAGCCATCAGAATATCGTGGCCAGGACAGTCAACAAAGGAAACATGCCTGACTAATTTGAAGTTCCCTTTGGTCCCTGGAATGTCTGTAGGAAACTCATCGGGTGTGCTACTTCCACAGGATCTATAACATTCTGGCCAAGGACAACTGGGGTCGTCAAGTTTATAAATCTTAGCATTGGCAGAGCCAAGTTTGATTGTAATATTTCTTTCCAGTTCATTTTTGAAACGGACAGTGTGGACTCCAGAAATAGCTTTTACAACTGTAGATTTCCCATGAGCTACGTGACCAATTGTACCTATATTAATTGTGGCTTGTCTGCTGATAAATTCATGTGAAAGTGGCGTCAACTTGGAAACATCCAAAGTAGTGAGATCTTGCCGAGAAAGGTGCAGCTGCCCTAAAGTCACACCAGCCTCGCCCCCCGCCATCTTGCCCGGAGAGCCAACCACTGAATTTCTATACGAGCTCCTTATAATTCTGTAAGTTCACAGCTCTGCATGTCACTTAGCAATCTCCAAAATTCTCTGTTCGTGTCCTATTATACAAAATAAGGATTTGGGGGGTCAAAGCCTCCTCTTCTAACTTTTAAATTTTATGCTATTTTTGGTTTTTTCTATTAGCCTTCCCTGTGTTTCTAAATAATATACTTAAAATTCTGTTTCTTATTCCACTAACATTAAAAAATATTTCTCAATTCCTCATAACATACAATGTGCATATTATCATCCCTCCTTTTCCTTCATCTCTTCTTACATTTCCAACTTCCCAAATTTTATCAGATGTGCCTTTATTTCCTAGTGTCATGGTTCTTAATATTTACTGTCTCTTCCAGAACTACTATCCCATGCTTTGTCTATAGTTAATAAACACTTAAAAGTCAATCAGTTGTAGGTTATTATTAAGATTATGACTACATAAACACTAGTCACCACAGGGAGAAGGCATTTGCTAAGATTACACCTCTTCTCCTAAAATACTGTTAGTTGGCTGACTACTTGGGTTGATCCTCTACATCTATTATTTTCGCTCATATTTTGTCTTTGAATGTAAATCAAAGACATGCGAAGAGCTTTCCTTGACATTATCTTCTAACCTTTTCCAGTGAATTTTAAAATTTCAGTAATTAGTCTTTAAAAATTTTTTTATTTCTTCAGACTGTTCCTTTTTAAGAGCATCCTGCTTTTACATATATGTCTTATTTTACTTCTCTTTTTTAAATTGGAGTATCATTGCTTTACAACGTCGTGCTGGTTTCCGCTGTACAACGAGGTGAATTAGCCGCATGTAAACGTGTCTCTCCTCCCTCTCGGGTTTCCCTGCCAGCCTCTCCCCGACTCACCCCTGCAGGTCGTCTCAGCACCGAGCTGACTGTCTGTGCTATATAGCAGCCTCCCATTCACTGTTTTACACACGGTCCTGTTGCTGCTTTGTGGACACAGTATCTTAAATTCTCTCAGGGTACTAACTGGAGTATATGCTGGAATCAAGATTGCCGGGAGAAATATCAATAACCTCAGATATGCAGATGACACCACCCTTATGGCAGAAAGTGAAGAGGAACTAAAAAGCCTCTTGATGAAAGTGAAACAGCAGAGGGAAAAAGCTGGCTTAAAGCTCAACATTCAGAAAACTAAGATCACGGCATCTGGTCCCATCACTTCATAGGAAATAGATGGGGAGACAGTGGAAACAGTGTCAGGCTTTATTTTTTTGGGCTCCAAAATCACTGCAGATGGTGACTGCAGCCATGAAATTAAAAGACGCTTACTCCCTGGAAGGAAGGTTATGACCAACCTAGACAGCATATTAAAAAGCAGAGACGTTACTTTGCCAACAAAGGTCCGTCTGGTCAAGTATATGGTTTTTCCAGTGATCACGTATGGATGTGAGAGTTGGACTGTGAGGAAAGCTGAGCGCCGAAAAATTGATGCTTTTGAACTATGGTGTTGGAGAAGACTCTTGAGAGTCCCTTGGACTGCAAGGAGATCCAACCAGTCCATCCTAAAGGAGATCAGTCCTGGGTGTTCATTGAAAGGACTGATGCTGAAACTCCAGTACTTTGGACACCTGATGCGATGAGCTGACTCATGGAAAAGACCCTGATGCTGAGAGGGATTGGGGGCAGGAGGAGAAGGGGACGACAGAGGATGAGATGGCTGGATGGCATCACCAACTCGATGGACATGGGTTTCAGTAAACTCCGAGAGTTGGTGATGGACAGGGAGGCCTGGCGTGCTGCGATTCACAGGGTCGCAAAGAGTCGGACACGACTGAGCGACTGAACTGAACTGATTGATGTAATTTTTAACAGTCTCCTTTGTTTTCAACAGTGTTGCCTCTATATCCTCTGGGGTCAGTTTTCCCATTTAATTTTCATGTCATTGATTTCCTTCACATGACAGGTAAACAAGTTGTCTTTTTCTTTAAAAAAATTTTTTAAATTAACTTGTTTTATAATAGTATTAGGTTAGAATTCAGAAAATTTGTGAAAATAGATTTCCCATATATCCAACGCCAGAATTCTCCTATTATCTTGCATTAGTATGGTACAATGACTTCATATTGATACATTATTATTAGAGTCCATACTTTATTCAAATTCCCTTAGTTTTTACCTGATACCTTTTTCTGTTTCAAGATTCCATCCCATGTTACATTTAATCACTGTGTCTCTTTTCTCTTGGCTATGACACTTTCTCAGACTTTCCTCGCTTTTGATGTCCTTGACAATGTTGAGGAATACTGGTTAGGTATACTGTAGAATGTCCCTCAATTCAGATTTGTCTGATATTTTTCTCATGCTTAGATGGGGACATGAATTTTTGGGAAGAGGGCCACAGATGTAAATTTCCATTCTCATCACGTCATGCGGTACAAACTATCAACATGACTGATTATTGTGGATAGTGACCCTGATCGCCTGACTGTAAGTATTCGTCAGGTGACTACAGTGTGAAACGACTCCTTTTTCTCCCCTTGCATACTGTACACCTTGGAAAGAAGTCCATACATAAGCAGTACGGAACTACGGTTCCACAGCTATTCACTTAGAAGAACGAAGGCCTAAGGTGTGCAGGCCCCTCTCGCTGTATACTCCTGTTGCTTTTCTTCCTTAGGTGGCTCTACACGTGTGGGCGGGGCACGCCAAATGGCAGACTTTGCTTCAGAGTGAGCAGGAAGGGAATCATTAAGTAGGAGCCTTCTAACAGGTGCCAGTTCTACCCTAGCAGCCCTAGATCACCATGTAGTTCATTCGGTTCCTTTAGAAAATTATCTGGTTTCTTTTCCCCTGGGAAGTAAAGGGCATGTTGCTTGCTATCTTTCACTGATAGGCAGAGAGACTAGGCAACTGTTCTAAAGGAAGAATTTAAATTACCTCTCATACATCAGCATCCCCTTTCACTGTTGCATCCTCTGCATACTTCCCTACAACAGCCTTTCTAGAGTTCTCCCCACCTCCCGCCACTTCCTGTTGTATTTTGGGCTACAGTCTCTTCTATTTTGTGTTTTATTATACGTTTTCAAGAACAACTATAAAATACAACTGCTCTGCATTAATACTAATAATTTTTCTATTTCTTATTAAATAAAAGCACAAATCCTTAGCTCTTTATTCAGATTCACTTAGAATCTGCCTGTAGCCAGCTTCCAAATTTACTTCTGTCTCCTTTCATGCAGATCCTTTGAAGCAAATAAAAGACTTACAGTTCCCTGTAAGTAGCACAAGGTTTCTGGACTCTATGCCTTTGTGCATTCAGCTCTCATCTCCGTGAATACCCCTCTCTCTCAGGTCTGAATCCTAGCCACACATCAAGATCCATCTCAAATGCAACTCTCCCAGGAAGAGAACAATTTCAACTTCTCCACATACTTGTGTCTACTTGTATTAGAGCTACTTGTGTGCATATCTTATTAGTGCCCTGAGCTCTAAATTCTGGGATGGCAGGATTCATATTGATTTTTCTCATTCTACCCAGAAACTTGAACACAGCAGAAATTTAAAAAGCATCACCAAGGTAAGATGAATTGTTTTTGTATGGGCAAATCACTTATCAGGATTCTTTTAGAGATAAAGTTTGTGGGTTTCACTGTGAAAAAGTTTTCTGTTTACATTATTGTTTTGCTTTAAATAAAGCATTATAAATTGGGAGTGGTGATGAGTTCTTATATTCTTATAAACCTGCTAGAAATGGAAACAAAGCATAGAAATAAAGGATACATTTTAAACAGATAACGGGGCTGCACAGACCAGTGGTGAAATATTTATTATATTTGTAAATTATTTGGAGGAACAAGGGTAGCATAAAATCTCCAAGGCTGATTTTTCTTAAAAAATCTCAACCTACTCTGGATGTTAATGGAGTGGTTAATCAAATGATACCTTACAAAAGAAAATAGCCAAACTAAAACGGTGGAGCAATGAGCTCCTCCTAAGACTTTCAATACAGAAAACATTTCTTGGGCTCATTGTCTATCCTTGTGGAGAGTCTAACATGTGGCGGTTTAGTCACCAAGGACAGGAAAATAATGGACAGCAATATGGAACACAGAGGAGAAAATAACATTTATGAAAAATGCTAGGACCCAGTATCATTATGTGACGTTCCTTTTGACTTGCCTCTAGAAAAAGATAGTGAATCTGAAAAGGTTCAGAAAGGCAACCAAATTGATAATTCAATTTAAAAACATGAAGGAAGATTGAAAAGACAGAATTTCGAGAAGACAGACTGAAAACATATATAGGATATACAGGAACATACTAACTCTGGAAAAGGCATCACGAGAATAAATACATTTTGGATGCCACTAGCAGAGGCTCCAGGGCTTCCTTGGGGGCTCAGATGGTAAAGAATCTGCCTGCAATGTGGGAGACCAGGGTTTGATTCTTCGGTTGGGAAGATCCACTGGAGATGGAAGGGCTCCATGCTATGTATGGCTGGTCCATGGGTTCCTACATATTTATTACAGAGATCATGACCTTCCTTCCTCTCTGATCCTGTCTTCTACTATGCTATTCTGGCATATTTCCTAGGACCTAGGAAAAGTATAGCAAGTGAATGTCTCTCCACATCTAAATAATGGTTTATGGTGCGGAGCAGAGATAATGTATACAAGGTACATAGTTACAACCTTGGCACACAATTGGCATTAATAAATGAAAGCGTCTGTTAACATCACCTAGAACAGGGAAAACACAGCCTTGTGCAATGGCCCTGAAACATCACAGAGATAAAGAAACCTAGATGTTTTTGTTTGTTAAAGGAAGGGCAGGTATGTTCAGTGGTTTTATTATTCATACTGATAGTATTATATAAATCTGAATTGGAATTATCAATATAAACTTATTTGTTAAAAATATATTTCCTAAATATATATTTCCTAACTCTATTGAAAGGACTTGAAAGCAATGATGCCCCAGTAGAGATTAGCACTTTTAACTTCAGGCCTTGGTTTCTAAATACCTCCCACCTAGTATTTGAAAAAACAGGGATTCCTGTGGAAAGGATACATATCATGACAAAAGTATAAATTAAGCCTAGAATATCTAGTATCAGAAAGCAAAGAAGACACACAGATGGCCAACAGGCACATTGAAAAATGCTTAGCATCACTACAGGGACATACAAATCAAAACCACAATAAGATATTACCTAACAGCTGTCATAACGGCTATTATCAAAAAGACAACAAATAACAAGTGCTGGCAAGGATATGCAGAAAAAGGAACCCTCATCACCACTGGTGGGGATGTAAGTTGGTGCAGCCACTATGGAAAACAAGATGGAGAGTCCTTAAAAAATAAAAATAGAACTATCATATGATCTAGCAATTCTACTCCTGAGTATTTATTGGAAGAAAATTAAAATATTAATTATAAAAGATATATCCACCCTTATGTTTACTATAGCATAATTGAAAATAGCCAAGATATGGAAGCAACCTAAGTGTCCATAAACAGATGAATGGATAAAGATGAGGAATACATACACACACACACACACACACACACACACACACAGAGGAATATTGTTCAATCGTTAAAAAATAAAATAAAATCTTCTCGTTTGCAACATGAATGGAACTAGACGGTATTATGCTAAATGAAATAAGTCAGACACAGAATGACACAGACTGTATGATTTCACTTACATGTAGAAGCTAAAAAACAAGTGAACAGAACAGAACAAAACAGATTCAGAGAACACACTGGTGGTTGCAGGGGAGGGGGCAGAGAAGGAGAGAAATGGGTGAGGGAGATGAAGAGGTACAAACTTTCAGCTGCAAAATAAATGAGTCATGGGCATGAAATGTCCAGCATGGGGAATATAGTCAATAATTATGTAATATCTTTGGTGAGAGATGATAACTAGATTTAAGTGGTGATCATTTTGAAATGTTCAGAAGCATTGAATCACTATAATCACTATAATGTAACAGGAAATAACATAGTGTTGGAGGTTAATTATATTTCAAAAACAAACTAACAAGGTCAGAAAAAGAAATTAGACTTGTGGTTACCAGGGGCAGAGGATAGGTGAGAGAAGGGGGAGCTAGATGAAGGTGGTCAAAAGATAACAAACTTCCAGTTATAAGATAAATAAGTACAAGAGATCTAATGTACAACATGATAAATATAATTAACACAGCTGTATGCTACATATGAAACATGTTAAGAAAGTAAAGCCTGAGAGTTCTCATCACAAGGAGAAAATTATTTTCTATTTCTTTTATTTTGTATCTATATGAGATGATGGATATTCACTAAACTTACTGTGGTAATCATTTCACGATCTAAGCAAGTCAAACCATTATTTTGTACACCTTACACTTATACAATGCTGTAGTCAATTATATCTCAATAAAACTGGAAGAAAATAAAAATAAACTTAAATAAACTTTAAATAAAACAGGAGGGGGAAAAGGAAAGGAAGTGCTCATTTCTGCTTGCCTCTTTTTTGCTTGTTTTTTTTTTTTTAATTGCAGGATAATTGCTTTAAAATGTTGTGCTGGTTTCTGCATACAACAACATGAATCAGCCATAAGTATATGTCCCCTCCCTCTAGAACCTCCCTCCCACCTCCCCATCTTTAAGAGGAACACTTGTTCAATCCCAGATGATCAGGGAGAGGTCTATTTTACATCAGAATGTCAGCTAATAAATGTACCAAGAATAATAAAATGAGAAAATCATCAATGTGTAATTTCCAATGAACTGACTCAAGTAAGTAAGCATCGATCATCAGTGGATGCTAACACCATTAGGTGAAAAGTCAAAGAAAATCCACAAGAAGCCCAGATGTTGTTAATCACAATGGAGGGATCACCTTAATCAAGAAGTCAAGTTTAGCATCACCAATGCTGGATGCTGCCTGTGGTCATAGGACAAGTTCATGGTAGTGCCCCCAAATTGTTCTTGCCAAAATGTTTAACTGAATCTAACCAATCCTTTAGCACTAACTTGAGCTCATGGGAAACACATGGTACAAAGGAGCAAGTTAAGCTAGAGGATGAGAACATAACCAGACCAGTTCAAACAGTGAAACATTCATCAAGACATCTGGGCTCTTATTTCTAAAATAGGAAACCATTTTAAAAAGTGGGGATGCTCTAGATTAAAAGATTCTAAAGAGAGATAATAGGCGACTGTTTTGATCTGGCTTGTGTTCTGGTTTGAAGAGGAAAAGAGCAGCTGTAAAATGTAATGTGGGACAATTAGGGAAAACATCAATATGGAACTTGGCTATCAGATTATTTTAGGGATTATATTAGGTAGTTATGAAGCTGAAGTTCCAATACTTTGGCCACCTGACGCAAAGAGCCAACTCAATGGAAAAGACCCTGGTGCTGGGAAAGATTAAGGGCAGGAGGAGAAGGGGGCGACAGAGGATGAGATGGTTGGATGGCATCACCAACTCGATGGACATGAGTTTGAACAAACTCCGGGAAATAGTGGAGGACAGGAAGGACAGGGAAGCCTAGTATGCTGCAGTCCATGGAGTCTCAAAGAGTCAGACACGACTGAGGGACTGAGTAACAACAAAAATGGTTAATTTTCTTAGTTGCAATAGCAGTATCATGATTTTATAGGAAAACGTCATTATTAAAAGCTAAAAATGAGGTACTTGGGGATAAATCTTGTGTACAACATACTTCCAAATAGTTTAGGGAAAAATCACACACATTATATATCCATCAAACAAATATGGCAAAATACTAACAACTGTTTAATTTAGATGATAGGTATACAAATGCTCACATAACTTCTCTTTCACATTTATGTCTGATTTTTTTTATGTTAAAAAGGTGAGAATAAGAGAAAAGACACTTTTTTAGAAAGCAAGGTGAGGGGTAAGACTAGTGAACATTTGGGGGTTATAAAGATTTTTCCTTAATTCCATTTTACCTCTGTTCCTCAGGGATAAGTCAGGTACTGGACTAGGTACTGGGGATATGAAGAGGATTAAGACAAAGTTGATACCTTCAAAGACCTCACTGTCTAGAAGAGGAGAAACACACAACTATTTCAACTTCCTGGAGTGACTGTGATGAGAGAGACACTCATTCATTCAACAGGTATTTACAGAGCACCCACTAGGTGCCACGTGCTATGCTGGGGAGCTAAGGATACAGTGATAACAAGGTCAATGTGGTCCCTGAATTCATGGAGCTCATATTTTTATGAGGGAGACAAAATTAGCACTGGGGTGTGTACAGAGTACTACACAACACAGAGAACACAAACTTGGCTTTGGGGTAGGGACTGAGGATGGTGGGGATGATGCAAAGTTTTAAAGTGACTAGAAATTAATCAGAGGGATCAGAGGTGGCAGTGCAAAGATACAGGGACACAAAACGGCACCCTGTGTTCAGGGCTCTGGAGGGGCTCGGCAGGGAGCAGGAATTGTTAAAACAGGCAGGGAATGAAGCGATGGGTTGAGGGATGATGTGGGTGGATGCCCACCTCAACCAGCGGGTTTAGGAACCTGGGCTTTCTCCTGCAGGCTCTGGGAGCCCAGAAGTATTCATAAAGGGCGGTGGCTGCTGTTGTGCCAGGCTGGCCCAAACAGGGGACAGCGTGGTTCCTATTCTTGGCTGCACTCTCCTTGTGCGCTGGGGGTTTGCCTGCTGGGCCCTGTCAGCTCCACCACCCTGAAGCGCCCCTGGGATTATCTGGGGTCAACTCTATGCCAGCGGGCAGCAGGAGGGTCAGGCTGAATACTCCACGACACTCCAGCCCCTGGAGCTGGGAGAGAGGATGGCTCTGGAGGGAGAGTGTTGGGGGTGAGGATAAGAAGCCCCTACCCCCTGAAAGAAGGGCCCGTGTTCTCCTAGGGCTCCCTAGGGAAATAAGGAGGGCTTTGATCCCTGCTAATGGTACAGTCTCAACGTGTAGTCCCCAGGGTAGGTAACAGCTCTTTGCCACAGTCATAGGCAAATAAAGGCAGCAGAATACGTCACTCTGGGCTATTTGACACAAACTCTGAAATTATTTTGACTAGCTAACTGCCTTTTCAAGACTGTGAGATGTCAGTGACTCATTATTTTTATATTCTCAATACTCAGCATGGGGACTTCTGTGGTGGTCCAGTGGTCAGGACTCCTCACTTTCACTGCAGGTGGCCCAGGTTCAACCCCAGCTCAGGGAACTAAGATCCTACATGCTGCAATGAACAGCCAAAAAAAAGGAAAAGAAAAAAGAAAAAACTCAGCACAGAGCTGAGTGAATGAATAAATCTGACTTTACAGTAAAGTACTGATATTATGTACTAATCTCTTGTGTCATCTCCTATGGCTCAGCTTTCCTACACTAAACAGCTGGGCTGGACTTTCCTCCTAGAATATCTCTGAATGGCCCTGAAACTCTGGCCTTAAACCCAGACCTCTTCCACTATGAAAACATCAGGTAGTGAAAAGGAATAGTTCTGGCCCCTCAGAACTAGGGTTTGTATCCTCAAACCCTTGAGTATTCTCCCAATGAAGTAAAAATGTGCCTGCCAGGGAATAATTCTGCAGAGCTCTGACAGCTCAAAGTGTGTGCACTGAGTCCCTGAAGAAAGAGGGCTCTTAAGAAGTGCCTCATGGAATTTCCCAGAATTTACAAGTTCTATCACTGCCCTACCCTCATTTCTAGGGATGCTCCATACCGCATCTCCTTTCAACAGCAGTTAGAAATATCACAGTCCTGAAGCCTGGGTGTTAGTGGACACAAGACTAAGGTCTCTGGCTAATAATAGAGATGAGGGCCCAGGGGTGAGGTTAGGCAGGTGGTTTCTTGCGCTAGACTGACTACCCATTACCCAGGAACCCCACTCCAAGGCAGCAAAATGATGATGCACGCTTAGAAATCTGGAGAAGGTGAATGAAAACGGGAATCCCCCAGCAGAGCAGGATGAAGCAGCATGCCCTGAACTGATCCCAAATCGGGGCACGTGAGCTCTCTACACCACGAAATCAACCGTCCTCGGATCTCCCAGCAGCAAGTGTCAACTCTGCCTGGCCTGCTCCCCGCCTCCCCGGCCCCATTCGGACTGAGAAGCATTCAGGGCAATGTTGACAGTGAAGGCTAGGTGGGACCACTCTCCCGGGGGGTGGGGCGGCTCCGGAAGTGAAGGCTGGGCTGAGGGAGGCTTTTTTGGAGGGTCTTTGGTTGAACTCAGCGGCAAGCAGAGTCTCCTCTGGAGAGAAGATGGCGAGGCTGGCCCAGGAAGGACTTTCCCCGGGTCCCAGAGTATGCCCCACGTCCAGGCCCCTCAGATCCCCGCCGCCGGCCCCGGGAGTCTTGGTGGGATTGCCGGACTGCGGACCCGGGCACCGACGACCGCCCAGAGCCGCTTCCGACTCCGCGGGACGGCCCCGGGCAGCACCCGGGCGGCGGGGCCGAAGACCCGCCGTGCCCGCCTTGTCGTGGCCCCCCAACTCGGGTTCGGCCAGGACTCGGGGTCGGTGGCTACCACCCGGGCCCGGGCCGCGCCTACCTGTGCCCGCGGCTCGGCTCCTCCTCGCTGGCGCTGCCCCAGCCGGGACTGAGGTACCGAGCCGGGTCCCCGGCGGCCCGCGCCTCCGCCCCCTCCTCCTCGTCCTCCGGCTCCTCCACGTCCTCGGCCTCCTGGATGGCGACGCGGATCTGCACCGCGGTCTCGGGCCCCGGCAGAGTCTCCTCGCCGGGCTGGGCCATGGCTCGCGGGCCGGCCGGGACTGCAGCGCGGCCGGATCCCCGCGCCGCGAGGCCGAGCCAGCCGGGCGGCGGCTAATGCGACGAGGGGCGGGGGCGGCGCGAGCGCTCGGCCCCGGGAAGGACGGGGGTCGCGGCGCCCCGCCCCGCGCCGCAGCCGCCACCGCGTGCGCCCGCGCAGGCGGGGCCGCGCAGGGGGAAGGCACTCTCCTCCGCTGTCCTCCCGCAGGGGCCTGTCCCGGACCGATCCCCTGATCTCCCGACCCCCGATCCTCACAGTGCGCGCCCGCGGCTCGCGCGGCCCCAGCCGGCGAGGACGTGCCGGGGCTGCCTCCTCCCGCCCGCTCCGTTCCAGGCTGCCCGGAGGAGGGGAGGGGCGCGGCACGTCTGACTTCACAGTTTGTGGCTGAATCTGGGGGTGGGAGGCACAGATAGCCGCTTAAGGGGCTTCTGTGCTCCCTGCGCGCCTCCCTGCCTGCCTCGCACAGACGACTGAAGTCTCCACCTTAGGTCTCTTTGGCACCCTACACTGTGCGTCCTGTGAAATTAGGTACTTGGCTCTGGCAGTGCTCCGGTGCAGTGCTGCCCGAAGTGTGGTCGCCAGACTAACAGCTTGAGCTTTACCTGATTAGGAAGCTCTCAATATGATTCAGAACTTTGTGTTTTACCGAGCACTCCAAGTGACGTTGAAATTCACTAAAGTTTGAGATCCACTGCCCTATATATGTCTCTTAGAATATGCCTTGCACATAATAGTAAGCATCCAAAGACTTGTTAAGTGAATAAATAAAGCTATTGAAATGCCAGTATGGTCGAAACCCTGCCACTTTTTCACATTTAGCTTATAATGAATTTCATCTCAACCCTTCAAATGTGACCCAGAAACTAGGGATGGGGCCATAGATATGCATAAAACCTCAATCTGCTTTCACAAAGCTCTTGATTGAGTGACTTACACATAATCTGTTGTGTTAATTTGCCACAGTAGGGTTTCAAAAGAATATCTTTTGACTCAAGAAATGGGGTCTTGGAAAGCAGCATCCTCGTAAAAGAACACAACTCAGGAGGCTCTTGGCATCTGAGCTGGGCCAGGAGAGACCTGGGGCTTCCCTGTGGCTCAGCTGGTAAAGAATCTGCCAGAAATGTGGAAGACCTGCGTTTGATCCCTGGTTTGGGAAGATCCCCCGGAGAAGGGAAAGGCTACCCACTCCAGTATTCTGGCCTGGAGAATTCCGTGGACTGTATAGTCCATGGGGTTGCAAAGAGAGACTTTGTCCCCTTCCCTTTCAGGAGAGACCCAGGAGAGAACAGCCACTCAAGATCTGCCTGGAATCTTCATCCCTTTCTTTTTTAGATCTCTGTTTTAAATTTTATTTTTTTTTTTTTGAACTTTTAATTCTGTATTGAGGTATAGCCGATTAACAATGTTGTGAGTTTCAGGTGAACAGCAAAGGGACTCAACCATACATATGCTTGCATCCATTCTCCCCCAAACTCCCCTCCATCCAGACTGCCACATAATATTGAGGAGAGTTCCCTGTGCTATACAGTAGGTCCTTGTTGGTTATCCATTTTAAATATAGCAGTGTGTACAGGCAACCATAAATTCATTCTTTGAGAGTCTGTTTCTATTTTGGAGGTAAATTCGTTCGTATCATTTCTTTGTAGATTCCACATATAAGGGGAATCATATGCTATTTCTCCTTCTCTCTCTGACTTATTTCATTCAGTATGACAATGTCTGTTGTTGTTCAGTTGCCCAGTCGTGTCTGACTCTTTGCGACCCCATAGAATGCAGCACGCCAGGCCTCTTTGTCCCTCACCATCTCCCGAAGTTTGCCCAAGTTCATATCCATTGCATCTGTGATGCCATCGAGCCATCCTTTCCTCTGACGCCCTCTTCTCCTGCTCTCCATCTTTCCCAGCATTGGGGAATTTTCCAGTGAGTTGACTGTTCGCATCAGATGACCAAAATGCTTGGAGCTTCAGCTTCAACATCATCAGTCCTTCCAATGAGTATTCAGGGTTGATTTGAGGATTGACTGGTTTGATCTCCTTGCTGACAATGTCTAGGTCCATCATGTTGCTGCAAATGACTTTATTTTGTTCTTTTTAATGGCTTTTTAATGTTCTTCTAATTCCTTTGTGAGGCTTCCCCGGTGGCTGAGTGATAAAGAATCTCCCTGCCAATGCTGGAGACCAATGTTCAATCCTTGGTCCAGAAGATCCCCTGGAAAAGGAAATGGCAACCCATTCCAGTATTCTTGCCTGGAGAATCCCATGGACATAGTATACCACATGTTCTTTGTCCAATCCTCTGTCGATGGACATGTAGATTGCTTCCAGGTCTTGGCTACTGTAAATAATGCTGCAGTGATACATGGGGTGCATGTATCGTTTCAGATCTCTCTTTTGAAAAAGGAGGTCCTAGAATGAGTAAGTGAAGGAAGAGGGAGACCCTTGGTGTTCTGCTCCAGAACAGCTCACAGCCTGCAGTCCGAGCTACTGGAAGAGGCAAAAAGTTAACAGGATCTTTTTCCAACTCAGCTGTGCCTCCCTCCAGGGCTCCAGTGGTTATAGGACCTCTGCACACTTGGCATACAACTGCAATGAAGAGCAAGAGGAGAGAGATTTGTAAGCCCCTCCACACATCCTGATCTGACAACTTTAGTTCCTAAACTCACAAAACAATATGCATCTTCTCATTTGAACTGTTCTGTGTGGCAAAGACTTCAGGGATTATTGTCCTTGCCCATGATAATGGCTCCATTGGTAGCAGGTTTTAATTTATGTAGAATGTATGCATACCTTATATCAGGGTTTACAATTGCCTGATCATAAGAGTCCCCTGGGGACTGTTCTGAAAATGCAATTCCTAGTCCCTTATAATTTGAAAACTGGCAGCTGGTAAGTGAATTTGATCCTCAGAAGTGTTTTATTGGAGTTGGAGTTTTGAAAAAATAAATTGAATTTTGTGTGTGTGCACAAAATTCAAATTGAATAAATTTGAATTGAGTGTGTGTGCATTAGTCAGTCATGTCTGATAGTCCACCTAGCTCCTCTGTTCATGGATTCCTCTAGGCAAGAATACTGAAGTGGGTAGTCATTCCCTTCTCCAGGGGATCTTCCCTACCCAGGGATCAAACCAGGGTCTCCTTCATTGCAGGCAGATTCTTTACAGTCTGAGCTACCAGGGAAGCCCTTAAATCCAAATTGTCCACCTATGCTGATTCTGGTACTTTTTTTTCTGACTCTGTGTAAAGGAATTTTGGATTTAGAAAGGATGTAAGACACCATCCAGCCCTGAGTTCTTCCTGTTCTGCACTGGGTACTGCAAGAGTACAGACCTTTCTGCCAGGCTCCCACTGAGAGAATCAAATGCAAAACTTGCATGAAATTTTTAAGGCAACTTCACGCTTGCTTTGATTAATCCTACCCACACAGCTCACCATCCTGTGTCACTGGTGCAGGAACCAGGCCTTTTAAAGGGCCGCTTCTGGTTTCCAGCTTCTTCCCTCACAGGGCTGTGGCCAGGGAATGGAGCCAGTTCCACCCAGGCCTGTGTTTAGCATCATTGCTGGCGGTTTGCATCAGTATTGAGATGATTAGCAAAGTCTCCTTTAGCAAAATCATGACCTCAGCCCACAGTTGGCACCATTCCCTTCCCCTGGAATCTTGAGAGCTCATTTTTATAGTAAACTCAAACTGGGACATAGCTTTTTTCCATAGTTTCTGAGGATAAAACAGAAGGAAAAACACTGAGAAGGCATAGGGATGGCCTGAGGTTAAATTAAAGCAAAAACTTAACTCTGAAAGACCCTTCCAATAACTATCAGTGCAGGAGGCATTTTATTTACTTATTTAATCATTTGTTTAAGCATGTAACAAATACCAGGCTCTGTGTTGGCCTCAATTTTGTAAAGTGACTAAGACATGATCCATGAATACCAGAATGTGGAGGGAGTCTGGAAAAGAGAGCCTTCAATAATGAGAATGTGTCCACTGCAATAAACGTTGTAGCAGAAACCTGAACAAAGAGGCACAGCCTATAAAAACATCACCAAGGATGTCTTGACACTTACTAGAAAAGCAGCAGGGTGTAGTGGAAAAAGTACTTGCTCTGTTATCAAATAGACCTGCAGTCAGACACCAGCCTTGCCACATCTTAGCTCCATAACCTCCTGCTGCTGTTTTCATACCTGTAGAATGGTCTGAATGATCCTTATCTCATAAAGTTAGAGATACAGATTAAATCAGGGTGTTTGTGGAAAATGCCTAGCACAGCCGTTGGCCCAGATGAGGTGCTCAGTGTATGCTGGTATGCACTGTGATATGGCCTTCTAAGTACTTTCTTCCCAGGAAAGTCTTAGCCTGTGTGGGGAACACAAATGTTGCAGTTACTGCATATGTACCTTCCTCCATTGTAAATCAAGAAATTGGTACTTTTTGTCTAAATGCAAAAATCTTTATAAATTGAGGTAGCCTTTTAGAGCCAACTTAATTCTGAATATACTGACAAAACAGAACCTCTCTGGGCAGGAAATCAGGATCTTTCTATAGTTCATTTCTGGCTTCAGAAAGAATTAAGATATTCATCCACAGATATAAGGTGTTTTAAGAGCCTTTTCCATCAATATACTTCTCTTATTAAATAATATAAATCCCCAATAACCACCTAACTAGAAATTACATTTCCCAGAATGCTTTGTATATTGTCCTAATCATGTGACTAAATTCTGGCCAATGAGATGGGAGTAAAATGCTTTCTGGGTTGTGCCTTCTAGAAATGTAGATGTGCCTCCCTGGACTTTTTTCTTTGCCCATTGACTGGAGCAACCACCTTGGCTTTAAGGATGGAAGCCACATGTTAAAGATGGCAGAGACAAACCCTGGACTGATTTAGTGAATCATTTATCTCGACCATCATTTGAGAAGGAAAGGAAACTCAGGCCTTGCTTAACCCTGTATTTTGAGATATCTTTGTTCAAGCAGCTTAGTCTGTATCATAACCAATACCTGAGGATTTACTGAAATTGAATGAAATAATCTATGGACACAACTAGCTCAGAACTCAGGATATAACAGCCATTCAATACATTGATGTTAAGTTTTAATTTCAAAAAGTTGACCATTCAGTAACATTTGTTGCATGACAAAACTATACAGGTTTTGTGGTAAGAATGAAGCAGAATTCAAAAAAGGATAGAATACGGTCTCTTCCTGGGAACTCATATTATATTGGGGCAATTGAATTATTTATTCCTTCTCCTAATCCCTTTATTTCCCAGCTGGCCCTGGTGGTAAAGAACCTGCTTGCCAATGCAAGAGACATAAGAGACACAGGTTCAATCCCTGGGTCAGGAGGATCCCCTGGAGGAAGGCATGGCAACCAACTCCAGAATTCTTATCTGGAAAATCCCATGGACAGAGGAGCCTGGCTAGCTACAGTTCATAGGGTCGCAAAGAGTCAGACATGACTGAGGCGACTTAGCACGCACAATCCCTTTGCAAGAATAGCATCACCAGCATTACTAGTGGAAGTCCAGTCATTTTTGCAAGTGGCGAAAACAGTAGGGGCTTCCTAGGCTCTCAGATACTGTCTCCTACTCCCTTAAGTTTGATTCCCTCTCCCCAAAAGAGCAGCACCTCAAGCTTGGGTCCCACTATTTCAAAGTAACATCTTGCTATTTTAACATGAATTTCTTTGTGGTATATTATCAAATTGTTTTGGCACAACTTCAGAGAGACAGTGTTTAAACTTTGCCAGCCATTATGCCTGGTAGAAGACTAGTCTACCAAACTGCTGGGGAGTAAAACACACTAAAAATAGATGGATTTTTTTGGGCTGGGAGGGAAGTGAGAAGAGGGCTGGTTCTAGGAGAGTATTCAGAAATGTCAGGGGTAAAGGTGATTGGCAGAAGTGCCAAAAAGCACAAGCAGAGATATTCAATTAGGGAAAGTCTGAAGAGCTAGAACAAAGCTGGATCACTCAGAGCAAGAGAGTCAATTGCGTTTTCTGATCAGAAAGATGAGCACATCCCCAGCCCTCCAGTTCCTCGGAAGACACACAGCAGTGAAAGCTTCAACTCAATTGGGGTGGGAACCCTGCTGGGTCTGAGATTCTGTGCATTAGCATCACTTAGGGAGCCCTTCAGAAGTCTGATGCCCAAGTTGTATCTCATTCAACTAAGTTCTGGGGGTGAGATTCAGGCACCAAAACTCTTAAAGTGATTCTAATGTGTGGCAAAGGATAAGAACCTCTGCGTCAGATTCAAGTTCGTGTTCCTTCCCAGGCCTCTCTTAAAAGATCTGGAGACTGGTTACTGGCTCACCTGATTTCCAGGTGTGAGTAAAGAGCCCAATTCAATCCCAGCAGTTTCACAGAGTTAGCTGAGAAACAAGGTGACTCAAAGGTGAATTATCATCTCTTTGCAGAAGCAGACTTCTGACCAGGTTGCTGCAAACAGTTGTGTAGGTTGTACATAGTACAAGGATGCTTGATAAAGAGTAGGAAGGGACTGAAACTACAGCTTAAACTCTGCTCACCAAGCTGTTGCCCTGGCCTTGGCCTTGATACCGCTAGAAGGGGAAAAGGTGCCTATTTCTAATACTCACAAAGGAGCTAAAGGGCTAATAGTGTCTATATTTTAGGCCTGCATGAGGTAGAAGCAAAGGGAGATTCAAGAACCATCTATATTGGAATTACCTGCAATCTTACTAAAACACAAGTTCCTGGACCTTTATCCCAGATCTAATGAATCAGATGTCTGAACAGGGCTGAGAAATCTGTTTTTTAAACAATATCCTGAGTAGATTCCATCAAGCTGAAGTTGGTGACCACAGGTAAGTGTATGGGATGGTCTTTCAATAAAAATAAATTGAGCACCTTCTACAGGCGGCCAGGTCTGTGCCACCTTTCAAGGATACAAGAGCAAGTAAGATCCTGTCTCCTTTCAACCATCCTGATCTAGTGGGGGACACAGACAAAAGTGTGGGTCCCAGGAGGAGCCCAAGCTATGCGTTCTGCTGGGGCTCATGTGGATCTGGCGCATTCCGAGAACCAGCCAGCAGACTCAGAAATCTCTACAAGAGAAAGCTCCTCCCAGGAAAATAGTCATCCCAGGGACACAGGAGCCAGGCACCACCAGCCTGTCCCACTAACAAAGGTTCCACTGTCTGAAAGGAAGAGTGATTTGCAGACCACTCAGTGTCTGATGTGTGTTTACTTATGGGCCAAAGCCCTGCTACCAAACCCCTGTTGATGCTCTGTGGTTATATGGAAAACTGGGGGGCCAGGGTATTAAAATGGGAAGAGCTGTTTTCTTATAACCAATATAAACTATTTGTGCAGAAGGAAAATGACTGTGGAACCCCACTGGTTGAACATACACATAAAGGGGGAGGCATTCTTTGCTGCTTGCCAGAAGAACATTTTGCAGCTTTGGCACCTCCGGTGCCCCTCCTCAGCTGCAGGATGGAGCCTGTGGTGCCTGGTGGACACAGCTCTGCCCAGGGGAGGGGGCACTGTCCAGCCTAGAAACCCTGGGCAGCAGAGGAAGGATGACCTACAACTACCAGGTGATGACTAGGTAGACTCACCTGTGAACACATGTGAGACCCACCCCCCACCCAGGGAAATCCCACTGATGCTTGGGCGTGTTTGGGGTGCTGCAGGAATGAGGATCACATATGAATGGCATTAGTGAGTGAGAAAGGGCGGGTGGAAGGAGCCCCCAAATCATGGGTAACAGATTCAGAAGATGGGGCTTTCCTTCATTATGACCCCTTTTGCAGAAGGAACCTAGTGCCCGGTCAGAGTGACTTCTAATTTGTAGCCCAGACCCAGCACCCCAGGATCCCTGAGGCCTGGGCACTGGCGTGGGACAGGGGTGTTGAGAGAGAAGGATGGACCCTGAGGATCTGGAGGAGGGAAGGTGTGTGTGATTTCCTTCACTTGGTCTGAAAGCTCTAGCACATCCTGGCCCCTGCCCGCCTTCCCACCCTTATCTCCTGTCACCCTGGCCCTAGGTCTCTGCTCCAACCACGTGGAGCTTCTCTCAGTTTGCTTCCAGCCACCAACACTCTCTTGAGCTTCAGGTGCTTGAAATGCTAATTTGGCACCCCCCATTCCCCACCACAGGCCAGTTCCTACTAATCTGTCAGCCAAAATGTCACTCACTCAGATGGACCTTTCCGGAGTCACCAGCTCAGGGTCTAGGACATTAAATGCAGTCCATAAACTCAGAAGATTAAAAAAGAAAAAAAAGATGCTTGCTCCTTGGCAGAAAAACTATGACAAAGCTAGACAGTGTATTAAAAAGCAGAAACATCACTTTTCCAACAAAGGTCTGTATAGTCAAAACTGGGGTTTTTCTAGTAGTCATGTACAGATGTGAGAGTTGGACCATAAAGAAGGCTGAGCGCCAAAAAAGTGATACTTTCAAATTGTAATACTGGAGATGACTCTTGAGAGTCCCTTGGGATAGCAAGAGATCAAATCAGTCAATCCTAAAGGAAGTCAACCGTGAATATTCATTGGAAGGGCTGATGCTAAAGCTGAAGCTCCAATACTTTGGCCACCTGATGTGAAGAGCTGACTTGTTGGAAAAGACCCTGATAGAAGATAGAGATAGAAGTCAGGAGGAAAAGGGGGCCACAGAGGATGAGATGGTTGGAGGGCATCACCAACTCAGTGGACATGAATCTGAGTAAACTCCGGGAGACAGTGAAGGACAGGGAAGCCTGGTGCGCTGCAGTCCATGGGGTCACAGAGTCGAACGTGACTTAAAGACTGAACAACAACATAAACTCAGATGTGGAAAAAGTGTAGCTCGTTGGGTTGCTGGAAACTCAATCTCAGTTTTAGTTTGCGCTTTTCCTGTAACTTGGATTTGGATCAAAATTCCACACAGTCATCTGGTCACCAGTTGTCTGTTTCCCCAGGAATGGATCTACCAAGATCATTCTCAGTCAGAAGCTCTCTCGGCTGCCTCAATGCCAAGTTTGCTTCTTCAAGGCCCAAACTGGAGCATGGGGATCTTTGCTGGGTTTGCCATGATTTGGTGTGCCTAGAATTAACACCACTGACAAACACCCATTTTTTTCCTTTCTCCTCTTGCTTTCATTCTAGAGGAATCATTTTCTAGTTCCCAGAGAAGTTACTCTCATCTCAAATCGTATTCTGCTCAATGGTTGCTAAATTCTTTCCCAATACTTTTTATTATTCTCATAGATACAGAAAGGTTGAAAGAATAAGAAAAAGTGCTCATACTTATAAACTCTACTGAATTAAAAGATTGTTGATATTTTGCCATCATTACTTACTGAACTCTAAGTACTCCAGACTGTGTCTTCTAAAAATAGTCATTTGTCTTCATAACCACAACATCTCGATCACACCCAACAAAGTTATCAATATTTCCACAAAGTCATCTAATATCTACTTTGTATTCAAATTATTCCCAAATGTTTCATTCCAATAATTTTTATGCTTAAAAACAAAATCCAGAGTCTGAGTCACACATTCTTAACTTTATACTATTCTAGAATATAGTTTTAGTCTAGCAAACTTTTTTTATATTGTGGCTGTTGTTGCTTTTTGAAATTGACTTTTTTGAAGGTTTTATGTCAGTTAACCTGAAAGACTAAGGCTTTTGTAAACCAAAGTCAAAGAGCTCTGCTCCAGGCTTTTCCTAGGACAACAGGTGCAGCCAGCTGTCATGGTTTTCTCAGGACTGAGGGTTTTCTCTGACCACAGAACTTTTCTGCCCAAATCAAGAACGTTCTGGGCAAACCAGGATCACCCTGCAGCTGATCCTGCCCTAGCGGCAAGGAGGCACAGACTTGGATATTTACTTTAATGGTTGTAAGGTTCAAGATAAATCCCTAAAAATAATAATAATCCAGGGACTTCCCTGGTGGTTCAGTGGTTAAGATTTAAGACCATGCTTCTAATGCAGGGGGTAGTTTCGATCCCTGGGGAAACGAAGATCCCACATGCTGTATGGCACAGCCAAATAAAATAAAATAAAAATTAGAGGCTACTCTTAAAAAATTAATAATCCAATATTATGCAGCCACACTTGATTGATAAATGGTTTGATACACATCCTATGCTTACGCTTTTGCAAAACTCATCATGTTTTTGACTCTGCTTCATGTCTGATTTTTCAATGGACAGTAAACTCCATGAAGGCAGGGACATGAATGTCTTTCTCACCACTTTATCCTCACTGTATTCCCATTGTTCAGGTAAATAGCAAGTTTTATTAACTATTTGTTGAATGAAGGAATAACTTAATGATGTCGATATTTCACAATTAAATGTAGAAAGGAGAATTCAGCATATATTTTCTGAATGCCCAGCAAAGACAGTTTTAACCAGTATTTAAGACTGCAGCCCTGGTTGGTAGATTATGTTGCCTGCAAGGAGATCTGGACAAGCATCCCATGCAATCATCCTAGCCTTCCAGGTAAGATTCTGGACGTTTAAATAATCCTCAACATCAGATGCAGACCTTAGCCTCTAAGACCTCAGAGGCTTCATGCAGTGAGGGTACAGATAAAAGTAGGGGATATTAGGGCATCTGGAGACACTTAACCCAATGCTAAGCAGCACTGGTCCATGTACGAGGGTCCTAAGGAGATCAGTAACACTGCAAGGAAATTAAACTAAACCAAGTAGGAATTAAAATAGTTCTACTCAATTCTTGTCCCTTTCTTCAGAGTTGAACCCCTCAGGGCCATTAAATGATTGGTCTCTGATAGACCAAGAAGGAGGGGATAGGGTTAGGAGGGCAGTTGAAAGGTGGTATAATTCTGGACATGGTCTGAGCTTCAGGTGGACTCAAAGTCATGTCTGGCCTTCGGGGAAATTTTCTGGGCTGAAGATTTGGTGACAGACTTGAAGTAGCACTGGGTCAGTTGGAGGCTGATCTGAAGGAGAATCTTGAAGGCACAGCGCCCTGGACTGGCAAGTCCAAATGGGAGATACCACATCTCAATGCATGATCTCTCACTCCTTTCTCCCTTTCCAGAGGAACATCCGAGGGGGACCCAGGCTAAGTCATAAAGGGATGAATTAGTGGCAAGAATCCTTAGTTTAGATGCTCACCAGAAAAAGAGGTGTGAGGGGCCCTATGAAGGATCAATTAAAGACGGATAGACAAGAGTATCTGAAAAAGAACTTCCTGTGAAGGAATTTTGAAAGGCATGATGAGATTGGTTTTTTAAGCATCAGCGGAGTACTTTTCATGTGTCCGTCACACCAAAGTGGGGGACAGAAGTACTAAGACACCAAAGTACAGTAAAGGAGCTAAAGGGAATGACCATTTAAGAGCAAATACTGTTTGCTGTGCAAATGACCTTATTGAATCCTTGTAGAAATGCCAATGAAGCCTTTTTCAGGGAAACTGAGGTTTCGAAAAATTGAGTGGCTTTTTCTAAAGGTCATATGGCTGGGATGCGACAGACATGAAGAGTTATGATATCTGACTTCAAATCCACACTTTTCCCATTATACTACCCTGCTTTCTTCTGGAGATGCAATGGGAGTAAGGTCTAAACAGCCTTAGAAATGGGGAAATTATTAAATATGGGTGAAGAGGATCATCATGGCTGCCATGCTATTCGAAGGGCACTGCAAAGACTTTTATCTCCCCAGTTTTCTCTACTACACTCAGCACACTGCCTGAAACCCTGGCATGTATTGCTTTGAGATGAATATTGGGGTCATGGTGCTCAGAGTCATTCTGAATGGACTAGTCTGATCCAGAGGTCGTAGGGCGAGGTGCTCTGTATTCCTCCTCTCTGTCACCTCTATTCTGATTTATTCCAGATGCCCCAGAAGCGCCGTTTCTCAATATTAGCTGTGAACTCAGAGCACTGTTTTCTCTTCTCTTTGGTGAGATTGTCCTTTGCCCTTGAGGGAGGGGGAGGGGTGCAAATAGCCTGGAGGGTGGCCAGATTATTCCATTTTGCAATCTCCAGCCACAGCTGCTAAAGAAAACTTATATTGTGTTTTCATTCAGTGGGGAAAACATGTTTTGTTTTGCACTCTTGCGTAACCATGAAACATCTGGGGTAACTTAGCTTAAACTTCCCTCCAGTGTCACATTTGGGCTAAATGATATAGAAAAAATGTTCACCTTGAAATGTAAGCTATAACAGTATAATAAGTCATTATTACACGTGTTTGGATGCAAACCCAGTAGGGAGTCATCCAGGACTTACAGCCCGGGCCCTCTAAAATAAAGCCCTGCCTTCATGCTATGTCACATTGGCCCTTGTAAATAAATGTTGTTATTGTTCAGTCGCTCAATCGTGTCCAACTCTTTGCAGCCCCATGGACTGCAGCACATCAGGCTTCCCCGTCCTTCACCATCTCCCAGACCTTGCTTAAACTCATATCCATTGAGTCGGTGAAGCCATCTCATCCTTCGTCGTCACCCTCTCCTCCAGAAAATGGGTATTTGGGCACTCAAAAGGGGAAACACTCAAGAGAGCTTAGAAAGGACACTTCAGTGCTTTCAAATGGTGGTTCTCAAACTTGAGCGGGCATCAGATTCACCTGGAAGACCTGTTATAACTCAGGTTGGCTCCCGTCTCCTGGGGGTTTCTGCTTCAGCATCTCAGAGAATTTGCATTTCTAATCAGTTTCCAGGTGATACTGAGGCTACTATTCTCGGGACCATATTTTCAGAATCTTAGTTTTAAACCTTGGTCAGCCTCAGTGAGGAATTGAATGCAATACAAAGATTGGTAAAAATTGTACACACTGGCAATGCCCAGTTTCATGGTCTGTTTTGTTTTTATAAATGGGTAAGAATTGGTGACAAAATGAGATGATGACACTTAGTCATTGATGGTGAGAGGGCCTTTGGTACAGCCTTTCTAAAAAACTAACTGGCAGTAAATAAATATTTATAGGTATTGAACTAGCAATCCCACTTCTAGGTATCTCTAAGGAACTCATCAGAAATGTACGCAAAGACTAAGGTATAGGAATATTTACTGCAGTTTATATAAAGTCGTAGGGACTTGAAAATCACACAAATACCCAATAGTTCATAAATTACAGTAATATCCATACAATGGAGTATTATGCCACTATCAAAGGAAATTTTTTTTAATGATGAGAGGAAAGGCTTGTGATATACTATTAAATGAGAGCTCAAGGCACAGAGCTACATATATAGTCAAACACAAAATTCATATATACTGCTGTAAATAGCATATCAAGTAAGAAAATGCACTGAAATGTTAATAGTCATGAATTCTGGATTGCATTACATTTGCACAATAGATATTAATCATTTCCTCCCTACTTGATCTTCTAAAACAACGTGTCCTACCCATAGCCCCATCCTTCCAAATACAAAAGGGGAATTTTAGGCTGCCATATGTGTATCAAGTGGCCCCACCCTTCCAGTGATAGTTGATTGGACCTGAAAAGATGTTTGACCAAGGGTGAACCTATCAGAGGCTTCAACACAAAACTGGACTACCAAATCCCGAAACTGTGTTTAGGCAGCTGTGGGATATATGTGCAGACTTAGGACTGGTGACCCCCTAGGGTTATGTGCCATTAGAGGCTGCTGGTGCAGATCTGTAGCTCTACTGGTTATTATCATCTACAAATTCAGTAGCTAAGCAGCACATGCACACACACACACACAAGTCCTCTTTAAAAAGCATGGGTGGGGAAAGGTTGTAAACATTAAACAGAAACACTTTTGTCCCTGATACATTTCCAACATCCTCCTTTTCTTTTCTGACTGGAGCTAATTAGTGTGTGTGTGTGTTCAGTCACTCAGTCCTGTCTGACCCTTGACAACCCCATGGACTGTAGCCTGCCAGGCTCTTCTGTCCATGGGATTTTCCAGACAAGAATACTGGAGTGGGTTGCCATGCCCTCCTCCAGGGGATCTTCCCTGGGTTGGGAAGATGGAAATGTTAACAGAGACAAAAGTGTTATAGTTTCATGTTTATAACCTTTCCCCACCCATGCTTAGGCAGGGTCTTAAATTAACAGGTGACTTTTGTTTATTTTTGCCTATTTGTTTTTTCTTAATCCTCTACACTCAACACATTGTCCCTTTAATAATAGGAAAATATTATTAAAATTAAAACACTAAGCTACAGGTAGAAAAAAATTATTTATTGAAATGTTTCCTAGTTGGGGAAACTCAGCCCCAAACATTCCTATTTTTGACACGCTGAGTTTCAGAAACTGAGAGGTTTTCTTGGTTTTTTTTAGTTTGGTTCAAAATCCAGGGGACAGTTTATTTTAAGTTTGGAATGTGTCCAGGCAAAATTCTTGTTGTATGCAGAGCAAGGCCCTGTCATTTCCCACAGCAACCCTCTGAGGATTCCATCAGCAAAGACTGATGCTAAATCAAAGATGCAGGACATGATTTTTCCATTGATTTATAGACTTGAAAATTGGAGGGGTGAGTCATCAGCAAATTGAATTGGGATTGTTGCAGAGCATCCCACACTTTGTCATAAAAATCCTGCTGCAATGTCACGCTAACTCCATTGTGGTTTTTCATTTTTAGAAATGAATGAATGCCATATAGTTGGTTACCACTTTTTGGTGACAAGTCAAATTCATGTGAAGTTGCATCAACTCCAAAGAGTAAAACAGTTCAGGACAGAACTATTCTAAATAAGCCTATTAGGTAATTCTTATCCCTCTCAAAGTCATCATTTCATTCTCTTCCCAACTGGGAATCAAATTCTAACTAAAACATGATTGGAATTGGTTTAAAGAATTTTTAGATATGCTGTAAGGTCTTTAAAGGAAGGCCGGCTTCTGTCATGATTGATTTTACCCTCAGTTTGTTGAATGAGTGAAAAAATATTCATATAGTGCTACAAGGTTAACCCAGAGGATAAGAATACTTAGAAGTCACTTCTTGAGTGGTCTGGTTTAGGGATCCAGAATAGGGGTTTAGAAGCCTGGGAAGATGTTGGGGATCAAGTTGCGATACAATTTAGAGTTTCCAAAAGTGTGTGTAGTCTAAAAGGATGAAAACATTGTCAAAAAGGAGAAAATTATTATCACTTTAATAAGAGGAAATCTAGACCAGGGCAGTTCCATAATTAGAATCTAAGAAAGATGTCATGACCATGAGGAGAGTAATTTTGATCTGAAACCATGGTGTGGATCTATTCCTAGAGTGAAAGGGAACCTTATTTCTGAAGAGTTTCCAAGGCCTGAGAGAGAAATAGCCCTTAACAATGGATTGCCAAGCAGAGGTAACCTAAGTCTACATTTGCAGTTGAACCAATACCTATTGTATTCGGCTATTCGCTCATTGAGATTAAACATCATATACAGTCAAAAGAGCTAACTAAATCTATGATGATAGAAGAATCGGAGGATGAGGGTTAAGATGAAGAAGAAAGCACTGATTGCCTTTTCCTTAGGGAGCCTCTGCCATGACACATACATCAGGTGATATTTGTCGTATAACACGTAACTCCAGTGTAATGACTTAAAGCACAACCAGTAATTCAGCTCACAATTCCATGGGTTGGTTGGGAAGTTCATCAATTTGGACAGGCTTGATTGATGCTATTGGACTTACTCAAGCTTCTCTAGTCAGCGGGCACGTTGGCAATGGCTGAATGATCTAGGATGGTCGCATTCAGATGTTTGGCATTTCCAAGGCTCTTGTAAGAGTCTGATTTCTTCTGCACATGGCCTCTCGTCCTCCCGCAGGCTAGCCTGGGCTCATTCGTATAGTGATATTAGGTTTCCAAGCACAGGAGGAGGACAAGCTCAATACTCAAGTGTTTTCAAAGCCTCGGTCTGCATAACTTCTGCTAATATTCCATTGGTGAAAGTGAGTCACATAGCCAAGCCAGATTCAAGGAGTGGACAAATAAATTTTACCTCTTGATGAGAGTAGAAGAATTTATGGTCACTTAAAAAATCTATTGTAGGGTTGGTAAAGAAATAAACTGCTCCTTAGAACTTATAGACAAATTGTTGGGATATCAGGGAAACAGTTCTTGGATATAGAAATTCTTCATTTCCTAGGTGGTGGTAGCAAAAATACCCGAATGTCATTTAGTCCAGCTAAGGCACACTCTGGGACACCCTGGGTTATGTTATCACACAGTCCAACATAACTTTTGAGACCCTGAATAGAACCATCTTAGAACAATCCTGGAGGTGTTCTAGATATCTGGAATCCATCTGTTCTGAAAGTATTAATAACAAGGCAGGGGCAGCCTCCTAGGAATATCTGAAGACCCATCCTTACTCGCACCAGTGGAAAGAGGACCTACTGTTTCTTTAAGGGCAGGGATTAGGATCCAGAAGAAACAAAGGGTAGATGGGCGAGTAGCCATGATAGGGCAGGTTAGTAGTTTGAATGGAATCAGGGGGAAAAAAGAATATGAAAGGTAAGCTTGCTCCCAGAGGGAAGTTACAAAATTTTTTTTTCAAAATTAATAATAAGCTGGAGTCATCTGTGACTTGGAGGAAAGTTTAGGGAACATTTAAAAGGACAGGTAGAAAAAAATTTTGATAGTGTCTTGAATTTTTATTAAAGACCATGAGTTAGGGAAAATTCTAATCTCTGCTCTGCCACTAGTCAGTTAGCTGACCTTGGACAAATCATCTCATTTAGTTTTCTCATTGACAAGATGAGG
The DNA here is from genome assembly GCF_019320065.1 of Cervus canadensis. Classification (NCBI taxonomy): domain Eukaryota; kingdom Metazoa; phylum Chordata; class Mammalia; order Artiodactyla; family Cervidae; genus Cervus; species Cervus canadensis. The sequence continues at coordinate 16,601,595 of NC_057391.1, forward strand.
GATTTTGGCTGGATGATTTTTCCAAAGTTCTTTTTAGCTCTAACATCTTCATGAAAGCTAGACAGAGAAGAATAGACATGTATGTCAAGGGAATCCACTTCAGACAGCATGGAACAGATATTGAGGAAGATCTAAAATCTCTAGAGCTTTAAAAACATGATAGATCCCTATCATTCATACAACGAATATTAACTGATGATCTACTATATGCCAGACAGAGCAATCAGTGAATGACAGCAGTTTTGTCCCACCTCTTTGGAGATTTCACTATCACTTGGGCTTGATCAAATTATTTTAGAGAAGAAGTCAGATTTGTAAACATATCCAGCTTCATTTTTCCATTGTTTCTGATAAGAAATTGGATGGGGTTTACCAGAAATGAAGAGACTGGATTGTTGAGAAAATTTCAGGCTGGGATTACATCAGATAACTTCCCTGATCTTTAGTTTCTTAATCTGCAAAATGAAAAGAGCAGACTGGATCATCCCTAAAGTCTCATTCAACTCCAGAGTTCTGATACGGCTGCCCAGCCTTTCTTAGGTGCCTTAGCTCAGCAACCCCATCTAGTGTCACTATGTGACCTTATTTGAAAACCTCCAATAGTCCTATTGACTGATGAGAGGCCACTGAAGAGTCTGGACATAACTGAAGACAGGCTTGAGAATCAAGATATAAGGGGTGTAGGGTTGATGGAAGTTACAATTAGCACCGACATAATGTTCATTCTGTGTTGGGCACTGTCCTCAGCAGTTGCTGTTCATTTAATTTTCACAAGCCCATGACAAAGGTACTAATGACAGTCCTACTTTACAGATAAAGAAACATGGCACAGAAAGGTAAAGTAACGTGCCTGGTAAGTGGCAGGGCCAGGATTCAAGTCCAGATAGTGAGCTACAAGGCCCATCCTCTTAGCCACCGCACATCCCTCATTCTAGCTAAGAGTTATGCAGTTCTTACCCTCTGTCAAGCACTGTTTCTGAAAGTTTTGCATATTGTAACTTACTTAACCCTCTCAACAAAAATAGGATGTCTGTACTAAAATCACAGTTTCTCGGACGAGAAGGCTGAGGTCCAGGGAGATGAAGTAACTTGTCTAAGCTCATACAGTTGCTCAGTGGTGCAGCCTGCGTTCAAGTTTCTGTACTCAGCCAGGATAGGTACATTCAGGCTGCTGCCATCTTCCTAGAATTTTTCTCCTACTTTCTCAATGTCATTGCTTCATTATTCTTGGCACAGAAAGGGAAGAGGCAAGCATCAAACACCAGACAGAGTTGGGGTCTTTTTGTTTGTTTGATTTTGTTTTGCTAGTTATCTCAAGAGCCAGTTCCAGAATACTCAGAAGTTGTTGATTAATAGATAAGGCAGGCTTGTACAATTTTCTTGGTCTTTCCTGCTTCTTATTTTGGAGCAGTTTTGCTAGGTAAGTAATGAAGACATTAAATGCCACAGGAGTGTTATAAGCTCTCCTTTAGGGATTCTACATCATGGCTTCAAGTATTACTTTTCTGTAAATGCCTCCCAAGGCTACATCTCCATGCCTCACCACTCTTAATTGCCTAAGAAAGGCATCTGCTTTCCTGCTCCATTATTCTCTCAAATTCAACATTCAGCATTTATTAGCAAATAACTTATAAGCATGACAAGAACATTTGCAAACCCCTTAGACCTTTAGAACAGTGCTTGGCACATGGAAATACTAATGAAAGACAATCCTCACATTCAAGGTAGAGTCTAGTGGGGGGATATTGGTAAACAGTCATTTACAACAAAGTGATAAATGCTCTGGTGGGTTAAGCATGATATGCTTTGGTAGATGCAATGACATTTCATCCAGTCTTAAGAGAGAATAAGAGTAGGGTCACAATAGGTCTCTTGGACAACTGATTCCTAAAATTGAAATCACTATCTTTCTCCACAAACTGGCTCCTTCTTATTTTTACTAATTATACTGCTGTTTTTATGTACCCAGGCTTAAAAACTCAGTCATGGTGTACAAGTCTCTCCTTGCTCACCAATCCAGTGTCTAAATTAATCACTGTGTCCAATCAATTCTTCTTTCTTGTTGCCTCCGTTCTTTACCTTCCCCTACTCTAGTTCAGTCTTTTATCTTCTCAAGCCAAGACCATTGCAGAAGTCTGTCATCTTAACCCTAGCCAGTTCGCTCTCTCTTTTTTTTTTTTGTGGGGTGGGGGAGGAGTGATGCAGGCTGAAGCATGCTGGATCCTAGTTCCCCATCAGGGGACTGAACCCTCCTCTGCTACAGTTCAGTTCAGTTCAGTCGCTCAGTCGTGTCCGACTCTTTGCGACCTCATGAATTGCAGCACACCAGGCCTCCCTGTCCATCACCAACTCCCGGAGTTTACTCAAACTCATGCCCATTGAGTCAGTGATGCCATCCAGCCATCTCATCCTCTGTCGTCCCCTTCTCCTCCTGCCCCCAATCCCTCCCAGCATCAGGGTCTTTTCCAATGAGTCAACTCTTCGCATGAGGTGGCCAAAGTATTGGAGTTTCAGCTTCAGCATCAGTCCTTCCAATGAACACCCAGGACTGATCTCCTTTAGGATGGCCTGGTTGGATCTCCTTGCAGTCCAAGGGACTCTCAAGAGTCTTCTCCAACACCATAGTTCAAAAGCATCAATTTTTTGGCACTCAGCTTTCTTCACAGTCCAACTCTCACATCCATACGTGACCATTGGAAAAACCATAGCCTTGACTAGACAGATCTTTGTTGGCAAAGTAATGTCTCTGCTTTTTAATATGCTATCTAGGTTCGTCATAACTTTCCTTCCAAGGAGTAAGCGTCTCTTAATCTCATGGCTGCAGTCACCATCTGCAGTGATTTTGGAGCCCAAAAAAATAAAGTCTGACACTGTTTCCACTGTCTCCCCATCTATTTCCCATGAAGTGATGGGACCAGATGCCATGATCTTAGTTTTCTGAATGTTGAGCTTTAAACCAACTTTTTCACTCTGCTGTTTCACTTTCAAGAGGCTTTTTAGTTCCTCTTCACTTTCTGCCATAAGGGTGGTGTCATCTGCATATCTGAGGTTATTGATATTTCTCCCTGCAATCTTGATTCCAGCTTGTGCTTCTTCCAGCCCAGCATTTCTCATGATGTCCTCTGCGTATAAGTTAAATAAGCAGGGTGACAATATACAGCCTTGACGTACTCCTTTTCCTATTTGGAACCAGTCTGAGGTCAGGGGCGGCGGCCGAGAGGAGCAACCCCACCTCCAAGGAGAGGCGGCTGCGGGGCGCAGGAGGGCCGAGAGGAGCTACTCCACGTTCAAGGTCAGGAGGGGCAGCCGTGAGGAGATACCCCTCGTCCAAGGTAAGGAGCAGCAGCTGCGCTTTGCTGGAGCAGCCGTGAAGAGATACCCTACGTCCAAGGTAAGAGAAACCAAAGACGGTAGGTGTTGCGAGAGGGCAGCAGAGGGCAGACACAGTGAAACCATAATCACAGAAAACTAGCCAATCTGATCACAGGACCACAGCCTTGTCTAACTCAGTGAAACTAAGCCATGCCCTGTGGGGCCACCCAAGACGGTCGGGTCATAGTGGAGAGGTCTGACAGAATGTGGTCCACTGGAGAAGGGAATGGCAAACCACTTCAGAATTCTTGCCTTGAGAACCCCGTCCTCTGCTACAGTGGAAGCCGATTCTCTCTGTCAATTCTTTTCACACCATACTCCAGATTTATTTGCCTAACATACTTTCCCATTAATAAATCGCAAAAGGTCATTCAGAGCTCAAAGGATAAGGATCAATCCCCTTGTTTTGGCAACATTCTGCCTCTAGCTTTCTCCTCCCACATCCTAGGAATCTCCTCCTAGGAGCCTCTGCTTTCAATCTAATAACAATAGAATCCCTCTAGCCCTTTTAGAGATCTCCAACCTTTTTCCGCCTGTGAGTGGTTTCATGGAAGACAATTTCCCACCAGTGGGGGTGGTGGGGTGGGGTGGGGGGAGAAGGTATGGTTCAGGCTGTAATGCGAGCTGAAAGGAAGTAGCGGATGAATTTTGTTGAGTCACCCGCTGCTGACCCCCTGCTGTGTCACACAGGCTCCTAACAGGCCACCCACTGGTAGGGATCTCCAGACCTGGGCAGTGGGAAACTCTGCTCTATCCCACCCTCTTCTGCATTCATGCCAGTGTTGACTTTTTCTTTGCTTTCCATTTCTTTTTAAAAAATATAACATATCTATATCCTATTTCTCCTCAAAGGGTCATTAGAGTTTTACCTATTCTGTGAAGCCTACTTTAAATTTATTGAATTTATTGTTTGTGTTGTCATTTGGTAATTAGCATGTATTGCTTTTTTCTTTAGTCAACTTCACAAAGGTGTGACTTACACAGCTATAACTGTGTGTGCCAATGTAACTTTCAACACATCAGAATACAAAAGTCTTGCATAGCCCCAAACCCTTTCTTCTGACCCTTTGAGGTAGTGTCCTCCCCGCCCCAGTAGAGACAACCACTTACACTTACTTCCTTTCTGTTAATACAAGTTTATTTTTCTCTTTTCTAAACTTTCACATAAACAGAAATACTGAGTGTGTACTCTTTTTTGAGTCTGAATTTTTTCTCTCAGCATGTTTTCAAAATTCATTCATGGTGTTACCTATATGTTTGTTCTATTTTTTTTTTTTTTCTTTGCTGAGAGAATTTCATTGTTTGAATATAATGCTATTTGTTTATCCATTTACCTGTTGATGAGCATTTGGGTTGTTTTCAGGTTTTGACTTTTAAGAACATTTGTGTAAAATTCTTTGTGTGACCATATATGTTAATGTCTCTTGGATAGATACCAAGGAATGAAATTATGTGGTTGAATGATTTGGGTATGTTACTTTTATGAAAGTTTGTCAAACTGTTTTCCAAAGTGTCATGACACTTTATGTTTTCAACAGCCATGTATGAGAGTTCCAGTTGCTCTTTCTCTCTCTAACACTTGGTTACTCTAAATACTTTGCACTTCCATATTGTGAGTGGTATGGATTTTTTTTTTTTTTGGCCCTGCCATGTGACTTGTGGGATCTTAGTTCCCCAGGGGTTGAACTCCAGCCTCCTGCAATGGAAACATGGAGTCCTAATCACTTGACGGCCAGGGAATTCTTATGTAAGTGGTATGGATTTCTAAAATTTCATTCTCCATAATTACTTATTGCTACTATATAGAAAGAGTTTATTTTTGTACTTTGACTACTAACTCACATATTGGCTCTAGTAGCTTTCCTATAGATCCTATAGGCATTTCTATGTATATGATCATGTCATCAATAGAAAGAAACAGATTTTTATCTTCCTTTTAAACATCTATGTATTTTCCTTCTTTTTATCTTTATTGAACTAATTAGGATCTTTAGCAGAATATTAAATAGTAATATTGAAGAATGGATATCTTTGTCTTGTTCCTGATCTTAAGAATAAAGCTTTCAGCCCCTAAACATTAACTATGATATTATTAGTGTATACTTCACAGCTGTCATTCATCAGATTGAGAAATTAAGTTCCCTCCTATTCCTATTTTACTAAGAGGTTTCTTTTATTTTTTTTAATCATGAATGGATGTTGAGGTCAAATATTCTTTCTAAATCTAATGAGATTATATATTAGATGATATGATATGATTAGTATCCTTCATTCTCTCAATGTGGTGAATTACATTCATTGATTTTTTTTTAAAAAAAGTGTTTATTTATTCACTTGGCTGCTCCAGATCTTAGTTGCAGCACACAGAATCTTCAATCTTCATTGTGGTATATGTGAACTCTTAGTTGTAATATACGGGATATAGTTCCCCAAGCAGGGATTGAACCTGGGCCCCCTGCATTGGAAGTCTTAGCCACTGGACCGCCAGGGAAGTCCCTACATTCATTGACTTTTTAATGTAAAGATAACCTTGCATTGCTGAGCTAAACTATACTTGGACATGTTATATTAGTCTTATAATATATTGCAGGATATGTTTACTAAAAGTTAAATATATTTGCATCTATTCCACAGGGGATGTTGGCCTGTAATTTCTTTTCTTATAATTTTTTTTTTGCCTAGTTTTGGTAATAGAGTGATGTTAAACTCATAATATGAAATCAAGTGTTTGCCAGTCCATTTCCCTTGAAAGAGCTGTGTAACACTGGCATTTTTTCTTATGAGTTTGATAGAATTTATAAGTAAAGTCATCTGGGCCTAGACTTTTCTTTGTGAAAGGAAGGATAATTATAAATTCAATTTCTTTAATAACTGTAAAGCTATTCAGATTTTCTGTTTTTTCTTTTGTCAGTTTTGATAGTCTGTTTTCAGTTCTAGAACTTCCATTTGGCTCTTTCTTAAAAATTTTTTAAATTATTTATTTATTTCCATTTGGCTCTTTTTTTTTTTTATAGCTTCCTTTTCTCCGCAGAGATTCCCTAACTCTTCTTACCATACTGCTATATTTTCCTCTTTAAACATATTTATAATAGCTCCTTTAAAGTTCTTGCCTGGTAATCACAACTTCTGGTTATCTTGGGGTTGGTTTCTATCAATTATTTTTGTCTTGATTATGAGTCATGCTTTCCAATTTCTCTGCATAAGTAATAATTCTAAATTTTGCACAGGATATTTTGGATGATAAATTCTGTTTTCTTCTTCCAAAGCATGATGGATTTTGTTCAAATAGCCAGTTAACTTGACTGGCCTCAAACTCCCTGTTCCCACTATGATGGATAGCAACTAAAGTAAGGCTTCCAACTGCTGCTTTTTGCTGGGTCCCTTGAGGTCTCTCTACAAAACATAAAAGTGATTAGTCAAGGATCTGGGTAGAATTTGTAAGCAGATTTTGGTTCCCCCTCCCGAGTGGCTTCTCATTTTCCATGACTATTACTTTTCATTCTGATAATCCTTAATTTTCACCTTTGACTCCTCAAGCCAGTAAGGCTGCAGTTTTCTGCCTGAGTTCTACTGCCTTTCACAGTATGGAACAGGGAGTGTACCTGGGTGGAAAGTCACATAAAGGACATCTCCCCAAGTGCAACTCAACTCTTGAAGACTGACTTCATGGTCCTACTTGCTTTAGATGCTCCCTAGTCCCCCCTCCAGAGTTGTCTGGTATGTTTCTTCCCCAAATTTACACGTCATCCATGGGAGGGTTAATCTGGTACAAGCTTTTTTGCTACTAACAGAGTAGGACTACTCTATTTGCTTTCATGGAGAAATTTGGGGAGATTTAAAGAAATGACACTGTTCACCACTACCATCTTTCCACAATTCCTAGAGGCTTATTTTTGACTGATCAAATTTTATATTCACACTTGTCATATCTTTCTTCTCTCACCTAAGTCTAATGGTTTTACATGTGTATCTAATCAAGTTTTTTAAGAATAAGAAATAAATACTAGCTAAACCAGCTCAAAGAATACATTCAAAACAGAATTTAAGCCCAGAATAAAATGCTTGCGACCTTAAATGTCTTAGGTGGTATGGTCCTATATACCACTCCAATCTCATCTCTAATCATTCTCTGCCTAGTTCATTATCTCCAGCGACACCTTGGCCTTCTTGCTACTCCTCAAATTCCAGAGCATGTGCTGTTCCTGATAGCTCAGTTGGTAAAGAATCCCCCTGCAATGCCGGAGACCCTGGTTCAACTCCTGGGTCAGGAAGATCTGCTGGAGAAGGGATAGGCTCCCCACCCCAGTGTTCTTGGGCTTCCCCGGTGGCTCAGCTGGTAAAGAATCTGCTGCAGTGTGGGAGACCTGGGCTTGATCCCTGGGTTGGGAAAATCCCCTGGAGAAGGGAAAGGCTACACACTCTAGTATTCTTGCCTGGAGAATTCCAGGGACTGTATAGTTCACGAGGTCGCAAAGAGCCGGACACAACTGAACGACTTTCACTTTCTTCTGATCATTCAGGTCTCTGAGCACATTGTATCTTCATAGAGGCCTTTACTGACTATCCTACCTGAAACAGTAAATGCTCTCCCCCACCCGAATGATGTTCTACCATCTTACTCTGCTGATTTTCTTCAAAGCAATAATTACTATCTGAGATTATTCATTTATTTCCTTGTTTATTGTCTGACTCCTCACTAAAAGCTCAGCACCAAGAGGGCAGAATCTTTGTCTGTGTTATTCACCAATGTATCCTTAGTGTCTAGGGCAACTGTCTAGCACAAGTATGTTTAGTAAGTATTTATTAAATGAAGAATAACATGGAAGATGTTGAGGTAAATATAACCCCCCCAATAAACTCATCCAATAATAAAAGAAAATTTGATAATCAAAAATATGTATGCAAAAAGTAAATAGTAATATATAAACTATAAGTTCCCTATATTCTATTTAAAATAAAGCCACAGCCTTTGCACAGCAAAGGAAGCTATCAACAAAACTAAAATTCTGCCTACTTAATGGGAGAAGATATTTGCAAATGATATATCTGATGAGGGGTTAATATCCAAAATATAAAAATAATTCAACTCAACAACAAAACTCAAATAGCCCAATTGAAAAATGGGTAAAGGATCTGAATAGGCATTTTTCCAAAGAAGACATACAGAGACCAACAGGCACATGAAAAGATGCTCAACATCAGTAATCATCATGGAAATGCAAGTCAAAACTACAATGAGACATCACCTACCTGTCACAATGGCTATAATCAAAAAGATAACAAATAATGGGTATTGGCAAGGATGTGGGAAAAAGGGAACCCTTTCCTGCACTGTCGATGCGAATGTAATTGGTGCAGCCACTATGGAAAATACAGAGACTCCTCAAATAATTAAATATAGAACTACCATATGATCCAACAATTCCACTCATGGGTATTTAGCTGAAGAACCCAAAAACACTAATTATAAAAGATATATGCAGGCCTACATCCATTGTGTTTGTATAACTTGATTCTCACATGCAATCTAAAAATATAAATCAGAGGAGAATTATATCAAAGGTAAGGTCTACTTTATATGATTTTATTTCTTAAAGTTATAAATAGTAAAAGAGTACAGATAATACTTATCAACGTCACATATCAGGAAGGCTGGAATTTGAACCTACGCAAGCTGGCTCGATAGCCCAAGTTCTTAAGAACTCTGCCATACTGTTCTTTACTATTTCTAAATTAAAAATTGCTAAGCACTGTGGTCAAGCAGAAATCTATTTGCTATTAAGTTATTTGTTTACAACCCATTATATTTTCTCCAAATTAACAGCTGGAAGAGATACTACTACTAGCTATTATTGTAATAGTACTAAATATTAGAGTAAAGCAGTAACATTATTTAAGAAAATAATAAAACATAATCATCAGTCCTCTATACACTATAAGGAATACTTCAGTAAGATGACATGATTGGCTTTAATGTTTTTAATGCTTTCCTGAGAAAAATTACAGTGTGAAATGGAAATTTTTATTTGTAGGGAAAACAAGAGGTAGAAAGGAAGAGAATTTGGATATTTAGAAGGCAATGTAAAACTGAGTACCTTCAAATTACGTGGAGAGGCTAAGAAAAGGTATATGGAAAATGTAAGAAGGGTTGTGGGAAGAAAAAATAAATGATAGAGAAATGAAAAGAAGTGCTTTGTAATTTTACCTACACCATTGAAAATATATTTCAGTGAGCACCTTTGGTTGCTGTTCAGTTCAGTTCAGTTCAGTCGCTCAGTCGTGTCTGACTCTTTGTGACCCCATGAACTACAGCACGCAAGGCCTCCCTGTCCATCACCAACTCCCGGAGCTTACTTAAACTCATGTCCATTGAGTCGGTGATGCCATCCAGCCATCTCATCCTCTGTCGTCCCCTTCTCCTCCTGCCCCCAATCCCTCCCAGCATCAGGGTCTTTTCAAATGAGTCAGTTCTTCACATCAGGTGGCCAAAGTATTGGAGTTTCAGCTTCAGCATCAGTCCTTCCAATGAACACCCAGGACTGATCTCCTTTAGGATGGACTGGTTGGATCTCCTTGCAGTCCAAGGGACTCTCAAGAGTCTTCTCCAACACCATAGTTCAAAAACATCAATTTTGTGGCACTCAGCTTTCCTCACAGTCCAACTCTTCACATCCATACATGACCATTGGAAAAACCATAGCCTTGACTAGACAGACCTTTGTTGGCAGAGTAACGTCTCTGCTTTTTAATGTGCCGTCTAGGTTCGTCATAACTTTCCTTCCAAGGAGCAAGCATCTTTTAATTTCATGGCTGCAATCACCATCTGGAGTGATTTGGGAGCCCCCAAAATTAAGTCAGCCACTGTTTCCACATCTATTTGCCATGAAGTGATGGAACTGGATGCCATGATCTTAGTTTTCTGAATGTTGAGCTTTAAGCTGACTTTTTCTCTCTCCTCTTTCACTTTCATCAAGAGGCTCTTTATTTCTTCTTCACTTTCTTCCATAAGGGTGGTGTCATCTGCATATCTGAGGTTATTGATATTTCTCCTGGCAATCTTGATTCCAGCCTGTACTTCTTCCAGCCCAGTGTTTCTCATAATGTACTCTGCATATAAGTTAAATAAGCAGGGTGACAATATACAGCCTTGACGTACTCCTTTTCCTATTTGGAACCAGCCTGTTGTTCCATGACCAGTTCTAACTGTTGCTTCCTGACCTGCATACAGGTTTCTCAAGAGGCAGGTCAGGTGGTCTGGTATTCCTATCTTCTTCAGAATTTTCCACAGTTTATTGTGATCCACGCAGTCAAAGGCTTTGGCATAGTCAATAAAGCAGAAATAGATGTTTTTCTGGAACTCTCTTGCTTTTTCAATGATCCAGCGAATGCTGGCAATTTGATCTCTGGTTCCTCTGCCTTTTCTAAAACCAGCTTGAACATCTGGAAGTTCACAGTTCACGTATTGCTGGCTTGGAGAATTTTGAGCATTACTTTACTAGTGTGTGAGACGAGTGCAATTGTGTGGTAGTTTGAGCATTCTTTGGCATTGCTTTTCTTTGGGATTAGAATGAAAACTGACCTTTTCCAGTCCTGTGGCCACTGCTGAGTTTTCCAAATTTGCTGGCATATTGAGTGCAGCACTTTCACAGCATCATCCTTCAGAATGTGAAATAGCTCAACTGGAATTCCATCACCTCCACTAGCTTTGTTTGTAGTGACGCTTCTTAAGACCCACTTGACTTCGCATTCCAGGATGTCTGGCTCTAGATGAGTGATCACATCATCGTGATTATCTGGGTCATGAAAATCTTTTTTGTACAGTTCTTCTGTGTATTCTTGTCACCTCTTCTTAATATCTTCTGCTTCTGTTAGGTCCATACCATTTCTATCCTTCATTGAGCCCATCTTTGCACAAGCTATTAATACCCAAGTTAAAGAAACTTTATGAAGAAATTTTAGTAGAGTCCTTTTGTAACATGAATAATTACACCTACTATTTTTGAGGATTTAAATAAAAATTGAAATCTTATCTTTGTGTTTATAAAATTATGACTAATTTTGACAGCTATGTCTATTTCTAAGCCAAGCATTATAAAAGTCTAGCATAAGTATATATTTCTTTACAAAACAGATGTACAGCTGATAAAATGGAGTTTTAGGAATTTATTCAGGCTTTATGAAATACCTTTTGTTCTCTTTATAACAACATTTTATCACTGAAGAAAATTTGTGCCAAACGGAGAAGCAAAAGGAAAAAATTAGCCATAATTCCATCATTTATGGCTAACAACTTCATATTTTGTTATATTTCATATCTTTGTCTTTTATTTATTAAAATTCTGATCATATGTTTTATAATCTTTTTTCCTCTTTAATACATGTTTCTATGTTATTAAATAGTCTACATATAATTTTTATGGCTGTATATAATCTACTGTACAGATAAACTAAAATTTATTAAAATAATCCATAGTATTAGAAATCTTTAAATATAAATCTTTTGTGCACATACATGATTATTTATTTATATTAAAAGCTTAAGAAACAGACTTTCCAGATATTTATTAATCAACCAGAACATGAGTCAAAAGAAAATATTTAGAATGAGGGAGAGAAAGACAAAATGATGGAGACTATAGAAAAGGTCATTAAAACAAATAGCAGACAAGATGAAAAAGCATAACATGTAATATTAATTGTAGGCCCAAAGTAAAACAGAAAATGGGACAGAAACAATATTTGAACAAATAATATCTGAGAATTTACCAAAATGAATAGAAGGCATTAATCATGGTTTTACAAAAGTACTAAATGTATTCACTAAAATAAAAACAACAGGGACTTCCTAGTGGTCTAGTGGTTAAGAATCTGTCTGCCAATGCAGGGGACACAGGTTTGATCCTTGGTCCAGGAAGATTCCACATGCCATGGGGCAAATGAACCCCTGCGCCACAACTACTGAGCCTGTACATCTAGAGCCCACGAGCAGCAAATACTGAGCCCAAAGACCCTAGAGCCCGTGCTCCACAAGAGAAGCCACCACAGTGAGAAGCCCACCCACCACAACTGCAAAGTAGCCCCACTTACTGCAACTAGAGAAAGTTCACATGCAGCAGGGAAGGCCCAGCATGGCCAAATATAAATAAGGAAATGAGAACAAAGGAAACCATATCTATGCATATTATAATCAAATTGGAAAACAAAGAGAAAAACTCAGGAGGAGATAAAAGATACAGTCTCTTCAAAGGGACAACCATAAGACACAGTAATGCCTAAACTCTTAAGGATACAGAAAGACTGAAATAAAAAGAGTGTAAAAAGATGTACTATGGCAACATTAACCTACAGAAAGCTGGCATTGCTCTATTGGTGCTATATAATAACACAGCTTCAAAATATGTAACACAAAATTGTTAGAGTTAGAAGGCTAAATATGTACATTAAAAACTGAGGTGGAAGATTTTTAACATACTTCTCTCAGTAACTAGTAAGTAGGCAAAAATTCCACAGGGATAAGAAATTTAAACAACATGATTAATAGACATATACGGAGAAATGTACTCAACTGCAGAACGCATGTTCATCTCAAGTGTACATGGAACATTCATAAAAACTGACCCATGTTAGGCCTCATATAGTTTCAGTACATTTCAAAAGATTAAATCCATATGTTGTATATTCTCTGGTGACAGTATAATTGACCTAGAAGTCTTTAACAAAAATACAACTACAAAATGCCTGCACGTTTGGAAATTTTTTTTTTTGGCCCCCCCCCGGAAATTTTTAATATACCTCTAAACCCATGATATTGGAGAAGGAAACGGCAACCCACTCCAGTGTTCTTGCCTGGAGAATTCCAGGGACGGGGGAGCCTGGTGGGCTGTCGTCTATGGGGCCACACAGAGTCAGACACGACTGAAGTGACTTAGCAGCAGCAAACCCATGATAAAATTACAGTGGAAATTAGATGCTTTCCACTAAATAATAATAAAAATATCTGAAATCTAAAACTTGTGGGATTCAGTCAATGCTATGCTCATTATATACATTTATTAAATGTACATAATACTATAGAAAAATTTTATTAGGCTTGACTAAGTTAGATTGCAGTTTTAACACCATTCAAAAAAGTATTTCACAAGGTATTTCTAATGTATCATCATTTCAGGAGTTTTCCTCAAATAATACCACTCTACTGAACTCTACTTTTGGGAAATAAGCATGTCAATCTCAGCGCTTCCATCTGCCATTCACTACAAAAATCCTGAAAATCAATGGTCTAATTTAATGTTCAAGAAGTTAAAGAGAAGAATGGTAAATAAAAATTGAAAAAGTAGAAAGATGAGAGAGTGAACTGTAATGTTAAGGATGGATTTTGGGCGATAATGATATATCATTGTAGCTTCATCAACTGGAACAAATGTACCATTCTGGTGGGGAATGTTGATAATGGAGAAAGCTATGCATGTGTGGGTGCAGTGGGTAAACCTATCCTCCTCTCAATTGTGCTGGGAACCTAAAACTTCTCTAAAAAAAGTAAGGCCTTTAAAAATTAAAGAAAAACACTGTAAATCTTTCAATGTGCAGCTCAATGTTCATAGCAGCATTATTTACAATAGCTAAGATATGGAAGCAACCTAAGGGCTCATCAACAGATGAATGGATAAGGAAGATGAATGAGGTAAGAGGAATTAATCATCTGGATATTCATTTTCTTTGGTTGTACAATGACCACATGTTTTATTTTCCATGTTCTGTGATTTTTAATTTCAATAGTAACCTTCATATAAAGTAAAATTACTTACTCAATTACCTCAATTTTGATTTAGATTAAGGGCTTATAAGAATTAAGAATTTTAGAAAGTACATTTAAACTAATGGCATAAAAAACAATCATTATTGAAAATAAGCATTCATCAGGAAAATATGCCAAATGAGTATTAATCATTATTATTATTTTCTAATTTATTTGGCTAGGCCAGGCCTTTAGTTGTGGCATGTGGGATCTTTTTTTTCAGTTGTGGCATGTGGAATCTTTGGTTGCAGCATATGGAATCTAGTCCCTTGACCAGGGGTTGAACCTAGGCCCCCTGAATTGGGAGCATGGAGTCTTAGCCACTGGACCACGAGGGAAGTCCTGGATATTAATTTCTAGCATAAGCTATAGTAATTAAAGCACTGTGATAATGGTGTAAAGATTTGCAAACAGGTAAATGGAGCAGAATTTTAAAATGTGGGAACAGGCTAATGTGTGTATGAAAACTTGATTTATGACAAAGTTGACCCTGCAGGACAATGAAATGCTAGTCTTTTCCATAAAAGACGCTAAGTCAACAGGGTATCTTTCTATGAGGAAAAAGTGAAACAAACTCCACCTCATACAGGAAAACACTGAATGGATTATAGATATGAATGTAAAAACTAGAAACAGTAAGTTTATGAAGAAAAGCAAAGTAGCATGTTTTAAGCATTAAGTATTCAGAAAAAAAGACTGTTAGGTTGGCTTACATTAAAATTAAGAACTAAGTACATCAAAAAGAGAAAAAAGATCAGTACAACAAAAAACACTATTAAGAGCAAAGAGGAGAAGAGAATGTGAGGACAAAATGTATTAAGAACTCTAAATCAATAAGAAAAAGATAATCGAACAGAAAAATGGGCATTATCACTCAAGAGGCTATCCAAATGTTCAATTAACATTTGAAAAGCTGTTCCTTAATTTCATTTATGAAATGAAAAATGCAAAGTAAACCTTTCAAAAGGACTCAGTGTGAAAGACTGACAACCTAAGTGTAAGCAAGAACGTGAAACAACATAAACTCTGATTATGCTGCTAGTAGTCTGAAACCTGTATGCAGATCTAGAAGCAACAGTTAGAATCTTGTATGGAACAACTGATTGGTTCAAGATCAAAAAAGGCGTACAACAAGTTGCTGTCACCCTGTTTGTTTAATGGTTCAAGATCAAAAAAGGCGTACAACAAGTTGCTGTCACCCTGTTTGTTTAACCTATATGCTGAGCCCCTCATGAGAAATGCCAGGCTTAATGAATTACAAGCTGGAATCCAGATAGGTGGGAGAAATACAACAACCTCAGATATGAGGATGATACCACTCTAATGGCACAAAGTGAAGAGAAACTGAAGAGCCTCTTGATGAGGGTGAAGGATAAGAAGTAAAAGAGCTGGCTTAAGACTAAATATTAAAAAACGAAGATCATGGTATCTGGCCCCATTACTGCATGGCAAATAGAAGGGGAAAAGGTGGAAGTAGTAACTGATTTCCTCTTCTTGAGCTCCAGAATCACTACGGACGGTGACTACAGCCATGATATCAGAAAACAATTGCTTCTTGGTAGGAAATCGATATGTTGAACCTAGACAATGTGTTGAAAAGTAGAAACATTACTCTGCCGACAAAGGTCTGTATAGTCAAGGCTATGATCTTCCCAGTGGTCGTGTATGGTTGTGACAGTTGGACCATAAAGAAGGCAGAACGCCAAACAATTGATGCCTTCGAACTGTAGTGCTGGAGAAGATTCCTGAAAGTCTTGGACAGTAAGGAGATCAAACTAGTCAATCTAAAGGGAGATCATATGAAAAAGACATGTAGAAGGATATTTACAGCACCATTACTTAAAATAGCCCTCAAATGGTAACAATCTAAATGTCCAACAATAGAAGAGATTAAAAAAAATTTGGTATATTTGAACAATGGATTGCTATATAATAATGCAAACAAATTACTGCTATATTATATGCAACAACATGGATAAATCCCACAAATATAATGCTGAATAAAAAAGCCAGATGCAAGAAATGCCAACAATATGAATCTATTTATATTAAGTTCAAAAGAAAGCAAACTTGGTTGCTTTGAGGAGGGCTGAGGGACTGAGGCTTGGGCTCTTGAGTTGCTAGTAATGTTTTATTTCTTCGACTTACATAGTGGTTACACATGCTTAGCTTCTGGTCATTTAATGATCTAAGCACTTTGCTGTACTTAGCTGTATCAGAATTTAAAGTTTAAAAAATACAGTTGGGTTAGAAAAAAAAGGATGCAAAATTAATAGTTAAGGAGAGACAATAATCCTAGCTATATGAAACAAATTACCAGTGTATGGTGCTCATCAGAACTCCCTTTCTTCCTTGGGGGTGGTCCCTAATCTTTCCTTGAGCTCCCTGAAGATAGGCTATATTCATACTTCTATTTATCTACCTATAGCACCATGCACCTAAAACAGTGTTTAAAATTGTTGTTTAGTTGCAAAGTTGTGTCTGACTCTTTTATAATACCATGGACTGTAGCCCAACAGGCTCCTCTGTCCTTGGGATTTCCCAGGCAGGAACACTGGACTGGAGTGGGTTGCCATGCCTTTCTCCAAAGGATCTTTCCTAACCAAGGATTGAACCCAGGTCTCCTGCATTGCAGGCAGATTCTTTTATCATCTGAGCTACTAGGGAAGTCTCAAGAACACTGGAATGGGTTGCCATTTCCTTTTCCAGGGGATCTTCCCAACCCAGGGATCAAACTGGCATCTCCTGCATTGGCAGGTGGATTCTTTACCACTAAGCCACCAGAGAAGCCTGTGTTTACAACAGCTCCTCAATAACTGTTGTAGAATGACTGGAAATTTCCTGTTTAGTCAGTTTGTCCTGAAAAGAAAAAGTGAGTGGGGGAAGGAGTGAGAGGTGGGTGGCACAGGTAGTGTTTTTTAGAGATGCTATTGGGGTCCAGACCTGGCTAAAAATTTACTGCTATCAAACCTAAATTTATTGCTATCAAGGCTAAAAATATTTATTGCTATCAAGTCTATTTATTGCTATACTTTTAAAGTACTATTGTTAAAACCTACACAGTCTCCTAATAACTCAGCATATATATTAATGTAATATGGATTGTTAGAAATGCTGGCTGGATATATTTATTAATTGAAAAACAGAGTTGGTATCTATTCTGGATTTCTTAATAGTTAGCCTTTGTTGTATTATAAAATGTTTGGTTGTTTTATTAGCCTGGCTTTTCTTCTCCCAGTTTTTTATTAGATGGGAGAATTATGGAAAAGAGAAAAACAGTATAAAGGCGTGTGTGGCACATGTTTAACTCTTTTACTACATATTTACATATATCTATAGATAGATGTATAAATATGGGCTTGGGTAAAGACTGGCTAGGTAATGATGGTGGAGAGTTGGTTCAAGGAAAAGGCAGAGATTTCCTGAGTGCTATACAGTTTGGTGAGAAGGGAAATTGGCAGAGAACTGAAATTCCATTGTACTAAAGAAAACTGTTCTTATAGTCATATAATCATTCCACAAATATTTACTGAATTCCTTAAATTTGCAAAATATTGCTCTAGTTACTGGCAATACAATAATGAACAAATCAGATAAGAGCCCTGCGGTCAGAGAGCTTCCTTTCTAATGTGAGGACAAACATTATATTAAGCAAAATACATAATTATTTCATGACAACTGTGATGAGTGCAGCTGAATACATGTGCTACTGAAGTGTTTGAAGAATGAGAATATAAAATTAGGAGATCAAAAGGGAAGGATGTTTGAACAGATTTTTGAAGTAAAAGGATTTAATTGGTGATGATGGGGAATGGCAGGGGCATAATTCCAGGGCATTATATGAAATAATTCAGAAAAGACTTGGTAGGAAAGAATATAGTATGTTCAAAAACGGAAAAGATCAGCATGATTGGTGCACAGTGAGCAACAAAGACCATGGACTGGAGCAGGACTGCTGTCGCAAGCAGGGGCAAAAAGCATGCAGGGACTTTGTTAATAATTTTATTCTCCACCTTAATAACTGCTGGATGTCATTAAAGGGTCTTAAGCACCCACCCCATGTAGGAAGCAGGTTGGTATTGCAGAAAGTTTCTGTCTGGTGATTGGACCTAGAGAAAAGATTATAGGCAATTAACCTGAGGAAATTAACCTTGGATTGGCTTCCTTGTGCATAAATTGTGAATCTAGACTATATGATCACTTAGGTTTTCTTCAGCTCTAAAATTCAAGAATACCTCTGTATATTCAAAACCAGAATGTCAGTTACAGGTCTGCTGACTTCTTGGTGAACCCTTCCTATCTCTAAAACTGAACACCTTTTAGATCCAATGAAGAGTCATAAGTTAATCTATGTTACAGTGATAGGGCTGAAGTCTGACTAACTCAAAGAAGGCTGAGAAGTTGGGAAGTTGGGAAGAAGGCAGTAACGACCAGATGCAAAATAAGTGTAATCAATCTTATGAGTACCGAGAAAGTAGGCAGAAGAGAGCAGGATAGGAGAATTCAGCTCACTGGAACGATTTAATTTAAAGGCAACTAGTCAAGAGGAAGTTTAGGAGGGGGAAGGGATGTCCATCAGCAAAGCCCTATTTTCATCAGCATCTTGCATTCCCAGTCCCCCACCATTTTGACGGTATAATTGATAATTCTTGCAGCTTATCATACAATGATACGCTATGCACAAAGTTTAAAGTACCTCATTTCTTGAGATTTACTCAAATTAAATCCTTTGTATTTAAAAACTCAGGAGCAGAGAATGAAGGCTTCTCTATAACGTGAAGGAAAAGAAAGAGTGTGCGTGTGTGTTTTGGGGAACAGGAGGTAGAAGAAACTATAATTCCAGAGTGTTAATGCTAAATAGGCTCTTGGAGATCACTGATTAACAAAAACCTTCGTGCTGAGGTGACTTTCCCAAGATGACACTAAGTGAAGGAGCCTAGCCACAGACCGGGGTCCTTGCGAGACCCTCGGGGGACTCTTCGGGTGGCCCTTTATCTGTGAAGCCGAAAGCCCTCTTGGCGGGCCAGAGGAAAGTACAGGAGGTTGGCCCTGGGGTAGCCTGGGGCTGCCTGACTGCCTGGGGCTTTCCTCCCTTCCTCGGCCGTCCGCTCCGTCTCCTCTTCTTTCCCCTTAGGTTTCAGCAGGGAGGCCACCGGGTGCAAGACGGACACGGCGCCCGCCACGGGTCTCAGGCGCTCGGAGAAGCGCAGATTCTTCTGGATAACCGAAGAGACATCAAAACAGACGGGAGCGAAGTGTTCGGAGCAGATGACGGAGCTGTCACTACAACGGTACCAGTTGGCCGGCGGCCCCGCACGAAGCTGTCCACAGCAGCCGCACGGCCCCGCCCTTTGGGAAAGCGAAACAGCAACTTCCCGGACTTGGTGGTGTTGCCGCAGCGGATGGGCACGGCAGCGGCCTCGGGGCTGGGGACTGGGAGCTGGGAACCGGCACCCTCAGCACGACCTCGCACTCCCAGCGCCCTCACCTGCCGACTCCGTCTCTGCTGCATCTTCTTTGGCCGCGAGAAAGTGCCAAACTGCGGCCCCTACCTTGGAGAGTACCCGGCTGTTGGAGGTCCTCCTCCTTCCAGCAGTCTTCCCCTGAGAGCAGGCAAGGGGATACAAATTTCGCGCGGGCCCAGCTGAGGTGGGCAGTAAAGAGGGACGGACCGGAAGTGGTGGTTGTCATAGCTACCGAGGTGGCCGGCCTCTTCCTCGTTTTATTCTCCTCTCCACCTTAACGCTCTGTTTTTTCTGAAACCAGGAAACTAGAACGAGGAAATGCTGACATTTTGGGCCCCTCAAATATAACCAGAGGCTCTAACGAGTGTACTGACCAGTGGATTTGGGGGAGGACCAGACCGGAAATGACGGTTTCCATGGTAACTCCTGAGCGGGTTGCCTAGGAGATGACCCCTTTCGGTCTCTGAATCTGTGCTGTAGCGTCATTTCTAAGGCAGATCTAACTGATCTTCTTGGACTGTCTCCTGCCATGATTCCCGGGAAATACCGCTCTGTTTCTGGCCGGGCTGCAAGCAACGTAGGTTGGGTTTCCTACTTTCTCTTTATTTCCACTCGTACCGTCATTTCTGACTGGCGTCTTTGTCCTAGGTGATGAGCTGTATTGAGACCAGGACCGCTCAGTCTACTCAAGCTATTGTCTGACCGAGGCTTGAGGTTCCTGGACTGGACCAAGGCACTTGGAGGGTATTTAACATTGTGTGATGGGTATTTAAAGTCTTGTCCAGGATCTGCGCTTCCCAGAAGGTGGAGCTGGTCTGCTGTGAAAGGCTAAGCTTCATTTAAATTCCTTTAACTGGTCAATTCCTTTTTTTTTTTTTTTTAATTAATAAAATACTAACAGGCACCCCACCTCCTTTACCTGTTTCACTGAGATATTTACTTAGACCTCAAATGGCAGGTGACGAAGGCCTGAGGTGCTAAGTAGAGGGTTAAATTGCAGACATTTTGGAAGATAAATCACAGTGAAACCTTTTAATTATTAGTTGTAATTTTATTGTTTTCAGCAAATATCCAGAACATGATAATTTACCAGAAACAAACAAAGTGAGCATTCTGTTTCATTCAAATTTTTTTGGTTATATCTTTATGTACTGTTTTGGGGAGGAGTGTGTGTGTGTATAAGTTAAGAGCATATTTTATGGTTTAATTTTTACATTGTAGGTGAACTGTGGGCTTCATCTGGTTATTCAAACATCATCGCTTCCTGAAAAAAACAAAGTAAGATTCAAGTAGATTTGTATTTAGATTGAATATCAATTGTTTTATATTCTGCACAAATAGCATGATTTAAAAAGCAGAGTCTAAACTGGAAAATATAAGTATATTTACTTTGGTCTCTACTTTGAAGCTAATTTTTATTTTTTGCCTACACAAATCCAACTAGTAGTTACCAAAGAGAGGGAAGGGGGAGGGACAAATTAGGGGTATAGGATTAAGTGATAAAAAATATTGTGTATAAAATAGATAAGCAAGAAGGATATATTGTATATCTCAGAGAATTATAACCATTATTTTGTAATAACTTTTAATGGAGTATAATTTATAAAAGTACTGAATCACAACATCCTGTATCTGAAGCTAATATAGTATTATAAATCAACTGTACATCAATTTAAAAAAATAAAAGCAAAACCGAAAAAACCTCACTTCCTTTACAAACTGAATCTTATTTCATCAATTGAAAGAGGTAAGATGGGGTTTTTTTTTCTTTTTTGATATTTAAGCATTTCTTAAATCAGGATCCTTCTTAAAACTGATGGCAGATCATATTAATATTTTAATCGGGAAAGTTTTTCTTTCTTAGTAGTGGGTAAAATGATGGCATGTTTTACTACTGATGGACTCTTACATTGGATAAAATGTGATAATTTGGGGGCCCATATCTAACATTCCAGAAAAAATTGATTAGCAGTGGAAATTTATTAGCCCTAATGAGATTTAGAAATTAAGATTTGAACATTCTTTTCCACAAACAATTTGCCCATATTCTCCCTGGCATTTCCTTAGTTTCTGGCTTTTGATTTGATCTTTGAGATACACATGTTTTCTTACCCTCATGTCACCTGAGCACTCAGATATACTCACCCATCTCCCACACAACTATGTCTCAAGACACAACACAAATTTTTCTTCTTTGACCAAGTTGGACACCTTCAACTGGCACAATTCAAGTTTTTTCTAAAAAGTTTTAAAATAGATGTTACTGGAGGAATTCTTAAATGAAGGACAAAGAAGATGTGGTATATATATAGAATGGAATATTACTCAGTCATAAAAAAGAATGAAATAATGGCATTTGCAGCAACATGGATGGACTTAGACATTGTCATACTGAGTGAAGTAAGTCAGACAGAGCAGGACAGATATCATATGATATCACTTAAATCTAGAATCTAAAAAGGTACAAATAAATTTATAAAACATTCTCTGAATGTTGTGTCAAATGTTTTTTAGGTTGAATTCAAGCTAAATAGAGAAACGCCATCATTCCCTGGTCGACTCTTACAACATGACCTTGAAAGAAACTACTCAAGTAGACAAGGTATTGTCAGAGAATAGAGATCAGATATGATTTTTCATCTTTAATATTGTTTAATAATGTTGAATTTCTGGATCCAAATAGACTTCAATTAAAGATGACAGTATTCATTGGTTACCAAATACACTGGGCATTTGTTTAAATCAGAATTGATTTTATGTAGACAACATAGTAGGTTTTTTCTAATATAGGAAAAACTGTCATATTTTAGTTTGGAGTGGGCTATACACAAGAGAATTAGAAAGAAGCTTCCAAATAATGTCTTAGAATTAGGAAAAATAGCTAATTAGTGAGGGTAAGACTATGGGAACACAGATATTTAGTAAGTAAGGACACAGTGGAAAGAATGGAAAGTCAGGAGTAGAAAAGAAGCTATCTCTTTCCCTTACTAACACACATAATTATAGAATTATATCAAAGGGCTTTGACATTTGTGTGGCATCATGCAAGATCTTATTAGGAATGCAGATTCTTAGTGCTTCCCTCATCCCCTTCCCCATTCTGACTTTGTAGGTCTTGGGTGGGATTTGGAAAAGTGTGGTTTAATAACTTCTCAAGAGATTCTGATGGATGTGGTTTGTGGACTACCCTTTGAAAAACAGCCTCATATGATCTGGTTATATTTCTGAAATGTATTGTTCAATTCAAGGAGAAATCTTCTTTAGAACTTTTGAGTTGTTACTTAGTTGTCAACAATTGTTAGCTGTCTGTAATGTACTAGTCTTAAGTACTGCAAAATACTTACATACGGTACTGTCCTCATCTAGGAGTTATTGCATGAGAAGGATAATCGGTATAGGCCTCTCTAGATTGTTCATCTTACATGAACATGTGGCAATTTTCAATATTAGCTTTCTTTTTTTGTTTTGTAATTTCTGGACTTTCCTCTTGGGCCCAGCTAATCTGACATCACTTTTCTGTTTCCTATATCTTGAATTCTTCTCTTGGTCAATTGCTGGACATGACATCAGCCTAACCACTGTTCCATAGTGCAGAGAACATCTGTCTTCCCTTCTTTGGTTCAGTTCAGTACATATCCATTGAGTATGTTCTGTGTGCCAGACACTGTATTAGGCACAGAGCTATAGATGTGAACCTGAAAATTTTCAAATAGAATTTTCTTGTGTTTACATTGTGAGCTTCCTTTACATTTTTGATAATAACTCTTAAATTTGTTTTCTGAATCATGAGCCAAACTTAAATACTTTCCCCAAGGTATTCTTGAGTTAGAGGATGAAGTTGGTAGACAGATTTGTGTATATCTGGCTGAATAAATTTATTTAAGTGTTTAAGTATTTCTAGATATTTGCTAATGAGGAAATAGTATAGAGGCACTGAATTTTGTGAACCTGAAAGATGGATAAAATCCTATACATAAATAATGACCCATAAAATACAAATTAATTCCTTAGGGAAAAATAAACCTATTTTTTTCATTAAAAGATTTTATTCAAAAGCATTCTCTCTAAAATTTGTACCTGATTGTTTCCAAATGTGCCTCCTTCCTAGTTCCAGGCAGTTTTATGCAAAGAAGGCCTCACAGTGTGTAGCTGTATTCTTGACTTCTATACTCACTGTTCTTCCTCCAAAGGCACAAAACTTTGGAAAAATTTTAAGTAGCCATTTATCAGGAAAAATGAGGGAATCTCTATCTAATAAACTGAATTCTGATACTGAATGATTGTAATTAATTTTACTTCCTTTCATATTTTTATGTTTTTCAAAATTAATTATGGTTTTCAAAATTGAACATATGCCATAAATTAACCAGTGGTACTCTCAGCCCAAAGTAAAGATACTCTTTGTTTTAGTTAGGCTACTTGGTCTTAAACTTGGTATATGATTTCTTTTAGGCTTTTTATATTAATGTTAAGAGTTAAGCCCTGTATCCTTGAAGTTTTATGTCAGCCAGGGACTACTATACAGTAAAATCTCAGTTCCAGGCCTGAATTAATTAAATCCCTTGAATAAGAATGCCAAAATATGTATATAGAGAGGAAGAGGTAGTGCTTAACTCTTAACATCATGATGAATCATGAAAAATACAAAATCAGGATTTTGATTACCAACACGGTCAAAGATACGGCTGAGTGGACAAGCATATGAACATTTACTGTATTATCCATCTATCCAGCCAACCATCTGTCCATCCCCCTGCCCATCTCTCCGTCTATCCATCCACTCACCCATCCATCTCATCTACCCCTCCATCCATCATATGTCTAGGGTGTGGTGTAGTAAAAACTCTTACCAAATGTATACCATTATGCCTTTAAACACTTTGGGATTCTAATTATGAAAGAATTCATTCAGAATTTTTAAACTAAAATGCAAGAGTTTCTGATGTTCTTTTTTAACAGAAATAACATTCACAAAATAGATTTCTGACTAACTCTCAATAAATTGGAAAATCAGTTAATTTAATGATTGCCTACTGAATTTAGATTCTGCAAAGAATATAAAGAATATAAAATGAGCTCCATTTCTCCAGGAGCCTATAAATTTAATTAGGAAGACAAAAGCTACTATTTGGTACATTAAATAGTGATATATGAAATTACCAATAACAGAAAATGTTTCAATTAAAATTTTGCTTTAAAGCAGGATGAAACAGTTCACATATATGTATGTATGGGTATTTGATACATACCTCTACTCTATGTATATGTGTGTGGGTATTTATTGTGGATGTTTCGATTACAGATCACTCTGGTCCCCAGTTGTTTAGAGGGCCTTGTTTGTGGATTTTAAGGCCTTTCTATCTCATCATTCTCGTATTCTGCTATTTATTGTAAGATGTATGTCATACTGATCATGATAGTAAGCTCATCATGCAGATCATGATTTTGACTTCTGTGTATAATAAGAGGTGGAAAGAGTGAGGATGAAATTCCTTTATTAACTGACTGTAAGTGAAATTTACTCCTTGATTATTGTCTCCACATCCCAAGTCTTATTAAATTTAAATTTGCTTTCTAAATTGAGCACTGGCTTGAAGCCTTAACAAAGTAATTTAAAAACCTAACTCTGACACTAACAAGGAAAATCAAGGTTGTTTATTGTTTGGAATTTTTCCTTTATTATTTTTAGCTGACCAGTTAATCCTTAATCAGTTAATCCTTACTCGAGTTTTTGTTTTTTTAACTATTCAGTTTTTGATTTCCAAATCAGTTTACTGACTTATGGTTGCTTGGGTATTTTGCTAGCAACTGGTCATGTCACAAGACCAGTTCATTTATGGACATGATCTTTGTTCTGAATGCTTGTGCTCTAGAACATCATTATCAATTATCTTGATATTTCATGATATTCAGAAGAGTGGGGGGTGTGAACACTAGTATTTTGTTCAAGAAGCCAGGCATGTGCACTTTGATATATATCTTGCATACCTGGAGATGTTAGCAAATATCATTGCTTTACAGCTCTTTAATATGATATGTATGGAACTTGATTTTAAGATGGCCTCCCAAAGAATGATAGCTTCCTATATTTAGGTTCATCTTTTGGTCTTATCAGTCAGTTTAAGCAGTAGAATTCTGTGGCACTTTAGGTTCCGTTTTATTGCTTTTTGCTTCCATCCACATCAGTTGCTGCTTTCAGGAAATTTTCTCTTGGTAGAAGAAAATAGTCAGTTTCTTCTGGTGTTCAAATTGGTATTTTTGACCCATTGCTCAAGTCTTACTTCATTTCTGGAGCTTCTCAGCATCTTTTATTAACTATTCTACATTCTTCTAGGTCTTTAGAATATATCTTAATATCCACCTCCACTGAAACCCATCTCTGATCTTCTTTAAGTGAAAAATAACCAGACACATTTATGTGTGAATATATAAATAGGTATTGTTTTTTTATTCTGCATTTTGTGCCTGTGTTCTGTACAGTTTATTACTTTCATATGCCCACTAGATTGAAAGCTACTTAATGGCAGGGACAACATCAAACCAACAGCTTATAAGCCTCATAGGGGTGTCAAATACCTGTTAGACCCTAACTAAAAACCTCACTGCAAATGTGCAAGATTTATTGACATCCACTTTGGTCTCTGGAATGTTCTCTACCAATAGTAGCTGAACATACAAAGAAAAAAGGATGATTCGAGGTTTACATTTGCTATCCAAAACTACTTTCTCTATATTTCTCTAAAGTCATGTACTGTGTAGCTTTGTGATAAATTTTTTGATATTTTGAAGGAGATGGAAGAGTAATAAGTCCTTCGCTTCATAATAAATCATCCTGCATCTCATCCACAACAAATGTGACAGAACTATGTGGGCTGGAAATGAAAACTGCCACGAGCTCCTTATCAGCATTTGGAGATTCTTCCATTCAGACACCTTCAAAGTCCAGAATCCGGCAGGGCTGTCATAGTGCTGGCCCAAATGTATCTGGTAATGAGGGACTATCATCTCAGTTATAAGAGAGTTAAAATAAAGTATTAGGAGTCAGGATTATAAGGGATAAATGTAGCACTAGAGTAGTCCTGTACTATCAACCAATCTACAAGGCAAGGGAAAAATTATTTGGTATGTACAGAACAGATAGTTTAGACCTGAGGAGGAAAACAAGCTGAACTTTAGTTTCAAATACAGAGAGCTATGGAAGCTGTATTTTCTAGAAAGGATATTGATAGGTGCCAAAGTTCTCCAAATATGAGGTGATTTTAGTTTCAAGATCTGAAAGATTTTTCTTATTCAAATAATTTGTATATTATTTTTAATAGGTGATCATATTAATTTGGTGAGCTCATCAATGCCTTCATTTCCCATTCTCCAACGTTCTTCTGAAGAGAAAATTCTTTACTCAGACAGGTTGACCCTAGAAAGGTGAGGACAACTTATTTAATTTTTTTGACTAGATAATATGTAGACATAGTACAAGATTTGAAAGGTACAAAAGTCTCTCTTCCTCCCCCTTGTTTTTCAGCCATTTAGTTCTCCTACCTAGGTATAATCACTGTTGCCAGTTTTAAATTTATCCTTCCAGGAGTATGCAGAGAAATTTTATATCTATGTAATGTAAAGGAGCTTGACTATACTCTAGAAGAGTACTATAGAGGTTCTAAAGTATGACATTGATAAAAATGGGTTTTAGGATAGGAAAAAAACTTCAAAATATACTCCTCCAATAGGTTTCTCAGCACTATTCAGTTGCGTTCCCTTTTACCTAATTGACCTCACCTGCTCCTAGTCTGGCCTTCACTCACCCTGCTACTGCATACTTGCTCCCTGAATACACCGAGAGTGCTTAAACCTCGGGGGTTTTGCATTTGCTGTTCCCTCTGCCTGGAATGCTATTTCACCACGTGTTAGGCTCACTTTCTTACCTCCATCAGATCTTTGCTCCAATGTCACCACCTAGGGATAGCCTTCCCTGCCCCAGCTCTCCAAAGCAGCAACTCCTTCAACTCTGACAGTTCCAGCACCTTTCTCTGCTTTTTCTTCTCAGCACTTATCACCCTCTCACATATTAAATATTTAACTTAGCACATTTATTGTCATTTATTGTTTGTCTCCTCCGAGTAGAATGTAAACTCCACAGACATGGGGAGTTTTGTTCAGTTCTGTATCCCCAGCATCTAAAACAAAACCCTGGACAAAATAAACCCTTAACAAATTTTGAATGAATAAGTGTGTTTAGGACTCAATCCCTATCTTTAAATCTAGCAAAGTATCTGCAGTAGAATAGTGGATGAAGGATTTCAACCTTATCTTAGCATTGTAACCAGCAGAGAAACCTTCTCAGCAGTACATATCTAACAGCAAGGGGTTAAGCAAACTTTCTAGCTGAGCAATGCCTGAGCAGTATATCAGTGGGTTAATAGCAAGCACATTTCTCTGGTTATGTGACATGGTTCCTTGAATCATCTCAACCTCTCCCACAGAAGGCAATTACACTGCGTGTTTTCTGATGGTTAACTTTATATGAAATAATTAATACTGGAGTTTTTTTTAATACTATGAGAGCTAGATTTAATTTTAATAACTACCCTTGCCAAACTATATCAGTTTTTATATGAGTGACTTACAATTAGATCTAGAATGCTTGGTTCATGAAGTCAAGAAGTGGTTCTGTTTTTCTTCTTCTCACAGCGTGGGCATACAAAGATACTACTATTAATATTTTTGAGACAAGGCAGGCTGCTGAATCAGAACCTTACTAACTTTAAACATGTTTTCTAGGCAGAAGCTGACCGTGTGTCCTATTATTGACGGGGAAGAGCACCTTCGTCTCCTGAACTTTCAGCACAATTCTATAACTCAGATCCAGAATATCTCCAATCTCCAGAGGCTAATATTCTTGGATCTATATGATAATCAGATTGAAGAAATTAGTGGACTTTCTACTCTGAGATCCCTCCGTGTGCTTCTGTTGGGGAAAAACAGGTAATCGTTATAGATCAGTCATTGTTTGTTATACTTAGGACTAACGTTGAGTCCTCCTGTGGTCTCTAGATGGCAACTCAACATTGAATAATACTTAAGAACCTAACAGAATAATGTTTTTGAAAGACTGTTTGATTGGATTAAGATTCGTTTATAATTTGCTTTATGAGTTTCATATTGACAGTTATTCAAACCAAACAACATTTATTGAACGTGAAAGTCACTCAGCCATGTCTGACTCTTTGCCACCCCATGGACTATACCGTCCATGGAATTCTCCAGGCCAGAATACCGAAGTGGGTAGCCTTTCCCTTCTCCAGGGCATCTTCTCAACCCAGGGGTTGAACCCAGGTCTCCCGCATTGCAGGTGGACTCTTTACCGTCTGAGCCACCAGGGAAGCCCAAGTTGTGTCCGACTCTTTGTGACCCCACGGACTGTACCCACCAGGCTTCTCTGGTCAAGGGATTCTCCAGGAAAGTATACTGGAGTGGGTTGTCATGCCCTCCTCTAGGGTATCTTCCCAACCCAGGGATCAAACCCATGTCTCTTATGTCTCATGCGTTGGCATGCGGCTTCTTTACCACTAGCGCCACCTGGGAAGCCCATAGCATTTATTAAGTATTATTTCCATTGCTTTACAGAGCCATATCATATGTGGGAGTAAATAACAGATTTTGGCCTTTATGTTTTATTAGGCTATATTTTAAATATGTGTATTCACATTAAGCTTATGTGTTTCACTTGTGATTCTTCTCAGTGCTTAACTAAGGGTGGGCATTTGATACTTTGTGACTGTCAAATTATAGTCGGCTATCTGATTCCAGTTTTTCATCCACAGATTCAACTGAGTATCGAAAAACACTTGAAAAAAATATTCCAGAAAGTTCCAGAAAGTAAATCTTGAATTTACTGTGTTCCTGGAGACTATTTATATAGCATTCACATTGTAGTACATGTTATGAGTAGTCTAGAGGTGATTTAAAGTCTACATATACTCTGCCATTTCACATAAGGGATTTAAACACTTGCAGATTTTGATAATGATCCCACCAAAAAAAGATACCCCATGTCCAAGGGCAAAGGAGAAGCCCCAGCAAGACGGTTCAGTTCAGTTCAGTTAAGTCACTCAGTTGTGTCCGACTCTTTGCGACCCCCGTGGACTGCAGCATGCAAGGCATCCCCATTACCAACTCCCGGAGTTTACTGAAACTCATGTCCATCGAGTCAGTGATGGCATCCAACCATCTCATCCTTTGTCATCCCCTTCTTCTCCTGCCTTCAGTCTTTCCCAGCATCAGGATCTTTTCAAATGAGTCAGTTCTTTGCATCAGGTGGCCAAAGTACAGGAGTTTCAGCTTCATCATCAGTCCTTCCAATGAATATACAGGACTGATTTCCTTTAGGATGGACTGGTTGGATCTCCTTGCAGTTCAAGGGACTCTCAAGAGTCTTCTCAAACACCACAATTCAAAAGCATCAATTCTTCAGTGCTCAGCTTTCTTTATAGTCCAAATCTCACATCCATACATGACTATTGGAAAAACCATAGCTTTGACTAGATGGACCTTTGTTGGCAAAGTAATGTCTCTGCTTTTTAATATGCTGTCTAGGTTGGTCATAACTTTTCTTCCAAGGAGCAAGTGTCTTTTAATTTCCTGGGTGCAGTCACCATCTGCAGTGATTTCGGAGCCCAAGAAAATAAAGTCTGCCACTGTTTCCACTGTTTCCCCATCTGTTTGCCATGAAGTGGTGGGACCAGATATCTTAGTTTTCTGAATGTGAGTTTTAAGCCAGCTTTTTTGCTCTCTTCTTTCACCTTCATCAAGAGGCTCTTTAGTTCTTTGCTTTCTACCATAACAGTGGTGTCTGCCATAAGCAAGATGGTAGGAGGGGTGAAATTGCATTTAGAATCAAACCCCTTACCCTCCAGACATGTTCAGAGGGCTCAAACAAACTTTGTGTGTACCAGGACTTAGAGATCCCACAGAGACTGAGCCAGAACTGTGTTTGAGTGTCTCCTGCAGGGTATGGGTCAGCAGTGGACTGCTGCAGGGGCAGGGCCTCTGGGTGCCGCAGACCTGGGTAAGGCATAAGCCCTCTTGGAGGAAGTTGCCATTTATCCCACCATAGAGCCACCAGAACTTACACAGGACTGGGAAACAGACTCTTGGAGGGCACAAACAGAACCTTGTATGCACCAGGACCCAGGAGAAAGGAGCAGTGACTCCACAAGAAACTGCCCCAGACTTGCCCGTGAGTGTCCAGGAGTCTCTGGCAGAGGCGTGGGTCGGCGGTGGCCTGCTGCCGGGTCGGGGGTACTGAGTGTGGCAGTGCGTGCACGGGACCTTTTGAAGGAGGTCACCACTATCTTCATTACCTCCACCCAGGGAGGGAACACACAGAAAATCCATCAACAGAAAATTGGATTAAAGATTTACTGAGCATGGTCCTGCCCATCAGAATAAGACCCAGTTTACCCCTCAGTCAGTCTCTCCCATCAGGAAGCTTCCCTAAGCCTCTTATCCTTATCTGTCAGAGGGCATACAGAATGAAAACCAAAATCACAGAAAACTAACCAGTCTAATTACATGGACCACAGCCTTGTCTAATTCAGTGAAACTATGAACCATGCTGTGTAGGGCCACCCAGACGGACGAGTCGTGATGGAGAGTTCTGACAAAACGTGGCCCACTGGAGAAGGGAATGGCAAACCACTTCAGTATTCTTGCCTTGAGAACCCCATGAACAGTATGAAAAGGCAAAACGATAGGACACTGAAAGATGAACTCCCCAGGTCGGTAGGTGCCCAATATGCTACAGAAGTGGAGAAATAACTCCAGAAAGAATGAAGAGACAGAGCCAAAGCAAAAATAATACCTGTTGGTAGTTGTGACTGGTGATGGAAGTAAAGTCTGATGCTGTAAAGAGCCATATTACATAGGAACCTGGAATGTTAGGTCCATGAATCAAGGCAAATTGGAAGTGGTCAAACAGCAGATGGCAAGAGTAAGCACTGACATTTTAGGCATCAGTGAACTAAAATGGACTGGAATGGGTGAATTTAATTCAGATGACCATTATATCTATTACTGTGGGCAAGAATCCCTTAGAAGAAATGGAATAGCCCTCATAGTAAATAAAAGGGTCCAAAATGCAGTAGTTGGGTGCAATCTCAAAACAACAGAATGATCTCTATTTGTTTCCAAGGCAAACCTTTCAATATCACAGTAATCCAAGTCTATGCCCTGACTAGTAATCCTGAAGAAGCTGAAGTTGAATGGTTCTATGAAGACCTACAAGACCTTCTAGAACTAACACCCCAAAAATATGTCCTTTTCATTATAGGGGACTGGAATGCAAAAGTAGGAGGTCAAGAGATACCTGGAGTAACAGGCAAATTTGGCCTTGGAGTACAAAATGAAGCAGGGCAAAGGCTAACAGAGTTTTGCCAAGAGAACACACTGGTCATAGCAAACACCCTCTTCCAACAACACAAGAGAAGACTCTGCACATGGACATCACCAGATGTCAACATTGAAATCAGATTGATTACATTCATTGCAGCCAAAGATGGAGAAGCTCTATACAGTCGGCGAAAACAAGACCGGGAGCTGACTGTGGCTCAGATCATGAACTCCTTACTGCCAAATTCAGACTTAATTTGAAGAAAATAGGAAAACCACTAGACCATTCAGGTATGACCTAAATCAAATCCCTTACAATTATACAGTGGAAGTGAAAAATAGATTCAAGGGATTAGATCTGATAGAGTGCCTAAAGAACTATGGATGGAGGTTCGTGACATTATACAAGAGGCAGTGATCAAGACCATTCCCAAGAAAAAGAAATGTAAAAAGACAAAATAGTTGTCTGAGGAGGCCTTGCAAATAGCTGAAAAAAGAAGAGAAGCTAAAGACAAAGGAGAAAGGGAAAGATAGACCCATTTGAATGTAGAGTTCCAAAGAATAGCAAGGAGAGATAAGAAAGCTTTCCTCAGTGATCAATGCAAAGAAATAGAGGAAAACAGCTTTTACGTCCGCGCGTAAGGGGGGGGTGCGTGTGAGGTCATCGCGCGGGCGGGCGGGCGGGGTCAGGCGATTTGAACGAGACGAAGACGGAACCGGAGCCGGAAGATGGCAGTGAACGTGTACTCAACGTCGGTCACCAGCGATAACCTCAGTCGACATGACATGCTGGCCTGGATCAATGAGTCTCTGCAGTTGAATCTGACAAAGATTGAACAGTTGTGCTCAGGGGCTGCCTATTGTCAGTTTATGGACATGTTGTTCCCTGGCTCCATTGCCTTGAAGAAAGTGAAATTCCAAGCTAAGCTAGAACATGAATACATCCAGAACTTCAAAATACTACAAGCAGGTTTTAAGAGGATGGGTGTTGACAAAATAATTCCTGTGGACAAATTAGTAAAAGGAAAGTTTCAGGGCAATTTTGAATTCGTTCAGTGGTTCAAGAAGTTTTTTGATGCAAACTATGATGGAAAAGAGTATGACCCTGTAGCTGCCAGACAAGGTCAAGAAACTGCAGTGGCCCCCTCCCTCGTTGCTCCTGCTCTGAACAAACCGAAGAAACCTCTCAGCTCTAGCAGTGCAGCTCCACAGAGGCCCATTGCAACACACAGAACTACTGCAACCCCTAAGGCTGGCCCGGGTGTGGTGCGGAAGAATCCTGGTGTAGGGAATGGAGATGACGAAGCAGCTGAGTTGATGCAGCAGGTCAACGTATTGAAGCTTACTGTTGAAGACTTGGAGAAGGAGAGAGACTTCTATTTTGGAAAGCTGAGGAACATTGAGTTGATTTGCCAGGAGAACGAGGGGGAGAACAACCCTGTGCTGCAGAGGATCGTGGACATTCTCTACGCCACAGACGAAGGCTTCGTGATACCTGATGAAGGGGGCCCACAGGAGGAACAGGAAGAGTATTAATAGCCTGGACCAGCCGAGCAACATCTGAATTCTTCACTCCAAATCATGTGCTTAACTGTAAAATACTCCCTTTTGTTATTCTTAGAGGACTCACTGGTTTCTTTTCATAAGCAAAAAGTACCTCTTCTAAAAGTGCACTTTGCAGAAGTTTCACTCCTTTTCCAATAAGTTTTGAGTTAGGAGCGTTTACCTTGTAGCAGAGCAGTATTAACATCTAGTTGGTTCACCCAGGGAACAAAGAGGCTGACCATGGGGCTCACTTTGTGGATGCTGGTAGCACTGATAGCTGGAGAAGGTGGAGACCTCAGTAGAGAAATGTAAAGACTGATTTGAATTTTAAGTTAATGTGAAATCTTGGCAGAGAACGTTTTAATAAATAAATGCCTTAAGAGTATTTAAAAAAAAAAAAAAGAAAGAAATAGAGGAAAACAATAGAATGGGAAAGACTAAAGATCTCTTCAAGAAAATTAGAGACACCAAGGGAACATTTCATGCAAAGATGGGCACAATAAAGGACAAAAATGGTATGGAACTAACAGAAGCAGAAGATATTAAGAAGGGGTGGCAAGAATACACAGAAGAACTATACAAAAAAGATCTTAATGACCCAGATAACCACAATGGTGTGATCACTCATCTAGAGCCAGACATCCTAGAATGTGAAATCAGGTGGGCCTTAGGAAGCATCACTACGAACAAAGCTAGTGGAGGTGATGGAATTCCAGTTGAGCTATTTCAAATCCTAAAAGGTGATGCTGTGAAAGTGCTGCACTCAATATGCCAGGAAATTTGGAAAACTCAGCAGTGGCCACAGGACTGAGAAAGGTCAGTTTTCATCCCAATCCCAAAGAAAGGCAATGTCAAGGAGTGTTCAAACTACCACACGATTGCACTCATCTCACACGCTAGCAAAGTAATGCTCAAAATTCTCCAAGCCAGGCTTCAACAGTATGTGAACCATGAACTTCCAGATGTTCAAGCTGGTTTTATAAAAAGCAGAGGAGCCAGAGATCAAATTGCCAACATCCACAGGATCATCAAAAAAAAGCAAGAGAGTTCCAGAAAAACATCTATTTCTGCTTTATTGACTATGCCAATGCCTTGGACTGTATGGATCACAGCAAACTGTGGAAAATTCTTCAAGGAGATGGGAATACCAGACCACTTGACCTGCCCCTAAGAAATCTGTTTGCAGATCAAGAAGCAACAGTTAGAACTGGACATGGAACAATAGACTGGTTCCAAATAGGAAAATGAGTACATTAAGTGTGTATATTGTCAGCCTGCTTATTTAACTTACATGCAGAGTACATCATGAGAAACGCTGCACTGGAGGAAGCACAAGCTGGAATCAAGATTGCTAGGAGAAATATCAATAACCTAAAATATGCGGATGACACCACCCTTATGGCAGAAATTGAAGAAGAACTAAAGAGCCTCTTGATGAAAGTGAAAGAGGAGAGTGAAAAAGTTGGCTTAAAGCTCACATTCAGAAAACTAAGATCATGGCATCTGGTCCTATCACTTCATGGCAAATAGATGGGGACACAATGGAAATAGTGACAGACTTTATTTTCTTGGGCTCCAAAATCACTGCAGATGGTAACTGCACCCATGAAATTAAAAGACACTTACTCCTTGGAAGAAAAGGTATAACCAACCTAGACAGCATATTAAAAAGCAGAGACATTACTTTGCCAACAAAGGTCCATCTAGTCAAAGCTATGGTTTTTCTAGTAGTCGTGTATAGATGTGAGAGGTGGACTATAAAGAAAGCTGAGCACTGAAGAATTGATGCTTTTGAACTGTGATGTTGGAGAAGACTCTTGAGAATGCCATGGACTGCAAGGAGATCCAACCAGTCCATCCTAAATGAAATCATTCCTGAATAAGGACTGATGTTGAAGCTGAAACTCCATTACTTTGGCCACCTGATGTGAAGTACTGACTCATGGGAAAGACCCTGATGCTGGGAAAGATTGAAGGCAGGAGAAGAAGGTGATGACAGAGGATGAGATGGTTGGATGGCATCACCGACTTGATGGACATGAGTTTGAGTAAGTTCTGGGAGTTGGTGATGGACAAGGATGCCTGGTGTGCTGCAGTCCATGTGGTTGCAAAGAGTTGGACACAACTGAGTGACTGAACTGAGATTTTGATATCTGTTGGGAACTAATACCCTGCTGATATTTAGTGATACTGATTATTGTTCAAATGATATTTTCAGTGTGTTTTTCATATTATATCTTATATGAACTTCCCCAGTTCCCTTTTAAAGGATCTATTGTGTAGTACAGCTACTCAATTCCTGACTAATTCCATTGAGATTTGCTCAACAGTTTTCTTTCCATTCTGTTCTACTGAATAGCTTTTACAGTGTTACAAAGAAAGGCTGTTTAGTAAAATCCAAAACTGATTTTTTATATTATCATGAAGTTTAGATACAGTATTATACCTAAGCGTGGCTTCTCTCTTCCATATTCCTTCCCAGCCCCCACAGCATGGACTTTGAATTTTTATTCTCACTGTCTGATGGTAATTAATGTAAAATACTTTTTTCAAGATCATGTGCCAGTGTTCTAGGCTCTTGTCTGTTCTTTGTGGTTTCTTGAAAGTTCCCATCAGTGTAGTTTATCAACCACAGTTGGCTCAAGTGTTAAGCTAAGCATTATGGTACCATGAGGGAATTTAGAAGAATTATAGAATCATAGAGTATTAGAATTTGGAGTGAACTCAGATATCAGCGATCAGCTGCCTTATTTACAGATGAAGAAATGAAGATATGAAGTGACTTTTACAAGGTTACATATGCCTCTGGAGTATGCCACCAGAGCATTCACTTCAATAAAAGTGAGGCATAAAAGAAACTTTTCATATAGTTGAGGCCTTTCCTTATAGGTGCTCCTGGTCATCTCTCCCAGAGACTTCTTCACTACTTTCTGATCCTTGGAGTTTCTGATTTGTTTATCTAGTTTCCATTTATTCTTTAATATCATGACTTTTAGGTCCTTCTTTTAGTCCTTAAGTAGATTTTGTTTGTTTTCTTGCAGTTTTATTAAGATATAATTGACATACAGCACTGTGTAAGTTTAAAATATATAGCATAATGGTTTTTGAGAAGAACTTTTTAATTTTGTATTGGAGTATAACAAATTAACAGTGTTTGATAGTTTCAGGTGAACAACAAAAGGAATCAGCCATACATATACATGTATCCATTCTCCCCAAAATGATTTGACTTATATACATCATGAAGTGATTATCACAAGTTTAGTGAATATTCACCATTTCATATATAGATACAAAATGAAAGAAACAGAAAACTTGTGTCCCTGGGATGAGAACTCTTAGGATTTACTTTGTTAACCACTTTCACTTATAACATACAGTAGTGTTAATTATATTTATCCTATTGCCAACATCCGATGAATCAACGAAAAAGCAAGAGAGTTCCAGAAAAACATCTATTTCTGCTTTATTGACTATGCCAAAGCCTTTGACTACATGGATCAAAATAAACCGTGGAAAATTCTGAAAGAGATGGGGATACCAGACCACCTGACCTGCCTCTTGAGAAACCTGTATGCAGGTCAGGAAGCAACAGTTAGAACTGGACATGGAACAACAGACTGGTTCCAAATAGGAAATGGAGTACGTCAAGGCTGTATATTGTCACCTTGCTTATTTAACTTATATGCAGAGTACATCATGAGAAACGCTGGGCTGGAAGAAGTACAAGCTGGAATCAAGATTGCTGGGAGAAATATCAATAACTTCAGATATGCAGATGACCCCACCCTTATCGCAGAAAGTGAAGGAGAACTAAAGAGCCTCTTGTTGAAAGTGAAAGAGGAGAGAGAAAAAGTTGGCTTAAAGCTCAACATTCAGAAATCTAAGACCATGGCACCTGGTCCCATCACTTCGTGGCAAATAGATGGGGAAACAGTGGGAGACTTTATTTTTCTGGGCTCCAAAATCATTGCAGATGGTGATTGCAGCAATAAAATTAAAAGATGCTTACTCCTTGGAAGGAAAGCTATGACCAACCTAGACAGCATATTAAAAAGCAGAGACATTACTTTGTCAACAAAGGTCCATCCAATCAAAGCTATGGTTTTTCCAGTGTCATGTATGGATGCGAGAGTTGGACTGTGAAGAACGCTGAGCGCTGAAGAATTGATGCTTTTGAACTGTGGTGTTGGAGAAGACTCTTGAGAGTCCTTTGGACTGGAAGGAGATCCAACCAGTCCATCCTAAAGAAGATCAGTCCTGGGTGTTCATTGGAAGGACTGATGCTGAAGCTGAAACTCCAATACCTTGGCCACCTGATGCGAAGAGCTGACTCATTGGAAAAGACCCTGATGCTGGGAAAGATTGAGGGTAACAGGAGAAGGAGACGACAGAGGATGAGATGGGTGGATGGCATCACCGACTCAATGGACATGATTTTGGGTGAACTCCGGGAGTTGGTGATGGACAGGGAGCCGTGGCATGCTGCGGTTCTGGGGTCGCAAAGAGTGAACATGACTGAGGGACAGAATTGAACTGATTGTACATTATGTCCCTAGTATACTTATTTATCTCATAACTGAAAGTTTGTATCTTTTGACTGCCTTCATCCAGTTCCCCCTCCTGTCACCCATTTCCTGCCTCTGGTAACCACAAATCTGATTTCTTTTCCTGATTTTGTTTGTTTATGAATATAATCAACCTCCAAATCTCTGTTAGTTCCTGTTACACAACATAGTGATTTGATATTTCTATACATTTCAAAGTGATCACCACAGTAAGTCTAGTTACCATGTCTCACCAAAGATATTACATAATTATTGACTACATTCCTCACACTATATGTTTCATACTCATGACTCATTTATTTTGCAATTGGTAGTTTGTGTCTCTTAATCTCCCTCACCTATTTCTTTCTCGCTACCCACTCTGGCAACCACCTGTTTGTTCTCTATAACCATTTCTGTTTTGTTGTGCTTTTTGTTTTCCACATATTAGTGAAATCATATGGTATTTTGCCTTTCTCTGCCTGATGTATTTCAGTTAGCATTATACCTGCCAGGTTCATCCATGTTGTTGCAAAAGGCAAGATTTCCATTTTTTTTTATGGCTGAGTAATATTCCATGTATATATACACTACATCTTCTTTATCAATTCATCTACTGATGGGGACTTGGCTTGCTTCCATATTGTGGCTATTGTAAATATTGCTGCAATGAACATAGGGGTGCACATATCTTTTTAATTGGTGTTTTTCTCTTCAGATATATACCCAGAAATGGAATTTTTGGATCATATAGTAGTTCCATGTTAAATTTTTTTTAGAATTCTTTCTTTCTCCATGGCTGAGCTGTGTCTTCATTACTGTGCACAGACTTTCTCTAGTTGCAGTGAGTGGGGGCTACTGTTTGTTGTGGTGCAAGGGCTTCTCGTTGTGCTGGTTTCTCTGGTTGTGGAGCACAGGCCCGTGGCCTGTGGGCTTCAGTAGGTGCAGCACATGGGTTTTAAAGTGTGGGCTCAGTGGTTGTGGTGCACAGGCTTGGTTGTCCCATGGTATGTGGTGTCTTCCTGCACTAGGGATCAAACTATGCCCGCTGCATTGGCAGGCAGATCCTTAACCACTGCACCAACAGGGAAGTCCCCTGTTTCAAATCTTTGGAGGAATTTCCATACCATTTTCCATAGTGGCTTCACCAATTTATATTCCCATCAACAGTGCATGAAGGTTTTCTTTTCTCCACATTACTGTTTCTTCTTTTCAGTTTATCTGGCTTCTTGGAAATAATTTTTTTTTTTTTTTTTAATATTTTGTTCTTTGAAGATACAAGTCTGTCTTTCTCTTTCTAGTCCTCCATCTGTTTTTTGTTTACTTTTGCTCACACTTTATTTTTCATGTAAAGAAAGTAGCTATTAAACAGTTCTAAAACTTTTAGTGTTCTGGAGTAAAAAAAAATGTGTCAGAAGACTACTTTCCACATTCTCCCAAATTGCATATTTCTGAAGTATCAGTACAAGCAAATCTGACCCTTAACATATTCCTCCTGCTCTCCAGTCAGCTGACTTTGTCACAGCAAGGAGCCTGTGAGCCTTGAAGATGCAAATCTATACTGAGGCAGTACTTTAGTGGTTATTAGGCAAACCTGGCTGAGGATTGCTAAAGAAGAGAGAAAGACATCCACCACCCTGTCTCCTTGTTTGTCTTGGGTGACTCGTTGCCCCCTGCTGGTTAAATCAATAACATTTACTCCCTCGCACATCTCAAAGCACTGCAGTCTTTGAGTCCAAGGCATTGGAACCACATATGAAAATCCAGTGCAACCATATGCCTTTAAATTCAAGCAGATCCAACAAAGATTTCTGCTCCAAAGCTAGAGAGATCCTGCTCAGCTTCCATATGTGAAGTTTACATTGCTACCAAAGAACTCCCAACCCCTCTATACCACTTTGCTGTTGAAATTCTTCCCATCTAACTCTACTTCTTTTTATAGCCTCTGTTTACCTTTCTGAGATCATCTGGTATCCTGATGTTCACAGGCTCATGACCAGAACTTCTCTGGGTTTTCTTGTGATCACCCAGTTCTATAGATAACAGAATTTTCCACTAGACCCTGGAATTCCGTATTCCTTTCCTTTTGATTTCTTGAAGTGTCTCACTTAAGGATTTGTCTTTGACACCTGAAAAGCCAGGCCTCATATAGATCCTGAAGTGGGGTCCTTATTTGAGCGTCAGCACTGCACATACTGTGACCTGAAGAGACAAGTTGTGGTGTGTCCCTGGAGGTCTGTAGTTGCTGAGTCATGAGTGAGCCTTGTCTTTTTCTAGTTCACTTCCATTTGATGGGAGAATTTCTTTTTAAATAAAAGCTTTCAGGTCACATTGGTATCTTCCTAGTTTTCTACAAGTTAGTATATAACTTACAGAGTTTGGGCTCTAGTCAGTTGTAAATAGATGATCCTCAGGTAGGTTTTTGACAGAGCTCTGATAGGACACTGACAGGACAGTCATGCAGCCCGTTGCCTTGTTTCCAGGCATTGGTGACCAACACTGAATCACCATTCTGTGCTCACATGTGGAAGCAGTGGATGACTGTTTTTCTGGGCCCCCAAATCACTGCAGATGGTGACTGCAGCCATGAAAGTAAAAGACGCTTACTGCTTGGCAGGAAAGTTATGACCAACCTAGACAGCATATTAAAGCACAGAGACATTACTTTGCCAACAAAGGTCCGCCTAGTCAAAGCTATAGTTTTTCCAGTGGTCATGTATGGCTGTGAGAGTGGGACTATAAAGAAATCTGAGCGCAGAAGAATTGATGCTTTTGAACTATGGTGTTGGAGAAGACTCTTGAGAGTCCCTTGAACTGCAAGGAGATCCAACCAGTCCATCCTGAAGGAGATCAGTCCTGGGTGTTCATTGGAAGGACTGATGTTGAAGCTGAAACTCCAGTACTTTGGCCACCTGATGTGAAGAGCTGACTCATTGGAAAATGAGTCCTGATGCTGGGAAAGATTGAGGGCAGGAGGAGAAGGGGACAACAGAGGATGAGATGGTTGGATGGCATCACCGACTCAATGGACATGGGTTTGGGTGGACTCCGGGAGTTGGTGATGGACAGGGAGGCCTTGCGTGCTGTGGTTCATGGGGTCGCAAAGAATCGGACACAACTTAGCGACTGAACTGAACTGAACTGAAGTTTTAAAAATTGGTTTTTATGTGATCTGTTTTTTACTTGAATATATTTTATTATTTTGGCTTCGCTGGTGGCTTAGACAGTAAATAATCCATGTGAGCAAGGAGAGAGGTGTGAGAGGAGGCTGAGAGGGGATTTTGGTCCTAATGGAGTAGTGTGGGCGGGGCTGGTGTGGCGAGAGAAGGATCAGAGGAAGAACTGTAGTCACACTGCAATAGATCATAATAGGTGTATGATAAATATTTTTATAAACTAAATTGGGTTGGATTGGTTTTGGTAATACAATTCTGGATTTGGCTATGATGTGAGTGATGGAAAGGAAGAGAGCTCTTTTCAATAGGGTCACTTGGAAAGGCTGCTCTGAGAAGATGTTTGAGCCAAGACTTGAAAAATGGGAAGGAGTGAACCATGTGAAGTTCTGGTGGAACATTAAGGAAGAAGGAACAGCAAGGGTAAACACCCCAAGGCAGAAATGAATTTGTTAGAGATAGCAAGTTAGAGATAGCAAGAAAGCCCCTGTGGCTGGAGCAAAGTGAGTGGGTAAGCCTGAGCCATGGAAGGAGATGAGCTAAAGGAACAGTCAGCCAGTTTAGGGCCTTGAGGACTGAGGTGAGGGATTTAAGTTTTATTCTAGGGTGAAGGAGATTGCTTTGAGTAAGTGCCTTGTGCTAAAGTTCCTAGAAGTACAATTGTTCTTTCCTAAAGAGCACTTTTAAGCTGTCTTTGGAACATTTCCCCCAGTGGGACTGCGTCTTTAACATTACAATTAAATCAATGGGGATATGTTTTTTAATATATATAATTACATACAATCTCTATGTATATATGTCTTTCTGTGTCTATCTATCTATCTATCTATATATATATCCATCTATCTGGAGAGAAAGAATAAATTAAAATAAGTTATGCCTTAGACTGTTTTGATTTGCAATAGATGTGATACATCTGTATTTCCATTCTACTTATTCTTATTTTCAGAATTAAGAAAATTTCAAATCTGGAGAATCTAAAGAGCTTAGATGTCTTGGACCTTCATGGAAATCAGGTATTGTTAAAGCCCTTTGTAACTTACTTTTTTGAAAAAGCTCTAAGAAATTTGGCATAGAACTTTTAATAATTATGCTTGTGTTCAATTTTCCCAGAGTTACTTTACTGATTCACTGAAATTAGCTGTGGTATTAAGTTAGTAAGTCTACTTACATAAATTTCTCAACAGCAAATGACAGATAAGACATAAAACATTTAGAAGTCTTATAGTTATGCCTATTTTGTTTCTTATTTAGTCTTTTATTAACTTAATAGCCAACCCCAAACCAAGAACTAAAATATTACTATTGATTTTCTTCTACCTAAATGTTCCTTCTTTATTCCAAGTTACCACTATTCTGGATTTCACATTTATGTTTCCTTTGTGGGTATTTTTACTTGGTTTTATCACATATACATGTGTCTAAATAATATATTGTTTAGTAGTATTGTCTTTTAACTTTAAAAAGGTGTCACACTATATATTGTCATCTAATGTTTGCTTTTTTGATACAGCATATGTTACTGAGATTTATTTATTTTGATTATGTAGTTGTAGTTTATGTTTATTGTTATGTGTTCCATGGTTTGATTATACAAAAACATTTTTCTCCATTTTATTATTGATGGACATTTGTATTGATCCTTTTTGTTTGCTTGTCTTTTTGTTTTGTTTCCCACTTGGATAGCACTTCTAAGAACATTCTTATATATGTTTCTCCCGTACATTATATTATTCTAGGATATATTCCTAGGAGTGGAACTGATGGGTCATAGGTTATTTAAATGTCTAACTTTAAAAGATAATGCCAAATTGTTTTCCAAGGTGATTGTACCAGATTATACTCCCACCGGTAACACATAATAGATCCTGTTGCTTCATATCTTTTTCAACATTTGGAATTGTCATACTTCTTAATTTTTGCCAATTGAATTGGTATAAAGGGGTGGCCTCTCACGGTCTGATTTATGTTTCCCTGATTACTATATAACCTGGGATTATTATCCTGTTTGATCAGTTTATCTACCCATATATTTGTCTGTCTTAATTTGTGTCTGGTTTGTTATGTTCCCCTCCTTATTTTCTCTCTCAGAGCATCTTGGCTGCTTTTTTAACCCCTAGCTCTTATATTTAAATTTTAGTCTTTTCAATATGAATACTTATTTCTAAATAACTACGTGAGCTACATACTCATGCAGAGGGTAAAACCTCTCCTGAGGTGGCAAGTATACATTGTGGGATGATCTGGGAGTCCCTGCCTGTTGAGAACAAGGTTTTCCACTTGCAGTTGGTCAGACATCAACCTCAGTGTAATCTCTCTGGGTGCTCTAATAGCTGTTAGTCCCAAGTGTTTTGTTGAAAACCGAATGTTATTAATAAAACCATGATAGATCTGGATAGGCCGCATCAGCTAGCGGCTGGGGTCAGCTAGCTAGCTGATATCCCAGCTCCATCTGTTTGTCTGCCTATATGTGCACACAGAGGGAGGACTGTTGATGGCCCAGGAACTGTCCAGCCCTGCAGGCTGGTTAGTGTCTTTCTAGTAGAGAGAAAGTTAGCCTGTTATTAATAGTTAGATGTTGGTAGAAGGGGAAGAAGAATTAAAGTGTTTGTCAGTAAGAGAATATCATATACAAAAGCACTGAGACTAAAAATAACATGGTAAGTATTTTTTTACTGCTAGAGAATTTAGCACATGTTGGGGGATGGTGAGAGATGAGGCAAGAGAGGTAGATATAAGGCCAGATTGTGGAGGGCTTTATATGCAGTACTCAGAAATTGCTATTTTGTCTTTATTTAGCCTACTATTTTAAATATTGCTCATAAGTATAAGTGAAACATTTTATGGTAGCAATATTTTTCCTGAGTTTATTTTTTTTAAATTTTCATTTATTTTTATTAGTTGGAGGCTAATTACTTTACGATATTACAGTGGTTTTTGCCATACATTGACATGAATCAGCCATGGATTTACATGACTTCCCCATCCTGATCCCCCCTCCCACATCCCTCCCCATCCCATCCCTCTGGGTCTTCCCAGTGCACCAGCCCTGAGCACTTGTCTCATGCATCCAACCTGGGCTGGTGATCTGTTTCACCCTTGACAGTATACTTGTTTCAATGCTATTCTCTCAGAACATCCCACCTTCGCCTTCTCCCACAGAGTCCCAAAGTCTGTTCTGTACATCTGTGTCTCTTTTTCTGTTTTGCATATAGGGTTATCGTTACCATCTTTTTAAATTCCCTATATATGCGTTAGTATACTGTATTGGTCTTTATCTTTCTGGCTTACTTCACTCTGTATAATGGGCTCCAGTTTCATCCATCTCATTAGAACTGATTCAAATGTATTCTTTTTAATGGCTGAGTAATATTCCATAGTGTATATGTACCATAGCTTCCTTATCCATTCGTCTGCTGATGGGCATCTAGGTTGCTTCCATGTCCTGGCAATTATAAACAGTGCTGCAATGAACATTGGGGTGCATGTGTCTCTGTCAGATCTAGTTTCCATATAAGCATTTATGTGTTTTTCATATTATAATATACTTTTAAGAATTCATGGGCATTACCCAAGATCTATAAGAGCAACTGGTAAATGAATAACATGTCACTTGATCTATATATCTTGTATAGGGATTATTTACCAACATTATGTTGATTAAAAATGCTCTATTCCTTATTAACTGACCTATATTATGTGTTCTATAATT
Organism: Cervus canadensis; assembly: GCF_019320065.1. Classification (NCBI taxonomy): domain Eukaryota; kingdom Metazoa; phylum Chordata; class Mammalia; order Artiodactyla; family Cervidae; genus Cervus; species Cervus canadensis. The sequence goes on from NC_057391.1 coordinate 16,646,591, forward strand.
CCAGCATATGTTTGTGATAGTCTGTGTATTAAGATTAATTATTTATACCACACAAATTATTTCTCAAGATTCTGTGAATACAAGAAAGAAATTTTAAGTGAAAATCTTAGTCTTGTTTCAAATATTTAAATCCAATAAGCAAAAATCTTGAGTATTTCAAAGCAAAGGTAGTCTTGGTGACTAAAAAGTCAGGAGATATACTGCTCAAGTTGAAACAATGTGCAACTCTAAAAAAATAGCATCAGCTAGTTTAAAAACTAAAAGAATATTAAGTGAATATTTTTTATAGTTTGAATTTACTTCCATTGGAAATAATAATGATACATGGCATACATTGTAAAATGAAACGTAATTGGTTTTTTGATGTGAAAACATTGGGAGGATTAGTGATAGTGTTCAAGAAACAGATTGGGGAATGGAAAGAGAGGGGAGTGAAACTGGAGGTAGAGAACAGTTGAGAGACTAATTCAGTAATCCTTGTGAGAAGTGATGACAACTTAAGGTAATAACAGTAGGGTTGTAACAAAGGGGCAGATTGGATAAATGTTAAAGACATTAAGATTTAGCAACTGATTGTATGTGAGTAGTAGAGAATACAGAGGAATATGGGAGACTGATTCTTAATTTACAGCCTAGATTTTTTTTTTTTTCTTTGTCCAGCAGAAAATGTTCTGTTGAATGCTTGCTTTAACATGGACACAAATGTGCTTCAAGAAGAATCTGTTCTTTCAGTGACATCTTTTCCTTCAGGGAGAGCTTGCCCTTTCTGTTATTGCTTGCCTGAAAGCAGACATCTTTCTTTTCAGTGTTGTTTAATAGGAAGGTCGTCTTTATCCAGATAGAGCAATCTGGGTCACTCTTATACACATACAAAAGACTGGAGGATCCAGCTTTCCTAGATATATTAAGACGCTTTCCTGTCTACCTTAAGACCCTCTCTGATCAGTGTGACCTAAGGTTAGGCTTTTGAACATTCCTGTCATCTCTTCTTCTGGCTGTGAAATTTATTAACTGATCGAGAACTCTGCTCTCACTATACACCACCTTTTGCTTGAAGATTCTGTCATTTGCTCTATTCCTGTGACTTTGTTCATGCCTGCAACAGAGTAACAACTTTTATTCTATCAGAGATGTTGCACCCAATTCTGCCATGTCTGTTCGCAAACCAAGAAACTGAACAATATCCCCAGTGATTTTTTTTTAAATTACAGATTAATACCTATATATGAATTAATAACATTTCTTTTCAGAGTCGCCAAACTAAAAAAGGACTCTAAAATGTAGGCATCCTAATTGTAAGTCCCACCAGGACCAAATGAAATTGGAGAAAGGTAGTTTTCTAAAAGAAGTGCTCTAGGATTATTAGCAGAAGGGGGAAGACATCATAGACAGGTCACGTGCCCCTTCATTCTGTGTATTTATCTTTCTTCAGTTCAGAGAGGTTTTATATATATAAAATATATACATGTATATATTTACATATTGCTTTTTAATATACCTATTTTTTTTTTTTTAGTATTTTAGTAGAATTTCTCAAGCTTATGTTGATATTTCTGATTTCCTATAGTGTCCATTTTGCTTTTGTTGATTCTATACATTTTAAATTCTATCACCTATTTAGTTTTGAAATGTCATTTTCTGTCATCTGCAAATACTCATAACCTTGTTTTTTTCTTTTACAGATTTTCATTGTTTTATTAGTTGAATCAAAAATCTCAGTGCAAATTTTAAAGCATGGTCATAGTTTATCTTTTATATTATTAAATTTGCGATAAATATACTTACATTTTTCTTCTTGAATCTAGACGAAATCTAGATGGTATTTCTTGAATGTAAGAGAAGGGCTTAATAATATCATAGAAAATGTATTTTAAGTCTTTAAAAAGGCTATTTTAGCCAATATCTGCTTTGAAATGTTAAATAGAAATGTTCAAATAATATTGTGATGGCAATACAGATGAGAAAATTAGTCTCCAGTGACCATGAAATTTATTTATTTTAATGTCCAGAAAAAAAGTGTTGTGTATAACTTGATATTACTTAAGTCCATTAGATTAAAAGGTTGATGAAGCCCTCCCAAGGAGGGCTTCTGGGTCACGTAGAAACTCACCCTGTTTTGTGCTGTTCTTGCTGTATTACAATAGTGGGGCTTAAAGTCATTCTGCGCTCTCATCACTTCATGGGCCATACCCTTTAGCTTACCCTTACTTGTGCCACTCAGATCCCTCTGCTGCAGTTGAGTGCTTACGCACATGTGTATCGTCTATAACTCAAGTCTTCTTGCTCTAAACAGCCGGCATCCACCATGTTGTACCCTGGCTCACCACTGTCTGTCTCCTCTCAAGCAGTTTCAGTAATAAAGAATATCCATCCTCATCCTCTCCTGGGGTTCCTAGTCCCTTTTCCATTCAGACTCTTGACTGCTTTCAGGATTCTGCAGTATAAATGGAGTATGAACAGGGAGAACTTGGTCTCATTTCTTTTCTTTGTCTTTTCTCTCAGAGGGTGGTCTTGTTTGGTCAAAACATTGTGAGCTCATGCCTTAGGCTCACAGTTTCTATTTTGTAACTAGTACATGTATTTATCTTCACCTTCATGGGAACCTGGCTCAGTGCTGAGCAGTTCAGTTCAGTTCGGTTCAGTCGCTCAGCCATGTCCGACTCTTTGTGACCCCATGAACGGCAGCACACCGGGCCTCCCTGTCCATCACCAACTTCTGGAGTTTATTCAAACTCATGTCCACTGAGTTGGTGAGGCCATCCAACCATCTCATCCTTTGTCATCCTCTTCTCCTCCCGCCTTCAATCTTTCCCAGCATCAGGGTCTTTTCCAATGAGTCAGTTCTTTGCATCATCTTCAATATCAGTCCTTTCAATGAACACTCAGGACTGATCTCCTTTAGGATGGACTGGTTGGGTCTCCATGCAGTCCAAGGGACTCTCAAGAGTCTTCGCCAACACGACAGTTCAAAAGCACCAATTCTTAGGCGCTCAGCTTTCTTTATAGTCTAACTCTCACATCCATACATGACTACTGGAAAAACCATAGCTTTGACTAGGCAGACTTTTGTTGGCAAAGTAATGTTTCTGCTTTTTAATATGCTGTCTAGGTTGGTCATTACTTTTCTTCCAAGGAGCAAGCGTCTTTTAATTTCATGGCTTCAATCACCATCTGCAGTGATTTTGAAACCCAAGGAAATAAAGTCTGCCACTGTTTCCACTGTTTCCCCATCTGTTTGCCGTGAAGTGATGGGACCAGATGCCATGATCTTAGTTTTCTGAATATTGAGTTTTAAGCCAACTTTTTCACTCTTCTCTTTCACTTTCATCAAGAGGTTCTTTAGTTCTTCTTCACTTTCTACCATAAGGGTAGTGTCATCTGCATATCTGAGGCTATTGATATTTCTCCTGGCAATCTTGACTGTAGCTTGTGCTTCATCCAGCCCAGCATTTCTCATGATGTACTCTGCATATAAGTTAAATAAGCAGGGTGACAATATACAGCCTTGACATACTCCTTTTCCTATTTGGAACCAGTCCAAATAGGACTGTTGTTCCATGTCCAGCTCTAACTGTTGCTTGGAGATGCCCAAACAAGTACTTATTGATTATTTGGTAAAATATATTTCAAATAATTACCATGGTCAAATTACCAGATGTGTTCCTTTAGTTAATTTTCACAAATTAAGTAACTTCATAATATCTATAACAGAGGAAACAGGAAATAGATTTTGAAATGTCTTCATATAAATATGTTTGTTGCTAAATCCAATGACTGGGTCTTTTATTTTTATAGCATGCACCTTTGATATTTATGCCTGCTAATCATCCCTGCCTCATTTTTTTAACAGATTACCAAAATTGAAAATGTCAATCATTTGTGTGATTTGAGAGTTTTAAATCTTGCCAGGAACTTTTTAAGTCACGTTGATAATCTTAATGGGCTGGATTCACTAACTGAGCTTAACCTGCGACACAATCAAATTACTTTTGTGGTGAGTATTAAAATGGAATCAATATGTGATTTCTGGCCTTTATTTTAAGGCAATGAAATAAATGTTATAGCATTGCTTTCTGTAAAGTAAGAATCTAAGGTAATTTAGTTTTTTTCTGAATTTAAATTGTGGATATAATTGTTAAGCTTTATAATATTATGGTTTGGGAAATGGTATGTTATTTTCCATTCTAAAAGATAAATGTAAAATTAGGAGCAGAAGTGTTATCAGTAAATGAATCAGCTAGGGGTAAATGAATTTTGAATCCTTTCCTGTGTTGTTATACAAATAGAATTAATAAGAAAGATGGTTACTGGTGACTGAAAGTTGACAAATTGTTGCACAGAGAGGAAAAAGACACAGAGTGGAGAGATTGAGAACTTTGAAGACATACATAAATACCATGTTCTTTGCAGCTTTTCAAAGGCAGCTTTGTATGGAGGAAAGAGCACTGTTGCACAGGACATCAGAGGCCTAGCGCTGATCTGCTTCATCTCTCATTAATTGTGTAGTAGCGTAGTGTTAGTTGCTCAGCTGTGTCCACCTCTTTGCTACCCCACGTCCTGTAGACTGCCAGGCTCCTCTGTCCATTGGATTCTCCAGGCAAGAATACTGGAGTGGATTGCCAATCCCTTCTCCAGAGGATCTTCCTGACCCAGGAATTGAACCTGGGTCTCCTGTATTGCAGGCAGATTCTTTACCATCTGAGTTATGGGGAAGATCCCATAACTGTGTGCCCTTGGGTAAGTCATCACCTATGAGCTTCAGTTTACTTTTCTCTAAAGTGAGGACATTGGGCTGGATCATCTCTGGAGTCCTTTTTGGTTTGCTGACTCTGAAAAAAAGATATAAATATGATAGAAAGCTGGCGTGTGAGCAGGAGGAAAAGAGCTGGCATCATGAGGCTGCTCTGAAACTCTGGGGATGAGCTTCATTAGAGTTATAGTTTTACTTATGTTTAACAGCTAAATAACTGCTTAATGCTCAGGTATGTTGAACTTGCATATGTGAAGAGCTCTGGAAATAAGACTTTCAGTTATATGACATGATATAGGCCAAGAAGACATCTAAGGCTTTATAAAAACACTATTTGTTTTTTAACAAGTTTCCTTTGTTTATATGCACCAGAGAAACTGCATTAGGTTTTCTCTGGATATCACTTAAGCACTCTTAAAGGCACAATCTGATGCTTAACTTCTTCAAGACATTGAGTTCCTTGGTTGGTTGGTTTAGTCGCTAAGTTGTGTCTGACTTTTGCAACCCCATGGAATGTAGCCTGCCAGTCTCCTCTGTCCATGGTATTATCCAGGCAAGAATACTAGAGTGGGTTGCCATTTCCTTCTCCAGGGAATCTTCCTAACCCAGGGATCAAACCCAGATCTCCTGCATTGCAGGCAGATCCTTTACCAACTGAGCTATGAGGGAAGCCCATTAGTAAGTAAGTAAGCCCATCGAGTTCCTTAGTAAATAATTACATATACTTAAGTTGTACACATGAAAAAGTTGGAGGACAGTTGATACCTTATCTCTTGGCCTCACTGTACAGACTGGTTTCATTTTGAAGTTTCCCCAGAAAATCTGAGCCAAGTAATGCTTATATTTTCTAGGAGGTTGGGATAATTTCAAAACTTTTTCTAAGACATGGATTTATCCTGGAACCTTTAAATTCTGCCAGCCTTTCCCCATATTGGACTTAAATGTTGGGAATGGCTTGTTTATTTTAAGAGACATCCATATTGAGTTAATCTGTTACATTGCTGTCTTGAGGAACTGTTCAGGCTGGACTTAATCCGTCCTCAGGACATTAAGTATGATAAGAAGCCAAACACTTCGGTAGAGTGGGGTACAGAAATCCGTTGGCCTTAGCATATGCCTGTCTACAATTTGTCCTTCATTTGGAAAATGTGTAATACACATCCAGGAAATTGCTTAATGAATTTCCCACTGAGTACCTAATCATTACTGTTATAGATTAGGCAACAGTAAGCATCTTATGGAAAAGAAAATTGTTTTAATTTCTACAAGTGAAAAAGATTTTTAAGTATTATGTATATGGTATAAGCATCATGTATATTAATTTATTGGATACTGTGAGTGTATGTGTAAGAATAAATAAACTGTTCCAACTCTGTTTCTTTTCTGAAGCATCCTTTTCCTGAAGACCCAAGAGACTTTAAACCTCAGGATTCCTTTTTTTTTTCCCCTCTCTCTTTCCTGGTGGCTCAGAGGTTAAAGCGTCTACCTGCAATGTGGGAGACCCAGTTCGATCCCTGGGTTGGGAAGATCCCCTGGAGAAGGAAGTGGCAACCCACTCCAGTATTCTTGCCTGAAGAATCCCATGGAGGGAGGAGCCTGGTAGGCTACAGTCCACAGGGTCGCAAAGAGTCGGACACCACTGAGTGACTTCACTTTCACTTTCACTTTTTTTTTTAAACTACCTCTTCTTTTCTCCAGGGTCAGTTATCACATTATCACAGCATTATTTTTGCTATTTTTTCTCATGGTTTTTGTTTTCCTCAGTGACTGATAATTCTTAAATGAAGGACCATGTTAAGGCATGGCTGACTCTCCTGTAGAGCTGAATAGGTCTTTTTAGCCATAAGTCTCTCCCTAGAATGATCACTAGATTTGTGTAAGTTGCTGAATCCCACACATTGGCAGACTTCCCCTTAGAGTGAGTGGACGACAGGCAGGCTCACTGTGTAACTATCAAAATAATAAAAACTACATTGTGAGGGCAGGGAGGAGGAATAAGAAGGACCTTAGTATCTTTTGTGCCAGCTGAAATTGCTGTTCCTCTTCCCCTTCTGGTTCTGCTGTGGCAGTTATTAACCATCTCCATAGATAAAACACCCATGCTCTCCATCCTTCCTTGAGTCTCTGTTTTGTTAGAAGCAGATCCTGAGGCTCTAGCTGAGGATTTCTTCAGCCAGCTGCTCTGTACATGGTTGCGTGTGTGCATGGCAGAGTGGGAGTGGGCTGGGGGGGGCAGTGGGTTTGTTGGTGTTCCAGGAGTAGCTGTTTAGTAGAACATCTTTAGCTATACATCTACTTGATTAGCCATAGACATTCATAGTGCATGCCTGTGTTTTGTTTGTGCTGACTCTGAGAATGGAAGTTGGCATTCTCATGGAGAGAATTGCCACGTTTGCAGTGCAGCATCTCTCCCGCCAGTTCCGAGCTGCAGTTTTCTTTGTTCAAGATTATCTCCAATAACATCCATCTGCTTTTCAGCTTCCTGAAATCTCATCAAAAGTGTTCCTCTATTAATAACTTTTGTTTTTAACATTTTCTGTGGAATTGCTCATTTTATTTTGTTTGTTTCACCCGTTGAATCTTGGGAAGGAGATGAAACAAATGCATCACCTACTTTACCATCTTATCAGAAACTGTCCTCACTGATAATGTCAGTATAGAAAAGAATTTAATACAATAAAAAATCAATGACTAACACAGTATAGTTGTATTCAATTCTCTAATCTTTTCTTGGAAATTTTATAAGTTTCTAAGCAAATGTCTTTTTAGTTTGTATATCTTTCCCTTTAAAAGAACTATGAAACATTTCAAACATTCCCAAAGAATAGGAAATAATATTACCAACGTTTGTGTGTCAACCAGTGAATTTCTTTTTTTTTCATTTATTTTTATTAGTTGGAGGCTAATTACTTTACAATATTACAGTGGTTTTTGCCATACATTGACATGAATCAGCCATGGATTACATGTGTTCCCCATCCCAATCCCCTCTCCCACCTCCCTCCCCATCCCATCCCTCTGGGTCTTCCCAGTGCACCAGCCCTGAGCACTTGTCTCATGCATCCAACCTGGGCTAGTGATCTGTTTCACCCTTGACAGTATACTTGTTTCAATGCTATTCTCTCAGAACATCCCACCTTTGCCTTCTCCCACAGAGTCCCAAAGTCTGTTCTGTACATCTGTGTCTCTTTTTCTGTTTTGCATATTGGGTTATCGTTACCATCTTTTTAAATTCCCTATATATGCGTTAGTATACTGTATTGGTCTTTATCTTTCTGGCTTAATTCACTCTGTATAACGGGCTCCAGTTTCATCCATCTCATTAGAACTGATTCAAATGAATTCTTTTTAACGGCTGAGTAATATTCCATGGTGTATATGTACCACAGCTTCCTTATCCATTCGTCTGCTGATGGATGCCTGGGTTGCTTCCATGTCCTGGCTATTATAAACAGTGCTGCGATGAACATTGGGGTGCATGTGTCTCTTTCAGATCTGGTTTCCTCGGTGTGTATGCCCAGGAGTGGGATTGCTGCGTCATATGGCAGTTCTATTTCCAGTTTTTTAAGAAATCTCCACACTGTTTTCCATAGTGGCTGTACTAGTTTGCATTCCCACCAACAGTGTAAGAGGGTTCCCTTTTCTCCACACCCTCTCCAGCATTTATTGCTTGTAGACTTTTGGATAGCAGCCATCCTGACTGGCATGTAATGGTACCTCATTGTGGTTTTGATTTGCATTTCTCTGATAATGAGTGACTTTGAGCATCTTTTCATGTGTTTGTTACAACCAATGAATTTAAATAAAAGCCTTTTAAATATAGTTGAGACCTACTCTGTAGCCCTCCCCCAGCACATTCCCCCTCTCCTTTGCAGACATAACCACAATTATGTGTTTGGTGTTTATTTCTATCCATGTCTGTTTCTGTTTCCTGTATATATTCCCAAACCATCCTATATATATCCCTAAACAATGAAGTAATTATTTTGCATGCTTTTAAGTCTTCTGTAAATGGTTTTATCAAACAGTACATATCTTCTGTAAGTTACTTTTATTATGCTTTGAGATTTATATGTGTCGATACCTATAGCTCCAGTTCACTAATTTTCATTGCTATACAGTATCCCACTGTATGATTATGATTAAATATTTATTCTTCTGCTTTTGGGTAATATTTCTAATTTTCATTGTTAAAAATAATATTTTTGTATGTATCTTTTTGTGCATAATTATAACAATTTCCCTTGGACAGTGGCTTTCAGACATTTTTAGCCATAATCTATGTTAATAAATAAAATTTACATTGTGCATGCATGCTCAGTCGTATCTGACTCTTTGTGACCCCATGGACTGTAGCCCACCAGGCTCCTCTGTCCATGGGATTTTCCAGGCAAGAATACTGGAGTGGGTTTCCATTTCCTTCTCCAGGGGATCTTCCCGATCCAGGGATAGAACCCATATCTCCTGCGTCTCCTACATTGCAAGAGAATTCTTTACCACTGAGCCACCTGTGAAGTACCTGAATTGATTTCTTGACTGATGAAAAACTGGTTGTAATCTGCCTTTGAAAAATAATGCTAAATGGTGACTTGGGAGAAGCATTGCTTGGTGCCAGGACTATGCACATCATTTCATTCTATTAGTTATTGCCACATTTTCCCCAAAGTGGTTGTACAAAATTACATTTCCATCAGCATTCCCTGACAATTTCTTTAACTTCACAACTTTATTGACACTTGATGTTGTCAGATGTTTACCTTCTAATTTTTGCCAGGCTTGTAACTATGAAATTGTATTATTTTGAGATTTGAGATTTTGAATTTTTTTGAATAATTTTTTTCAAATTATTATTTGAGATTTGAATTTGAATTTCTAGTGGGATTAAATGCCTATCATCTTTTTTCCATTTTTGATATTGATATTGCTTGTTCTGCAGATAGCCTTATCCTTTGCCCACTGTTATAATGTCTTTTTCTTTTTCTTATTGATCAGTAATATTTCTTTTGTTTCTGCTCTCTTTGAGAAACAGAAGTAAAAATCAATAGTTTCCTTTATTGTTTCTTCTTTTTGTTTGAAAATTCTTTTTTATAGGCTGAGGACATAAAGATATTTTTCTATGTTGTCTAACAAGAGTTTTAAAGTTGCTCTTCACGTGGAGATGTTTCATCTATTTGGCATTGATTTTTGCTTGTGATGTGCCATTGAAATCCAATTTCATTTTTTTTTTTTTTCTCATATGGATTACCAGTTGTCTCAGCACATTTTCTTGAAAAGTAAATTCTTTTTGTCCTTCCCTCTCCCCTTGGCAGTGTCTTCTTTTAGCAAATTAAATATCCACATATGCATAGGTCTGTGACTGGCCTCTCTGGTCTGTTTATTTGGTCTCTGTACATGTTTCAGTATAATGGTATAACTGTCTTAATAACTGTAAATTTCTATTAGTATTATGTTCTAAGAGCTGGTAGAATGAGGTGCCCAATCTTCCTTTCCTTTTCCTTCCTTTCTCAGCCTTCCTTCCTTTATTTTTGGTTTTAATTTTTGGCCACACTCTGCAGCATCTGGGACCTTAGTTCCCCACTGAGGGATCGAATCCGTACCCTCTGCATTGAAAAATACAGTCTTAACCACTGGACCACCGGGGAAATCTCTAGCCTGTCTTCTTTTGAAATTTTTTTCTTGGTCTTTTCTTTTTCTGTATACATTCTAAAAATAGCATGTCAAGTTTCATGAGTAACTTTCCTGGTTTGTTTGATTTTTTTACTACCCTTAGATTGATCATGTGGATTCTTCTTTAATCTTAATTTTGAAAATTATATTACAAGATTTTTGTGATGAAAAGTCATTCTAGCACTTTGGGTTGTTATGTGTATTATGGGCTACATATCATATACTTTCCTTTTTTGTTTGCTAATATTTGTGTCATAATATTCATATTTATGATAAATGATATTGACTTATAATTTCTTTTTATTCTTTTCTGCTATCATACTATCTTTATAAAATAAATTGGAGAGTGCTTTTTATTTTAATATTCTGTGATCCTTTATTTTGATTTCCTATTTAGTATAAGGCTTCCCAGGTGGCATTAGTGGTAAAGAAACTGCCTGCCAATTCAGGAAACATAAAAGACATGGGTTTGATCCCTGGGTCAGGAAGTTCTCCTGGAGAAGGAAATGGCAACCCTCTTCAGTATTCTTGCCTGGAGAATCCCATGGACAGAGGAACCTGGCAGGCCACAGTTCATAGGGTCGCACAGATTTTTTAGTATAAACCTCATATTTGAGATAAAGATGATCTGTTCTTTGATTATTTTGGTAGAATTTATCTTGTAAAATGGATAGTTTTAAACTATTGACTGTATAATAGTGGACATCAGTTTTTGATATGTTTTAGTTTCCTTTCATCTAAATTCTTTTTTTATTTTATTTTTTGGTTGCTCTATTTATAGCCATGTTCCCTTGTCACTTCTAGTAATGCTTATTTATACTTTTTTTTTCTTGATCAGTATTGCCTGAGGCTTGCCTATCTTACTAGTAATTTCAAAGAATCAGTTTTTTTCTTCATAGAACCTCTCTTACAGCTTTTAAAAAAATACTATTTTATTGTTGTTTGTTCTTATATTTCTTATTTCTCCATTTAAAAATTTTTCTGTCTAAAGTATTATGTTAAATACTCGAAACATTGGTTTTCAGTCTTTTTTATTTTCTGATATAAGCACATAAGATATAAATTTCCCTCTACATCAAACAAATTTTGAAATTTAATATTTTTATTATTATTTAGTTTTAAATGTTTTCTAAGTTCCATTGTTTCTTTTTTGATCCAAGTGTATATTTAAAAGTGTGTTTAAACTTTTTGATACGTATGGATTTATTACTCATTTTTTGTCATTCTTTTCCAATTTAATTGCATTGTGGCTAGTGAATGTTGATTATATATAATTGGTTTATTGAGGTTTTCTTTATTGCCTAATGTGCAGTTAATATTTATAGTCAATACTTACTCTCAATATATTTGTCTAGTTTGTGGTCAGTATTTAAAGCTATGTTTCTAGTCACTTATAAATTTAAAGTAGATGTATTTTCCCAGATTGTTGATTTAGTTGATGTATTTCCTAGATTGTTTCCTAAATTGTTTCTTTTATTATTATATATTGACTATCTTTATTGCTAACTCCTTCATTTTCTAAGTATTTTGTGAGCATGGGCTATATGCCAAGCTCTGTTCTAAGTATGTATTATATATCAGAAAACTAATAATGCTTCTTGCCTTAACATTTATTTAGTATAATGTTAATATCAGCTTTCTTTTGGTTATTTTTTTCCTGGTATATGTTTTTGAGATTTTTTCAGTGAATCATATTAAACATTCTTTAGCTTTCAATCTTTTTCTTGTAAGGAATACACAATTCCTTTTTAAGTTTACAGTCTGAGAATCTGTCTTCTGATCAGACGTTTGTCTGTTATACTAATTGTGATTTACATACATTTCCATTCATCAATTTGATGTTATTTCAAGCTTCCTATTTTTTTTTCTTGTGTCTGATTTCCAGTTGATGGAGTTTTCTCTGTTCTTCTTCACATTAATGGTTACTATTGCATTTTAAAATACACAGTTGACTTAAATTATAGTCTAGTACACGTCCTTACCTTATTCTCAAAAAAGGACCTTAGAATCATTTAATCCAGTAAACCCCTCTCCTTTTGCATGCTTTTGTTGCCTAGTATTTCCTTTTTTAAAACCATCCAATTTAGACACTTTAATTGCTGTGTTTTTAGTCAGTGTTTATTTGGATTCACCCACATACTTGTTTGGCTTCACCACTCCTCCCCAAGAATATAACTTAGATAAAGTTCCTTTAAGATGGCTCTGGTGGTAATAAGCTTTCTCAGTTTTTGTTTGTCAAGTAACTTGTTTATTTTGCTTTTACTCATGACTGACTTTTGGATTTGGTTGACAGTTGTTTTTCTCCTAGATGTTTTGAAGCGCATATACCCTTGTCTTCAGTTTTCTATTATTGTAATTAAACTGTCATCTATCACTGTTTTTTTACTTCCTCTGTTTGTTTTAAGATTATAAGATTTCTTTTTGAAGTCTTTCAGACTCACTATGATCTATATAGATATGGAACTACTACATTTGACCAATTTGAGGCATGTATTTTTCTATATTTCAACAAATCTGAAATGTGAATATATCTTACAATCTACATCAGGTCAGTTCACTTCAGTAGCTCAGTCGTGTCTGACTCTGTGACCCCATGGACTATAGCACGCCAGGCCTCCCTGTCTGTCACCAACTCCCGGAGTTTACTCAAACTCATGTCCATTGAGTTGGTGATGCCATCCAGCCATCTCATCCTCTGTTGTCCCCTTCTTCTCCTGCCTTCAGTATTTCCCAGCATCAGGGTCTTTTCCATTGAGTCAGCTCTTCACATCAGGTGGCCAAAGTATTGGAGTTTCAGCTTCAGCATCAGTCCTTCCAATGAATATTCCAGACTGATTTCCTTTAGGATGGACTGGTTGGATCTTCATGCAGTCCAAGGGACTCTCAAGAGTCTTCTCCAACACCACAGTTCAAAAGCATTAATTCTTCTGTGCTCAACTTTCGTTATAGTCCAACTCTGACATCCATATATGACTACTGGAAAAGCCATAGCTTTGACTAGACAGAACTTTGTTGGCAAAGTAATGTTTCTGCTTTTTAATATGCTGTCTAGGTTGGTCATAACTTTTCTTCCAAAGAGCAAGTGTCTTTTAATTTTGTGGGTGCAGTCACCATCTGCAGTGATTTTGGAGCTCCCCAAAATAAAGTATGTCACTGTTTCCACTGTTTTCCCACCTATTTGCCTTGAAGTGATGGGACCAGATGCCATGATCTTAGTTTTCTGAATGCTGAACTTTAAGCCAACTTTTTCACTCTCCTCTTTCACTTTCATCAAGAGGCTCTTTAGTTCTTCTTCACTTTCTGCCATAAGGGTGGTGTCATCTGCATATCTGAGGTTATTGATATTTCTCCCAACAATCTTGATTCCAGCTTGTGCTTCATCCGGCCCAGCGTTTCTCATGATGTACTCTGCAAATAAGTTAAATAAGCAGGGTGTCAATATACAACCTTGACGTACTCCTTTCTCAGTTTGGAACCAGTCTATTGTTCCATGTCCAGTTCGAACTATTGCTTCTTGACCTGCATACAGATTTCTCAGGATGCAGATCAGGTCGTCTGGTATTCCCTTCTCTTTAAGAATTTCCCACAGTTTATTGTGATCCACACAGTCAAAGGCTTTGGCATAGTCAATAAAGCAGAAGTAGATGTTTTTCTGGAACTCTCTTGCTTTTTTGATGATCCAGCGGATGTTGGCAATTTGATCTCTGGTTCCTCTGCCTTTTCTAAATCCAGCTTTTTTCACTCTTCTCTTTCACCTTCATCAAGAGGCTCTTTAATTCCTCTTTGCTTTCTGTCATAAGGGTGGTGTCATCTGCATATCTGAGGTTATTGATATTTCTCTTGGCAGTCTTGATTCCAGCTTGTGCTTTGTCCGGCCTGGCATCTTGCATGATGGACTGTGCGTATAAGTTAAATAAGCAGGGTGACAATACACAGTGTTGATGTACTCCTTTCCCAATTTGTAACCAGTCCATTATTCCATGTTCAGTTCTAACTGTGCTTCTTGACCTGCATACAGGTTTCTCAGGAGGCAGATCAGGTGGTCTGGTATTCCCATCTCTTGAAGAATTTTCTGCAGTTTGTTGTGATCCACACAGTCAAAGGCTTGAGCATAGTCAATGAAGCAGAAGTAGATGTTTTTCTAAATTCTCTTACTTTTTTATGATCCAACAAATGTTGGCAATTTGATCTCTGGTTCCTCTGCCTTTTCTAAATCCAACTTGAACATCTGGAAGTTCTTGGTTCACGTACTGTTGAAGCCTAGCTTCGAGAATATTGAGCATTATTTTGCTAGTGCGTTAAATGAGTGCAATTGTGTTGTAGTTTGAACATTCTTTGGCATTGCCTTTCTTTGGGATTGGAATGAAAACTGACATTTTTCAGTCCTGTGGCCACTGCTGAGTTTTCCAAATTTGCTTGCTTATTGAGTGCAGTAGTTTCACAGCATCATCTTTTAGGATTTGAAATAGCTCAACTGGAATTCCGTCACCTCCACTAGCTTTGAGGAGGCTGCCATTAGCTCCACTATAGAGCTACCAAGCAGGTGACCCACAAACTCGAGAACAATTATACCAAAGAAGTTCTCACAGTGTTGCAAAAGTTCTAGGGTCTACAACAGATTTCCCAACCTGGGGATCTGGCCAAAGGACTGGGAACTCCCAAGGAATTTGACTTTGATAACTATTTATATTATTATCATTTCAGTTGTTGGTATTACATGTGTGGAGTTTAATTACTCTTCAAAATGTATTTTAAAATTTTATAGCATAATTTGGAATTGAAATCAAACATTATTCAAAAAGACATGGAAATAGAATAGCAAAAACAAATTTAATATTAATGAAATATGCTTTTCGTTGGAGGAATGACTGTAATTCCACACGGTCTTGCTAATTAACGGTCAAATACTTTAAAAGGACGATAACTGCGTTTGACAAAACTGTGTTACATTCTCACTGTAGTTTTACTTGCAGTTACTCAGTGACTAATTGATACCTCATGGACAATGGGTACCTATTGGCTATGCTGGTATATCCTTTTGTGAAGTATCAGTTCACATCTTTTGCCCATTAAAAAAAATATATTACCTTTTTATCAGTGAGTATGGTAGATCTTCATTCTAGATTCAGCCCTTTATTTTGTTTATATATTAAATGCATTTTCTGCATGGCTTCCTTTTTTGCTTTCTTAACAATATATTTTTTTTTAACAATATTTTCAACCTGTAGAAACGTTAAGTCTTAGTGACATACGTTTATCAATTTGTTTTCTTTTTATCATTAGTGTCTTTTTTGTCTTGTCTAGGAAGTCTTTGCTTATCCAGATATCATAAATATGTTCTCCTCTGTTATCTTCTAGAAGGCTTATACTTTTACCTTTCATTTTAGGTTTGTGATCCACCTTTAATTAAGTTTTGTGTATGGTGTGAGATGGCAGCCCACTCAGGTATTCTTGCTTGGGAAATCCCATGGACAGAGCAGCCTGGTGGGTTATAGTCCATGGGGTCACAGAGAGTCGGATGCAACTGAGTGACTACACACACACACACACACACACACACACACACACACACACACACACACACGGTGTGAGATGTAGGGGTCAGGATTCATGGGGTCACAGAGAGTCGGATGCAACTGAGTGACTACACACACACACACACATACACACACACACACACACACACACACGGTGTGAGATGTAGGGGTCAGGATTCATTTTTCCCAAATTGCAACTGAGTGACTACACACACACACACACACACACACACACACACACACACACACACACACGGTGTGAGATGTAGGGGTCAGGATTCATGGGGTCACAGAGAGTCGGATGCAACTGAGTGACTACACACACACACACACATACACACACACACACACACACACACGGTGTGAGATGTAGGGGTCAGGATTCATTTTTCCCAAATTGCAACTGAGTGACTACACACACACACACACACACACACACACACACACACACGGTGTGAGATGTAGGGGTCAGGATTCATTTTTCCCAAATAGAAATGTCTGTTTTCTCCATCACCATTATTCAAATGGCCTCGTTTTCCACCATTTAATTAAATTGGTTTGTTTTTCAAAATTGAGTTATAGTCCAATGAGTCTTTCTCTGAACCTTCTATTCTGTTCCATCTGTTTGTCTACTATTATGCCAAGACTATACTGTCTAACTGTTCTAGCTTTATAATACATGGAGATATTTGGGGAGATCATTAATTTAACAAATTTATTTTGCCTAATTTTTATGTGTTAAGAAATGATATTTGACTTTAAAAAATATGGTTGAGTAAATTAAAAGAACTCTTTCGGTAATAATGAAATAAAAATACAAAGTGATATTTTATTGGTTAATCATAAGTTTATTTTCACCAGGTGTTACATAAAATAATCATCAGATATCTTAGATTTGATTAAATATGATAATTTTTATTAACATACCCAATATCTATGTTTTATGAATCTGTGGATTCATTTCTTTGACTGATTATGGGAACAGGAATATTCTGAGGCTTTGTATCTCAAATATTGATTTCTTCCACTTTTTGCTTCTTCAGCACCTGCTAAACATGGGATGGACCCTCTTGTTCTATTCTTTGTTTCTTAAAATTTCCATCATTCTTACTTTTCTCTGCTAAATTTGTGCATGATTTTTATTTCTTTAATGTTTCTTCCAGTTCACTGACTTTCTCTTTAGTTTTGTCTAATCTGATTTTCAGTCCATCCACTGAATTTTTAATAATGACAATAACTTTTTATTTCTAGAAGTTCTGCATGGATTTTTAAAAAATAAATGCCCAAATATCTTTGTAACATATTTTTTCTCATGTTTTGATTCATTTTATCTAATAATTTTAAACATAGATATTCCATAGTCTTTATCAAGTTATTATATTTTCTTAGTTTTTTGGTAATTCTACATTTATTGCCTAAAATTTATGCTTACTCTTGCTCATAGTAATTTTTTTCATTAATCCTCTGGAATTGTCAAAACGCTATAAGGGCTTCCCAGGTAATGCTAGTGGTAAAGAACCACCTGCCAATACAGTAGATGCAAGAGACACTGGTTTGATCCCTGGGTTCGAATGATCCCCATGGGATCCCCTGGATCCCATGGCAACCCACTCCAGTATTGTTGCCTGGAAAATTCCATGGACTGAGGAGCCTAGCAGTCTACAGTCCACGGGGCTGCAAAGAGTACGGCACAACTAAGCAACTGAGCGTGCACGTGCATGCACACACACACACAGACACGTGCATGCTGTAAAGTCTGATTTGAGTTTATGTCTTTCTAGTGAGTTTTGCCTGTAGTGGTAAGGGTTAGAATGGCAGGCACCATTTTTTATGAGGAGTCTTGGGTTTCCCTGGTACCTCAAATGGTAAAGAATCTGCCTGCAGTGCAAGAGAGCTGGATTCAATCCCTTGTCTGGAAGCTCTCCAGAGAAGGTAATGGCTACCCACTCCAGTATTCTTGCCTGGAGAATTCCATGGACAGAGGACCCTGGTAAGCTACAGTCCTTGGAGTCACAAAGAATCAGACACGACTGAGCAACTAACACTTTCTTTTTTGTTAGATCATGCCTGTGATGTAAATTTGAACTAGAAATTCAAGTGTGGAAAGTCCTGTGATTGTGAAATTGAGGCTTTTTCTATTTCTCCTCATAGTGGTTATATCTAGCTCTCTTAGATTATAAAGACTAATCATTATTATCTCTGTAATCAGAGTGTCATTTCCTGCTTATTAGGCTGGTTTTTAGTTCCTTTTATTTTCAGGGGATTCCAACAGTGTACAGAAATAAATTAGACTGAAAGAGCAGCTTGCAGCTAGATTGACTGATAATTGCCAGATGATAGGTAGTAAATAAATGTAAAAAGTAGATATGGATATTACTGCTTTTGGATAATAGAGGCGGGTAACAGACTTTTTTTCGTGGTATATAAAAATATGATTTGAGTTGTTGATATGATAACTTACACATATTATTCCTCATATAATATGTGTCTGTATTATAGTGATGGCTATAGTAAGTAATTTTAGAATTTATAAACCTTCTCATAAAAAGGAATACTTTTTTCTTTTTTTTCAAGCTTATTGAGTGCTTTGTTTTTAGTTCTCAAAATGAAGATAATTACCCCTACATATTTTAACACTGACTTTTTTGTGTAACAGAATAGGTAACAAAATGAGAGCTGTTGTGATTTTATTACAGTCATTTTGTTCTCCTTTCTGTATGCCAAAGCCTCTGTCTCTTCACCCTTCTTCCTTATTCCCCTGCAGGAGGCTCCTCTAAAAATAGCTCCAGTAATAGATGTTCTACACGGGGTCAAATTGCTGAGTCATTTAGTTCTTTGGTGAAGTTTAGGAATATGGAAAACAGTGTCTGAACTGGGTAGGACAAACATGCTTCTAAATTGGCAGGTCATTATTCTTTTGAAAAATAAAGAATATTCTTCTCAATAACCATATAGTAAATAATTTTTAAAGTCTATTTTTAATTTTAAAAATTCTGTAAAATGGTTTTGTGTCTGAACTTCAAAACATATTTTGAGTGTGATTCCCAGAAGTGTGTTTTGTTAAATACAATAAATTTGATATTAAGAGGTTAACAGATGAACTGTAAATATTCCCTTATATGTAAATATTTCATCTTCTTTTTCTTATCTTAGGTATGTTATTGCCTCTTTGGAATAGTTTCACTGCCTGCGAAATAGTTACCTCCAGAAAAGAATTTCTGGGAGGATTTGACACTTGACAGTGAAATAAATGTGCTGACTTTTTCTCAATGTTATAAGGATTTAGCTTTCTTAAATTATCCGTAACCCCTTATTTTTGCTTTCCTCATTATTCCGAAATACTTATATGTAGATTGTTGAGTGCTGGCTTCTTCAGTGTAACACCAGAACAACCTGCTGATAAAGAAAAGTTGAGATTATTACTTCCTGACAGGAAGAGCACATTTTCTTGACACAGTCTTAGTCATATTTTAAGGACCAAGTCACGATATTTATTTCTGAGATTTCTTGGGGGTCTTGTTGAAGGTGGGTCTTTCAGTGCACTGGCTTCAGATTGATGAATTTATGACATAATAGGTTACCCCCTGGTGGCTCAGATGGTAAAGAATCTGCATGCAGTGCAGGAGACCCAGGTTCATCCCCTAGATCGGGAAGATCCCCTGGGGAAGGAAATGGTAACCCACTCTAGTATTCCTGCCTAGAAGATTCTGTGGACAGAGAAGCCTGGTGGGCTATAGTCCATAGGGTTGCAAAGAATCAGACACAACTGAGCAACTAACAGGTTTCAGATTTTCAGGTTAGAATTGTCTGGCAGAACAAGGTGAGCTTTTCAAAGTGAATGTTGGACCATGATACTAAACTTTTGTTTTCTCTGGCATTAATAACTGTCTCACTTCTCCTATTAACTGAAGGTCCAAACTCCCCAACAGAACTCTAAAATTCTTCTCTATATGGGCAAAGATCTCAAGTAATCTATCTGTTTCATTTTCTCTCTTCGAAGATACCCCTTCTAGCCCTCTGTCCTCTGTCTCTAATGTAGATTGGTTGCCCGTAGGCCTGCTATGGAGATGACATCCTTGAGTTTCTCTTGCCTCTCTCCAATAGTGAGTCGACTTCCTGAATCTTATGTATCTACATCTTTTGTTCTTTCTCATATTAGAGCAACCATCTTCTGGTAACTTTCAGCAGTCGTTTTTTTTTTTCCTTCTGTAAATAATTCATGCATAGATAATTGATATGATAAATAGGATGTTTTCTTTTTGTCTATTGTAATGCTAGAAATTCATTACAGAGTATATCTTAGAATTGCTAGAAAAATTAAAGTTATAATTTTCTTATAGGAATTAAGTTTGGAACAACAACAATGATTGTGCGTAATTATTTTGCTTTTTAAAGTTCTGGAAAGGCTATCTCCTAAAATGATTTTGGGATATATGTTGTTGAATTCTGATTTTCAATTTTTCAACTTGTGAATACTTTTTAAACCTCTATCAGATGAGAGTTAATACTTTTGAAAATTTGATAAAAACTTCTGGTAAAATTTTGCTTCTTAAATGAAAATAAATATAAAACATTATAATCAAATAAACTTTAAAAAACCTTTTCTCACAATTTATTGCCTGATGTAATTTGAGTTTATATTTTAATAGCAAAAAAACTGTCTTGAAATGTGTGTCTGTGTATCTGTAGTCTTTGATGGTGGTAGTCTGGGGCCCCAAAAGACGGCTGTTTCTTTAAAAATTGATGGCACTAGTTTATTTCCCTTCCAAAAACCAACTGCAACTAAATAAAGCAAACAATCTCCAATTTTTATTGTCTTCATAATAAAACAAAATATGAAGCTCAGAACTGAATTACTTGCCCTTTCTCTTTTTATCTCCTCCCAGTTCAAAATGCTTGCATCTCATAAGAGCCAGCATTCTCTTAAATCTGCAGTTAGGCTCAACGCATTCAAGCCACAGTACAATCTTGGTGTAGTTTTAGTCTTTTTCTGGAAAATAGGTTTAGCGTGCCCACCATAGCCACTCCACTTCCTGTCGTAACGCCTCTTTCCTTGGGCACGCAGAGAATCCTTGTCCTTTTTGTACTGTTACTTTGTGGTATTCGTGCTTGCCTACTTCTTAGAGAAGCCCAGTGGGTTTTAGGAGCATTCTCCATGTCTGTGAGAGTGATCGCACAGAAAAAAGCAAATGTCCTGTTTTGGTTTTTTTTAAGATGCCTTGATTCAAAGGAGATTCAGGCTACTGCTTCTCAGTTTTCTCCCAGTTAGATGTCAGCAAACAATGCTTATGCCCAGAAATATCTCAGTTAGATTCCAGGAAGAATTTAAGAGAAGAGATTCCTCAGACAGGCTTTCAATCTGACTGTAACTCTAAACTTCCAGAGACCAGATAGGAAGCAAGCTATCCTTTCCTCTTGGAAATTACAGCCCTGGAACAAGAAGAGGTAATCCATCACTCCTCCCCTCCCCCTCCACCCTCATTTCTGGGAATATCAGAGAGCGGTAACTGGTAGAGATGGTTCAAGAAGTTTGCTAACATTGAGAGTGTATACCCAGTGAGGGGAACTTGGTTGTCTTACTGTTTTCTGAAGACTTATTCTTTTACCATGGTGGAAATATCTAGTAATCACTCGGTCACATCTGTGGAACAGGTTTTTCAGTGGTAGGCCTGAGAATGGTAATGCCAAGTGAATGGTATACATAGCCAGGGTGTTGATCAATGGTAGTTGTATTTCTTTTACATGGATTAGGGTTTAAGGGATTGAGAGAAAAATAGGAAACTATGTGGGAAAATGTCTTAAGCCAGATTCATTTCTCCTATGTCCTCTAAAAAATCAATGAGACGTGGCTCTGCCACAGTTCTATCACTTTTATATTTTCTTTGTATAACAAATTTTTAAAAATAAACATGACTTTTTGGAAAAGCTGAACTTGTCTGTAATTTTGATGCATTGCCTACATTTTTATTCGGTCTTGAAATAGTAGTTTTAAAAGGGAGGAAGGAAAGTGGGGGAGGAAGAAAGATGATGACTTATGGAAAGAGTAAGACAAGTTTTGATTGGGTTTAAATATTGGCCACAATTTATGTAAAATGTACATTTTTATATTAGCATCATTCAATTGGATATAACTGGAAATTATTGTAAATAATAAAAGTGAAAAATATTTAGTATTAGAAGTACCAGTGTGTGTAGTATTGTAAAGAGCAGAGCACTAAAGCCAGGATAACTGGAATATTGTCCTATTTTGACTTCTGTGTGTATGACAGTATGTATCCTGGTCACCTTTCCACCCCTCTCCCACGCTGCGCCTGCCACAACCTCAACTGTTTTACTTTTTCTCATGTGAATAATGAGATTATGGAGTAGGTAATTACTAAGCTTCCTCTTAAGATTCTGGTATTCCAGAATATGTCAGACTTTTCAGAAGGTTTGTGTCTTTTAATAAAATTGGTAAAAAATCATTTGGGCCAAAACATTTCAATATTTGCTGATGGTAGCTATATTTAAACAGCAGTGTTTTGCCCAGGAGTGCTGCACCTAAACAGAACAGCATAGATTTCCAATTGTAAGAACCTTGGATTCTTGCTTAGATTGGAAATTGCCCTTCCAGTACCCTTCATTGACAGTCATAATGATCTACTTTTAGCATTATGGGGGCATTGTCAGTGTATTGATTCATTTGCAACTGAGTGGTGTATTTCTGTGGGTTTGAGAATAGTGAGGTGAATGGCTTTGAAATTCTCAATACTGTTTGGAAAGCTGATTGCATAAATTTGAAATTTAAAGTGTTTGAACAGATTCTTTTCCAAGTGATTTTTAACAAATGTTTGATCATACTGTGTTTGTGCTACAGTTGAAAGGCTGAAGTAGCATTTTGGCTCCTTTCCCAAAAGCATGCTTGAAGAGGCTAGCGGCAGCAGCAGTATCTCCCTCTGTTCTCCTCACTGCTTTTTACCTTGCGAGTGGTGCAGCTTGTTCTGCGGATGTACCAAAACCCTCCCATTTAATCTGCAGTGGAGAAGAATGGAGCTCAATGCCCAGCAGCATTCAGGGGTCTAGCAAGGTTGCAGTAACTAGCAATGACTATGTATTTCAACAGCTGAACAAGAAGACATTTTATAATATTTTTTTTTCCTTTCAGCTGATAGATTTTTGCTTTCTGTTTCCTTCTAGAGAGATGTGGATAATTTGCCCTGCCTCCAACGTCTGTTTCTCAGCTTCAACAATATATCTACGTAAGTGGAAACTCCCAACTTGTCATTTGTTAATAGTTTGATTGTGTGGGTTCTAATGCTTTAAATTAAGATTGTAAATACTTTGGAGTATTTCTATTGACATGTAAGATTTTCAACTGGAAAATGATAGGGCCATCTGTGACAAAGTTCTTTGTGGAAAAACAAAGCTCTTGTGTTTATTAGTGCTTCTGATGCTAAAATGATGACTGGTATAGTCTGTGCTCTTTGTAATTATAGTTTAGAGTTGCTCCTGTGTCAAACACGTATGTGGAAATGTCAACATATATTCTGCTGTCCTTTGTTTGACACTTACTGCACTAATCAGTTGAATTAGAATTTCTTTCATAAATTATCATCGACAATCTGTGTAGCTACTGAGCAATTTTGATATAGCAGGTTATACTTGTCACTAAGCCACTTGCTAATTAGGCCATAACTTCTAACTTGGTATCCCTACTTGGAGAACGAATGCAGCTAAACACTGTACATTAGAATATATAAATGTATAAATGTTGTTCTGTAAAGATTTGAAACACATCATCCTTTCTGTGGTGATGATGTCTCATGCAGTGTCGATGTGGAAGATTTCAGAACTGAAGCTGAGACAGGCAGTCAGACTTTTCAATGCAGAATGAGTAGCCACCCTTCCCTATCTCTCTCCTTCTTCTCTTCTCCCTTGTCCCTCAGTTCTTTAGTTTCACTTCAAGACTGTTCGCTGAATGTACTTTTATAGAAGGATAATAACTAAGTATAAAAGAGTTGAGAACATATCTCTTCCTGAGTTCTAGGTCTATGCTTCTGATTATTAAAAACCAGTTGAGCTTTTGCACATTTTCTGTTTCTACCTTTTTCCTGTGTTAGCCCCCATCCCTGTACTATATCTCTAAAAGGTAGAGGTTAAGTCTAGATGGTGAATTTTGCATATAGGTATTATTTCAAAGAAAGCACCCTTAATCATTTTCTTTTTTTTGCTTTGTGTGGAAATGCAAAGTTTTCTGAAATACTTTTAATGTTCTCTTCAGTTTATGTTGAATCCTGTTCCAGCTGCCTTCCCATCTTGTTGAAAGAGCAGGGTTTATTTTCAATGGCAATGGAAGGAGCACTCAATTTTCTTTAAGGAGTTTCTACCTAAAGACCATTAACAACTGTTTTGAGAAGATAGTGTCTCATTTTTAAAATACGTTGTTTCTCATGTCTCACAATATTAGCTGTTGACGGTGTCGCAAACCCTTAGATTCCCCCAACCCATGGTGGAACTTACTACTTTTGCTCTTGTCTTGTTTATGGGGAGTAATTTAAAAAGAGATATAAATTTGGGTGTATGGGGGTTATGACATGCCTACTTCCTCAGGATACCTCAACTTCTAAACTCCTAGCTCTGTAGGGAGTTGATCTTAAATGTCTGTATTTAGGGAATTTTCTTCCCAGCCTGAAAAGGAGTTTTACCTACTCAGTGAAATAAATATGTGATTAATGGGATTAATACTTATGACTTTCTATTAAAAGTGGGATTTATTGAGAAATTGAGATAGAAGGAAGTGTTTTTGTATTCTTACTGATTGCTTTTTGTGTGTTTCTGCAAAGGCTTAGTTCTTTACCTTTCTCTAATATTTCCAGATGACCTGCTTTTGAGGTCAAGTACATTTTCTGTTTTCTGCTTTGTTCCTGTTGATGCATGTAATCCAGGAGATGGTATAGAGAATATATTGGATCTTGGGCAGGGGAGAGGAGGAATTGGAAAGTGCAAGCCCTTTTCACATTTCCATGAGTTTTATTCAAGACACAAATAGTTCAGTTGACTGGATGATAGATGATCTGTAGTGATAACTGTGGTGTCCTTTCATATCCTGCTATAGTCCTGGCATGACAGAGTTGCATAATTTTCAATTCAGTGGTCAAGGGGTAACATACAAGAAGAGTAGAAATAGCAGTATAAAGGTGAAAGTACCTTTTAGGACTGTCTCTGGATAACTTTCAAATATCATCCAGCAAATGAAATATCCAACAGTGTATCCATTTTGGGGAGACAAAAATGTATTGACTGTTAATGTAGTAAGGTTTCCTAGATTTTGACCAAGTTGTTGGATTCTTAGGAACCCATTTGTATAAACTATTACCTGGTGGAAATTCAGAAAGTTCCAGAATGTGATAGCACCCTGCTGAATTCAGAGAGCTCCAACTTGGGGTAAATAGGTACCTGTATTTAATGATGGGTTGACCATGGCCTTGGTAGACAGGACCATTTTTGTGTGTTTTCCTGTAGATATTAGAACATGCATTTAGTTCTTCTAGTAAGCATACAAGATATATTAAGAGAATGAATGACATATCCACGTCTGTGTATCTGAATAGAAGTGATGCCTCCAGTTAAAATATCCCTCAGAGCATGAGGAAGACAGAAATGCAAATAGGTAATTATAATACAGTTAGTTAAACTTAGTTGTGGTCATATGCAGATATACTAGAAAATGTAAATCAGTGTAGAGAAGGGAAATTAAGGAAAACTTCCTAGAGGGAGATGGTCCCTGGACTGAGCTCTAAGTGGAGGAGACCTCAGTAAAGTGAATAGTCCTTGGACATTCCAGGTAAGGGTACAACCTAGGTGAAGCAGATGTAGAAGGCTCAGAGTGGACTCACTAGGCCCACCCTCTGGGAACTTGCAGTGAGATGCTTGCTCTCCTCTCCTCCTAACTAGCTCCAGGTCTTCCTCCAACCCACAGAATGCTGGAGGGACCTGCCAAAGTACACTTTGTAATGATCACCTTGAAGGAAATATTCTGTGGCTAATCAAGAGAATCAGTTATATCTAGTTCATTCTTCAGCTGTGTTCATTCCATTATTCAGCTCTTCCGAGGTGCTATTGTCTGCTTGATTTGTTTTCTTTTTCTTGGCTCTCATGATCTTAATTTCCAAGTAGTCTGCATTTTTTGTAATGGCTTATTCTTTAAAAAAAATTATTTATTTATTTGACTGCATTAGGTCTTAGTTGTGGCACGTGGGATCTTTGTTGCCACATGCAGAATCTTTTTAGTTGCAGCATGTGGGATCTACTTCCCTCATCAGGGATCAAACTTTGGTCCCCTGCACTGGCAGCACAGAGTCTTAGCCATTGGACCACCAGGGAAGTCCCTCTAATGACTTATTCTTGTTTGATGAATGAGATAAAGTTTTTTTTTTTTAATTTCTAGAATTTATTTTTCTCCATTACCTATACTTTTTCTTTAAATTAAACAAAAATACTTTCATTCATCCATTCATTTGTTCTATGATTTTTTTTTCTTGTTTATATATGAGGATCTACATGAATTTGTTTCCTTAGCATAATTTAGAAATATTGCTGTGAATGCAAGTTATAAGGTCTCTGTCTGTGGAGGATATAGGAGGGAGGAGGAAGGATATTCAACCAGTTGGACTTTCCTTTATGATGTTCACAAGAAACTTGCTTTCTGGGAGTGGGAGCTCCTTTTACATCTTGGACCAGATGCATTTACCCAAAGCACAACCCTTCTTTTCTCACCATTTTAAACCTGAGAACAATTCAGGAGCCAGCCTTTTTGAGGGTAGGAGGCTAGCAAATCGTTACCAAACCCTCCAGTAGTTACTGGACAGCTGACCCACATCTGCTGTCCACACTTTCTCCCTCTGATTCTGGGGAGTATTCTGAGGTTCTGCCGGTAACATTTACTTAACAGTGATACTCTTTGTTTCAGGCTCTTTAGCAGTTTGGGGTTTTACTGATTCCATCTGCTTTATGTCTTCCAGAAATTCCTTAGTGTTCTGGTCGGCTTATGGAACTTTTTCTGGCTTTCTAGTATTGCTAAGGATATTTTCATACTTTTATATTCAATCATTTCAGAGAGATTTTGAGAGGGTAGAGAGAGATAAGATCACATACTCAAGTGGCCATTCTCATAGCTGTCCTTACTTTGAGTGATTTTCCCCCAAAAGGCTACCCATAAAAATATCCTTGGCAGCTTTAAAAACACATAGGCCTTAAGTTCACTGCTGGGTAACCTGCTCCACTAAATCTGGAGTGGGGCCAAGGGTCTGTATTTTTTTAAGGCTTCTCAGAGAATTCTGATGTTCGGCTTAATGCTAGATCTGGGAACCATTGAATTATGGCACCCCCAAATAAGAATATTGTTAACTAGCAGATTAGTATTTTATATAAAATTTCCCTTCACAAGAAAAGCTTTTAGACAAAAATATTTGTCAGGGATAAATATGTACTACCATCCAGAGGTAGTTTATGATCTTTAGGCAAAACCCAGGGTGTTTCATCTCCTTTCCACTGAGGCTGTGCAGAGGTCTGCTCTTCATTACAAGGTTAAGTTATAATTGATTCTCTCCTGTATCTTTTTTTCATTCTCCAATGTAGAAAGTTTTAACAAGCTTTTTTCTTTAAAAAAAAAAAAAAAAAGACATTTATAATTTGAGTGCTTTCCTTGCCTAAAAGGGAACGGTTACTACTGCTCCCAAGAAATAAGGAGACGTTAGTATCCCTGGGAAAAGAGTCAAATACTAGTCAAGGTCAAGTGTCAACTCAGGACTCTTAGTCTCATGTATTATTTTTTTAACTGTGGTAAAATACTCATAAAAGTACCATCGTAACCATTTTAAAGCACACAATGAAGTGGTGTTAATAAATACATTTACATCCTTGTGCAGTCAGTCTTCTGTCGCACAGAACTCTTTCCATCTGGCAAAACTGAAACATTATACCCGTTAAACAACAGTTCTCCCTCCCCTAGGCCCTGGCAACCACCATTCTACTTTCGGTCTCTGAGTTTTTGACTACTCTAGTTATGTCATGTATGTGGAATCATGCAATATTTGTCTTTTTGTGATTGGCTCATGTCACTTTGTACAATGTCCTCAAAGTTCATCCATGTTATTGCTGTTCAGTCTCTTAAGTAGTGTCTGACTCTTTGTGATCCCATGGACTGCAGCACGCCAGACTTCCCTGTACTTTGCTATTTCCTAGAGTTTGTTCAAATTCATGTCCATTGAGTCGGTGATGCCATCCAACCATCTCATCTTCTCTTTGTCCCATTCTCTTGCTGCCTTTGGTCTTTCCCAGATTCAGGGTCTTTTCCAGTGAGTTAGTTCTTTGCATCAGGTGGTCAAATTATTGAAGCTTCAGCTTCAGCATCAGTCCTTCCAATGAATATTTAGGTTTGATTTCCTTTTGGATTGACTGGTTTGATCTTCTTGCAGTCCAAGGGACTCTTGAGAGTCTTCTCCAGCACCACAGTTTGAAAGCATAAATTCTTCAGTGCTTAGCCTTCTTTATGGTCCAGCTTTCACATCCATACATGACTACTGGAAAAACCATAGCTTTGACTATGTGAACTTCTGTCTCCAAAGTGATATCTTTGCTTTTTAATATGCTATCTAGATATGTCATAACTTTCCTTCCGAGGAGCAAGCATCATTTAGTTTCATGGCTGCAGGTTCGTCCATGTTGTAGCATGTGTAAAAATTTCCTTCCTTTTTAAGAATGTATACTTGTATGTTATTCTTTAGGTGGCCTGGAACTAACTGGGAGAGGCAGATGGCAGAATGAACCATGCCTACCTCTTCATCCACATTGTTTTCCCATAGAGCCCTATGAACTTGCCCTGTTCCACTGAACCTCCTTAAACATAATCATGCTCTCCCTTGCCCATTTATGCATTTACTATGGCTTCTGGCAATAATATTTTTTTCTACCTCTGTTTGTCTGAATAACACCTGAGGATCCTATAGATCTCAAGTTAAATAACACCAAGGGTTCTCAAAATTTAATATGCTTAAGGATCATCTAGAGAGCCTGCTAAAATGCAGTGTTTTGGGGATCCATCCTCCATGGATTCTAATTCAATAGTTTTACATGGGGCTTAGGAATTTGTATCTTTAGCAAGTTGTGCAGCTGACTTAAAAATACCACTGGTCTGTGTTTTTCAGACTTTGAGTCAAAACTCATACAAGGATCCTAGTCAATTTTAGTTCAAGACTGGAAAAATAAAAGCAGAATAGAAAATGTCGAGAGTTTCTCACACATCGTAAGGGTGAACACTGTCTCATGAGAAGTTTGCAGTTTTAATATATATGGGTGTATCTATGTATGCATTTGTATGTGTTTGTGTATGAATGTTATTTTGCTCTAGATATTTGGGAACTGGATTACAACGTAAATATATTTCTCACCATGAATTGGGTTTAAAAAGTTTAGAAAACACTGTGGGGTCTCAATATTGGGAGCATGGAGTCTTAGCCACTGGACTACCAGGGAAGTCCCCGGATAATTCTTATTATAATCATAAAGTTTCATTTTCCTTTGTGTTAGGATAATTAATTCAATGTGTGTATGTGTGAGTTTTTCTAAAAGGAAGGATTCTTGACCTAAAGTTAAACTAAGACACTGTGAGCGGCTGTTTGGCACACCTAGGCTCATACTGGGTTCACACATACATAGTTGAGAGGCTGATAGCTGTTCATGGCAGTAAATTAACATTTTATGGTATTGATGTGTCAAAGGCCCTTTTGGGTTTTGCTAATGTGAAGGTTCTAGAAGTTGCAGACATTTTTGGTACATACTGCTAAGGGGGAATTTTGGTCTTAAAATTACTCATGATTGTATGTTATATTGGGTGATTGTTTCTAGGTTGAGAAGCACAATTATGATAAATTGAGATCAATGTGTTTTATGATTTCTATTTTGTTTTGTTCTACAAATTCAAGGTATAAGTAGAGTAAATCCAAAATGCATTTAGAAATAAACTTAAAGTAAGTAACTTCCCCTGGTGCTATTCCTTATAACTTGTAGAAAATACTTCCAAAAAGTGTTTCAAGTATTTGCAATAACAATGTCAAATACAGTGAACATAAACATTTAAAACAAAGGTAAGTGACTGTAACATTCCCTTCTTGTCTTCATCTTGTCTTGTTTTGTTTTAATTGAAGTACAGTTGATTTATAATGTTGTATTAGTTTTAGGTGTACAGCAAAGTGTTTTGGTTTTCATGGAAAGAGATGCACAAATTTGAAACAAAAATATTTACATATCTGTTTTATGTCCATTCCACCTCCCCACCCTACCCCCACCCCAACCCAGATTGCTTTGTTGATCTCTTAACCCCTGGTACCTCAGTATGTAACCCACCTTATTTGAAAATATGGTCTTTACAGAGGTAGTGAAGTTAAAAGGCAGACATTAGAGTGGGCTTTAATTTAGTAAGACTGATATTCTTATAAAAAAGATGAAATTTGGAGGCAGGTATACAGGGGCTTCCGTGGTAGCTCAGACAGTAAAGTATCCACTTGCAATACAGAGGACCCATGTTTTATCCCTGGGTTGGGAAGATCCCCCAGAGAAGGGAATGGCTACTCAGTCCAGTATTCTATCCTGGAGAATCCCATGGACAGAGGAGCCTGGGCAGGCTGCAGTCCTGTGGTTGCAAAGAGTCAGACACGACTGAGCAGGCAAACACACACACACACACACACACATGGAGACTGCCTTGTGAACATAAGGACGGCTATCTCCAAGCCAAGAAGAAAGACCTAGAACAGATTCTCCCTTCACAGCCCTCAGAAAACAACAACACTACCATCACCTTGATTTCAGACTTCTAACCTCCAGAACTGTGTGATAGTAAATTTCTATTGTTTAAAAAAATAAAAATAAAGCAGAGGTGAGCAAACAGATATTGAAAGGAATGAACAAACCAGTCAGTTAATTTTAGGAAAAAAGCAAGGTCAAAATCAATCACGCCAAAACCCCAAGTATATACTCCTAACTGCAGAACTTTCAAATTTGATCTTCTGGAGTAACTTTTGTTCATCCTTTATAATTAAATACAAACCCCAAACAAGAAGAATTATTTTGTTTTTCTATCTATACCATACCTCTTTGAGTTCTGTAATATCTATGTTGATGTATACCTAGTTATAACTTAATCATAGTATCAGTCATATCTGTCACATGGTAGGTATGTGATTATTGTTCTTTTAATTAATGAAAAAATGAAACCTAAGTTTAAAGCTGGTGTTTTTCAATATTCATAGAAAATTTTTAATAGCCCTTTTCAGCATGTCATCTTGTTTAGTTGTCTAAGGACCCAGTTTGCAGCTAATTCAGCATGGCTGTCCCCTGGGATATAAAATAATAAAAAGTAACTAAAACAAGGAAGCCAAATTAAAATTATTTTATAGTAGAATTGGATTATTAGAAACAACTGTAACAGATATCTTCCAGACTAAAAGCTTTCCTCAGTGACTTAAGATTTTAGCAGTTACCTTTTCAATATTTGAGTAGATTCAGTGTTTTAAAGAAAAACTAAGACTCTTTCAGGTAGTTTCTAAATTATGTAACACAAAGATAAGATAGCCCTCTTATTTATAAATATATGTATAATAGTCATTTTAAAGTCCCTGTCTACTAATTCCAATATTCCAACATCTGTGTCACCTCTGAAGCTTTTATACTGACTTGTTTTTCCTTTTTGATACATATATTGAGTTTTTTTTGCTTTCTCTTGTCTGGCAATTTTTTATTACATTCCTGGCATTGTGAATATTACATTGTTGAGAATCTGTGTTTTGTTGTCTTAATTTGAAAGTTGTTGAATTTTGTTTTAAAGGTAGTTAACGTACAGGAGAATCAGGTTGTGTTCAGGTTTATTTTTAGGCTTTTTCAGGCAGGTCTGAAGTAATCTTATTCTAAAAGTAGAGTAATAAGCTTTGCATCTATATATTTATTTTATCTTGACAGTAAACACAAGACTTCTGCATCAAAGGCAAACCAATTATTTATCTGCAGAGTATCTTTGCACTGGTTTCCAATGCTCCATTTTTCCTCACAGGTTTATGTGATGAGGGCAGTTGTCTCCCACATGTACAGGGTGGGGGGTTTCTAGTTCTTGAGTGGAATACAACATTATTAGTTTGGGAGCTTATGTAGGAGCTGCTTGTATAACTTCACCTCTTCCCCTCCAGAGAAGGAGGGAGAGATAAACACAGACACATGCTCACACACACACATACAAGAGACAGACAGACAGACAGAGATGGGGAAGGCTTCTTGGTCAAATGACCTTTGGAATGTAAGCACACAGTTGTGGGAGATAAAATTCTGTGTCACCTCAGAGGTCTCTGTCTATGCCATCACTTTGAGCCGAGGTGCCAGTTTTCTTTGCCCTTGCAGAAATATGAACATCTGAGCACTGTTTCCCAATATAGAGCAATATACAGCACCTGAGGCATAGCATTTCTGGGACCTCAGCCGTGTAGCCGTGTTCCCCGTGGTCTCTGGTTGGACCTCCAGTGTCTCCGAGCTCTCTCTGCTCAATAGGTACACTTTTCATCTTATGGCCCCTCAGTAGTTGTCCTTTGCTAGGCTTCCTGGAGCCTCGCTGTGTTGCTGCATGTTAATTTCAGCCAAGACTTCTATGCAGCTTTCTGGAGTTTCTTCCTTATACAACTCCTTATTCTCCACTGTCCAGCCCTCTGCCTCAAATTCCAGCAGCCTCAGCAGACCCAAACTCTGACCTCTGTTTGATCCACACAGTGAGACCTCTGTCCTCTTTTTGACTCCTCTTCCCTTTCTGTGATCTGAGAAGTGCCTCCAGGCAGAAAGCAAGATTAAAGTGGCTTTCATGTGTTTCTCTTCTCTAAGGATCACATCTATCCTGTCTGTTGTTCAATGCTTGTTTCAAATATTTTGTCAGTTTTATAGTTGTTTACGTTGAGAAATTGAGTCTGATAACCCCACTGCCAAAACTGCAAGTTCCTTCTACCATGTTTTCAAATTATCATGTTGTATATCATCTTTGTGATCTGTCTAGTGTATATAGGGTGCAAATTCCCTTAAATTAACAATACTGTATTTTTGAATCTAAGAACAAGGGACTTAAACCTAATTCTGAATTGGTAGATGTGCAGTTGCTGTCAAAAGCCTTCCTGATATTTAAAATAAACCGTTTAGAAATGAGCTAAAAATCTATTGTAAAAATCCACTTCAGGATCATGTTATTTGTCCAGAAATCTCCATGCTCTGTCTTTACATACTTTATCTCCCTATAGAAATTCCTTCAAAAACTGTGATTTAATGTATTCTAATATTTATTGAAGCGATTGAGGAAAGAGCTAGTTAAACCAGAAAATTCTGACTAGAGAAAGATATAACAGTAGAGCAGATTTTGTTATGGGTTAAAGTAAAAAGGGAACATTATGAATGTATGAGTAAATTATTGGGATGCTTTTAATATACCCAAATATGCCTGCATAGAGTCATTCCTGAGTCCATGTCTGAGGGTGCAGGATCATGTCATTCTCAAAATAAAAATGCATTTTTCTGTTTCTTTTGGAAAAGTACATGTTGTCTAAAAGGTGTTAAATTATTTAGGAGTACATTTATAAGAATTGTATGTTTCTATAGAAGCTGTTGACTTTTGATGTTTGAAGGGTGATAGTTAATCACATCCTTTTGCTTCTGCTCTAAGTTTTGAATCAATTGAAAGATACAATGGTCGGATAAATGGAATACAAAATAGCAGAATGCAGTTTAGATATGCATCTACAATCAGGCTTCCTAGTATATCTAGTATATCTTCCTAGTATATCTCTCCTGAATTAGATTTTCAACTCACTGGCCAAAGAATTGGAAAACCGAGACCTCCCTCCCTGGGAAAAATGAAGCTTAAGAAAACACTCCCATCCTGGAGACTGGGTGGCCTGAAAGAAAAATAAGAGAACCTGGGACTCTTACGTATGTACTTCCCGTTGTGAAAGTTTACCTTGTAGGAATTATGTGTGTGTGTGTGTGTGTGTGTGTGTGTGTGTGTGTGTGTGTGTGAGATTATTTGCTTTCTCCATATTCGTTTTTAGGATTAAAGATGACTGTTATGATGTGGTGAAACTTAGCTTGAGCAGGAAGGAAGATTATTGCCTGAACTTGATAGGCACTGAACTTCCAATCAGGCCTTGGTTAAATAACAGGGCATCTTCCCCTTCAAAAAATCTTGCTGATATCCAAATAAGGGAGTTGGGATTCTCTATAAATAAGTAGGTTATTTCTATATCCCTGTCTTGAAGGGAGGTGAACCAGTTAGATTTGTTTGTCCTGGGCACTTAAAAAGATATCACAGTGGCTTAATTATATACTCCAAGATATTTTAACAAGTAGTTTACAACTGTTGAATAGTCTCTGGGAATTATTTGTTGACAAAACTTCCTTCTTACGGTTTAAAAAGAAGTTGACAGTGTCAGTCGTAGACCCCATGTTAGAGATCATAGTTCATAGTTTAGGAATCTCCTGAGAAGCACTGAATAATGTAAGCCAAATTAATAATATTTTTTGTCTAGTTCCTTTGATCTTATCTTTGAAGTTTGGGGTTTTGCACTTCTAGGATATTGGCTTGTGATTCTCCAAAATAACCTACTTGAGGGATTAAGAGAGTGTTTTCTTCAAGTATTTATTTATTTATTTGGCTGTGTCGGGTCTTGGTTGTGGCACATGGGATCTTCGTTGCATCATACAGGATCTTTTGTCGCAGCGCATGGACTCTGTAGTTGTGGACCTCAGGCTTAGTTGCTCCATGGCATGTGGGATCTTAGTTCTCCCACCAGGGATCGAACCTATGTCCCTTACATTTCAAGGGGGATTTTTAACCACTGGACCATCAGGGAAGTCCTCCCGAGAGTGTTTTCATAGCTGCATGGGTTTAGGATGTGGGCCTACCTTGGGGATATCCAGAGCATGGTAGCTAATAACTGATCCTCCTCCTTCTCATCCTCTACCATTTCATTAAAATATCTTCTCCATCTGTTTCATATAAAGACTTTAAAATTTCTTCCCAGTTGGTTTCCGAAGAACATTGTTGATTCATTTCTTTATATAAAACATCAAATAAGGCATTGTGGGGAGTGACAAGAGGATGTATATATGCCTTTTTTTTTTTTCTACAAGTAGATAATCTAATGACAGCATGCATGCATGTGTGCTCAGGTGCGTCTGACTCTGTGTGACCCTGTGGACTGTGGCCCACCAGGCTCCTCTGTCCATGGGACTCTCCAGGCAAGAATACTGGGGTGGGTTGCCATTTCCTTTTCCCGGCGATCTTCCTCACTCAGGGATTGAACTGGCTTCTCCTGCAACTCCTGCACTGGCAGGGGGCTTCTTTACCACTGAGCCACCTGAGACCTCCCTCTCTGGGAAAAATGAAGCCCCAATCTAACGACAGAGAACATTCAAAGACATGAGTGACATAAACATAAAACAAACCACCCCCGCTGCCTGTAGAAAAGCCAACAGCCCTAGTATCACAGTTTTGTCAGCTTAGAAGCTCTGGTGTAAAGAGCACTTCTTCCCTGATAATGCTGGCAAAATGTTTTCTTTGAGGGTTTTTTTTTTTAATTGAAGTATAGTTTTAGTTTTATTCAAGTATATTACTATATTGTTAGTTTATTACTATTACTAGCAATTACTATATTGTTAGTTCTTGGTGTACAACAAAATGACTGCATTTTATATATATATACACACACACATATATATACACATACACATATATACATATATATATATATATATATCTCCCCATATTCATCCTGTAATAACCCATAATGGAAAAGAATATGAAAAAGAATATATATATATATGTGTGTATGTATATGTTTGTATATGTATGTGTATATATATATTCTTTTCCATTCCCTATTCAGTCACAGGGATGAATATGGTCCCCTGTGCCATACAGTAGGACCTTGTTGTTTATTTTATGTACAGTAGTTTGTATCTGCTAATCCAAAATGCTTACTTTATTCCTCCCCCTTTCCCCTTCCCATTTGATAACCATAAGTTTGTTTTCTATTTCTGTGAATCTGTTTTTGTTTTGAAAAAAACGTTCATTTGTGTCATAAGTGATAGCATATGGTATTTGTCTTTCTCTGTCTGACATACTTCACTTAGTATGATGATCTCTGGATCCATCCATGTTGCTACTAATGGCATTATTTCATTCTTTGTACCAGCTGGGTAATATTCTTTTATGTATTTTCCTTATCCATTCATTGTCAATGGGCATTTGCATTACTCCCGTGTCTTGAACATTGTAAATATTGCTGCTATGAACATTGAAGTGAATGTATCTTTTTAAATTAGAGTTTTCTCCATATACATGACAAAAAGTTTTTGAAGAGCCCTAATGTTTAAAACTGTGGCTCTGGATCAGTAGTATCAATATCACTGGGATCTTATCAGATATCCAGAATCTCAAGTGCTATTGTAGACCTACTAGATCAGAATCCTCCTTTTTAAAAGATCCCTGGGTATTTCAAATGTACGTTATAGTCTGGGAAGCACTGTCACAGAGGATTCTGATTGTGCTTATTTGTTATTTAGGTCAAGTGCTCAGTTGGAACTAATCACTCTGACCACAGGCATATAGGTCACACTGAATGCTCAAGATCACACTCAATGCTCATAGAGACATATGTTCTCTATCCCCTAGTACAATACTGTGAATTGGGTTTGCTGCAGAAAAGAAGTGTTCTGTTATCAGGAGAGGCAGGGGCATAAGTGATACCCAATATACTTATTTCCACTTTCAGATCTTAGCGCACACTAATGTCAGGGCTCACTGTTACTAGCCTCTTCACTTTGGATCATCTCATCCCACTTCATGTTTGTGTGTATGTGTGTGCGTGTGTGTGTGTGTGCATGCACGCATGCAAATGTGATCCTCCCCATCTCCCTGACCTCACAGTACCATCTGTCCGACTGACCTAGATAACAGAGATTCTTGCTTCTTCCACAGCCTGGTTCTTCTATCACCTTTCAGAGTCATATTTATCAAATACATATGAATACTTTAGGATAACCTATATATACATACCCATGCCTAAGTCTGAATTCACTTCTCTGTAGTCTTGGTAAGCATGTATCCCTCACTTACCCTCTTTCGTCTTGCTACTGGCATTGATCCTTGGAGTCATGACCTTTCAAGTTACCAACTGTTAAATTGCACTGGTATTTTCTGGAAGGAGTCATGCTTTTAGCCCTCAGGAATTATAACTTCTAGTCACTACCTTAAAGAAAGTTTAATGTAATAGGGAAAGAGAAGGTTTTAATCCTTTGCCACTGTTATTTATAGTTGCTCCTTGAACAATGCAGGGGTTAATCTGCTGATAATTTATAGTCAGCTCTCTGTATCTGAGGTTCCTCTGCATCCTCAGGTTCAACCAACCACAGACTGTGTAGTACTGTAGTATTTACTACTGAAAAATATCTGCTTATAAGTGCACAGTTCAACTCACATTGTTCAAGGATTAACTGTATTTTGATGCTCATATTTTCCTGGGTTTGTTAAGCTGTCTCCTGTTGCCTTTTGATGTGTCGTCATTCTTTGAGCATTCTTACTTTCTGGCACACTAGATGTTCCAAGCTCATCTTTACAGGGGTTCTGACTCCTTTTAGTGTAAAATAATATTTAGAAATCAAGATCTGAGTGTCAGATATGGTCATGGTTACTGAGCTATCATTGCTTTTAGGCCTTCTCTATGGATAGAATCAGGAAATATGTATGTGTGTATTGTATACATTTATCTATTTGTGTACTTGTATACATTTAAAACTATAGTTTTATACTGACAACTTCATGAATTCATTAATGAAACTTTGAATTACAATTCAATTCCACAGGACTGATGTTAGCCATCTACCACAATCCTTTTCCATATTTGCAATTGCTTTCTCTGACATTGACTCCCCATTATGTATATTTACTTATTTGCTCAATCCTTGAATATATAGAAAGTAGTTTGAGAATTGCCAACCCACACTTCTGTGGGAGGAATAAAACTTCTAACCCTTATTTTTTTCACTGGGCTGCACAGCTTGCAGGATCTTAGTTTCCTGACCAGGGATCAAACCCAGGCCCACAGCAGTGAAAGCATTGAGTCCTAACCACTGGACTGCCAGGGAATTCCCTCAAATTTATTTTTTTGTACTGTGTTTTGTGTTTAGCCTAAAATTATGTAATCAGAAAACTTGTGTTTAAAGTTGTTTGGGTTAGTTCTCCTCTACCCTTTCAGTGTGATTATGTTATTCATTTAAACAGTAAGATTTATCTGTTTGTTTGTATCCACTTTTTGTTGTTCTCCCCCAGCCTTGCTAACCTGATATACTAATTTTTCAGTTGTGTAACTGTAA
This sequence comes from Cervus canadensis, assembly GCF_019320065.1. Lineage (NCBI taxonomy): Eukaryota > Metazoa > Chordata > Mammalia > Artiodactyla > Cervidae > Cervus > Cervus canadensis. The sequence continues at coordinate 16,684,976 of NC_057391.1, forward strand.
CATGGTCACCAAACTCAACTACGAAAAAAGGGATCACTCAGAGATTACTTTCCCATTCTTTCTGCCCATTTTCAACCGCCTTCCTTTCCATCCTCTTTTCACCCACTCTTTTAGATAACCTTATAAATTTCTGGTTTATCCTTATGTTTTTTTTGCACGTATCAGCAGATACATGTGTAGTATAGATAAACTTAAACATGTTTTTTTCCCTAGTATTTCTGTGGCATTTCTAGTATTTGTATTTTTAGCTCCCTGATCCACTTGGAGGTTATTATTTTTTTGGAGGGGGAAATAGCATGAAGTTTGAAGTTTAGTTTTTCTAAAGTTTAGTCTACCCAGTTGTCCCAGACTTATGTAAAAAGTCTTATCTTTTCCTTGGTGATTTGGGATGTTACTTAAGTATCAACTTATCTAACTCCATTAAAACTTCAGTAATCATGAACTTGTTTTACTGTCTTTCTTCTTCTCCCACCTTTCGTTTTTCTCAGCTGCATTATTTCTGCTTTATTGCACATAAAACACATTATATAACATACATAGCATGTTGTTCTTTCCCCTGGATTCATGCCTTTATTTTAGAAAGTCATAGAGAGTCTTAGATCTCTAATTAATTATTGAATGTGCATCATCAGTCCAAGTTTCCTCAGTCATCTCTTAGTGGATGAAGCTCATCCAATATATTCCTTAAGAAGGGTTCATGGGTACAGAACATTCTGAAATCTTAACCTTGATTCTTGAAGGACTGTGCTGTGTGCTTAGTCACTCAGTTATGTCCGACTTTGTCCAACCCCATGGACTATAGCCCACCAGGCTCCTCTGTCCATGGGGATTCTCCAGGCAAGAATACTGGAGTGGGTTGCCATGCCCTCCTCCAGGCTATCTTCCCAACCCAGGAATTAAACCCAGGTTTCCTGCATTGCAGGCAGATTCTTTATTATCTGAGTCACCAAGGAAGCCCCAAAGTACTGGAGTGGGTAGCCTATCCCTTCTGCCAGGAGATCTTCCCGGCCTGGGAGTCAAACTGGGGTCTCCTGCATTGCAGGTGGATTCTTTACCACCTAAGGTACCAGGGAAGCCCCACCTAAACACAACTTACAATGCAAAGTAGCAAAAGTGTAATCTATTTAAAAAAAGAAAAAACCAACTCACTAAAAAAAAATGAAATTTTGCTTTATTCATTTTTTCCATGAATTTTTTTTTAATAGATCACTTTTGCTTCTTTGCATTGTAAGTTATGTTTAGGGCAAATAGTACCAGTCTGATTTCAGCTGTCATCTTTATGCTTAGAGGTTAAGTCTAATAGTTTTATTAGGATTGTTGCTGTTGTTCAGTCACTCAGTTGTGCCTGACTCTTTGCGACCCCATGGACTGTAGCATGCCCTGTCCTTCACAATCTCCTGGAGATTCACCAGCACTCTCAAGAGTCTGCTCCAAACCATAGCTTGATTATATGGACCTTTGTCATATCAAATTGATTGTCCTCATTCAGTTTTCCCAAGTACCTTTTTGTCCATTTCAATATGTACAGTTTGGTTTTTTCTTATTTCCAGGAAGTTTCCTTGGGTTATAGTTTTAAGTATTAGTTCTGTTCAGTTGTTCTTATCTTTAGACTCTCCTATTACATATACTTGTTTTCTTCTTTGGTCTTTTCTATTCCAACCACTTTACTTCTGATCCTGTTTATTTCTTTGCCTCGTCTTCATTCTCTTGGTTGTTTTTTCTGGCTTTGTTAAATGTCCCTTAGTAAAAATTTATTTGGATCTAGTCTCCCTCGGTGACTTTGATTCTGTAATGATTTTGTTTTCTCCTTTCATTTCTTTCCCAAGTTCCGTCAACTCTGTTTTTGTTTCTTCCTGTTTATTGGCCATTTTTGCCTTTAGTTTTTGAATTTTATATTCAAGGTGGGTTTTTTATACTTTAATATGCTTATTTGAGGATATTTAATTTAGTATGGAATGTTGTTTTACAGTTTCCTTGTTCTTCATGTTTGTTTTTGAAGGGGAAGGGAATTTTCATCAGCTTGAGTGGGTTTGATTTTCTATTCTTAAAATATTTTATAGAGATTTAGTCTATTTTTGCCAATTCCCTTTGTGAGTGTAGGTGATTTACAAGACTCTTAGGTCAAGGGTGTCTTCTTCTGTCAGTGTAGCCAAGCCAAGTATGGTGTGTGTGTGTGTGTGTGTGTGTGTATGAATTTGGGGGAGAAGGGGTTATGTATCTTCATTCTATTCTTTATTTTTTGGGTTCTCTTTTGTCTTGCATTTTCCCCTTTTCCTCCTTGCCCATTTTCATCTTCACCATCCAATTTCCAAAGACCTCTCTTCTACCTTCCTTTCTACCATCTCAGAAGCAATGAGTTTTTTAAGACTGTGACTGCAAATCATGTGCTTTTAAAAGTCCATTCTGTATAGTGCTGGAAGAGCTACTGCAACATTTCCAGTATTTTTATACCTAATGTGGAATTTCTCTTTCTGGTAACGATTGTAGACTAGTCCACTAGTAGTTCCCCATTTCTCTCTTGTTCATGTTTTTTTCTAAAGTGTCCTTCTATATTACCTACCTATATAGGTAATTTGATACTTGAGCATTCTCTTTTTGTTATGGGCATTGGTTTTATGTAATTTGCCTGTTGTTCTTATAGTTTTCATATTGCTTTTTGAAAGACAGACTGGGACATTGTGTTTATACCCCTGCATTTACCTCACATATATATATATATATATATATATGCAGGGATATAATATATATATATATGTATATGTATACATGCATGTATGTGTGTAGATGTTATATCTATATACTATTTCTCCTATCAGAATGTAATTGTCTTAAGAGTAGCAGTTCAGTTTTACTCATCTTTCTGTCCTTAGCAATAGTCCCAGTGCCTATCATACACAATGCCCTTTAAACCTTTCTTTTTCTTATTAACAATTGAAACAAAATTGTCGTAACTGCACGTTACTATTAATAAATGTTCCTTTTCCCAAAGGCTGCAGGTAACTAAAGGGTTGTAACATGAAGTGAAAACCCTTCTACCTATGCAACTATGCCCATGTGGGCTAGATAACCGGCACTAGGAATTATTATTTGATAACCTGAATATATAGAAATTGCCATGTTCCTCATGAGTGAAGGAATATGATTTACATGGTATTATAAAATGATGCTGTTCAGTTTAGAGGAGAGCCCCATGGTTCCTGAATGACTACATTATTATTATTCTTGTGACACTGTAAAATGAAATGAGAGATTTCAGGGATCTTCTGTTCAAATAAAGAGACAAGTAGCAGTGTTGCTTTATGCTACCATATTTTAAATTGGTTGGGAAAGTCAAAAGTGCTGCAATGAATGTTTAATGTTCTGATGAAATCTTAAGGGAAATGATGTGTATTCACCAATACCAGTTTCACACTGAACTCTTAGAGGCATCCTGTCTGGATGATGCAGGAAATGAAATTTAGTGTAACTGCCATTTGAGTAAGAGATAGACACTTTGTCAGTTCATGATTCAGAAAGAGAAGTGATGGATAGGGATATAGGGCTCAAACCTAAGAATATGCATGAATAAAAAGTTTAAAGAAGAATATGTATGGCTGAGTCTCTTTGCTGTCCACCTGAAACTACCACAACATTGTTAATCGGCTATACTCCTACATAAAATAAAAAGTTGAAAAAAAATAATATACATACGATTTATGTACAAGTGTTATGGGCTGAATGAATGGTGTCCTCCCCTCACCCCTGCACATTCATATGTTGAAGTCCTAATCCCTAGTACCTGAGAATATGACCTTATTAGGGGACACAGCATTTGAAAAAGTAATTAAGATAGAATGAGGTCTTATAGGTGGACCTAATCCTGGTAAGAATAGATTAGGACACCTACACCAAACAGAAAAAAAACCATGTGGAGATGGGGAGAAGATGGCCATCTCCAAGCCAAAGAGAGAGGCCTCAGAAAAGTAAACCCTGCTGACACCTTGATCTTGGACTTTATCCATCCAGAACTATCAGAAAATGAATTTCTGTTGTTTAAACTACCCAGTTTGTAGTACTTTGTTGAAAACCCTCCCAAACGAATACTACAAGGATACTCATCACAGAATTTTTTTAATAGCAGCTCAAGAAAAAAACATAAGTGTCCCAACAGTGGAGACATGGTTCTTTTCATATGCCAGTTTACCTATATGTCCTTAGGAGGAAAGGTTTCACATGGTTTCTTTTTTTTTTTGCCAAATTTTGGTTTTATACTTTTCTAAATTTCCTCACTTGGTTAAGTTTCTTCACTGTATTACTTTTATAATTAGGAAAAAAAGAAGGCAAAAGGAACAGCTATGGAGAAGACTGCTGATTTAATCTCATTATACACTTAAGATTTTTTGTTGCATAATTATGGAGTGAGGTAAGGTTTCAAAAGATTTTTTTTTTTTAGTGCATGGACCCTGGTATAGTCCGAATAGATGCTAAATTGGATCATGAGGCCCCTGCTGTGTCAAGGGTTATATTTTTACTGCCAAAATAATAAGCGTTGCGGGGCATCTCAGGGCTGAGAGTGGGACAGTGAGGAGGGGCATTTAGGTGTTTTGAGAACAGCGGTGTTTATCAACTGGCATGGAAGTTATCTCAAAATTTTAACTAAGGCAGTTAGTTATGTCACATGTATGTCAGCCTTGCATGTACATCTCATTTTGATGATCATTTAGATAGTTTGCCTTTTTTTGTTACTACAAGCAGTATTGTAATATACATCTTTTTTAACATATTATCTTTGTGAAAGTGCGTCAGTATATCATAATGTGACTCTGGAGAAATCATCTTTCTCCTTAGAATTGTCAATCCTTTCCTAATATTAGCAAGGAGTTGGGAAGTTCACGTTAAAAATCTGTTGTTTTAAGGGGATATTGAAGTTTAGGTCAGTGGTCTCAAATGTTGACTTTGTATTAGAATCACCTACAGAACTATTAGGAATTGTTCATCTATGACCCTACTCCTAGAGATTCTGATTTAGATCTGGATGGATTCTAAGTATTCAGTAAGCTTCACAAATGATTCTGATGTCCAGCCAGTATTAGCAGCTTCTGAAATACAGAAAAATTAATATTTTAAAAGAAGACAGGGTTGTATGATTTGTCAACATCTAACATATTATAAGGAGTATGGGCGAAGAATTGAAGCTACCGAAGCTCTCATACCTGATAGGAGTGTGACTAGGTAAAATCATTCTGTAAAACTCTGGCAGCATCTATTAAGTTGAGCTTCTTAATAGCATACTTTACACTCAGCAGTTCCACTCCTAGGTTTATAATCCATAGAAATGCTTAACATGTTCACCTGAATATTCTTAGTTGCACTGTTTATAATAACCCCAGGCTGCAAACAAGACAGATGTCCACTAATAGTAGAATAGAGGAAGTAAATTGAATGCTATTTTTAAATAATGGAATATTACCCAGCAGTGAAAGTCATCAAGCTGCAGCTACATACAATGTGGATGAATCTCAAAAAAAAAAAAAAAAAAAAAAACAACCAAAATGGGTAGCAAGAGAAGCCAGATTCAAAGAAACGCTTATGTACAATTGTATCTAAAACAGGAAATCTGTATCTATAGGGTTAGAATCAGGAGAGTGGTTACCTCTGGGAGGTATACTGTAAAAGGACACACAGGCATCCCAGTGTGGGTAATATTTTGATCTGGGTACTGGTTACATGGTATGTTCAGTTTGTTCAGAATCATCAAACTGTATACTTGTGATTTGTAGTCTTTCTGTGTATTGTATGTTGATAAAAAGTTCAAAAATATTGTAAAACCATCATTAGGAGGAAGTTCCTCCAAAAAACAAAATCACTGCATGATAGAATGATCTCGGGTGGCCTTAGCCTGCAACTGCTTGGAGCAGCGCTTGGGTTCCCAACCAGAGACTGAGGCTGGGTCATGGCAGTGAAAGCACCAGATCCTAGCCGCTAGACCAGTGGTCAGTGACAAGGCCCTGGCCCTTTGGCTTTGCAGAAAAGAATTTCCACAAAGACAAAAAGCAGTGAAATAAGTGTTTATTAAGAGGAAAAAGAATACAATATGTGTGGATAGGCACACGGGCAGACTCAGAAGAAGAGTCCTGAGACGCGCCTGCGTGGCAGTTTAAATCACTTATATGGGCTATTTCTTCCAGTTTTCCTTTGGCCAGTCATTTTGATTTACCTGGTTCACAGTCTGTATTTGGTATATCTCAAGATCCTTCCATGTGTGTGCATGCATCTCTTAGCCAAGATGGATCTTACTGCAAGGTATCTGGATAGAATGTCCCTTGACATTGGTTCCCCTTTGGCCTGCAAGGAGCCTTTTCTGCGCATGTGTGGTTGGGGAGGTCTCCTGACTTCAGGAATGAAAGATATGTGGTCCAGGCAGGGCCCAGTCTTCTTCCTTAATTACCTTGCTGTTATCTTCTTGGAGATTCCCTCCATAGAGAATGAATCTCCAACTGCTTTACCTTGAGGGGACCCAACTATCTCCTGCCTCACTTCCACTAACTGTAAAAGAGGAACTTGGTCTGCAGTGCCGTGCTGCAGGCAGCTTATACTGGCTCACTAGAACAATTTATGTGCATCTCATCACCTCAGCAACATCAACCTCTTAGCTTGAAATTGGCCATGTTGGAAATACGTACACCATGGAAATTGGCAAATGCTACATCAGGTTCTTGTTGTTTTCTCAGAGAGCTGCTTACTTACTCAGTGCTGAATTTAGATCTCTCTGTATATGGGGATATTATTTAACCTGCTTCATAGCTTATATAATTAGTAAATAATATAAAGGTTGAAAGTGACTAAAATGAGCTTGTCTTTTAGAATTATCTTATTTTGAGATAGCAAAGAATCCTTTTTTCTTTTGTAAATTTAAGTAGGTTTATTTGCATTCACATATCAATTCAGTAAAAGAAAATATGTCATTAAGAGCTTTGTCATTTTAAATTTGATTTTAGTGTCACAAATTAGCATTGCAAGAACATTACCAGGTCCTGAAATCTACCCTCAGTAATCAGAGTAACTGTAAATCACCTGAGACAGAAGCTATGTTTTTGTTTTTTCTTTTTTATTGTTGTTTATTCACTAAGTTGTGTCCAACTCTTTGCAACCCCATGGAGTGCAGCAGGCCAGGCTTCCCTGTTCTTTACTATCTCCCAGAGTTGGCTCAAACTCATGGCCATTGAGTCAGTGATGTTATCCAAACATTTATCTCATCCCTTCCCATCCCTTTCTCCTCTTGTCCGCAATCTTTCCCAGCATCATGGTCTTTTCCAATGAGTCAGTTCTTCAAATCAGGTGGCCAAAGTATTGACGCTTCAGCTTCAGCATCTTCCTGTTGAATATTCAGGGTTGATTTCCTTTTAGGACTTACTGGTTTGATCACTTTACTGTCCAAGGGACTCTCAAGAGTCTTCTCCAACAACACAGTTCAAAGGCATTGATTGTTTGGCACTCAGCCTTCTTTATGGTCCAACCCTCACATCCGTACATGACTACTGGAAAAACCATAGCTTTGACTATATGTATAACACCCTCTTCCAACAACACAAGAGAAGACTCTACACATGGACATCACCAGATGGTCAACACCAAATTCAGATTGATTGTATTCTTTGCAGCCAAAAATGGAGAAGCTGTATACAGTCAGCAAAAACAAGACCGGGAGCTGACTATGGCTCAGATCATGAACTCCTTATTGTCAAATTCAGACTTAATTTGAAGAAAGTAGGGAAAACCACTAGACCATTAAGGTATGACCTAAATCAAATCCCTTATGACTATACAGTGGAAGTGAGAAGTAGATTTAAGGGACTAGATCTGATAGACAAAGTACCTGATAAACTATGGACAGAGGTTCGTGATATTGTACAGGAGACAGGGATCAAGACCATCCCCATGGAAAAGAAATGCAAAAAGGCAAAATGGTTGTCTGAGGAGGCCTTGCAAATAGCTGAGAAAAGAAGAGAAGCGAAAAGGAAAGATATTCCCATTTGAATGCACAGTTCCAAAGAATAGGAAGGAGAGATAAGAAAGCCTTCCTCAGTGATCAATGCAAAGAAATAGAGGAAAACTACAGAATGGGAAAGACTAGAGATCTCTTCAGGAAAATTAGATACCAAGGGAACATTCCATGCAAAGATGGGTTCAATAAAGGACAGAAATGGTATGGACCAAACAGAAGCAGAAGACATTAAGAAGAGGTGGCAAGAATACACAGAAGAACTGTACAAAAAAGATCTTCACGACCCAGGTAATCACAATGGTGTGATCACTCACCTATAGCCAGACATCCTGGAATGTGAAGTCAGGTGGGCCTTAGGAAACATCACTACAAACAAAGGTAGTGGAGGTGATGTAATTCCAGTTGAGCTATTTCAAATCTTGAAAGATGATGCTGTGAAGGTGCTGCACTCAATATGCCAGCAAATTTGGAAAACTCAGCAGTGGCCACAGGACTGGAAAAGGTCAGTTTTCATCCCAGTCTCAAAGAAAGGCAATGCCAAGGAGTGTTCAAACTACCACACAATTGCACTCATCTCACACACTAGTAAAGTAATGCTCAAAATTCTCCAAGCCAGGCTTCAGCAATACGTGAACCATGAAATTCCAGATGTTCAAGCTGGTTTTATAAAAAGCAGAGGAGCCAGAGATCAAATTGCCAACATCTGCTGGATCATCGAAAAAGCAAGAGAGTTCCAGAAAAACATCTATTTCTGCTTTATTGACTATGCCAAAGCCTTTGACTGTGTGGATCACAATAAACTGTGGAAAATTCCTCAAGAGATGGGAATACCAGACCACCTGACTTCCCTCTTGAGAAACCTATATGCAGGTCAGGAAGCAACAGTTAGAACTGGGTATGGAACAACAGACTGGTTCCAAATAGGAAAAAGAGTACGTCAAGGCTGTATATTGTCACCCTCCTTGTTTAACTTATATGCAAAATACACCATGAGAAACGCTGAGTTGGAAAAAGCGCAAACTGGAATCAAGATTGCCAGGAGAAATATCAATAACCTCAGATATGCAGATGACACCACCCTTATGGCAGAAAGTGAAGAGGAACAAAAAAGCCTCTTGATGAAGGTGAAAGAGGAGAGTGAAAAAGTTGGCTTAAAGCTCAACATTCAGAAAACTAAGATCATGGCATCTGGTCCCATCACTTCATGGCAAATAGATGGGGAAACAGTGGAAACACTTACAGACTTTACTTTTTGGGTTCCAAAATCATTGCAGATGGTGATTGAAGCCATGAAATTAAAAGACGCTTACTCCTTATAAGGAAAGTTATGACCAACCTAGATAGCATATTAAAAAGCAGAGACGTTACATTGCCAACAAAGGTCCGTCTAATCAAGGCTATAGTTTTTCCAGTGGTCATGTATGGATGTGGTGGTTGGACTGTGAAGAAAGCTGAGCGCCGAAAAATTGATGCTTTTGAACTGTGGTGTTGGAGAAGACTCTTGAGAGTCCCTTGGACTGCAAGGAGATCCAACCAGTCCATCCTAAAGGAGATCAATTCTGGGTGTTCATTGGAAGGACTGATGCTGAAGCTGAAACTCCAATACTTTGGCCACCTGATGCGAAGAGTTGACTCATTGGAAAAGACCCTGCTGCTGGTAGGGATTGGGGGCAGGAGGAGAAGGGGACGACAGAGGATGAGATGGCTGGATGGCATCACCGAATCGATGGACATGAGTTTGAGTAAGCTCCGGGAGTTGGTGGTGAACAGGGAGGCCTGGCGTGCTGTGAATCATGGGGTCGCAAAGAGTCAGACACGACTGAGCGACTGAACTGAACTGAACCTTTGTCTGCAAATTGTTGTCTCTGCTTTTTAATAGGCTGTTTATGTTTGTCATAGCTTTTCTTCCAAGGAGCAAGCATCTTTTAATTTCATGGCTGCTGTCATTGTCTGCAGTGATTTTAGAGCACAAGAAAATAAAATCTGCCACTGTTTCCATTTTTTCCCTGTTTGCCATAAATTGATGGGATCGGATGCCATGATCTTAGTTTTTTGTATGTTGTATTTTAAGCCAGCTTTTTCACTCTCCTCTTTCACCTTCATTAAGAGGCTCTTTAGTTCCTCTTTACCTTCTGCCATAAGGGTGATACCATCTGCATATCTGAGGTTGTTGCTATTTCTCCCGACAGTCTTGATTCCAGCTTGGGATTCACCCAGCCTGGCATTTCTCATCATGTACTTTGCATCTAAGTTAAATAAGCCCGGTGACAATATACAGCCTTGACATACTCCTTTCCCAATCTTGAAGCAGTCCATTGTTCCATGTCTAGTTCTAACTGTTGCTTCTTGACCTGCATACAGGTTTCACAGGAGGCAGGTCAGGTGGTTTGGTATTCCCGTTTCTTTAAGAATTTTCCAGTTTGTTGTGATCTGCACAAAGGTTTTGGCTTAGTCATGGAAGCAGAAATAAATGTTTTTCTGGAATTCCCTTGTTTTTTCTATGATCCAACAGATGTCGGCTATTTGATCTCTGTTGCCTCTGCCTTTTCTAAATCCAGCTGTACATCTGGAAATTCTTGGTTCAAGTACTGTTGAAGCCTAGCTTGGAGGATTTTCAGCATTACCTTGCTAGCATGTGAAGTGAGCACAATTGTGTGGTAGTTTGAACATTTTTTGGCATTGCCCTTCTTTGGGATTGGACTGAAAACTGACCTTTTCTAGTCCTGTGGCCATTGCTGAATTTTCCAAATTTGCTGGCGTGTTGAGTGCAACACTTTAAGAGCATCATCTTTTAGCATTTGAAAGAACTCATCTATAGTTCCATCACCTCCACTAACTTTGTTAGTAGTGATGCTTCCTAAGTCTTACTTGACTTCCCACTCCAGGATGTCTGGCTCTAGGTGAGTGACCACATCGTCATGGTTAACTGAGTCATTAAGAGCTTTTTTGTATAGTTCTTCTGTGTATTCTTGCCACTTTTTCTTAATCTCTTCTGCTTCTGTTATGTCCTTGCCATTTTTGTCCTTTATTGTGCCTGTCTTTGTATGAAATGGTCGTTGGTAACTCCAGTTTTCTTAAAGAGAGCTCTCATCTTTCCTGTTCTATTGTTTTCCTCTATTTCTTTGCTTATCTCTCCTTGCTCTTGTCTGGAACTCTGCATTCAGTTGGATGTGTCTTTCCCTTTTTCATTTTACTGCTAGAAAATGATCACTGTAGCCTTGAGAAAACTAGTAGAATTGTCATCTGCAATTTTGAGACACTCAACTCTGGGCTAGTGTCTCTGTCAGTCAAGTGCAGGCAGACATAATAAATATTCTCTTGATCGAATTGTTGTCAATGGCATTATTGTAACAAAAGATATGTAAAAAAACAGTTTAACATTTTTCTGTATTACATCTGTTAGCTCTTTAACTCTCTACCTTCTCCTTTTCACTTTCCTTTTGACTTTATCCATGGCCTTCTATTTATTTCTCTCTGTTGTCCCTTTATCTTCTCAAGTTATTAAAATCTTTTGAATGTTGTGATGGATAGGTTAAACTATTTTAATAGTTTCCCCCGAGGGAAATTTGGAATTCTTTTTCATGCTATGTGAAAACTTTTTTCCATCATGAGAAAAGTATAGTGACTTATTATTAGAAGATATCTTGAGATTCTTTTGAACAATTCATTTCTAAGAACCCTTATCACCATCATGCACTAAAAATTCTAGTGACTAACATTAATTAACATATATCAAACCTAGATGTTTACCTATTATGGAGCACCAAAAGAAACAGGAAAGTGAAAGAAAATGGAGAAAAAAATATATATGAAAAGAATATGTGTTAGTTTTGCTTACTGTAATATTAAAACCGATTATTAGGTTCAGCAATAATCAGTTTTAATAAAGTTCCCCATCATCTTTTTGCTTAAGTATTTTAGTAGTCATTGATGATTGTTGTCTGGATCCATTATTTCTTTCAGTTCAGTTCAGTTTGGTTGCTCAGTCATGTCCAACTCTTTGCAACCCCATGAATCGCAGGATGCCAGGCGTCCCTGTCCATCACCAACTCCCGGAGCTTACTCAAACTCATGTCCATCGAGTCGGTGATGCCATCCAGCCATCTCATCCTCTGTCGTCCCCTTCTCCTCCTGCCCTCAATCCCTACCAGCAGCAGGGTCTTTTCCAATGAGTCAACTCTTCGCATCAGGTGGCCAAAGTATTGGGAGTTTCAGCTTCAGCATCAGTCCTTCCAATGAACACCCAGGACTGATCTCCTTTAGGATGGACTGGTTGGATCTTCTTGCAGTCCAAGGGGCTCTCAAGAGTCTTCTCCAACACCACAGTTCAAAAGCATAAATTTTTCGGTGCTCAGCTTTCTTCACAGTCCAACTCTCACATCCATACCTGACCACTGGATTATTTCTTTAGGGATTACAAAATGATGATATTCTGTCATTCTTCATTTTAAAATCTATGTTTCTTCTTTAAAGAAAACTTTTACTAACTTTCTTGTTACCCTGAAGAACAATTTGTGCAGGAAAGATAGGGCAAATGCTTGACTCCCTTTATCTCCAATCCCCTGCCTTTGACTTTTTTATTTAAATTAAAAAAAATTTTTATTTAAATAAAAATTTAAAAAATTACCTCTTGAAGATCTGTGCTTTTTCAGATCTTCTTGGAGTTTACTCATATTTTCAAATTTGTTTTTATTTCTTAAAATATGTTGTAATTTTTATATTCTGTTTGATGATTGTTTTATATAAGTCACCAGTTTGATAGTGTCACCTATTGTTTTTGCTGGCTGTTAGAGTGCTTTATTTCCTTTTGAACTGTGAACTGTTTATTTATCTTGTCTTTGGGACAAGATTACTTGTCTTTGGGAATTCTTTAAGGTCTTGTTTAAAGGTAGATTTCTCCATGGAGAAGTTTTGTTTATGTCAGATGCCTATAGGCATAACAAGCCTTTGACTTCTTCAAAATATCACTTTTCCTCTTGAAATATTTTAGACCACCCATTTAGTGTGGATTCAGGTTGCAAATGTGGTTTGTGGTTACAAGTAACCAGGGAAGAATTTCCATCCTCACCTTAGCCCCAAGTTTAAGTGATATTCCTGGGGTAGTGGATAGAAAAGTTTGTAACACATTTTGAGACCCTAGGTGTTGGGGTCTCAGTGTATATGTGACTTAGTTGTGTCTGATTCTTTGCTACCCCATGAACTGTAGCCCACCAGTCTCCTCTGTCCATGGAATTCTTGAGGCAAGAATACTGGAGTGGGTTGCCATTCCCTTCTCCAGGGGATCTTCTGACCCAGGGATCAAACCTGGATCTCCTGCACTGTAGGCAGATTCTTTACCGTCTGAGCCATCAGAGAAGCCCCTGGGGTCTCAAGGTTATGGACAAGTCTCCAAGTAGGCTCTCCAACTTGGGTGGCCCCTGGGATTTGTCTTCTGTCCTCCAGCTTTAAAGATCATGAAAGCTGAAGCTCAGATTCACTGTGTTCACTGCTGCTGCTGCTAAGTCACTTCAGTCGTGTCCGACTCTGTGTGACCCCATAGATGGCAGCCCACCAGGCTCCTCCATCCCTGGGATTCTCCAGGCAAGAACACTGGAGTGGGTTGCCATTTCCTTCTCCAATGTGTGAAAGTGACAAGTGAAAGTGAAGTCACTCAGTCATGTCTGACTCTTAGTGACCCCATGGACCGCAGCCTACCAGACTCCTCCATCCATGGGGTTTTCCAGGCAAGAGTACTGGAGTGGGGTGCCATTGCCTTCTCCGACTGTGTTCACTAAGTGCCCTCATACCAAAAAGGTCAGTTTCAACATTCTGCTTACCTTTCTGGCTTCCTACCTTTACTTTTCCTTTTTTTGGCCTTTGTAGTTCTTATGTATTTTTTAGCAGGTCATGGATGCATTTGAGAAGATTTTAAGAATATATTTTATTTTTAGTTGTTTAAAACATATTTATATTTTTAGTTGTTTTTAGCAACAGCCTGAGTCTACAAACTTAGTTCATCATTTTATCAGAAACACACTGTCATTGTGTGCCCCTTTCTTTAACTGTCCTTCATTCTTTAGCACTTAGTTATCTTATTGATCTTTCTATCTTATTGATCCATCTTATTGATATTTATGTTTATTAACTGTGTATATTTAAGTCCTTGTGAGTACACTTGATTTAATCTATTTGATTTGTTCTATTTCATTTTATCCTGCTAGATACATAGAAACTATTCAGTAAAATTCTCAATGATTAGTATAAAACAAGTGAGCTTTTCATTAAGGTTATCACAGAGTACATGGTATTTCCTTGGTTTGAAAGAGTGAAACCTCTTTTATTAGTGTACCTATCTTACTTTCGGGAGAGAACTTTCTAATTAGAGAAATTTGACTGGCATTGAGGAATTCCTACTATGTTGTATACATGCATATACGGAAATTTTGTTTTTTCTCTATTAAGCAAGCATAAAATGGGCTGAAATAGTTTATTTTCCTTTTGAGATGTAAGTTTTGGTCAGTAGGGACAGATTGTTCCTCTATAGGTTCTTTAGCAGATAGGAAGCAGATGTGGCATTGGGAGGAGACTGCTAGGGGAAGAACAAATGTATGAGTAATCTGGAAAAAGATTAAAGTCAAACTATGAGTTAAATGTCAGCCTTTGGACCAAAACTTTTCCACTCTTGATACTTTGAAGAGACAAGCAGCTGAGTGTTCTTAAAAAAGGAGAGACTGTTCTTAAAAGCCAGTACTATTCCACTATACTTACTGTTGTTTTTCCAAGTGTTTTTGTTTTTTAACAATCTGATTCAAACTTTCTTTGGCTAGGTAGAATATAGCTCTTCATTAGCCTGTGTTTGTACTTAAGGAGTCTTGTTTTATTTGATTAGAGAATGTCTTTAAAATCATGTGCCCTTTGTCAATGTTTCTAGGAATGTCTGGCATGTTTATTGGTCAAATGCCTTGCAGATGGAAATGAAATTTTGTGAGGAATCTTCTGGATCAAATATGAATCTATTTTTACTTTAATAAAATTATTCAAAGCATAAAGTCTTCATTCTGGGTGTCAATACTAGCTGCTGATCTGGGAAGGATTGCCAGGAAAGTACCTGCTAAGGATCGCAATGATTTTCCCATTCCTGGTGCCTCTTTTTGGTTGTGCTTGAATTACAGACATAAGCCAGATGGGCATCAATAGGTCTTCTGGACCTGTGAAGTGCTTCATGATGACATTTACTGGGCATACTGATTTTTGCCTGTTTTCACTAACACGCCTTATAGTGTTAGATTTCCCTGCAGAGATTGTTTTGTCTTGTGTTTTGTCATTAGGTTTTGTATGTTGTTGTCATTCCGTCAGTCATGTCCAACTCTTTGCTATTCCATGGAAGTAACACACCAGGCTCTTCTGTCCTCCACTGTCTTCTGGAGTTTGCCTAAATTCGTGTCCATTGAGCCAGTCATGCTATCTAACCATCTTATCCTCTGCTGCCCCCTTCTCCTTTTACCTTCAATCAAGCTTTGTGTTTAACAACACTCGTTAGAAATTATTAGACTAATTTCATTCTCCAGGGGAATACTTGAGAGGTAGAGCTAGGAAGAGTTATACTCATTTTAGTTTAAAATTATACCTGCAATAAGGAATAAATCATGGACTCTCTGCAGTCCAGCTTGCAAATAAATAGTAAATAACAATACATTTAGAATATACCTCAATGAGTGAAATTTTCCAGTTTGTCTGTGCTTCTGGACGTATTATTTCTACTTTTCAGTGCATCTCCCTAATTAGTGACAGATATCAGGTCACAGCAGTCTTATCAGGTCATAACTTAGAGTTAATTCTTTTCAGATATGCTGGGCCATTGGAAAAAAATTGCTCGTCAGCATAGACTAGCTCTGTCACTCATTAATTAGTATCTTAATGGTGAAATAAGTTATCCCATCCTGTGGCAGTTGGAGGAAAACTTAATGAAAGACTTTATGAAATATATTCTATTAGCCACTGACTACCAGTGTAGCATAGTGTTCCTGATAAAGGAGAGATGAGAGATGACAGGTGATCTGTCAAACATGGCTTTCTAATACTTTAAGTTTCTTTGTAAATCGATGTGTTGAGATGTAATCTACATGTCATAAAATACACCCACTTTAAGTGTAATGTTCCGTGAATCTTGACAAAGTATACATCCTTGTAACCACTACCTCAATCGTTAACCTAAGAGAGAAACCTGAATGTTATTCTAGATTCCTCTCTTCCTCACATTCAAATAATTATTCATTTCTGTTTATACTTCACTCTGAATTTCTATTTAACCTATTCCTGCCTCTTTATTCTCATAGCTACTGCCTTAATATGATATGTTTGACCCTTACTTTTTTCACCTCTGTTACTTACTACAATCTACTTTATAACTGGTTTTTCACTTTTCAACTCTTTTTTCTTTATGCCTTCCCTAATGTTACTAACTTATGATTATTCTAGTAATATTAATCCCCCTGCTTTGCTTCATATCCCTTGATGACCCTTCACATTTCCCCTTCACAATCATCAATTTGTTTTTCTTTATTGGAATATAATTGCTTTATAATATTGTATTTGTTTCTGCTGTATAATGAAGTGAATCAGCCATACGTGTACATATATCCCCGATGTCTTAAGCCTCCTCCCACAGCCCGCATCCCGACTCTCTAGGTCATCACAGAACACTGAGCTGAGCTCCCTGAGCTATATAACAGCTGCCCACTGTCTGTTTCACACATGATAGCGTATATATGTTAACACTATTCTTTCCATTCATCCCACCTCACCTCCCCCTGCAAGTCTGTTCTCTACATCTGTACCTCTATTCCTGCCATGAAAATAGGTTCATTACTACCATTTTTGTAGAGTCCATAACAGTATGGATGTTCCTTAAGAAACTAAACTCAGCCATCAGTTTCTAAGTAAGGGACTGGCTCACAGTGATAACTGACTTGATGACTTAATAAGGTATGAAATATACATGGAGAATTCAGATTTGTGAAGGGAAGGTGAAGACAGTTCACTTAACAATGTGAAAGAAATAAGTTTGCCTTATGTTTCGGTTTTAAAGTTACGTAGAGCATTTTATTTGACTCTAGCTGTATGTTAAAAGCTACAAGGGAAGGTGAGAAGCATCTTTCAACATTCATTTCAAACACTATAAATTGTTATGAGATATTTTATATTTATGAAAAAAATTTATCAATGCTAGGTAGGAAAAATTGCAATGTTTATTCAAGTTTACTAATGTTCAAAGTGATTATTATGTCTAAATTCATGAACACTCGTATTCATTTGCATATACTAGCCTTTTAAAAAGTGTCTTCTCTAATTCTCTAACCATGTCTTAAAAAACTAAATGTGTTTATGAATTATGAGATTTACCTTTTAGACTGGTATAGATAAGCTCTGAGGTAAAATATTGATAGCAGAATATCTCTACCTTGAATGGGAGGAAAATACAGAAGAAATATTTAAATATGACAATAAGTAATATAATAAAAACTTTATTTTTGTTATAGATATTATCTCACCTTAGTTGCTAAGCATATAGGTTAGTTTCTATACCATTAATACTCTAATCCTCTAGCTTTTCTTAATACAGAAAGATATTTAATATAGTTCCTAAATAAGTAAAGTAGTCCTAAAGTGCTTTTAGGCCTGTTTATGGGCTTCTGTGTTGGCTCAGACGGCAAAGAATCTGCCTGCAATGCAGGAGACCTGGGTTCGATCCCTGGGTTGGGAAGATCCCCTGGAGAAGGGAATGGCTACCCACTCCAGTATTCTTGCCTGGAGAATTCCATGTACAGAGGAGCCTGGCAGGCTACACTCCATGAAGTCACTGAGTCGGACGTGAATGAATGACTTTAACTTATATTAGTTATTTGAATAGTCATTAAAGAGAGTGATTCTAATATAATTGAGATTTATCAGTCTGCTTTGAGGTATTATTTAGAAAAGTGATTATTTGCTTCTTTTAAAAAATGAGCCCTTAAAAAATTCAAAATAAAACTACTATTGATCCAGCAAACCTTCTGGATATTTATATGAAGAAAATGAAAATATTAACTTGAAAATATGTAGGCACTCCAGTGTTCACTGAAGCATTATTTACAGTAGTCAAGATATGGAAACAATCTAAGTGTCAGTTTATGGTTAAATGGATAAAGAGAATATGATACACACACGTGCACAATGGAATATTATTCAGTCATAAGAAAGAATGAGATTTTGCCATTTGCAACTGTGTGGGTGGACCCTAAGGGCATTATGAAATAAGTCAGAAAGACAAATATGAACTCACTTATATGTGGAATCTGAAAAATAAAACATTAAGCTCATATATAAAAAACAGATTGGTGGTGGACAGAGGCAAGGGGTGAGGTGTTGGTGAAATGGGTGAAGGGGGTCAAAAGGTACAAACTTCCAGTTATAAAATAAATAAGTCATGGGGATGTAATGTGCAGCATGTCGACTATAGTTAATGATAATTTATTGCATATTTGAAGATTGCCAGGAGAATAGATCTTAAAAGTTCTCATCACAAGAAAAGAATATTCTGTAACTATGTATGGTGATGGATGTTAATGCTAGTTAATAATGGTGATCATTTTACAATATATACAAATATTGAATCATGTGCATACCTGAAGTTAATACAATATTATATGTCACCTATAACTTAATAAAAAAAATGGAAGTCCTGATTACAATATCAGCAAGCAGATATTGACAAATGGATTCTAAAAATTATATGGGAAAGCTAAGACCTAGAACAGGAACACGATGCTGAAAAAGAACAGAGTTGAAGGACTGATACTGTCCTATTTCAGGACTTACTATAAAGATACAGTATAATCCAGACAGCACAGTGTTGGTGAAAGAATAGAAGGTCCAAAAATATACCCACACAAATATAGTCAAGTGATCTTTGATAAAGGAACATAGGCAATTCAGTAGAGAAAGAATAGTCCTTTCAATAAATGGCACTGTGAGAATTGAGTATTCATCTAAAAATGAATCTAGACGTAGACCTTATACCTATTGCAAAATTAACTCAAAGTGGATTATACCTAAATATAAGACAAAAAACTATTGAACTTCTAGAAGAAAACTCAAGAGAAAATCTAGGCACCCTTGGGTTTGGTAGGTTTTTAGATACAACACCAAAATTATGATCCATAAAAAAGGAGATTGATAAGTTGGACATATTAAAATTAAAAAGTTATGCCATGTGAAAGACACAATTAAGAAAATGAAAAGATGTCAGACTGGGAGAAATATTTCAAAATATATTCTGATAAAAGACATATTCATGATATAAGAAAAAAAAATTTTTTAAATTTGGCAATAAGGAAACAAATACAAAGGGACCCAAGAACTGAAAATGCAAAGAAGGTATACAGATAGCAAATATGCATATGAAAAAATGCCAACATCTTTGTCCTTTGGGAGTTGTATGTTAAAACTGTGAGATCACTGAACACGTTTTGGAATGGCTAGAATTAAGAAAAGACTGACACTTATGAAATGCTGGTAAGACTATAGAGCCACTAGGAATTCAAGATGGTACAGCTACTTTGGAAAACAATTTGGCAGTTTCTTACAAAGCTAAACATAGTTTTACTGTACAATCCAGCAATTGCACTGTTGAGTATTTACCCAATTGAGATGAGTATTTACGTTCACACAAACACCTGAAGATGAATATTTATAGCCACTTTATTCATAGTCACTGAAAACTGGAAGTAACCAAGATCTCTTCAATAGATGAATGGACAAACAGACTGTGATACAGCCAGAAAATGGAATATGATTACTGAGTGATTTTTTTTTTTTTAGAGAAACTATGAAGCCACAAAAAGATACGGATGAACCTTAATTGCATACTGCTAAGTAAAAGAAATCTGTCTGAAAAGGCTGTAAACTATATAGTTCCCACTATGTGAAATTCTGGAAAGGCAAAATTATATAGATAGTAAAAAGATCAGTGGTTGCTAGAGATTCAGGGATAAAGGAAGATGGTTAAATGGGGAATTTTTTAGGTCCATGATAGTTTCTTGGTGGATACATGCCATTATGTGCTTGTCAAAATTCACAGAACTTTACAGCATAAAGATTGAACCTTAATGTATGCATATGAAAAAAATAATTTTAGGAGATTGGAGAATCTCAGGAAGAAATGAATATAGACTATGACAGGAGAATGTAACCACATTGTAATTGTATGGAACAACCTTCTTGAAGGTGTGAGCAAGGACGAGTGGGAGGGGAAGGTGCTAACCTAAGTAACTTTGGAAATGAGTCTATAAGACTAGATGCAAAAGGAACTACACATTATCATTATGCTTTTGTTAATAAAGTGATTTCCCAAGGGAGTACAACAAATTGAAAATTCTCATACCACTATACATATATTCTGGAATTAATAATTAACTAAATGGATGACAGATGGTGAGAGCCAGATTTTTCCTGGTTGGAGTAGGAATTTTCAGATAAGGGGAGAGGTTACAATGATCCTTTTGGTGATAGAGTTGGAAACATCAGTTTGAACTCATGTTTAGCTTAATATAGACACAGATGGTTAGAGAAAAAATACACATATACACACAGGTTGGTCTACATGCATGTATTTCCTTGCTCTGTCATCAGAGGGCCTAAAAGAAATGACACCCAGTAGTAAATAGTACACCTTGCCACCAGATCTTTGTTTCTAATGCCATTTCCCAATAAAGGAAACCTTGGCTTCTTGAAGAAATGGCTGATTCTAGGACTGGAGTAGGAAATATACAATAGGTGTCTAGAGAATCTTATAATGCTGTAAAGTAAGGAAGTGCTTAGAAAAACAAAAAAATCCACGTTAATAGGGGTATGTCAAAGGGACATAGGAGCCAACTGAGAGAGCTTCCAATGGCCAAAGCTGGAACAATTTGAACAATAAAAAATAAGTAAAGATGTACTGGATTATAACCCAAAGAATGAAATTAAATGTCCATGAATAGAAACCCAATACAAATAAATAAACAAGAAAAAGACAATCTTCCTTGGAAGAATTCCAATTAATTTATGTCGATACTCTGCCCTCAGTGAGAGGAAACTGAACTTCCACTCCCTCAGTATGAGCTGCACATAATGACATCCCTCCAAAGAATTCAGTATGGAAAGAAGGGGAGAGAAGAGTAATTTTACATTAGAGGAGCCTGACAAACATTGCTTCAGTCAGGTGATCAAGGTCAACTTTCAACAATGGTGTCATATTAATTAATAGTTTGTACTGTAACCCCAATCATGAAAAAAATCAGATGAATTCCAATACAGGGTTAGCCTACAGAATAACAGATCAGTGTTCCTCAAAAGTGTCAAGATTATCAAAAATGTCACAGCCAAGAGGAGCCTAAGGAGACCTGACAACTAAATGTGATGTGGTATCCTGGATGGGATCCTGGAATTGAAAAAGGGCATTAGATAAAAACTAAAGAACTCTGGATAAAATATTGAGTTAGTAAGAATATATCAATATTCATTCATTAATTGTAAAAAATATGCTAATTCATGATGTTAATAATAGAGGAAGCTTGGTGTGGAGCATGTGGAGAACTCTGAACTGTCTTCTCAGTTTTTCTGTAAATGTGAAGGTGTTCTAAACAATAATGTATGTTAAACAAAACAAAGTGTCATCTGAAGGGCTCGCAGTAACCCAGTGCTTTCTGTCTCTCCTCCAGTTTTGAGAGTGTTTGCTGCCTTGCTGACTCCACTTCTCTCTCAGACATCACCTTTGATGGCAATCCCATAGCTCAAGAGTCATGGTACAAGCACACAATCCTTCAGAATATGATGCAGCTGCGCCAGCTAGACATGAAGAGAATCACAGTGAGTGAGAACTCTTCTCAAGTGCTCGCCATATTGGTTTAGTTAGCATGGGCTAGGAAATTGGAGTGCATATTCTTTGCTTAAAACACTGATTTTTAACAATCTATGGATTATCATGACTATATACTAAATAATTATAATGATAAACTTTCTTTTTTACCTCCTATCCATATTCCCAATTTCATTGAATTAAGTTCCTAGCCTTCTGTTTGAATTAATCACCATGCTTGCTTTTCATTCTTGCTTAATACCCAGCTAACAGTTTACTTTGGAATAGATGAGTGAGGATTTCATTTGTAAGTTACATAGTATAATGGCTAAGAAGATGGGTGCTGGAGCCAGACTGCTTCAGTCTGAATCCTGGCTTGACCATTTTCTAGTGTATGACCTTTGACAATTTACTTAACCTTTCTATCTAATTTTCCTCCAAGTAAAATGGGGATCATAAGTATGTCATATCATTGTTGTCAAGATGAAATTAAGTATTAAACCTTAGAACAATGTGAGTCTTCCAGGAAACATAATATGAAGCTATTAATATTATTCCTTTCGATGCTATATTTCTCGAAGTATCTCCTTTTTTATTCATTCTGTCTCCATGGTAGACATTTTTCACAGTAGAAGTTGTGATATGGCTCCTGATCTAAGTGAAATGCTGCTTATAGTACTCCTCCTTTTAGGTGTACAATGCACATAAGCATGCTTTAGCCTCTAAGAAGTTCTGTAATAAAGAACCTTGCCTGAATTTGTTTTGTTGCAGCCCAAATTTATTGGAACAGAAAATATCTGTTAATGATCTCAGTTTGATAATCTCTGACCTAGAAAAATATCCTAAACCTCCACTGTTTTCTTACTTTTAGACTGTGCTAATTTTATGTGGATTTTTTTTGGTCCATATCCTGTGTCTGCTGGTTTCTTAGTTCCCCAGCTAGGGATTGAACTTGTACCCTCGGCAGTGAAAGCACAGAGTCCTAACCACTGGAAAGCCAGCAAATTCCCTGATGTGGATTCTGAGTGATCACTCAGGTTTACTCAATTGCCTGGTGACTCATTGCCTGTCCACTGGTTTCACAGTGCGTGCCATTCACGTTTCCACCTCAGTGATATTATGGACATCAAGGTGGCTAACGGGCGAAGTGTTGATGAATTCATAAATACTAGGAATCTCCTAGGGTTCTACCTCTGTCTTTGTTCCAGCATGGAGAAAAGGTTCTTTGTCTTCTCAGTTCGTTTGGATCTATACTGGCCACTCTGTCTTGTACTTTTGCTCTTATCTTCTTGTCTTTCTTAGTTAAGGGTCTTTAGTACTCTCTTCCTGTTGAGGTTGCAATGAACAGGGTGAGAAATGAAGCTTACCCATTTATATAAGTTAGTAATTATATGATGTGTTTCTCATAGTAAATTTATGTCAGTCTTGTCTACTCAGCTAATGTATTTGGTCCTTAAGGGCAGAAGCCATTCTTCATCTTCCTTGCCTGATACATGGAGATGTTCTATGCATGTTTATTTTCTTTCCTTCTCTATCTCATACAATGCTGAGAATGTAGTAATATTCAGTAAAGACTTTTTGGTTGAGTAAAATTTAGCCATTTCCATGCCTTAAATAAAAGAAAAGTTGCGTGAGTTGCTCAATCACAGTCACTTGTCCAACTCTTTGTGACCCCATGGACTGTAACCCGCCAGGCTTCTCTGTCCTTGGAATTTTCCAGGCAAAAATACTAGAATGGGTAGCCATTCCCTTCTCCAGGGGCTCTTCTCGACCCAGGGATTGATGGGCTTCCCCGGTGGCTCAGACAGTAAAGAATCTGCCTGCAATGCAGGAGACCTGGGTTTGATCCCTGGGTCAGAAAGATCCCTTGGAGAAGGGAATAGCTATCCACTCCAGTATTCTTGCCTGGAGAATTCCATGGATGGAAGAGCCTGGTGGGCTACAGTCCATGGGGTTGCAAACAATCTGACACAACTGAGCAATTAACACTTTTCACTTTCATGCCTTAAATAAGGGAGAACAAACAATGCTATCTATAATCCTTGTCCTTGTACATTCCCTAGAATGTGCTTGTTTGGTAAGGAGATGAGGAAAATCCCCTGGGATGGGAGAGGGCCAGCTCTTCTGCTAAATATAGAGCAGCAATCCTTGTACATCTGTTCCTCCACTGTTAATTTTAGAAATTCAAAAAATTTTAATGGAAATAATCTCAAAGTTACAGAAGAGTTGTAAGTACAGTACAAAGAACTTTGTTTTATTGAACAATTTGAGAATAAGCTGCTAACTCAATTCCCCAACTGCTCTGAATACTTCATGGTATATCTTGTAAGCAAAGACATTCTCTCATGTAAACACAGTATAACCAACAACATCAAGGAAAAAACATTGAATAATTGCTAGTGTCTAATCATCACACTACATTCACATTTTACCAATTATATTAAGAATGTTCTGTGGGGCAAAATGATCCAGTTTGGAATTATGCATTGCATAGAGGTACATTTTGTTGTCAGGTGTCTATTGTCACCATATTTCCTGAACAGTTTCCTAGTCTTTCCTTGACTTCATGACTGACATTTATGAAGTTTACAGGTCAGTTATTTTATAGAATGACCCTTAATTCAGGTTTTATTTGATGTTTCCTCATGATTAATTAGTAGTTATAGCTTTTTGGCCTAAATAGCACACAAGTGATTTTGCATTTCTCTTATTGTATCCTATTGAGTGTTCTGTAATGTATATCTTTATTGATGTTGTTTACTTTAAGATGGTGTCTGTGAGGTTTCTGCATGTGAAATTATTCCCATTTCCTTTTCTTTTGGTGTTCTGAGATTCAATTTCCAACGTGGAGGGCAGGGTTCCTCACACCTCCAGTAAGAAGTTCTCAGAACACCAGCTCACTGTTCAAGAATTCAATTCAGACACTATCCACCTGGAGATAGCATCAGATTCCACAGGTTGAGGGCTCAGTCTGGAAAACTGCACATGTACCTTCCCTGCTCTGCCAGATGCCAGTAACAAGTCCAGGTTATTACCTGTACTTCTGACCTACTGGCAGAAACTGTTAGGTTGGCCAAAAAGTTTATTTGGGTTTTTCCATAACAGCTTATGGGAAAACCTGCTGCTGCTGCTGCTAAGTCGCTTCAGTCGTGTCCGACTCTGTGCGACCCCATAGACGGCAGCCCACCAGGCTCCGCCCTCCCTGGGATTCTCCAGGCAAGAACACTGGAGTGGGTTGCCACGTCCTTCTCCAATGCATGAAAGTGGAAAGTGAAAAGTGAAAGTGAAGTCGCTCAGTTGTGTCCGACTCTTAGCGACCACATGGACTGCAGCCCACCAGGCTCCTCTGTCCATGGGATTTTCCAGGCAAGAGTACTGGAGTGGGGTGCCATTGCCTTCTCCAGTGGGAAAACCTGAGTGAACTTTTTGAGCAACCCAGTACTTACTAGGTCACCGGTTTATTGTAAAATGATATAACTCAGAAACAGCCAGATGAAGGGATGCACAGGGCTTGGTGGGAAGGGACACAGAGCTTCTGAGCATACCACTCTCCCCAGATGTCCAGGTTTTACCATTCCTGAAGCTCTCTGAACCTGTCCCTTTGGACTTTTTATGGAGGCTTCATTAAGTAGTCATAATTGATTATATCATTGGCTATTGGCAATTGATTCAACCTTCAGCTCCTCTTCTCTCCCTGGAGATCTGGGGGTGCAATGGAAAGTTCCGACCTTCTTAATTGCCTGGTTGGTTCTCCTGGCAACCAGCCTCCATCCTTAGATGAGGTCCAAAAGTCATCTCATTAATGAAACAATAGACACCTTTATCACTCTACACACTTAGGAAATTCCTAGGATTTGAGAAGCTGTGAACCAGAAACTGGGATGAAGATCAAACATGTATCTCTTACAATAAATCATACTATCACACTTTTGTAATTCTGTACCTCATAAAAATTTTAATTTATTAACTTATTCATATCAGTATAGTCTCATGGTATTTTGTTTCACCTTTTGTTTAAATCTTTTAGTAACTTTAGTTTGTAAAGAATATACCTTGTAAAAGACTTTCTATAAATTTTCCAACCTGGGCTAGTATTGACAAACACTAGCCCATGAGCGGGTCACCTGTTTTTGTAAATAAAATTATATTAGAACACAATCATGTCCACTCACTTATGTATTATTTATATCTGCTTTAATGCTACACTGGCAGAATTGAGTAGTTGTTAAAGAAACTATATAGCCTATGACCCTAAAAGATTTACCATCTGGCTGGAAAATTTTACTGATACCAGTTCTATAACTACTGTTTTCTAGCTGGAGTGGATTACATAGATACCTCATGAACTTGTGTATTGCGGCTATGGTTCCCCAAACTGTGTGCCAAAGATACTGTGAACTCGCAGGGGCGTTGTGGAGTGTTTATAATTTTCAAGCAAAAGGCAATGAGATTTGATATCTGTGAGACCCTGAGAAGACTACTAGCTTAACGTAGTTTACCATCTCAACATTACATCACAGTGTATTTCTCTCTATGGCATTATACCCTGGCACAGCTGACCTTCCAGCGACTGTTGTGATAAAAACAAATACTAAAATCAACACAGAGCAGGAAATGAGGGTGACAGTATCCAATCTAATTCTCATGTTTGAGAAGTTGTGTAATGCCTTACAGATATACACATTTCACTAGTAAGTTTTTATAGTTGTTCAAGAGTGATATTTTTTATTCAAATTATTATTTTTGAAATGGTTTCCTGGTGGCTCAGCTCATAAAGAATCTCCCTGCAATGTGGGAGACCTAGGTTCGATCCCTGAGTTGGAAAGATCCGCTAGAGGAAGGGAACGGCTACCCACTCCAGTATTCTGGCCTGGAAAATCCCATGGACTGTGTACTCCATTGGGGTTGCAAAGAGTTGGACACAACTGAGCGAATTTCACTAAGTTGCTAGAACATGAATCTTGTTGTTTACTAACTAGTTAATAAACAGGGCTATAACATATGTTTTTTGACCTAGTGGTACCATGGAAAAATTCCTAAGACAGTCTTAGGCACCTTGGAGTTTCTGCACTAGGGTGTGTATTAGACTCTAGTGATGACAAGATCAGAATCGCAGTTAACACCCTCAAGTTACTTACAGTCAAGTACGGAGGCAGGCATGCAGCCAGATTATAATGCAAAGTGACAAACTAGTTAGATAAAATTGATTGATGAATAGATATGTGTATGTTTACACATACACACACACACACAGCAGGATGATATCAAAGAGCAAAGCTGTCCTATGTATACTGGAGAAATAGAAAAAATTCCAAAGGAGAAAATACTTGACTTGAGACTTGAGGAGGGCCAGAGACAAAGGAGGATATATCAGTATGAAAGTGTTCTAGAGAGAGAGAGAGAAGGCACGCAGAATGCAGAGGGGTGTGAGGATATAGCAACTCAGAGCGGTTCAGCATGGCTGAGCACGGAGTGTTCATAGGCGAAAAGAGCAGCAGGAAAAGGATGCCTGACCAGTGAGAGCTGAGTCATGAAGAAGGTGTTTTATGCCAGAAGGAAGAGTTTAGATTTTTGTGTTGAACATAATAGGAAACTCTTGAAGAGTTTAAGATACTTCAATTGGATTTGCCTATTGAAAAGGTTGTCTGAGTAGCAGCCCAGAGAACAAATTGGGAAAGATAGGATGAGTGATAAAATGAGAAAGGGTTAGTCAGGATAAGAGCTTCTGGAGTGTCTGATCTAGAGGAATGGCAAGAGATAATATGGCATCTCAAGATAATGTGAGTTGCTGGCCTCAATTCCTATTTTGCTTTCGTTGTCTCTGTTAGGAAGAATAACTTTTAGTCAGTAAAGAGAAGAAATAGATATTAATAAAGTGAAAACAAAGCCTTGGATAGGTGAATAAAAAGTTTGAATCCAGACCTATTAGGGGCTGAAGGCCCTTATTGGGGATTCCCAGGCGGCACTAGTGGTAAAGAATCTGCCTGCCGATGCAGGAAACTAAGAGATGCAGTTTTAATCCCTAGGTCAGGAAGATCCCCTGAAGTAGGAAACGGCAATGTGCTCTAGTATTCTTGCCCAGAAAAATTTCATGGCCAGAGGAGCCCCGGTGGGCTACAGTCCATGGGGCCACAAAGAGTCTGACACAACTGAGCTCATAGCCTAAAGGGCTTCATAGTAAATATTTTAGGCTTTTGGGGATATACAGTCTGTGTTGAAAGCTATTCAACTCTCTCATTGTAAAGTAAAAGCAGACATGAACATTACATAAAAGTGAGCATGGCTGTGTTCCAATAAAACTTTATTTACAAAGACAGATGGCATGCTGCATTTGTTCTGTGGGCTAGAATTTGCCAATCTTTGATCTAGAGCAGTGAATAAATTGCTAGGCCTTTGAAAGTTATATCTGGAAAGCAGTGTAGAATAGTAGAGTAGTTAAAAGGTAAGATAAACTAATCTCTCTTTTTATCTTGGATAGAAAAAATATTGTGGCAAATCATGACGATTAACTTGAATGTAGATTATGAAAGAAATCTAAATTGGATTATTTAGATGATTTGTGAGTACTTAAGGAATTGATCACAAGGAGGCAGCATTAGTTCACTAAAAACAATTTGTGCCAGACAAAATTAGGTTACTATTTTAGATATTATAAATAGACCTTCTCAGAAGAATACTATAGAGAGACAGTGTTTTGGTATCTAAGCGAAGCACTGAGTGAAGTCTTTCATGATAGCATATTGAGTAAATTGTACGACAACATAGTTAAGTGGATTTGTGATTGGAGTATACCTACAGAACAGAAAGTAATGGATTAACAGCCAGCCTGCAGAGAAATCTGTCCTGGGGTGCTGTGAGGCTTTTTGCTCACTCTCATTCTCTTAAACATGTTTAAGTATTGACTAGTTGAGTAATAAAGTATATAAATGACAAACTGGGAGAGTTAGAAATCCTGATAGACCAGTTGATGAAATCAGAATCCAGAAGCTCAATAATCTAAAACAAGGTTTGGTAAACTACAGCCTGCGAGCCAAATCCATCCCACAGACTGTTTTGTTTTGTTTTTTTTTTTCATAGCTCTCAAGCTGTGAATGGTTTTTACATTTGTGAAGCACTGTGAAAAACAAAAAGAATATGTGCTGGAGATTTTATATGGATCACAAAGCTTCAGATATGTGCTATCTGGCTCTTTGTAGAAAAAGTGTGCCAACTTCTAATCTATAAATATCAGCAGAATTTAGCAAGATAAAAAATAGATAAATTGAAAATTCTAGACTTAGCTTCTTAACAACAAACATGACAGTTCTCAGCCAAATGAAAGGTTAGGGGAAAGAGGATTAGCATGTGTGAGAAAGACTTGCATTGAAATTGATAAGTTCAAATTGAGTTAATTATGAAATGTGATTGTTAGAAGTTAATATGGCTTAAAACAATATTCATTTATAGAAATAGAGAATTTAGAAAAATGGACAACAGTTCCCTTTTTTCCTTTGTTAAATTACACCTGAACTATTAGTTTTAGAAGGGTGATTGCAAACAAACATCTCCAGAAAACCTAGCACAATTCATTGACAAAGAAGATATTACAGTAGTCTTCAAATATTTTTACAACTGTACAAAAAAGGAGGGAATAGACACATTTTTAAAAATTTATTTATTTATTTTAATTGGAGGCTAATTACTTTGCAATATTGTAGTGGTTTTTGCCATACACTGACATGAATCAGCCAGGGGTGTGTATGTGTTCCCCATCCTGAACCCCCCTCCTACTACCTCCCCATCCCATCCTTCAGGGTCATCCTAGTGCACTGACCCTGAGTGCCCCATCTCATGCATTGAATCTGGACTGGCGATCTATTTCACATATGATAATATACATGTTTCAGTGCTCTTCTCTCAAATCATCCCACCCTTGCCTTCTCCCACAGAGTCCAAAAGTCTGTTCTTTACATCTGTGTCTCTTTTGTATCTCACATATAGGGTCATCGTTACCATTTTTCTAGATTCCATATATATGCGTTAATATACTGTATTGGTGTTTTTCTTTCTGACTGACTTCACTCTGTATAATAGGCTCCAGTTTCATCCACCTCATTAGAACTGATTCAAATGCATTCTTTTTAATAGCTGAGTAATATTCCATTGTGTAAATGTACCACAGCTTTCTTATCCATTTGTCTGCCTATGGACATCTAGGTTGCTTCCATGTCCTAGCTATTGTAAACAGTGCCGCGATGAACATTAGGGTACACGTCTCTTTCAATTCTGGTTTCCTTGGTGTGTATGCCCAGCAGTGGGATTGCTGGGTTATATGGCAGTTCTAGAATAGACACATTTTGAAGGACTAGAACAAGGACCATTGTATGGAAAATTCCACCTCCCAGAATTTTTTATTTCCAGGCAGTATTTTGTGAATGCAGGTGCTATTCTCACAATTATGAAATGGATACAGTATCTATAAAGTTTCCACCTCAAACTCACATATAGTTGGCTTTATATGAACTTGTTTACAATTTGTTCTCCAAAATATGAGGTAGCCTATCCGGGGTAGAAGTGAGTGTCCTGTGTGGTAGCCGTTACTAATGTCCCCAGTGTGTTCTTCTGTCTTCCAGGTGGAAAGATAATATTTCCCTTTCTCTTGGAGTTAAATATGGTCATGCAACTTGCTTTGGTCAGTGAAATGTGAGCAGAAGTAATGTACATAATTTTCAGACAGAAGCATTTAAAGGCCAAAGTGCGATTTTCTGGGCTTTTCTCCCATGTGATGGTCATTGTGAAAGCAAATATTGAGTCAAAGGTGCCATCAAGTCATAGCACCTAGGAACATTTAGCCTACTACATGGAGAACAGCTGGGCTGTTCTTTGCATGATCAAGAAACAAACTTCTCTTATTGTAAGCCAGTGTGAGTTTTAAAGTTATTATGGTAGTATAACCTATCCTGTTCTGGCTTTTTCTCCCCTAATGTATAATATGGAGGTTGCAAACAAGATGGCAGAGGGAAGCATCACTATGAACAAAGCTAGTAGAGGTGATGGAATTCCATTTGAGCTATTTCAAATCCTAAAAGATGATGCTATGAAAGTGCTACACTTAATATGCCAGCAAATTTGGAAAACTCAGCAGTGGCCACAGGACTGGAAAAGGTCAGTTTTCATTCCAATCCCAAAGAAAGGCAATCCCAAAGAGTGTTCAAACTACCACACAGTTGCACTCAACTCACACACGAGCAAAGTACTTCTAAAAATTCTCCAAGCCAGGCTTCAACAGTACATGAACCAGGAACTTCCAGATGTTCCAGCTTGAACTGGATTTAGAAAAGACAGAGGAACCAGAGATCAAATTGCCAATATCCGTTGAATCATTGAAAAAGCAAGAGAGTTCCATAAAAACATCTAGTTCTGTTTTATTGACTACGCCAAAGCCTTTGACTGTGTGAATCACAACAAACTGTAGAAAATTCTTCAAGGAGATGGGAATACCAGACCACCTGACCTGCCTCCTGAGAAATCTGTATGCAGGTCAGGAAGCAACAGTTAGAACTGGACATGGAACAACAGATTGGTTCCAAATCAGGAAAGGAGTACATCAAGGCTGTATATTGTCACCCTGCTTATTTAACTTATATGTAGCATACATCATGCGAAATGCCGAGCTGGGTGAAGCACAAGCTGAAATCAAATTGCCGGGAGAAATATCAATAACCTCAGATACGCAAATGACACCACCCTTATGGCAGAAAGCGAAGAAGAACTAAAGAACCTCTTGAAAGAGAAGAGTGAAAAAGTTGGCTTAAAACTCAACATTCAGAAAACTAAGATCATGGCATCTGGTCCCATCACTTCATGGCAAAAAATGGGGAAACAATGGAAACAGTGAGAGACTTTATTTTCTTGGGCTCCAAAATCACTGCAGATGGTGACCGCAGCCATGAAATTAGAAGAAGCTTGCTGCTTGGAAGAAAAGCTGTGACCAACCTAGACAGCATATTAAAAAGCAGAGACATTACTTCCCAACAAAGGTCAGTCTAGTCAAAGGTATGGTTTTTCCAGTAGTCATATATGGATGTGAGAGTTGGACTATAAAGAAAGCTGAGAACCGAAGAATTGATGCTTTTGAACTGTGGCGTTGGAGAAAACTCTTGAGAGTCCCTTGGACAGCAAGGAGATCCAACCAGTCCATCCTAAAGGAAATCAGTCCTGAATATTCCTTGGAAGGACTGTTGCTGAAGCTGAAACTACAGTACTTTGGCCACCTGATGCAAAGAACCAACTCATTGAAAAAGACCCTGGTGCTTGGAAAAATTGAAGGCAGGAGGAGAAGGGGATGACAGAAGATGACATGGTTGGATGGCGTCACTGACGTGATGGACATGAGTTTGAGTAGGCTCCAGGTATTGGTGATGGACAAGGAAGTTTGGTGTGCTGCAGTGCATGGGGTCACAAAGAGTCAGACACAACTGAGTGACTGAACTGAACTGAACTGAATGTATAATATGACTGTTATCCCTGGGCCAGTAGAAGTCAAGTGATATAGCTTCTAATCTTCATTCTGACATTGACTATGACCCTGGAAACATCTGTTTTCTCTGTTAAAAAAAAAGATTGAAAGAAAAATAAGGAACATTCTCCTCTAGACAAAAACTCTAATTGTAGTCTGTTTTAATATTTAGTGTAGTCAAGGAAAACAATGTCTTGTAAAACTATTTAAAGTATATGGTTAAAAAACCCACATTGCCATTGTTTTTAAAATTCCACATAATAAATTGTTGATTATATTAGGACTGCTATTATTGATTTTGTAGCAAAACGTCTTCTCAAGTAATAAATTCATTGTTTTAGAGCCTTAGTAGTCTGCTAAGAGGGTATAATCTAAGTTATTAAATACCTATTAAATCACTGCTGCTGCTGCTAAGTCACTTCAGTCTTGTCCGACTCTGTGCAACCCCATAGACGGCAGCCCACCAGGCTCCTCTGTCCACAGGATTCTCTAGGCAAGAATACCGGAGTGGGTTGCCATTTCCTTCTCCAGTGCATGCATGCATGCTAAGTCGCTTCAGTCATGTTAGACTCTGTGCGACCCTATGGACAGCAGCCCGCCAGGCTCCTCTGTCCTCAGGATTCTCTAGGCAAGAATACTGGAGTGGGTTGCCATTTCCTTCTCCATTAAATCACTACGCTTCTTAATTAAACTGTTTCTGTATTAGGTCTTCCTGACAAACCACAGTAAAGAGAAAAGTGTATGTGCACTTTCAGGCCAGGTAGATCTCTTTCTTTTGCTACATAAAGGATATGGTTTTTGTCCCAGAAATTGGATTATTATCATGAAGATGCCTGAATTTTACAATTTTTTTCCTTCTTACCAACAGATTTATAGCTTATCTTTACAGTTAGAGGGGTTTGTTTTTGTTTCTAAGTTTAGTTACTCTATAATTATTTGGGCTGAAATACAGTCATCATATGTATAAATTTTTAAAACATTCAATATTTGAATTGATTTGGCATCTATCCAGTTTTCCTAGGTTTAACTTTCCTTTTAAAGTCCTCCTGCCTTTAGTAGAAGCTCAGATTCTTTTTGCAAATCTAATGAAATCATCTGTTAAGTATGTGTAGTACGTGATCCATACAGTTTCCAGTACTGCTTAAAATTGGCTCTTTGAAAAACCAATCTGTTTCTAGTTCACATTCAATACATGAGTCAACAATTGACCATCAATATATTTTGTTCTTTTAAAAAGTTTTTTTCTGAAACAGATTATACTTAATAGGTACTAAATCAACATCTACTGAACAAAAGAGTTTAATGTGGTTATTAATTGAGCTATTTTATGAAACTAGGAACCAAGGTTCTGAATTTCTTATTAGTTTATTTTTCCTCATTACCTCTGTTCGGCCTTTTAACATTAAGAACAACTCTTTTCCATATTGTAAAATATACTTTAAATTCACCAAAAATCACATAAATTTTCACTCCCTTTTAAACAACTAAATCATATGGCAGATTACTGCTAAATTTTGACCTCACTTTTTTCATCCGTCTAAAACCAGTAAAACACATATAAATATATCCTGATTATAAAAATGCAAACCCCATTTCTCACAAATGACCTCTGGTTCTGATCCTGGCTTTGACTTTGTATAAGTTACTAAACTTCTCAGAGTGTTCATTTCCTCATTTTTAAACTTTGAGTCTTCCAGTGGATGTATTTCTGCTTACCTTTTTAACTCTGCAATAGTTTACTTTGTGCATTTTTTATTTACTTCTTTAGCCTAAGTCCTTTGTTTACAGGAGCATTTATAATGGCTCACACCCTAGAATACATTTTTGTGCCTCTTTGACTTTCCTTAATTCTAATTATATTATATATACTGATTGGGATGCTCTAGACTGTTGTTGTTCAGTCACTGAGTCATATCTGACTCTTTGCAACCCCATGGACTGCAGCACACCAGGCTTACCTGTCCTTCACTATTACCTGGAGTTTGCTCAAACTAATGTCCATTGAGTCAATGATGTTATCTAAGCATCTCATCCTTTGCCACCTCCTTGTCCTCTTGTCCTCAATCTCCCCCAGCATCAGGGTCTTTTCCAGTGAGTCAGCTCTTTGCATCAGGTGGCCAAGGTATTGGAGATTCAGCTTCAGCATCAGTCCTTCCAATGAATATTTAGGACTGATTTCCTTTAGGATTGACTGGTTTAATCTCCTTACTGTCCAAGGGACTCTCAGGAATCTTCTCCAGCACCACAGATCAAACACATCAATTCTTCAGCACTCAGTCTTTTTTATGGTTCAACTCTCACATCTATACATGCCTACTGGAAAAACCATAGCTTTGACTATACACATCTATGAGGGCAAAAGGTGTCTCTACTTTTTAATATACTGTCTATGTTTGTCATAACTTCTCTTCCAAGGAGTAAGCGTCTTTTAATTTCATGGCTGCAGTCACCATCCGCAGTGATTTTAGAGCCCAAGAAAATAAAATGTCACTGTTTCCACTGTTCCTCCATGTGTTTGCCATGAAGTGATGGGACCGGATGCCATGATCTTCATTTTTTGAATGTTGAGAGCTTTTTCACTCTCCTATTCCACCTTCATCAGAGGCTCTTTAGTTCCTCTTCACTTCTGCTATCAGGGTGATATCATCTGCATATCTGAGGTTGTTGATATTTCTCCCAGCCATCTTGATTTCAGCTTGTGAGTCATCCATCTTGGCATTTTGAACAGAAGTTAAATAAGCAGGGTGACAAAATGTAGCCTTGATGTACTCCTTTCCCAATTTTGAAACAGTCAGTTATTCCATGTCTAGTTCTAACTGTTGCTTCATGACCTGCATACAAGTTTCTCAGGAGACAGGTTAAGAAGGTCTGGTATTCCCATCTCTTTAAGAATTTTCCAGTTTGTTGTGATCCACACAGTCAAAGACTTTAGCGTAGTCAATGAAGCAGACGTAGATATGTTTTTGGAATTCCTTGCTTTTTATATGATCCAATGGGTGTTGGCAATTTGATCTCTGGTTCCTCTGCCTTTTCTAAATCCAGCTTGTACATCTGGAAGTTCTCGGTTTAAGTACCATTGAAGCCTAGCTTGAAGGATTTTGAACATTACTTTGTTAGCATGTGAAATGAGCACAATCATATGGTAGTTTGAACATTTGTTGGCATTGCCCTTCTCTGGGATTAGAATGAAAACTGACCTTGTCCAGTCCTGTGGTCACTGCTGAGTTTTCCAAATTTTCTGGCATATTGAGTGCAGCACTTTCACAGCATCGTCTTTTAGCATTTGAAATAGCTCAGCTGGAGTTCTATCACCTCCACTAGCTTTGTTCACAGTAATGCTTCCTAATGCTCACTTAACTTCATACTCCAGGATATCTGGCTCTAGGTGAGTGATCACACCATTGTGGTTATCTGGGTCATTAAGACCTTTCTTCTATAGTTCTTCTGTATATTCTTTCCACCTCTTCTTAATCTCTTTTATTTCTGTTAGGTCTTTGCTGTTTCTGTTCTTTATTGTGCCCATCTTTGCATGAAATGTTCTCTTGGTTATCTCTAATTTTTTTGACAAGATCTCTCGTCTTTCCCATTCTATTGTTTTCCTCTATTTCTTTGCATTGTTTGCTTAAGAAGGCTGTCTTATCTTTCCTTGCTGTTCTTGGCTGTATATTTCCCTTTCTCCTTTGCCTTTTGCTTCTCTTCTTTTCTCAGCTATTTGTAAGGCCTCCTCAGACAACCACTTTGCCTTCTTGCATTTCTTTTCTTCCTGTACAGTGTTACAAACCTCTGTCCATAGTTTTTCAGGCATTCTGTCTACCAAATTTAATCCTTTGAATTTATTTGTCACCTCTACTGTATAATTATAAGGGATTTGATTTAGATCATATCTGAAAAGTCTAGTGGTTTTCCCTACTTTCTTCAATTTAAGGCTGAATTTTGCAATAAGGAGCTCGTGATCTAATCCACAGTCAGCTCCAAGTCTTGTTTTTGCTGTTTAGAGCTTCTCCATCTTACAGTAACAACTTCTCTAATCTCAGTGGAATAAATCAACAAGGTTTATTTCATGCTCATACTGTCAGTCTGTCCATTTTATGTGGTCTGAGAAGTTTACTCTGTGTTGCCCTCTTTCCACGACCAAGGCCTTCAAAGTGCCCATCCTTTGGAGCTTTGCAAATTCTGTAGCAGAAGTGAGACAGGAAATAGCTATATCATACATTGTCTTTGAAATTTGCTACCCAGAAGTAATACATATCACTTTTGTTCATACAGCATTGGCCAAAGCAATTCACATGACCACACCTAACTTCAAGAGTACATGAAGTGCCATCTCACTATATGGCCAGGATGTAGGAAGACAGGAATATTTGGTGAACAACTCTTGTGACTATCCATTATATTTTAAATCAAATGTTAACTTCTGGTAGAAATGTAAATTAGTACTACAATTATGGAGTACTTTTGCAAACACAGCAAAAGCCCTAGAAATATGTCTACCATTTGAATTAATGGTTTCAGTTTTAGGAAATTATTGAACAGTTGTGCGCTTCCCTGTGGCTCAGATCTGCCTGCAAATCAGGAGACCTGAATTTGATCCCTGGGTTGGGAAGATCCCATGGAGAAGGGAATGTCAATCCACTCCAGTATTCTTGCCTGGAGAATTCCATGGACAGAAGAGCCTGGCAGGCTACAGTCCATGGGGTCACAGTCGGACACGACTGAACAACTTACACAGTCACAGTCATAGAGATGTACATTTAATAATTCATTCTTTGAATATATATTTACTGCATATCTACTGTGTGCTGGGTAGCTGATATATGGTCCATACCTTCATGGAGCTATTTGTAGGAAAGAGGAGAGATGTACCAGAGATAATTTAAATGAAAGAGGTTAAGGGCTATGACTGGCAATTATAGGGTGGTATGAGAGCATTCTACTCTTCAATTCGCCTCCATTAAATTTTTAATTTCAGGTTTTGTAAATTGTATTTCTGAAAATGTTCTCCTTCAAATGTACTGAATTACTTTTTATAGTTTTCTGTCTCTGAAGATATTTTCAAGTTTGTGTTTCATGAAGAAATTGTTTTCTCAAATTATGACATCATTTTGAATGCCTACAAATCTATAACCAAGACTTACATGGTTATAATTTACTTTATTAAAATTTGCCAATCATCAGGGTGAAAAATCATGATTCATATTGTGTATGCAGATTGCAATATTTAAAAATTTGTTTATAGAGAATATCATAATGTGATGGAAAAATTATATTTGAGTTAGGGTTTTGGGATTATGACTGATTTTTAAAAGCTTTTCTAAACTGTAATGTTATTACAGTAAAGTTATTTCATAGTTTTTAGAATGGAAGAAATTAGACTGGCCAAATCAACTTAAAAACAAAGTAATGATCTTAATGGAGAATAATTTATTAATATCCATGGAAATTTTTAAAAAGCTTTCACAATTATATTGTCATTTAAAAAAAAGCTCTGCTTTGCAATAATAAATTAAATAGATTGTTAGAAGTATGATTTTCATCTTCATGATAAAAACTTTGTTAAATCTCTCCATGTAGAACTACAGTACAAATAAAAGTTA
This sequence comes from Cervus canadensis, assembly GCF_019320065.1. NCBI lineage: Eukaryota > Metazoa > Chordata > Mammalia > Artiodactyla > Cervidae > Cervus > Cervus canadensis. Next base: position 16,722,907 of record NC_057391.1, read on the forward strand.
TACAAACCTGCCTTTTTTATTTATGTTTGGTTGTGCAGGATCTTGGTTGCTATGCACGGGCTTTCTCTAGTTGTGTGAGTGGGGGCACTCTCAGTTGTGGTGCATGGGCTTCTCATTGCAGTGGCTTCTCTTGTTGCAGAGCATGGGCTTTAGGGCATGCAGGCTTCGGTCATTGTGGCACATGCGTTCAATAGTTGCGTTATCCAGGCTCTAGAGCACAAGCCCAATAGTTGTGGCACATGGGCTTAGTTGCCTCATGACATGTGGAATCTTCCTGGACCAGGGATTGAACCCATAACCCATGTCTCTTGCATTAGCAGGTGAATTCTTTACCACTGAGCCACCAAGGAAGCCCCCTGCTCCCCCTTTCTTCTTTCTCTTCTCAGTCTTTTTCTTGTATTATTTAGGTTTATCTCACATCAAGAGTTGGGAGTAGAGTTAAGAATGCACAGTTTTCTTTTAGAATTAAGTTGGAAGAAGAAAATAAAGAGGAACATACTGACTTTTTCTTTGAAGGCATATTTCCTATTAGCAAGTAGTATGGCTCTCACAAAGAAAATCAGAGAACTGAAGATATTTAGCATCAAAAAGTTTAAATACTCAACAATACTTTTTTACATTTTTCTTTTAGGAAGAAGAAAGGCGTATGGCATCTGTTGTAGCCAAAAAAGAAGAAGAGAAGAAGCGGGAAAGTCATAAGCAATCTTTACTTAAGGTATTGTCTCTGGTGTCTACATTCATGTATGTGCTCGCGCGCGCACACACACACACACACACTCACACATATTGAAGCTAGCTTGCTAATCAGCTAGAAAAGTAGTTTCCAAACTACAAATTTTTCATTCCTATTGATAGTGTTTTTAATAAACAGACACCCTTAAAACTTACAAACAAACCTTTACTTCTGAAATACAATATAATGTAATATAATGTACATTATAAGATAAATGCAAAGATGAGAAATTATAAAAGGAAGAGATAAAAGTATATATATATATATATATATATATATATATATATATAAAACAGAAGTTAACCTTCTTTCCACACCAGTACATCACCTTGTGTATCCTCCTGGCATTTAAATTTCATTTTGGAAACCACTGTAGTAAACTGTCATCTTTAGTGATATATTTTAATGAGCTCTGCTACATGCATTTATTTTTTAGTGCTGACTTTTTAAATTAAAAAAAATTCTGTTAGCTTCTCCGATAGGTGGTAAAGATTTTGAGGAGTATAAAATTAAAGATTTTTTTGAATTTGTTTTAAATGAGTTAGCATATCAGATATTACTGTCCTTAAAAGATTTTGGGAATAACAAAGTTGTATATAGTAAACTTAGGAAACAAGAGAACTTACTGGGGTGATGGAAATGTTACAGGTTAACATTTATGCGTTTGTCAGAACTGATCGAAGAGTACACTTGAATCTGTGTGTTTTACTTTGTGAAAACTACTCCTAAATTAACAAACAAAACAAACTTGGTCCCAAGTCCTCTCAACTCCAGTCTATTAGGAACTGGGCCACACAGCGGGAGGTGAGTGGCAGGCGAACGATCGAAGCTTCATCTGTATTTATAGCTGCTCATCTCAGTTCAGATGTCAGTTTTTTCCATCACCCCCAGATGGGACTGTCTGGTTGCAGGAAAACAAATATAGAGCTCTCACTGATTCTGCAGTCCAGTGAGATGTATAATTATTTCATTATATATCACAATGTATAATAATTAAGAAATAAATCACACAATAAATACAATGTGCTTGAACATCCCCAAACCACCACCCCCCCTCACTGTATCCTGGTCCGTGAAAAAATTGTCTTCCATTAAACTCATCCCTGGTACCCGAAAAAGTTGGGGACTGCTGTTTCTGAGGGACAGAAAGGGTGTATAGACATCCATCTTTAGTCCTGTTGCTTTTCTATCTTTCTATTTTCTTTTCAATCTTTAAAATGAATGGAAGTGATAGTGATGACATATACTGGTGCGGTATTGCTTGATTTATAAAGAATAGACTCAAGTGGCAGAAGCTGAAAGTTGGCATCTTCTAAAATAACTATCATTTTAACACAAATTTGACAGACTGTCCTGTAGCTATAGTCATTGTACTAATATTGTACTAATTGTACAATATTGTACTAATATGCCAGATGCATCCATGATCTTTGAACATAAAAGTTTTTGGGGGGAACCCTCTTTTGCCTTACAGAATCTTAGTCTTTCCTTTGTTCTTTTTCCTGCTCCACAGGCACTTAGAGCCCTTGTTGGCCCCTCTAGCCAGCTGGTGATCCCCACCTGACCCCAGATCACTCTTGTTTTAAACTATATCTTCCCTTTTTTGACCTCAGTGAAAATACCCATTTTCTTTGTCAGCCTGGTGTTGATCTGATTTTAACAACCCAATTAAAGAAAGCTTAACTTTGGGATTGGTATAGTAAAGTGTTTGCATTTTCAGAGTATCTTGTTATAAATTTAACATCCTGAGTGGTGTAAACTTTTGTGCCTTTTTTTAAGCACTACTATATCTACCTCATTAAGGATATTTATTTTTGCCAACTCCAAGTCAGCCAGAAAGCCACATGCATGGCATCGGCATGATAGCCATCTACCATTAACTCACTGCCCCTGCCTCTTTCAAAATAGCCTTGGGGAAAAAAAAAAAGCAAAATAGCCATGGCACTGAGTGAAAATAATGGTATTGTGTAGATTAAGAATTGGGTTGTCCCAAGTCATCTGCAAATAACTGAAATAGAATCCTTTAAGATAAGATGCCTCCTTATCATAGATTTGGGGGGGAAATTTATAGTAGAATGTCAAATGCCTACTTGCTTTAGATAAGAACATACATAAAATGTCAAGAAGTCTCAGAAGTATACACATACTAAGTGGAACCCATTTAATTATATAAACACATTTCAAATACCAAGCAATAGAAAAAAGAATCCATGTTTAAGACATTTTTAAATGCAGAAATAGAACTTTAAAAATGTTTAGTTTTAATTAAGCTTTGTCACCAGTTTTCATTCCTATCCAGTGCCATTTCTGCATCTAAAATTTTAGACAGGCAAAGAGGTGAATCTAAACATAAGTATTACACATGTGTGAATGCACTGAGGGAGTAGGCAAAGAGTCTTCCTGACAGCTTTTACTGCTTCCAAAGGGAGCAGGTGAAGAGGGTCAGTGTCACACAGATGGTTTCTACTAGATGATTGTTCTCTGAGTAAAGATAAAAGGGAAAGTGTCTATTTTCAGCACTCTGATTTAATCAACTTGCCATCTAGAAGTTGTGTTGGTCACTCAGTTATGTCCGACTCTTTGCAGCCCCATGGACTGTAACCTACCAGGATCCTCAGTCCATGGGATTCTCCAGGCAAGAATACTGGAGTGGGTTACCATTTCCTCCTCCAGGGAATCCTCCCTACCCAGGGATGGAACCTGGGTCTTCTGCATTGTGGGCAGATTCTTCACCATCTGAGTCATGAGGTTTGATAATGGATAATCTAAGATCTACTAGTTATCTAGAAATGTTTGAACCTAATACAATTTCTTTTAATAGTCTGTATATGATTGTTAATTTTCAGACATTGTAATTTATGCTGTGAAGCTTAGAACACTGCTCAATCTCTCCTTTCTTCCCCGCCCCCAGATCACTCCACCATATTTCCCATAATTATTGGTTAGAAAGATTAAAATATTGTCAGTTTTTCTTACTATCTTTAAGCACAAAGACATAACTTAAACTTCACGTAACACTTGAGTCCCCTGGAGGAGGAAATGGAAACCTACTCCATTGTTCTTTCTTGGACAATCCCATGGACAAAGGAGCCTGGCAGGCTACAATCCATGGGTTGCAAAGAGTGGGACATGATTAAAGCAGCTTAGCATACATGCAAACAAAACACTTGAATATATAAATTTCTGTCAAATTAAACTTGCAAATAGTGAATTTTCTTATGTCCAGTGGGAGTAATTGTTATTTGTATATACTTTTTTAAGAATGATAGAGCATTTTTGAGATGTTTGAATGCATAGGTTGAATAAAGGCTGCTTATACTGTGTTTTAGAATACATATTTGGTAGCTGCTTTAAGTAATTGACTCCTTTTAAAGATGTGATAAGTAGTACAAACAATATGCTCCTTGGATTCTCCTGCTACAAAAATTGCATTATGTAATTCTTGTCACAATGAACTTTTTCATAGGAGAAGAAAAGGTTAACAATTAACAATGTAGCTCGAAAGTGGGACTTGCAACAACATCGAATAACCAGTATTGCTATAAATCAAGATAGAAGAGATTCTGACTCTCAGGACCACTGTCAGAACGATGGAAGCACCGTCTCTACATTTCCAGAGGAAGCAGGGTATGCAGTGGTATTCTTTCCGGATATTAGTATCTTTGGAGAAATGAATTTGGAGCAGAAATGGGAAAATATTTTACATATGATTATTTTAAAATAGTTTTCTTAAGAAAGCCTACTGAAATTAGCAATAGGTTTTAAAAGTTAAGGTGGAAATATTGAAAATATAAAATTGCTCCTAATTTAAAAACCCTTTAGTAGTTTCTTATTTTTATTAGGAATAAATCTAGATTACTTAATAGCCTATAAGGGCATCTACCCACCTTACCTATCTTGTCTCATAGTATCAGCCACTCTGTTCTTGTGCTGCAGCCTCAGTGATTCCCAATTTGGTTACCTCCTACCTTAGAACCCTTCTTCTACAAACAGATCTATTCTCCCCTGCCCTGCTTCCTTCACCCTACCCTGGCTAACTGCAATTCAGCCTGGAGGTCTTGACTTCCAACCTCACTTCCCCTGAAAAGTCTTTCCTAATGACTTCCCAGAGAGTAGGCTAGATCAGATACCTTTTTTTCTACTAGTACTCTGCACTTCCCCTTGTTAGCACTTATCATGACCATGATTAACCATTGGGTAGTTAGGAAAAAGGAGAAGAGGGCAGCAGAGGATGAGATGGTTGGATGGCATCACCAACTCAACGGACATGGATTTGAGCAAACTCCGGGAGATAGTGAAGGACACAGGGGCCTGTCATGCTATATAGTCCATGGGGTCGCAGAGTCGGACACATCTTAGCGACTGAACAACAACATGAAGTAGTTGTTTTGTATCTGTCTTCCCCACTAGATTGTAAAATCCTGATTGTGTTAACCTTTGTTGTTTCCCCAGTAGCTAGCACAAATCCTTACTCCGTAACTATCAGTGTTAAGCAATTTGGCATAAAACATAGTTACTTCAGTTACAATCTGTAGTATCTGTCTTTTCCAGTGGCTCACAGCCTTTTCCTTCTATGACATACAAATCATATAACACATATCCCTTGGTTTATGAACAAATCTGAGGACACTATCTAGGCTTAACATATTTTACTTCTGTTCATAAAGGCATACAAGAAGCAAGTCAATGAGAGGAATATAAAGCATATATAACTTTATAGTTTGTTTTATAATTAAAAAATGTGTGTGTATATATATGATTTAAAAAGAAAAGCTACAACTCAAAGATAGAATGCACTTCAGTTTTCATTTGATGCACAGTTATCTAATGACCTTAACCAAATTCTGAAACACATTTCAAACAAAATATAATATAGCTTTTATTTCAGTTTTTCAGCCAATATTCTTTCAGCTTTCCATATATGAAGAGTGTAATCAACAAGTCATTTAAGAGGAATTAGAATAATATTTTGGAAGTTTACTGTAGTTAGAATTTGACATATATCTTAAAGACAAATATACCTTAGCAATTTTAGTTATAAAATTAATTTATATTGACTAGCTTACCTCCTTCACCTCACTTGGGTATCTACATGTAGAGTTTCTTAGATCTTTCAGCTAGAAAAATAAGGAAACAAGAATTAACATTTTAATTAAGTGATAACTTATATAATGGCTATATCATTTATATTGCCCTGAAACTTTATTTAATATTATTTAAATGTCAAAATAATTCTACTTGTATATAACTATACTTTATAAAATTAAAACTTTATGTCATTGGGCTTTAGATTTATGAAATACTATCCATTAGTTCTGTTTCTGATTTATCTTTTCTTTAAAAATATTTTTTCTATCTTCCTTAAAAAGGATTCCTAGTTCCAAGTTTATCCAAATGACCTTATAAATTTTATTCTAAAATTTTAATAAGGTTTTAAAATTCCTTCTTTAATACATCAAATTTATTTTTATATATGCTGTTAGGTAAGAGTGTAACTTGATTTTATTCCAATTGACTAGTCAGTTTTCTAATAGCATTCCTCAATTAAATTATTCTCTTTTGTAATGGGAATGTCATTTTCATCTTATATTAAGTTCCATAAATACTGGATATATTTCTGAATTTTCTATTCCATTTCACTAACCTACTTATCTGTTTTAATGCCAATACCAGACTGTTTTGATTACTGTCATTTTATAGTTTTAATATCTAGTAAGGGAAATATGCTTTCACTATTCTTTTCAAAGTTTCAATTCTCATACACTTGTTCTTACATATGAGCTTTAAAGTCATTTAATATAAATGGAAAGTTAAGAATCTTTTTCAAATGGCATTTAAGTTGTTTATTTCAGTAGAATTAACATTTGTAAGATAATAAACCATCACTTTAAAAATCATGGTATATCTCTACATTTTTCAGTTATACTAGGGAGCTAACTGGGGAAGTGTTGAGCTGTTGAAGGAAAATTCTGAGGAACTGAAGGAAGTTATAGACCATGAAATTGTAACAGCTAGTCTGAATTGTTGAGCGAGTATTCCAGGAGTACAGAGTGACAAGATATATCAGTTGTTGTTCAGTCACTAAGTCGTGTCTTTGCAACCCCATGGATTGCAGAAAGCCAGGCTTCCCTGTGCTTCACTATCTCCTGGAGTTTGCTCAAACTCATGTCCATTGAGGCAGTTATGTCATCCAGCCATCTCATCCTCTGTCACACCCTTCTTCTCCTGCCCTCAATCTTTCCCAGCATCAGGGTCTTTTCCAATGAGTTGGATCTTCGCATCACGTGGCCAGAGTATTGGAACTTCAGCTTCAGCATCAGTCCTTACAGTGAATATTCAGGACTGATTTCCTTTAGGATGGACTGGTTTGATCTCCTTGCAGTCCAAGGGACTCTCAAGAGTCTCCTCCAGCACCACAATTCGAAATCATCAATTCTTCAGCTCTCAGCTTTTTTATGGTCCAGCTCTCACATCCATACATGACTAGTGGAAAAATCATAGCTTTGACTTTATGGACGTTTGTCAGCAAAGTGATGTCTCTGCTTTTTAATACACTGAAGGTTTGCTATAGGTATATCAGTAGAAAAGCTAAATATCTTAGAAAGAATAAGGAAATAAAGGATCAAAGATAAGGAATTAAAAAAATCAAGTATAATGTCAAAAGAAAGAAATGGTAGATCATATGGTCTAGGCTATTTTTAAATAATTAAAAAGTAGAAGGTTGCCAATGAATTGGGAGAAAATGTAGTATTTCTGGGACTAGAAGTCTAAATGAAATTAAAGATGAGAATTACATAAAGTAATAGGATTAGTAGTGAGCTGAACTAGTGGGAATTTATGGTCAAATTAAGTTTTTGAAGTTGAAGATTTTAGAGATGGAATATATTTTAGTAATAACATAAAAAACACTTTGGAGGCCACTATGGCCCTGGGAATGAGTTGTTGGAGAAGAGTAGAAATCAGTAAGGAGAGGAGAAGAAAGAAGATGAGTTGAAGTTATTATTGTGTGGACATTGAAGTTATTAATGGCAGAACTAGGTGTGGAACCAAGGGCCAGAGTATTCGGTGGTGACCAGCGTTATCTCCTTCCAATCTCAGCCATGCATCCTATGCCCTTATCACAGAGATGTTCACTGTTCACTTTTTACTAGTGTTGACAGCAGCAGTGATTGCGGAAGTGTCATTGTTAATTAATTGATTCTTTTACCTGGCAAAACTATCTCTGATTGCTGGACTCTGACTATTAGGCAGACTGATAGGTAGACTCCAGACTATTAATGTGACTTTCCTGACACTCTAAACTTTTAAAACAACTTTTTCCCCAAAATTTTGTGACCCTCTAAAAAGCAATTGGTTCTAAGAGAAAGAAGTATCTGCTAGTGAAAATTACTATGACTTAAAATTGCTGCCAAAAGTTTCAGAACTTTTATTAGGAGTTCCACAAAGCCAGAGGCTTTTTAAGGAAAGAGCACAAATGAAGAATTTGGAAGAGATGGGAAAATTGATGTGTGGGTTCAATGCAGAGGATGTGGAGAGCAGTAATGCATTATTAGGAAAGAGATCCACAGTTTCTGGCAAAAATTTCTACGGTTATAAGTTCAAAGTGCCATGGAGACATGATTACATTATCATGGTCTGACCCTTTTTGATAATCTAAAAACTTTTAATTCAAGGAGACACAACTGACATTTATCTATGAAGTCAGAAAAGTAAAACTTTAGAGCTAGACAAGAAATTATTAGTAGAGACTATAATGCAAAATCACAACTTATAGTAGTTGGAGGTCTTTTTTTTTTTCAGTTGGCTTGTGGTTATGTGATTCCTGTAAAATCTGTTACATTGGAAAGGTAGGAATATTTCTTAAAGAGCTTATTTTACCTTGTATATGCCTATAGGAAGGACTGTTAAACAGAGAATCCAGATTGACTTTTTGAACTTCGAGTTCTTATTTTGCTTGAACATGCCGCACCAGTTGACATAGTTGTTACTCATTGTTGATAGGATCTTTGCATTAATATTCTTGAGAGCACATTCACTTGATTTTCCTTTTACCTATGTGGCTACTCTTTTTTATTTAATTTTAACTTTTAATTATTTGTTTATTTAAAAATTTTTTAATTGGAGTATAGTTGATTTACTGTGTTGTGTTAGTTTCAGGTGTACATCATAGTGAATCAGTTATACATACACATATATCCACTCTTCTTTAGATTTTTTTCCCATATAGGCCATTACAGAATATTGAGTAGAGTGTGCTATATGGTAGGTCCTTATTAGGTACCTATTTTATATATATATATATATATATATATAGTGGTGCATGTATATATCCTCATTCCCTCCCTCTCTCCTTTCCCCCTGGTAATTATAAGTTTGTTTTCTACACCTGTAACTCTGTTTTGTAAATAAGTTAATTTGTACCATTTTTTAAAAGATTCTACGTATGAGCAATATCAAATAGTGTTTGTCTTTGGCTGACTTCACTTAACATGACAATCTCTCGGTCCATCCATGTTGCGGCAGTTGGCTTTATTTTGTTGTTTTTTATGGCTGACTACTCTTTAAGTGGGTTTTCCTGGTGGCTCAGTTGGTAAAGAATCTGCCTGCAATGCTGGAGACCTGGGTTCGATCCCTGGGTTGGGAAGATCCCCTGGAGAAGGGAACAGCTACCTACTCCAGTATTCTGGCCTGGAGAATTCCATGGACTGTATAGTCCATGGGGTCACAAAAAGTCTGACACAACTAAGCAGCTTTTACTTTCACTCTTTTAAGTATATCTTGCTGACTCCATTTCTACCAAATCTTTGACTGTATATCAGATTGATCAGTGGGTCAAGAAGATCCCCTGGAGAAGGGAATGACTCCCCCTCCAGTTTTCTTGCCTGAAGAATGTCATGGACAGAGGAGCCTGGAGGGCTACAGTTCATGGGGTTGCAAAAGAGTCAGACACCACTGAGTGACTAACATTTTCACTAAGGAATATAACTGATATCTTAATATTTAACGGTTTAGTTTGCATTAATACCCAATTTAGTTGTATTAATTTGTAAACACTTTGCTCTCATATAGCTCCAAATTTTGTCTTTATACATTGTGTGGACATTAACATAGATTTATAGGTACTGTTTTATGCATTTGTCTATTAAATCATACAAGAATAAAGAGGAGTTACCAACTAAAAATACAGTGACACTGGATTCTATATTTATCTGTATAATTATCTGTTCTAGTATTCTTTGTTTCTTCATGTGACTCTGAGTTATGGTTCAGGTTCCTCTCATTTCAATGTAAAGGACTACTTTAGAATTTTTTTATAGAGCAGGTATACTAGCAATGAACTCTCACAATTTTTGTTTATCTAGAAATGTCTTAATTTCTCCCTCAGATTTGAAGTACAATTTTGCTGGATACAGAATTCTTGGTTAACAGTTTTTGGGTTTTTTTTCCTTTCAATATGCCATCCCACTGCCTCTGTCTTCCATGGTTTCTGATGAGAAGTTGGCTATTAATCTTATTGAAGATTCTTTTTATTAATATAGGACTAGTCATTTGTCTCTTGTTGCTTTTAAGAATCTCTGTTTGTCTTTGTCGTTCCAGTTGGAGTTGATGTTTAGAGTCTTCTTGGGTCTTTTCTGAGCATAAATGTGGACATAAGTGTCACCCTGTAGATTCCCTGGAATACACAGGAGCTCCTCAAAGTCCTTCTTCCCATAAATATCTTCTTCCCCAGCCTCTTGTTTCTCAGTCCTTTTGGTCTATCTATTGTTTGCCCTATGTGGCAGCAGCTGAACACATTTTTGCCTTTAAATACTTTTGAAAACTGCCACCCAGGAAGTTACCTCAGCTATGGGGAGGCTCAGAGGCAGGGAAACAAAGGCACGTCCTTGAGCTGATCCTTTGGTGAGCTACTAGGCATGTCAAAACGTATAACCACAATTTTTTATAGTAAGATATGTATTGCTTCCTCTGGTACCAGCAACCCCCACAAGGAATGTGAGCTGTCATGTTCAAGGCTGCCACTGAGCTGGGAAGTAGGGGATGGTAACAGGGTAAGCTCAAATGCCGCAGAATGGTCTTAGTAAAAATCAGCATTATTTTTCTTCATTAATCATTCCCCTGGTTGTTGTAATATTTCTTAGATTCCAGAGTTCTGAAAAAGTTGATTCTGACAGTTTTTGCTATCACATTTGTTGCCTTTGTGGAGAGATGGAGGTTCAGACTTCCCTCTCCTGCCCTTTTCTCTCCTTTGGTACTCTAATTTTGTATTCTATGAACTATACTTTTATATTTCAAGATCGGTATCATTTATATTTGTTCTATAGCCATTACATTTGTCAGTTGGTAGCTTCTGAAGATCAGCTCAACTGGTAAAGAATCTGCCTGCAATGCAGGAGACCCCAGTTTTATTCCTGAGTGGGGAAGATCTCCTGGAGAAGGGATAGGCCACACACTCTTGTATTCTTGGGCTTCCCTGGTGGCTCAGATGGTAAAGAATCTGCTTTCATTGGGGGAGACCTGGGTTTGATCCCTGGGTTGGGAAGATCCCCTGGAGAAGGGAATACCCATACCAGTATTCTTGCCTGGAGAATTCCATGGACAGAGGAGCCTGGCGGGCCACAGTCCATGGGATTGCAAAGAGTTGGACACAACTGAGTGACTTGCACTCGCACTTTCAAAGATTGAAAACTGATAATGTGTTTAAATTTCTGTGATTATATAATTATCATGTAACTATTTTTTACTTGAGAGTCCAGTTGTATACTTATATCTTATTTTCTGCTTCCTAAACCATTCAAGAAAACTAGTCCTAGTATCAGATTCAAAGGTTACACTTCAAAGTTTGTTCAAAATCATGCCACAGGTTAGTTTGCTTCATATTTGGGCCATGCCTTTCTTACATAGTTGGCTTTTATCTGGGCTTTCTGATGGCCTGTTTTTGTTTGTTTAACAAAGAGATTTGTGCTTCCTTTGCCACATTCCAGTTTCTTTGAACTTCTTATTTGTCTATTAAATAGACTCCACTCTTTTTGAAGCCTGCTAGCTCCCTGACCTAATTTAATCTCACTATCTCCTTTTGAACCATTGTTTACAGTTTATTATTTTACATCATATTACTAGTAGTATTTACTTTTTACTTGGATTATGTGTCCTCAAGTACTTCTGTCCTTTCAACTTCTAGATGGTAGAATTCCTCTGACTTTAGTCCTGAGCTTTCTTTTCTCTCTCTGCTTTCCCCCTAAGCAATATCATGTATTTGTTTGACTTTAAATACCATTTGTATTTTGAAGATACCAATATGTATGTCTTTTCTTCTATGGTTTACCCATTTGGATTGTATTTAAGGGTAAAATAATTTTTTTACTACACTGAGATTATAAAAATATTCTCCCATTTTGTCTTCCTAAAGGTTAAAATTTAGCCTATCATATTTTAGTCTTTATTACATCTGAAATTGATTTGTAAGTTTGAGGTTGGATTGAATTTCCTTGTTTTTCCCTGTAGGAATAACCAGTTGCTCCAGTGTGATTTGTTGAGTATTCTTTCCTTTTCCAAATCAGCTGCAATGCCCCTCTGCCTGCTTTATTGGCAGTGGAAGAAGGAAGTAGTAGGGTCCTTGCAGGTCTTCAGTTAATGCCCCTCCCTGTGTTAGTCTCACTTCTCACTCCCACCTTCCATCATCTCTCTGTTCATTCCTTTCCAAAGTTTGGGCATTGTGACTGACATTTTTGTTCTTGTCTCCACTTCATATTCAAAGCTATGGTTTCCTTTGTCCTTCCTCACTCAAAATTCTTCACCTTCCAGCTTCCAGAAATTTGCTGAAACTTCTTGCTAAAGATTGTCTCCCCCTTGTCCTCTTTACTTGTTGTTATTGTGAGTTTGTGACCTTTTAATTACCTTAATGGGGTCTTGGAGGGAGAGGTTTCAAACACATGCTAATTCTATCAACTATTTTATCTGAAAGCACAAAGTGAAACATTTTAAGTAGTTAGAAGTTTTATTACTACATTCTCTGTAAGTCTTTAAAAATATAGTTAAATTTCATCTTTCAGGAATGATATTATCCTGGCTCTATCTGAAGTGGAAAGTCAGAGGGCCACAGAGTCTCTTCCTTAGGGTTCTGATTTGCTTTTTTAATGCTTCATAAGATTTTCCATTTTTAACAATCCCATTTATGGTCTTTAGTATTTCATAATGCCAAAAAAGTGGCTAATTCTTGTGTTATAATGTGTGTGACCTTTGACTTATGGGTGTGTAACTGAATGCCTGGAAAATAAGTATCCATGAAAAAAATTATAGTCATATAAAGGGAAGAAATCCTGTAAAACTGTGGTATATCCCATTAATGATTTCACTGTTCACTGTACTTGGGACAGCTCTATAGTAAAATGACATATTACAGGTTTCTTTCCCCTGCCAGAAATGGGAAAGTACGTGGTGTAATGTTTTCTTTGCTTACATTGGATGCACACAGTGAAGCTGGTTTATTTTCGGTCATTTCCTGTCTACGAACAGTGTGGTATTTTAGCCAACACTACTATAATAAAATATAATGCATAAAACGAATTTCCACACCTATGAATGTTGTAATAGAAATTCATAAAATACATTATTATAGGAATCAGCACCACTTATTCATTGGAAAAAGAATCTTCCGAAATATTTTAAGTCTTTCTATTTTAGCTTATTATAGAATGCATAAAGATTTAAAAAAAAAAAACAACCTGTGATCCTCTGAAATAGTGTCTTTCCTCTCCACTTAGGCATTTAAGAGTATATTCTCCATTTAGCCTGGTTTCTGGGACTTATTACTTTATTGCATTAAGTTAATCATCTAGTTTAAGAGTCCTTTACTAATCAGGAAGGTGTAGAATATTTTTCTGATTCATTCTTATATAAAGCTTGAGTTGGATTAATGAACACTTGGACTTGGAATTAACTTCTAAAAATCTTTAAGAGAATTCCTATTTGATGGCAGACTGCCTTACTGTTATATAAATAGTACTTGAATTGGGAAATATACATTGAAATGTGTTGCACTTCATGGAAAAACAAATTATAAAGCATGGATCCTCTGTAGAGGAATACCACATTTCTTAAAGCGTGAATTTAGCCTTGATAGGGGTAAAACCTAGGCCAGGTTGACTCCATCACCTGCTCTAAACCTTTTGAATCCTCCCTGTCGTTCCTTCCCCACAGTCCCTAAGTCCTACTTTTATGGTCTCTTAAATACCTGGTATATCTGTTTTCCTTTATTAATGATTATTATTAAAATCATTAATGAAGTAAGCATTAAGTATGGTTTAGAACTGATCTCTAGGTCAGGAAGGTCCCCTGGAGAAGGAAATGGCAACCCACTCCAGTATTTTTGCCTGGGAAATCCCATGGACAAAGGAGCCTGGTGGGCGACAGTCCAGGGGGTCACAAGCATCAGACACGACTTGGTGACTAAACCACCACCACCATGTGGTTTAGAATATTATTTCTAGTCTTAATAACAACCCTGAAAAAATATGTATTATGATCAATATTTTACATACAAGGAAACTAAAACGACAAAGAAATTCAGTAACTTGCTCCAAAAGTCATCTATTTATTCTGGCAAATCTAGGATTCAAACTAAGTTCTATCTTATTTTCTTGCCAGTGCCTTTTCCACTGCTTGATGCCTTCTTTTTTGTTATATAACCTAGCTGACACTATTGCACTAGTCTTCCTACTAACCTCCCTCATTCAGTCTCTCCTTGCTACCTACTTCTCCACAAAATTGACCAATTTATCTATCTCGAGTAGGTCCTTGAGGGCAGGGAACATATCTTATTCATCTTTTTATTCCCAGCCACAGAACCAAGCTCCATGCATGGCACACTTCAGTTCAGTTCAGTTCAGTTGCTCAGTCGTGTTCGACTCTTTGCAACCTCATGAACCTCAGCATGCCAAGCCTCCCTGTCCATCACCAACTCCTAGAGTCCACCCAAACCCATGTCCATCGAGTCGGTGATGCCATCCAACCATCTCATCCTCTGTCATCCCCTTCTCCTCCTGCCCTCAATCTTTCCCAGCATCAGGGTCTTTTCCAGTGAGTCAGCTCTTCGCATTAGGTGGCCAAAGTATTGGAGTTTCAGTTTCAACATCAGTCCTTCCAATGAACACCCAGGACTGATCTCCTTTAGGATGGACTGGTTGGATCTCCTTGCAGTCCAGGGGACTCTCAAGAGTCTTCTCCGCACCACACTTCAAAAGCATCAATTCTTCGGTGCTCAGCTTTCTTCACAGGCCAACTCTCACATCCATACATGACCACTGGAAAAACCATAGCCTTGACTAGACAGACCTTTGTTGGCAAAGTAATGTCTCTGCTTTTTAATATGCTATCTAGGTTGGTCATAGCTTTCCTTCCAAGGAGCAAGCATCTTTTAATTTCATTGCTGCAATCACCATCTGCAGTGATTTTGGAGCCCAGAAAAATAAAGTCAGCCACTCTTCCACTGTTTCCCCATCTATCTGCCATGAAGTGATGGGACTGGATGCCATGATCTTAGTTTTCTGAATGTTGAGCTTTAAGCCAACTTTTCACTCTCGTCTATCACTTTCATCAAGAGGCTGTTTAGTTCTTCTTCATTTTCTGCCATAAAGGTGGTGTTATCTGCATATCTGAGGTTATTGATATTTCTCCCAGCAATCTTGATTCCAGATGTGCTTCATCCAGCCCAGCATTTCTCATAATGTACTCTGCATATAAGTTAAACAAGCAGGGTGACAATATACAGCCTTGATGTACTCCTTTTTCTACTTGGAACCAGTCTGTTGTTCCATGTCCAGTTCTAACAGTTACTTCCTGACCTGCATACAGGTTTCTCAAGAGACAGGTCAGGTGGTCTGGTATTCCTGTCTCCTTGAAGAATTTTCCACAGTTTATTGTGATCCACAGTCAAAGGCTTTGGCATAGTCAATAAAGCAGAAATAGATGTTTTTATGGAACTCTCTTGCTTTTTTGATGATCCAGTGGATGTTGGCAATTTGATCTCTGGTTCCTCTGTCTTTTCTAAAACCAGCTTGAACATCTGGAAGTTCACAGTTCACATATTGCTGAAACCTGATTTGAAGAATTTTAAGCATTACTTTACTAGTGTGTGAGATGAGTGCAATTGTGTGGTAGTTTGAGCATTCTTTGGCATTGCCTTTCTTTGAGGTTGGAATGAAAACTGACCTTTTCCAGTCCTGTGGCCACTGCTGAGTTTTCCATATTTGCTGGCATGTTGAGTGCAGCACTTTCACAGCATCATCTTTCAGGATTTGAAATAGCTCACCTGGAATTCCATCACCTCCACTAGCTTTGTTCGTAGTGATGCTTCCTAAGGCCCACTTGACTTCACATTCCAGGATGTCTGGCTCTAGGTGAGTGATCACACCATTGTGATTATCTGGGTCATGAAGATCTTTTTTGTACAGTTCTGTGTATTCTTGCTACCTCTTCTTAATATCTTCTGCTTCTGTTAGGTCCCTACCATTTCTGTCCTTTATTGAACCCATCTTTGCATGAAATGTTCCCTTGGTATCTCTGATTTTCTTGAGAGATCTCTAGTCTTTCCCATTCTATTCAGTTCAGTTCAGTCGTTCAGTCGTGTCTGACTCTTTGCAACCTCATGAATCGCAGCACGCCAGACCTCCCTGTCCATCGCCAACTCCCAGAGTTTACTCAAACTCATGTCCATCGAGTTGGTGATACCATCCACCCATCTCATCCTCTGTCGTCCCCTTCTCCTCCTGCCCCCAATCCCTCCCAGCATCAGGGTCTTTTCAAATGAGTCAGCTCTCTGCATCAGGTGGCCAAAGTATTGGAGTTTCAGCTTCAACATCAGTCCCTCCAATGATCACCCACGACTGATCTCCTTCAGAATGGACTGGTTGGATCTCCTTGCAGTCCAAGGGACTCTCAAGAGTCTTCTCCAACACCACACTTCAAAAGCATCAATTTTTCAGCGCTCAGCTTTCTTCACAGTCCAACTCTCCCATCCATACATGACCACTGGAAAAACCATAGCCTTGACTAGATGGACCTTTCTTGGCAAAGTAGTGTCTCTGCTTTTTAATATGCTGTCTATGTTGGTCATAACTTTCCTTCCAAGGAGTAAGCATCTTTTAATTTCATGGCTGCAATCACCATCTGCACTGATTTTGGAGCCCAAAAAAATAAAGTCTGACACTGTTTCCACTGTTTCCCTATCTATTTCCCATGAAGTGATGGGACCAGATGCCATGATCTTAGTTTTCTCATTCTATTGTTTTCCTCTATTTCTTTGCATTGATCGGTGAGGAATGCTTTCTTATCTCTCCTTGCTATTCTTTGGAACTCTGCATTTAAATGGGTATATCTTTCCTTTTCTCCTTTGCTTTTCGCTTCCTGTCTTTTCACAGCTATTTGTAAGGTCTCCTCAGACAGCTATTTTGCTTTTTTGCATTTCTTTTTCTTGGGGATGGTCTTGATTCCTGTCTCCTGTACAATGTCATGAACCTCCAACCATACTTCATCAGGCACTCTATCAGATCTAGTCCCGTAAATCTATTTCTCACTTCCAGTGTATAGTCATAAGGGATTTGATTTAGGTCATACCTGAATTGTCTAGTGGTTTTCTCCACTTTCTTCAATTTCAGTCTGAATTTGGCAATAAGGAGTTCATGATCCAGCATGGCACACTGGAGATGCGTAAAAACTTGCATTGAATATGGTTCTGTTACATTTTTATTTAAAAATCTTTTTCTGCTCCTCAAACTTGTAAGATAAAATCTGATTTTTTTACTTCATCTTCAACTTCTACTCCCCTATGTATTTTAGTGTTTAATTTCTTAATTTCAGTGTTCCATCCATATTGAAATTGTTTTTAACTGAGTGTGTTGTAATTAGGCTTCTGTGCCTTTCTTCCTTCTTTTTTTCTTACATAAAATATGCTTCTTCCTTCTACTTCTGATAAAATTCTACTGTTTATCTTTCAAGGACCAGTTCAAATATCAATACTACCTTCTTCTGAAACCTGACTTCTCTGCACTAGCACAATTAGTCATTTTTCCTCTGCATTTCCGTAACATATTGCTTAAATATTCATTGTTTGATAATAAGCATATTATATTAGTATTAATTTACATATTTATCTTGCTTTCCACCCTCATACAGAATGGGAGCTCCTTAAGGATAAGTAACTATTATCTTTGTATCCCCAATGTCTACCACAATACCTGACACAATACCTCTCCAGATTAACCTATTTGTTTAATGGAGTTGAGGTCTTTAGAAATTATACCCATTTGCTTATTAATTTAATTACAGAGTATTATTTGAGCGGTTATTTTTCTGGGACCATAAGTCAGTAAAAGTGAAGAAAGTTTTGACTTATCGAAAAACTTGCCCATGATTTCTGTTCTGATTGACTTTTTCAATGCAGATGAGCTGGTTGCCTAGGACAGAATTCTTAGGACAGTGCCCCGTATGCAGTGAACTTTCAGCAAATGTTTGGCCAATAAATGAATGATAGAGCAAAATAAATAATATGTATGTATGTTTGACTAAAAAGATATGGACATATCTGTTAGGCATACAAGAAAAACTGGAAGGAAAATCGCCAACATATGAACATGGGGAGAAAACTTCCTGAATTATTTTTTTATGGAAATCAGAGCACACTGTGCCTGAGGAACAGCTTCCTCTATTTCCTATTGGCCAGAGTTTGAAGCTGACCTTGAGCCTCATTCAGAAAATAACTGAAACATAATGATTAAAGGATTAATCCAAGAAGAAGATATAACAATTATAAATATATATGCACCCAATGCAGGAGCATTGCAATATGTAAGGCAAATGCTAACAAGTATGAAAGGGGAAATTAACAGTAACACAATAATAGTTGGAGACTTTAATACCCCATTCACACCTATGGATAGATCAAACTACACAGAAAATTAGCAAGGAAACACAAACTTTAAATGATACAATGGACCAGTTAGACCTAATTGATATCTATAGGACATTTCACCCCAAAACAATGAATTTCACCTTTTTCTCAAGTGCACATGGAACCTTCTCCAGGATAGATCACATCCTGGCCATAAATTTAGCCTTGGTAAATTCAGAAAAATTGAAATCATTCCAAGCATCTTTTCTGATCACAGTGTGCTAAGAATAGATGTTAACTACAGGGAAAAAACTATTAAAAATACAAACATATGGAGGCTAAACAACACGGTTCTGAATAACCAAAAAATCACAGAGGAATTCAAAATATGCATAGAAGTGAATGAAAATGAAAACACAACAACCCCAAACCTGTGGGATTCAGTAAAAGCAGTGCTAAGGGCAAGGTTCACAGCAATACAAGCTTACCTCAAGAAACAAGGGAAAAATCAGATAAATAACCTAACTCTACGCCTAAAGCAACTAGAAAAAGAAGAAATGAAGCACCCCAGGGTTAGTAGAAGTAAAGAAGTCATAAGAATTAGGGCAGAAATAAATGAAAAAGAAACAAAGGACACCATAGCAAAAATCAACAAAGCTAAATGGTTCTCTGAGAAGATAAATAAAATAGACAAACCATTAGCCAGACTCATCAAGGAAAAAAGGGATAAGAATCAAATCAATAAAATTAGAAATGAAAATGGGGAAATCACAACAGACAACACAGAAATACAAAGGATCATAAGAGACTATTATCAGCAACTACATGCCAATAAAATGGACAACCTGGAAGAAATGGACAAATTCTTAGAGAAGTGTAACTTTCCAAAACTGAACCAAGAATAAATAGAAAATCTTAACAGACCCATCACAAGCATGGAAATCAAAACTGTAATCAGAAATCTTCCAGCAAATAAAAGCCCAGGAGCAGATGGCCTCACAGCTGAATTCTACCAAAAATGTAGAGAAGAGCTAACACCTATCCTACTCAAACTCTTCCAGAAAATTGCAGAGGAAAGTAAACTTCCAAACTCATTCTATGAGGCCACCATCACCCTAATACCAAAACCAGACAAAGATGCCACAAAAAAGAAAACTACAGGCCAATATCACTGATGAACATAGATGTAAAAATCCTTAACAAAATTCTAGCAGACAGAATCCAACAACATATTAAAAAGATCATACATCATGACCAAGTGGTTTTATCCCAGGGATGCAAGGATTCTTCAATATCTGCAAATCAATCAATGTAATACACCACATTAACAAATTGAAAGATAAAAACCATGTGATTATCTCAATAGATGCAGAGAAAGCCTTTGATGAAATTCAACATCCATTTATGATAAAAAAAAAAAAACCCTCCAGAAAGTAGGCATAGAAGGAACATACCTCAACATAATAAAATCCATATATGACAAACCCACAGCAAGCATTATCCTCAATGGTGAAAAATTGAAAGCATTTCCCCTTAAATCAAGAACAAGACAAGGGTGCCCACTCTCACCACTACTATTCGACATAGTTTTGGAAGTTTTAGCCACATCAGTTAAAGAAGAAAAAGAAATAAAAGGAATCCAGATTGGAAAAGAAGAAGCAAAACTCTCACTGTTTGCAGATGACATGATCCTCTACATAGAAAACCCTAAACTCTCCATCAGAAAATTACTAGAGCTAATCAATGAATATAGTAAAGTTGCAGGATATAAAATTAACACACAGGAATCCCTTGCATTCCTATACACTAACAATGAGAAAACAGAAAGAGAAATTAAGGAAACAATTCCATTCACCATTGCAATGAAGAGAATAAAATACTTGGGAATAAAGCTACCTAAAGAAACAAAAGACTTATATATGGAAAACTATAACACACTGATGAAAGAAATCAAAGATGACACAGATAGATGGAGAAATATACCATGTTCATGGATCAGAAGAACCAATATAATGAAAATGAGTATACTACCCAAAGCAATCTGTAGATTCAATGCAATCCCTTTCAAGCTACTAACTTTATTTTTCAGATAACTAGAACAAATAATTTCACAATTTGTTTGGAAATACAAAAAACCTCAAATAGCCAAAGCAATCTTGAGAAAGAAGAATGGAACTGGAGGAATCAACCTGCCTGACTTCAGACTATACTACACAGCTCCAGTCAGCAAGGCAGTGTGGTATTGGCACAAAGAGAAAAATAGATCAATGGAACAAAATACAAAGCCCAGAGATAAATCCATGCACCTATGGACACCTTATCTTTAACAAAGGAGACAAGACTATACAATGGAGAAACACAATCTCTTTAACAAGTGGTGCTGGGAAAACTAGTCAACCACTTGTAAAAGAATGAAACAAGAACACTTTCTAACACCATACACAAAAATAAACTCAAAATGGATTAAAGATCTAAACGTAAGACCAGAAACTATTAAACTCCTAGAGGAAAACATAGGCAAAACACTCTCTGACATAAATCACAGCAGGATCCTCTATGACCCACCTCCCAGAGTAATGGGAATAAAAGCAAAAATAAACAAATGGGACCTAATTAACTTAAAAGCTTTTGCACAACAAAGGAAACTATAAGCAATGTGAAAAGACAGCCTTCAGAATGGAAGAAAATAATAGCAAAAGAAGCAACTGACTGAAAGAGTTAACCTCAAAGATATACAAGCAGCTCATGCAGCTCAATTCCAGAAAAATAAACGACCCAATCAAAAAATGGGCCAAAGAACTAAACCAACATTTCTCCAAAGAAGACATACAGATGGCTAACAAATACATGAAAAGATGCTCAATATCACTCATTATCAGAGAAATGCAAATCAAAGCCACAATGAGGTACCATCTCACGCCAGTCAGAATGGCTGCTATCCAAAAGCCTACAAGCAATAATGCTGGAGAGGGTGTGGAGAAAAGGGAACCCTCTTACACTGTTAGTGGGAATGCAAACTAGTACAGCCACTTTGGAGAACAGTGTGGAGATTCCTTAAAAAACTGAAAACATAAACCACAGCAAGATCCTCTATGACCCACCTCCCAGAATATTGGAAATAAAAGCAAAACTAAACAAATGGGACCTAATGAAACTTAAAAGCTTTTGCACTACAAAGGAAACTATAAGTAAGGTGAAAAGACAGCCCTCAGATTGGGAGAAAATAATAGCAAATGAAGACACAGACAAAGGATTAATCTCAAAAATATACAAGCAACTCCTGCAGCTCAATTCCAGAAAAATAAATGACCCAATCAAAAAATGGGCCAAAGAACTAAACAGACATTTCTCCAAAGAAGACATACAGATGGCTAACAAACACATGAAAAGATGCTCAACATCACTCATTATCAGAGAAATGCAAATCAAAACCACAATGAGGTACCATTACACGCCAGTCAGGATGGCTGCTATCCAAAAGTCTACAAGCAATAAATGCTGGAGAGGGTGTGGAGAAAAGGGAACCCTCTTACACTGTTGGTGGGAATGCAAACTAGTACAGCCGCTATGGAAAACAGTGTGGAGATTTCTTAAAAAACTGGAAATAGAACTGCCATATGACCCAGCAATCCCACTTCTGGGCATACACACTGAGGAAACCAGATCTGAAAGAGACACGTGCACCCCAATGTTCATCGCAGCACTGTTTATAATAGCCAGGACATGGAAGCAACCTAGATGCCCATCAGCAGATGAATGGATAAGGAAGCTGTGGTACATATACACCATGGAATATTACTCAGCCGTTAAAAAGAATTCATTTGAATCAGTTCTAATGAGATGGATGAAACTGGAGCCCATTATACAGAGTGAAGTAAGCCAGAAAGATAAAGAACATTACAGCATACTAACACATATATATGGAATTTAGAAAGATGGTAACGACAACCCTATATGCAAAACAGAAAAAGAGACACAGAAGTACAGAACAGACTTTTGAACTCTGTGGGAGAAGGTGAGGGTGGGATGTTGCGAAAGAACAGCATGTATATTATCTATGGTGAAACAGGTCACCAGCCCAGGTGGGATGCATGAGACAGGTGCTCGGGCCTGGTGCACCGGGAAGACCCAGAGGAATCGGGTGGAGAGGGAGGTGGGAGGGGGGATCGGGATGGGGAATACGTGTAGATCTATTGCTGATTCATGCCAATGTATGACAAAACCCACTGGGAAAAAAAAAAACAAAAAAACTGAAAACAGATATTCCATATGACCCAGCAATCCCACTGCTGGACATACACACCGAGGAAACCAGAATTGAAAGAGACACGTGTACCCTGATGTTCATCACAGCACTGTTTACAATAGGTAGGACATGGAAGCAACCTAGATATTCATCAGCAGATGAATGGATAAGAAAGTTGTACTTATACACAATGGAATATTACTCAGCTATTAAAAAGAATACATTTGAATCAGTTCTAATGAGGTGGATGAAACTGGAGCCTATTATACAGAGTGAAGTAAGTCAGAAAGAAAAACACCAATACAGTATACTAACACATATATATGGAATTTAGAAAGATGATAACGATGACCCTATATGCAAGACATCAAAAGAGACACAGATATATTGAAGTCTTTTGGACTCTGTGGGAGAAGGTGAGGGTGGGATAATTTGAGAGAATAGCATTGAAACATGTATATTATCATATGTGAAACAGATTGTCAGCCCAAGGGTGCTCAGGGCTAGTGCACTGGGATGACCCTGAGGGATGGGATGGGGAGGAAGTTGGAAGGGGGGTTCAGGATGGGAAACACATGTACGCCCATGGCTGATTCATGTCAATGTATGGTAAAAAAAACTACAATATTGTAAAGTAATTAGCCTCCAATTAAATAAATTAATTAATTAAAAAAATAAAGTTCATTCTTTTTAATTGAGGAGAAAAAAAAGAAAATAACTGAAAAAGGGTTGGTCCTGTAAGACCTATTTAACAGGTGCTTTGTTTCCTAGCTACAGCCCAGCAAACTTGCCATTTGCTTTCACTGAATGTCCATATGAAGTCTATAACAGTTGGAAATTACTTCTGCTTTGTTTTGGAGCTGTACAACTGTTTTGCTGAGGCTAGGCTTATTTATTATTTTACTTATTTTCTTAACAGTTTACTAAAAAACTTTTAAAGAAAATAACCATTTTCTAATAAAGGCATTTTATTTTGAATTTTATATTCTTAAACTTTTAATCATTTGGAAAAAAGAAACAAGACATGTTCAAACAGATGATGTAAAACAACACAACTTCTCATAGCTATGATTCAGCTTCTTTTGCTGAGTATCGTGGCCATCAGGCTTCACTACATTAACTAGCAAACTTTTTTTTGCCTTGACTTTACTTTTTCATTATGTGTGTTTGCCTAACCTGTAAGAACCGTCTTACTAACCCCTTAGCCTGTGTCTATGTCACCGACTCTGCCCCTTTGTTCAAACCACAGTTGATGTGTGGAACACCATTTTTAAGATTCAGTAGATACTCATAAGAAAATTCATAATTGTCTTATTCATTAATTCTTCAAAGAACTGTTTATTGAGCACAACATGTGCTAGGAGCTGTGCTAGGTGCTGACCTGCTACAGTGAATGTGACAGAGTTTGACCCTCAAGGATCACATTATTTAGTAAGAGAGACAGAGGGAAACAAGCAGTTGCAGTACAGTATGGCACGTGCTGTAACAGTGGTGTGCATTCTTTTCATAAAGCCATCTTTATTTCAGTGGTATTGAAATGTAACTCCTTTATCCTGTTCTAGAAATGATTATATGTTCTACAGGTTGTGTGTGCACTCAGTCGACTGCTCAGTCTTGCCCAACTCTTTGCCATCCTATGGACTATAGCCCACCAGGCTCCTCTGCCCATGGAATTTTCTAGGTAAGAATGCTGGAGTGGGGTGCCATTTCCTACTCCAGAGGATCTTCCAGACCCAGGGATCGAACCCATGTCTCTTGTGTGTCCAGCATTGGCAGGCAGATTGTTTATCACTAACACCACCTGCTCTACATAGCTCAACACAGTTATCACATAAACCACAATATAAGGAGCTCTTAATTCTCATCTTATTTTTGTTCTATTATTAACCATTACCTTTATAGGATTTTCATCTAAGATTATTCACACACCATTACTCATTAAATATTTGAATACTACTGTATAATAATCATTGCCATGAGCACTAACCTGGCAGAAATCAATCCTTTTTATATTTTCTTGGTCACATATTCACAGAGTTGATGGATGTTATTGCCCAATTTCTTATTGTGTTAACAAATATGTTACATGTTAACTGATGCCTATGGAATAAATACATGGAAATCTGGTAAAGCATGATAAACCAGCAAGGTGATGGTTTGTCAGTCTTACTCACAACATCAACATTATAAAACTTCTGAAGATCCTTAATAATGCAGTCATTTACATTGTGAAAAGCCCATTAACAGATTCCAGACCCTCCAAAGATGAAAAAATTTAGCCAAAATTGTAAACCCATAATTATGATTAAATATGAGAAGTGATGTATCAGAGGAGTATACAAAATTCTGTTGGAGTCCAAAGGAAGGCAAAACATTAATATGTTAGTAAGGGCAAATAAATACTGTTTAAAAACAAAATTCCATAATGAAAACAAAGCATTGTTTGAGTTTTGAGATTGAGTAACAAATAGTTATGTCTGTATTCATGAAGCAGAAAATTTGAGTTGGATCAAGCGGCTATGATTTTTCCAGTAGTCATGTATGGATGTGAGAGTTGGACTATAAAGAAAGCTGAGTGCCTAGGAATTGATGCTTTCAAACTGTGGTGTTGGAGAAGACTCTTGAGAGTCCCTTGGACTGCAAGGAGATCCAACCAGACCATCCTAAAGGAGATCAGTCCTGAATATTCATTGGAAGGACTGATGCTGAAGCTGAAACTCCAATACTTTGGCCACCTGATGCAAAGAACTGACTCATTGGAAAAGACCCTGATGCTGGGAAAGATTGAAGGCAGGAGAAGGGGACAACAGAGAATGAGATGGTTGGAGGCATCACCAACTCGATGGACATGAGTTTGAGCAAGCTCTGGAAGTTGATGATGGACAGGAAAGCCTGGCATGCTGCAGTCCACAGGGTCGCAAAGAGTCAGACACAACTGAGCGACTGAACTGAAACTATTTCTTTTCTTCAAGAGCATTCATTTAGGTAACCTTTTACAAAAGTGTGGCTCTAACTTTGAAAATATTAACAGTTATCATAGTCAGCAGAGTATGTGAAGTGATTTTGTATGTGTATGTAGTGGATTTTTTTTTATCATTTCATAGTTCAATACGGAGAGGAAGTCTTTGTTGATTTTGCTGCCTGTAACTGTAATATATATATATACTTCCATATTTTCAAACAACATTGAAATATTTTAAAAGGTGGAGTCAAAGTTACCCCTTAGTCCAGCTTCTGAGAGAGAAACTGTTGTTAGCAGTTATTATGTGAATTCCCAAGTATTTTACAAATGTAGTTTTATATTACATTGTTCTTACTATAGAAATATTATTCTGTAAAATACAGGTTTTTTCAGTCAGACAGTGGAATACTTTCCAGACTAGGAAAACTTACTTGTTTTGATATGCAGAAGTATCTATGCTATATTAAATGGATTCTTTTATTTTTTTTTTTAAAAACCTTTTTATTTTGTATTGGGGTATAGCCAGTTAACAATGTGATAGTTTCAGGTGAACAGTGAAGGGACTCAGCCATACATATACATGTATCCATTCTCTCCCAAGCTCCCGTCCCATCCAGGCTGCCACATAACACTGAGCAGAATTACATGTGCTGTATGTACAGTAGGTCCTTCTTGGTTACCTTAAATGTATTGTTTTAAAACTAAATAGAATATCAATTATCTTTCATCAGTATAAATAATTTGGGTTTAAAAGTAGTAATTTTTTGTTCACATGTGCCTCTTTCTAAATTAAAGTATATGACTATAGAATATAAAGCTTGCAGATGTACTATTGAAAATTAGTCTTTGGTGCTCTGGGTGTAATTATTGAAATAAAAAGAAATGGATATAAAATTTCAAATACCTTTTCCAACAGATCTTTATAATCTGTTATTTACTTTGCATGATAAAACTTTCATTAAGATTATATGATGGGTTTCCCAGGTCTCTGGACTCAGGACTCACCAGTACATTACAGGGTCTATCTGTCACAGACACACACCTTGTTGAAGTGGATGGAGACACGCTTTCCCTGTATGGCTCAGGAGCACTGGAATGTCTGGATCGGAACTGGAGTGTGCAAACAGCAGGAATGGTGACAACAGTGTCCTTCACTTTCATAGAATTTGATGAAATCGTCCAAGTGCTTCCCAAATTGAAGATTAAGTTTCCTAATTCTCTGGTAAACATTTCCTTTTTGTTGTATATTTGAATTCTTCTCAGTCATGACTTGTATATTCAGGCCAAAGACCTATTTTAACTTTTATTTATGCAATTTCTGTCTGGCAGGGAGGCTAAGTTCTTGTGTTGAATTTCTGAATCTGAGATTTAAATTAGTATTCATTAGTATTCATAAATGGCCTTGCAGTCTTCTGTTAATATTGGAAATTTTCTCTCTAGAAAATGCTTCCTTATGGAGTATGAGGGACCAATGTAATTTTATTCAAGTGGCATGCTTCTGCTTTGGGAAACTTTCAACAGGACCTCACTTAACTCTTCATTATATATTCATTTACTATACCTGGTATTAACAGGACAAGTATACTCACATATAATTTTTATAGTAGTCTGCTAACAACATTTAAAATCATTTTAATAGCTCATTAAAGTTACTTTGAGAAATTAGCCTTTTCCAGTTATGGTATTATTATATTAATTATTAGTATGAATTTGTGAAAGCTGTGATTTCTGAGTTCTCTCTTGAGTTTTTGTTATCATTTTGTTTTTCTCAATTAGCTAATGATTTCCCTCACCAACCCTTTTTTTAAAAATGTATTTATTTTAATTGGAGGCTAATTACTTTACAATATTGTAGTGATTTTTACCATACATTGACATGAATCATCCATGGGTGTACATGTGTTCCCCATCCTGAACCCCCTTCCCACCTCCCTCCCCATCCCATCCCATCCCTCAGGGTCATCCCAGTGCACCAGCCCTGAGCACCCTGTCTCATGCATTGAACCTAGACTGGTGATCTATTTCATATGCTAATATACATGTTTCAATACTATTCTCTCAAATCATCTCACCCTCACCTTTTCCCAGAGTCCAAAAGTCTGTTCTTTACATCTGTGTCTCTTTTGCTGTCTCGCATATAAGGTCATTGTTACCATCTTTCTAAATTCCATATATATGCATTAATATACTGTATTGGTGTTTTACTTTCTGACTTACTTCACTCTGTATAATAGGCTCCAGTTCCATCCACCCCATTAGAACTGATTCAAATGTATTCTTTTTAATAGCTGAGTAATATTCCATTGTGTATGTGTACCATAGCTTTCTTATCCATTCATCTGCCAATAGACACCTAGGTTGCTTCCATGTCCTGGCTATTGTAAACAGTGCTGTGATGAACATTGGAGTACATGTGTCTCTTTCAATTCTGGTTTCCTCATCACCAACCCTTTTATAATGTATTTTGTTCTTTTGTTATATTCTCCTCTCTAAAAAGGATAGAAGTGGAGACAGTGTGTTTAGAAAAGATCATCCAAATTCACAGACAGAACATTTCTATTAGCATTTCAATGTTAGTATTTTGTTTTCTGATAGCCAGTTTAAGTAACCTACATAGTAATTAGCAAGATAAAAGTAATAATGGTTAACTAGTTCTTCTCAGAAGTACTGTGAGCCCTGTATTTGTAATGTTTTGAAAATTTTACTTCTGGTTTTTCCTTTGTAGATTTAATCTCCATGTAAAGCATATAAAATCATTGTAATATCTGGAAGAGTCTGAATTATTGTATATTTATATAATTTTTTAGAAACGTAGTTAGTTAATAGATAGGCAGATGTCCTTTGCAGAATGGAAATCACTTCAAGTTCAATATTGGGTGGCTTAATATATTCTATCAATAATTTTGTATTAGGTAGATTAAAGGTATGTAAGTTTAATGCATTCAGTTGGTTTAATGAAAACATATTAGCTAACCCTAAAGTTTAGACTTATTTGGGGAATGATAGTGAAGCTTTAATGGTAACATTTTAAGATGGTTAGACTCAA
Organism: Cervus canadensis; assembly: GCF_019320065.1. Taxonomy (NCBI): domain Eukaryota; kingdom Metazoa; phylum Chordata; class Mammalia; order Artiodactyla; family Cervidae; genus Cervus; species Cervus canadensis. The sequence goes on from NC_057391.1 coordinate 16,751,778, forward strand.
TATTCACCCCTTTTTTTGTTTATTATTGTAGCACCTTAAATTCAAGGAAACAAATCTTGTAATGCTGCAGCAATTTAATGCACTAGCACAGCTCCGTCGAGTTGACCAGTTGACAATTGATCCTCAAGGAAATCCAGTTGTCAGTTTTACACTCTGGAAATATTATGTCCTGTTTAGGCTGAGCCATTTTAATATGCAGAAAATAAATGGAACAGAGGTAAGCTGAACACTAAGTCAACCGTAGAATTAAAATGTTCCTTTTAAAGGGAAATAATCGTAAAAATATCCAGGAATTTATGTGTAAAATCATGATTGAACTTTTGAGAAATAATTTTTTTTAAAAATCCTGATATTTAAAATGTTGAAAAGCTAAAAATATTTGTCTAAAAATTTCTAATATACTAGGCATATTTTATGAATAAATTAGTAATCAGATCATGGTGAACAGTAAATACTTTTTCTCTTGTTTTTAAGTATTCTGAGAAGGAATGATAGGATAACAGTTTAAAATGAAAAGAAAAAGAACACTTCCATAAGTAATGTGATCTTTGTGTTTTTCAGAGTGTTTTACATACTGACATGCAAAAGGGCCTGGGGAAGTGATACTAAATGTCATTTAATAAAGGTGTGATAGAGGAAGGGAAGAATAACATGCAAAAAAATGTACATAGGGAAAGAAGAGTGATTTTAAAAAGAATAGATAAGAGGGAGAAATAAGCAAGGAGGAAAGTTAAAAGAAGAAACAGTGAACAGGAATGAAAAAGGAAAGAAAACAACCATAAGTAAAAGTCTAGATTGCTTTGTTAATAGTTGGTAACAGCTGCTTGGACATATCTACAGTGTATAATTCAGGTCTGGAGCCTGAATAACTGGAAAATTATTAACAAAGAGTTATTTTTCAGATTGATTCTGCTAAGCTTGTCACAAGGGTAATCCCCCAGCTATCCAAAGATCATGTTCTCTTTAAATATTACTTTGGAAGAAGAGAGAGAAACTATGTTTCTTCTACTGTGGAATTCCAGAACTGAGTTTAGATAATCCTCCAAAGGAAAAAATATTTTAATATGCTACTAGTATTAGTGTGATTATCTCTTAAAATTCAGACCTCCTTATTGTAAGATGAGCTATAATCAACTTTGCTAGCAGGGTGGTTATAGCAACTGTAGTTCCCTGCAACTGATACACCATAAGTAACTCTGGCCTAAAGCTTGAGAGCTCCAGCATACCATCAGGAGACTGGAGGTCTCTGGGTCAGCGTATAAGAGCCATGTGAAATTTGCATCAGCTATGGTAGGTCCATGACCCCAGTATCAGTATTTGTTGAAGATGTAGGGCAAGCCTGGAACCTTCAGATGACTATTAATTTCTTCAACTAGTTCTCAAGAGATTTATTTCAGTTTTATGTACCCTCTTGGTACTTCCCCAGAGAGGTTGTAAGTCACTGGTCAGATCTAATAATTAGTTCCAAAAGTTTCCAAAGCTAGCCTGGACTGTAGGATAGTTATTTTAGCTATAGGTGAGGAATTCTCCCTCATTAATGGCCAAACCACTATCTTGATTAACCCTAAATACTGTATTTACCCAAATGTGGATCACTACTGGAGACATAATAGTTATTATAAAACCTTAAAATAGGAAGTAATAATATAATATAATTATATAAAGTAGAAAAGAATGAGAAAGAACCAATGTAATGTACTCTGATTTAAAGTTCTGAAAGTGTCAATGCCCAGGGATATTTGACCTTTTAATAAAAGACCTAGAATAAAACTGCTTATCTCATCCTTGACAGTGTGTGGTAATGTTATACTGTATTTCTGCTTTTCTTTGTATGAGAGAGAGTGAGCAATGTGAGCATCAAGAGGAAGAGATGGAGTAGTGGCCTGCACTGGCCGCTAGGTGACTATGTTAGACCAAATAAGTTAGTTGTCAGCTGAAGGAGTGATTCCAGGGAGCTGCAGCCTCATTAACTACTGAAGTCTAGCGAAGGAAGGGAGAGTCAGTCTGCAGTGATTCACATGTATAAGTTGCTTGTGAATTATGGGTTATTTTCCAGAAAATTCCTGTGTAGATTATTATAGCAAGTGTTACGAATAAAGTTTTTAAAGATCCAAAATGTACCAGGGTCTCTCAACCTCAGCTCTATTGACATTTTGGACCAGGTAATTCTTTGTTATGGGGACTGTCCCATACACTGTAGGACATTTAACGACATCCCTGGCTTTGACTCATTAGATGCTAGTAGCATCTCTCCACCAGTTGCAATAAACCAAAAATATCTCCGGACACTTGCAAACATCCCCTAGGAGCCAAAGAGGCCCCTGATTGGGAACCACTGAATTATATTGACAAAGGAATAGTATTTAAAATGCAAGAAACCTAATTTTATATTTAAAATATGCCCAGATATTAATGAAAGTCTTGCTTTTAGCTTTTAGTAGTTTCTTGGTTAACACAGGAACGAGCCCACATGGGGAATATACCTGTGACAAATTATTCCTTGTGGGGAGAAAGGTGGATGTAACTTCAGAATGAGCGGTAGTGCCGTTCCTAATCCAATGTTCATTCCCTCACAAAGGGATGAAATTATCCTTTCAGGAACAAGGTATTAACAACACATTGACTTGCCTTTAACAAGTTATTAAAGTTAGTCTATTCCATTGACACTTAGATTTTCCCCCTTAAATCATTCTACTCAAAGGAGCTTTGGGATTTTTGAAGAAAAAAAAAGTTCATTAAGAATTTAAGGTGTCTCAAGTATAATCCTCAGGAACCATGACTTCTAAGTCAGAACTAACACCTCACCTCCCAGCCCTTTTCCATCACTATAAGCCACATTTGTAAATCTACATTCTAATCAAGCTCAGGGAAAAAAAGAGAAATATCAGTCAGAACTCACTCTCTTCTTACAGCCCAGGAGAATGTATTTTCCCTGAAAAGAAATTTTTTAATTAATTAATTTATTTTTGGCTGCTGCATCAAGTCTTAATTGCAACATGTGGGGTCTTCCTTGCAGTACATGGCTCTGTAGTTGCAGAGTTTGCAGGCTTTGCAGGCTTTGTTGCCCTGAAGCATGTGGGATCTTAGTTCCCCAACCAAGACTCAAACTGGCATCCCCTGTATTGGATTCTCAACCATTGAACCACCAGGGAGGTCCCTACAAGAAAATATCTAATCTGGACATTTCTATGAGATTATGTTAGTTGTATCAAGTTAAGAGGCAATGTCATTTTATTACCCCTTTCCTATTTGTCTCTTCAGGTGACGCAAAATGATATGATAATGGCTGAGAGGCTGTTTGGAATCCTAGCACATGTAGCATCTTCTGAATTACCCCAGTACCGACTGATTTCAATACTGGGTGATGCCAGGTAAACTTTAATTTCTATAGTTTTTATAAGAAGTATTTTGCACCAGACAAAGTAATACATTACATACACTTCTTAATTGTGCTATTTATTCGTTCCACAAACATCCTAAATTTGTTTTTGTCTGGCCTTCTCCAAAGTGTTGGAGCTATAAAGATGAATATGATAAAGTTCTTGCTTTTTTGTGGCTTATAAGCTAATAAATTAACTTATTAGTTTATAAGCTAATAAGTTAAGAAATTTCAGATGTTGTAAGAGTATAGGAGAGACTACGCTTTGGAAGAACATTGGGGAAAGCTTCACAAAGGAGTTAAGATTTTTCTAGCTTGTCAGGAATGAATAAGAGTTTTTTTAGATACAGGGTATGAGGGAAGGAGATCTGCAAAGGCACAGGGAACTGTAAATAATTCAGTTATAATTAGAGCATAGGATGATTGTGAATTGTGATAGTGAAAGTAGAAAGATTGGTTGTGATCTGATTTTGAAGAGCCCAGAAAAACAAAATGAATACTGTGCTTCGTAGTTAAGCACAACAATCAGGTGATTAGATTCATGTTCTCGAATGGCTGCCATTTGAGAGGACAGAGAAGGAAGGGCTGGAGAGCACGCAAGAGGCTAGCCTGTATTCCAGGAGAGAGGTTATAAGGGTCTGCACTAAGAAAGAATAGAGAAGATAATTTGAAAAGTACATAGAAGTGTACCTGGCAGAAAACACTGACTGACAGGGTGCGGCATGGATAGGAGAAAAGTCAAAGATGGTGTGTCAGTCGTGACTCACTTATGGATAATTCCCCTTGACTAGAGTAAGGAGAAAACAACTGATATACAAGAAATCAGTTATCTACAAAATCACTGAAAGGGATAGGGAAGCAGTCTCTAGGCTGAGCCTGGAGGGGATACCAGAGTGATACCACAGAACCAGTCCACCAAGGACACTGCCATCTTTGCTACAGTCTGGGAGCTGGGGAGGTCAGGATACTTGTCCGAACCATGGCCTCCACTTTTCACATAGGGGTCAGGAAGTTCCCCATTCCTCTCCTCAAAACTTGACTCTACTATAATTCATACCAATAAAATGTGTATCTGGTGTTCTTGCTTCCGCACGTAGTTCAGTTCTGATTTCAGAGCTTACCCATGTATATCTGATTGGCAGAACTGAAATCTCATAAAAAGCCCACAGAACATTCTGAAAAAAACTACTGAGCAAGGTGCTGTTACAAAATGAACAGTAAATGTAAGAAATAGGAAGCATTGAATTAAAGAAATGATGTTGTGGAAAGATTCATTAAAAAGTGGGCTTCCCTGGTGGCTCAGTTACTAAAGAATCTGCCCACACTGCAGGTAGACCTGGGTTTGATCCCTGGGTTGAGAAGATCCCCTGGAGGAGAGCATGGTAACCCACTCCAGTATTCTTGCTGGAGAATCCCCATGGACAGAGGAGCCTGACGGGCGACAGTCCATGGGGTCGCAAATTGTTGGACACGACTGAGCGACTAAGCACAGCACATAATGTAAAAAACTTTAACAACCTGAAAATAATAATCCCAGAATATCCTCAGAGAAAGGATGTTGAAGTTTGCCAAGTTTCTTTCCTTGTTTGGGAGAAATAGAAAAGTACATGTTTATCTATGTGTTTTCAAATTTCAAGGGCTACCATTAGAAAAGAAGATAAGATGTACAATTTCTAAATCATTAAAAAACCACTGATCAACCAAAAAAGCAGAGGGAAGAAAAAAATGAACATGTCAGTTATCACAATAAATATACATGAATGAAATTCTATTAATTGATAATAGCTCTCAGCTTGGGTTAAAAACTGAATTTCATTTTGTTTTTGAGAAATACTCCTAAAGCCATATATAAAGGTTGAAAATAAAGGGATGGAATATATGTAACAAGCAAATAACAATAAATAAATATGGGAATATTAATACTAGTGGTGATAGAATTGATGATGTTGTTGTTCAGTTGTCCGGTCATTTCCAACTTGGCAACCCCGTGGACTGCAGGATGCCAGACTTCCCTGTCCCTTACCATCTCCCAGAGATTGCCCAAGTTCATGTCCATTGCATTGGTGATGCCATCCAGCCATCTCATCCTCTGACACCATTTTCTCTTTCTGCCCTCAATCTTTCCCAGCATCAGGGACTTTCCCAATGATTCAGCTGTTCACATCAGTGACCAAAATGCTGGAGCTTCAGCTTCAGCATCAGTCCTTCCAATGAGTATTCAGGCTTGATTTCTTTTAAGATTGACTGGTTTGATCTCCTGGCTGTCCAAGCAATTCTCAGAAGTCTTCCCCAGCACCACAGTTCAAAGGCATCAATTCTTGGTGCTCTGCCTTCTTTATGGTCCAGCTCTCTCAACCACATGTAACCACTGGGAAGACCATAGCCTTGACTACACGGACCTTTGTTGGCAGAGTGATGTCTGCTTTTCAACACGCTAAGTTTGTCATAGCTTTCCTGCCAAGAAGCAGTAGTCTTCTGATTTCATGGCTGCAGTCACCATCCACAGTGATTTTAGAGGCCAATAAGAGGAAATCTGTCGCTGCTTCTACCTTTTCCCTTTCTATTTGCCATGAAGTAATGGGGTCAGATAGCATGATCTTAGTATTTTTAATATTTAGTTTTAAGCTGGATTTTTTCACTCTTCTCCTTCACCCTCATCAAGAGGTTCTTTAGTTCCTCTTCTCTTTCTGCCATTAGAGCATTAGAGTGGTATCATCCAAATAACTGAGATTGTTGCTGTTTCTCCCACCTATCATCCAGCCCGTCATCCTGATGATATCAAAAACTTAAAATCCACCAAAAAAGATAATAATTATGAAACTTAATGCAACCAAGATCACAGCTTCTAAATATGTTAGCAAATATAAGTATACATTTAAAAATTCACGTTATTGTGGTAAATATTAACCTATTTGATCATTTGATCAAATAAACACAATTAGAAAAGAATACTGAGGATTTGTATTTGGTACAGTACTGTACCAAATAAATGTATTTAGAATTGTATTTCCAGAAACTTATTCCAAATTCAGGGGGGAAAAAGCCTATTTAAGTACCTATGAAAAACATTTAAAAAATTGAACATATATTTAAACTCAAAAACAATTTTCATATATCTCAAAAAGCATATTCATGCATGTAACTTTCTATAATCATAATATCATAAAATTAAAAAAGAATGAGACAAAAACCTGTCCAGTTGCAGTTGGAAAAGCAAAGAAACAAGAGAAGCAAATTCTTAGAAAATAAGATACAAGTGCCTTTAAACTTTAAAAAAGTTGTTTGAACAAGCTCTCCAGACAGAGAAGAAAAAAAAAAAGTTGTTTGACCTCAAAGTTATAGACAGCACAGACATAGGTATCCAGGGATTTTCATTACAGTGTTTATAATATTAAATAACAAAAATATGAAAACTCAGTTCAGTTCAGTCACTCAGTCATGCCCAACTCTTTGCGACCCCATGAACTGCAGCATGCCAGGCCTCCCTGTCCATCACCAACTCCCGGAGTCCACCAAACCCCATGTCCATTGAGTGGTGATGCCATCCAACCATCTCATCCTCTGCGTCCCCTCTCCTCCTGCCCTCAATCTTCCCAGCACAGGGTCTCAGATGAGTCAGCTCTTCGCATCAGGTGGCCAAAGTATTGGAGTTTCAGCTTCAACATCAGTCCTTCAATGAACACCCAGGACTGATCTCCTTTAGGATGGACTGGTTGGATCTCCTTGCAGTCCAAGGGACTCCTCAAGAGTCTTTTCCAACACCATACTTCGAAAGCATCAATTCTTTAGGCACTCCAGCTTCTTATAGTCCAACTCTTACATCCTTATATGACACTGGAAAAACATAGCCTTGACTAGACAGACCTTTGTTGGCAAAGTAATGTCTCTGCTTTTTAACATGCTGTCTAGGTTGGTCCCTTTCCTTCCAAGGAGTTAAGCGTCTTTTGATTTCATGGCTGCAGTCACCATCTGCAGTGATTTTGGAGCCCAAAAAAATAAAGTCTGACACTGTTTCCACTGTTTCCCCATCTATTTGCCATGAAGTGATGGGACCAGATGCCATGATCTTAGTTTTCTGAATGTTGAGTTTAAGCCAACTTTTTCACTCTCCTCTTTCACTTTCATCAAGAGGCTGTTTTAGTTCTTCTTCACTTTCTGCCATAAGGGTGGTGTCATCTGCATATCTGAGGTTATTGATATTTCTCCCAGCAATCTTGATTCCAGTTTGTGCTTCATCCAGTCCAGCATTTCTCATGATGTACTCTGCATATAAGTTAAACAAGCAGAGTGACAATATACAGCTTTGACATACTCCTTTCCTGATTTGGAACCAGTCTGTTGTTCCATGTCCAGTTCTAACTGTTGCTTCTTGACCTGCATACAGATTTCTCAAGAGGCAGGTCCAGTGGTCTGGTATTCCTAACTCTTTCAGAATTTTCCACAGTTTATTGTGATCCACACAGTCAAAGGCATTGGCATAGTCAATAAGGCAGAAATAGATGTTTTTCTGGAACTCTCTTGCTTTTTCGATGATCCAGCGGATGTTGGCAATTTGATCTCTGGTTCCTCTGCCTTTTCTAAAACCAGCCACATGTCCATTAATAAAGGACCAATTACTTGCAGCTATCAAAATTATTAGAGGTTCTGATATGAAATAATCTTTAAGATGTCTTAGAAACTAAAAATACAAGATATAGAATAATTGTGTAGTATGCTGCAATTTGTGAGAAATAGAACATATAATTCAGAGATTTCCTCGTGTAATTTTAAATATTTGATTTTTAAAAAATGATTGTCTCTGCATCTATTGAGATAATCATATGGTTTTTATTTTTCAATTTGTTAATGTGGTGTATTACATAGATTGATTGGCGGATATTGAAGAATCCTTGCATCCCTGGGATAAAGCCCACTTGGTCATGATGTATGATCTTTTTAATATGTTTTTGATTTCTGTTTGCTAGAATTTTGTTAAGGATTTTTGCATCTATGTTCATCAGTGATATTGGCCTATAGTTTTCTGTTTTGGTGGTGTCTTTTTCAGGTTTTGGTGTTAAGGTGATGGTGGCCTCATAGAATGAGTTTGGAAGTTTACCTTCCTCTGCAATTTTCTGGAAGAGTTTGAGTACGATAGGTGTTAGTTCTTCTCTAAATTTTTGGTAGAATTCAGCTGTGAAGCCGTCTGGTCCTGGGCTTTTGTTTGTTGGAAGATTTCTGATTACAGTTTCAATTTCTGTGCTTATGCTGGGTCTGTTGAGATTTTCTATTTTTTCCTGGTTCAATTTTGGAAGTTGTACTTTTCTAAGAATTTGACCATTTCTTCCAAGTTGTCTATTTTATTTGCATAGTTGCTGATAATAGTCTTTTATGATCCTTTGTATTTCTGTGTTGTCTGTTGTGATCTCTCTATTTTCATTTCTAATTTTGTTGACTTGATTTTTCTCCCTTTGTTTCTTGATGAGTCTGGCTAATGGTTTGTCAATTTTATTTACCTTCTCAAAGAACCAGCTTTTGGTTTTGTTGATTTTTGCTGTAGTCTCTTTTGCTTCTTCTGCATTTATTTCTGCCCTAATTTTTAAGATTTCTTTCCTTCTACTAACCTTGGGATTCATAATTTCTTCCTTTTCAAGTTGCTTTAGATATAGAGGTAGGTTATTTATTCGACTTTTTTCTTGTTTCTTGAGGTATGCCTGTATTGCTATGAACCGCCCCCTTAGCACTGCTTTTGCAGTGTCCCATAGGTTTTGGGTTGTTGTGTTTTCATTTTATTCATTTATATGCATATTTTGATTTCTTTTTTTATTTCTTCTGTGATTTGTTGGTTATTCAGCAGCGTGTTGTTCAGCCTCCATATGTTGGAATTTTTAATAGTTTTTCTCCTGTAATTGACATCTAATCTTACTGCATTGTGGTCAGAAAAGATGCTTGGAATAATTTCAATTTTTCTGAGTTTACCAAGGCTAAATTTATGACCCAGGATGTGATCTATCCTGGAGAAGGTTCCATGTGTGCTTGAGAAAAAGGTGAAATTCATTGTTTTGGGGTGAAATGTCCTAGAGATATCAATTAAGTCTAACTGGTCTATTGTATCATTTAAAGTTTGTGTTTCCTTGTTAATTTTCTGTTTAGTTGACCTATCCATAGGTGGATTATTAAAGTGGTGGAGTATTAAAGTCTCCCACTATTATTGTGTTATTGTTAATTTCCCCTTTCATACTTGTTAGCATTTGTCTTACATATTGTGGTGTTCCTATATTGGGTGCATATATACTTATGATTGATATATTCAACATCCATTTATGATAAAAACCCTCCAGAAAGCAGGAATAGAAGGAACATACCTCAACATAATAAAAGCTATATATGACAAACCCTCAGCAAACATTATCCTCAATGGTGAAAAATTGAAAGCATTTCCCCTAAAGTCAGGAACAAGACAAGGGTGCCCACTCTCATCAGTACTATTCAATACAGTTTTGGAAGTTTTGGCCACAGCAGTCAGAGCAGAAAAAGAAATAAAAAGAATCCAGATTGGAAAAGAAGAAGCAAAACTCTCACTGTTTGCAGATGACATGATCCTCTACATAGAAAACCCTAAAGACTCCACCAGAAAATTACTAGAGCTAATCAATGAATATAGTAAAGTTGCAGGATATAAAATTAACACACAGAAATCCCTTGCGTTCCGGTACACTAACAATGAGAAAACAGAAAGAGAAATTAAGGAAACAATTCCATTCACCATTGCGACAAAAAGAATAAAATACTTAGGAGTATATCTACCTACAGAAACAAAAGACCTATATATAGAACACTATAAAACACTGATGAAAGGAATCAAAGAGGTCACAAATAGATGGAGAAATATACCGTGTTCATGGATTGGAAGAATCAATATAGTGAAAATGAGTATACTATCCAAAGCAATCTGTAGATTCAATGCAATCCCTATCAAGCTACCAATGATATTTTTCACAGAACTAGAACAAATAATTTCACAGTTTGTGTGGAAATACAAAAAACCTCGAATAGCCAAAGCAGTCTTGAGAAAGAAGAATGGAACTGGAGGAATCAACCTGCCTGACTTCAGTCTCTACTACAAAGCCACAGTCATCAAGACAGTGTGGTACTGGCACAAAGACAGAAATATAGATTAATGTAACAAAATAACCCAGAGATAAATCCACGCACCTATGAACACCTTACCTTTGACAAAGGAGGCAAGTATATACAATGGAGAAAAGACAATCTCTTTAACGAGTGGTGCTGGGAAAACTGGTCAACCACTTGTAAAAGAATGAAACTAGAACACTTTCTAATACTATACACAAAAATAAACTCAAAATGGATTAAAGATCTAAATGTAAGACCAGAAACTATAAAACTCCTCGAGGAAAACATACGCAAAACACTCTCCAACATAAACCACAGCAGGATCCTCTTATGACCCACCTCCAAGAATATTGGAAATAAAAGCAAAAATAAACAAATGGGACCTAATTAAAATTAAAAGCTTCTGCACAACAAAGTAAACTGTAAGCAAGGTGAATAGACAGCCTTCAGAATGGGAGAAAATAATAGCAAATGAAGCAACGGGCAAAGAATTAATCTCAAAAATATACAAGCAACTTCTGCAGCTCAATTCCAGGAAAATAAAAGACCCCATCAAAAAGTGGGCCAAAGAACTAAACAGACATTTCTCCAAAGAAGACATACAGATGGCTAACAAACACATGAAAAGATGCTCAAAATCACTCATTATCAGAGAAATGCAAATCAAAACCACAATGAGGTACCATTACATGCCAGTCAGAATGGCTGCTATCCAAAAGCCTACAAGCAATAAATGCTGGAGAAGGTGTGGAGAAAAGGGAACCCTCTTACACTGTTGGTGGGAATGCAAATTAGTACAGCCACTATGGAGAACAGTGTGGAGATTCCTTAAAAAACTGGAAATAGAACTGCCATATGACCCAGCAATCCTGCTGCTGGGCATACACACTGAGGAAACCAGAATTGAAAGAGACACGTGTACCCTAGTGTTCATTGCAGCACTGTTTATAATAGCCAGGACGTGGAAGCAACCTAGATGTCCATCAGCAGATGAATGGATAAGGAAGCTGTGGTATATATACACAATGGAATATTACTCAGCCATTAAAAAGAATATATTTGAATCAGTTCTAATGAGGTGGATGAAACTGGAGCCTATTATACAGAGTGAATTAAGCCAGAAAGAAAAATACCAATACAGTATACTAACGCATATATATGGAACTTAGAAAGATGGTAACGATAACCCTGTATGCGAGACAGCAAGAGAGACACAGATGTACTGAACAGTCTTTTGGCTTCTGTGGGAGAGGGCGAGGGTGGGATAATATGGGAGAATGGCATTGAAACATGTAAATTCTCGTATGTGAAATGAATCGCCAGTCCAGGTTCGATGCGTGATACAGGATGCTCAGGGCTGGTGCACTGGGATGACCCAGAGGGATGGGATGGGGAGGGAGGTGGGAGGGCGGTTCAGGATGGGGAACACATGTACACCCATGGCGGATTCAAGTCAAAGTATGGCAAAACCAATACAATGTTGTTAAGTAAAATTAATTAATTAATTAATTAATTTAAAAAAATGATTGTCTCTAGGAGTTAAACTGAGGTTTAACTAGTGCAGGGTTTCATAGTGCAGAAGATTACTTTTTACTGTATAATTGTATGTAGTGCTTGGAATTATCTTTTTGTGTTTGTTCTGGTTTTTTGTTTTTTGTTGTTGTTGTTGTTAAAATTATTGTATTAGTTTCTAAAAAAAGGATTTTAAGAGATTTCCCATCAGTATTCCTGAAGTAGAAGAAATGATAGTCTCTAATTAAGGCAGAAAGAACCTGATCCCACATAGAAATTCTGACATGCAAGGAGAACTAAAGAGCAAAGAAAGTAGTAAATTTGTGGGATGAAACTAAATAAACATTGACTATATAAAGCAGCAATAATAGTATTGTGAGATTTTAAAATCAATGTATGTATTGAAATGAGCAAATTAGGAAAGAATAAAGACTGAAAATGAAGGAGCTAAACATTTATCTAAAAAAGTTAGGAAAACAATAGCAAAATTGAAGAAAATTAAATAAAGGAAATGATGACATTGAAAGCATAATGAAAAACTGATTATTTGAAAACACTACTGAAAGTGATGGATAATTTGTATGTTGCATTCATAATTAAAAATCAATAAAATAAATATAGATAAATATCTATATTACTTTCTTCTTTATGAGTGAGAAAATTATGCTACCAAAATATCCAATAAATTAGACTGATTATATAATTGACCTACATCACAATTAAATTTTATTCATTTATTAAAGTGTTAATTTTAATAACATAGAAAATGCTTATTATATAGCATTAAGCAAAAACAGTATACAAACCTGGATGGTTAGTATGATCTTACCTTGTTACAAAAATTCACAGAGAAAGCCTATGAGGAAATATGTCTAATGTAAACAATTTCCTGGTTTATATAGATTTATATGCTATATATTTATGGATGATTTTGCTCTATTTCTTTATACTTTTCAAAATATGTACTCCTTATAATTTTTTAAATCGCTATGTTATACTCTTATTAAATTGGAAAATGAAGACATTTTCTAAAAGATATATTCCCTTTTTGCTCCCAATCTTCAGTTCACAGTTCATAGTAGTTACACCACTTCCTGAGAGACACCCTAAGTGGTCGAAACCAGAAAGCAACCTTCATGAATGATGAGTTGCTGTCCTCTGGAATTCTAGGCTTGTGGGTCTGCAAGTGATACTATGAACACTATGTTCTTCATTATCAAATGAAGCTTCCTGTTTCATTATCTACCTCCTGCTGAGATCTTGCCCTTGATATGATAATAGCTAGAGGTATTTTTGTTCTGCTTTTCCTAAACTTAAAGCAGTATTCCATTCCATTTCTAGCTATGGATAATACTACTGAGCTACATAATGAAATTATGAACTATTTGTGTGATTTATAAGATGTGTAACTAACATATTTTATGGGATATAAAGACTATGGAAGTTTGGTCTACTATGTGTTTAATTGCTTTGTGTGTGTGTGTGTGTTCTGTGTTATTTAAGTTTTATATTGATTTTTTAAAGACAGTTTTTTCATCTTAGAAATGCTTGAGACATGTCTTTGTTGATGATTAATAGTGAAACAAAAGAATTTGAGTTATTAACTTAATTAGTAGAGAAATTGGAGTAGTGAATTGACTTTAAAAACTCAAACTTACAAAACAGATATTCAAAAAAGCATATACTACCCTCTAAAATCAACAGAAAAGGCATTTTCACCAATTGGATAAGTAACTCTCTACGTCTCTTTACGGTCTTTCTACAGGAAGAAGCAATTCCGGTATCTTCTAGAAACCAAAGGGAAAAAACCTGGTATTGTCAGTGAAGAAAATAATGATAGCAAGAGACTTGTGGGAGAAAACACTAATCGTGCTACACTGAATTATACCACAAGAGACTTTTATACTGAAAAGCTAGAGGTAAAACTACCATTATCTTTGGAACTTATTGTCTGGATAAATTCCAAATGGCTTGAGACTCGGGAGTTATACGTTTCTTTCTCTCCTAATCATTTAAGATAACCTTTTTTAATTCTGGAATGTTAGTCAGCCTCATATCCAGAGCTGGGGGCAGTAGGCACCAAGGAATTAGGGAGAAGTAGAGCCCTTAGTTCAATATATTTAAGCAGAAAAGAAATGTTCAAAAGAAATAGGTACCAAAAGTTTAGACCAAAGTAGGACCAGGATTCAGATCTCTCTGAATTAAGAAAATTGAAATAGACTTGCTCTGAGTACTTACCTAGCCTGTGCCAGACTGGCAGAAGACACAACAGAACCTCCATTTCTCCAAGGACCCTTGCGTAGGTCCTTGATGTTTTAATTCACTATTTTGTTCTCCTACTGCGTTAGCTTCTGTGTTCTTAGTCACATAATTTTAACCTATTCTGTTCCCACTAGTCTTTTAGACATAAAGGCTAGAACCAATTCTTTACTACTGTATGTGTTCAGAAGTTTTTTGAGGGAATGCTGTGTTAGGGGACTGCAGAACTATAAAGAAGAGAACCATGCAGTGCGTGCCTTGATGGAACTCAGAGAAAGGTGAAGAAACATGTCATCTAAATAAAAATAAGATGTTAAAATTCTGTAAGAGTTTTTGAGGGATCTAAGGGGTGTGTGTGAGTGTGTATTGGCCAAATATTTTTCAAATGTTTTATAATGGTTGTGAGATTCTTTATTCAAACTATATTGTAGCTGAAAACTCATTATGTCAAAAGAAAGCAAAACAGCAGAGCTGCCCCTGTTGTAGATGGGGTTCAGAGCTCTATTTGATTGGATCTTCTATTCTTTTCCTTTCTCCTTACCTCATTCCCAGACCTGAAGAATCTCTTTGGAACCCCTAGGCCTCTAAGGATTATACTTTGAAAAGCACTTAACTCAATGCAACAATATTTTTATAGCATCCTGAAGGATGTTTTGAAAAGATTCTGCTTTAAATTCAAGCACATGAAAGATTACTGCTTCATGAGGTAGTTGTATATCACTGAACAACTCCAACAGTGGAGAAATTCTTACCCATGTTAAGCTGCCTCCTAATAACTTTCAATTAGTGATGCTAATGTTGCCTTATGTAGAAAACAGAGCAAATATCTTCCTTATGAAAACTCTTTAAATACTTGAAATGAATTACTTGAAGTTGTTTTTATAGTTATACTTTCTTACATTCAAAAATCATGTATTGAGCACCTGTCACATGTAATACTTGGACTGTAACAAGTCGCCGTTATTATCCTCATGAATCTCACATTCTAATGGAGGAGACAGACATATGCAGGGATAATGTAAATCACTAAGTCAAGAGAGTGTAGCTCAGAGAAACTCTACTCAGTTCTCAGTGGTGACCTAAACAGAGAGGAAATCAAAACAAAGAGGGGATATATATATACGTATGGCTGATTCTGTTCAACAGAGCAGTGTAAAGACACCATACTCCAATTTTTAAATGTCAGTTTTCCTTAAAGTAATTTAAAATTTAATATAATCCCAATAAGAAATCAAAAATTTTTCATTGAATCGATCCTACAGTACCTGTGGAAAAATAAACATAAATAACCATAAAAACTCTGAAAAAGGCAAATGATGAGGAGAAAACTAGCATTACTAGATAAATTAAGACATATTATGGTCTTATCAGTTAAAACAGGGTGTTTATGGAGAGATAGTCTAGTGGGATAGAGTGGAAAATTCAAATGTACATCTAGATAAAAAAGAGAATTTATGATATGATAAAGAATAATCTCAAACAAATCAAGAAGGATTATCCCAGTAGTGATTTGAAAATAACTACAGAATTAAGGGGGGAAAAAAGCTGGATTCAGACTTTATACTTACATTCACATTAATTCCAAATGAGACAGAGATGTTGAAGTTTATAATGAAAGGGTAAAATATCTATAAGAAACCATGAAAGATTAATGTGCAGCACTGAGATCAGTAAGACCTTCAGAGAGATAAAATAAGCAATGACAGAAAACAAACTGAAAAAAATAATTTGCAACTAATCTCCCTAAATTATCAAGAACTTTTAGAAATCAGTGAGAAAAGGGACCAACAATCTAGTATAGGTTGTGTTACTTATTCAAAAATAAGTGTAAAATAATATACCATTTACCATGACAATAAACACTGTCAGTTCAGTTCAGTCACCCAGTCGTGTCTGACTTTTTGCGACACCATGAAATGCAGCATGCCAGGCCTCCCTGTCCATCACCAACTCCCGGAGTCCACCCAAACCCATGTCCATTGAGTCGGTGATGCCATCCAACCATCTCATCCTCTGTCATCCCCTTCTCCTCCTGCCCTCAATCTTTCCCAACATCAGGGTCTTTTCAGATGAGTCAGCTCTTCGCATCAGGTGACCAAAGTATTGGAGTTTCAGCTTCAACATCAGTCCTTCCAATGAACACCCAGGACTGATCTCCTTTAGGTTGGACTGGTTGGATCTCCTTGCAGTCCAAGGGACTCTCAAGAGTCTTCTCCAACACCACAGTTCAAAAGCATCAATTCTTTGGTGCTCAGCTTTCTTTAAAATATATATAAGCCCTCCACAGAAAAAATTGTAACGTTTTATTGAAAGACACAGAAAAAGAACTAAATGGATAATTTATGTTTATGGACAGAAACTTTCTACAAAATAAAGATGTCAGTTCTTCCTAAATCCATCAGTATAAGGCAGTTCTAATCAAAATTTGGACAGTTATTTGTGGAACTTCACCAGTTGATCCTAAAGGTGTCTATTGAGCAAGGGACTTAACACAGCAGTATAAGTGAGGAGAACTTGCCTTACCAGATATGAAGTACTATTTTTAGCTGTAGTAATTGATGTTATATAGGAATAGATTCATAGATCCATGGACAAAATAGCCAGAACTAGCCCATGTTTATGGGAAAACTTTATACAGATATCAGGTATTGCTGACTTGTACAGACAGACTAGCTAATAAATGCTACTGAGGAAATGAAATATCAAATCAGAAATACATATCCCTACCATGGTGTACTTTGTTAAAAACCATATTAAAAAAATTAACTCCAGATCAAATAAAAACCCAAATATGAAAAGCAAACTATAAAATTCTGACTTAAAAAACAGATGAAAACATGGCCATGATTGGGTAGGCTATGATTTTCTAACCCCCTGCCCCCCAAGGGCACAAACTATAGGGAGAAATTTTGATAAATTTGGCAATAGAGGTCATTTTTTGAAAAAAAACAGGAAAAGTTTCCATGGAGTCATATAAGCAGAGTCTTGATTAAAGTGGTTTGAGAGGTAAATAAGCAATCAAGAAGTAAAGATAGCAAATGCTGACTCCTGTTTTGAGAAGTATCAAAGGGAAAAATAAAATCTGAAGCCACATAACATTTGGAAAGAATAATATGCCATTAGGAGATTTGGATCTGCGCCCATGATTCCACCACTTATTTATTGCCTGAAAGACCTTGCCCTGGTCCCTTAATCACTTTCTCTTGACTCACAATGTAGCATTCCCCACTTCCTGAAAAATATTTAAATCACTGCAACACAAAGTGCTCCTTCTCTCTCCTCTGTATATCTTGAGTTGTTGAAGGAATTACTTGAAGTAAGTTTCTCACAAATCAGGGTAAGCCGCCCCTTTCACTATACGTATGACATGTATAATTCTGTTGCTTGGTAGGTGTTCATCCAATGTCCTGACTCATTCTGAAAAAGATTTGAAATGGACGGAAAGCTGAAAGGGACTTAAAGAATCCAATCCTGTTATTAGACAGCTGGGGAAAACTGGAAACTTAGGTGAACAACTGAGGCTCACATAGTGAATTCCTGACTGAACTGCCTCTAGAACTCAGACCTTCTGATTCCTGGCCTGGGCTCCTTTCAGTTTATCATGAATGTGTCCTAAAGTCTTCTTGACCACCCCAGCACAAAGGGCTCTCGTTTCTTTGAACACCAGTGGTATTTGCTGTCTAAACATCTCATCCAGCACTTATGTACTGTTTCATTTCTTTTAGTTAAGCTTTTAGTGTGTGTAGGACATCTCTCCAACTAGACTGCAGGTTCTTCAAGAGCTAGATTAGCTTTTTCTCCAGGAAGGTATTAGTAGATGACAGCTGCTGCTGCTGCTGCTGCTGCTAAGTCGCTTCAGTCGTGTCCGACTCTGTGCAACCCCATAGACGGCAGCCCACCAGGCTCCGCCATCCCTGGGATTCTCCAGGCAAGAACACTGGAGTGGGTTGCCATTTCCTCCAAGATGACAGCTAATCCTGAACAAATCTCTCAACCTTTGTTAACCTTAGATTCCCATTTATAAAATGGAGATATGGATTAAATTCCTATACCAGTACCATTATCATTAAAATAACTCTATAACAAGTCTACCATGACCTGCTTTTTTCTATCTTCATGACAATAAAATTTTAGTTCAATGCACTAACATAAACAATATTGTATAGAGTTCATCTCATCAGGATTGAACTTGTGAAATACTTGTTTTATGACCCCCCACAAGGATAGAAAAAACTAAGTGTGTGATGTGTGAAAGCATTTGAGAATGGAAAAAGCATTATTCAAAGAGGAGCAACTTCTTGACAGGTCAGGGCAAGAGAAGTATCTCTAATGTGCTCTTAACAGGATCATTCTGAACATGCAGAATGAGTCGTGCTGGCAGACACCTGATGAGTTTTAGAGTATACTGCATGGAGATGCAGAGTAATTGGCTTAGTGGAGAGAAGAAATGAAGCAAAGATACTTTCAAACACATTTACTAAATAAGGGTTAGTGTATATTAGATACAATTCTGTATCAACATGTTTATAAAGAAGTCATGGAAGAAACTAGCACAAAATTGTAAAGCACCAAAATTGCACTATGCCAAATTAGAAAAGTTTAATTTGTATTATATGTAAATTATTTAACAGAAGTCATCATTTAAATATCTTTATATTTTTCTTATCCCTTATTACTATAAAAATTTTCCAGTCCTACCTACTGCTAGAAATTTTTTTAAAATTCAAAATCATGTTTTAAGAAACTTAGACGTCTGTAAGAGAGGTCTTCTACTTCTATAAATACATTGCTCATTGCAAAATAGTGCTTGTTTTAGTTATTGATCTCTATTGATTCACACTTATCTTTCTTTCTGGTAGTCTCCTTGTTTCCCAGATTTATTGAGTGTAAAAAGGGAGCATCTAAATGCTGTTCTCATTGATAAGCTAACTTAGTGCTCATGATTAAGTCCCAAGCAATATTTCAGAGTTAGTTAAGTTCGGTTCACCAGAGAAGTCACCAACTGGAACGATCTGTTCTTTATTGCCCATCAAAATCTGTACATATTTTTATGATAGGTCAATACATGACCTGTTGCTTTTAGGACATGAACTAAATCAGATCAGCATGTTGACCCCTGAATAGTAAGTGATTATTTAGAGAAATCTTATATGTTATAAGAAAATTTCCAAAATGTGCCTCTGTTACAGGAAGTTAGTGACAATTGGGACTCATTGTTAATGTCTATTAATTAATCAAGAATGCAAAGCATATTTATTTTTTGTTTTATAAATTATAAAACTTTGGAAAAGGAAGAGAAGTAGAAAAAAGGAGTAGAAATACTCATCGTCTCACTACCCTAAGACAATTTTAATGACACTTCAGTATATTTTCTTTCATTAATATTGAATATATTTTTGTACCTTTTTAATGAAAATTTCAAACATATGACAAAGTTGAAATAATTTTTCAGTAAACATTCATTCCCCAAACCTAAATTCTACTGTTAGTATTGTGCTGTACCATGTACTTGCTTTATCACTTATCTTTTTCCCCATCCTTTATCCATCAATAATCCACCTTATTTTTTAAATTTATTTCAAAGTAATTGCACACATTACCATGCTTCTCCCTAAATAATTCAGCCAGCAGGTCATTCAGTTCAGTTCAGTTCAGTTCAGTTCAGTCACTCAGTCGTGTCCGACTCTTTGCAACCCCATGAATCACAGCAAACCAGGCCTCTCTGTCCATCACCAACTCCCGGAGTTCACTCAAACTCATGTCCATCGAGTCGGTGATGCCATCCAGCCATCTCATCCTCCGTTGTCCCCTTCTCCTCCTGCCTTCAATCTTTCCCAGCATCAGGGTCTTTTCCAATGAGTCAGCTCTTCACATTAGGTAGCCAAAGTATTGGAGTTTCAGCTTCAGCATCAGTCCTTCCAATGAACACCCAGGACTGATCTCCTTTAGGATGGACTGGTTGGATCTCCTTGCAGTCCAAGGGACTCTCAAGAGTCTTCTCCAACACCACACTTCAAAAGCATCAATTCTTCAGCGCTCAGCTTTCTTCACAGTCCAACTCTCACATCCATACATGACTACTGGAAAAAACCATAGCCTTGACTAGACGGACCTTTGTTGGCAAAGTAATGTCTCTGCTTTTTAATATGCTATCTAGGTTGGTCATAACTTTCCTTCCAAGGAGTAAGCATCTTTTAATTTCATTGCTGCAATCACCATCTGCAGTGATTTTGGAGCCCCAAAAAATAAAGTCAGTCACTGTTTCCACTTTTTCCCCATCTATTTCCCATGAAGTGATGGGACCAGATGCCATGACCTTAGTTTTCTGAATGTTGAGCTTTAAGCCAACTTTTTCACTCTCCTCTTTCACTTTCATCAAGAGGCTGTTTTGTTCTTCTTTGTTTTCTGCCATAAGGTTGGTGTCATCTGCATATCTGAGGTCATTGATATTTCTCCCGGCAGTCTTGATTCCAGTTTGTGCTTCATCCAGCCCAGCGTTTCTCATGATGTACTCTGCATATAAGTTAAACAAGCAGGGTGACAGTATACAGCCTTGACATACTCCTTGCCCGATTTGGAACCAGTCTGTTGTTCCATGTCCAGTTCTAACTGTTACTTCCTGACCTGCATGCAGGTTTCTCAAGAGGCAGGTCAGGTGGTCTGGTATTCCCATCTCTTTCAGAATTTTCCACAGTTTATTGTGATCCACACAGTCAAAGGCATTGGCATAGTCAATAAAGCAGAAATAGATGTGTTTCTGGAATTCTCGCTTTTTCGATGATCCAGCGGATGTTGGCAATTTGATCTCTGGTTCCTCTGCCTTTTCTAAAACCAGCTTGAACATCTGGTAGGTGCCCAATATGCTACTGGAGATCAGTGGAGAAATAACTCCAGAAAGAATGAAGGGATGGAGCCAAAACAAAAACAATACCCAGTTATGGATGTGACTGGTGATAGAAGCAAGGTCCAATGCTGTAGAGAGCAATATTGCTTAGGAACCTGGAATGTTAGGTCCATGAACCAAGGCAAATTGGAAGTGGTCAAACAGGAGATGGCAAGAGTGAACGTCGACATTCTAGGAATCAGCAAACTAAAATGGACTGGAATGGATGAATTTAACTCAGATGACCATTATATCTATTACTGTGGGCAGGAATCCCTTAGAAGAAATGGAGTAGCCATCATGGTCCACAAAAGAGTCTGAAATGCAGTAGTTGGATGCAATCTCAAAAATGACAGAAGACCTACAAGACCTTTTAGAACTAATACCCAAAAAGGATGTCCTTTTCATTATAGGGGACTGGAATGCAAAAGTAGGAAGTCAAGAAACACCTGGAGTAACAGCCATATTTGGCCTTGGGGTACAGAATGAAGCAGGGCAAAGGCTAATAGAGTTTTGCCAAGAGAACTCACTGGTCATAGCAAACACCCTCTTCCAACAACACAAGAGAAGACTCTACACATGGACATCACCAGATAGTCAACACTGAAATCAGATTGATTATATCCTTTGCAGCCAAAGATGGAGAAGCTGTATACAGTCAGCAAAAACAAGACCAGGAGCTGACTGTGGCTCAGATCATGAACTCCTTATTGCCAAATTCAGACTTAAATTGAAGAAAGTAGGGAAAACCACTAGACCCTTCAGGTATGACCTAAATCAGATCCCTTATGATTATACAGTGGAAGTGAGAAATAGATTTAAGGGACTAGATCTGATAGACAGAGTGCCTGATGAACTATGGACGGAGGTTCGTGACATTGTACAGGAGATAGGGATTGAGACCATCCTCATGGAAAAGAAATGCAAAAAAGCAAAATGGCTGTCTGAGGAGGCCTTACAAATAGCTGTGAAAAGAAGAGAAGCGAAAAGCAAAGAAGAAGAGGAAAGATATACCCATTTGAATGCAGAGCAGATCATTAGAGTTCAGTAATTCATATAGTTTCTTATTTTGAGGTATAATTTATTTGCAATGAAATATAAATCTTAGGTATACAATTGTTAAGTTTTGACAAATACATATACTCATGTAACCCAACCTCTATCAAAACTTCATTTTGTACTTTTCTTTTTCCATTTAGCATTATAATGTAAGCATTTTCCTTGTTACTATAAATCTTCATAGTAGATTTTAAAGGCAGTATTTGTTTTAAATTTTAAATTTATTTTAAAATTTAACTTTTAAATTTAACTTTTATTTTAAATTTTAAATTTAACTTTTTAAAAATTATTTTACTATTTTGATTTGAGTTGGAGGTTTCAGTAGATCCTTTTTCAATTAGTTAAACCTATTTTCTCATTGATATTTATTATTTATTTCCTTCTGTGATTATTCTTTATTTCTGTGAATTGCTTCCCCTATAATTCTGGTTATCTGATCTATTCCATTAATTTTTTTCCCATATATATTATGGCATTTTCCATCATCGTGTCTGAATACTCCAAGTATCAATTGCCAAAATAAGTGTTGAATTCTTGCATTAATCAAAATGGCTTTGTTTCAGCTTCTAGGATGAAATCCAGGCCCAATGCCCCAGTTACCTCAGGTCTCAAACTTCCTCTATTGCATTTTGAACCCAGGTTTTTCATTTGGGCTTCCCTTGTGGCTCAGTTGGTAAAGAATCCGCCTGCAATGCGGGAGACCTGGGTTTGATCCCTGGATTAGGAAGATCCCCTGGAGAAGGGAAGGGCTACCTACTCTAGTATTCTGGCCTGGAGAATTCCATGGACTCTATAGTCCATGGGGTTGCAAAGAGTCGCCTGAGCAACTTTCACTTTCACCTTTCATTTGCAGACTGCCAGACCCAGAAGTTGAGTGGGTGCATTGTCTCATTTGAAGGTCAAGCTCTGGGTCCCAGGCTTGTATATATGTCCTCTTTCTCCTTGTACACTTTCCCCCAACTTTGTCCAAATATTCTCAGCCACATAAGTCAGTGTAATGTATCACTACATCCTTTCCTAAAATATGGAATGAATTCAGAGTGTGGATATTTCAAGTGTGTATATAGATATTAACTGACCTCAAGGCTTCCCAGGTGGTGCTAGTGGTAAAGAACCCTCCTGCCAATGCAGGAGATGTAAGAGACATGGGTTCAACCCCTAGGTTGGGAAGATCCCCTGGAGAAGGGCATGGCAATCCACTCCAGATTTTTTGCCTGGAGAATCCCGTGGACAGAGGAGCCTGGTGGGCTACATTCCATAGGGTTGCAAGAGTCGGACATGACTGAAGCAACTTAGCATGCATGCACATTAACTGACCTCATGTTAATTAATATTGTTAGTATCATTTACCATTAGAAGCCATGAATCTGTGCATTCAGCTGACTTGTGTGAGGTAAACTACCTGCACTGAGAAAGGAGAAAGTCTATCAACAGAGAAATTGTAGTTATGATCCAGTGATTCCAATAAATAAACACTTTTAAAATACAATGTAAAGTCTTTATTTCATTTGCTAATTTCACAATTAGCAAATGAGTTTCATATTAGCTCAACTGGAAGTTTTCTTCTCATAGTTGCCAAGAAATGCGTTTTTTAACAGAGCTGTCCCTCAGAGCTGGGAGTGGACGGGCAAGAAGGAAGCCCTCAGTTGCTGTCTATACTCAGGCAGAGCTCTGTGTCAGAGTGTCTAGGAAAGTGTTCCTGCTCTGAGGGGTGAGGTCAGAATAGATTATTTCAAGTTTCTCTGGTTCAGCTAATTGTTGCTTTGGTTTGGGGCTTAACTATGATTCAATGCAAAATATTCTTTTTTCTAACAGGAAATAAAGGAAAAAAAGAAATTCTGCAAGATGTATATCGAGGATCTTGTGAAGGAAGCCACAGAAATCAACATGAAAAATGAAGCTTTGCAGAAACTTTGGCCACAGATGTTCATTGAGCTTGTGAGGGATGCAGTTATAGAAATCCGCAATAAAAATTCCTATATGAAGCTTTGCCTACAGCAGATAACTGACCAAAAATAGAAATGGCTTTTACTTACAATTGAGATTTTCAGTTTTATGTTTTTGATGGTTGAAAATATGTGGGTTGAAAAATGTTAAAGCAACAACAAAACTTTTCCTTCAAGCTAGAAAGACTAGCATCAAAGCATTTATTGCCTACTGTTCTTGTAGTTAAAGGTTAAGAAGGAAAGAACAGAAGGGAAAATTCATTTCCTATGTATGTTGACCAAACAACCTTTGGGAACTGAGCAGTCTTTAGGGCCCTTGAATGGGCCCTGCATCTTGGGTTCTTGATTTGACTGGTGCCCCTGCTATAGCCCAAAGCACGTAGTGTTCGCTCATGGTTCAGCATGAGTTGCTTCTGTCTACTTTCAGCTGATAATTTTTAGTTACTTACCTCTTTATTTTATGTCTTGATTTCAAAGCCAAAAATATGTTCTTTTTTATGAGTGAAGAGTAAACTTATTAATAAATTAGTTTAAAAGAAAATGTGTTTGCCTCCTTAATCCAGTCAGAATTGTCATATTTATTGTACGTTTCTCTTTAGCTGAGTAGGAGCCCTTCTCTTTACTTATGTAGGAAGAGGCCTCATTCTTCTAAGGATGCATCCTTGGTGCACCACAGAAGGTCCTGGGGGTCACTATGAGCAGAAAATATGAAAATGAATCCAAACAGGGACAGGAAGAAGGTGTTTTTGCCTTAAGAGATGCTGAGTGTATGTATGTAAAATGCAGTGACTAATCAGTAAGTCTGCTTCTCTGAATGGTGTCTCTTTCTGCTGTTGGCTGTGCTGAGGCTCTTTTTCTAGATAGGCATGTGTACCTGTATCTCAAAAGTATTAGGGATTTATGAGGGCAAGTTTCTGATTTTTCTAATTCCAGTTGAAGATCAAACCAAGAAATAAGATATAAGCAGGGGATTGTCCTGGTTGATGCTAGTGATTTTGGAGCCCATGACCATAGCCAGAAGTGATACAACTTTAGAAACACAATCTTACAGGTCCATAAATAGGAATTCTCCAATTTGCTCAGATTTCACCTGGCAGCTAGCTGTATAGATCACCAGGATATGGGAAAAGGAGAACAAAAGTTACAGGACAATAGAGTCCTATGGAAATGCTTGAAGGGAAGGAAGGTAAGCTGCTTTGCTTACACTAAGAAAGGCCTAAATCCTTAAAAGCTCTTGGTCACCCTCAAGTTTAGGAAGGGCTCAAGTTTAGGAAGCCATGTTTCAGAACATGGCCTTTCAAGTCTCACCCAAGCCTGGGTTTGCATCTTGGCACTTCAGCTCCCACTTTAGCTTGTGAACCTGGACATCAGTTTCCTTGTAATAGCACATATCTTATAAGATTATTGTGAGGATCAGATGAGATAATGCATTTAAAAGTGACCACAAAGTAAATGAAACTATTCTTCGTCATCTTCTAGAAACAGGTTGAACCACAGAGTTGGTGCCCCAGGACAGGAAGAACTGTTAGTGTTTCCTGATGAGCCTCCATCTCTCCAAATTGAAACATACAGACCAACTCTCATCTGTCTGGTAAACAGTGACCCCTCCCCGGGTTTCTGTCTTATTTGGTATAGAACTGAGAGTCCACCTTGAGGGTGATGCTGAGATGAAAAACAAGAGTATGTTGTTCGTGGGCTTCTAGGAAATAGGAGAGGCAAGGACATCTGACTATGACTCTGGACAAGGACATCTGACATCTGACTCAGGCATGCGGGGAGTGGTTGCTCACTCTAGGCCAGGCAGGGGAATGCCTGGTTGTTTAATAAATGACCTGTCTAGCTTCCTGCATGCTGCCTATCTTCCCCTCACCCTCCCGCCCCTGATGATAAAGAGACTAGATCTTCATGTTCACATGCATTCTTGGCTCTCCCCAGTCCTCCTGGGCATTTAAGGAACTGAAAGAAGATCAGCACTCACTGGCTTGGTGGCAAACCTACAGGTTGGCTCAAACTCAGAGCACCTGCGTCAAGCCCAGTAAGAGGGTTTCTGTCTTGTTTCTGAAATCAAAACTCCTTAATGCCCCATCTTTGGTCACTTGGTCTCTTCATCCATTTGCACTTGAGCTCCCTCTTGTTTACCCCCACTGTAACACACTGACTGAGTTCTATTACTTGAATCCTTGTTTTTCCTAATCCCAAATCCCACTGACTGTGTAATTCTCCCAAATCCCTCCTGTGTAATTCTTATCCCTTGCCACTCAGCTTCCTCCCAACCCATGCTTGCTGGACTTTCAGGGTGAGGATAATCCCCAGAGGAAAGGGCAAGGGGACCTGGGTCTACCGTGTCTGAAATCAACTGAGGACTCTCTGTGGCTAGTGGGGATCCCTGCGACAAGTTGTCATCTCTACTTGGGGTTTTCCAGGATCTTCGGGAAGGGAGTGAGATGCATACCACACAGCTGAGACTATCAAGGCTAGTGTATTCTGAAGGATTGCCTTTTTCCAAGAAGAATCTCGAGCTGAAACAGAATATCACCTCCAAAGCAGAAAGGTACAGAATCCGCCAACTGGGGAGATACCATCCCCCGGGTTATGGTTTAGCAGTTAGCTGGTTACATGTGCTCTTGTTGGGTCTGGGGATGGCTGCTGAGTGTGCGGCTAATTAACTGTGCTGCTGTCAAGGATGGTGCCCGGGTCGGCTCCCTACTTCGTGAGCTTCACTCCACTAGAGGCCTGATGCAGGAGACCGTGAAGCCTCACCCTGCTCCTGATGTGTTCCTTTCCAGGGCAGGGGCTACAGTGGTATTCATATGCTCCACTGAGTAATAATAATCATAACAACAAATAAGATTTATTTACTTAAAATCATGCACTATTTTAAGCTCTTTTTAAAAATGTTTTAAATTTATTTTTGTCCGTGTTGAGTCTTGGTTGCTGCATGCCAGCTTTCTCTAGTTATAGCAAGTGGGGTCTGCTCTTCACTGCGATGCAGGGTCTTCTTTCGGTGGTTTCTCTAGTTGTGGCACACAGGCTCTAGGTGAGCAGACTCAGCAGTTGCAGCACGTGGCCCTAGAGCGCTCGGGCTTCAGCAGTTTCTATTCAAGTGCTCTAGAGCTCAGGTTCAGTGGTCGTGGCTCATGGGTTTAGTTGCCCCACAGCATGTGGGAGATTCCTAGACCAGAGATCAAACCCATGTCCCCTGCATTGCAGGCAGATTCTTTACCACTGAGTCACCACGGGAGTCCTATTTTAAGCTCTTTACATGTATTGTCTCATTTGTTCTCCCTGCACTGTGATATACATGTGCTATTGCCCCTATTTGAACACTAGAAAACTGAGACATTGAGAGGTTAAAAACCTCACCCAAGAGTATTTCATCCAATAAGTAGTACATGGGACCTGAGTTCATAACCATATTTCATCTTAAGCATTTGGCATCTGAGTAATATAAATGAAAGAATGAAAAGAGAGGAAGGAAAGAAAAGGAAGAAGCAAGTAAAGAAAAGAAGGACAAAAGAACAAATGAAAGAAGAACCTGGCTAGTTAGCAAGGCAAGCATGCAAACCAGAATACAGAGATACTGCTCAGGAGAATATTAAGTTAAATCTTAAAGGACAAAGGTTAGTTTTCCTAACCTGCTTTTATGGGTCAGCTGGAGATGGAATGGTTACTGTTGCCAAGAAGTTCAGAGCCAAGTTTGAAACTTGATCACACTGACTGTGGTTAACCAGTATTGATGGAGTATTTGTTATCTTTGATCCTGATTTTCTACTTAGGTTTATGTTTTCCTGGCTCATTGTATGGTTTTTTTTTTTTTTTGCAAGCTACTTCAAATCCTTTCTGGAAAGAGGATAAGGATAAATAAGTGAGTTAAAATATATCCAAAGCTCCAAAGAATAGACTACTCCTATATTTTGGGCAATGAAATAGTTTACAGTTTCTCTTCAGGAGACAATGAAACTATTCCTTATATCAATCTCTCTAAACTTGAGTTATCAGAGAGTTGGCTTCTTTCTTCTCTTTGTTTACCTTGAAATATTTCAACATGTAGAAATATAGGTAGAATAGTATCTCAAATAAAACCCTGTATCTACTACCAAGCATAACAGATATTTTTCCACATTTGCTTCATATTTTAAAAATAAAACATCACAAGTAGAAATGGAGCCTCTGTGTAGCTCTTTCCCTAGAGGTAACCACAATCATGAATTTGATGCTTATCATTCATTCATGTTTTCATACCATTCCTATTTATGCAATATGCATAGGGAGTTCATTGAATTGACTTCATATTTTCATATTTTATATAAATAGTATCACACAATATGCATTTTTTCTGCATATTTTTTTCCACTCAGTATTCTGTTTCTGAGAAGCTCTCCCCAAAAACATAATTGATGGGAATAAGTAACTCAGCTTTTGTTGTTGTTTTTTTTTTACTGCTGTTTGATATTTGGCTGTATGGTCAATGTATAATTTATATATTCATTTTCCTATTGATGGGCATTGTGATTTCTAGTTTATAACTATTACACACAATTCTTCTTTGAATATACTTGTTCACAGGTGAGTTTTGAGAGCACATAATTCCTGATGGAATTTCTGGGTCAGATGCACATCTTCAACTACATTAAATATTGTAAACTGTTTTCTGAAGTCATTATCAGTTTACATTCTGACAATACATGTTCAGTTGTTCCACATTCTCAATGATAGATTTCAGTTTTTGCAACCTGACAAGTCAATGTGCAGTATGTGTGTGTGTTCTTGAGGATGGCTTTTGTGCAGAGAAGAGATTATTCAAGAACTTTTTTAAAATTAAATTTATATACAGTGAAATGCACTTAAGTGTAAAATCTGATTAATTTTGAAAATATCAACACCCCAATTAAGATATAAAACATTTTAATCACTTGAGAAAAGTTGTTCTAGCCAATTGCCTTTCCCTATGAGCAACTATTTTTCTAATTTCTTTCACCATTGATTGGTTAATTTTGTCTGTTCTAGAACTTCCTGTGAATAGAACAATACAGTGTGTACTCTTGTGTCAGGCATCTTTTACCCAAGAGATATATTTTTAAGAATCACTCATATTGTTTCACATATCTGAAATTGTAATTTTTATTGCATAGTGTGAAAATACTACAATTTGTTTATCCATTCTATTGGGTTGTTTCTAACTTTGGGGATATTATGAATAAAGACATTTTATACAAGTTCAGTGGAACTACTGGGTCATTGTAAGTTTGACTTTCTAAGGAACTGCCATGCATTTTTCAGGTGTATAATTTTACACTCTCTCCAGCAATGTATACAGAGTTCCAACTGCCCACATGGTTGCCAACATTTGCTGTTGTGAGCCTTTATTATTTCTAAAAATTCTAGTGTGGCTTTTTTGGCCATCTCATTGTTGCTTTAATTTTATTTTCCCTGATGTCTAATGCTGTTGATCATGTTTTTATGTGCTTTTTAGTCATTTTTATTTCTTCTTTTGTGAAGTAAATGTTAAAGTCTATTGCCCATTTCTAAAATTTGAATTGTCATTTTATTATTGATTTGTATGAGTTCTATATATGTTCTATATAAAATACTTCTGTTTTGAATAATAAAGTTTAATCCATTGATTAAGCCGGATTGCCAGGGAAATCCTGGAAAGTGCTTTTTGATGTTCCCTTTAAAATGGTTTGCCTGTCCAAAGTTTGCAAAGATATTCTCTGTTTACTTCTGGAGGCTTTATAGATTTAGCTATCACATTCAGGACTGTTATCCTTCTTGAATTAATTTTTGCAAATACTGTGAAGTAGGGATCAAAATTCATTTTCTTTTCCATATGGAAACCCAGTTGTTCCCATATGGTGGTGGTTTAGTCGCTAAGTCGTGTCTTACTCTTGCGACCCCATTGACTGTAGCCCGCCTGCCTCCTCTGTCCATGGGATTCTCCAGGCAAGAATACTGGAGTGGGTTGCCATTTCCTTCTCCAGGGGATCTTCCCAACCCAGGGATCAAACCTGGGTCTCCTGCATTGCAGGCAGACTCTTTACCGACTGAGCTACAAGGAATATAACTTCGTACAGAAAAGTTCCTTTCTCCCATTGAATTGCATTGGCAATTTTTAAAAAAAAAATCAATTGACTGTACTTGTGTGGGTCTCCTTCTATACTCACTATTCTTTTCCATTTTAAACTCTCTACATGATACCATACTGTCATGAATACTATAGTAAGTCTTGAAATCACATAATGTAACTCCCACCAATTTCATTTTTATTTTACAAGATTGTTTTAGCTAGTCTAGGTCTTTGCATTTCCATATAAATTTTAGAATCAGCTTGCCAATTTCTACAATAAAAAATGATTTGGGACATTTTTATTAGGATTATAGTGACTATAGATGAATTGAGGAAGATGAATATCTTAATAATACTGCATCTTCCACTGCATGAATATGAGATATCTCTTCATTTATTTAGACCATTTTTCAGCAAAATTTTGTAGGTTTCAGTTTAAATTTTATTCTGAAGTAAATTTATTCATGACTTTTTTATATTTTTAAAATATTTTAAAGTTTTACTTTCAATTCTTTTTGCTAATATATAGTAATACAATTTATATATAATTAATCCTCATTGTTTTTAGATTCTGTATTTGCAAATTCACTTAATTGTTAAAGCATATTTGTAGCCCCAAAGTCAATACTCACAGGGCTTTCATGTTCATTCACAGACATGAGCAGAGTGATGAGAAATTTAAGTCAGCCAGCACACACCTCCCAGCTGAGATCAAGGAAGGCAACATTCTGTCTTCTTGTCTTAGTTGTCATAATGTAAACAAGTGTCCTTTTCATGGTATATTTAGTGTCATGTCTGTTGCATTTTTATCTTTTCTCTTGGTGATTTTGTTTTTTTTGTGTGTGTCACCCAAGGATAGTGCCAAACTGCTCTCTTAAGCACAAGATGGTTGTGATGTGCCTAACAGGAAAATACATGTGTTAGATACATTTTGTTCAGGGATGAGTTGTAATGCTGTGGCCATGAGTTAAATGTTATTGAATCAATAATATGTATTTTAAAAGATGTCTTAAAGCATACATTAAAAAGTTTACATACTAATTGACTGACAAAAATGTTGTGCTCAGAGGTTCACAGGCACCTAACCCTGTATTTTCCCCAGGAGCAATTGTGTAATATTTGCTAATTCAGTGTTCACAACATCTTTATAGAATATAACTTCAGTGGATAGTGAGGATCTAGTATATTGACCTTGTATCCTGTAACTCAGCGTGCTGCAGTTCGTGGAGTCGCAGAGTCCAACACAACAGCAACTGAACAACAACAAACAATCCATGCTTTACTAATTTTAATAGATTCTTTCGTAAGTTTCTTAGGATTTTCCAAAAAACATTTTGTCTACAAATACAATGTTACAGCTTTCTTTCCAGTCATTATACCCCTTCTTTCTTTTTCTTTCTTTATTGTACAGGCTAAGATTGCCAGTTCAGTTGTCTAAAAGAATTGGTTGTCATTGTTTTGTTCCTAATGTAAAAGTATTCAACATTTAATTATTATTAAGATTAACTATAGGTTTACATAGATAGCCTTTGTCAGACAAGGGAAATTTTCCCCCTTTTATTCCTAGTTTGCTAAAAGTGTTTATGGTGAATGAATATTGGCTTTTGTGAAATATTTTTCTACATCTGTTGAAATAATCATATAACTCTTCCTTGAGGCTGTTAATATTAAACCAGCTTTGCATTATCAGGATGATATAATGATATCTTTTAACATATTGCTCAATTTTATTTGCTAATATTTGTTTAGAGGTGTTTGTGTCTATGTTTATTAAGAATATTGTTCTATGATATTTTTCTGTTGCCTCTTTTTCAGATTTTGGTATCAAGGTTAAGTTAGTTTCCTAAAACTAGTGGGAAAGTCTTCCCATCTACTCTGTTTTCTGAAAGAAAATGAGAAGAGCCATATCCTTTAAAATATATGCTAAATTTCTTTGTGATTTATTCTTTGACTCAGAGGTTACTTAGAAATGTGTTATTCAATTTCCAATATTTGGCCCATTATTTGAATAATAGAACATTTCATATCATTTTGGTATGTGTGTGGAATCACCAGTATCAACATCCGAATCAAAGTTTGATTGAAGGGTCTATCTTAGTTCTGAAAGGTGACTATAACATCTGTATATCAACTTAGGTCAAAATTCTCAAGTATATTGTTCGAATCATCCTTTGCTTTACGCATTTAAGAACATGTTATTAAGTGCATACAAATTAAAAACTGACATAACTTACTGGGGAGATGATGTTTTGATATTACGAAATGACTCTTTTGTCTCTAGAAATTTCTAAAGTCTATTTTGTTCAATATTAATATAGCTATATCAGCTTTGTTTTGCTCACAATTTGAGTGGGGTATTTGTATGTTTTAATTCACCTTTCTTTTTTTTTTTTTTTTTATTAGTTGGAGGCTAATTACTTCACAACATTTCAGTGGGTTTTGTCATACATTGATATGAATCAGCCATAGATTTACACTTATTCCCCATCCCGATCCCCCCTCCCATCTCCCTCTCCACCCGATTCCTCTGGGTCTTCCCAGTGCACCAGGCCCAAGCACTTGTCTCATGCATCCCACCTGGGCTGGTGATCTGTTTCACCATGGATAATATACATGCTGTTCTTTTGAAACATCCCACCCTCACCTTCTCCCACAGAGTTCAAAAGTCTGTTCTGTATTTCTGTGTCTCTTTTTCTGTTTTGCATATAGGGTTATCGTTACCATCTTTCTAAATTCCATATATATGTGTTAGTATGCTGTAATGTTCTTTATCTTTCTGGCTAACTTCACTCTGTATAAGGGGCTCCAGTTTCATCCATCTCATTAGGACTGGTTCAAATGAATTCTTTTTGACGGCTGAGTAAAATTCCATGGTGTATATGTACCACAGCTTCCTTATCCATTCATCTGCTGATGGGCATCTAGGTTGCTTCCATGTCCTGGCTATTATAAACAGTGCTGCGATGAACATTGGGGTGCACGTGTCTCTTTCAGATCTGGTTTCCTCAGTGTGTATGCCCAGAAGTGGGATTGCTGGGTCATATGGCAGTTCTATTTCCAGTTTTTTAAGAAATCTCCACACTGTTTTCCATAGCGGCTGTACTAGTTTGCATTCCCACCAACAGTGTAAGAGGGTTCCCTTTTCTCCACACCCTCTCCAGCATTTATTGCTTGTAGACTTTTGGATAGCAGCCATCCTGACTGGCGTGTAATGGTACCTCATTGTGGTTTTGATTTGCATTTCTCTAATAATGAGTGATGTTGAGCATCTTTTCATGTGTTTGTTAGCCATCTGTATGTCTTCTTTGGAGAAATGTCTGTTTAGTTCTTTGGCCCATTTTTTGATTGGGTCATTTATTTTTCTGGAATTGAGCTGCAGGAGTTGCTTGTATATTTTTGAGATTAATCCTTTGTCTGTTTCTTCATTTGCTATTATTTTCTCCCAATCTGACGGCTGTCTTTTCACCTTACTTATAGTTTCTTTTGTAGTGCAAAAGCTTTTAAGTTTCATTAGATCCCATTTGTTTAGTTTTGCTTTTATTTCCAATATTCTGGGAGGTGGGTCATAGAGGATCTTGCTGTGATTTATGTCGGAGAGTGTTTTGCCTATGTTCTCCTCTAGGAGTTTTATAGTTTCTGGTCTTACATTTAGATCTTTAATCCATTTTGAGTTTATTTTTGTGTATGGTGTTAGAAAGTGTTCTAGTTTCATTCTTTTGCAAGTGGTTGACCAGTTTTCCCAGCACCACTTGTTAAAGAGGTTGTCTTTTTTCCATTGTATATCCTTGCCTCCTTTGTCAAAGATAAGGTGTCCATAGGTCCGTGGATTTATCTCTGGGCTTTCTATTCTGTTCCATTGGTCTATATTTCTGTCTTTGTGCCAGTACCACACTGTCTTGATGACTGTGGCTTTGTAGTAGAGTCTGAAGTCAGGCAGGTTGATTCCTCTAGTTCCATTCTTCTTTCTCAAGACTGCTTTGGCTATTCGAGGTTTTTTGTATTTCCATACAAATTGTGAAATTATTTGTTCTAGTTCTGTGAAAAATACCGTTGGTAGCTTGATAGGGATTGCATTGAATCTATAGATTGCTTTGGGTAGAATAGCCATTTTGACAATATTGATTCTTCCAATCCATGAACACGGTATGTTTCTCCATCTGTTTGTGTATTCACCTTTCTATATCCTTATGTTTTAGGTTGTTGTTCAGTCACTCAGTCATGTCCGACTCTGCAACTCCGTGGACTGCAGCACGCCAGGCCCCCCTGTCCTTTACTGTCTCCTGGAGTTGATGCCATCCAACCATCTCATCCTCTTATGTTTCTTTTAAACAGCATATAATTTATATTTCTATCCAGTCTAGCAATGTGGCCTTTTTAAAGGTGAATTTAGTTCATTTGCGTTTACTGTATATAAAATCAACTGGGTTTAAATTAACTACCTTAGTCTATGCTTTTACTTATACCTCCTCTTCCATGTTTTATTTCATTTTGTTTTTTCATCCTTAATTGCTTCCTTTTGATTTATTGAGTATTATTTGGTATTAAATTGTGGATATTTTTTAACCATAATTTTTCCTATATGGATTTAGAAGCTATATACTCTGTTTCTATTTTATGAATGACCTCCCTAGAACTTATATATATATATGTATATATATATATCTCATATCTGATAGTTTTATAATAAGCAATAAATTAAGACTTATAGGTAAAACTTCACCAACTCAATAAAAAACCAAATTTTATATAGACTTAATAGTGAACATTTATACTTCATATTCACAACTTTATATTTCATTTCTTCATATCAAATCATCATTTTACACAGCTCCATTTGCCCAGAACCTTCATTTTCTCATTCTTTATTTACACTGGAATCAGCTCACTACTTAAGTTTACATAATTTACATTAATTTAGTATGCTCATCATTATTCCTGACCAATAAACCATTTTTATGAACTATGACTAAACACAGTATAATAGAAGTGAGAAGGAAATGGCAACCCACTTCAGTACACTTGCCTGGAAAATCCCGTGGACAGAGGAGCCTGGTAGGCTATAGTCCATGGGGTCGCAAAGAATCGGATACGACTGAGCAATAGGTTCTTCTATAGAAGTGAGAAATAAACATATTAAGGAAGCATTCATTCAACAAATAGTGAGTAATTATGAGGGTTTTAAGTGTATGCCAGACATAGTGCTGTGGCTCAGAATATAAAAGTGAGCAGTAATAAATGTAGCCTCATAAAATTCATAATCAAGTAGACAGTACAATCTGCATGGTGAGAAGCTCCATTAGCCCAGAGGAATTCTACTGACTGATTTAAGCAGAAAACAACTATTTATAACATGGATAATCTTTAAAAATAAAACTATAGGAATGCTTATACTTCTGCAAAAGTAATTTTATGTTCCAAATTTGTGGAATATATATATATGCATATATATTCCACATATATATATGCATGCATATATATATATATTCCACATATATATATATATATATGCATGCATGAGTGCTAAGTCGCTTCAGTCATGTCTGACTCTTTGCAACACCTTGGACTGTAGCTCGCCAGGCTCCTCTGTCCATGGAATTCTCCAAGCAAGAATACCGGAGTGGGTAACCATTCCCTTCTTGAGAGGATCTTCCCAACCCAGAGATAGAACCCAGGTCTCCTTTATTGCAGGCAGATTCTTTACCACATTCATACATATATAATTTTTAAAGTATTTTTGACCGTTCTGAAACCACCAAATTATCTTCAGTTAGACTTAGACTGCTGGCATCCACCAGTGGTCTAGAGAAGATGACTTTCAAAATATACATGTGGATGTGTTTTTTACATATCCTCCTCCAGCAGTGTAGCAGAAATCTGGTTGGTGGAATTGATTTCATTTGTTCCAAAGTTGAGACTTGATTGACAAAAGCTGGTTAACAGTCTCTTGTCTCTTGCTGCAGTCATTGTGCACCGAATCAGATGAAAGCCAATCAACATATGGAATTTCTCTAGCATCAGTAATTGGTTCAGTAGGGCCGATCAGAGAGAAGTATAGTTTTGTTTTATACTTTGAATGTTTAGGAGTAAGAGAGCTGTCTCTCTCTTGCTCTTAATACATGATGTACAAATATGAAGGCTGGAACTTCTACAGCTCTTTAATACCATAAAAGAAATCACCCACACTCAGAAGACGACTGCTAATAACGAGGACTAGAGGGGTCTTGTTAGAGCTATGCTTGAAGCCCTCTCTACTGCTGGATTTTTTCTCTGCTGAATGATGTCTGGGGCTTCAGGAAGGAAGAGGCATAGAATGGCATTTGGAAAAGTCTGAAGGATTATTTACTCACATGTCTGGTGGTTGATGCTAACCACTGACTGGGACTTCTACTAGTGTTGTCACCCACAATACCTACACATGGCCTCGTCAAACGGCTGATTGGGATTCCTCATAGCATGGTGGCTGGGTTCCAAAAGAAAGCATCCCAAACTCTGTCATCTTCTATGACTTAGCCTCAGAAGTTGCATAGCATCACTTTCATATCAGAGATCACATTGGATCATATTGATCCAGCTCTAGTCTGGTGTAGCATCAAAGTCACACTGTCAAGAAAAGCATGTGGAATGGGAAATAATGATACATCGATTTTGAAAACTACCATCTGCTGTGCATACCATGCTGTTTCTCGTTTCTAAGGGCTTGGATATTTTGCAACATTTCTTTCTACCTTTATCACTGGCTAAACCACACTTAGCCTTCTCTGGGTGAAAGGGGTCCCTGTCAGCGTATACACAGCACCCTGTATTTCTTTTATAAAGTTTACTTGTAATTTACATGGCTATCTCCTCCAACATTCTCTAAAGTCCCTGACCATGTCTGTCTTCATGTCTTCATTGCTGTAATCCAGCATAGTTAGCAAGCATAATATATGGATGAGTAATAAAGCTTTATCTTACACTTTGTATAGCAAACCAGTTTCATTTAAGTTGGATTCTCATTTCTGAGATAGCCCTCAACTTCCAGACTTTTAAAATCTTTGCATCCTGCATTTTTTAAACCCTTTGCACTGACACTTCTATGCACCTTCCAGATGCAAAGTTCAGACTTTTATAAATCAGGCGGCAAAGAATATTCTGAGCTACATCATAGTGGCCATGCCCAGCAGCCAACTGCTCAGTCTTATGAACATCACCATGTGTGTGCAGCAAAGTGAATGGAAAAAAGAAAAATAAGTAATTCTGATACTAGTGATAAGTGAAAGCTTACAGGTACTACAATAGAGTCAAAGATGAAAATCATTAAAAAATGATAGAAAGGCAATAAAAAATAAGAACAAAATGGAAAGAATTTCACTGGAAGAACATCGTCAGAGATGGGATCTAGGGGCTTCCATGGTAGCTTAGTGGTAAAGAATCCACCTGCCAAAGCAGGAGACACAGGTTAGACCCCTGGTCCAGGAAGATCCCACATGCTATGGAGCAATTAAGCCCATGCACCATGGCTATTGAGCCCGTGCTCTAGAGCCCAGGAGCGGCAACAACTGAGCTCATGCACTGCAACTGCTGAAGCCCGCACTCCCTAGCCTGTGCTCCACAACAAGAGAAGCCACCACAATGAGATGCCCACATTCTGCAGCTAGAGGGTAGCTCCCCCTCACACAACTAGAGAAAAGCCCATGCAGCAATGAAGACACAGCACAGCCAAAAAATAAAATAAATAAAGTTATTTTTTAAAAGGTGGAATCTAAAAGATAGAATGTTACTATGGAATCTATCTTTTTTTTTTTAGCTCTCTGGAAATGAAAGCTGCTCATAATACACAAATTCTTCTGATGAACCGTTCATTTTCTAGCAGATTTATAGCGAGCTATTGTCCACTTAAAGAGTAGACTTCTTATTCTAAAAAAGATATGAAGCTCATAATTAATTTCCATCAACTCTACAAGTCAAGTTTATCAGTGTATCCAGGCTGTGAACTGATGTTGAAGATGGCAACAGTAAGATATGTAGTCTGGGAAGAAGACTTGAAGTCTTAGATACACCTGTGCCTGACAAGCAGAAGGTCATATCAGGTTCATGACTGGCAAGATATCTTCTGAAATATAAGCAAAGACCTACTCTGGGAAATATTTCTGGAAAGATGGCATAGGGATGCCCATATCAGAATCGCATTAGGGAGTCTTTTAATTCAGATGACTGCCTGCATTCCCTTTCCTCAGATAAAATCTCTTCAAGTGGGTCCCTGCCTTTTTAACAGGTCCCCAAATAACTCTTTACATATACCAAATTTGGAGACCAATACTTGGTAGATGCTCACACTGGCTCCATGAGTCACTGATGTATTCCTGCAAGCTGGGAAAGAGTCCAGTGTAGTCCAGTGAGACGGGACTAAGTCCAGTTTAGTCCAGTTTAGTCTCACCGGACTCACCAGGAGAAAGTCAACCTGAGCAAAGCCCAGGAGACATAAGCCCATATTAACAAGAAGAAAGGGTTTATGACAAGAGAATGAGAAGAAGAATCCAAGGAAAGATTTGGCCATCACCTTTGAAAACTTTGTGTATTTTCCGATGTCTAAGACCTCTGCCTTTCTCCCCTAGCTGACATTGTAATAGCAGAACTGGGTAGCCCGCCTTCCAACAAATTTCTGTGAGGCACTGGTCACGCGGTGCAGAGCATTTTGTGAGACTGTGACGCAGAGACAGTGGCTTTAAGTATGATTTAAGAACAATAACACTCCTGGCTTCTGCGCCGTGGGATAGCCTGCTGACAGCAGTGGAAATGGTGACAGCCCGAGACTGATCAACAATGAATGGGGCAAGTGAGACCGCTGACTTTCAGCTAATCCCAGCACTGAATAGAAGAAATCAGAGATCTTTTACATCATAAGCTATGGGAAGTTAGATCTAGTAGCTGAATTCACAAAGCCTAAAATGGACATGAAGATACTGTTGGCAAACATAAGTAGCCTAAAGACCAATGTCCAAGCAAAGCTGAGACTGGAAATATGTAGCTAACCCCAGAGAGCTTACTTATTAACATGAGCTCAGCTAAAACAATTCAAATTCTGCTGGGTTTTTCTATCAGTGAGTCTGTGGCTTGTGTTTGTGGTCTAGGAAAGAAACCGTATGAGTGAGTTTCTCTCTACTTCTCTTTCTCATCCTGTCCATTTTTCTTTCCTTTATTATCCTCACATCTCTCCCTACTTCTCATATCTTGCTATAAATCCCCTCTCAAAAGTAATCATTTTTTCCATATCTGTCATCTGTTTTACTTCATTTATTTTTTTGTCTCAGATATTTCTGTAATCCTCTATCTTTCTTGCTCCACACTCTTGGTGCTCTTTCCCACACTTCTCATCACAAAGCACATCTCCTTCCCTCTCATTCCATCAATCTCTTCCTGTCTTTGTTTTTGTTTCTTTGTTTCTCAGTGTCTCCAGCCCCTTGTCTTTATATCTCAGTCTTCCAAGACCTTTATATCTATTTTTAAAAATATCTGTGTTGATCTCAATCTCTATCAAGTTATTCTTAGGAGAATTAATGCGCCAAGGGAAGTGAGCTATTCTGACAAGCAATATTTAAGGTCTCATGGAGAGAACAGAGACTTGTTACATCCAGTTTTCTCCTACCAGACTGTGAATTCCTCAAAGCAGGGATAGGGCTGGGACCATATTAGGACCATATTTCCCTGTCGGTCCAGTGGTTAGGACTCCATGCTGCCAATGCAGAGGGCATGGGTTCAATCCCTGGTTGTGGAACTAAGATCCCAATTGCCTTGCAGTATAGCCAAAAAAAAAGATTTATAGCTGCCTTCCAAGCAGGTGACCCGGGTTCATTTCCCAGCAAACACATAGTGCTCTTCATTTTATTGGGCTTCCCTGGTTACTCAGATAGTAAAGAATCCTCCTGCAGTGAGAGAGATCTGGGTTCAATTCCTGGATTGGGAAGATTCCCTGGAGAAGGGAACAGCTACCCACTCCAAAATTCTGGCTTGGAGAATTCCATGGACAGAGGAGCCTGGCAGGCTACAGCCCAAAGGGTCACAAACAGTTGGACAGGAGTGAGTGACTTTCACTTTCACACTTATATTAGGGGCACATATATTTATAGGACCTTTGTTACCAGGGAGAAAGTGTTCATAACAGGTGATACCAATTACTATAGGAAAAGTGTATGCTCAGTCACTCAGTTGTGTCTGACTCTTTTTGACCCCATGGACTAGACTTCTCTCCAGAGAGAAGAGTCGTGTCCATGGAGTTGTTCAGGCAAGAATACTGGGATAGGCTGCCATTTCCTTCTCCAGTATAGGAAAAGTAGGGTACATCAATATAATATCATTACATTTGAAAAATCTTAGGAAAGCATAGTTTATTTTTTAAGTCACATTTTCCAATGCAACTGGCTCAATAGCAGTGTTGGAACTTTTTAAAAATTTATATATTAAAAAAATTTTAATTAGAAGATAATTACAATATTGTGATGGTTTCCGCCATCCATTAACATGAATTGGCCTTAAGTATACATATGTCCCCTCCCTCTTGAACCCACCTCCCTCCTCGTCCCACCCCTCTAGATTGTCACCAAGCACGGCTTTGGGAACTTTTGCCCATTTTTCATATGCATCCTCCCCTGCCCACAATTCTAATACTTTTGTCAAGTAAAAAAATGAAATAGGATTGCCCAGAGGATAGATGGTTCTTCATGCTGGAAAATGGAAAAGAAAGATCAGAATGAGCCTGGAATATTCTACTGCCCCCAGAAAGCAAGAATTTTTTTTTTTTTTTTTAAGTATAAGAGGCTCTGGAGAAGAAATGGCAACCCACTCCAGTATTCTTGCCTGGGTAATCACCAGAGGAACCTGGTGGGCTACAGTCCATGGAGTCACAACTGTTGGACATGACTTAGCATCTAGATCACCACCATCAGTAATAGCAGAGGAATATTATAGCAAAAAAATAGGAAATGGCTTAAAACCAAATTATGGATGTCGTTGCT
Organism: Cervus canadensis; assembly: GCF_019320065.1. Classification (NCBI taxonomy): domain Eukaryota; kingdom Metazoa; phylum Chordata; class Mammalia; order Artiodactyla; family Cervidae; genus Cervus; species Cervus canadensis. Next base: position 16,792,987 of record NC_057391.1, read on the forward strand.
CACATTCACTAACCTGAAGGTCCAACGTATAAATCCAGTCAACTAGTTAGCCAACCAACTAGTTAATCAGTTCTGCCACTGATGGGTAAGCCATCGTGATCTTTTTATCCAGATGTTAACGGTTTTGAGTATTTATTATTCTCTTCTAATTAAAAATGCTATGTAAATATAGATATATATGTAATGTAAAGTTAAAAATTAAAATCAAGTATTCTTATGAAAAAAAAAGTGTAAGAGGCAATATAAGAAGGCCAAACAACCCAATTTAAGAGTTTCTATTAACCAAGTTTTAACAGTTTGAGCATGAAATATTATTTTTATTATGTTTACTTGGAGCAAATTGAGTCTACGAAAGACCATGGATTCATCAGTTCAGTTCAGTTCAGTTCAGTCACTCAGTTGTGTCCGACTCTTTGCGACCCCATGGACTGCAGCACGCCAGGCCTCCCTGTCCAACACCAACTCCCAGAGCCCACCAAACTCATGTCCATTGAGTCGGTGACGCCATCCAACCATCTCATCCTCTGTCATCCCCTTCTCCTCCTGCCCTCAATCTTTCCCAGCATCAGGGTCTTTTCAAATGAGTCAGTTCTTTGCATCAGGTGGCCAAAGTATTGGAGTTTCAGCTTCAACATCAGTCCTTCCAATGAATATTCAGGACTGATCTCCTTTAGGATGGTCTGGCTGGATCTCCTTGCTGTCCAAGGGACTCTCAAGAGTCTTCTCCAACACCACAGTTCAAAAGCATCAATTCTTAAATGCTCAGCTTTCTTCACAGTCCAACTCTCACATCCATACATGACTATTGGAAAAACCATAGCCTTGACTAGGTGGACCTTTGTCGGCAAAGTAATGTCTCTGGTTTTTAATATGCTATCTAGGTTGGTCATAACTTTCCTTCCAAGGAGTATGGATTCATAATATTTATTAAAACAGAGAAGTTAAGATAATGAGTACAAAAATATAGTTGTGATACAAAAAATAGATAACCAACTATGAATTTGCCTCTTGTTAATGGATTTTAACAAGTAGCTATTATTTGTATACGGATATTTTGTTTCTCCCACTCAATTATTGTTTTTTATAAAAGTGTATAAAGCTATGTACACATATTTATTTCAGTGGAACTGAGCAAACCAATAATCTAGGAAAAAAGAAGAAACTCTAGCAAAAGGAGAAACAACTGGTTTGGCTGGTACTGAGTTGAACATACAACTTAAGTGGAAAGAAAGTCCAACACTTAATCAGGATCAGTGATCACACAATGTTACCACATAGAAAAAAGGAGCAAAAAGGTCTTCCAAAAAGATGAATTAGTCAAATATCCCAAAGAGGAAGAGTCTACAACCTATACCCAATGCCTCATCTTACAGGAAATGAAACCACTAGATGGCCCTACTCATTTTAATAAAACACCAATAAGAAATACATAATTCTTTAAAAAGGTAACAGACCAAGTCAATATATCATACTGATAGGACATTGGGTTTTGTAACTCTGGCAAAGTGAGATTTTAAAAGTACATCATTTCCTGAAAGACAGCAGGTTGTAAAAAAGTAAAACCCAAGTGAAGGTGTGACCTTAAAATTCATGTTCCTGTAAGGCCGGAAGTTAATGCAGCCTGATGATGAGTCCTGTACCCAGACCAAAAATGGATCAACCAGTAATCCAGATTCTACAGCTTTGGCTGGGCTGAGCACATATACTTTTTTTGGAGGGTCTAGTAATATTACTCCACCCCTGGGAAGAAATAAAAATGTATTACTGAAACCCTAGGAAGATATTAAAATAAGTATACTAATATCCCCTCGGAAGGTATAAAACAAGCACGTAAATTATCAAAGAAATGAATAAGTTCATTGTTCCAAGGCTTTAGAATATATTCAAGTATAAGTATAATAACAAGCTTTGTAGTCCCTACATTTGTGAAAGTTTTATGACATTTGAAGTATTCAAAAAACAGCCATAATGAATTTGCAATTGCATTTTAAATGATATAGGAGAACTTAATCAAATTATAGTCAGTTTAAAATTTCAAGATAATTTTTTAAAAAAATATTTTTATTAGGTATATGAGTTCAGTCATTTGAGCATTAAACAAAATACAAATTTCTAGCTCCTAATAGGAAAACTAAGAGACTGGGACTGTGAGGTCCCTTCCCCTAAACCATCCCAGGGAGATTGGAAACCTTTGTGGCACATTAGAATTATCTATGGAAGCTTCAAAAACTACTGATAGTCAGGAGCCCTCCTTGGACCATTTGTATCAGAATCTTCAGAAGCAGAATCTTGGCACTAGAATTTTTAAAATACACCTCAGTTCCAAACAATGTGCAGCCAGAGTTGAGAACTTGATTGAGGAGTTGAGAAGGCTGTGGAACAAACATCAAAAGTTTGAAAAGACCACAAGGAAACCAAAGACCATTCTGAGTTGGTGTGGAAGAAACTCAAGGCAGTCTGGGATGGGGACACAGTGGAGCAGTAGGTGTAGCTTCGGAGGGTGAATTTTGCTCTTACTTATCCCCTACATTACTTTGAAGGATTTTTTTTCTGGCCCCATCACTTCCATGGACTAGAAATTAGCAAGAGCAGTCCAGATGCCAGGTATGCATGTGGCAGAAATGGAAGAGCTGGGGAGACGGGTAGCTTTAAGAACCTGCCAATCTGAAAATTCAGTGGGAACCTGTGTATAATATCTCGGAGAAGGCAATGGCAACCCACTCCAGTACTCTTGCCTGGAAAATCCCATGGACGGAGGAGCCTGGTGGGCTGCAGTCCATGAGGTCGCTAAGAGTCGGACACGACTGAGCGACTTCACTTTCACACATTGGAAAAGGAAATGGCAACCCACTCCAGTGTTCTTGCCTGGAGAATCCCAGGGATGGTGGAGCCTGGTGGGCCCCCATCTATGGGGTCGCACAGAGTCGGACACAACTGAAGTGACTTAGCAGCAGCAGCAGCCTCAATGACAGGGGACTAAGACTTTTATCTCTTCGAGAAAACCTGCTTCTTTCCAGGAATTCAAAGAGATTCTCTGAGTGGGGTGATCCCTCATGAAGAAACTATGAATGGAGTTGGTCTGCAGGTTCTGTGATGTATGGTGCTCTCATTCCTAGAGATCTTCCCCAGCTTCCACCAGTAATCCTAAGTATGGATATCACACAGGCTATATTCTCTAACCACAATGCAATGACGTTAGAAATGAATTATTAAAAAAAAATTATTAGGAGAATCAGAGATCAGATTGCCAACATCTGTTGGATCATCAGAAAAGTGAGAGAGTTCTAGAAAAACATCTACTTCTGTTTTTTTGACTATGCCAAAGCCTTTGACTGTGTGGATCACAAAAAACTGCGGAAAAGTCTTAAAGAGATGGGAATACCAAAGCACCAGACCTGCCTCCTGAGAAATCTGTATGCAGGTCTAGAAGCAACAGTTAGAACTGGACATGGTACAACAGACTGGTTCCAAATCAGGACAGGAGTATGTCAAAGCTGTATATTGTCACCCTGCTTGTTTAACTTATATGCAGAGTACATCATGAGAAATGCTGGACTGGATGAAGCACAAACTGGAATTAAGATTGCCAGGAGAAATATCAAAAACCTCAGATATGCAGATGACACCACCACACTTAGGGCAGAAAACAAAGAAGAACAAAAGAGCCTCTTGATGAAAATGAAAGAAGAGAGTGAAAAAGTTGGCTTTAAACTCAACATTCAGAAAACTAAGATCATGGCATCTGGTCCCATCACTCCATGGCAAATAGATGGGGAAATAATGGAAACAGTGACAGACTTTATTTTCCTGGGCTCCAAAATCACTGCAGATGGTGACTGCAGCCATGAAATTAAAACACACTTGCTTCTTGGAAGAAAAGCTATGACCAACCTAGACAGCATATTAAAAAGCTGAGACATTACTTTGCCAACAAAGATCTGTCTAGTCAAACCTATGATTTTTCCAATAGTTATGTATGGATATGAGAGTTGGACTATGAAGAAAGCTGATCGCCTAAGAATTGATGCTTCTGAACTGTGGTGTTGGAGAAGACTCTTGAGAGTCCCTTGGACAGCAAGGAGATCCAACCAGTCCATCCTAAAGGAAATCAGTCCTGAATATTCATTGGAAGGACTGATGCTGAAGTTGAAACTCCAATACTTTGGCCACCTCATGTGCAGAACTGACTCATTGGAAAAGACCCTGATGCTGGGAAAGATTGAAGGTGGGAGGAGAAGGGGACAACAGAGGATGAGATAGTTGGATAGCATCACTGACTCGATGGACATGAGTTTGAGCAAGATCCGGGAGTTGGTGATGGACAGGGTGGCCTGGTGTGCTGCAGTCCATGGGGCTGCAAAGAGTCAGACATGACTGAGCAACTGAACTGAATTATTGGGAGACAACTTTCCATGGGTCTCTTGTGTTTCTGGATATTGTGTGAGCAGAGGTATTGTCAGCTTTTGACTACCTTTTCAAGGATGTTCATAGAGCAACCAGCCTTGGAAAATAAGGGTGTAATCTCCCTCCATGACAGAGGGCAGGTTTGTTTGCTATCTGGGAAAATGAAGACAATGTCTGCCTGTGTGGAAAAGATGAGGTAGGCTGGCTTATACTTCCTTAGGCAAGATAGGAGTTTCCTCATCTCAGGGTCCTTCAACTGTGACTGAAACCTCTTACAGGTATGTCCTCCTCCTGGACCCGTACATGCATCACTCCGGTAGGACTTGGGAGGCGAGGGGAACTGATGAGAAAATGAAGTCATTAAGTCCTGTGTCTTTTACCTTCTGATCAAAGTCTCGAGTCTTTCACCACTGTTTTTGAAACGGTGACTGACAACATTGGGAGCTTACAAGTAGGTAAAATATAAGACTCTTCACAGTTGTTGATGATAACTTTTAAAAATTCTTTAAGCATAGATATGAAATTGCTTACAACTAAATAATCTTTAGATTAAAAAGGAATTCATGACTATCATATAGAAAACAGAATAAACAAAGTATTTTAAGCCAAAATTTATGGACTTAGCTGAAGCAGTATTTGGAGGAAATGTACACATTTAAATAAATGATCAGGAATCAAAAAAGATTGAAAATGAATGAGTTAAGTGTTTAGTTCAAGAAGAAAGAAATAAGAAATTAGAGCAAAACTGAAGAAATCAGAGAGAAAAAAAATACTGGGTTGGCCAAAAAGTTCATTTGGGTTTTTCCATCAGATCTTATGGAAAAACCCAAATGAACTTTTTGGTCAACCCAGTATTAAGCAGGTAAAGAATCTCCCTTCAATTCAAGAGACACAGGAGACTCAGGTTCTATCCCTGAATCAGAAAGATTCCCTGGAGAAGGAAATGGCAACCCACTCAATATTCTTGCCTGGGAAATCCCGTGGACAGAGGAGCCTGGTGGGCTATAGTCCACGAAGTCACAAAAAATTGAACACGACTGAATGACTAAACAAGCAAGCAAAAAATATTATGGGCAGAAGTCAAAGTAAACAATAAGAAAACAATAATAATAATTTAAGATATAATAATACTAACAACCAATAATACTGAAGATCAGTAAAATTAAAAGCTAATCTTTAAATTTTTTTTGAAAAGATAAATAAGATGGTTTTCTGGGAAGAAAGGAAAAAGATCATATAAAGCAAAATCAGAATGATAAAAAGGAAATAACTGCAGATGCATACAACATTTAAAAATAATAAAAGAATGTCGTGAAAACTATAATCTACTATATTGAACTTGTAGATATAATAGATTTTGCTCTCTATGATATTTAAATTATTCAACATCAAGCAGAGCTTGGTGCTGGTTAATCAGCCTGGGCATGTGCCAATCAAAAGGGTGATCTCTGTTGCCAGACTGGTATGTCCTGCTCAAATAACAGCTCTGTATTTCTTAGATCAAAATTAAATTCCCAATTGGCCCAAGGAGAAATATAAATACCATACAGGCCAGTAAGCATTAAAGAAGCAAAATGGGAATCAAAACTTTTCTTTTCCAATAAGCTACAGCCAGGAAAATTTTTTAGATGAAAGCTTCACAAACACAAAGAGCGAGGTAATTCCCTAGTTCATATATTCTCAGTGGGATCAAAATGCACTGGTTTTTGAAGAAGGATAAAAATCTTAGATATTAAAATAGTGTGTAGTATATGTGCTACCAAAGCAAGCACTAAAATAGTGTGTAGTTCTCCAAAGGGTCACAGTACATAAACAGACAGTGTCTCTGCAGTATTAAAATTTCAAGGTGAAGGATTAAGGGAAAAAACCTATTTAAAAAAGCTCTAGTGACAGGGGGAGATACTTGAAAAAGAAAAAAAAAAAAAGATTGAGAAACACTCCCTAAATTTAGTTAGGAAAATACAGAAAGAATAGAAACTTCTGAGATTATTGTAACATTTTAAGAAGTTGCTTGCATGCTTAGTCATTCAATGGTGTCTGACTCTTCGCAACCCTTATGGACTGTAGCCCGTCAGGCTCCTCTGTCCATGGGATTTTTCAGGCAAGAATACTAGAGTGGGTTGCCATTTCCTCTTAAAACTGAATCCAAAATTGAATAAGAAACACATACACACAGACATATATAGCTATATACACATATGTATGTATTTATATTTGTAAGTGAAATGTGCCTCTGTAGATATACAGTCATGTTCCATTATGAAAATGAGTGGAAAAGTCCTCCATAAATATTCAGTAAATGAATCCAACAATATTAAAAGTATATCTCAGAACCAGATTTACCCTTCTACCTTAAACAATGAAAAAAACTGGACAGCGTATGGGGAGCAACTGTTTTAAGATACAGGATGATGTGAAGATAAAGACTGTGATTCCAGAGAAAACGGAAACCAATGAGATGAGTCTTAGCATCATTGTAGGTTTCTGCCTGAAGGTACATTCTAGTCACAGAGTCTGTAGGGATTTCCTGAGCAGAACACAGTGTTCTCTCTGAGATGAGGAGCAGAGATTGGAGTTCTGGGAATCTGAGGTAGCTAGAAACTGTAGAGGCCAAGTTCCAGAGAGGAAAGCAGTGTAGAAAAACAGCTCAGTCTTTGCTTAATACTAGGATGTGTAGACACAGTGAAACTCTTCTATGTACCTTTATGTACTTATTTATAAACATTTGTGCTCACATATATACATCTATGTACATATATAACTAGAATATTACTATTTGAAGGTAGATAATGATTATTAGAGCTGTTTACGATACACTTTAAACCAACTATTGTATACAAAACAGAGTTTTAACTAATAAGTCCCCAAAGGAGGAAAAAAAGTTCATAAAACTATTCAATTAACCCAAAAGAAGTCAATAAAATAAGAAAAAGTTCACAAATGACAGATGGAACAAATAGAAGTCAAACAGTGAGGTAGAAGCATATGACTTATTGTGTAAAGCACAAATGGTGGAAACACCAAGTTAAAAGCCAGAGATTGTCAGACTGGATAATAAAGTAACACCTAACTATATGCTGCCTGCAAGCAATCTATCTTAAATGTAAAGACACAGTGCACGCATGCATGCTACGTTGCTTCAGTCATGTCCGACTCTTTGCGACCCTATGAACTGTAGCCTGCCAAACTCCTCTGTCCATGGGCTTCTCCAGGCAAGAATACTGGAGTGGATTGCTATTTCCTTCTCCAGGGGATCTTCCTGACTCAGGGATTGAACCCATGTGTCTGTCTGTCTCCTGCATTGGCAGGCGGGTTCCTTACTACTAGCACCACCTGGGAATCAAAAGACACAATAGATTAAAAATAAAAGTGGAAAAGATGTACCAAGTTAACCCTGGTCAAAATAAAGCTGGAGGGCTATACTAATACCAAACAAAGTAGAATTCATTGCAAATAATCTTAGCAGGGATAAAGAAGTTCATTTCATAATAATAAAAGGGTCATTTCATCAAAGGACATAACAGTGTTTTTGTACCAAGTAACAGAGCATCAAAATAAATCAAGGAAAATACTAATGGACCTGAAAGGAGAAGTTGGCAAATTTACAATTATAATCAGAGATTTCAACATCTTCTTTTAATAATTTATAGATCAAGTAGAAAATCTGTTTGGACATAGAAAACTTGAAAAACACAATACAACCATAAAGGTAAACCGTATCTATATTTACAGAATACCCCGCTCAATAACTACATAATACACATTCTTTTCAAGTGCCCAGGGAATATTGACTAAGACAATATTCTGGAATGTAAAACAAAACTCAATAAATTGAAAACAATTCAACTCATTCAAAATATGTTCTCTGACTACAATGGAATTAAATTAAAAAACAAGAGAAAAATACTTGAAAAATCTCCAACTGTTTGGAAACTAGCATACTTCTAAATAGCCCATGGATCAAAGAAGACATCATAAATAAAATCAGAAAGCATTTTAAACTAAATGAAATGAAAACACAACATATCAAATATTATAGGAAGCTATTAAATTAGTTCTTAGAGGGAATTTCTTGGGAAGTTCTCAATTAATGACCACCTTAAAAAGGTAGACAAAAATAGAGTAATTCAACCCCAAGGAGAAAACTAGTAAAGCCAATCACTTCCTTTTTTTAAATCAATAAAATTGATGGATATTTAGTCAGATTGATTAAGACAAAAAGAAGACACTGGGGGAAGGAACTGTAATCACTGTTTCAGCAGACATTTAAAGGATAATAAGAGCATATAATGAAACTCTACATACATAAATTTAGCAACTTAAATGAAATGGATCAATTCTTTGAAAAACACCAACTACCAAAGCTCCTTCAAGAGAAAATAGATAACCTGTATCAGTTCAGTTTAGTTCAGTCACTCAGTCGTGTCCGACTCTTAGCAACCCCATGGACTGCAGCACACCAGGCTTCACTGTCCATCACCAACTCCCAGAGCTTGCTCAAACTCATGTCCATCGAGTCAGTGATGCCATCCAACCATCTCATCCTCTGTTGTCCCCTTCTCCTCCCACCTTTAATCTTTCCCAGCATCAAGGTCTTTTCCAATGAGTCAGTTCTTTGCATCAGATGGCCAAAGTATTGGAGTTTCAGCTTCAGCATCAGTCCTTCCAATGAATATTCAGGACTGATCTCCTTTAGGATGGACTGGTTGGATCTCCTTGCTGTCCAAGGGACTCTCAAGAGTCTTTTCCAACACCACAGTTCAAAAGCATCAATTTTTTGGTGCTCAACCTTCTTTGTAGTCCAACTCTCACATCCATACATAACTACTGGAAAAACCATAGCTTTGACTAGATGGACCTTTGTTGGCAAAGTAATGTCTCAGCTTTTTAAAATGCTATCTAGGTTGGTCATAGCTTTTCTTCCAAGGAGGAAGCATCATTTAATTTCATGGCTGCAGTCATCATCTGCAGTGATTTTGGAGCCCAAGAAAATAAAGTCTGTCACTGTTTCCACTGTTTCTCCATCTATTTGCCATGGAGTGATGGAACCAGATGCCATGATCTTAGTTTTTTGGATGTTAATTTTTAAGCCAACTTCTTCACTCTCCTCTTTCACTTTCATCAAGAGGGTCTCTAGTTCCTCTTCACTTATTGATTATGCCAAAGCCTTTGACTGTGTTGGTCACAACAAACTGTGAAAATTCTTCAAGATATAGGAATACCAGACAACCTTACTTGCCTCCTGAGAAATCTGTATGCAGGTCAAGAAGCAACAGTTAGAACTGGACATGGAACAACAGACTGGTTCCAAATTGGGAAAGGAGTATGTCAAGGGTATATATTGTCACCCTGCTTCTTTAACTTATTTGCAGAAGCACAAGCTGGAATCAAGGTTGCCAGGAGAAATATCAGTAACCTCAAATACGCAGATAATCTGTATTATCTCTGTATTAAAAAACAGAGACATCACTTTGCTGACAAAGGTCCATATTGTCAAAGCTATGGTTTTTCCAGTAGTCATGTACAGATGTGCGAGCTGGACCATGAAGAAGGCCGAATGCCAAAGAATTGATGCTTCTATACCGTGCTGCTGGAGAAGACTCTTGACAGTCCTTTGGACAGCAAGGGATCCAACCAGTTCATCCTAAAGGAAATCAACCCTGAATATTTACTGGAAGGAGTGATGCTGAAGCTGAAGCTCCAATACTTTGGCCACCTGATGCCAAGAGCTGGCTCACTGGAAAAGACCCTGATAGTGGGGAAGACTGAGGGCAGGAGGATAAGGGGACAACAGAGGATGAGATGTTGGATGGCATCATTGACTCAATGAACATGAGTTTGTACAAACTTTGGGAGATAGTGAAGGACAGGTAAGTCTGGCATGCTGCAGTCCATGGGGTCACAAAGCTTAGATACAACTTAGCCACTGAAGAACAACACTCTATCTAGGGCCAATAGCTTCTTGCTTTTACTCTCAAATCATCTATAATTTTTCTCGTAATAATCTTATATGTTAATATTTCCAGAGCACCCTCTAATCCAAGTTTATTGTTAAGGTGGTTTCTTCAGTGAGGACAGGGAGCCTGCTGGCAAGACTGTAAGAAGAGGCCTCCTGTTTTACATTATAAACCTTGGAAGTTGTTCTTTAGTCACTTAGTCATGTCTGACTCTTCTGTGACCCCAGGGACCATAGCTCTTCAGGCTCCTCTGTCCATGGGATGTTCAAGGCAAGAATACTGAAGTGGGTTGTCATTTCCTTCTCCAGGAGATCTTCCTAACCTAGGGACTAAGCCCACGTCTCCTGCATTGGCAGGAAGGTTCTTAGCCACTGAATCACCACAGAAGCCAAACTTTGAAAGTACTATTTGACTTTTAAAACTGTGTATACATCATTCCTATATAAAATTAAATCTGTAAAGAAAAGGTCTAGTGTGGTTGCTATTTCTCCCCATCCTGGGCAGGGACCACTAATCTATAACAGTGCTCCTTTCCACTGACTCACAGCCTTCCAACCCTTCTCAATAAGGTACTCCAAGCAGGCACTACCAATCAGAGTTGACATGAAACCAGTTCTCCATTCCGGATGGTTTTCACTGCCTCTGTGAACAGATTATGCTTTTGCTTTTCTAACTCTGAACTCTGTGCCTTTTTCCAGAATGATTCCAAGATTCAGCTCTCTGATGTCATACACCATAGCCTATGATGTTTACGGCTCCTAAACCAAGCTGTGCCTCACTGCCAGGAAGCCTTCTGTGGCCTCCCTGTTCAATGGGGAGTGGAGACTTAACAACTGTAGTGTACAGGAGCAGATTCATTTAAAGAGGTCTGAACAGCCAGAATCCCTAAGAGAAACCCCCTTTGGGAATAGCGGGTACAGCCAACTGGACATCTTATTGCCTCAGAGGTCTTCAGCCCTTTATGTCAGTCTGAATCACCCTGGGGAGAGGGAGTGACCTCTTAGCACTCAATAATTTCCTCTCTAAGAAGAGTATCAGCTTCTACAGCCATTCCAAGTGTAATTGGCTTACCCCAGGTAGAGAGATCTTACATTATATCTGCAAAGGGTGTGGCACAGGAAAAATTACAGCAGTGAGATCTGTTACCCCACGCTCCCTCCCATCAGGAAGAGCACTGACATTTTTTAATATTTTTCCTTGCAAATCTTCAGTCTCGGAAGCAGAGCAATCCATCATGTTGTCAACACAAACAGGCCTCATAAAATTCAAAGTTAAAGTCACCTCTGACAGTTTCCTAGCCCATAAAAACGAGGGAGGTAGACCAGATAATCTCTCAGGGTCTTTCCAGCTCTCACATCCAGTGATTTTACAGCTTCAGTCAACAATATAAAACAAGAGCAGAAAGCAAAAGACTTCCTTTAAAACTTAGCACAGGTTCTGGAGGAAAATAGGATTGAGTTGAGAGGTAAGAAGCCAAAATGAATTCTGAAATGAAGTAGGACAATGACAACGTGCTTGTAAAATGTATCACCACCCAAGTGCCTTCCAATTGGCTCTGGATAATTTCCAGACTGGGTGGTAACCGACTGATAAGCATCATTCTTGGTTAATATAACCATGACTTGTTGTGTTTGCCAAAGACTGGAAGAAAACTGAGCCAAGATCTGGAAGCAAGAAGTTCCCACTCCTGCCCTACACATCTAGCCTTTGGGTTTTTACATTTTCTACTACATTTCAAGGCAAGTAACTTTAATTTTGCTCCTCTGTCCTCTGTCACTGTAGAATAGCACATCTCCATGGAAATAGAGGATGCCTTTACCTTCACCAAACCTGCTAAAATTCTTCTAGAATCTGACGTAGCGGGATTTGCCTTTCAGTTGGTGGAGGTTCAGAATGTAGCCCACACACGAAGAGGTGCTTGTTCCCAGATTGCAAGCACTCTCCAAAATCCAGAGATACAAGAGATCTCTCATGGAGGAAGCAGTAGCTGCAAAAATTAAAGTGGAACAGTCACAGGCAAGCAAAGCTTAAGTTTGGCACAAAATTTGGGACCATTGCTTTGGGAGTCAATGGCATCCAGATGGGAATGGAAGCCTCCGGGGTGGGTGAGGCAGATCGGGGAGAACAAGTGTGTGCAGGGGAAAGAGATGACTTGGGAGAGGAGGCTGGTGGGGTGGATGCTGTCTTGGGTCTGTTCCTAAGAGGCATGTTTTTCCAGCCTCTTCATGCCTTCACACACCTCCACTTAGGGGAGTGTTGCATTTCTTCATTCACTTAATTGAATCATCCATTCTTTCACTGATTCACTTACTCAATTAGTCAAAAAGCATTTATTCAGCATCTACAATGTGCCAAATATTGTCTTAGTTACTGAGCTCACGTGGAAGGATAGGACCCTGTCCCTACCCACCAGGGCTCACAACCTAGGCTGGGGAGCAGATGCCATTTAGCATGGCCCACGCCATGGTGTGGTGAGCAGATAAGGTGGTGGGAGCATAGGAGAGGGGCAGCTAAACCACTTTTGGGAGGGGGCTCAGTGGGTTTTTTAAAGGAGGGCCTGCCTTAAGGGTCCTGAAGAGTGTGGTATTATTTGCAGGGTCCTGAAGCAGGGAGGCAGTTGCCTCCTAGGTTCTGGGGCAGCTTTCAGGACGTCTCAGAGACAAGGAAGAGCACGTGGGGCTTGGAGGTCTACAGGGGCTTCAGAGATCTCAGCTGATGAACTGACCACTTGCTTTGTGGTAGGCGGGAGCCCTCATCTTCATTGGAGTGTTTTCCTGCACGCCTCTGTCTAGGAAATCGCCTTGTTTGTGCTGGCCATATGAATTCACGTGGTTTGATTGTATTTGACTCTGTGCAGTTGGGTTCAATGAAAGGTTCCCTCTTTGGAAGGAACGTGTGGATTTTTGAACCACAGAATAACAGAAGAAATCGTGTGGTAGTGGACAAGGTGATTGATCGGTGAAGGGACTGAAGGGAGAGCTTTCAAAAATATCTGGTCGCCATTAGAGGCACTGGAATGGCACACCCACGGTAGGGAAGGGAAGCAGCATTAACTTTTGTATCAGGCACCAGGAGAAATGGGCTTCCCACATGGCACTAGTGGCAAAGAACCCACCTGCCAATGCAGATACAAGAGATGCAAGTTCGATCCCTGGGTCAGGAAGATCCCCTGGAGAAGGGCATGGTAACCCACTCCAGTACTCATGCATGGAGAATCCCATGGACAGAGGAGCCTGGCGGGCTGCAGTCCATAGGGTCGCAAAGAGCTGAACATGACTGAAGCAACTTAGGATGCACATAACCAGGAGAAATGCAATAGACAGGTTACCTGAACTCCTCCCAACCACCTCATGAAAAGAGGTATTACTACACCCACTTTACAAATGAGGAAGCAGAGGCCAGGGTTTTGTCCAAGCCACTTGCCCTGTATCATTTTGAGAGGTCTGTCATGGTTTTCTAAACTAAGCAGAAGCTGAATTAAATGTTCAGAAGTTAAGATCCATGTTGGGGGGAGAAGCAGTACAACTGAGTGGTTAGGTGTGAGCAGCTCAGGAGAACTCCCATGAATTGGCAGATGTGACAAGTAGTGGAGTCAACCTTCACAACAGGGAACTTAGGAAAGGTGATGGATTTTTAGCCTATAGTCTCATCATTCTTCATTCTATTGATTCTATAAAAGATCACCACTAGAGACACAGCAGCAAAAGTGAACAAAAAGAGGAAAAGGTCTGTGTAATTATGGAACTTGTCTTCTAGTGGAGAAGCAGATAAACATGTTGAATGTGTTTCCTCTAAAGTAGGATAATGAGTGATAAGCATCAGGGAGAGAAACAAAGGAAAGGAAAGAACACCAAAATGTCAGGCTGGTGACATTTTTAGAAGAAGTGGCCAAGAAAGTAACATTTGAATTAAGACCTGAAGAAATTGAAAGGTGAACTGTGAGGATATCTGGGAGGAAAGTGTTTCTGGCAGAAGAACTAGCACGTGTAGTGCCAATCCTGGCTTTGAAGGCTGTTTAATTTCATGGTCATTCCAGGGATCTCTTGGAAACCAATAGGAGGGTACTCTGTCCCCTGTATGGTATTTTTATGTTCATTTTTATGGGGCATTTATTTTTTTCTGCTAAAAATATCCTGTGCCTTTCTGGAGGTAGGGGTGGGGGGAAGTGGAGCGGAAAAATTATTTCACCATCTCACTTGCAAATCTGCTCAGTGGACTGGAGTCTTTACCTACTGTGGGTTTGAGCACTGGCTTTCCATGCCCATTTCTGGATGTCTTCACTAACATATTCCAGCCCAGGCCCTTCCTGTTTTAATGAAAGGAAAGCAGTGAAGTCCTGCCCACTCATCTTAAAAACTCCCTCTGGATGGCCTGGCCAGTTTCCATTCCAGTAGATGGCACGAAGCTGAGTTCATGGAGCATAGAAAGTCTGAACATCTGTTTCTATGGATCTAAATGATGTCATTTGTCCTGAAACACCCCCAGCCCCACACACAGACAGCCCAGATTCTAAATTTGGAGGAAAAAAGAAAAAACAGAAGGGGAATTCCTACTGGAGTAATGTTCTAGATGTGGAGGGGCACCCAAATCTGGCTTCCATGAATGGACCGATTGAGCTACGTAGACTCAAGAGGGTTAATCTCCCCTCAGTACTTCCCTAAACTCTGTCCTTTGAAAAAAAGAAAAGAAAAATAAACTGGGAAAAGTCATTACTGTGTGAAATGGAGCTGGGGATTAGGATTTCCACATGTCTAAGAGCAACTGAGTCATTACCATTGCATAGATTCAAGGTTGATTTTAGGGTAGCTGAGTTCATTCACCACAAGATATTTGACAAACTGTCTAAAGAAAAGTTCATTGTGACCCAGCCCAAGTCAGAGTAACAGCTTGCTTCAGACAAGTGAAAATAAGTCAATAACATCCCAATGGTAAAAGGAGGTGGGATAGAGACTGGAACATGGAGAATGGAGGAAGTCGTGTGAAGGGGACTTTTTATGGATCAGAAAGAGGCGTTCCTCCCTAAACTTCAGGAAATAGTTCTTCAGCATGAGGGGTGTGATCCTTCCAGGTCTCAGAACCAGAACTTGGGACCACCATGCTGGTCAGTTTTGGTTTCGGGAAGGATGAGAAAGGAACATTTTGTGAACAATATTTAGCACTCCAGGTCAAGTGGTCTGCTTTAAAGTCCAATTCAGGATGGGGGTCAGTGCATGGTGGTGGTAGAAGGCAGGGGTGGGAGTGGGTGGGGAATGGCTTAGGTTCTGTTTTGCCAGTTTGGAGCACTAGATTCTTGATTGGCAGCAGCATATGGGGGTCCTACTGGTAGAAAACTAGATCCACAGCAACATCTGGAGAAGTGCTTTGTCTTAATACTTTAAGAAGATAGCAAAAGATCTGTTGACAGTGTTTGAACCTATACTTCTGAATAAAATATTTCTGCTATGCTGTAGATAATGTAAGTTTAATTATATACACCTGTACATAAGGGTTAACCATAACAAGCCTGAGACTGCTGTCCTTAGGAAGGCTTGCTTGTCATGGTAGCCCTTGGCTGGTGTGTGGGAATTGTCCAGTAAACAGTTCCTGACTCTGATCTAAAACTTCCCTAATTGATAAGGGTAGCTCACTGTGCCTACCCTGTTTGAACTGGGTTGACCAAATCATTCCTTTGGGTTTTCCAGTAAAATGTCATGGAAAAACCCAAACAAACATTTTGGCCAACCCAACATCATGTGGTTTATGCTAATCACCTGTTTTCCTTCTGGGAGTCTGGAGTGTTGATACAACAGGGTGCCTATATGATCAGCCTCCCCAAAAGACTTTGACACTGAGTTTCTAATGAGCTTCTCTGATAGACAGCACTTCATATGTGTTTTTACAACTTGTTGCTGGAGTAATTAAGCTTGTCCTGTGTGGCTCCACTGGGAGAGGACTCTTGGAAGCTTGCACCTGGTTTCCTCTGGACTTCTCATATGCCTTTTCCCTTTTGCTGATTTGGCTCTGTATCCTTTCACTGTAATATATCATAGCCATGAGCGTGACCATATGCTGACTCTTGTGAGTCCTCGCAAATCACTGAACCTGGAGGTGGTCCTGGGGACCCCAACACAACACTAAACCATACATACTTTAAGGCTGGGTTCTAAAGTTAATGACCAGTTCCTCTGAAGAATTTGAAAAATTCTTTAATTAGGTGGGGTTAAAAAAAACTGTTGATTCCAGTCTGGATAATTGTGTTGACCTATTCTTGGTGACCCCTACTGTTCCTGTCCCATGCCCCATCCCCAAGAGTAATTGATTCCCCATACCCCTTATGTGGGCTATTCTGTCTCTACTTTCCTATCATGGAGCAGGGTCAGGGCAGAGACAAGGAAGGAGTGTTGGGATTTATCAGTGGTTGATGCTCAGAACTCCATGAGTGTTGGCAGTTCAGCTCTTAAGCCAGCAGGAGAGTGATGGTGATGAGCTGACCTACAGGCCCAGTTCAGGACAGACTCCTTCAGCAGGACATAGACGGGCTTATCCCAAGTGCCTTTCTGACTGAGGTTTTTTTCTGATTCCAAGCTGACCTGGTTTCCACATACTCTTTCTTTAGCTGATGCAACCAGTTAATTAACAGAGAGTCGTGCTCTGGCCTGTGGGCATTAGCATCTGTAAGGTGGCTATGTCTGCCTATAACCTCATGTGTTGATTTGGCTCTCAAAGAACAAACTGATCCAAGTTCAGCAGTACGCCTCACTCATGGTTCCTTCCTCCATCTGCAGTTACACCTTGTAGGCAGAATTACTTTGAAGACTGGGGTCATTTCTAGAACAACCCGCAGGAAAAAAAAAAAAAAAAAGCAAGTTTTCAGCTTGTATGTGCTGTTCAGGGTCTTAGAAAGAAATTTGCCATGTATCCAGTAGTGTCCCAGACAGCCACTCAGATGTGGAGGACTTTCTGGCAGGACGAGTCTATTTTGCTAGTGTTATTTCCTTCTGCAGACACAGCGTATATCCGTGAAAATAGGAGAAGGGGCCTTGGGAAGTAGACAGGAAGCATGCTGAGAGGAGGCCCATGTTGAAAGTCTGGAAGATGTGTTTATCTCATAGACTTGACTCCAAGGGCTGGTTTTCTAAATTGCCTAGTCCTGATTAGCTTTGGAAGAAAACAGTCCATAGGTCTGGCAGCCCCCATAGAAGGCCAAAGGAAAGCAGGACTCCTGGATGTGGAAAGCGAAAGCACTCAGTTATGTCTGACTCTTTGTGACCCCATGGACTATACAGTCCATGGAATTCTCCAGGCCAGAATACTGGAGTGGGTAGCCTTTCCCCTCTCCAGGGGATCTTCCCACCCCAGGGATTGAACCCATGTCTCCTGCATTGCAGGTAGATTCTTGACCAGTGGAGGTGAGAGGAATAAAGGAGCAGAAGTATCTAGATAGCCACAGGATCCAAGGGTAGGAGAAGGAAAGAGAAGGTGTCCATGGATGAGGGGCCAGGAAACCCCAAGGACTTCTTGTCTGATTGAAGTCTTATCACCCCCACTGAACAGTGGAATAGAGTTGAGGGACCACTTATGATTGTTAACCCAGGGTGGACCTTCATAGGTTGCTATAGATGGACTGTTACAAGTGGCTTCAGACCCAAAAAGAGAAACCAGTCAATGTGTTCTGTCTCTGCATGATGGACAAACTGAAAGTAAGACTTTGGGATAATGTGCTCCCCATGCTTCCAACATTACAAGCTTAGCAGGAAAATAGAAAAGTCTCACATTTATGATGGCAGGAAGTGCTGGATGAGCAGAGGAGTATACTAGAACTAGAACTATCTGGAAATTTTTCCTCATTGTTACCTTCAAAAGTCTCTTTAACTAAGGTATTTGGGGTCAGAAGCCTTTAAGGGAACATGATGTGAAGAAGGTCTCCTTTCATATCTAGGGTCTGCTCTCCATCTTTAACAACTGTGAGTAAAGACCCCGTCATTTTCACTGTCACACATTGGCTGTGCACCTGGGGTGGTTGGGGGAAGCCATAGAGTGTGACTAAGACACAACCTCTTCCCTCATGGAGCTTACAGTCTAACATGGGGGTCAGTAAGTGAGAGGACGCCCTACTGTTGAATAGAGGGCTAGTCAGTGGACCAATCCCAGCTCTCACTGGTGGAATGTTCTATACTTACATATTGCCCGTCTGCAGACAGATCTGCTCAGAAGACTGTGGAGGCTATATTCTTTCCCCAGAGCAATGGCTTTCAGCACCACCTGTAAATATCTTGTAAGGAGGTCTTCAACAAGCATATTTTAGTTTCTCATAATTCAAACCAATCCAACATTTATTAAGGCCTAAAAGAATGGAAAAGAATGTGGTCTGTAACCTCAGGTCCCCTGATTTTATTCTCTTGAGATTGCCTGTGAACCCCAAATCATTGCTTGGCAGGCAGCACAAAACCTCCAGCCCCAGCTGAGCCATTTAATAGGCACTTAGGTTGAAATTTTGCAAATTTTCTAGAGAAGAAAAAAAGCAATTTCCCTAAGCACATAGAAGTATTTCATGCAGCTGCATTTGTATCCTCCACATTTCTTCCTGCTGCGAAGGATGACCTGCCCCTGCCTCTGCCTCTGTCCAGGGAAACCCACCACCTGTTCACAGGGTCCTATCTCTTCTTTCCATTCAAAGACATTGCATCTTTCTCTTGTATCATTAACTTTCCCATTTCTCGTGATTTTTATCCCATTGACATATCAAAATGTTGTAAGTCCCTTTGATATTAAAAAATAAATAAATCTCTTCTTGACCTCCAGTTCTTTATCTATTATTTATTTTGCTTTCTTTATAGCAAAATTCCTTCAAAACAACTGTTGCTCCTAACTCTACCTTTCCCTCTTCCTATTCTTTCATTTGACCCTTATCTGTCAGATTTTCATCTCTATAGTAACACTGAAACCCAAATTCTAATAGGCACCAACAAGTCTCATCTTGCTAAATCCACTGGTCAATCTTATCTTCATATCATTTGACCTCTCATTAGTATTTTACATAGTAGGTCATTTCCTTCTTATGAAAACCCTTTTCTTTCTTTTTTGGGGTAGCCCACTCTCCTGGCTTACTTTTTAATTTTTTTTGCTGCACTGGCTCTTTAGGGCGGTGCACATGTTTTTCTCTAGTTGTGGCATGTGGGTTTAATTACCCTTCCATGTGTGGGATCTTAGTTCCCTGACCAGGGATTGAACCGATGTCCCCTGTATTGGAAGACAGATTCTCAACAGATGAACCAGCAGGTAAGTCCCTCTCTTGGTTTACTTACTCAGTGATTACTCCTCTATGCCCCTTACTGGCTTTGCCTCCTCTTCCTTCCTTCTAAATGTTGAGGTGTTCTAGGCTCCTTCATCAGAATTGTTCTCTATCTCCCCTCACTATTAGCTGATCTTACCCTGTCTCATGATTTTAAATACTATTAATACTCTAATGACTTCTCGAGGGTTTAGGGTGGTACAAAACTTAAGTGGGAGCTGGCCTAGGAGCTCATGGCTCGAGCAGAAATGTGGGGTGCTTCACTGATCCTGGAGTGGAACCCATTTCTCCTTCCAGCATGTCCTTGCTGGGGGTCTGGAGCCTGAGAAGTTGGAGTCTTTAATAAGCACACTCTGGAAGTGTGTCAGCTACCCAATCACGACGTCCTCAGGGGTGGAGGGTGCTCCCTGCCCATTCGCGTGGTACTTCCCCCGTGTCTCCACCTTTGCCTTTCCAGCCTAAAGGCCAGCTGCCATAGCAATGCCTACAGTGTGTGGCACCTCACGGGGTGTTCCTTCTGAGCAGCACAGTGTTTCCTTAAAGAAACACACACCTGGAAGTGGAATTTCTAGAACGATTCTTGGATGCTTTCCAGAGGAACCCTAGCAACACGTGCAAATACCCGCCTATTTTTCAACATGGCAACGAATATTTCCTCTCTTTCTTTTTAGCGTGGGGGCTGGGCTCAGTGAGTACTCAGGCAACTCGTTTCTGGGTGGCAAGGGTGGATAAGGCCAGAACAACAGCTGTCAGTTCTGGGTCGTTCCCACCGGCATCGAGTGTATTGTTATTTTAATATCCCAGTGGAGACTAAAAATGAAAGTTGAGGGGAATAGATGGAGATGAGAATTCTGGACAGAGGGAATTTTAAGCTATGAGAATGAATGCAATCTCCATAGAGGAGAAGAGAGAAAGGAGTAGAGGGAGGTGGATGGGAGGAGACAGGGCCTCAGATCGCTTGACCATAGAATTTATTGCCCAAACTGGAACAACTTTGGGAGAGATAGGGGCCAAAATTAATAATGACGTTGGGAACTCAGATGTAAAGCAGAATTGTCTTAGGCACATGAGGACACTAGAGTCACCTCTACTGAGGGACTGGTGATGATTGCCCTTGCCACAGCCCTGAAATAACTGCAGGGATTTGCTACAGTCCAGAACATGAGTCCTTTTGGTTGGGTCTCCTGAGGGAGCCATTGTCAACTCATGCAACCTGTCTTCCCTTGGCTGGTAAAGGCTTCTAGCCTTTCTCCTGTTTTAGCATCCTTCCTTGTGGACCAGTGAGGTATAGGATAGGACACAGATGGGCAGCTCTCTCCAAATGTCTCAAGGTAGAAAACTGTAGATATTGGGAAATTGATAGAATTGTCAAAAGAATATAATCAGTTACATAAATTGCTTAACCAAAGCCATAATCCTATGATAAAAATTTTCATATGATATTAAAACTGTTATCATGTCTATAAAATTCCCATCTCCCCCCAATTTAATTATCATATACCATTGTCCCTACTTTGTTTCCAACCCAGTTTCTTTATCTATGCCCTCCTACCTCTTCAGGGACCTTGATCCATATTTTATTTAAAAATTCATTTCTTGACCCCGAGTCTTCATTTTAAACTACATCTAGAAGAGTATAGACTCAATGTCTTCCATTTTCCTCTCCCACCTCTTCCACTCCCTGACCTGTATAACCTGGGCTTCTACTATCTCCATTTTTTTTTTTTTTTTTGGTGTTCTGGTGTTTTGACCAGACTGAAGAGTTTTGACCATCTAAATCAGTGTGGTTCACGATAGGCTCTGACTAGCTTAGCCATTTCTGAATGCTGGGTTTCTAACAGGAACCAGCTGGTTCTCAGTAGTAACCAAAGTAGCAAACTGATTCCAAATTGGTCAAAATCAGTTTTTAAATGGTTCTAACTGGGTCAAATCCAACATTCCTGGTTCAAATTGGATAAAACAAGCTCAAGCAGGATAAAACATTCCGACTTAGGACAAATTAGATACAGAGCAATTCACACTGACTGAGGCAGATGAGCCTGGTTTTAACTTGTCCTTACCAGGTCAGACCAACATGAACTGGGTCACAGTGGTTCAGAAGGAGGAACTGAATTCAGTGAGGTGATATTGCTTTATATAGGGAAAAACAGTAAAAAATTATTTTTAGCAGAGCAAACAGATTCTAGCTAAATTAAACCAGCTTTAAGTCACTTTTGTTAAAGTAGCTTGATTCAGACTGTATAAATCAATTCTATCTTCAATAGTGTTGCCATTGCGGATTAAAACCAGTTTTGACCAGTTTAAACCAGATCTGGCATCATGACTTTAAAAATATTAGCTATTTACTGAGGAAGAAAAGATATGGATAAGTTATAAATGTCACTATATATTATATCTTATTTACATTTTGCTTTCATAGATGAGTGAGAGGTATATGAAACCCAAAGCACACAATTGGTAAAGACCAATTCAGCAATTAAAACCAGTCAATCTTAAAGGAAATCAACCCTGAATGTTCATTGGAAGGACTAATGCTGAAACTGAAGCTCCAATACTTTGGCCACCTGATATGAAGAGCTGGCTCATTGGAAAAGACCCTGATGCAGGGAAAGATTGAGGGCAGGAGAAGAGGGTGGCAGAGGATAAGATGGTTAGATAACATTACTGACTCAATGGGCATAAGTTTGAGCAAACTCTGGGAGATATTGGAGGACAGAGGAGCTGGAGTGCTGCATCGTGGGGTCTCAAGTTGTCAGACACGACTTAGTGACTGAACAACTGCAATATTCATTAACTTACAGATTTCTCTCAGTGTTAAAATTATTTTTACACTGTTGAGTTTTCTAAATTTTAATCAAATCAAGGCAGGTTCTTGGCAAATAAAAATAATTCTCCCAAATATATAGAGAAGAGATTCCCTCAATGGAAGAGAACTACATGACCAGGCCCTGACCTCACTGGTATTTCAGGAGAACCTCTTTTTTTCATGGGGACAACACCCAGGTTTGAATTTCTTCATCAAAAGTAATTAATGAGGAGCTAGACCTACAACAGCATACATTTTCAAAGAGAAATGACTTCTCCAGATCTGTGAGGATTCTGTCCCAAGGTGGTGCTGCTTTTACGGAAAATATGTTGACTCATGAACTGCTGAACCATCTTTCCATAATCTGAAAATAGCTCTCCAATAAAAACCTTTTCATATTTTTTTTTCTTCAAAGAATTTCTAGATTAAATCATAGTTTGATACTGATGGACAGTGCAAAAGTGAACGAACTCAGAACTATGTTGATGGCTTCCGAGCCACCTGAATTGATACCTAATCATACTTATTTTCCAAATGGCAGACTAGTTTAGAAGTAGAACAAAAAGGTGTAGAAATTGAATGAGAGTACAAGTTATAGTACAATTAGTAATAAAACTAAAGTTGAAGGTAATTTATATGAACCACCTGGTGATTTAGCCACCTGCAATGCAGACTGCCTGCAATTCAGGAGATGAGGGTCCACTCTCTGGGTGGGGAAGATCCCCTGGAGGAGGAAATGGCAACCCACTCCAGTATTCTTGCCTGGGAAATCCCACGGACAGGGATAACTGGTGGGTTGCCCCCCATGGGGTCGCAACAGTTGGGCACAATTTAGCAACTAAACCACCACCACATTTTAAAAAAGTATTTCAAAACCTGAAAGTAAATATTGGATTTTGTGTTTCAAAACCAAACACCTAAAAACTTGACACCCTGGTCCTATTAGATAACTTGTTTAAACAATTCTATACAAGTGAATTTGTTCTCGATACTTTAAGCTACTTGTAATCATATTAAAATGAGAACTTCCTTTTCATATCAAAGTTTGCACACCAATGGTCCCACAATGTCCTCTGAGAGGCTAGATTGTGAAGTAAGAAAATGCCTCTCGGCTACTGTACTCCCACCGTCCATCACATCTGCATCTCTCTGGTACAGTTAGTGAAGAGTTGCTTTATGCAGAGGAGTCCCCAAATGTTCCATATGTACCTGAAAGAAATATCTATTCATCCTGCTGTTGGGTGGCTGCTGATGCTGCTAAGTCACTTCAGTCGTGTCCGACTCTGTGCGACCCCATAGATGGCAGCCCGCCAGGCTCCCCCATCCCTGGGATTCTCCAGGCAAGAACACTGGAGTGGGTTGCCATTTCCTTCTCCAAGGCATGAAAGTGAAAAGTGAAAGGCAAGTTGTTCAGTCGTGTCTGACTCTTCGCGACCCCATGGACTGCAGCCTACCAGGCTCCTCCATCCATGGGATTTTCCAGGCAAGAGTACTGGAGTGGGGTGCCATTGCCTTCTCCGCTGTTGGGTGGAGGAGTCTATAAATATTGAGTAGATTCAGTTGGTTGATGGTGTTGCTCGGTTCTATTTTTGCTCACTGTCTATCTTTATTTTTCTTAATAATTTTATTTATTTATGGTTGTTCTGGGTCTTCTCTAGTAGCTTTATGGTTGCCGCTTGGGCTTTCTCTAGCTGCAGCGAGTGGGGACTACTCTCTAGTGCGGTGCACGGGCTTCTCGTTGCAGAGGCTTCTCTGGTTGTGGAGCTCGGGCTCTAGGATGTGTGCGCACAGTAGCTGCAGCTTCTGGGCTCTAGAGCACAGGCTGAGTTGTTCAGTGGCATGTGGGGTCTCCCCAGACCATGGATCGAACCCTGCATTAGTAGGTTGAGTCTTTAGGGTCTGTACCACTGAGCTATCAAAGGAGCCCCACTGTCTATCTGCTTAAACTATTAATTAGAGACACAGGAATTTTGACGTCTTCAACTCTGTGGATTTGTCATCTCTCCATTTGGTTCTGTCAGTTTTTATTGTGTTCTGGGATTCTGTTGTGGGTGTTCATGCACATTTAGGATTGCTATGTCTTTGTGAATTGGCACTTTTATCATTACTCAACGTCTCTTCTTTCTACCTGGTAATTTTCCTCAAACTGAAATCCACTTTAATGCTAAAATAGCCATTGCCATTTTCTTATGATTAATGTTTTCACAGTTTATCTTTTTTCCATGTATTTATTTTGAATATAACTATATCATATTTAAAGTGGATTTCTTTGGGGCAGTGTAGTTGTGTCTTTTTCCCTTTAAATTTAATTTTATCAGTGATTCAGACATGTGTATATATATATATGCATATATATATGAATTCATATATATATGCATATGTATATATGAATATATATATATATTCACTCTTTTTCAGATTATTTTTCCATATAGGTAATCACAGAGTAACACATGGAGTATTTTTTAAATTCATTTTTTTCAGTTTTTCATTTCATAGTTCTGATGGACACACTCTAAAATGGTCCCCAATGATCAATGTATCTTGAATTTATGTTATTGCTTAATACCATCTGCTCAAATGTCGGCAGGTCCCATAAGGTGTTTCTAGCCAATAGAATATGGCATGAGTGATGGGATGTCACATCTTTGGCTGTGTTACCTAGGTTACCTTCCATATTTCTAGGAGACTGTCTTGATAGAATCATTCTCTTGCTGGCTTTGATGAAGCAAGTTGCCATGATGGAGAGGCTCGCATGGCAAGGAACTGAGAACAGCTACCAGTCAACATCCAGCTAAGAACTGAGGCCCTCTATCCAACAGCCCCAAAGAAAGGGCGTCATCTTCCTAACCATGTAAGTGAGCTTGGAAGTGGATCCTGCTTCAGTCAAGACTTCAGATGAAACCCCAGCCCTGGCCAACACCTTCATGAGAGACCCTACAGCAGAGAGCCAGCTAAACCACACCTGGCCTCCTGACCCACAGAAACTGTGAGGTACTTGTTTTAAGCTAGATTTGTGGTCATTTGTTTCACAGCAACAGATAACTAGTATGTTATACCATTTAAATTAGTAATATATTTGTATCTAGATCACCATTTTATTATCTGTTTTCTATTTGTTCCTTCTGATTTTCATTTTCCATTTTCTACACTTTTGTACTACTTGAATATTTTTATATTTTTGATTGAGTTTTTTTTTACTATATCTCTTAAAAAAACTTTTTAGTAGTTTCTCTAGGAATTAAAATATACATGCTTTCACAGCATGTGTAGAATTCTGTTCTACAATTTCAAGTGAATTATAGAAATTTTATCACCATATAAGTACTTTTGACATCCTGTATTTATATTAGTTATGGTATTATTGATACATCTGTGTGTGTGCGCTTAGTCGCTCAGTCATGTCTGACTTTTTGCAACCCCAGTGGATTGCCATTTCCTCCTCCAGGGAATCTTTCCAACCCAGGGATCAAACCTACATCTCCTATGTCTCCTTCATTGCAGGTGGATTCCTTACCTGCTGGGCCATCAGGGAAGCCCACTGATACATCTACATATATTAAAAACTCCTTCAGGCAATGTTATAATTTTTTAACTGTCATGTACTCTCCATGATCTTCACCCCTTCTGGCTCCTTGGAACCTTCTTCCTAATGCTCTAGGCAGCATGTTTGGACTATAGTTTGCTTCCTCTGCCACACATTTTCTGTGACTGTTATTGTGCCTGGAGCCAAGTAACTGGAGGACAGAAAAAGGAAAAAAAAGATTCTGCCAATCACTGCTCCCCTGGTCAAGCAAAATGATTCTCTCCCTCCCACAGGACTTTAGCTGCCTGCCCATCACCACAGCTGCCACACTATTGCCTATGGAGAGGCTGAAAAGAAGGAAAAAAAGAAATGAAAACCAGGGGATTCCCCCTGCCTCCTCTCTCTGACCCTTAGGAGTCCCCTTATTTCTTGGATCAGAAACAGAGGATTTCACTTGGTGCTCTTTCTGTCAGCCCCTGGTACACACTTCTGAGTTTCTGGCTGCCTTTGGGTGCAGGCTGGGCAACACTGGAGGAAAAAAAATGGCAAACTCACTGCTGACGGAACTTTGAATTCTGGTCTCCTTCCCCAATCTGCGTGCTACAATTTATGTTTCAGGGCCCTCAGAGAGCTGCTCCATCCATTCTGCCCAGGATTAATAGTTGCATTGAGTGTGCAACTACTGTGCCCTTCTTATTCCATCTTTTCTGGGATCAGCATCTCATTTTGCTTTTAAAATCATTGGTGTTTTGCTTGGTGGGAAAAAAAAAAAATCCTTAGAAGTTGCATTTTAAAATTTCATAGAGCAGCAATAGCTCTTTTTTTTGGCCTGAAAGAATTAGGCAGTCCCCGTACTACTTTCTGAATCTGCAGTTCAGAAAGACAAATTCTCAAAGGAACAAATTCACTCTAAGATTGAACTGCAGACTTACTTGGCCTGCATGATACTTCCAGTTGTTTCATGTTTACGTTCTCCCCTTTCACATTAATAAGGGGGGGAAATAGAGTGTTCCCAGAAGGCTGTAAGAATTCTAAAATTTTCAGCCTAAATGATCGGGAAGATGACTGTCCTTCACCCAGATGTGGAGCATGGAATAGGAAATAGCAGTTTTGGTGGTGGGAGATGATATGTTTTGTCTGTAACACATTGACTTAAAGAGTCTGCCAAAATATCCAGGAAATGGAAACCTAGAGTTGAAAAGTTATCATGGAAGATGTGAGGAAGAAAATTATTAAGGCAAGGGAGGAGAGACAGGGACTGTGTACTGAGGTGTTCTTAAACTTCCTGCTGCCAAGGATCCCCCTCCCCCAGTTCAGGCCTCAGTCTGAAGAGCTGCTCAAGACCCCTCCCACTACTGTGCCTGCTCACCCTACCTGAACATCTCTCTACTACGAGAGCCTGGTGAAACCTCCTACGTATTTTCCCCTCCTACGTATTTTCCCTTTCAGAACATCAAATGATCCTTTACCTGGAGTTTAATCAAAGTTTTAGAGGGGGTGTTTGGTCACCATGGCAGAACTACTGGGGGATATTTTTTAGGATTTTTCTGATTCTGGCCCCTGATGGAGACAAATAGTCTGGGGGTAAGTTGCAACGTTCTGTAGCCTGCATGACCTGTGTCAAGAATTTGCCCCTTAACTTGAGCTAATCAGTACAATTAGCTCTGGACAGTGAAATAGCAAGGCTTTTCAAGCACATTACCACTGCCAACTTGTATTTACAAATGCCATCAGGTTTTATTGTAAAAGCCATTGTATCAGTCATGGTACGCTAGGTTTTACTGCCTTAATAAACAAACCCAAATCTCAGTGACTTAACACAGCAAAAGATGCTACATATCCAATCAGAGGCTCTGCTCATCAGAGACTTCTGGAACCTATGCTAACCAAGGTGATATCTAAACTGTAGCTTCCATAATCATGGCACCAGTGGGAAGGGAAAATGATTGGTTCAATGAGACTTAAAGCATCTGCTAACTTCCCCCCGCCTCCCTCCCTCCTTCCTCTTTCTCTTCCTTCTTTCTTTCAATTTAAAGAAAATAGTCACATTCCATTGGCCAAAGCAAGTCACACAGCCACATTTAGGTTCAAGGGGACAGTGAAATGAAATCCTCTTTTGCCACTAAGGGGGAAATAGTCAGCCTTGATAATGACAGCCTAAACCATGCCCTTAAGAATTACCTCCTCTTTAGAGTTGAAAACCTTAGACTCTATTAAGGCACTTCTCCCAGGCCACCCAGTTGATGAGTTAGCAGAGCACGGGTCCAGGTGCACACTTGTTCAGCTCAGATGTCTCCCCTTCAGGAAGCCATTACACAGAAGATGGTTCTTATTAGCTTCCAGGGAGCTTCAGATGCTGGCAAGTGAAAAGCTTGACCCCCAATTTCACAAAATTAATTTCGTGAAAAAGTTTCTTTTATTCATCTTTTTGAAACAAGCTGTTTTTTTTTTTTTAAAAGAATGAAAGAACAAAAGACAGAAAGAGAAAAAAATAAAGAGATTAAAAAGAGAAGAGAAAACAACAGCCAGATCTTCTGCCCCGCCTTGATCTGCACCACTCACTATGTTGCATGTCAGAGTGATTTGGTTTCTTTCCCACTGTGTGGTATTTTCCATTTAGAAGACTGGGTCAGAAGTTTGTATATTAATCTACATGCTTGTTCTTGCTTATGTTTGTTCTCTGCTTGATCCCGTACCCTTCATTCATCCTTGGAATGTTCCCGTGACAATGGAAGAACAGCAATGCAGCTAGCCAGACAAAGGGAACAGACCACGGACATAGCCCACCTTCTCTCAAAATTCTAAGAGGGAACATAATTGGTCTTCCAGTGCAGGGGGTATCGGTTCAATCCCTGGTCAGAGAGCTAAGATCCCACATGCCTCAGGCCAAGAATACAAAACTTGAAACAGAAGTAGTATTGTAACAAATTTAATCAAGACTTTAAAAATGCTCCACATCAAAACAAACAAACAAAAAACAACCAGCAGAAATATCCTAAAAAAATTAAGAGAGAAGGTAAAGGGCATGAGCATGCTGTCTACCCATTTCCCTACTTGAGAGGTCAGCCATGTTTAGTCCCACTCTCTGGATGAGGAAAAGGAGGCTCAGAGAAGTTAAGCAAATGTTCAAGGTCACATGTCTAGAACCAGATATAAACCAGCTGCTATTATTTTTTTGAATCATAGCTTCAGACCACCCCACTCTGTAGCCTTCCCCCTACCCTCCTACGCGTGGTGCAGCTGCCCTTGAATGGATCATACCGGCTGGTGCAGGTGGAGATCTCGCTTGTCTAAAGACTTCCGCCTTCACAGGCTTGCTCTCTGATGGGCACAAGAGTAGGTACAGTCCTTTCCCAGGGAGACGTAGCGATGAGGCAGCAACCCCACTGCTCAGACTGCCGGCCCTGGAGGTGATAGTCCTGCCAACACTTTAGAAGGAAAGGTTTCTTGGGTCTTGGGACTCTTCCTGAACAAAGTCGAGATCCATAGATGAGTTCTGGAGAGAGGCATGAGTAGTAGAAATTTGTGTCCATACCGCAGGACCAAGCCTCTGGATGAGCCCATGAGGAAGATCCAGTGGTGTTTTTGTTTTGACTCCAAAGAAGGAAAAACACCGCTTGATTAGATTAAATGTGCTTTAAGTAGGGCCCAAAGTCCTCAACTGTAAAGTGCATGCGATCTGACACTCAAGATATTTTTAGTGGCTTTGAAAGCTGTTTCTGACAGCATGAGACCCCAGCTTTCTCCTTGCCTGGACTTCAGAGGGGCAGGACAGTGGAGGGGCTCCCTGAAAGAGCTCAAGTCCTGGCCTCCGTGGTAGGTATTCTTGTCTTGACCAGACACATACATACTTGCAGAATTGTTTGCCACTCACTTACCCGCATCAGACAGAGGAAGTGCTTTCTTCCACCTCCAGAACTTTGTGGTTTGAAATAGGGAAAGGTGACCTTAGGGAGAAGCCAGCCATGGATCCTCTGGCCTGTGGACCAACAGCTGCTTCAGGGAGAACACTGGAGTCATTCCAGGGTTCACACAAGCAGCAGGCCTTCCTTCTCTCATCCCTCCCAAATAAATGAACGCAGCAGCTATGTCAGTGAGCCTTGAAGATGTGACACAGGCTGTGGGGAGTTTTCTATTGAAGCCATAACTTGGCACTAGAGTTGTGTGGTAATTCTCTACATTATAGAAGAGAAACAAGCCATTTCAAATGCAGCTTGAAATTTTTTAAAAAGATGTCACATTCTTCTCTGTATGTGTCATCTTTTCCCAGATGGATCCAGAATGAGCCACAGAATTTCCCTATTGCAGAGTTTCTGAGAGAATCACAGATTGGAGGGTTGGGAGGGGCTTGGTATGAGTCCCTTTTCTTCCAACAGATATAAATACGTTCTTCCTATTTTCTCAATGAGGGGACCACAGGTCCGAGGTTGGTGATTTCTACATAGACATGGCCGGCAAGTGACGCTGGTATGGAAGTTGGGAGCTACCTGTATTTTTCTACTACGCTAAACTGCTTCTCACAAGGAGAGGATGCCACCATCGTGCAGAGAGTATGAAACAGAAAACAGTAAAAAAAAAAAAAAAAAGAAAGAGGAATGCCAATGTCTTGGCAGCAAAGACTGACAAGATGTCACAATCAGCATGCAGTAGGTCTTTATGTATTGACACCAGGGGCAGGATGAAGGTGACGGGCAAAGTAGAACAATGAACCTGTAGACCGTTTGACTTTGTGGTCTGTAGTGCCTGGGTTTTATGTACAAGGTGTATCTGGCCAGTGTTGAATTGGACATGCGGTATCTCTGAGACTTTATAAAAGTCAATTTGTTCAACAAAAAGCCAGTTTGATAAAAGAGGGAAAATTGCCAATGAGGCTAAGGTGACAGCGATTTCAGGCACCGTGTAAGCTGATTAGCCTCACACAGCGACGCTGCTCGGTCTGCTGAGACCTCTGACCCCGTGGCCTCCTTGGAGCCGCGCGGTGCTGGTCACGAGGGCAGCATGGGCAGTGAGCGAAGGCCAAGACCTTATTAGGAGAGTCTCCCAGGAGGCAAGGAAGGCCAACACAGGGCATTCCTTTAGAGTGATGGATTTATTTTGCATTTATTTTTGCTGTACAAAAAAGTCATGGAATGATGTTTTATAGTACCTTTTTTTCCTTTTTTAATTAACTGGAGGAATTTTTTTTTTCCCTCTCCCTTTGGACGAACACAGATCTGGTCAGGTCAGCCCCTGCTTAAACTCCCTCAGAGGCTTCCTCTTGTTCATTTGAAGATAACCCAGCTCACAGAAAAGACCATAAGCATCACTCACTTAAAAAAAAAAAAGTATTTATTTTTTATTAGAGGATAATTGCTTTACAAATTGTGTTGGTTTCTGCCACACATCAGCCATAAGTATACAGCCATAGGTATACATATGTCCCCTCCTTCTTGAACCTCCCTCCCTCCTCCCACCCAATCCCACATCTCTAGATCGTCACAGAGCTCCAGTTTGAGGTCCCTGAGTCACACGGCCAATTCCCATTGGCCATCTATTTCACATATGGTAAGCATCACTGACTGTTAACTGATTTGCACACCATGGCTCTCCCTGTCGATTATGGGATGATGCGTTTTGGTATTGGTTGATGAAGAGCCACTATTTTGAGCTGCCCCCACTTCTCCTCTGGGACCCCTTATCCAGCATCTAAGGCAGCGGGCGTCCCTAAACCCCTGCTCCAGCCTGTAGTTTACGTCTGTTCTGATGGGACGTGCCTGTGCCTTCGCCGTGGTCAGAGGCTCGTCAACCCTGCCTGGAAGGCTCACACAGCCAAACCCGCCCGCTGCCCACTTCCCCGCTTTCTCTCCCTGAGCCCTGGCTACACAGCCCTTCTTTATGATCCCAGGTGGGCCATGTTTCCCCTGGGGGCCTTTGCAAGTATGTTTCCTTCTGTCTAGGACGATCTTTCCCACCTTGTCCTCTTCTGACTTCACTTAACTCCTCCTTTCAGTCATTCCTAGTTGGTTCTAATAAATACAGGTTGGATGGGTGAATGAGACAATGACCAGTCATGTGTGAGAGGAGCAGGCGTTTGCATGTGGACTTTTTCCATCGCCATCAATTGTCTCTGTCCGGTTAATCATCACCAGAAGGAGAAAGGGAGCCTGTGGATCAAGAGGCTGTGCTGTCCACCCTCCACCTTGCACAGTGTTGCTACTCCTGGAGAGAAGTTGCTTCCGCTGAGTGATGCTTCTTAGCTGAGAGTATTACCGCTTTCAAAGAGGAAAAAGAGGAATAATTGGAATATCTGGGATTCCAGAAGTTGTCTTGTACCAGGTAACTCTTGAGGCTTCCTATCTCCTCTTTCTGGCCATGAGGCAAGAAAGGAAAGGGGAATTAGACAAATTGAAGACAGTCTGAAGACTCCCCAACACTTCACCAGAAACCCACGTTCCACTAAGTCCTTTTGCTCCTGTCCTCTGAGCTTGAGGCTGCAGCTCTTCTCTCGTGTGGTCACGTGGGCGCCAGCCCTAGGCAGGCCCTCAGGAGGATCTTTAGGTCTTTGTCCCAGATGCCCTAGAGGAGGAAGAGAAAGAAGTAAGTTAAGGAGGCAAGCAGGGGAGAGAAAGCTTCTTAACACTCACCCAAGGTACTTAGAAGCAGCTTAAAACTACATGTTTACCCCTTCGCAAGGGGCTGTGTTGTGTCACGTTGTTTTGTTTAAATCACGCTTTCCTTATTTCCTTATTACTCATTGGGCACAAGCTTGCCTTGACTTTACAGTCTACAAAAGTTTACAACCAAGAAGATGAAAAGGACAATTTTGCAAGCCTGGTGATGGATCCTGAAAGTACCTCGCTGGAGCCTGAAATTAGGGGTTTGACTGCAAGTCTGCTCCCCTTCCACCTCCAAATGTTAACAAAGTAGGGATAATGGAGGGCTTTTCTTCCCTGCTGGGACACAACCCCCTGAAATGCCATTAAGATGAAAACACTAGTGTTTGTCGAGTAGAGAGCAGTATTTTTTCAAAGCGTAATTTTTGGAACACTAGCCCCAAGAAATATTCTGCTA
Source organism: Cervus canadensis (assembly GCF_019320065.1). NCBI lineage: Eukaryota > Metazoa > Chordata > Mammalia > Artiodactyla > Cervidae > Cervus > Cervus canadensis. Next base: position 16,826,001 of record NC_057391.1, read on the forward strand.
GTAAAAGGATTCCTGGTCAAGTGCTTGTGAGTGAAGTACAGAAGCTGTGTTACTCATATGTTCCCCCACAAAGGTCTGGTTGTCCCAAGCTGCCTTCCTGCAGTCTGTTCATACTTGGCCCTTATTCCAGTCCCATATGCTCTGAAATCCCAGGAAGCTGCTCTCAGCAGTACACCATTGGTCCTCCAACATTTGGGAGCCTTCACTGGTGCTGACACTGTGCTCCAGGCTGAGGACCCCCAGAAGGAATGGAGGAACGCTGGGCATGTGGCACTAGGCAGTCAACAGATTAATAAAGCAAGGTGGTTGGCCATCTTGTGCAGGATGACCAGCAACTCGGACAAGGGAGTGAAGGGGGCGTTAACAACCCATAATTGTACTGAGCTTCCCTGGTGCCTGCAATGCAGAAGATCCGAGTTTGATCCCTGGGTCAGGAAGATTCCCCTGGAGAAGAGAATGGCTCCACACTCCAGTATTCTTGCCTGGGAAATCCCATGGGCAGAGAGTCCTGGCAATCTACCGTCCATGGGGATCACCAAGAGTTGGATACGAATGAGCGACAAACACTATACTGGGCAGAAGGTGGAAACTAGGGCTGCCTTGTGTACACGGAGCTGACAGAGGGGTTGAATTTTGTTTCTCATTCTAGGAGTCACTTCTCAGGTCAATGGGCAGTAGTCACAGGGAAAAGGTTTCAGTGAACAGTGAAAAGAGGCTTTGTAACAGAAAGCCTCCATCAACAGTATGGGCTGTTTCGTGAGTGGCGAGCAGCTATGCACGAGGGTAGCTGGCAGCTGCCCTCCAGGATGCTGTGTTTAGAAGACACTGACATTCCAGGGAGTTGCCAGGGCTGTGGGGTGGCCTGGGAGGGTTCTGAGGCACCCATTCTACTGTGCCTTCTCTGCTGCTGAGGGCTAGTTGTTTATCTCATACGTGCATTTGCTAAGTCACTTCAGTCATGTCCGACTCTTTGTGACCCCATGGACCATAGCTTGCCAGGCTCCTCTGTCCATGGGGTTCACCAGGCAAGAATACTGGAGTGGGCTGCCATGCCCTCCTCCAGGGGATCTTCCTGACCAGGGATCTAACCCGTGTTTTCTACATTTCCTGCATTGGCAGACAGGTTCTTTACCACTAGCGCCACCTGGGAAGTCTGTTTATCTCATACATGAGGACAAAATCCTGCCAATCTGGTTCATGCGTGTGTACACACACACTCACACACACACAGTTAAGTAGAAATGCAACAGGACTGAAAGATAGAAAACTTGCTGGTTTTATATAATTATTAATATTCTCTTCTAATATATATAATGTAAATATCTCTGTTTAAAATGAGACTGGATTTCACAGTATAGTCTTGACTTTAAGAGAACACTCTGGGACATGTAAGCAGAATATGGTCACAACTCTTTGAACAAGTTTGAAGTGGTTCAGAACCAGTTCTGGAAAGCCAGCCTAGGTCACTTGGATCAAGTTAGGTCAATAATAATTGCTCTCTGGTTATGTAAGCTGTTCACATCAAGGGAAGAAGGGTGGGAATAGAAGGGCATTCTTTGTACTATTTTTGCAACTTGTCTGTATGTCTAAAATTAGTTTAAAAAAAACCCATATCCTTGGCTCCTAAGCCCTGCTCATACTGTGCTCTGCCTGACGAACTTCCCCTATCCTGTAGACTCAGCTCAGGCAGAACATTCCAGATTTCTGATCCCCTCCCATGAGTTCTACAGATGTCCCAATTATACCCACCACCGACCAGTATGATTTTTTGTTTTGTACCTTTCTTGCCTGACTCGGAGCTTCTTTGGACTCGAATGTTTTCTTCATTTCATCTTTCCCTCTCAGTACCAAGACCCTGCTGAGCACTCTGTATATATCTCTTCAATAAGTTAATAAATCAATCCAATTTGAACAAGTTTTATTAGTTTTCCTCTTTTAAAAAAAAAACTGTGGTAAAATATAAATGACAAAAAGTTGACCATTTTCACCATTTTAAGTGTCCAGTGCATTGGCATTCAGTATATCCCAATGTTCCATAATTTTTCTCTCATTTTAAATGGTTTAAACTGATCAGAACTGTTAGAGCCACTTAATCTGGACCCAAGGGACTCATGGGGCTTCCCTGGTGATTCAAACCGTAGAGAATCTGCCTGCAATGCTGAAGACCCAGGTTCAGTCCCTGGGTCAGGAAGATCCCCTGGAGAAGGAAATGGCAACCCACTCCAGGATTCTTGCCAGGAGAATTCTGTGGACAGAGGAGCCTGGTGGGCGACTGTCTATGGAGTCAGAAAGAGTCAGACACAACTGAGAGACTAACACTTCGACTTTCAAGGGACTCATGACACTCAGAATTAATTTAATCCCACTTACACCAGGAGCCACCTGGTCCAATCAAAATCTGTTTGACTGAAGTGGAATTATTTCACCCGATCTGGACCAACTTGAATCAGGGAGAACGGGTTCCGCCCAGGCTCCAGGCCAGTAGTCGGCACTCAAAGTCAGAGCCTTTTCTTTGTCCTGATCTCCTGGGTTGTTACTCTCTTTTGTTAATGTTTTTCCTCTGGGGGCTGCCCGCCCTGCTGCTCTCCTCACTGCTCCCACACACCACACCCATCCCTGTTTGACCTGGCTCCGGGGCAGGGAGCTCCCATTCTGCTGCCACCTGCACTCTCAAAACAACTCCTGCAGCCGGGCTCCGGAGGCAGTCACAAACAAACAGGCTGACTCATTTACTGAGACTACCTGTATCTGGACAATCTCTTCAAATATTTAAGGTCACCTCCACCTCCTCCTGGTACAGCAGGGACATTTTCCCACAGTCACTCTTTCCAACCTCACTAGCTCTAAAGGCCTCCATTTGAATGTAAGGAATGTAGCACTGCATTAGGAACCCAAGAAACTGGGCTCTAGTCATTTTGCCGCCATTAGCTATCTAGGTAACTTTGGTCATGCCCTCTTTGGGATGATATTTGCCAATGAGTAAAAAGAAGGGCGCAGATATATGAATCTAACTTTGATTTTTATTATTATTGCTTTGCAGCAGGATTTTTTTTTCCTGTGTGTGTATGTGGGGTTTGTGTGTGTGTGTGTGAAACATAGTATTACCCTAAGACCAGAAAAGTTCCAGATGTCTCTGGCTGTCCAAAGCCTGTTTTCTTGCTCCCTCAAGCTGCCCAATCCTAGTTAGAATTCGGAGGGCTCTTGTCCGTTGTCCCTTGCTTTCAGAAGGAGCCAGTGAGGCTTTTCTGGTGTGTGAGTGCGCACGTGTGACTACATGTGCCCTTTAGACCAGGGGTCCCCTTTCCTGTCTTAGAGTCACTGCATTCTCTCCTGTTTACAGCAAGTTTCCTTGCTTGCTCCCTCCTCCAGCCTCAGCCTCACCCTGGTGCAGCCAGAATGGTTGCTCCGAAACGCAAAGATGCCCGCATCCCTCCCGTGCCTCGCCCCTTCAGGGGCTCTCACAAACCTCAGGATAAGTAAGATTAGCTCGAAGTCCAAAGCCTTCCACCCTCCCTCTCCAGCTTACTCACCTCCTGGTCTCACCCCTTTTTCCTCTTATTTGGCCAGCCCGGGCACCTCTTCCTTCCACTCTCGCCACGCTCCTCCCTGGTTTCCTCGGTCTAGACTGTCCTCCTAGGGGATGATGTCTGTTCTCTGGGCACACGGGGCTCAGTGGCACTAGTAAGGGGCCCTCTGCGACGTGCGGGTGGGTTGAGGGCCGGTGCTTCCCGAGGCGGCCGCCAGGGGGCGGCAGGAGCGGCTCCAGATGACAGCAGGAGGCCGTGAGTGGGGGAGGGAGGAGGGACGGAGGGAGCGCGGATCCCGGCTCTCCCGATCGCAAACTCCGAGCCAGAGCTCTCCGCGCGCGCCCCAGCCGCTGGCCGCCCGCGCAGCCGGACGCGGAACCCCGGCGCAGCGGGAGCCTTGCAGGACGGGCGCGGGGCGGCGGCGGCGGCGGCGGCCGTCCATGCGGCGGGCTCGGGGCTGCCCGGCGCCGGGAACCACGCGGGGGCGAGGCAAGGCAGCCGCTGGCCGCACCGGGACACCGACCGCCAGGTGAGCAGAGCCGCCCGCGTCGCGCGCTCGCTTCCGCCTTGCCCCGGGGGTCCCCGCTCCCGGCCCGGCCGCTGCCCGCCTCTCCGTCCCCCTCTGGACGGCCAGGAGGGCTGGCGCGGGCGGCGGGCGCAGTGGGTGTGTCAGGGGCGCCGGGGGGCTGCTCCCGAACCAGGCAGGGGGAGCCAGCGCGCGTCTGGTCCGTCCCGACGGCTGCGCCTCCTTCTCCCCTCTTCGCTTTCTGGGGGATTTGCTCTGTCCCGGCGCCAGCACTCACCCCTCCTCCCTCCCACTCGGAAACTCTAGGGACAGTCAACCTTGGTCGGCCCGGAGTTGGGCCCCCAGCTCTCTGGGTCGCGGTAGCTGGGAACCGGTGAGTGCACACCCAGCCCGCGAGCCTCGCCAACCTCCTGCCCGGGCGGGAGAGCTGGTGGAGCTTCGGTTGGCGCGTGTCGAGCCCCATCCTGGGGCCTCGGCCACACCGTTTTCTAGAAAGCCTCAGATCTGTGTATGTGTCTGAGCTAAACCTCTGCAACCCAGCGCCACTGGGAGCCGGAGTGGATGGGTTGTTTCCGCCAACTCTGGACACTTCCTCGAGTGCAGCCCAAGAACCTGCGGTCCCTCGGCGCGCGTGTAGGATTAGCTTTTACGGAACTAGCCCGCGCTGGAGTTTAGCGATCGCGAAGTTACTGGGGGTTTGTTGTTTTGTTTTGTTTTTTTCTTTGAAATAACATCAGTCCTAACTTGGGAAGAAGCTTTCAGGTCGTTCTCGAGCCCACTTAGCATCTGGAATGTGTGGGGTCTGGGATCCCCTTAAGCATCCCCACTCAGCCCCGCGCCGGGGTGCTCCAGTCCAGCCTGTTGAATGTGCGTGCTCGCGCTTCTTCCGGTCTCCTTTGTGACCCCCATCACGCAGCCCTTTGTCCCTTGGCAGGCAGTGAATCTGAAGCCTCGGACCTGGGTAGCCAAAGCGATCATGGGATGCCTGTTGGAATTTGGAATAAGAGAAATAGAAACCCAAGAGAGGTCTAACGAATCATCTTGTCCAGCTGTCCTTTCCCAGCCCAAGGCACCCAGGCACCGCATAATCTAAATATTAAAATCTTAAAATTTGTATAACCTGCCCACGTCTTCTACTTCATTGATAAAAGTGATGAAGTGATTGAGCTGAAAAGGATTTTGTTGGGTCTCAAAATACAAAGAAGAAAACCTTTTTGACAGGTGATTTAAATACAGCGCTACTCAATTCCTATTGATTTCTGCTGGCACCATGGTTGAATTACTTGGAAAACAAAATCTAGCCCTGAAATTAATGTAAGGAAGCAGATGGGAGTCCCGGGACTTTCCTATAAACTTCTGCAGGGCTGGAACAGGGATTTCCCAGAGGTCCCGGAAGCGAGTTTGGGTGATCAGGATACTGGAGCCCCCACTGAACAAGCAACTGGTGTGGCCTCTTGTGGGCAGGGCTAGTCAGCTGAACCTGTGTGATCTCCATGCCCAGCATCCAGCAGGGTGCCAGCTTGGTCTTATCTTTATTTCAGTCTCCCATGAGGAAGTGGTTCCAGTTCATTGTTAAATACAGCTAAAGTTTGGGAATAAGATCAGGATTGGATATTTTGACTTGAAGGGGTGTTGTTGTTTTTTTTGACCCAGAAGTGCTTATTGTGATTGTAGTCACATTATCCTAAAGAGTGTCTGCATATTGATTGCCCATCCCCCCACATTTCTCTCCATACCACCTTTTTCCAAGTTGGCTGGGAGTCTCTATGTTTGAGAGCACCAGACTCCACGTTCCATCCCCCTCATTTGTAGCTAGTTCATTACCAAGTCCCTTCCACATTCTTTTGTGATATCCCAGGAAATTATTTTCCTGTCTCTGCTCCCTCTGCCTCCTCCTTAAACCATGTCCACATTGCAGTAATAGTCTCCCCTCTTGACTCCCGGCCACGAGTCCCTTTCTTCATTTTAATCCATCATCTTTCATGCTGACAGATTAATATTCCTCAAATTCTGATTTCGCCACATCATTCCTTTTCAAGAAATCACAATGGCTTCCCAGTATTCACTTCTCTTTAAATCTTCTCCAGCTAATATTTTTGGGCATCTGCTGTGTGCCAGGGACTGTTACTATGTGCTGGGGCTTAAATTAATAACAAGACGATATCCTTGCCCTTGAATTGTTGACAGGCTAACAGATGATATACAGCCACCCAAGAGAGAAAGAGATGTAAAGAGAACCACAAACCAAAGCTAATCACTGGGGTGTGCGAGACATAAAGGAGACACAGATGAGGGAGAAGTATTTTCCTGTATGAGAAGAGCTAGGGAAATTTCACCTGGGCTTTGAAACATGGGGAGCAGTTCAAGGAGCTGGGAAAGCCTTTCAGGAGGGAAATCATGCCAGGCAGAGGGAAGAGCTTGAGCAAAGACCCAGAGGTGTGAAAGCACTGGTATGGACGTGGTGGTATCAAGGCCACCCTTCATCTAAGGGTTTCAAAGTGTTAGTCACTCAGTCGTGTCCGACTCTTTGCAGCCACATAGACTGTATCCTCTGTTCACGGGATTCTCCAGGCAAGAATACCAGGGTGGGTAGTCATTCCCTTCTCCAGGGGATCTTCCCGACTCAGGGACTTCTGCCTTAATTTAAGTCTACATTTTTGATCCAAGAGCTGCTCAACTCTTTCCTGCCTGAAGTCCTTCATTCTACTTACCAGGTCTTTTTATTGTGGTCTTATATGCCTCCTAATCCTAGCTCAGAAATTCAGATTTCCTCTCCGCTGGGCTAAATTTCGCCAGGAAGTGGATCCCAGCCTATCTTAGATGTTCCTCTACGCTCTTTGCACTGACTCTGTATTCAGCCTAGACGTGTTCTAATGGGCATGCCTCATCTCCTCAGCCACCTCGGAGTTTCTCCAGAACAGCTGCTGCTCTGAGGACCTCTCCCAGGCTGTGGGACACAGTCCCAGCACATTGCCAGCACCAGAGAACTTGAGAATGTGACTCGCTTTGACCTTCCATCCTACTTTTCCTTCCTCTCTCTTCTTCTCTCCACTTTGCCCACCTTTGATCGTTCTTTTTGTGTGTCTGAAGAGTTGTGATATTTATTTACATATGTATGTAAACATATTTACATATGTGTATTAACTGGCTTCTCTTTGATGATAATGGGTGAGACGTGTTGCTTTGCTAGCTAACATACGGTACAGACTGACATCGGGGCGGGGCGGGGGCGGGGAGCTGCAGTGTGAGGCTGTGCCTTTAGGTTGCATTGCTGACTCTTGCCTTATTTCAGGGTCCCCCCTCTTCACCCCCCTCTGCCTGACCTGTGCAACTGATGCTGGCCTACTTCTCATCTTTGGGTCTGATTTGCCTTCTCTTCTTTCCCCAACCCGTCAAAACCGACTTCTCCAGTTTCTGGAGCCTTGCTGGCCTGATGAACTCATTCAGGTCAAGTTTAATGAGCCAGTGTGTGCTGGGCCTGATGCTTTCATCCTCCCAGCAACCTGTGACAGCAACAGTATTATCTGCACTTTAGGAAACTCCTCTTCCTTGCCTGAGGCCAACAACTCAGGTTTTGAATCCAAGTCTTCAAACCTAGCTTTCTCAGTCTGGTGCTTTCCTGCTATATCACTGTTCCCTGCAAGGGTTGTTTTCAGAACACCTGAATCAAAATTAAGATCTGGTGGGAAAAACTCAGATTCCAGAATGGAGGCAGGGCCTAGGGTGGGCATTGTAAAGGTGGCCTTAGGTAGTTCTGCACACTCAGGTTTGAGGATCACTGCCCAAGGCTGCCTTTACAAAGGAGGTTCTAATGACAGGTGGTGGGCGAATAAGCCACAGGATCCCACATAGCATGGACCTTTTTAACAGAGGCCTTGACCTTGACTTTAAGGAGTGAGCCCTGGAACTGAGCCCTCCTTTGGTCAAAGGGGTCTTCAGTTAAGTCCTGAAAGCATGCTCCCTACCCCTCCCCATAAAGGCAGGTGAGCCTAGCTCCCATCATGATCGCTCACTCTGACTTTATTTCTGGGCCAGAGCAAGCGCCAAGGGAGAAGGGCCAGAGTGGATTGGTTTGCAGCCCCAAGTTGCCTGGAATCACAGTGGACTGGGACTCCCCAGATAGAGCTGAGCATGCTGGCCAGTCACTCCCTCCCTCTCTGGGCGTGGTGACTCAAACCTCCTCCTTACCCGAGTGGAGTCTGGTCATTGACCCTTCTCCTTCATTCTATAGCCTTTGTTTTGTGCCCTCACCCCTCCAGTCATGATTTCCCTGTCTGTAACGAGGGATGGCCACAACCGAGAGGGTTGGTGTGGGGTCCGCTGCACAGGCACACGGGGCATTCAGCAAAGTCCAGCCCCTAGTGGGCGCCCAGTGCAGTTCTCATCCTATTTAACTGCTCCGTAACTGTCAGTGCTTGGCAGGCAGTTGGTGCTCAGAAAGAATCTGCCTGCCACTACAGGAAGTGCCAGAGACGCAGGTTCGATTCCTGGGTCGGGAAGATCCCCTGGAGAAGAAAATGGAAACCCACTCCAGTATTCTTGCCTGGGAAATTCCCATGGACAGAGGAGCCTGGCGAGCTATAGTCCATGGTGTCACAAAGAGTTGTACGTGACTGAGCATGCAGGACAGGATGTATGTGCTCTAGAAAAAGTATGTAATCTCACACCTCTCAGGTCCAGGGGGTTTGTGTTTAAAGGGCTAAATATCACTTTATATTCAAATCCAGGAAATGAACACCCCCAGCTGTGCAGTAATAATAATGATGGTGATGGAGATGATAAAGAATTAATTATCCATTCAGCATCCCCTCCCCTCTCCATTTTCCTCCTCCCAGTTTCCCTTTGGTTTCCTCTAAGAAGAGGAAGGTAGGCAGCAGTTTTCTGTATTGCTGGTTACTTGTCCCGAGAGAGTGGTCTTTTTCTGCTTATCTCTTTTTCTTTTTCCCTAATCTTTCCCTGAACGTTGGAGAAGGAAATGGCAACCCACTCCAGTATTCTTGCCTGGAGAATCCCATGGACAGAGGAGCCTGGCAGGCTACAGTCCATGGGGTCAGAAAGAGTCGGATACAACTGAGCGACTAACGCTTCCCTGAGCATACTGTGCTTGCTGTCTTCTCCTATGAGCCTTGCTTAAGCGGGTCACTGAGCGGTACCCTGGCAGCTTCCTACCTTAGCCCCTCTACTCCCGGGCGTGGTCCAGAGAGCCGGCTTACAAGGCGGTTGTCCCAGAAGGGTGGCACCGAGCTGCCACGACCTGGGCTGGGCAGTCCTCCCAGCCAGCTGGCCGACTGCCCGGGGGCTGGCCAGCAGCGAGGACCCAAGTAATGAGTGATTAATGGGCGCCCCATCTAATCTCCTGCCAGGGGAAATGAAGGGCCAGTCGTGGGCTGGGGCTCGTCATGACCTGCTCCAGGTGGGCTTGGAATGCACCCAGCTCAGGATGGGGATTAAGGCTTGAAAGATGAGAGGAAATGAGATGTTAACCCTTTACGCTGTGGCCCTCTGAGCCCCAGCAGGGAAATCTCAGGGGAATTATCTGTAGGCATCTGATGAAAGGGGAGCCTGGCCTTTGATTTACGGCAGGGATGCGGCCACATGACTCTGGCGGGAGGGGGGCCGGGTGTGACAAGCCACGGCTTTGACTTAACCATTTTCCTCAGAGGCTCAGATTAATTTCTTATAAAAACGGAGCATGTGGACTGCAGGGAAGCTGCTCTACCTGCTTCCTTCTCAGAAACCTTTCAATCATATCAGCAGGTTACAAATTTGTAGTTGCCAAGCAGACCTTTCCTATCTCCTGTTGTTTTGAGGAGGATGGAGGAGAGAGTCTGGTCATTGGCGGTGGGTCCGCCTCCTTCCCCAGGTCAGAAAGCAGCCCTGGGGCCCTGAGGGTGGGAACCAGCTCCCTAAGTTCCTTGGCTCTGCCATGCTGGGGAGCCCTGAACCTTAGCCTCTTGTGCTGTAGTTTTCCTGTCTGTAAAATGGGCGTCATAACAATACTGGGCGATGATTATGGGTAATAATGGTGAGATTCGTGAGGATGTAGACAGCGTACAGCAGTCTTAGGCATGTGGACCTGCCAAGTGAAGACTGTGCTGTGTGCTTAGTCACTCAGTCGTGTCCGACTCTGTGAGACCCCATGGACTGTACCCCGCCAGGCTCCTCTGTCGGTGGGGATTCTCCAGGCAGGAATACTGGAGTGGGTTGCCCTGCCCTCCTCCAGGGGATCTTCCCAACCCAGGGGTGGAACCCAGGTCTCCCACATTGCAGGCGGATTCTTCACTGTCTGAGCCACCGGGGAAGTCCATACATGGATGAGATGCATGGGAATGAAGAAAGCTTCCATCAGTCTCAGGCACGTGGATGTGCCAGGGGAAGGTTACCCATCACTTTTTTCTCGCCTTTCTGGGAAGGATGTAAGCAGCTTCTCTTCCACACCTCTCAGATTCGCTTAGGGTGATGGATCTCACTTGTTTGACCTCCGACCCTCACATGCCTTGAATTCTGGTCCCCCCTCCCGTTGCCGCTGGCTCCCTGGCCTCCAGCCGCCCTTTTCATTCTACTCCCTGCCCCTGCCCCTGCCCCCACTTCCATGCTCAGCGGCCAGAGCTGCTGGACGGGGTGGTGACTCCTGCCAGATCCTCTGGTGCATGGCCCTTCCACACCAGCGCTGCCTACTGCCAGCCTTGCTGTCACCTATAGCCCAGAGAAGACTGGCTGAGAGTGGAGACGGCAGCTGCCTTGAAAGCAAAATTAGGACCCATGGTGACAGTCTAATCTGGGTGCAAATCACAGCTCTGCCCATTTTCTGGTTTCTCTGAGCTCCTGTCACCTCATCCTTGATTGATGCTAAGAATAACAACGCTTATCTAATGGTTGAGAGGGTCCAACCCAAGAGTGGACATGGGGCCACTGGTGGGGGAGAATTTATTGCTGGTTATATTGGGTTGGCAAAAAGTCAGACATGACTTAACTACTAAACAACAACAATATTGGGTTGGCCAAAAAGTTTGTTTGGGTTTTTCTGTAGCATCTTACAGGAAAACCCAACGGACTTTTTGGCCAACCCAGTAGGTGAACCTTGAGGGTGGAGCCGTGTCTTCAAGTTGTGAAGTCTTATTACAGGGTATACACTGGCATCCTCGCCTCTAACTCCATTTAGTGTCTTTCCAAAACAGACACGTACTCAGGTCCTGCTTGACTTTGGTGATGTTTTAGTCAAGGCCCAGGGTTTTATTCTGCTTGAAGTTTAAAGGATCTTCTCGCCAGCTAAGGGAGAAGGAGCTGTGTTTACGGATCTCCATGTCAGGGATTTACCTGCGTGCACTTATTTAATCCTCTCTCAACAGTCCACGTGAGCTAGAGGTTATTCTTCTTGTTCAATAGCCTAGCAAACTGAGGCTCAGAGAGATTAAGGAAATTACAGGGGCTCATGCAACAAATGAACGTCAGAATGATATTTGAATTCCAAGTCATCTGACTCCAGAATATGTGCTCTGGGGAGCACTAATGGGCCAGGTAGTACCTCACTGTAATTATAACCTGCTGAGAAATGTAAGTATAGCCACTTGAAAGTCTAATTGTAACCCACTTGAAAATTTTAAACACTGAGATATAGACCCCATACTGTAAAATCCACCATTTTAAAGTACAAGTTCAGTGGTCCTTAGTTTATTCACAGAGTTGTGCCACCATCACCGTGATCTAATTCCAGAATATTTTCAGCACCTCTAAAAGAAACTCCATACTCATTAGAAGTCACTTCCCACTCCTTCCTTTCCCAGCCTGTGGAAACCATGAATCTACCTTCTGTCTCTATGGATTCTGGACATTTTATATAAATGGAATCTTATATTGGGTTGGCCAGAAAGTTTGTTTGGGTTTTCCTGTCCCATCTTATGGAAAAACGTGAAGGAACCTTTTGGCCAACCCAGGCTTCTGTGACTGGTTTCTTTCCCTCAGAATGTTTTCAGGGTTTGTCCATGTTGAAGCCTGTATCAGTGCTGCATTCCTTTTTATTGCTGTGTAACCCACTTAAAATAAAAAGTAAGGCGATTTTGCTTAGAGAAGAGGTGGGGTTACAACTGCAGATGTAGCACAAAGCAGTGCTCCTTTTTTTACTGTGGGCAGGTGTGGAGGAATAGAGTGTGGAGGCGGAGGTGGGTCGGGGCTTGGCCGGGTTCCCACATCTGACAGTTGCAGGGATGCCCAGCTTCTCTGCTCCAGGCACTCACGCTGCCCTTAGCTTGTGTCTTTGGCCAAACTTACTGAGATGCACCCTGAAGAAGCCATTGGCGTGCCATGGACCCCTGCCTGGGAGAGGTGGGCTAGAGGTTTCTGGAGCTGTCTTTGCCACAATCTGCCTGATGTTGCACGGAGAAGGCAATGGCAACCCACTCCAGTACTCTTGCCTGGAAAATCCTATGGACGGAGGAGCCTGGTGGGCTGCAGTCCATGGGGTCGCAAAGAGTCAGACACGACTGAGCGACTTCACTTTCACTTTTCACTTTCATGCATTGGAGAAGGAAATGGCAACCCACTCCAGTGTTCTTGCCTGGAGAATCCCAGGGATGGGGGAGCCTGGTGGGCTGCCATCTATGGGGTTTCGCAGAGTCGGACACCACTGAAGTGACTTAGCAGCAGCAGCCTGATGTTGATGTTGTGGAGACATTTTAGCCCCTGCCGTACTCTGCTGGATTCCTTTTAACTCCAGGTGGACCCCAGTGTCAAGCGCTGATGATGGCACTGCTGATTTGCTTTTTAAAAATAACTTTATTTACTTAGGCTGTGCTGGGTCTTCACTGCTGTGTGGGCTTTTCTCTAGTTGCAGGGGTCAGGGCTATTTTCCAGCCGCAGTGCACAGGCTTCTCACTGCCGTGGCTTCTCCTCACAGATCACGGGCTATAGGCTCGTGGGCTTCGATAGTTGCAAATAGTTGCAACACATGAGCTCAGTCGTTGTGGCATGTGGCCCTAGAGTTCATGGGCTTCAGTAGTTGAGGCCCATGGGCTTAGTTGCCCTGAGGCATGTGGGATCTTCCCGGACCAGGGATCCAACCCATGTTTCCTGCATTGGTAGGCAGCTGCTTTACCACTAACTACCAGGGAAGCCCCTGCTGGAGATTCCCTGGGAGTGTGCTTTTAATTTACCAGATATAACACTTTATTTTTTCTGATTATGTAGGTAAGGTATATTAATTACAGAAAATTTTAGGAAATGCAGAAAATATACACACAGAAAAAAATCACCCATAATTCCCCAACCAATAATGACCAGTATTTTGAATGTGTGTCTTCCTAGTCTCTCTGTCTCTCTCTCTCTCTACACACACACACACACACACACACACACACACACAGAGTTTATAAAATTGGTATTACACTAAACATATTGTTTTGTTCACTCCTCCTTTCACTTAATAATACATCATAAACATTTTCCTTGTGTACTAAATATTCAATGCTTTTCCAAACTATGATTTTTTTCAATGGTTGCAGTGTATTTTTTAAAATATTGATGTTTACTTTACTTAAACAGTCCCCAATTTTGGACATGTTGGTTATTTTCAGTTTATCAATATTGTTTATAAATAAAATGGCTTCTTTTTGTGCATTTTTTGTGCATCTGTTAATGCACAGTGTTGCTTCTGGTACAAAAGATATAAATACTCTGAAGGTATTTGATACATATAATCATATACATATATGGTACACATAATAAACTGGCCTTCCAGAAAGGCTGTTTAATTCCACAACCATGTTATTTTTTACCTTGAGTTTTACTGTTCATGTAACTCTGCCAAATATCCCTCCATTCTCCTCCTCCTCCTTCCTCCTCTCTCTTCTTTGCACCCCCTACCCCCCCCCCCCACATATCTGCTTAGTCCACTAATTGCTCATATTGTTTTCTCCTTGATCTTTGCCTGTATTTTAATTGAAGCATGCCTTTTTGCACACAGTGTGATTTTTATGTTAACATTTCTCTTGACATAGTCGGAGTTCCCATTTTTAAACTTTATGACCACTTGGCGTCATTTTGCCCCATCATGGTTTCCTTTCAGTGTTCCCCATCTTCCTTTACGGATCTAGGTTGTTTCTTGTTTTTTCCTAATCAAAGAATTAGTACTTACAAGCTGAATGGTCAGTGTGCTGTTTTGTTCTGCTCTCATGTTCCGTTTTGGAAATTCAGTTCCTGGTCGTGTGATTACTAGGTCCACAGCAGGAGCTGTTCTAATAACATTCCTGCCGCTGAGGGGCCCTCGGAGAACGGGCACCTGGGAGGCCCAGGTGGGAGAACCCAGAAACAGAAAGGGTGCTTGTTTTGGCCTTCCCTCTTCCTTTCCTTACGAGGGTCTGTTCTTTCCTCAGGCTCACGTCGGAGGAACTCAACACCTCACTGCTACCAGGGATATAAGAGGTGCTGTGGGCTGGGACTTTCCGAGTTCCGTGCAGGGAAGTTATGTCGGTGTTCTTTCGGTGTCCACGTGTGAATGGTGAATGTGACAGGTGGTCTTTTGTGACTGGCCTCTTTCACTAAGCGTGGGGAAGGCCTTCTGGGACTGTGTTAATGTGCTTTGCGGGTTCTGTGTGGGCCTGGCCACATGTCCTTTCACCCTGCTTCCAGTACTTTCTGAGCCCCGACCACACACAGTCGTAGCACCCTGTGTTTATAAATGGTGCGAATTCCAGTCCTGACTCTGTCGCTTAAGTGCCTGTGAGCAGCTTACCTCATCAAACTTCAGCTTCCTCGGCTGTGACACAGACCGATGATCCCCGTTCCTGCCGTGAGAGGGAGGAGGCGGTGTGTGCACCGCGTTCGTTCACTCCGTGAAACCAAGGCCTGCTCCGAGGCTCTGTCAGCTCTGGGGCATCTGTCCACCTTACGGAGAAAGAAACTGGTGTTCCTGCCTTACAGCTTTGGAGGGGGCAGGTGAGGAGATCCCTGAGACCAACATTATTATGCAGGAGGAAGGCTGGGGGCCCAGGAGAAAGGCATCAGGGTGACAGAGGTGGGAAGTCACAGAGAGTTAAGAGCTGCACCCTCAAATGGGAAGCTGTGTGGGAGAAGGAAGACGCAGAAGCCTGTTTTATGGGAGGGCTGCATTCTTTTTTTTACATATATCCCCTCTTTTTTGGATTTCCTTCTCATTTAGGTCACTACAGAGCATTGAGTAGAGTTCTCTGTGCTATGCAGTTCTCATTAGTTGTCATTAGTTGTCAATTTTATATATAGGGTCAATAGTGTATATGTGTCAATCCCAACCTCCCAGTTCATCTTCCCCCCTCACCTTGGTATCCATATGTGTCTTTTCTATGTCTGTGTCTCTACTTCTGCTTTGCAAATAAGGTCATCTATACCATTTTTCTAGATTCCATGTATATGCATTAATATATGGTATTTATTTTTCTCTTTCTGACTTACTTTACTCTGTATGATAGTCTCCAGTTCCATCCACATCTCTGCAAGTGGCACAATTTCTTTTTATGGCTGAGTAATATTCCACTGTGTATATGTATCACATCTGCTTTATCCATTCCTCTGTGGATGGACATTTAAGTTGCTTCCACGTCCTGGCTATTGTAAATAGTGCTGTAGTGAACACTGGATGCATGTATCTTTTTGAATGATAGTTTTCTCTGGATATATGCCTAGGAGTGGGATTGCTGGGTCATATGATGGTTCTAGTTGTAGTTTTTTTAAGGAACCGCCATACTGTTCCCCATAGTGGCTGTATTAATTTATATCCCCATCAAGAGTGTAAGAGGGTTCCCTTTGCTCCATATCTGGAGGACTGCGTTCTTAAAAACCTCACAGAATTCAGGTCTCTCGTCATTCAGACCATGTTTTTCCCGTAAAATTAATGTACAGAGTGTTCACAGGTGCTCGGTGCATAATTTTGCTTGAACGTGGCTTTTCACAATGCCCTGTTTATCACCAGTGCTGCACGGAGGGCTTGCTCATAAACAGCCCACTTGGTATCTCAGGATGGGTGTTTGGCTTCCTCACCAGCTGTTGGTGGTGGTTGTTATCATCATCATCTCAGTGTGCTTTCAATCCAGCACCACTGTTTGACAGACCATCTAGATCAGAGATCAGCAAACTTTTTTTTTGTAAATGGCCAGTTGCAGGCTGTAGGGTCTTTGTTGGAACTAATCAGCTCTGCCTTTTGAGCACAAAAGCTGCCATAGATGATACATAAATGAATGGGCAGTAAAACCTTAGTTATGGACACTGCAATTTGAATTGCATATCATTTTCACATCATAAAATAGTATCCTTTTGATATTTGTTCAGCCATTTGAAAATGTGACAAGACCAGACAGGTTTGGCCCACTGGCCAGAGCTTGCTGACCCCTGGTCTAGATGACTATAATATGTGAAAATTGTCTTCAACTGAGTGAATGTTAAAAAAATAAAGAGAGTAAATGTTAAAGTAGCCCTGTAGTCAACAAAATCACTCATAGACATTCCAGTGCTCATAACAGCATAGCTATCAAACAGATTCTATCAAACGATTGTGGGTATTTATGATCCTGGGTGATAACAATGTAGCCAAGATATTCTTATGAATTTTAAAATGTAAATCTTATTGTTTTGAAATTTAGGCATGCAACCAGTTTCTTAATAGTTACATCACTCCATCTCATGAGTCGAATTGCATCCCGTAACATTGTTCATGGTTGTGTACCATGCTGGGGTCTTGCAACCTCTGCCTGCCTCTGGACAGTCTGATGGCCTATGGTAAGGGGTTTGGAACTTGCTTCTGGCTGGAATGGTTGCTGCAGAAGCCAGGAGAAGGCACGATGGAGCACCAAGGGGTATGTCTGGTGCATGGTAAATGTGGGATAAACTTTGTTCCTTCTCTTCCCTTTCTTTTCCTCCCCACCCAAATGTTCTATATATTTGGTCAGCTCCAAAACATGCTGAGCCTCTTTGAAATTGTTACTTTGGTTCTTTCCACATGCAGTAAAGTCACTAACCTTTTTAAATGGAAACAAAAACAAAGGCTGTTAGAAAGCAGTTTCCCCTCCCAGGTCACCAGCTTTCCCTTGCTGGAGAGTAAGCAGTGCTGTGCTGAGACTGTGGCTGGGGCCAGAAGAGAGGCCCCAGGTTTGAGGCAGGCGCCTCCAGCTGGGTGCAGACTCGGCTCTCCAGCCAGGAGGCGGGGGGCGCCTGGCCTGCTGGCTGCTCTGAGGTCCCAGCTCCTGGATGTATCTTGATTTCAGAGATTCCAACGGTAGGAAAGCCAGGATCCTCTCCAGATGGGAGACCACCAGCCCCGAAGGTGACTGTGATGCTGTAGTTCTTGGCTCTCGAGTGTGCTTTTGCTGTGTGTGTTGGATGGAAGGCCCGTCTTGAGTAGACGTGTGTTTGTGTTGTTCAGAGGGCTGGTGTGCATAACCACGTGTGCTTTCTGGCCTGGGGTCTGGCAGGATGTGAAGAGAGGCAGCCACTACCTTTTGGCTGGTGAGATTTTGCATTGTTATATTGGCAGGGGGCTGGCATTCTTGCTGTACTTTTGGAATTGTTTGGTGTGTAGACAGGTGGTCTTGGAGCCAGGGGCATGGGCATTCAGTCCTGACTTTGCCACTGCTTTGCCATTTAATCTTCAGTAACCTGTTCTACTCTGTCTCTGGGGTCACTCATTCCTCACTCCTAGATGAATGATGATAGCCATTTCTGAGGACTTATTTCTCCGTTGAGACGCGTGGGGACCCTGGGCCTTCACTCCCACCCAGCAGCAGTAACTAGGCCGTGCATTCCCTCCTGCTTCCTGCCCCCACCCCAGGGTGCCGGTGAGGCCACGTGAGGCACCGTGATGAGGCCCTCCTACCCCTCCCAGCCAGGAAAGTATCAGTGGAGACGTGCTTGGGAGCTAGAACCTCCTACCCTGCTCAGTGTAATGACGAGTCCCCTGCCCACTCAGCTAGCTGTCCGTGAAGGCCAAGTGGGGAGCCTGAACTTCTGTCCCCACATGACTGTAATGTGATAGGATTTCCCTTCCTCTGCTGAAGCAGTGTCAGAGTAAGCCAGCTAAAATGGAATGTTTAAGTAATTTCTAGAGCCTCATAAGGGAATACCTAAAATGTCCAGGTTTCAATTAAAAACCACTTGTCACACCAAGATACATGGGGATCTCAAACTTAATGAGAAGAGACAATCAACTGATGCCAGTGCTGAAATGACAGAGATGTGGCAGTTTTCTGACAAAGATATTAAAGCAGTCATCATGAAAATGCTTCAGTGAGCAGTTATGAATGTGCTTAAATGCGAAAAAAATAGAAAGTCTCAGCAAAGAAACAAAAGGCATGAAGAAAAATCAAATGAAAATTTTAGAACTGAAAAAGACAATAACTGAAAAAAAATCTCACTGGATGGGCTAAACAGCAAAATGGAGATGAATCAGTGAATTTGAAGATATAACCATAAAAATTCCCCAATCTGATCAACTGAGAGAAAAATAAACGAGTGGAAGAAAAGAAAAACAGATTCTCAGGGACCTGTAGAACTAACAAAAGAGCTAACATTTTATGTCTTTGAAATCCCAGTAGAGAGCAAAGAGGATGGGAATGAAAAAGTCCTTGATGAACTTATCACTGAAAACTTCTTGAGGTTAGGAAGGTTTCTAGATTCAAGGAGATTAGTAAATTCCAAATGGGATAAACCCAAAGAAATCCATACCAAAATATGTCATCAAATTTCTGAAAATAATTTTGAAAAGAAAGTAAGAGGAATCAGGGGGCTTCCCTGGTGGTCCAGTGGTTAAGAATCTGCCTTGCAATGCAAGGGACACTGGTTCAATCCCTGGTCCGGGAAGATTCCTCACGCCATGGGGCAACTAGGCCCGTGCACCACCACAACTTACTGAGTCCATGTGCTGCAACTACTGAAGCCCAAGCACCTAGAGCCTGTGCTCCAAAACAAGAGAAGTCACTGGAATGAGAAGCCCATGCACTGCAACAAAGAGTAGCCCCCGCTTGTTGCAACTAGAGAAAGCCTGCATGCAGCAACAAAGACCCACCACAGTCAGAAACAAATTAAATAAATAAGTAAATCTAAAAAAAAAAAAAGATAGTAGAAGGAATCAGTCTTCTGGGTTTCAAGACTTATAGATAAAATAATCGAGACTGTGTGGTGTTGGCGAAGGACAGAATAGAGCACCCAGAAGTGTGCCCATCTGATTTTTGGTAAAGGTGTGTAGCGGGAAATGGAAGAAACACTAACTGGTCTGGATGATGATTTGAAGAGGCTGGTAGAAGATGGAGAGCAGAGGGGAAAGTTTATCTGAGAGATACTACAAATGCAGAATTGAGAGCTGGCGAGAGATGGGGCCTCAGGGTCACTGGAGGGGGAATCACAGAAGCCCAGGCAGGCTTTGAGCTCTATTCATTGGAAGAATAGTGATACCAGGATTTCCCCTGGTGGTGGTCTGGTGGTTAAGAATCTGACTTGCAATGCTGGAGATGTGGGTTCCCTCCTTGGTTAGGGGACTAAGATACCACCTGCTGTGGAGCAGCTGAGCCTGTGCGTCTCAACTAGAGAATCTGTGCACTGCAACGAAAGATCCCACGTTACTCTGAAGATCCTGTGTGCCACAACTAAGACCCGATGCAGCCAAATATAAAAATTAATACTAAAAAAAAGAGAATAGTTATACCACCACCAAAGCAGGAAAGGGTGACAGAAAGGGGGCTTGGTGTGGAAGCGGTGACCAGGTCCTTTTATTGTTCATCTTGGGTGGGCCACCAGCAAGAGAAAACTAGAAATACAGGAAAACATCTGAATGAGAGGGTAGGTCTCATGTTGGGTTTTCGAGACCTCCGCAGGAGACAATTATCAAAGAGGTCAGAGGGTAAGAGTCTTTACCCAGTGTACACTACTCATTAGTGGGGGATGGGTTATGATTGAAATTTTTCTATGCTTGTTTGTGTCACAAGGAAAGTCGGTGAGACAGACAGAGGAGACAGGCAGAGAACAGACTTGCATGGCCTCTGATGATGGGGTTCAAGAAAAAGGGTACAGTAACAGTTTTATTCTTCCTAAACCCAGTTGCCTTTTACTGTACCCCTTGACCTCTGTGTGACCTTTGACTCCAATGACTTGCCTCTCATGGTTTCCTTGAAAATATTTCCTAATTCGCAAGATGGCCGTCTGGTTTGCATTATCATAATCTTTTAATCACAGCACCCAATTTCAGCTTTACCTAATACCAGCCTATCACAGAATTGTGTTGAGGAAATAAGACTAATTTGCTGGGTTTCTGTTTCCCTCCGTAAGGATATATGGAACCTTTCAGCCTACATTGCACAGCAGTGATTACTACAAATCATTGACTAGATTTCTATCGCTTAAAAAAATAATGACATAATTCAAATGTCAATGCAGAAGCCCCAAGAGCCGAGCAGGAAAAGGCAAATCCTTTCCTCTGATGTTCAGAAGCACCAAGGGCAGAGTGTGTGGCTGGCTGATTTATGGCGGTCGAGGCGCATGGAGCCAGGAGGTGTCCTGGACGGGCAAGTGTGTCCCCACACACTGAGATGACGTTCTGGATTCAAGGTCAAAGCAGTGGTGGAGTGAACACGCAGAGCACAACCTCACGCATACCAGCTCCCCTGGCCAGACCCAGGCTGCAACCTGTGTTTCATCAGTGAATGTGAACACAAACAGCTCTCCAGGAAATGTGTGTCTGATGCAGTGGGTCAGGGGACCTGAGAGGCAACTTAGTGGAGTGCCGAGACAAGCCAGGGGGCCTTGGGTTTCACCACGCTTCTGCCCCTTCCTAGGGGCATATTGCTTCTGGTGACCTTGGGCACAGTGCTTCACTGCTCGCAGCCTCAGTTTCCTCCTCTGTAAAATGGGCATATCGATAGCACCTGCCTCATAAAATAATGTTTGAAAAGTGTTCAGTGCAGCCTGTCACGTATTATACCCTCATTAAAAATTAAAAATCTCTAGTCTGAGCTCTGCGTCTAATTAGCTGTGATACTTTGTAACAGTCATCTGGTTTCACTGAGCATCAGTTTATTCACCTGTGAATCATGACTAAAAAATAATGGATTTGGAGAGTTGGGTTAGAATCTCCCAGTTTTTCTGTGCTTTGTGATTTGGTGATGAGATGTCGATCAGAAAGTCACAAAGGAAATGACTGATAGATTTAAAGGTTATGACAACACTGTTAATCGGTTATACCTCGAAACAAAAATAAAAAGTTTAAAAAAATAAATAAAACAGTGCTTCCTCACAGCATTCAACTGTCACAAATGCCCTCCCCCAAGGTTTTGACTCTTAATACTGGAGAAAAGTCTAAACTGGGTTAAGAAATCACATAAATAAATATTGTGACAAAAAGTAAATAAAATAGGTAACTAACAAGTTGCCAAAGCTTTATTGACTACACCAAAGCCTTTGACTGTGTGGATCACAACAAACTGTGGAAAATTCTTAAAGAGATGGGAATACCAGACCACTTGACCTGCCTCCTGAGATATCTGTATTCAGATCAAGAAGCAACAGTTAGAACCAGACATGGAACAACAGACTGGTTCCAAATTGGGAAAGGAGTATGTCAACGCTATATATTGTCACCCTGCTTATTTAACTTATATGCAGAGTACATCATGTGAAATGCCAGGCTGGATGAAGCACAAGCTGGAATCAAGATTGCTGGGAGAAATATCAGTAACCTCAGATATGCAGATGACACCACCCTTATGGCAGAAAGTGAAGAACTGTAAAGCCTCTTGATGAAAGTGAAAGAGGAGAGTGAAAAAGTTGGCTTAAAGCTCAACATTCAGAAAACTAAGATCATGGCATCTGGTCCCATCACTTCATGGCAAATAGATGGGTAAACAGTGGAAACAGTGGCTGACTTAATTTTCTTGGGCTCCAAAATCACTGCAGATGGTAACTGTCGCCATGAAATTAAAACACGCTTGCTCCTTGAAAGAAAAGCTATGACCAATCTAGACAGCATATTAAAAAGCAGAGACATTACTTTGCCAACAAAAGTCCATCTTGTCAAAGCTATTTTTCCAGTAGTTATGTATGGATGTGAGAGTTGGACTATAAAGAAAGCTGACTGCTGAAAAATTCATGCTTTTGAAGTATGATGTTGGAGAAGACTCTTGAGAGTCCCTTGGACTGCAAGGAGGTCCAATCGGTCCATCCTAAAGGAAATCAGTCCTGAATATTCATTGGAAGGACTGATGCTGAAGCTGAAACTCCAATACTTTGGCCACCTGATGTGAAGAACTGACTCATTGGAAAAGCCCCTGATGCTGGGAAAGATTGAAGGAGGGAGAAGGGGACGACAGAGGATGAGATGGCTAGGTGGCATCACTGACTCGATGGACATGAGTCTGAGTAAGCTCCAGGAGTTGATGATGGACAGGGAAGTTTGGCGTGCTGCAGTCCTTGGAGTCACAAAGAGTTGGACATGACTGAGCGACTGAACTGAACTAACAAGGATTTACTGTATGGCAGAAAAAAAAAAAAAGAAAACTTATTTCCTTAAAAGTTATAAGCAAAATTAAAAGACAAAAATCAAACTGAAAGAACTTGAGAAAATAAGTGTCAGTGTCCTTAATATAGAAAGTGCTTCTTAAAACTCAACTGAAAGCATTATGAACTCAACAGAAAAACTGGCAAAATGCACAGAAGAGATAGTGCACATGGATAATAAAAATGAAAATCTGTTCCAACTTTACTTATAATCAAAGGAAATACAGTTAAAATGACTTTTTTTTTTTTTTTGCCTATTGTGACTAACACATTGATGCCCATCCTGTACCAGGAAAAGTCATTTACCCAAAAGTTTGCTCCTGGGAATGTGGACAGACCACCTTCCCACAGGCTCTGTGGTTAGGTGTGGCCATATGACTAATGGACTAGGAGAGTGGCAGTGACTTAAGTTACCTCTGTGAAGCTGTCAGCCCAGTCTCACATGCTTTCCCCTTTCCCTTGTTTGTTCACTGAATGGAAAGTGGAAAAAAAAAAAAAAACAGTGGAGGATTCTGAGGCCCTAGACAATGTGACATCCTTAGGTGAAAGGAGACTGGCTCCCTGGATGCCTGCATGCCTGTGTGGAGCAGAATGCCCCTGCCAACCCACATCAGATAATGAATTGAGCAAAAACTTTTTGTGTGTTAAGCCTTTGAAACTCTGGGATGCCTTGTTGTAGCTACTTGCTTACCCTAACTAACTATGCATCAAATTGGAAACTATTATAATGCTAACATTATTGGCAAGTGTGTTGATTTCACCCATTTCAGTGGGATTTTAGGTGGACAGACTGGAGAAGGAAATGGCACTCCAGTACTCTTGCCTGGAAAATCCCGTGGACAGAGGAGCCTGTGTAGTTTACAATCCATGGGGTTGCAAACAGCCAGACACGACTGAGTGACTGAACTTTCACTTTCACTCTTTTTTAAAACAATTCATATGTAAGAAGGATTTTAAATAGTTATACCTTTTGGCTTAGTGATTCTGGTTTTAGGAATCTACTATAAGGAATGAAGCAGAGAAACAGGTAAAGAATTTCCTATAAGGAAATTTGTCACAGATTCTAACAATAAAAGAATTCGTTAGATATGTTATCTGGCTTCCGTGGGGTGAACTATTAGACAGAAATTAAAATATTTTAATATTCTATACTAAAACATAGAATACATACTTATATATGTTGTCTATATATTACTTATTAATATATACTTATGCATAATCTTTATATTACATATTAATATTTACTTATGTATGTTATCTATATGTTCTATATATAATCACTTAAATAGTTTTGCATTTTATTTTTCACTTTAAACCATAAGCATTTTATTAGTAACATTCATATTTTAATCACTGTATAGTAGTTAACCCCATGGAAGTCAGATAACATATCTAAGAAATTCCTTTATTGTTGGAATCTGTGATGAATATCTTTGTAGGAAATTCTTTACCCATTTCTCTGCTTAGTTCCTTATAGTAGATTCCTAAAGCCAGAATCACTAAGCCAAAAGGTATAACTATTTAAGATCCTTCTTACTTAGGGGTTGTTTTCAAAAAGAGCGTATCCACCTTCCCTGGGGACTCAGACAGTAAAGAATCTGCCTGCAATACAGGACACCTGGATTCAATCCCTGGGTCAGAAAAACCCCCTGGAGAAGGGAATGGCTCCCCACTCCAGTGTTCTTGTTTGAATTCCATGGACAGAGGAGCCTGACAGGCTACAGTCTATGGGGTCACAAAGAGTCGTCCACGACTGAGTGACTGACACTTTCACTTCATATAAAATTATTAAGCATAAAAATAAACACCATCAGGAAAAACACCAGAAACATTGAGTGGTTAACCTGGATTGTGAGGTTATGAGTAATTATCGCTTTCCTCTTTATGTTTCCCTGTTGTTTTCAGTTTTTCTTCAATAAACATGTGCAATTTTATAAACATCTTTTTTCTAAGTGTTGCACACAGCCGTTAAGTCTCACCTAGACCCACCTCATGGATAAAAATGACACTTACTGTCTGTGAGTTTGTTCTGTTAGTATTAGCACACTGGGCACACCCACCTTCCCTGATGTGTGTGTGTATGTGTGTGTGTGTATGCATACACAGATGTACACAGGTGATTGCCAGAGGGCCAAGGGCCGTTTGTAGATGTCAGGACCTGGACCTTATAGCAAAAGGAAGAGAAGGTGGGCCAGAAGGGTAGCTCCGCCTGAGCCAGAGTTGCCCTTCGTCCCATGGCCACCTGCCTTCGATCAAAAGTGGCTGGAAAATATATTGCTTTTTGCATTGAGATGGCTCATCATCTTGGAGAAGGCTTGGGCAGCACGTCAGAAAATCTGCGGTTCTTGTGCAGAGCTCAGGCTGTGGAAGTCTGACCTTGTTTCCTTCGATGTCTACAACCCAGGGATTACAAATCATTCTTGGCGGAGGATGCTGGGGAGGGGTTGAGTCTGAGCAGGGAGGAAAAATGGAGTCTGACTGTAGGTATCTTTGATTCCTAGTGAGGGTGGGCTGCATCCCTTCACAGTTCACTGTGATGTGTGTCTGAAGAGAGCAGAGAATGTCATTGATGGTGTTAATTTCAGAAACAGTTATAGTTATTACAAAGCAGTAGAGTCTCTATTCAGACTGGGCATCAGTACATTTGAAATGTATTACAATCATGCCTGAAGAGAAGGCCTTCCAAGTGAGACTGAATGTAAGTTCTTCCTGTCATCACAGAACACCTACTGTGCCCCGAAGTGCTGTTCTAGGAACCAAGAATATAAAAAATAAGTCCTTGAGAAAAGTCTTTACTCTTCTGTAGTGTCCTGTTATGTGGAGGAAAGGAAAGCAGGAATCATAATGATACACTGTGACAATTGCTGGGTTCAGTTCAGTTCAGCTCAGTTCAGCCGCTCAGTTGTGTCTGACTCTTTGCTGGATTAGAGTTCTGAATGTGAGACCTACACAGAAGTAGAGAAATTCAACCAGGCTTATCAAGTGCTGTAAATCAAATGACTAAGTAAGTAATATTTGGATAAGAGAAAGCATTCTTACTCCAAATACATTTCTCCCTTTTATCTGCAGTATCATGTCATCTGAAATTGAAAAAGCAACTCTGTACAGAAGCAGGAACAAATGGCTCATTTATTGAAAATATCTTGCCTGCCTGATATTTCTACCCTGGACTGTTTTCCTGGGTTACCTGGGAAACATTTTTTAGGAGTGAAAACAAATATACACCACATTAATGTCGATGACCGTGAAATGATGTAGTTTGCCTTGAAATCCTTGACTAATCCATGCTGATTACCTAGTTTCTCCAGGGAAGAAAGGAGAACTAAGGTGATTTCTTTAATGAGTTAGCAAAACCTGCTGTAATGTGTTTGCTTAAAAGTATCCAGAGAGTTTTAAGATCTTCTCAACATTTTTTCTTAATTCCAATTCTCTGGGTTCTCAGGATGCTCTGGACAAGCCAGCCAATTTGCAGAATGGAGGTTTAATGGGAAGAAATGAGTTCTGTGGCTGAGTTTGAATATGGGATGTGGAAGAAGGGTGGGCTTTGCAAGGGGTAGGAGGAAAGACCAAAGATAGAGAGCAGAGGGAATATTAGGGGACCATCTCTCTGGCTGGCCTCAGCCCAGTAGGGTGATACTGGAAATGTGACCAGGCCTGGGGCCCCAAGACCTGTTTTCCTCAATACCCTGGGCTTCCCTGGCGGCTCAGATGGTAAAGAATCCGCCTGCAATGTGGGAGACCTGGGTTCGATCCCTGGGTTGGGAAGATCCCCTGGAGGAGGGCATGGCAACCCACTCCAGTATTCTTGCCTGGAGAATCCCCATGGATAGAGAAGCCTGGTGGGCTACAGTCCATGGGGTCACAGAGAGTCAGACACGACTCTGAGCACTGCAGTGCAGAGCAGAGCAGACCACAGCACTGCTGCCCGGGGCAGGCTTTCCTGAAAGGGCTGTGGCGGATGATGATGGCCAGCAGAGGGCTTGGGAGGGTTGGACCTGCTGTGGAGGCAGCACGCATCTGCAGTGGCCTGGTGCCTTCATTCTGTCTCAAGGGCAGTCTGTAGCAATTCATTCAGCACCTAGCAATTCAGTAAAAGTCTGTTGGAGACACACACCATTCATCCTTCATTCATTCCTCAAGCTTTTATTGCATAGCCACTGTGTACCAGGCAAAGATGAGTAAAGATGTAAAGATGAATAAACTTATCCCTGGCCTTGAGAAGCTCCCCATCCAGTGAAGGAGAAGCATAAACAGAGCATAGAGCAAGCATGCCTAACACCTCTGTTAAAAGAGATGATAATCCATTCTCTTGTAAGCTTCTAGCTTACAAGCTTTTAGCTTCTGTCCTATACCTCCTATTGTTGGCTGGCAAATTTGCCCACCTTGTTGTTAGTGGTGACTCTTCAAAGGATATTCCTCTCTCAAAAGAATAATGTAAGTGCTAACAATAAAGTCCACTGTGATATTTACTTTTTTGGACTGTTGGCGTTCCTTTTGCCTGTACCAGCCATTGGGCACTCAGTCTCGGGTACTGTGTCATTGTGAAAGAAATATTTATTTATGTATTTGTGTATTGGGGTTTCCCTTGTGGCTCAGCTGGTAAAGAATCCGCCTGCAATGCAGGAGACTTGGGTTCGATCCCTGGGTTGGGAAGATCCCCCGGAGAAGGGAAAGGCTGCCCACTCCAGTATTCTGGCCTAGAGAATTCCATGGACTGAGTCCATGGGGTTACAAAGAGTCCGACACAACTGAGCGACTTTCACTTTCACTTTTGTATGTTTATTTGGCTGCCTCAATAAAAATTTAAGCTCCTCAGAGGCAGGGATCCCCCCACCCCTTGTCATATGTACTATCTCACATGAAGCTTCCTAACCCAAGAGGTATTGAAAGCTCATTAGCTGGTAACCTATATGCCCCACATACAAATACTCAAGGATGATCTCAGGATGACTGGTCCCAGCCCTACAGAAGACATGGGACCACTCTGCTGTGTTGCGACTTGAGGAATCCAACGTATCCATTGGGACTTAGAAGGTTCCTTGACTCTAGATGATACCAGGGAAAAGATAGCAGCAGAAGCAACCTCTGTTTTGCTCCTTTAAGCTGGCACTGTTCGTGTGTGGATAGCAAGCAGCATCAAATGATGGTTAAGTGCATAAACTCTGGGCTCAGGCTGCCTAGGTTGTATTGTGACTTTGCTACCTGCTAGCTGGGTGACTTTGGGAGAGTTATTTAATTTCTTGGTACCTCCATTTCTCAATGATACCTCTTTCATGGGGTTGTTGTGAGGATAAAATGACTGAATATAAAATGTTCAGAATACCATATGACACATGGGACCCACTCAGTAGGTGTTTGTTAGATTTCCCAGCTACAGTATTATTATCTGAAATAACAGGTTATTACATTGCTCATCTTGGCTCACTTTTCTCTAAGTGATGTTCATGGCACAGTCAAGTCATGTCTTGAAATGTTTCATCTCCTAGCAAAATAGGTGAGATACACCAGGTCTCCTTGGGGTAGCATCTATCCCTCCATTCATTCATTTATTGAGTATCCAGCTATGATTCTCAGCTAGGTGGGAGGCAGTGAGTCTAATAAAATGAAAAGAGGAGAAGCCCTGTGGTTGGTGGTCTGTCTTCAAGTCCAAGTCCTACCATTGCATGGTCTCAGTTTTGCCATGAGAATTAAATCACATGCTTATCTCGTGTATCTAATGTGTAGTAAAAGTTGATTCCTGACATTGAGTGTTCTTCCGCTTTTCTGATCCTTTAAGACAGAGGTGGGTTGGATGCCCTGATGTTGGGAGCTGACACCTGGTACTCTGGTCTGCAGACAGCCTGGCCTCAGGTAGGGGTGCTGTACACAGCGGGCCGGAGCTCTAAGAGAGGACAGTTCTGTGAGGAGACATGGGCGGGGCAGGAGAAGGTGATGCTGGCGTTATTGGTGAAGACACGACAGGGCAGGATGGAGGCTCCGGCAGCTCCGGCCTATCAGGACCCTCGGGGGGCAGCTTTCACAGAGGAATAGATAGGTTCTGAGACTTGTCCTCACTACATCATCCGCCTGGGTGCTGACTTGGGGTCTAAATGGCCCCTCTCTCTGAAACCTCTGGTTCTCATTCTTGCACTGGTGAGTCACTTCCTCTGCCCAGGGACTAGGGCCTTTGTTTGTCTGGGTGGTGGCTTTCCCTTGTGGGAGGACGGGAGGGGGACTGGCCTGTCTGTGGTTGGGATGTGGCCACAAGTTGGTCTCACTGAACCCAAACCTGAGAGGCTGAGCAGATGCTTCTTTCTGGGGTACACTGAAATCAGAGAGGGGGTCTTCCAGGGGTTCTGCAGGCCAGGAGAAGGGGCAGGAAGGATGCTCAGAGGTGGACTGTAAGAAAGGGCAGCAGAGCTGTGCCAGTGCCTAGGGCACGGTGACCCCTGGGTCAGGGAGCCATCTCCTGTTCTGAGTCACATCTCTCCTGGCCTCTTTCCATCCTCCGGTCCCCAGCCTTCACGCCTCCTGCCACATCCTCCCCACCCTCGAGGCATTGGGGCCTGTGACTTTGGCCTGAGCCATGTCAGGTGCCTGGTCCAACCTTCCTGCGAGCTCTCTGTGGAAAGGAGAGCCAGCGGGGCTTCCCGCCACTAGGGAGCATATGTTCCAACAGAAACTAGATTGATTATTTTTTGTTCACTGTCAAGAAAGGTTATAAATCAACAGGAGCAAACCCCCAAAGGCGACTCACTGCACAGATAGCGTGTTTACTCAGTCCTGGAACTGTGGCCAAATGGGTTTTTGGGAAACTTCACTTTCATCAGGTCCCTCCCCGCTCCAGAACCTACAAGGACTCTTTCTCATCCATCTCACCAGAATTCTCCTGGCATTTCCCAGGGCTTGGGTAACATGTCTTGGCTCCATCTTCACGATTTTATTCCCCCCATCACAGCGAGAATCCCGCAGTGCCTTCTGATCCACCAGAGCCAGGGTTTCTAAACTTTTCTGACCAGGAGCCTCAGTGAGATATCCTCACTTGGCCTCACTGTGTGTGATAAACACTGCTATTTTCTCTTTCATTCTTTTCTATTTCATTTAAAAAGGTGCAGGTCATGACTCACGCAGTTGATTTCATGACAGACTAATGGATCATGACCCACAGTTTGAGAAGCAGAACTGATTTCACACACAGTAATCATGGTAGCATGTCCAAGCTTGTACTGTTCGCCGCAGGACAGGCCACAGGCCAGTCAATGGAGAGACAAGTTTTGGGGCAAGGAATAGTGACTTTATTTGAAAAGCCAGTTGGCTGCGAGGATGGTGGACTAATATCCCAAAGAACTATCTTGCCCAGGTTTGGATGCTAGTTTCTTATATAGAACAAAGAAGGGGAGGTGAAGAGGTAAAGCAGAAAGGGTTATAGCAGCTGTTTCGTCACTGAGTTGTGTCCGACTCTTTTGTGACCCCACAGACAATAACCCGCCAAGCTCCTCTGTCCGTGGGATTTCTCAAGCAAGGATATTGGAGTTGGTTGCCATTTCCTTCTCCCAGGGATCTTCCTGATACAGGGATCAAACCCGCATAACCTGCATTGCAGGCAGATTCTTTACCACCAACCCACTAGGGAAGCCCTCCAACAGGGTGATAAGTTGTTGGAGTGATTTCCTGGTTCCAGCCAGACTCCAGAGGGCGTGTGTCAGTTTCTTCCTTCCTTCAGCTATTCACAGGTGGGCCTGGTCAGGAGGTTTCCTGGGAGCTAAACAAAGGTATTTTAGCTTAATGCTCAGGTGTGGGAGGCAGGGTTCCCAGAGATGGACCATTATGTACACTTTAAACTATAGGCAACATCCCTTGAGTGATTAACTTGTAGCAAAAGCAATATAGTGCAAAAGTTAAGAGAGAAAGATCCAACATGGAGTCAGATTTGTTATTTTCTATTATAGTCATGGAAACCCAAGTGGACCCAGGGTACGCTCACCTGGTGAGTGTGTTTTATCTCTCTGGAGATAAAAGTGACCAGTCACATCTGACAAAAAGTTGGTCAAAAAACATTTGAGTAGTGGCCTCCTCAAATTTTTTTTTTGATTGCACCCCATCAGTAAAAAATGTTTCAGCATATAGCACTGATCTATGTTTGGTTATTTTTTTAACCTACCAGTGTATGATGTGACCACATAAAACATACACTCAAAATGGAAATTTTAAAAGGGTGGCATAAAGATGAAAGGAACTGTATTTTAAAATGACATGCTAATCGTGTTGGCTTCATTCTGTAATCAGCAAATATCCGAAGGCAAAATACACAGAAAGAACGCGGTTCATGGTTATCAGCAGCAGTTGTAAATCTATTTTCAAACCGTTTTGATGATTTAAGATGTTTTTCTGGTTGACTTCTTGTCAGATTTGGAGACCACTGCTTTGTATCATACTCTCTTTCCTCAACGTTGCCCTTCATTTCCTGAGGAAACCAAAAAAGCTCCATTAGCACCTCCTTTTGCTACTTCCGTCGACCAGAAACCTGGGGAGGGTCAGTTTTGACACCTCTTTCCCTGCCCACCTCAGCCAGCCATTTACTACCTTCTGGGGATTTTACTACTCAGTAGAGGATCAGCTCTTCTCATGTTCTCCTTCTGTTGCTACTTTCCTGCCATGCTGCCTCCTCCTTCCTCCCAGTTCTTCACACACCTGACTGACTCCTACTCACCCCTCAAAACCCAGCATAAAGGTCTTCTTCAGAGGGACTGTCTCTGACCACTGTCCAGTATACTTTCTGAGGCACCTTGCACCTTCCTCCATGGCTCTCATCACAGTTTTATTTTTATACTTATTTATGCTTCACTTTCTTTCAGCTGTGCAGCCCTCCAGCATCTAGATTGTATCGAGTTGGCCAGAAAGTTCCTTCAGGTTTTTTTTTTTCTGTTACATCTTATGGAAGAACTCGAATAAAATATTTGGCCAACCCAGTAATTTCCTTCAGGGCAGGGACCATGCCTGATGTGTGTGTGTGTGTGTGTGTGTGTGTGTGTGTGTGTGTGTGTGTGTGCGCGTGTGTGTGAGAGAGAGAGAGAGTGGGTGTTTAGCATCCACATCATGGACTCTCAATACATATTTAATACTCACAACAAACGTATTACAGATAGTACCCCCATTTTACAGGAGAGGAAGTTGAAAGTCTAAAAGGTTAATTGCCTAAGGTCCCCTGGTTAATAAGTGGGAAAACTGGCCTTCGACCCAGGCCTTTCAGGTTGTAGTGTACACTCTTGCCAACCCCTTTGGATTGTTCTTTTGTAACCCGCACAGGCTCTAAGGGCTGATTTTCAGTCCTACCTTCCTTGTTGATACTAGCCCCCTAGTGTTTCTCCTCCTGAGCTAGCCCCATTTATGCTCAGGGTATCTGCATCACACCCTTCACCCTACGTTATTCTGGACGACTCTGACCTTTTCTGACACAATTTCACGTCCCTAAAACTTATCCACGTTTTAGGTTGGAAAGTAAGACCCTACATTGCCTCATCTTCTCTTGAATTCCATAGCACCTTGGAAAGAACCTGAGCGCCCCAAATACTAAGTAAATAATTACTGATTAGTTGATCATTATCAAGAGCTTGGCAGAGATTTCATTTGACTTCCAAGTTAAATCCCGTCTTTGTGCATATCCGCTTCCCAGCCAAGAGTAAGAAGACCGTGCCTCGGATTCAGAGGGGTTTTAACTGTTCCAATTTGCACTTCTTGGCCTTCTTCCTGGTGGATCTCAGTGTAATTTTTGGCTGAGACCCAGGAATTTAAGGGTCTTCAATACCATGAGTAATTTCATGAGTTGCTGATGGCTAATTAGGGGTGATTACAGTCAAGAGGTTTGACTGTCTTAATAACCCCCAGAAATGGCTGGTGGTGACTTTAAACATCTTGATTATTTTCCCCCGCAAATGGAATTTTCTGATTCTTCTGACTGTCTTTTCTTA
This sequence comes from Cervus canadensis, assembly GCF_019320065.1. Taxonomy (NCBI): domain Eukaryota; kingdom Metazoa; phylum Chordata; class Mammalia; order Artiodactyla; family Cervidae; genus Cervus; species Cervus canadensis. The sequence continues at coordinate 16,858,502 of NC_057391.1, forward strand.
AGTCCTTGTAATTTATCCCCCACCTCGCCTTTCTAGTGAAAAGGAAATGTGAAGTCCTGAGGAGAATTTGGAAACCAGTGATTTTGGAAAACTCTGGCTTTATTAGTGAGGACTCCTGGGCACACCTTGAAACCCTGCTTCATTTCTTTGTCTTTCCCTGGGAGGAGGTGTGTGAGGAGAGGAGTCTGGACCATGATCTTTCTCCCCAAGTTCCATTACATTCCAACCCAGCCTCCCATCCTGGGCTGTCTGATGCTATTTATAATTTACCTTTGAAACCATTGCCTCATTTGACAATGTTAAGAAATTGTGTTTAGTGTGGTTTTCTGAATGGAGTTGTGTTTGTAGGTGAGTGTTAGTACCTTCCTGTTGTTACTGTGACAACAGATTTTATGTTACTTGACCTCTTCCTGCATCAGTATCTTCAGAGCTATTTTTATTTTTTTCATTTTTTTTTTTTTTTTTTTGCCATGCTGTTCACGATCTTAGTCCCTGACCAGAGATTGAAGCCAGGCCCAGAGCAATGAAAGCGCTGAGTTCTCACCACTGGACTGCTGGGGAATTCCCCAGAGTTACTTTTAATTGAGTGTCCTCTGTTCTAGGCACTGGGCTAAGCATATGACATGTGTCCACTTGTTTAATATTCACGGCCTGCCTCAGTTCTTTAGGACATATTTTTTGAACGGGTTTTATTTTTTTTTTTTTTCTGTTTTGTTGTTTTTGTCTGTACCACATGGCATGTAGGATCCTAGTTCCCCCACCAGAGGTTGAACCCGTTCCGTCTCTGTGTCTCTGTGTGGGAGCATGGAGTCCTAACCACGGGACCACCAAGGAAGTCCTGAACAGTTTTATTGAGATATAATTCACATGCCATATACTTTGCTAATTTAACATGTACAATTAAACTTTTTTTTTTAGTGTATTCACAAGATTGTACAGCCATCATCACAATATAATTTTAGAACATTTTTGTCACCTCAGGCGGAATCCTCACACCCTCGAAGTAGCCCCTCTCCACCCTCCAGTCTTTGGTAATCACGAATGTATTTTTTTTGTCTCTATAGATTTGCCTATTCTGAACACTTCCTGTAAGTGGAATCATACAACATGTAGCCTTTTGTATTTCACTTTTGTGATGTTTCAAGGTTTGTCAGTATCCAGACATCATTTCTCTTTATGTCTAGGCAGTATTTTTACCCTTACTGTACAGCTGGGGTAACCAGGACACAGAGGTGAAAGGACTTTCTAATGGGTCAAGTAGTCTTTAATGGATGGAGCAAGATTTCCAATGCGAGTTTGCCTAATGACAACTCTGCTGTTAGCTTAGACTCTGAAGTAGTTATACTGATGGTAGCTTATTAAACATTTTCTATGGGTCACTGTGCTGAGTGTCCTGTAAATTTGTTACCTCACGTTCATAGATAATCATCTTTCATTTGGGCAATCTGGTGACCATAACTGGGCATAAGTGGGCAATGGTATTTTTGTCTTAATGTCTTCCGTTTGCTCACTTCTTGTTGAACGGGCTGGCCTAAGCTGCAGAATCTTAGATTCTAGATTCTTTGTAAGCCGATGATACTAAAAATAGCATTGTTATTCTTCTGTAGGAGTTGAACATCACCCCCATCTGCAGAAAATTGGCAACATCTCTGAGGAGCCCTTGCTTTTTCCTGGGACACCCAGGATCATGGTTTCCTGTTTCATGGAGTCTCTCAGGTGAGTGGAAAATCTTTTGAAAAGGAAATAGGAAAATAAGAAATTCAGTATTTGAATTTTACTGTATATTTCTTCTAGTAATGAGCCTTGAGGGCCTGCATCTCACAGATACTTTTGATGTGCCATGTACATACGTGTAGTCAGTTTGATGGTCACAAAGGCTGCTGAGGCCTGGACAGCCGTGTGCTGTGGTGAGACGTGCTTAGACTGAGATTAAGTGGCTTGGGCTCTATGCTGTGCTCTGCTATTCATGGAGAGATATCTAGGACTCAAAGTTTTCATTGATTATTTATTCATTTGATGCTCTGCTTGGCATATGGGATCCTAGTTCCCCAACCAGGTACTGAACCCGTGTCCCCTGCATTGGAAGCATGGAGTCTTAACCACTGGAGCGCCAGGAAAGTCCCCTCAGATTTTTCTTAAAATAAAAATGTTAATGGACTTGTGAGTATCTATCATGGCTGCATAATAAAATTACCTGAAGAACTTTAGAAAATACTGTCCTCTGGCTGCATCCCCACAGATTGTGATATAATTGATCCGGTATATTTAAAAGGTGGCCTCTCTGGTCCTGTTTGTTCAAAGCATCTGTGACTTGCCCCTGCATTTTTAATTTGATACTGATATTAACCATGCAAAGCAAGTGGAACAAGTAGTATGGTCTCTGTATGCAGATCAGAAAATCAGTGTTTATCTCCTGATGCCCATTCCTTCAGTGCAGACTCAGGGGAAAGGCTTGGTGCTCTGGAATTTAGTCTGTATATTGAGACTTTTTTCAAGGTTTCCTAAAGATGATAGACCCCTTTAAAATTTCTTCAATCAAAATCCTATGTAAAGAAAACAAAACAAAACAAAAAAACCCCTCATCATTATAAAATAGCCAATGGCAGTATTTTATTAAGGGAAATTTATTTTAGAAGTTCGAATTTGTAATGTTTACACATTATGAGATTCATGAGTCTATTTGCATAAATATCAGAATTTGGAATCAGAATTTACAGATGATAGCTTATACGTTAGCCTCTGCATCGAGTTTATCTTGTGACTGGTTTTAGCTGCATAGTAATCAGAAAATCTTGATCCATCTAGGTAAGTAATTGCAATTGGTACCAGTTCTTTAGTGAAGCTCATTTTACAATCTCAGGATACTTTTTAAAGAAATTGACTCAGAATCTAGAAAGGGAAAAGAACTTTTTGTTACAAAGCTGAATCTCTAAGGTTATCTTGTAGTTTTTTTTTTCCTCCACAACTATGACAGTCCCAAATGCCCAGAATTTACACTGAAAAGTGAAAACGGTCTATAACATGTTATTATGATGGTGCCATAGGTACAGGCTCAACCAGGGCTAAAGCATTTGTCAGGCAGATGCTCTTAGCCCATGGCTGGCATTTCACTGAGGATAGTGCGTGTGTGTACTTTTAGTCTGTAATTGCTTGTGTAATTTTACATGAGCTGACATGTGCAGGCCTGCAGTCCAAAGACCCATGCAGAGCTATAAGCTTCTTCATCAATGACATAAACCGGTGTGTCAGAAAGAGTCAGAGAAGGCAGGAAGTGCTCCATTCCGAGGCCTCGACAAAATCCAGCCATGAACAGAGCAGCCTGGGTCTCTCAGTGTTCATTTTTGGTATCTAATCGAAATCAGCATGTGGACAGTTTTTAGCCACAGTTTAAAACACAGTTTAAAAGCTGTTTCAGGACATGAAATGTGCATCCAGTTTGTGGAAGCTCCCATGTCCTGCTCTAAAACCACAGGGGAGTGGGACATGCTGTTGGACCACTCAATCATGTTAGGACCACTGCCTATTTGAGCACCAGGACCCAGTGGGAGAACACAGAAGTGGAAGTCATAGTCGTATACGTAATTGAATTAAAAAGAGCAGCAGATAAAACATTTTCCTGTGTAGTAAGCAAGTGGTAAGCAAGTATAAGTCTGGCTGCTATCAGAAAGGCCCCCTTGAGTACTGAAGATCCTCAAAAATGTGGGGCCAACCAGGCTGTACAGGAAGGGCTTCATTTGAGAGAAGTCCCTTTTGCAAATTTTTTTTTTCTTAATGTTTGGAATTTTAATTGATGCCCCTGCAGTTAACCTCTGTAATGATCTGTGATATGGAGGCCATCTCCCAGGGAGGCCTGGTGGGCTCACCTCCAAGCTGTGCATTATTTCAGAGAAATTGCCAACAGATTAGAAGTTAGCAGGGTAGGAGCTGTTGAAAGCTAGATGTGGCCTTGCTACCCTCCAGGCAGAACTCTGGGAGTCTTAACAGGCTTCTGGGATTAGGGTCCTGCTGAAGGGATTGTTTGAAAAGAGCTGCTCAGTCAGACGATGCTTCCAAGCTGACTCAGAGGTTAGCAGGATATGTGGGTTCGATCCCTGGGTCGGGAAGATCCCCTGGAGGAGGAAATGGCAACCCATTCCAGTATTCTTGCCTGGGAAATCTCATAGACAGAGAAGCCTGGTAGGCTACAGTCCATGGGGTTGCAAAGAGTCGGACCTGACTTAGTGACTAAGTCATGTGACTTAGTGACTAACAACAACTAACTGAGTGACTAACAACAACTCAGCAGGACATTTCTCCAACAGTCCTGCTCTGAGGAAAGAATATATGAGTTATGAGTACAGGCAAGTCTTCAGGAGAGCTCAGCTGAAGATTTCCACCAAGCCTCCTTCTTTATAAGCCAGGTGCTCATAAACCCTTTTGCATTCTGTTTCAAGGCCCACATAAATATATCTTAACCTGAGGGGGGAGGGGGAAAAAAAAGCAAGAATGTTTTTTGTTTAAATACTTTTCAAAATGTTCTGGTAGAAAGGGCCATGGTTACTTTAAGAGTAAAAGCCTTTGATAAAACTGGTAGATGAGAAACACACAGAGACACACAAATACTCAGGATTTAAAAAAAGAATATTGATCAAGGCAGCCAAATACATAGAGATTAATAGGAAAAGCTGGAGGATATCTCTACCTATAGAGAAAACAGGTCAAAATTAGGAGTTAGTCACCAAGAAAACCCCTGAGAGGAAAAAAAAAAACATTTAAGGAGATTCACAATTCTGATATGCAGAGATTTTTGTTTAAAAATCCCCAGTTCTTGCCAAGCCACAGGGCAACAGAAAGCCAGCTTCTCCCTCATTGAAAGAGACGGAGAAGCCCTGAGTATTAATATAGCAAGAGTGCCTCTGCCATGCTTAGAGTCTGTAGTAATAAAAAGAGTCATGGTTAAATCCAGTAGCAGAAGAAACACTAAGACTAACTCTGCATGGAGCTGGTTATTGTTGCCTTTGGACCTTGGATGAGTCTTGGGCCGTGTGCAAAACTCAGGACAGGTGATATCCATTTGGAGCAGAGTTGGTCAAGGCTAGATTAAGATTTGTCACCTATTACAAGTTAGAGAGGAAAAGGCACTAAGTAATACAGCAGTGTATTTAGCTCTTAAAGACTTGCTCCAGATTGTGCAGTTTTTTTTTCTTGTATGTACAATTACATCTTTGTGTGTTTTTTCAGTGATTGAGAGGAGTGAAACTCAGTTTTCTCTCTAGAAGCAGCATAACAGTTGAAGATGACCAGCCAACCAAGTTTCTTTAGAGTCAGTCACCCTGGTCAAGGGCTCTTTCTTTACCTCGTAGACTGCTTTTGTGCAGTTGACATAATATATCTTTGAAATGAAAACACAGAGGAAAACAAAACTATTGAAAATGCCAAACAAATGGTTAAAGCTGATTCGGGGATTCTTATTTGGAATAGTAGTTTTTGAAGAAATACAGATGTAATTAGAGGGATTACAGGGTTAGTTGGTGATTTTTATAGCTCTTATGAAGGAGAGTTCTGGATCATTTTAAGGGTTTTACAGGTTGATGGCCCTAGGTCAAGTGTCTGGTTTTAGTCTTCTGAAACGTGAAGCTTTTCTTTTCCCTGATACAGACTTCAGTACAGGAATAATACTGTAATGCCTGTCAGCTACTTCACTGAGAAGTACAACCATAAGGGATTGAGGAAATGAGAACAAGAAAGGTTCCAGTTCTTGGAGAACTGGAAAAAGATCCTGAAGACAAAACGCAAGAAAGAAGGGGGTTGAAAAAGTCTGAGTGCAAGGAAGAGAATGCCCAAAGTCGTGATAGCTGAGGTGTGAAAACTGAGACTCCCTTTGGAGTAGGGAAATCTGTGAAATTGGGAAGCATCATGGGATCAGTTAGTGTTCCTGCACCAGTGACCAAGAAGTGGGGTGGAGGAGGAGGGGAAATAAGAGAAGGAAGAATACAGGGAAGAGACAGAGAGCGGAGGAACAGAAGGAGGATGGAGAGAAGCCTGAGGAAGGAAGGGGCAGAACGGAGAGGGAAAGGGGCAGGAGAGAGGGCAGTGGTGGGAGGGGGGCAGGAGGAGAGGTAGGAGGAAAGGGGAAGGGTAGGAGGAGGGAGGGGGAGGGGCAGAAGAAGGAGGGGCATAAGGGAAGGGGCGGGGCATAAGGGAGGGGAGGGGCATAAGGGAAGGGGCGGGGCATAAGGGAAGGGCGAGGCATAAGGGAGGGGAGGGGCATAAGGGAAGGGGAGGGGCAGGAGAAGGAGGGGGAGGGGCATAAGAGAAAGCGGGGGGCATAAGGGAAGGGGAGGGGCATAAGGGAAGGGGAGGGGCAGGGACAAAAAGCAGAAGAGGCCAGGCTGGGATACTAAGTATTAAACTTCAGGATGTCACGAAGGCAGGACTGAATTGCTTTGGCCCACATTGAAACCACTACCCAATTGATGTGTAATAAATATTGGGTTGACCAAAAAATTCATTCGAGTTTTTCCATAAGATGTTATGGAAAAACCCATTGGAACTTTTTGGCTAACCCATTATTTGTTGAACATTGAATGAATAAATTAATAATTTTCTTTGCTGCTGCTGCTGCTAAGTCACTTCATTCATGTCAGACTCTGTGCGACCCCACAGACGGCAGCCCACCAGGCTCTGCCGTCCCTGGGATTCTCCAGGCAAGAACACTGGAGTGGGTCGCCATTTCCTTCTCCAGTGCATGAAAGTGAAAAGTGAAAGTGAAGTCGCTCAGTCGTGTCTGACTCTTCGCGACCCCATGGATTGCAGCCTACCAGGCTCCTCCATCCATGGGATTTTCCAGGCAAGAGTACTGGAGTGGGTTGCAATAATTCTCTTTAATGTGAGAGAAATAAAGTAGATTTTTCTTTCCTAATCAAGAGTTTTACTTAATTATAAAAGTAGGTTAAAGCAGAAAATTTACAAGTGATACAGACACACACCTTTAACAGTTTATTTTTAACATAAAACACATGTACACTCACCAAGTGTTTGATGTGGGGGCCAAGGACTTTTCCTTGAGCATGAACCCCTGATTGTCTTTCTTGCACAAACCACACCCATAGCATTATCAAAGGTTTCCATTTGGGTTTCTTTCAAGTGGAATGAGAATCTAAGACATTTGCAAAGCAATCTGAGTATAGAATGATGCTGAATTTTTATTATTTTTGCTTCTAATCATTTACAGTTGTCCAATCCACACCAAATTTGCCAGTGTTTTTTTTTTCTTGGCAACTTGCCTTTGTCAAGTCTTTTCCAAAGCATTCAGCTTCATTTGTGTAGAAACAACTACCAACTACTCTTTCTTTTTGCGTTTTGTTTCATGGGCCTGTGTACTGTTTGAATATTTTATGTAATTACAAAGCCCTGGCATTATCACTTTGGGGACCGTGGTTAAATTCCATAGGAATACAACTCATCTGGTGAGTGCAGAAGAGTACCAGGGAAGAACCTGCTGGAATCTTTTGTGAAGCCCAGTAGGAGCCATCATGGTAGGTATAGAGGCTAGGAGGAAATAAAACAGTTTCTTGGAGGACTGTCTTGGCAAACCCCTCCCTATAAAACGATGGCAGGCGTTCAGACAGTATTGTTTTTTCTTTATGCCTGGCACAGTCCTGCACCTGGCATGTATCCTCATCCCTCAGAACTTAACAGTGGGATTTTCTAGAACCTTCTGTACCTAAAAGGTTCAATGCAGTTAAGGTGTGTCACTGAGCTGCCAACTACCTGTTCCTTATGTACTGAAATAAATTTGTATGGCTCAGGTTAACATCGACACCACCACCCGCTTCCCTGGGGTCAGAATCAATATCTCCAACTTGTAGAAATCCACCCTTTGCAATTGTCCCCACCTCCACCCCCCACCCCGCCCTGCTCCTCACAAGTTTCTGTTTTTCCAACAGAGAATTCTAGGGATGTACTTAGAAAACACTTTATTGATGAAAGTGTCGTTCACAGCAGCACTCTGTGTTTCTTGGTGACTGGTATTTCCCCTCTCTCTCTCTCGTTTTCCTTTTCCCCCTCACTTCCTTCTCTCTTTCCTTTCTTTTATTCACTTGCTATTTATTGGCTCTGTGTTTGGACTAAGACTGTGCTGGTTGTTCTGTTTGCTGCAAAGGTGTATCAGAAACAGTTTCCTTAAGAAACCTACCACTGAGCTGAGGAATTTACTGAAGAGTTTTGTGCCTTAAAGAGCTGTGTTGAGGGACTTCCCTGGTGGTCCAGTGGCTAACACTCCACACTCCCAGTGCAGGAGACCTGGGTTCAATCCCTGGTCAGGGATCCCACATGCTACAACTAAGAGTCCGTAGGTTGCAACTAAAGATCCGACATGCTGCAACGACGATCAGAGATCCCACATGCTGCAGTCAAATAGATTAATTAAAAAAGAAAGCTGTGCTGTGACAGGACACCTCAGTTTTCCAGAGACCCCAGTCCAGAAAACACAAATGGCTATGAGAATTGAGAACCTGGAAATAAGCAATAAAAACAAATATGCAGTTAGAAGAGGTGTCCTTAAGTCCATGCTCTAAAATGGAAACATTTACTCCACGACAGCCAGCCAGGCCTTTTCCTTGAACCTGTTTGGTCTTGGTTTGGCTGCAGCTTGGTTGTCTAAAGGTTTTAGCAGCCAAGGCTGACCCGAAGGAAGCAGTGTTAAGAGGCACAGGCTCATCCACAGTAAGGTAAGCAGTCCCTGAGAGCAGGGAGGACCCGGCAGAGGGCCAGCTGGGTTCGGAAAGCCCCAGGCTGCTCCGGTGCTCTCAGCCTGCTCTGCTCCAAGGCTGCCGCCTTCTGCTGCGCAGACTGGTGGATGCTCACTCTGGTGACTCTGGGCCATCTAAACAAGGGTACTGTAGCTCAGCATACTCTGTATGAGAAAGCAGGGCAAAGAAATGAAATGCATTTTTTTTAAAATTTGGAATTTCAATGGTTAGTTTCAATTATTTTAGAATGTTCTCTAGTGAGACTGGTACATGTTTTCCTGTATCTACTTATTCTCTAATTATTTTTTGCAAGAAATGACAGAAAGTAAAACAGATGTGGGAAGCCACCACCTAATACAGACCGGGGAAGAAAATTGGTGTAATAAAATGACAAATGCTTGGTTTCACAGAGTGTTGTGTCCTAGGAGGCCCAGACCATAGTGGTTAAGGGTCCAGGCCGAGACACTGACCGTTGGCATTGGAATCAGGCTTCACCACTCAATAGCTGGGTGTACCTCTCACTAAATGACTTGGCCTCTCTGTGCCTCAGTTTCCTCACCTGCAGAATGGATATAATCAAAGTGTCTGGCAGGATGGCTGTGGCAATTAGATGAAATAATTCTTGTAAGTGTTGAGGTCAGTGGTAACTGTGTAGTCCTCTAATGTCATTTGTAACTCATCTCCTTCCCTACTTGCCTTTACTGTTTAACTGCTGTGAGAGGAAGTTAGAGGGTTGGACTGAATACAGTAAAATGAATGCTTAGCAATCATTTTTGATCTCCAGAGTGCAGTAGGTGGAGATTTCACTTCAGTGCTAAGATTTTGGCTCTCTTTTCAAAGGTCGATATAATTTTATTCCTGATCAGGTTGCTCCCAAAATATCTCTTGGGTTGTATTAACTAAAGAGGAAAAGAAGTAAAGTTTTTTTTTTCCTCTCTTTTTCTTGTTTTGTGGTTTGACAGTGTTCAAGTGGCACTGAGTTCATTGAGATAATCCCACGTATACAGTGTCTGTGACATGATCCACCCTCACTAGAGTCAAGGATGATTGGGATGGGGGTGGGGGTTTGGGGGAAGTGTTGGCCCAGGCAGATACAGAAGGGCAAAGTCCCAGTTCCATGATGTCAATCTTGTACCAAATTTCAATGAGCATTATTTTCTACAGGAAATGAAATGATGGAGTGTTTAAAATCTAGAACAGGGTTGGGTAAATGGCGTGACTTTTTTTTTTCTGATTGGTGTGAACTGTTGGGCTGTTTCTCCTGCAAGGTGAATCGGAAAGTCTTGCTAGGAATGTGGCTCCCCCCACCGCTTGGAGGGGAGTATGTGATCTGTGTGCCAAAGGCCCTGGTAGCCTTCAATCTGTCAAAACGTTGCAAGCTGGGAGCAGTTTGCCAAAGCAAACTATCAAAGTGAAATAACACACGAGTTGCACACACACAGACACACACATGCTCTCCCATTCCCCAAACATTAATTTCGAATTGGGTCAGCAGGAACAAGACTTTGGGCCAGATTGCCAGTGTTTTGAAGAGCTGTGGGCACAGCTATGGACTACCAATTAGATAGGTATGTGTGAGGAGGGTGGGGTGTCCTAAAGTGGAGTCTGCAGTGTAGGGGTGGGAAACTTCCAGCCCTTGGCCGAGTTTCATCTGGCCCCTGGGGTTATATATTGCTCTGGCTGCTGCAATTGCAGTCCAAAGAATAATTTCCCCTCTGGGGGAATTTATTCTATTCCATTCAGAGCAGAGCCCACTTAATAACTAAGATTTTATTCCAGCATGAATTTTATTGGGTACCCCTATGCATCTGAGCCTTACTAGGGCCTGACTTGATGAAGAAAAGAAGCATTTGAACATCTAAGCATAACTCGCGTAGCCTTTTTGCAACAAGAAGCACTCACAAACATTTTGTTGCCAGACCTTGTGTAAATCCTTTAAGAACAAATTTGGGGGAGGTCATGTAGAGAATCCAGTATTCTTGCCTGAAAAATCCTGTGGACAGAGGAGCCTGGTGGGCTATAGTTCAAAGGGTCACAAAGAGTCGGACACCACTGAGCAACTGAACACACACATGCAGAGACTCAAAAACATACTGATTTTTATAAATCCCTCATAAAAGAGCTTTTAAAGCTCCCAACATTACTTTGGACACTTTAAAATGCATTAATTTGCACTATTTCCACTCATCTTGAAATTTCACAGGTCACAAGATGATGAAGGCTTATTCATTAATTCAATGAATTAAGCTCTTTCTATATAGCAGACACTCTGCTTGGTGCTGGGAGATAGAGGAGTGATGCTTATATCCTAGTGGGCAGAAGAAGAAGTTTAAGTGAATAAAGACATACTATGTGAGATGGTAGGGCTTCCCTGGTGGCTCAGTGGTAAAGAAACTGCCTGCTAATGCAGGAGCCACAGGTTCAATCCCTGGGTTGGGAAGATCCCCTGGAGGAGGAAATGACAACCCACTCCACTGTTCCTGCCTGGGAAATCTCTTGTACAGAGGAGCATGATGGGCTACAGTCCATGGAGACACAGAAGGGTTGGACATGACTTAGCGACTAAACAACAACAACACGTGAGATGTTAAGTGCTATGGAGCAATAGAAATAGGCTAGGTTGGGAGCGGGTGTCCTGGGGAGGGAACATGCTATAGCCATATTTGGGAGGAGAGTTGACCAGGCAACCCTGGAATGTAGTTCCTCCAAGAGAGTGGAAAACCTAAAATTTTCCCTTCTCCCATTTTCCACTCCTTCTCCCACTCCAAGTCCCCCTGACTATTATGGCAGTGCAGCCTGGGATGAGTGGTTATGCAAAACAGCTCCTGATTGCATTACAAATATGTGGCTTAGGTGTGTGCCAAGAACTTTGAGGGGCTGAGGTGTAACACATTTCTGGAGCTGCTGTTTGTTTTTTTAACAAAACCACACCAATCTGGTTTTCTTTTAAAATGAGTAAACAGTGCCAGAATGTGTTACAAGTGATTCAGATTTGTGGGCACAGCTTCGTAATGTACTTTCTTGCACGTAAACTCATTTGAGACAGTCAGGGCGGGTGCTGTTATTCCCATTTTACAGATGAAGGAACTGAGGTGCAAAGGTGATCTGCCCAAGGTTATGTAACCAAGGAGCATAAACTCCCGAATTGTGATGCCCGTGTCCCTTGGTTTCTAGAACAACCTGGATCTAGTAAGAATGCAAGTAGAAAATAACTGTTCTTTTCTCATCACCGTGTTCACTGCTTCTTTAGATGCCCCTGCCTTGTCAAGGGAAGGCAGTTTTCTGGTCCATTGCAGGTTAAATGAGCAGTGTACTTACAAGTATCAAAAAGCCCCCAAAGATGTGTGTATGTGTGGGAGGGATAACTTTAAAGGTTGCATGTCCATCCTTCTAGAAGTTTTAGTTTTCCTTTAGTAGCTTTAGTTTTCATTTTCCTTGAGTCATCTTTGGGTGAATCTAAGACATCAGTAACTTCACCATCCAGACCTGCACCCTTAGCCTCCTGTGTGCTGAGCAGCACAAATCCAGGTGTCTGTGCATTGAATAGTGCAGACACAGAACATCTTCATCCTCATAGAAAGTTGTCTTGGACAGCACTGGCTTAGAGCCTCAGCAAGTTATAAATCAACTCTTTGATTCTTTTCACCACTCATTTCAATATTTTTCTGAATAGATTCCTTACTTGGAGGGATTTTGTGTATATTTTGCTACATTAAAAGAAATCTAGTCAGATATAAAATCTTTAGTCTCTCATCCAATTTAAAGCTCCTTTCCTCCCACATCCTGGGCCTGCTCTGGCCTCAGAGCACTGTAGTAGGGAAGAGCGGGCTTGGCTGGTTTCTTCATACTCCTAGTTCCCCTCTGAGCCCTCTCCTTCTGGTCCTTGTTCCTCCAGGATGGAGCATGAGGCAGAGAGGTAACTGGGCATAGAGGATCCCAACAGGAGTGGTGCCCACTGTCAGCTGATGTGGCTGTCTTGGCTCTGCAGATGTCAACACTGTGGATTCTCCTCTGGGGGCACTTTGGCTGGTCCTTTGAAGAGCCTCCCATCACTGGGGTCTCCTGCTGTGGATCTCCTGGTACAGACTGTGCAAACATCGGCTGCCCCTTTACCGCCTTCCCCCAGCTCCTGGGCCCCCTTGGGTACACACCTCATATCACCCTGTGTTTTGGGGGTTACTTGATCCTGATGAGTTATCTTCTTTGAGGAGGTCCTTACTGGACAACTTAAGTCCCATTTTCCACAGGAGAACCCCAGCCTCTCCTGCCCCTGCAAGTTCTAGGTACACAGACTGCTCACGCTGCAGCCCTCTCTCGCCACTCTGTGCTCCCAGACATTCCAGCTAGGTTTTGACCTTTAGATACTTTTCAGGGGACAATCAAGCACCACTCGGTATATTGCAGACACAGAGGGTCCAGATCAAGCTCTCAAATTGTTGCCCTCCTTCTTTTCTCCCCTTGTAGCAGGGTGGAGGGGCTGTGCTCAGCACTCCTGTATCCCTAGCAAACGTGTCCCATTCTCCAGCCCACACCCCTCTCCTTGTTCAGGCCTCAGGTTGAGGATGGGTGGGGCCAGAGGAGGACACCTCCATTTCTGGTCCTGAACAGAGGGTTGCATCCTTCTCTTTGGAATGTGTGGGTATGTCATCCCCTAGGTTCTTAGTTTTGGGGCCTCAATGCAGCAATGCATTTAACACCTTGGTACAGAGGCACCTGGCATCCGTGGGGGTAGCAAAGAGTTAGACATGACTGAGCCACTGAGCAGCAACAACATATCCTTTCCCCTGCTTCTTGTCCCATCACATGATCTCTAACCAGTCTGGCCACATCCATTCTGTGTGGTTTCCTAGGACCGGACTCATTTATACACAGTGGGGGTTAGGGTGGAACTTAGGGTTCCTAGAGATGGTGGGAGCTTTCCTAACTCCACAGGTCTTACTCCCCAGCTTCAGATAGATTTTCCTCATGCCTACCTCTACATAGGACAAGGGCTCATCTCTCAGCTACGTTGGAGGCCTCTAAAAGGTTGAGAACCGCTGGGTTACCTGACTGTGCTCAGGGTTTAACCCTAAGAGGATTCCAAAGACAACTCAGTAGGACCAGTGGCCTTTATGCTTTGATGCTTCAAACAATGCCGTTGATGACATGACATCAGGGAGCTCTGGGCATTTAATTACTTGGCAGTGCTTATTTCTGCTCTGACTCACTAACTGTGCTGGGCGTGTTCACCTCTGTTGTCCTGGGTGATCCTTACATATGGCAGCCTTAAGGCTCACAGACGTGGGCTCACCCAGGATCACCTGATGGGAATGACAGAGTTGGGATTCTAGCCTCAAAGTGTTTGAATCCAAAACTTCATTCTCTTCCAGCTCACCCTGTTGCCTTGGGGCCAGTTGGCTCCTATTTCTACACCTTCTCTTTATTTGATGACAAGCCCTAATCAGGGCTGGTGACAGTAGGGCTTAACACAGCTAATCCCACCCGTGGAGAACATATCTGACAGTGAAGGGCCAAGGACAGACAGAGGAATGGTTCTGAGGAAGCCGAGGGTGTGGGAGGGGAACTTCCCTGGCCAGGCTCAGAAGCCCCCCTTCTGGGCTGACATTACCGCCTCCATGAGGACCAAGCATGCATGAGCACTTACTCTGTGCCAGGCACCATGTGTTACCTTATGCAGCCTTCCCCACACCTCCAGCCAGCTTCTGTTGTATCCCTATCTTACAAGGAAGGAGACTGAGGCTCAAAGAAATTCAATGTCCTGACCTGGAAACCTTGCCAGTAAGTGGTAAAGCAGAGTTTGATCCCAGGTCTGCCTCATGCCAAGGCCTCGCCCACAGCACTGGGCTGCCTCCTTGCCTGTGGGGCTAGCCCTTTGCATCTTCACTGGGTTTACATCCCAGGGCCCATTTGGGCTGTGCTCCTTCCCTTGTGGCTCAGCTGGTAAAGAATCTGCCTGCAGTGCGGGAGACCTGGGTTTGATCCCTGGGTTGGGAAGATCCCCTGGAGAAGGGAAAGGCTACCCACTCCAGTATTCTGGCCTGGAGAATTCCATGGACTGTATAGATGGGGTCGCAAAGAGTCAGACACAACTGAGCGACTTTCACTTTCACTTCCTTCCAAAGATGAAACGGAAATATACCTTTCCACTAGATGCTGCTGCCTGGAACATGCTCACAGCTCTGCCTGTTGCTATTTTTCCTTCTCAGTGTCCTGGGTTCCCTCTTGCTGCTTGGACTCCAGCTCGTCTGCCCGCAGCCCTCCACTGAACACAGAAAGGTAAGCCATGGCCTTTCTGAGGCTTTCCTTTTCTGCCTAGGTCCTGGGGTCATACTAGTCATCAACGCCTTGAGTTTTATTCTGTTTGGAGGTGAGTCGCTGCTGATTCTCAGAGGATGTGCCATTTATAGGATGTTCACCCCTCCTAAGTCCTTGATGTTAAAAATGAAGCCAGTGCCCAGGGTCAGTCTCTGATCTGAAAGCAGGGCTGGCCTTGCAGCCCATGTCTGATAGAGTGGGTCAGTTAAGGAGAGGCCAGCGGGCAGACTCTACCCCCTAGGAGTGGAGGAGCGCCAGCACAGAGCTTTGACCTCCTCTAGGGGCACCTTCAGCACGATGGGTGTTGGATGGTTAGAGCTGTGGTGGGGGCCATCCATGATTTTCGGTAGAAGGACACCAGCCAATCGCCAGGCAGGGAGAGAACAGGGAAATAAAGACCTGGCCCTTTCTTTTCTCCTCCCCTCCATCTCCTGCTGGTGAGTCCCTCAACCTGAGCCCAATCAGAGGACAGAAAACAAAGAAATCCATCCATGCTGCGCTCAAAGGCCAGCCTTCTGGGCAACAGGGCTGGGTGGAGGAAGGTGGACGGAGCCCCTGGGGGACACATGGACAGTATCAGGCACGCTTCCCTGCAGGCTCAGGTGTTTCATAGTTAATGAACCATACGCTGTGCCTAAACAAGCCCATTGCTGTCCTGCAGCAGAGCAGTTGCATGATTAATATTTCCTTAGAAATAGGTGCATGATATGACCTTGGGAGGGTCCTTCAAATCCCTTTCTCCTGCCTAAGAACTCCTGGTGTCTAAAGGTAATGAAATGCAGACACTTTGGAGAGGACTAATAGGCCAGCCATTTGTATGTAAGTGTGACTGAATTGGTTGGAACCTTTCCTAGAGGGGTTTTCATGAGGGAAGTCCAGGAGAGAAGGGAGCCAAGAAATGAGTATGTGTACGGGTTTGCCTAGATATGCACCTTCTTGGGACAAGTTCTTGATGTTCTGTCTGATGAGTCTTGTTTCTTTTAGGTCTGTGGATTGTGTTCTGACTGTCTTTCTGGGCCAGATATGAACCTGTATTGTGTGGTGTCCTTCATTAGGGTGTCAGCTCCACGAAAGTGGGATCTTACCTGTCTTGTTCATTACCCTATTTCCACCTCCTGGAATACAGCCTGACATGTTGTAGGTGCTCAATAAAACACCTGTTGAATGACTGACTGAATGAGTGAGTGGAAAAACTGGCCAAGATCTAAGCATTATTTTGGTGGATGCTTGGCAATTTACACCCCTCTTAACCAGCTGGCTCAGTGGTAAAGAATCCACCTGCCGATACAGGAGACGTAGGTTCGATCCCTGGGTTGGGAAGATCCCCTGGAGAAGGAAATGGCAACCCTCTCTGGTATTCTTGCCTGGAAAATCCCATAGGCAAAGGAGCCTGGCAGGCTACAGTCCATGGTATCGCAAAGAACTGGACATGACTTAGTGACTAAAAAATGACAAATATTTTACTGCATCATTCCCATTCATGATTTCAAGAGTCAGAAAGGACAACTATTATAGATTGAATGTTTGTATTCCACCCCCAACCCCCCAACCCCATGCTAGCCCAAGACTGGTGTGTTAAAACCTAGCCTGTGTGATGGTATTTGGAGGTGGGGCCTTTGGGAGGTGATGAGGTGATGGAGTGGAGCTGTCGCGAATGGGGTTAGTGCCCTTGTTAGCAATAGGTGAGAGCCCGCTGCCCCGTCCTGTGAGGATACAGTGAGAAGTCTGCACCCCAGGGCTGGGACTGTGCTGGCACCCTAAGCTCAGACTTCCAGCCTTCGGAACTGTGAGAAATCAGTTTCTGTTGTCTATACACCACTTGATCTATGATACTCTGTTTTAGCAGCCCAAATTGACTAAGACAGAAATTGGCACTGAGAAGTGGTGATGCTGCTATAACAAATATATAAAATGTGGAAGGGGATTTGGAACTGGCTACTTGGTAGATACTGAGGAGGTTTGAGGTGCAGGCTAGAAAAAGCCTGCAATGACATAAATGGACTTTTAAAAGTGACTCTGCTGAGCTCAGAAACAAAAGAGGAGGGCTGTAGAGAAAGTGTCAATCTTCCTAGAGAATACCTAAGTAATCTCAACTAAAATGTTGGTTGAAATATGGACATTAAAGGCCATTCTGATGGGGTCTTAGGTGGTCATGAGGAACATGCTATTGGAAACTGGAGGAAAGACTGTGCTTGTTACAAAGTGGCAAAGAACTTGGCTCATTCCCGCTGTAGTGTTTTGTGGCAGGTAGGACTTGTAAGGGATGAAATTAGATATTTAACCAAAGCCATTTCTAAGCAAAGTGTTGAAGGAGTGGCCTGGTTTCTCTTGACTGTTCACAGTAAAATGTGAGAAGAGAGAACTGATTTAAAGATGGAATTGTTAACTGGAAAGGAAGCAGAACACAGAAGTTAAAGATTTAGAAATTCTTCAGCCGATGCATATTGAAAAGAATGAGAAAGCCTGTCCAGGAAAGAACAAACGCTAAGGGTGTGGTTGAGAGACTGACAAGGCGATTAGTCAGCCATCTTGACAGAAGCCAGAGGCTACTGTCCAAGACAATGGAAGACTGTAAAGGGGCGGTGGTGCCTTCCGGACATGGCTCATCTTGGCACCATCTCCCTTGGTGGTTCCCACTCCCCACACTCAAGCTGAGTTCCTAGGCTGACCCGGGAGCTGCTCCAGTGATGACCCAGCAAGGTTGGGCTGTGCCTAGCAGAGCCTTGGGGGGCATGACTACCTCCACCTGGATTTCAAAGGACAAGGCTTGAGCCAAGGTCCCAGGACCCCAACCCTGGAGAACCGCAGTGAGGGCAGGGAAGCCTGGAGCTTTGGGGCCCCAGCCTTTTCATGTAGGACCATGGGCCCGGTGGGCCTGGAGAGCAGAGCACAGAGCCAAAGAGAATTATTCTTAAACTTTTATGAACCTTTCCTGGGTGGGTTGCAGACTGTCTTCTTTCCTCTTCTTCCCATTTGGAATGGGAATGTCTGTACTGTGCCTGTCTTACCATTATATTTTGGAAGCACATAACATGTTCGATTTCACATATTCACAGCTGGAGAGCAGTTTGCTTCAGTATGAATCATACCTTGAGTCTCACCTATGTCTGATTTAGATGATATTTAGGTGAGACTTAGAACCTAGACTTTAATAATGATACTGGAACCAGTTAATGCTTTCTAGGTTATTGGGATGGAACAAATGTATTTTGCCTGTAAGAAAGGTGTGAATTTGGGGGGCCCAGGGATAGAATATTATAGACTACACATATCCCCCCAAATTCATATGTTGAAACTAAATCCCCAGTGTGATGCTCTTTGGAGGTGGGACCTTTGGAAGGTGATTAGGTCATGAGAGGATAAATGTCCCTTATTAAAAAGGTGACAGAGGGGTCTCTTGCTTTCTCGGCTATGTGAGGATACCGGGAGAAGATTGCTGTCAATGAACAAGGAGATTGGTTCTCCTCAGACATCAAATCCACGGGCCCTGTCATCTTGAACACCCCAGCCTTCAGAATTGTGAAAAATAAATTTATGTTTTCCATAAACCACCCAGTCTATAGCATTGTTTTTATTGCAGCTGGATCAATCATCTATTTTCATTATTATGTTCTATTATTTATTAGTATTTAGAGCTATCAGGGGTATTAATCTTAACAGTTCAATCAATCTACCAGTGTCCTT
Source organism: Cervus canadensis (assembly GCF_019320065.1). Lineage (NCBI taxonomy): Eukaryota > Metazoa > Chordata > Mammalia > Artiodactyla > Cervidae > Cervus > Cervus canadensis. Next base: position 16,877,233 of record NC_057391.1, read on the forward strand.
TTTTTCTTTTGCTGTTATTCAAGTAGACCATCATATCTTAAAATATTTTATAGATGGTTAGTTTACTTTGCTGTGTCTATTAATTCTTCAGGTTAGCCTGAATGATATATATGTAGCCTGAACAAAAGTTTCACAAAAAGGTACTGCCTCCATTTTGCTTTGCTTCTTCTTTTTTTTTAGTTTATTCTCTTTATCAAGTTGTACCATAATGTGCTTGGTAAGTCTCCATATTTCTTAAGGCATTTATTCTGAGGAATTTGAAAAATGATTTATGAATCACTTTGTTGAATTTAAAAGTTGAGTAAAAGGTTTCACATTTTAGTGTGTTGTTTCTCCTTTTCAAAATATTAAGAACTTTGCAGTAGAAAGTTAGATTAGGAACATTTTTTTCAAAATCATTTATAGATTCCTTTACTCAGACAATACACATTATTTAGGACCGTTCTCAAATATAATTATGTGCATTTTAGCTGCCAGGATCATTGTCATTGTCATTCACCTCAGAGAAGGAAGATTCAGTGCTTTCTTGATTGGCAGATTTCTTCTTGATGTATTATTGGGGTTCTGTGAAGCTGTGGCTGTCATCCTGCCTGACTGTATCCCAAAGCCCTGGAGCAGCAACAGTATTGGCAATAGTAGAATCCATTTATTTCTGCAACATGAGAAATAAGGAGATACCTATTAAAACAGGGCTTGGAAATGTTTTTCTATAAATGGCCAGTTGTGATTGTTCTAGACTTTCTGGGCTACAACATCTCTGTCACAACTAGTCAGCTCTGCTTTTGTAGCACAAATTCAGTCTTAAACAACTTGTCAATAAATGTATATGGCTGTATTCCAATAAAACTTTATTTGCAAAACACTGGATTTGGCTCGTAACCCACAGTTTGCCAGCCACTGCTCTAAAGTCAAGATAGAGAAGAGTTCACTGTAATTACTGTGTATGTATTTCGAAGTTGGAAATTGTCTCCTCCTGGGACCTTAAGAAACACAAAGGATTTGAAGAAAAAAAAGTGTATTTTTTCATGAAAACTTAAGAATTATGATTGCCATCAAATTGTTTTCGTTGCTTGGATAAATCATGATTGAATTCCTGCTGACTGCTTTGTGGCAAGATCCACTCTCATTCTGTAGAAGAGAGCAGCAGCAAGAATTAGAAAACCATTTATGGTAAATTCTTAAGGGACAGCATTACAAATTTGTGCGCACTGTAGTTCAGTATGCATATGAAAACCACCCTCCAAAAGACATCTCTTTTTCTTTCTCATTACTATAGCATGTCCAACTTTAGCATATGGAAGCATTTCTACACTGTAAGTTATTCTGAGGAAAAGACATAATTTGTAAACGCTGTCAAATAAACTATGCATTTCTAAATGCTACTCGGGTGACTGGATACATCTCTGTAAAAACTGTCCCATAATAGTGCAGGAAAAGAGGACTCGAGTGCAGAGTCTAAGTAGCTCTTTCAAGATATTTTTATCCAGATGTCTTCCTCTTGCTCCTGATGGATGGCATCAGAAAGGACTGTTCAACCTCTGTTCTTGGTAGTTATTTAATGACACTTGGCAAGTGATTTCATTTTAAAAACACTCTGTGGCTTCGTTTGTAGATAAGGTAAGACCAAGACTGGAAAAAACTTGTCCCAGACGCTAATAAAAACCATACGTTATTAGTACAGGAGAATATGTAGATTGTAGAAAGCTTTTAAGTTAATGAAAGTGTTCTGTCTATCTGACAGACATTCACTGAGCAAGTTGCTTTATAAGTCATAAAGTGTATGGTCAACGTAATCTATTTAGGAAAAAAACATGAAACATCTTATTTTATTCCTATGAATGGAGAAACATACATATACTTGAATCACTGCTGCTTAACATTTTTTTTTTAAGTTTACTTTTTAATTAAAAGTATGCTTGTATATTGGGCTTCCCTGGTAGCTCAGCTGATAAAGAATCCACCTGCAAGGCAGGAGACCCTGATTCGATTCCTGGGTCAGGAAGATCCCCTGGAGAAGGGACAGACTACCCACTCTAGTATTCATGGGCTTCTGTGGTGGCCCAGATGGTAAAGAATCCACCTGCAATGTGGGACCCTGGGATCGATCCCTAGGTTGGGAAGATCCCCTGAAGGAGGGCATGGCAACCCACTCCAGTATTCTCACCTGGAGAATCCCCATGGACGCAGGAGCCTGGGGGGTACAGTACATGGGGTCACATAAGCGACTAAGCACAGCACATGCATGTTTATTATAGAAAATTTAGAAAACAATGAAAAACAATGAGGAAGAAAATAAAAATTCACTTTGGCCACCAGCCAAAGAGAAGTGCTCTTCAATCTGTTATTTATAAAAACTTTAAAACAAACAAAGAGGAAAAAAGAAAAAGAAAAAAACCCAGACATACTACAAAATGAAATAAGGGTGAAGTAAAATATTTGTTTTGCTAACTGGTTTGCAAGTCACAATGTGAATATCTGGGGCCCTTGTAAAGGGTTTAGAACCCTGTTACTGTGTACAGGCCTCCCTAGTGGCCCAGTGATAAAGAATCCACCTGCCAACGCAGGAGATGCAGGTTTGATCCCCAGGTTGGGAAGATCTCCCGAAAAAGGAAATGGCAACCTACTCCAGTATTCTTGTCTGGGAAATCTCATGGACAAAGGAGCTTGGTAGTTTATAGTCCATGGTAGCCCAAAAAGTCAGACATGACTTAGCAATTAAACAACAGCTGTAACAATTGAGTTCAGATTGCCTCTTGACAATGTCCTACGATTGGATATTGAACAGAAAGTCTATAGAAGGACAAAAGTAAGTTTTAGGTAACATGAAATTTCTCATATTATTTCTCCTGTATTCCACAAAGGAGAAAACAGTAAGGTTTTTCGAAGAAAATATATGAAAATATCCTGACGACTTGGGATTGGCAAGGGTTTCTTAAACAACACACCAGAAGAACTAATTATAAAAGAATTGAACTGCATGAAAATTGAGGGGTTTTATTTATTATCATACACCATGATGAGTGAAAAGATAAGCCAAAGATAGGGTGAAGATATTCATAATTACATATTTGACCAAAGATTCATACTCAGATTATATAAAGAAACTCTACTAATTATTAAGAAAATGTTAAGCAGTTAAATTTTTAAATGGGCAAAAGACTTGAACAGATGCTTTGTGTAAGAGGATATTCTAAAGGCCAATAAGCATAAGAAATATGCTCAGTCAGTCAGTCACTCAGTTGTGTCCAACCCTGTGCATGCCAGGCTGCCCTGTCCATCACCAGCTCCTGGAGCTTGCTCAAACTCATGTGCATCGAGTTGGCAATGCCATCCAACCATCTCATCCTCTGTCGCCCTCTTCTCCTGCCTTCAATCTTTCCCAGCGTCAGAGTCTTTTCCAGTGAGTCAGTTCTTCACATCAGATGGCCAAAGTACTGGAGTTTCAGCTTCAACATCAGTCCTTCCAATGAATATTCAGGATGGACTGATTGGACCTCCTTGCAGTCCAAGGGACTCTCCAGAGTCTTCTCCAACACCACGGTTCAAAAGCATCAGTTTTTTGGCATTCAGCTTTCTTTATAGTCCAACCCTCCCATACATACATGACTACTGGAAAAACCATAGCTTTGATTAGACGAACATTTGTTGGCAAAGTAATGTCTCTGCTTTTTAATATGCTATCTAGGTTGGTCATAGCTTTCTTCCAAGGAGAAAGCGTTTTTTAATTTCATGGCTGCAATCACCATCTGCAGTGATCTTGGAGCCCAAAAACATAAAGTTGCTCACTGTTTCCATTGTTTCCCCAATGCTCAATCAAAATCATTAATTAAGTGGGACTTCCCTGGTGATTCAGTGGCTAAGATTCTGCTTTCCTAGTGTGGGTGGCCCAAATTCAGTCTCCGGTCCAAGAACTAGAACCTGCATGCCACAACTAAGAGTTCACATGCCACAACTAAAGATCCTGTGTGTTGGAATGAAAATCGAAGATCCCGTGAGTTGCAATACAGGAGATGTGGGCTCAATCCCTGGGTCGGGAAGATCCATTTCCCTGGAGTAGGAAATGGCAACCCAGTATCCTGCCTGGAAAATTCCATAGACAGAGCATCCTGACGAGTTACAGTCCATGGGGTCACAGAGTCAGACACGACTGAACACACACACACACACATTGCTCTGGACATCACAAACAGATCATAAAAGCAGTACTGAATGGTTCATACTCTTTCTAAATAGCTTACCTATCCTAGTACAATTTTCAAGAATGTGGGAATATGAAAATATCCAGTACCCAACAAGGTAAAATTCAAGATGTCTGGCATTTAGTCAAAGATTACCAGGCATGCACAGAAGTAGAAAAACATTAGCATTATTCTCCATAATGAGGAGAACAATCAATTGAAACCAACTCTGAACTGACACAGATACTAGAATTTGAAAACAAGGGTATTAAAAGTTATTAAAACTGTATCCCATATATTCAAAAAGTTAAGTAGAAGTTTGGGAAATATTTTTTAAAATGTCAAACTTCTGGAGATGAAAATGAAAAATACACTGGATGGGATTAATGGAAGACTAGATGTGGACAATAAAAGAGAGCTTAAAGATAAAGCAATAGAAACTTTCATTGGTAGGACTGAGGTTGAAGTGGAAACTCCAATACTTTGGCCACCTGATGCGAAGAGCTGACTCATTGGAAAAGACCCTGATGCTGGGAAAGATTGAGGGCAGGAGGAGAAGGGGACGACAGAGGATGAGATGGTTGGATGGCATCATTGACTCAATGGACATGGGTTTGGGTGGACTCCAGGAGTTGGTGATACACAGGGAGGCCTGGCGTGCGGCTGTTCATGGGATCACAAAGAGACACGACTGAGCGACTGAACTGAACTGAAAAAGAATTTTAAAAAAGAGGATGAGCATCAGTGAACCCTGTAATGACTTCAGGTGAATTTATGTGTATGCAGTTGGAGCACCAAAAGGAGAAGTGAGGGGTGACAGGCAAGTATTTTTTCAAGTATTGGGAAATACTCTGATTTTGATTAAAACCATGATTCTAAGAATACCATTGAACTCCAAACACTAGAAACATGAATAAAATGGCACCTTTACACCATGATCAAATTGCTTAAAATTCAGTGATAAAAGGAAACAAAAATTTGAATCCCTTAGAGGGGGAAAAAACACATTACATCTACAGAAACAAAGAAAAAGATGACAATATATTCCTTGTCTTCTCTCAGGCATGTGAAGCAATATCTTTAAAATACTGAAAGAATAAAACTGTCAACCTGGAATTCTATACCCAGAAAAAAACATCTTTCAGAAATGAAAATAAAGATGTGTTCATACATAAGTGCTGAGTCACACTTGTAACACCAAAATTGTTAAAGGAAATTCTTTAAGCAGAAGGAAACTGATACAAAAAAATATAGATCTATACATGAAATGAACCAGAAATAATAACTACATGGGTAAATATATGCAGTTTTGAAAAATATTTAAGTCTCTTTCAAAGATTGACTCTTTAAATGAAAATAATATAATGTATTGTGGAGGTAATAATGTATGTGTAAGTAAAATATATGGGAACAATATTGTAAATGCCAGAAGAGGATAAATGGAAGTATAATATTGTAAGGTTCCTATGTATAAAATTGTATATAACTTGAAAGTGGACTACGATAAGTTAAAGATGTATGTTATAAACCTTAAAATAACAAAGTAAGAAATCAAATAATTTTAGCTCAAAGAATTGTTTTAGGAAATAAAATAGAGTCATAAAAATACTCCAATAATTCAGAAAAAGACAGAAATAGAAGAAAAAGAGATGGGATAACTAGAAAACAAATAGCAAGTAGATAGATTGAAATATAGTTATATTAATAATTACAAAAACACCTCAACTAAAAAGGCAGAGTTTGAGCAGGATGGATAAAAAACAAGACACTCAACTGTATGCTGTCTACAAGAAACACACTTAACCATAAAGACACAGATTAGGTTAAAGCTAGAAGGATGGAAGAAGACACACCATGTTAACATTAGTCAAAAGGAAGCTAGAGAGACTGTCAATATCAGATAAAGTAGATTTTAGAGCAAAGAATATCACCAAATATAAAAAAGTCATTTCATGATGTTAAAGGGGTCAATTCATCAGAGGACATAACAATCCTAAACATTTATGTACCTAATAATAGAGCTTCAAATTACCAAAGTAAATCTGAATAACTGCAAGGAGAAACAGAAAAATCCACAGTTACGGCCTGAGGTTTTAATGGTGGTGGTTTAGTCTCTAAGTCATGTCCTACTCTTGTAACCCCATGGACTGGAGCCTGCCGTGGGATTTCCCAGGCAAGAATACTGGAGTGAATTGTCATTTTCTCCTCCTTGGGATATTCCCGGCCTGGGGATGAACCTAGGTCTCCTGCATTGCATGCAGATTTTTTACCAACTGAACCACCCCCTTTCCAAACACTGATAGAGTACTTAAACAGAAAAATCGGTAAGAATGGAGAAGATTTGACTATGACCATCAGTCAACTGGACCCAATGGATATTTGTAGAACATTCCCCCAAACAAAATCAGACATGTATTCTTTTCAGGTGCATGAAGAACATTTAGTAAGATAAATCATATTTGGGGCCTTAAAGCAAGTCTCAATAGACATGATTCAAATCACAGTTTATTCTCTAATCACTGTGGAATTGATTTAGCAATCAGTATAAAAGATATCTGGAGAATTCCTAAATATTTGGAATGGAATAAAACATTTCTAAATAATCCATCTCAAAGAAGAGATGAAAGAGAAATTAGAAATTACTTTGACCTGAATGAAATTAAAAAAACAAAATATTGTGAGATGCTGCTAAAATAGCACACAGGGGTAAATTTATATAACTAATCAACTATAAAGACAAAAAAGGTCTCAAATCAGTAACCTCAGCTTTCCACTATAAACAACTAGAAAGAGGACAGTAATTAAACTCAAAGTAAGAAGAAAGGAAATAATAAAGATCAAAGCAGAAACCTGTAAAGTAGAAACAGAAAAACCATAAAGGAAACCATTTATTCCAAAAGTTGGTTCTTTGAACGATCAATGAAATGGATAAATCTTGAACCAGAATCATTAGAGAAAAAATTGAAGGCATAAATGATCATTATCAGGAGACAGAGTGGTAACATCACCACAGATTCTGTAGATATTAGTAAGGGTATTAATAAGGATAATAAGGAAATATTATGAATCCTTTATTCTTATAAATTCAGCAACTTAGATGAAAAAGACAAATCTGAAAGATACAGACTACCAAAGCTCACTTAAAAAGAAATAGATAACCTATATTTAGGTTATCTAAATATTCTGAATATTCTATATTTATTGAAAAAGACAAATCATCTGAAAGATACAGACTACCAAAGATATAGGTTCTATTTAGGTATATTTTAGGTTATATTTAAATATATATATATTTATTATATCTATTATATATCTATTAGTATGTCTATTATATGCCTATTATATATAAATAATATATATTATATAATAATTGTTATTAATTATATAATAATTAAAAAGAAATAGGTTATCTAAATATTCTGAACATTCTATATTTATTAAAGTAATAGAATTTGTAGTTAAAAACCTTCCTGCAAAGAAAACTCCTGATGGCTTTTCTGATGAATTCTTATAAGCATTTAAGGAAGAAAATAATACTAATTTTACACAAACTCTTCTAGAAAATTGAAGAGAAAGAGAACTTTCCAACTCATTCCGAGACCAGCATTACATACCAAAGACAAATAAAGATTTTAAAAGATAAGAAAACTATAGACGGTTGTTCATAATGAACATAGATACAAAAGCTCTAATTAAAATGTTAGGAAATTAAATCCAACGTTATAAGAAATGATATGCATCATGAATAAGTGGGCTTTATTCTAGGCATTCAAGTTTGGTTCAACATTTAGAAATAAACTGGTATACAAACTAAAAGAGAAAAGTCATATGGCTACCTCATTAAATGCAGAGAAGTTTTGACAAAATCTGATATCCATTTCTGATAAAAACTCTCAGCAAAGTAGGAATAAAAGGAAACTTGATTTAACCTGATAAAGGATATTTCCTTAAAACCTATAGCTAATGACAGAGGATGAGAATGGATGGCATCACCAGTTCAGTGGGCATGAACTTGGGCACACTCCAGGAGAGGATGAGGGACAAGGAAGCCTGGAATGCTGCAAGTCCATGGAGTTGCAAAGAGTCGGAGACGACTTGGCGACTTAACAACAACAGCAACCATTCTTAATGGTGAAAGACTGAACGCTTTCCTTCTAAGATCAAGAAAAGCCAGTGATATTTTCCCTCACCATGTCTTCTTTTTCTATGTTTGTTTGTTTGTTTGTTTTTGGCTGTTCTGGGTCTCCGTTGCCGTACAAGCCTTTCTCTAGCTGTGACCAGCGGGGACTATCTCCAGTTGCCGTGCGCCGGCTTCTCACTGCAGTGGCTTCCCCTGTCGCGGAGCACGGCGCTGGGGCTGCAGGCTTGGTAGTTCCGTCTCAGGGGCTCACTGGTTGCGGCTCCTCGGCTCTGGAGCACAGGCTTACTAGTTGCGGCACAGAGGCTTAGCTGCTCCGCAGCATGTGGGATCTTCCCGGATCAGGAACTGAACCCGAGTCTCCTGCGTCGGCAAGGGATTCTCTACCACTGAACCGCCAGGGAAGCGCCCTCACTGCTTCTGTTGTGCACAGGATTGGAGGCTCGGACCAATGCAGTCAGGCAATGAAAAGAAACAAGACATATACAGATTGGAAAGAAATAAACTTGTCTTTGTTTTCAGACAGCAGAATTGTCTGTAGAAAATCTGATAATATATAAAAAAGACCATATGTGAGTTAGCTAAATTATTGGATATAAGATCAATATGCAAAGAATTAATTGTATTTCCGTAACTGCCAATGAATAATAGAAAATTAAATTAAAAAGAAAGTCATTTACAAAATCTGACAAAAGATGTGAATGATCTATACATTTATACCTGTAAAACACTGTTGAGAGAAATTAGAGTTAAATGGATAAACATACTATTTTTATCAGTAAGGAACTCAATATTATTAAGATGATCATCTCCCAAACTTGATCTCTAGATTTAACACAATTCCAATAAAATTCCCAGAAGACTTTTTACAAAAATTAACAGATATATTTAAAAATCCTTTATGAAATGCAGAGGACCTAGAATAGCCAAAAAAAATAATTCAAGAAAAAGAACAAAATCCCAGGAGCTACACTACCTAATATTTGCATTATTATAAAGCTACAGTCAGGAAGTGAAGTGAGAGTCAGTCGGTGGTGTCTGACCCCTTGCAACCCCATGGACTGTAGCCTGCCAGGCTCCTCTGTCCATGAAATTCTTCAGGCAAGAATACTGGAGTGGGTATCCATTCCCTTCTCCAGGGGATCTTCCTGACTCAAGGATTGAACTCAGGTCTCCCACACTGCAGGTGGATTCTTTACCATCTGAGACACTGGGGAAGCCCATGTTTTTGGCATCAAGGTAGATAAACAGTGTAACAGAATAGAGTATAGAAATAAATCCACAAATATATGGTCAACTGATTTTTGGGAAAAAATGCAAAGGTAATTCAGTGGAAAAAAGGTAATATTTCAATAAATAATCCTGGGACAATTGGGTATCCACATGCAAAAGAGTGAACAGTCAATCTATACCTTGTTCAATACACAAAAATTAACTCAAAATGGATCATAAATCTAAATGTAAAACCTAAATCTTTAAAACTTCTAGAAGGAAACAAAGGAGAAAATACTTGTGACTAGAACTAGCTAGAGATTTTATTTTTCAGATACATCATCAAAATCATGACCCATAAAAGAAAGAGTTGATTGGTTAAATTTTATCAAAACTACTAACTTCTACTCTTTTAAGAAGGGAAAGACAAGCCACAGACTGAGAGAAAATATGTACGAAGCATATATTGATAAAGGACTTGTGTTCAGAATATATAAGGAGCACTCAAAACCCAATAATAAGGGAAAACAACCTGATACAAGAGTAAGCAAAAGATGTGAAATGATGCTTCACTAAGGAAGGTACCTGGTTGGCAAATAAGCTCAGGAAAAGATGCTCAACGTCATTAGTCATTAGGGAAATACAAATTAAAATCACAGTGAGATACGACTACACACCTACTAGAGTAGCTTGAATTTAAAAGATCAAATGCTGATGGTGACAAGGAGGAACTACCTCCCTTGTAGGCTGTTAGTGAGATTATAAAAATGACAGACTATTCTAGAATACAGGTTAAAAAAAATTTTTTTTTAATTTTAGTTAAAAAATTTTAGTTAAAAAAAATTACTCATATACCTATCATGCATGTGTGTGTGCTAAGTCACTTCAGTCGTGTCCAACTCTTTGTGCCCCTATGGACCGTAGCCTCCCAGGCTCCTCTGTTCATGTGATTTTCCAGTCAGGAATACTGAGGTGGGTTGCCATTCTCTCCTCCAGGGGGTCTTCCTGACCTAGGGATTGAACCTGCAGGAATTGACCCAGGGATCTCTTAGGTCTCCTGCTTTGGGAGATGGGTTCTTTTCCACAAGCACCTCGTGGGAAGCCCCATGCCTATCATATGATTCAGTTTTTACCCAAGAGAAAAGGATATATATATCCATACATAAACTTGTATAGGAATATTCATAGCAGCTTTTTTTTGCCATAAACTGGAAGTAACCCAAATGTCCATCAACAGTTAAATGGACACACTATATTAATTCATTTATATAAACTTCTAGGAAATGTAGTTCAGTTCATTTCAGTCGCTCAGTCATGTCTGACTCTTTGCGACCCCATGTGCTGCATGCAGCATGCCAGGCTTCCCATGTCCATCAAGTCGGTGATGCCATCCAACCATCTCATCCTCTGTTATCCCCTTCTCCTCCTGCCTTCAGTCTTTCCCAGCATCAGGGTCTTTTCCAATGAGTCAGTTCTTCACATCAGGTGGCCAAAGTATTGGAGCTTTAGCTTCAGCGTCAGTCCTTCCAATGAATATTCAGGACCGATTTCCTTTTGGATTGACTGATTTGATCTTGCAATCCAAGGGACTCTCAAGAGTCTTCTCCAACACCACAGTTCAAAAGCATCAATTTTTCGGCACTCAACTTTCTTTATGGTCTAACTCTCACATCTATACATGACTACTGGAAAAACCATAACTTTGGCTAGACGGACCTTTGTCAGCAAAGTAATGTCTCTGCTTTTTAATATGCTGTCTAGGTTGGTCATAGCTTTTCTTCCAAGGAGCAAGTGTCTTTTGATTTCATGACAGCAGTGATTTTGGCGCCCAAGAAAATAAAGTCTGTCACTGTTTCCATTGTTTCCCCATCTATTTGCCATGAAGTGATGGAACCGGATGCCATGATATTAGTTTTTTGAATGTTGAGCTTTAAGCCAACTTTTTCACTCTCCTCTTTCACTTTTATCAACAGGCTCTTTAGTTCCTCTTCGCTTTCTGCCATAAGGGTGGTGTCATCCACACATCTGAGGTTATTGATATTTCTCCTGGCAATCTTGATTCCAGCTTGTGCTTCATCCAGCCTGGCATTTCACATGATGTACTCTGCATATAAGTTAAATAAGCAGGGTGACAATATACAGCCTTGACATACTCCTTTTCCTACTTGGAACCAGTCTGTTGTTCCATGTCTGGTTCTAACTGTTGCTTCTTGACAAACTAATCTCTAATGATGGAAAGCATATCTGTATTTGTGGGGGATTGAGAAGGTCAGGAAGTGAAGATGATCACACAATACAAAGAAAACTTTGGGGTGATCTGTATGTACATTATCTTGATGATGGGGATGATTTCATGGGTCAATACATATGAGCAATCTTATCAAATTGTACACTTCAAATATGTATGATTTATTGTGTGTCAATTATACTTCAATAAAGTTGTTAATAATAAACTATTCATATAAGCACCAACTGGGTAAATTTCTCATGAATTCCATTTACTGAATATGTTTTGCTTACTGATTGTTAAGACACCAGACACAAAAGTACCTACAGTATAAGTCCATTTATATTTCATTCAAGAACAGGCAAAGCTAATAATGTCATAAAAATAAAATCAGAATAATGGAAACCTTTGAAGAGGGTGGGATTGACTAGTAAGGGGCAAGAGGAAACCTTCCAGGATGTAGGAAATATTCTCAATCTTGAGCTCAGTGCTGGTTATTTAGGTCTTAAATGTGTCAGGAGCTGTACATTCATCATGAGCCTACTTGATGTGCTTCTTATATTAATACATTATACCTAAATAAAGAAAAGGCTAAAGAAAATGCAGTGCATTAAATGCCAGTACTGAAATCGCACTGTAAGTCTTTGGAGCAGTGTGGGATTGTCCTTTGAGTGTTACCAGGAAACAAAGATGCTCTTCAAAGTACAGCATAAGGCGCATTCTCATTTGCTATTGAGTGTCCAGCCACAGAACCCTTGCAGAGTTGGAAGCTGACTCTAAAGCAGGCACTGTGTCTTTTCCAGCTGGTATTTGTCAAACCTTCTGTTTCTAATGGCATAAATATAACTGACTGCTTCTGAAAAATTAAGAGTACTTCTACTTATGAGAAATGAAGAAATTAAAGTAAAAAGACCTTATTAAGGACTGGGAAGAATGTCAATGTTCATTAATTCATGCTTTGCCAAATCTCTTGGATTCAAACCCAATGGCTAAAAAATCAAATTTGCTTCTATTACAAATGGAACAGCAAGCTTAAGACTGCATGTTCAGAAAGCCCTTGACAACACAGCAGAAAGAGCACATCTTCAGCTTTTAGTCTGGGCATAGACATAATGGGGCATTCCTGGCCTCTTAGCCTTTTTCTGGTTTAAGGCCAGAATTCCCTACCAGATCTCCAATTTTTTTTTTTTTTTTTCTGAGTGTTCATTTTGCCCGGGGGTAGATGGGATAAAGTGGAATGTAGAAGAAACCACTCTGCCTAGAACCCGGCTTTCACTGGGTTGGCCAATGCTTGCTGACTTCCTCGACTGCAGACGGGGTCTGCCTGCCCAGCCCTTTGGCACTCTTTGCCTTCTCCAGCCTTGGTTGGCTTAACTTGGGTGGGTTTTTCATCCTCCCAGCCTGGGGGCTATCTACCAGGTCTCTCCTGTGGAGGAGTCTTTGTCCCGTTTATCCTGATATCAACTGCCCATGCCTGGCGCCAGGAAGACAGGAAGGAAGTCATAGCTGTCATGTATTCTATTTGTAGAAGTCTGTGAAGATGATGAGGGCGCATCAGAGGAAGCAGACTCTGGGATAGTGTAAGCTCGGGAAACCAAGGCATTTTTAATGGCAAAAATTATATCCATTGAGTTTTGAGGGTTCCTTCCCTAATGACGCCCTCTACCCTGACATCTTTAAAAACTTCTTTTAGTATTTAATTTGTACTAAGTTCAAGGACAAAAAAAAAAAGCTTTATTTTTCTATATTGTGAGTATTTTTTTTGTTCTGAGTGATTTTCCTGCTTCCCAGAAACACATACAACCCAAGTTTATAAATTCCTTACTTTGGAAGTTTGTGGTTCCATTTGTAAGAGTATTTAAAAATAAATATGTTATAAATTTGTTATTATTGTCTGAGTAAACTCTAGTCTAATACTCATATCTCAAATGTGATATTACTACAAACAAGCCAAATTATACAGAATAGATTTTTTTTTGTATGTGTTGACCCTAACAAAGTTACTCTGAGACTATAAATAGTTATAAGAAAAAATGAGTATTTTATGTACTTTAAGTTTTTCTTGAAATTTCCATTCCGTCCCACACTTATACACACAAAACTCAACCATAAAAAGGTGTTTTTAAAATAACTTCTAAATTCCCCACTATGTTATGTTTCCAGGCCAAATTACAGTTAAAACAAAGTTTTGACAGACAGAATAACTTATCACTTAGGCCACAAATCTTGGTCTTTGGAAAAGAAAATGAACAGTACAGTCTTAAGGCCACTGTCCTTGTGGAGTCCTCACATACCAGCCAACTTCCAGCCCCTCCACAGGATGCTCACTGCCTGGTTGTTTGGAGAAATAGAGGATGAGTCAGTATCCTTTTGCTCCTAATTTTATTCTGTTTGTATTGCTTCTCTTATATATTTGATGCATGGTTTTACTTACGGCCAAGTTCATCTCTTTTTTCCCCATTAACTCATCAAACACCAAGTGCCTATTATGTGAACTTAGACTCCGAAGCCAGACTGCCTAGTTGATACCTGGTTCTGCTGCTTACTAATTTTGGACCTTGGGCAAGGTCCTGTGCCTCAGTTTTGTCATCTGTGAAATGGGGCTGGAAATAGTACCTATTGCATAGGTTGTTCTGAGGATGATGTGAATTTAGGATGTTTCGGATGATATTTGACCCAGTAATTGCTCTGTTGGTGTTGCTGTCATTGTTCGCTGTTGTTGTGATGACAAATGCCAGCCTTGAGCTATGTGCTGCATACCCAAGTGGGTTGCTTTTCAAGGGACTTCCCTTCTAATGTCACCTTCAGGATTTCTATCCAAGTCTGATGTCTCCAAAGTTTCTCAGTCTCAAAACTATTGGCGTTTTGGGTGGGGCAATTCTTTGCTGTGGGACCGTGCTATGCGCTGTTAGAAGATTAGCAGCATCTCTGGTTTCTACCCACTAGATGCCAATAAGATGCTCTTCTGGTTCAAAAAATGTCTCCAGATGTTTCCAGGTGCTCCTTGGGGGACAGAATTACCTGAAGTGGAGGACCGTCTATTTAGGTGGCAAATCTGCCTGCAGAGGCAGCACTGTGGCTCCCCCTGCTTTCTAGGGAGGCCCCTGGGGCTTCCCTGGTAGTTCAGCTGGTAAAGAATCTACCTGCAATGCAGGAGACTGTGGTTCAATTCCTGGGTCGGGAAGTTCCCCTGGAGAAGGGATAGGCTACCCACTCCAGTATTCTTGGGCTTCCCTGCTGGCTTAGACAATAAAGAATCCACCTGCAGTGCGGGAGACCTGAGTTCGATCCCTGAGTTGGGAAGATACCCTGGAGGAAGGCATGGCAACCCACTCTAGTATTCTTGCCTAGAGAATCCCCATGGACAGAGGAACCTGGAGGGCTGCAGTCCGTGGGGTCGCAGAGAGTCGGACACGACTGAGCAACGAGGCACAGCACACAGCAGCGGTTACCTGAAGTTGTCTTCCCCCTGAGCGTGTTTTTGAAGATCCATGTTATATGTTACAGGTGCCTTTAACCACATGGCTGGAACCATAGGAACATTTCTGCTGTGACCACTGTGGCCTCCTTAGTAGGAGGGGCTCCTCTTTAAAATGGACGTCTTTATTTTTTTAAAATTTATTTGGCTGTGCTGGATCTTAGTTGTGGCACACAGAATCTTTGTTGTCACATGCAGGCTCTTAGTTGCGGCATGTGGGATCTAGTTCCCTGACCAGGGATCGAACCTGGGCCCCCTGCACTGGGAGTGCAGAGTCTTAACCACTAGACTGCCAGGGAAGTCCCTCTTTAGAAGCGAGGAGGAGAGACATAATCATCCTAGCACTTCAGTCCAAGGCTCCCTGTGAAAGCCAGCCCCCTGACCCTTTACAGTGCAGGAATTTACTGCTTATCACTATGGGGAACAAGCAGAGGTCACAAGACCACATATGGGGAAGCTCACTATGGGAGTTTGTGTGATGTGGTCCTTGGTCTTCACTGGTGAGCCCTGATGGTTACCATTGAGAGAATGCTCATCATATGCCAGACTGAGCTAAGTACTTGATGAATATTGCTCACATCACCCTTGAGAGCAGATATTTTTGTCCCCACTTTATAGGTTGGGAAACTTCAGCTTAGAGACATTAAGATCACAGAATCAGGATTCAAATCCAGGCGACCGATTCCAAAATTCTTAATCCCTTTGACACTTATCCTCAGAAGCACTGCCTCCGTAAAAAGCAGCGTCTCACTCTTGGAATGTTCCCTGTCTGTGCCCTAGTTAGATTTTGGCTCCCAAATTCCATCCTGGTCACATAAAACTATACATCAGTAGCTTCATGCTGACCTGAGATGTGACAGGAGTGACATCATTTTGTTTTGTTTGCATGTAGTAATGTCACAGCTGAGACATACCCTGTCCCCCACTCTTATTTTTTACTCTCTCTATGCTAAGAGCCCTGGAGAAGGGAATGGCTACCCACTCCAGTATTCTTGCCTGAAGAAGCCCATGGACAGAGGAGCCTAGCGGGCTACAATCCACAGGGTTGCAAAGTCTGGAGCGACTGAGCGACTGACACTATGCTAATTAAGAACCAAATCTTCGTCTTCCTTGTGTTTAAGCTGTGTGCTTCTGCTAACTGACAACAGCCATTGTGATGTAAACCAACCTTGTAAACCACAACTTTCTAAATGACCCTTAGGTCACAGAGCTTATCCTGCTGGCACCAGCTGTCCTAACATCTGAATTTCTCCAGGGTGAACCTCTTTAAAACTATTAATTCGGTAAGCAGAAAGTCATTACTTTTAGCATACTTCCAGTTCTGTCCCAGACACAGAACTTCTGGGACCCCAAATAAAGAAGTTAATGTAGAAAAAGAGTTATACCTAATTCCAAGGGCCTTTACTAGAATTTAGTTGTATTGAATATTGTTCAAAATACGTTGGCCGTTGAAGGTAAGGTGACTTCTCCCCCTTTACAATGATAGTTTATGCTAATAGGCTGTGGTTTGGACCACAAGTCTATCTATTACCTGGTGTCTCTTTGGCCTACCTTGGTTTTCTTCTGCTGAGGCCACATGGGTCTGCTTTACTTTTCCACTTTGTATTAAAACCCCTGGCTTTAGGCTCATTGTCCTTATAGTTTTAGTAAAAACATCAGCATCTGCAGAAAGCTTTCAGAGAAAATGAAGGTCATAAACTGTCAAAGTACAAATGAATTATGTAGACTCTTTGCCTTAGAATATTTCTGAGTAGAATCAAGAACATCTCATTCTTTATTTCTAGTCTCCTCCCGCGCCTTTCACAGGGAGGATGCTCCATGTCCATGCATGAAACGATAGGAGGAGGGCGGAGAGTTTGGTCTGGAATTAATCACTGATGCAAAAACATGTGGGAGGTTTACTGAATACTTGCTGTGGGCCAGACACTATAAAAGCTCCTGGGGATATGATGGTGAGGCACTGGCCTCTCCCTGGAAGATCTCAGAGCCTAATAGGGGTGACAAAAATTAAATGATCACAGTGCAGTCGAGGAGATGCTGTGATCTAGTCTGGTTGTTGAATTTGGGATCACAGAGAATGGCAAGGCTGATAGTGGTACCTAACATTTATTGAGCACTTTCTACATGCACTGTACTTTCAGTCACTCAGTCATGGCCAACTCTTTGCAACTGCATGGACTGCAGCATGCCAGTCTTTGGTGTCCTTCACCATCTCCTGGAGCTTGCTCAAACTCATGTCCATTGAGTTGGATGGTGATGCCATCCAACCATCTCACCCTCTGTCATCCCCTTCTCTTCCTGCCTTCAACCTTTCCCAGCATCAGGGTCTTTTCTAGTGAGTCGGCTCTAAGCATCAGATGGCCAAAGTGCTTTCTACACATCATCTATTTTTTTAATTCTCACAACAACTGTGTGAAGTTAGCTGCTCTTATACCCATTTTATAGATGGGGAAATTGAGGCTCAAAGGGAAATTCCCTGAGTCTTAAAAGCCAAGTAGGAATTATCTAAAGGGAAGAAGGAGGAGGTAGAAATTCTGGAATGAGGGAAAAGCAGGTATAGAAACACGGAGGCAAATGGATGAGATGACCTCTGTGTATCAAGAGGGCACTGGAGCTGGGGTTTACACCATCCAGTTCTGTCCACAGTTAAGTGATTTCAAACTTGTGACTCGTTCTTTCACTGAAGAGCAACCTGTGCTTCCTCAAGTGATGAGCCACTTGATTATGTAATTCACCCACGTGATCAGGGTGAACTCCTCAACCTTGAAGTGGTTGTTCAAATGCCTCTGATTTTAGGCTTGAAGGAAATAACAGCTGGGAAAGTCACTGAGCCAGCAGGGTCCTCAGGGGTATTGGGTTCTCAGGCTTTCAAGCTGGACTTCAAGTGGCCTTAGGCAACTCACGTAACCCCTGTGACATTTGCTTTGTCCCTCACATGCCCAAGTCTGTATCCCCAGAACCTACCGCAGAGCTTCTGTGTGTGTGTGTGTGTGTGTGTGTGTGAGTGTGCACACACACGTACTCAGTCGTGTCCGACTGTTTGTGACCCCATGGACTATAGTCTGCCAGCCTCCACTGTTCGTGGGATTCTCCAGGCAAGAATACTGGAGTGGGTTGTCATGCCCTTCTTCAGGGAATCTTCCCAACCCAGGGATTGAACCTGTATCTCCTGCATTGGCAGTTGGGTTCTTTACCACTGTGCCACCTGGGAAGCCCTACTCCAGAGCCTAGATCTGCATAATCCATAAAATGGGGGTACCAATGAAGGCAAGGCATTTCAGGTGATTAATTATAGTTCACATGCAAGCCTTTAAACCATTCAATGAAAAGTAAGGAACAAATGGGCTTCCCAGGTAGTGGGAGACCTGGGTTCGATACCTGGGTTGGGAAGATCCCCTGGAGAAGGAAATGGCTACCCACTCCAGTGTTCTTGCCTGGAGAATTCCATGGACAGAGGAGCCTGGCGGGCTACAATTCATGGAGTCACAAAGAATTGGACATGACTGAACGACTCACTTTCAGGTGGCACTAGTGGTAAAGAACCCACCGGCCAATGCAGGTGATATAAGAGACGCAGGTTCGATGCCTGGGTGGAGAATATTCCCAGTATTCCTGCCTGGAGAATCTTGCCTGGTGGGCTACAGTCCATGGGGTCGCAAAGAGTCGGACACAACTGAAGAGATTGAGCACGCAAGGAATAAATAATCCCATTTCACAAGATTCCTTCATTAACTAGTCACCAGCGATCAGAGTCCTTATATGCAGAGCTGGCAGATGTTAGATGTACTAGGAAAACTCTTGGCCTCTGCTCCGTGCAATTTTAGTTCGTAGCGAGTGGGTACAAATAAGAGCAAACCAGAGGTGGAATTTTTTTCCATACAAGGGGCATGCCTGGTGGGAAAGCAGCCCTTTCATCAGGGGAACGCAGGTCAAGCAGGACAGAAAAACCTGCAACCTCTGATTGTGCCTCATCTGGTGGCTTCTCCTTTGCAAGGGCTGATCCCTGACATTGAGTTGGGGGAGGGTGATGATTGCATTGAAATGTCTGCTCCTAGGCAAGACCCTGCCTTCCTCCACACCCTCTCTTCTCCTCCAAAGACCTTCTGGAAAACAGAGCAAAAACAATGAGGCAACCCCAAGGGTTGATGAGAATTGCATTCTCCGTGCAGCCCCGATTACCCTGCGCCTTTGTCCCCGTGGACTCCGTGAAGGGCACGGCTGTCAGGTGTCGCTCCTCTCTGGGCCGGGTAATCTGCGCTGATTGACTTGTCCATTGTCCTTCCCCTGGAGCTAAATACAAAACAGGAAAGGCTGCTTGTTGGGGAGAGAGGGGAGCTTGGTGGCCAAATGCTGTTGCTTTCCCTGCATTGGACACAGGCTCGCTCTCTCTGAGAAAACTTACATCCAAAGGCAGTGACTTTGAAAGGACTATGGCTGTGGAATTAGAGACAGATGCTTAGCTGGCCATGAGCAGATATTAAATTGTATTAAACTATGCAAACCGCATTTCTCATGCAAGCCTTGTTTCAACCTTACATCAGCCCTTGGGCTGCATTTGCATCTCTATAGAGAAGGAAATAAAAGCAGCATGTCACTTATTCATTTCTATTCATAACTGTGAGCTGTTATTATTCTAGCTCTTGTCTCCCCTACACAGCACAGGCTAGATTAATCTTTCTCAACCTCCATCAAGAGCGCGTTCCCAGCATTTCACTTTATCAACTCCTGTTTATAAGGCCGAGGTGCTGAGAAGGATATAAGGATATGGAAGACGGGACTAATTTTAAGGTCACCAGACATCCTGCTTCGTCTGGGACAATCCTTGTGTGTACCTGTTATTCTGATATAATTTAATAGGACCTCCTTCTGCTTTCAGAAGTGATCCAGTCTTCATAATGAATTACATGGTCACCCTCCTCACGTGCTCATAAGCTAGAAGGGGTGGGAAGGATGAAGAGAAATAAGTAGTTACAGAACAAGGTAGAGAGGCTGGAGGCAGAGGAGGTCGATGGTTGGAGAAGGAAGGGAGGTGGCCCAGGGCTCAGGTTGACACAAGACCTAGGTGTCAAAGTATAAGAATGATTGAGGCAGAGGGGGAAGGAGGCCTGGGTGAAGGCAGGGGACCAGAACCATCTAGAACAGTATGTGTTCAGGGTTCTCAAGGCGGGGGACCAGAACCATCTAGAACAGTATGTGTTCAGGGTTCTCAAGGGGCCACATGAAAGTGAAAGTGTTAGTCGCTCCGTCGTGTCTGACTCTTTGCAACCCCATGAACTGTAGCCTGCCAGGCTCCTCTGTCCATGGGATTCTCCAGGCAAGAGTACTGAGTGGGTTGCCACAAGAGATCACATAGTTGGAGGTTTTTCCTGAGGAGCAGACAAAGTGGACTGGAGATGGGGGAGGGATGCATGTGGAGGTCTTGAAAGGTAGGGGGGATCTTGTGCTTCACCTTGGAGCCGGCAGGAAGCCACAGGTACTAGCATGAAAGACTCAAGGTGAACAGGAGGTTTCAGCTGCTCCTGGTCTAGGACTGGTCACCCCAGTACTGACTGCGGATATAGGATTTGAATGGCTGAGGCCGCTTCTGAACCGTGTTCTCTGCTGTCATGCCCTTCCGCCTGTCTGTCTCCCATGTCCCGTACGATTAACTAGGCAAATTAAAATTTTCCACACATGACAGGGTGAGGCAAATGGATGTTCTGGTGTCTTTGGTTTCCTCTAAGCAGAAGCCTCCAGCCAAGAGTTGACATGAGCTTGCTGTTTGAACATCAGTTAAAATAATGATTTTAGCATGATTTTTTGACAGGAAAAAACCAAAAGCATACATTTACAGGAGCAGGCCATGCAGTTTGGACAGGTAGGACCCTTCAGGGGGCCGTCAGAGAATGACTCGCCCTGGGGTGTTTCTGTGTTCCATGGGGTCAATCATCTTCTTAGTAATTCTGCCCGACTGAAGTCAGAGCTAAGGTTCCACATGTACAGTGAAGCTATTTGTTCCGCCTGTGTCATTTCTTTTCTTCATCCATTTTTCCTTTCCTTCAATTAAAACCATTTATCAGGTGTCCCAAACTCTAAGCTGGTTGCCCTCAATTTTCTGTCACAACAACCATCCAATCCTCTGAGACTAGAGCATGCCCATTTTACAGATGAAGAAAGTGAGATTTGCTGAGGTTGAGTGCTATTCAAGGAGACCTGCTGTATGTGTTGTTGAACACATTCCCAGGGCGAGCATCATCCAGCAGGGCTCTGGAAATAGTCTGATTATTTCCAGGGATGCTGTTGAGGAAAATTAAATGCCAGATAGAAGGCAATACTAAATTAGTGGTACCCAAGCCAAAACATGCATCATTACCATTTAAGGAGCTTTAAAAATGCAGGTTCCTGGGCTCTACCCCCAGTAATTCTATTTAGTGGGTCCTGGTGAGCTTAGGAATCTGTGTGTGTGTCTTTGTGTGTGGTGTGTGTTTTACATTCTGTAAGGCACTGGTTCTCCGACTGCGTGCATCAGTATCTTGCATCTCGAAAGGCTTGTTAGAACAAAGATAATGGGCAGCCCCCCTCCCTGATTCAGGGAGGTTCTGATTCAGGAGATCTTAGGTGGAGCCTGAGAGTTGCATTTCAGGTGGTGCTAATGCTATTGGAGTAGGGACACTTTGAGAACCACTGCCCTAGCAGTTGGGGATGCTCATCCAGGCTAGGGACCGCTGGCCTAGGGGCGCACGGTCGCTGACTGATGCTCAAATCGTGGAGACTGTGATAGGAATAGAAAAACCTGACCCAGGATGCCTACAGAACCAGCACTCCCGCTTCTTCCTCACCTGGAAGGATTGTTGCGCTCTTTTTATGTGAGTCTGGATGGGGGCTCAGTACCTCCTTCACCTCTGCAGCTGGCAGACCCAAATCAAACAGGGTTGGCTCACAAAACAAACATGTTTTTGTTCACTGAGCTAGAGAGTCTAACTGGTACTTCCCAAATCAATGATTTTACGTCTGTGAAACGTGTGCCCTATGTATTCATTAAAGGAAACCCCCTGGGGAGTAAGTGGTTAACCTTGGTTGCGCAGTAGGATCACCTAAGATGTTAAAAAAAAAAAAATCGCACAAAAATGATTGATGCTGGGCTCCCTCCCTCACTCCTCTGCCTGTCTGTGGCTCCTGGTGTTGGTAGCTTTGTGAGCATCACCTCTGGTGCAGTCAGTGGTGGGAGCCGGTGACCAGAGGCATCAGTACTGTGGAGGCACCTACTTACCCAGATGCCACGTGGGCTCCTAAAACCTGTCTGTGGATTCCCTTTCAGGGCATCCCTTCCCTCCCCACCCGCTTCCATGTACCTCTTTATTTTTCTGCCAAACAAAATAGAAGGGAAAGCAGCCAAAGGCCTGCTGATATCCATCACTGTCCTGGAGGTTCCCTGACAGGAGGCCGAAATGGGTGAGAACCACTGTCCCAGAACAGCAGGAAGGAAGCTGTGTTCCCGGAGCAATGCCAAAGGAGCAGAGTTCTGGCCACAGAGTGTCTCTTTGCTCACTTTTGTGAATGCTGGGATGCACAGGGTCCCAGCAAGAGGAAACATTTCCATGTGGGGACTCCCCAGATCTCAGCCCCGTGGTTTTCTCTCTCCGCTCAGTGCCAGGCTGCTGGTGCCACCTTTGCCAAGACTCACTCCATCACAGCTGCCCACCTGGGCTTCATGAAAACCGCCCCAGTCTGAAGCCACCAGGGTTTCCTAAGGGACACTTCTCATTCTCTGAGTCCTCCTGAACCACCTGACGGTGCTGGTCCCCCTCTCCTCTCTGGGCATCTTCACTGTCCTGCCTTCTCTGTGTTCCTTCTCTGTTTCCTTTGCTGACATCTCTGCCTCCTCTCACCCTGTCAATGGGAGCCTTTCCCCACTGCTGCCGTCTTTGTCCCTCAGCACTTCTCCCCCCACCTTCTTTCCCTTTTCCAGCTCCAAGAGACCAGCCTGACATGCTGAGTCCCAGTCTCCCAACAGCATCTATTCACAGAACGTCCTCTTCTTGTGTTCACTGAACTCGCCCTGTCTCTGGGCTCCTCTGTTTTTATTCCAGGCACCACCATCTCTTCTGATTTCCCACATGTGGGAGCTGAGCTGCATTAAGCTGCATTATCCAGTCAATGCCTGAGTCTGGTCCATGCTTCCTTTCTGATGCTTCTCAGGATGGCCATTCTTGCCTACGCCTCTGCTACCTGGTGCTGGGCTGTGGTGAGAACTTTCCAGGGAACCACCAGTTTCCAATCTCACTCTCCTCGCACTTACACATCACCCTGAGTCCTCCTTCTAATGTGCTCTTACGTCTCTCCCTGCAACCATCTGTGGCTCTCACGCCATGTGCCTGGCACAGTGCTAAGGATGTCTGTTATCAACCCGACGACAACCTTATGAATCCATAAACACTGTTATTTTCCCTCTTTTACCTGTGAGGAGGCAGAATTGGAGATGGTTGGGAACTTAGCCAAGGCTCATAATGAAGGACAAGTGGTGGAACAGAACTTCTGACTTTCTCTGAGCCTCTGAACTAGACTCTCTTGTTTGGCCCTTTGCGGCCAGCCCTCAGCGACTGCCCAGCCCACATGGAATAAATGCCAGGATCCTTGGATCCGCAGGTAGGCTTTTCCAGATCTACTCTACCTCACCTTCTCAGCCTTCTCTTCTTTCATCCTTCTGTGTAGGACTCAGCACCACGTGAACCGTTTCCTCCGGGGCCCCCAGGTCGCTTCACTTTGTCCCTGTTCTAGCAATACGTTTTTGCCCAAGTCCTTGGCGACATCCAGTCCCTCAGGAGCACTGCCGCTCCTTGAGGCTTAGTCATCTTGGCCTCTTCAAACCTTCTGGGTTTCAAAAGCCTTTTTTGGTGCACTCTCTTGTGTTTTACATTTCTTTCATTACTTTTAATGTGAAACCGCTTTGGACTCCTTTTCAGGTATTTCAGTGTTATTTTCCTGGACGGGTTGTAAACCCTGGAGGGTAGAACTGTGTCATAAACTTAGGTCACTGTCCTGAGTTCTCAAGGATGCAGCGGTCGCTCAAGTCCGGGACTTCTGCTCTTGTCCGTCACAGGGGCTCGCGCTGCGTGATATAAATGAGGCTGTGAGAAGCCGGCCCACCCCCGGGAGCTGTTCTGCTAAGGTGCCCTGATCCCCTTGCGGCCCTCAGCGCAGCCGGAATCATTTGTTAGATTAGTTTTCCATCCTTCGTGGGAATCATTTTTCTTCGTACGTTTCTGTTTTTAAAGTTGAGTAAAATGGAGACTTGGCTGGACACCAGGGAGATTTAGGAGAGAAATGAGCAGTGGGAAGTCCCCAGCCAAACCTGGCTGCAACCCGCTGACTGCGCAGGAATACAGATGACTTCTAGCGGAATGGGCGGGACTCCGTGGGGACGCACGGCGGCTCCTGCTTTTGATCAGGGGCTGGGCTGGTGTTGGGAATCTGAGCACAGTCGTCCCTCGGTGTCTGCAGTATCCGGTATCCGCGCAGGTTGGTTCCAGGACACCCTTGGATACCAAAACCTGCAGATGCTCAAGTCCCTTGTATAAAATGGCATAGTATTTGCATATAACCTATGTACGTCCTCGTAGGATACTTTAAATCTTGTCTAGATTACTTACACCTAGTACAATGTAAATGCTATATAAATAGTTGCAAATACAATGTAAATGCTATGGAAATAGTTGCTGTTATTGTTTAGTCGCTAAGTCGTGTCCAGGTCTTGGCGACCCCATGGACTGCAGCACAAAAAGGTCGCCTTTCCTTCAGTCTCCCAGAGATGCTCAAATTCATGTCCACTGAGTGGGTGATGCTCTCTAACCAGCTCATCCTCTGCTGCCCCTCCTTTTGCCTTCAATCTTTCCCAGCATCGGGGTCTTTTCCAGTCTCTGCATCATGTCGCAAAAGTATTGGAACTTCAGCTTCAGCAACAGGCCTTCCGATGAATATTAAGGGTTGATGTCCTTTAGGACTACCTGGTTTGGTCTTCTTGCTGTCCAAGGGACTCTCAAGAGTCTTCACCAGCACCTGCTGGCTAGTAGCAAATTCAAGTTTTGCTTTTTGGAAAATCCCTTGAATTTTTTTTTGAGTATTTTAAATTTAAGATTGACCAAATCTGCAGATGTGGTACTCATTGGTGCAGAAGGCAGGCTCTTTTAGTGCAGCCCCCCACTGGGTCCCCTGCTCTGTATCTTCTGGGATGAACTTGGTGTCCACAGTCAAAGAGGACCACTTCTGTTTCAAACCTGCCTCTTGCTGATTGAAACAAGTTGGTGTTTGGGATGGCAACTCATGACATGCCTCATACAGAATTGTGTGAATAATAGTAAGAAGCTCTGAAACAGAATGACACATAACATGGCAATGAAATAAACATCTAAGCACAATTAGTACAATTCATTTTTGTGGAGAGTGTAATTATTTTACAATGTTGTGTTAGTTTCTACCATACCAATGAAGTGAATCAGCTATATATATACATATATCCCCTCTTTCTTGGATCTCTCTCCCCACGTCTATCCCACCCATCTATTACAGTTCATCACAGGGCACTGAGCTGAGCTGTGCTATCTGTTTTACACATGATATCTATTCGCACTAGCTATCTATTTTACACATGGGTTATTCAGTTCAGTTCAGTCTGACTCTTTGCGACCCCATGGACTGCAGCACGCCAGGCCTCCCTGTCCATTACCAACTCCCGGAGTTTACTCAAACTCATGTCCATCGAGCCGGTGATGCCATCCAATCATCTCATCCTCTGTCATCCCCTTCTCCTCCTGCCCCCAGTTCCTCCCAGCATCAGGGTCTTTTCAAATGAGTCAGTTCTTCGCATCAGGTGGCCAAAGTATTGAGAAAAGCAAATCAAAGCTACAATGAAGGATCACTTCACACTGGTCAGAATGGCCATCATCAAAAATCTACAAACAATAAATGCTGGAGATGGAGAGGTTATGGAGAAAAGGGAACCCAACTGGTACAGTTCTAATGGTTCATAACTTCTAGAAACTCCAGGTTCTCCTGCTGATGCTTGGGTTATTGTTCTAGGCCAGCATCACAGAATCTGGGTTACCTAAAGGAAGAACTGCAGTCATGCTCTACCACATGGAATGTGCCCTTCATGCTCTCATGGGGCACTGCTTTCTTCAATCAGTAAATATTTGTTGACTACTTTTATGTGCAAGGCATTGTATTAATTTATTGTAGAAGGTAGAAAACCAATAATGTTTGTGAATGTACCTAACAGTGTTCAGTCCATGGGAGAGGCTAAGAAATGTTAAAATCTTTAGGTATGTATGGTGTGTGCATGCATGCTAAGTTACTTCAGTCGTGTCCAACTCTTTGCAACGCTATGAACTGTAGCCTGTTAGGCTCCTGTCCATGGGAATTCTCCAGACAAGAATACTGAAGTGGGTTGCCATGACCTCCTCCAGGGGATCTTTCTGACCCAGGGATTGAACTTACTTCTCCTGCAGCTCCTGCATTGCAGGTGGATTCTTTATTGCTGAGTCACCAGGGAAGCCCTAGGTATGTGCATTCTACTGCAAAAGATAAAAAGACAACTGAGCATTATTGAGTTGAAGGACAGCCTCTTTGCTGGGGCCCAGAGAGTTTGGGAAGGCAGAATTGGGAAGAGTTCAATAGAGGGAGGCTGATAGGGAGGACATTTCTCTTGTCAGCTGGAGTGTGTGTAGGGTAGAGGGAGATGGGGAGACACTGGTGGCAGGGAAACCAGCATGTAATAATAATAGTATTATTAATAATAACAGTAACAACCACCACCAATTATTGAGTACACCCTAGGTGCTAGATACTGTACACATATGATTTCTGTCTTACACAACAAACCTACAAAGTGAGTACATTCAACTAATGAGGAAACTAAGACTTATCCATGTTGAATAACCCACCCAGTGTCATAGAGTTTGTAAATGGCAGGACCAGCATTTGAACTCCAGGCTGCTTTCTTTCAAAGCCGAGGCTGGGGACTTCCCTGGTGGTCCAGTGGCTAAGACTCTGCACTCCCAATGCAGGGGGCCCAGGGTCGATCCCTGGTCGCGGAACTAGATCCTATATGCCACAACTAAGACCTAGTGCAGCCAAATAAAAACAAAAACCTACAAATGAAAACCCAAATCCCAGGCTGGAGTGGGTGGGTCGGGGTGTGTTATTATGAATTTGGAATCCAAATTAGGGGAGTTACAATTAAATTGAAAGGAAGGGTCAGGTGAAAGACATGATTGGAAGAGATAAGAAAACTTGACAACAGGACCAGGTTTGGAAGGCAAAGGAGACTCAAGGAAAAATAATGAGTCCATTTTGTGATTTCGAATATTGGGAGAGAGGGTTGCCCTACCCTCACCAGACATCATGAACAGGAGGTGATCTTGAGTGAGTGAGGTAAGAGGGTACTGTGATGAGTTTCGGAGATGTGACAATCAATGACATCACTGGAATCCAAAAAATAGTACAAACGAATGTTTACACAAAACAGAAACAGGCATAGAGAGACATAGAAAACACACTAGTGGTTGCCAGAGGGGAGAGAGGGAAGGAGGGGCACATTAGGGGTAGAGGGTTGAGAGATATGAACTATGATGTATCAAATAGGTCAGCAACATAGATGTACAGCATAGGGACCTATAGCCACTATCTTGTAATAACTTTTAAAGGAGTATACCTGTAAAAATATTGAATCATAATGCTGGACATTATGATGTGAAATGTATGTATGAATGTATGAATGAATTTTCATACTGAAATGAATGTAATATTGTAGATTAACTATACTTCCACTAAAAGGAGGAAGAAATATGGCAATCAAAGTAGAAGCAGAGATGCCAGGTAGCAGGTCAGTTCTCTTCTCTGACTTGGACTGTAAACAAGCTGTGAGTATGGGTGAATACGAACACAGAAAGGAGAAAGACTCTTAAGTTCGGGGTAGATTCTGGAGGAAGTTAGGACGAGGAATGACAGTGGACATAGCTTTCGGAGATGTAGGAGAGGAACGAGGATGGTGTCTTGGTGAGCATGGCAGAAACCAGCAGTGGAGTTGGTCCCAAGTGAGTTTTCAAGGTGCCATGCATGTCAGAGAAGATGCTTGTCATACCTGAACTTGGGAGGGCTCAGTTCAACTGACCACACACTCAAAGCGTAGTTTCCATAGGCTGGCCTTGTGTTTGGTGCAGAGGATAGAAAAAGACTAAACCCTGCTTTTGAAAGGCTCAGGAAACCTCAGAACAGACCTGAGTTGCAGTGTGGCTCTTCCACTTACTGAGATTATTATTCTCTGAGCTCATTTCCTTATCTGTAGAATGAACATACTAATACCTGCCCCTGAGCAGGTCCTGCTGCTGGGCATTTTTCTGGGATTCAGAAATGAATCCTGTGCAGCACTCACCCAGGACCTGGAGCTTCATGGTACTTGCCTGATGGTGCTTGGAACTCATAGTGACACATAGGAGAATGAAGGGCAGTTTCTGAGGATCTGCCTGCCAGACTCAGGGAAGCCTGCTTTCCTTGGGAGGGCATCATTTCTTCAGTGGTTTGTGCTGTTCAGTCAATCAGACCTGATCCCTGCTGCCTCATGTGGCTTTTCAGGACTGAGCGGAATCTCCTATTTCTAGAGCTTCCCGTCCTTTCATGTGTGTTTTGGCCCAGATGTTCCAACAGAGCTCCCTTTCATTTTTCTTTCCTAAGTTCAGAGCAGAGACAGAGCCCCCTTCTGTCGGCGGGTGGCGTTTTTGCTGGCCACGTCCCGGGAAAGCAAATAGAGTGCTCCGTGGCGGATGGGAGGGTCCCCAAGGGCTCTGAAGGTTGACAGCACAGATGCACTGGATGCATCATGGGCTGAGTGGACTGGCCCGAGGGCTGCAGGACTCTCTGTTCATCTGCCTGAACACGTTGTTGCCTCCAGCACAACCTCACTGGGGGCCGGTAGGTGGGGGGAGGAGGGGCTTTGGGGTATGGCCCTATATGTGTTTGGCACCGTTGGGAGAGTAGGATGTAGAAGTTGGAGGCGGGGGATTGATGCCACACAGATAAGGGCTCTTGGAAGAATCCGTGTGTGACCTCAAAGCTGAAAGTTGTATGTGTGGAAGGGGAAGAGATCAAAGCGGGGCCAGAAAAGACCAACCCGGTGACCTGTGAGGCTGGAACAGGAAGGCTGTGGCCGACACTGCCTCCTTCCTGCCCACCCTCTTCCTGGTGGGTAGCTCGGTCCCATTCCTTTGCTATCGGTCTCCCCTGCACCTATATCCAAGGCATGGAGATTTCTACATATCAGGCTGGGAGGGCCTTCGGGGTCACCGATTCCTTCTCCTCCTCCCTCCTTCCCCACCAGGTGACTGTCGCCTCAGTTTCCCCAATGATTGGAGGAACATAAACCACAGGGGTCTCAGTGTCACGGGTGTAGCTTTCAGGATGGAGGGCAGACAGGGTGAAAAGGGATCCAGGGTAAGGGGCTTGCTAACCTGGCATAGTCTACCTCTTCTACCTGGCCAGGTATGCCCAGCATCTGAGAAGGCCAGCTGGGAGGCATGTGCTCTAGGTTAACTGTCTTGGCAGTGCCTATGTGGCCACACCACCATCCACTGATATGGATGACCCAGGTGCCTTTAAATAAAAACTCACTTACAGCTTGATCATTCCAAGGGCCCAGCCTCAACCATTTAAAGAGTCAGAGCAGCATTCCTTTTCATTCCAGATTGACCAATTTCAATCTGGGTATCTTTCCTATTCAGCCTCACTAGTATCAAGTTTAATCAACTGGCATAAGCAGTTCCCCTATTAATAGATTCACTGGAAATCCCCTGATGTGTCATTTTATTTGTGACCTTGTTTAAAATTAGCCCACATCAACATCTACTAGCTAGGCACCCAGGGTCAAACTGCCTACCCAGCTCTTTGCACCAGCGCCGTGAGACATTAGAAGCAAGGCTAAGGCTAGGTCTCGGGGTCCCTGACACGTGTGCTGCCACATCCCCATTCCCTTTGGACCTCTTCCTTTTGAACTGTTGCTCCCTCTCATTCTGTACCCCACCCCCTTCCTCCTCTCAGCCACAGTGCTAATGCTCTGGGGACCAGATTCTTTAGCTGTGTGCAAGCCAGAGACAGAACTCTGTGGAGAGAAACACTGAGTGGAGTCGGAGTATCCCTGGCTCATTCCAGAGCAGAAATTTTCATCCTCAGGGCCATTGACATTTGGGCCCGAGAACTGAAGATTTCAGTAGGGTGGGTGTGGAGATGACTGTCTCATGGATTGTAGCATGCTGGCAGCATCCCTGACTTCCACCCACTAGATACTAGTAGCATCCCCCACACCCTCAACTATGAAAACAAAAAATGTGTCCAGGCGTTCTCTAATGTCCCCTGGTTGGCAGAATGGCCCCTGATTGAGAACCATTGTTCTAGAAACCACAGTAGAAGTTTCCCCAGGTCTCGCTTTCAGTCGGGAGTTTTGGAGGCTGTGGGGGACACAGGGCATGTCCCAGCTCCCTCCACATTCCTGGGCCTGGGGTGTTCCTCCCTCATTTCTGTGGCTGTTCTCCCAGCCAGAACCCGTCACTCCTCACATTGGTCTGTGGTTTGCTGAGTCCCTGCTGCCCCAGACAGGCTGCTTTGCAGGGCTTTGGCCTTGCATGGCAGGTTGAGTGGGGGCAGGGCTGGTGGAGAAATCCCGGTCTGGTGTCTCAAGCTCCACCTCTCACTGGTGATGTGACTTAGGTCACCTTGTGGGAAATGTCAGCCCTGGGCCTGGGCGAGCTTGTCATGTCATCCACTGGTATCCCTGCCAGAGACGCCTCAGTGCCTGAATTCTGCCTGTAGGATTCCTGAGCGAGAGAGACCCTGACAAGAGTAGCCGATGGGAGACAAAGCCTGCTGTGTCCGTATGATGCATTAATTATGCCCCTGAGAGGTTTTGTGCTAAACATCAAGTCATCAAAGCCATGTTTCTGAGGAAGAAAAGGGTTAAGTATTTGAGAGTTTCATACTTGCAATAATAAGGTTTTCTGTAAGAATTAATAAAGGCTTTTTAATGGTCACCGGGTGTGTTTTGGTAACATATATAGGCTGTTGTCATCATGATCCATTGTTACAATCAATAAAGTACAAAATTGAGATAAGATGTGGGGGGCAGGGAGCAGAATATCCAAACACAGTGCAGCTCCATTCACAACTGCCGCCCTCAGAAGGAGACACCATCCTGGTGGCTCCTAAGCCCCAGAGTTGGGCCCAGTTGGGGGAGTAGCGGTGGCTTCTCCTGTGTCCCTGGCTGGCTTCCCTCGGGAATCCCATATGGCCAACATCCGTGTGATGGTGGATGTGCTCATTTTTTAACCATTCCCGTTATATCCAATTTACAGTAAGAGTTATGTTGTGAGGAAAATGCCAGAAAACACTTTACCTGGGTCAGTGCCTAATGGGTCCCAGTGCAGAGTTCTGACAAAGCACAAGTGGATTATATAGCTTGGATGTGAGGCCTAAGTGGAACCTTCTGTCTCTGTGAGCCCTAAGCAGTGACCAGCACTTTCAAGAACTTGTAAGAAAAAAGAGGCGGAGGACCCCTTGCTGTGGAAGAAAGAGCCAGAGGATGGAAGCTTTCAAAGGGGTACCTCTGCTCGCCAGTAAATGTGGTCCAGGCAGCATAAGGGATTCTAACCAATTAGGTTAATGACTCTCCTGTGGATAAAGGGAGGATGCTAACCTCCCAGGATTAGGGTGTAGATTGAATACATTTATACGAGTGCAATGTTCTTACCATCGAACACACTGGATCTCAAGCCTCAAGCAGTTCGAAAATCCAAAGGTGCCTCTGGTTCCTCCACATTGTCCTGCCCTAAATGTGGCAGAACCCGCCTGCGCTCCCAGCACTTCCTACGGCACCTTTGGTCTCCCGCATAATCGTCTGTGAGCCTTGGAAATAGCTGTGGTTTTTAATACAGTGATATTTCCTCTTCAGGGACTGTAGCCCCTGGTCTGGTTTCAACAACTGCTAGCACAGTCCCAAAACGTGGTTCTTGTTTCTTCCTTGTCTAATGGAGAGAGTGTTTGCATTTGCACAGGGTTTTTAATGGGCTGTACGCAGTTGGCTCTGAGAAGGATTCTTGGTTCACAGCCAGGGAGAGTTTAAATGTTTGGGGAAGCCTATGAGTGCTACAGAGGAGGCCCTTTCGGGGCTGTCCACATGACCCATGTCTACATGGACAGGGGCGTCCCGGTTCCCCTGACTGGCAGGTTCCTCTGACGTCCCTGGGATGTGTGCTGCTGGAGGGTTCTGTTCCTCACCCGAGCAAGGATGTTGCATCAGACAAAGTTTTCTATGACTGTCTGGGGCAGAAGTTTCAGATCAAGCCAGAGTCTGCTAACAAGCGCCCCCTCCTCCCTTTTTATCATTCCAAAAACAGTGGTAGGAGCTTCTAATTTGGCTGTTGCTGGTGGCCTAGAGCATAGCATTCTTGGGATGGAAATAAGTTCCAGAGATTGTCTTTTCCGGGCAAGACCACACCTACACCATCCCAGAAAGACAAGCCTGTTTTATTTTGACCCGTTCTGGGAAGGAGGCTTTGCAACCATCCTTGCAACAGGGTCTCTTTCAAATAATGTCTATGCTTTTGCTTTCTCATCTAAACCACTTTAGCTGAGGTCTGTTGACCTTTCTCTCTCTAGCACCATCTTCCCTTACCTTAAACATCATTGTTTAGGATTGTTATTCCTCAGCTACTTTTTTCTCTGCTAAATCATTTCAACTCCAGCACTTCTGAGTGGTGGCCAGTACAGTGTGGGGCTTCCCAAATGTCTTCCTCCAAATGTCCCACTAGAAGAGTGTGAATATTTGCACACACACCCATGCAGGCACATAATCAAGCAGAATACAACCTTTGGAGTGGCCCCGAGTGGCCTGCTGAGAGCTCAACATATCCTTGACGTTTACTATTTTCTTTAAACATTCTTGGAAATGTGACATTAATTTTAAAACAATGTTCTAAATTACTTAACATCAGGGAAAAATTCACATACACATATGCCCTGAGGAAACTGGTTATTGGGGAAGATCCCACATCTTTTTTTACCCTGGGATGTCTGGTGCACTGCTAACAACCCCAGTTAGAGAAGGTGGAGGAGTGAGCGTCTTGGCTCCTGGAGCAGGTAGGTTGGAGTTTGTGTTCTGACTGTATCACCTTCTAGCAGCCTAAGCCTAAGCAGAATACATTAGCTTCTCAGTTATAATGGAGGGATGATGTTTCCTACTGAGTAGAGTATATTCATTCAAAAACCACTCAGCATCTGCTATGTGGCAGGCTCTGCTCCTAGGGCCTGGGAATAGAGGTGAAAACACAAGATCCTCACATATAAGGAGGCATTTCTAGTCTAGATGGGAGCAACAGAAAATAAACAAGCAAGCATATAAGAGTATTTCAGACTGTAATAACTGCTATGAGGGAAACAAAACAGCACAGTGGAATAGTGACTCTGTGTGTGACTATCTGTGTATGTTTGTGTGTGTGTGTGGGTGTACATGTGTGCCCATGTACACTTGCTACTTTAGATGATGTGGCCAGGGAAGCCTCGTTGAGGAGATGACATTTGAATTAAGGTATGATTGACAATGGGACTTCCCTGATGGCTCTGTGGTGGAGTCTGTCTGCCAATGCAGGAGATGTGGGTTCTATCTCTAGGTCTGGAAGATTCCCTGGAGAAGGAAATGGAAATCCACTCCAGTATTCCTGCCTGGGAAATCCCATGGATGGAGGAGTCTGGCAGGCTACAGTTTATGGGGTCAAAGAAGAGTTGAACACGATTTGGTGACTAAACAATAACAACAGCTGGTGAGTGTGGGGAAGCTAGCTTTAAAATGCAGTCAAGTGAGTTAGTAATGTGCCTGTCTGGCACATGGTTGGGGCTTAGTAGACATTACTTGCCTCTCTTTTTAGAAGAATCAAAGAAATGCTGTTTAAACACAAGAAGATAGATTTTTATAGGTCATTGGGTGTAATGAGAAGAATCTCAAAGGTAACCAAGGAATTCAACTGGACCATGGAAATGATAGGGTCAGAAGATTTGTTTGCATCCCAGACGATTGCACATCTTCCAGGAATGGCTGCTCATGGGTGTTCCTGGGTTAGCAGCAGTTTTCTAGTAGCATTTGCACCTGGGCCCCTGATAATTAGCATCTTTTCCTTTGTTGGGAGGCCCCAGTTTTCTGTTCACCTGCTCCCATGGTACATGTAAATAATAACTTTACCTCCTTAATCAAACAATATCAGATTTGAGTTGTAACCTGTTAAATGTATGGAGAGAACTGATATGAATATTATCTCCTTAAAGAGGCATCAAATTGTGCAAGGTAGAACACTTCCTAAAATAGGCCTGTTCCTTTTCTGAAGTATTTTCCTTTGACCTATATAAATAATAGTAAATAACCCTCAACTAACCATCATATAGCATTTTATGGGACTTCCCGGTGGCTAGTGGTTAAGAACCCACGTGCCAATATAGGAGACATGGGTTCTATCTCTGGGTCAGGAAGATCCCCTGGAGAAGGAAATTGCAACTCACTCTAGTATTCTTTCCTGGGAAATCCGATGGACAGAGGAACCTGGCGGACTACAATCCATGGGGTCAGAAAAGAGTTGGACACGACTTATCAACTAAACAACAAAAGGGCTTTATGTCTTCTGAAGCTCTTTGGTGTGCAGTATTTGGGCCTCAGAGCATTCTCGAAAATTAAATGCCAAGGGCAGAGAGAGAAGAGTCTGAACTTTGGAATCAGCCCAGCCTGGAGTCAAATCCTGGCTCTCAGCCTCATCATTTTTCTTTAAAATTAAAACAGTGTTTTATAAGCCAACGACCCATAGATCCCTGGGTCTTTTGTGTATACTTGGTGATCTGCATCTTAAATTAGATTTTTTTAGTTGAGAATTTTCATTTTGATGATAACCTAAAAGTATTAATATAAGTCTATTCTGGGTAATCTGAATGACAGTTTATACCTTCCTTTTAGTGAGGAAAGGTTTAAAATTTTTTCATTCCATAAAAGGGTGGAGATATATGTGATACCATCTGGGTATCAATCTCCAAAAACCCTGTGTTGTAGAAATGCAGAATCAGGTCTACCTTCAGCTGTGTGCACAGGTTCTGTCTTTCATGACCCAGGTCACATTCATTCCTAATAAGTACAGTGGTAATTAATACTGAATATTTTTAATTAAGCAGGATTTAAAATGTTTTTCAGCCTTATACATAGACCCTTCTCTGTGATGGATTGGTGGTTTAAAACAAGTTCATTTTTCAAAAGGAAAAAATAACTCAAATGATAGTTCATCATGCTCAAATTCAGAAGAGTATAGTCAATAAGTAAAATTTCAAGAGCTTAGATATATCCTGGTCACAGTCTGCAATGTTTAGTTTCATTAACCATCCATCACATTAAGCTAATATTGTTAATTTGATTTTTTGTTGTTCTCAGTTTTATACTTATTCCATTTGTAGGTGAGCATAAGAAGTTTACATTTGGTATGAGACACATCAAGAAGTTATAATGGAATACAGTAAAGTGTGTTCAAAATTCTCTGAATGCCTAAAGAACAGAGCAGCCATCCTTGCCTAGAGAGTTGGGGTTGTCTGCAAAGAGGGTGTGGCATCCAGTAAGTCTAGAAGAATGAGCAGGAACTTATCAGGTGAAGTAATGGTGGGAGCAAGGGCTTTTGAGCCCAGGAGCATGGGCTGTATTAGGCAAAGAGCGGTGTAAAGACTTGGGGCAGTTGAGTGAGAAGTTAAGAATAGGGAAGTGCTAGCAGGGGAGGCTACAGGTCCGGGAAGAAGCCAAAGAGTGAGGGGACTTATGAGCCAGGCTGGGGGACTAGTTCTGGAGGCAGAGGGGAGCTCCAGGAAGTCAATAAACTTGGGACTTGGATGCATGGTTTTTAGGACTGTAATTCTGGAAGTGAAAGGAAGGGGGGTTGAATGGATAGAGACCAGGCGAGAGCAGATGAAAGTGAAACCTTGCCCCAGTCGTGGGCCCTGGGGACGGGGGAAACGGGACGGAGTCCAGAGACATTTTTGAGGTCAAGCTGTCATATTTTATAACCATTTGGATGAATCAGAAGGTGGAACAGGTATTCAGGTCTTGGTTAGGTGACATATTGGGTGTGAGAAGCCCATGTGTGGGTAAGTAGAGTTGGTGATTTAGAATATAAATCTGGTGCTTGGGAGAGAGCTTGGGGCTACTCATTAATAAGGGAAATATCATCATGAAAGATCATTGCTGATGCTACAGTATTTCCCTGTAAGAAGAGTTGGATAAGCTTGGAAAGCCAAGAGTGGAGCCCTAACATTTGAAGAGTTTGAAAAGAGGAGAAGCCAGCAGATAGAAGAAGACCTAGATAACAGAAGAGAAGAGAGCTGTACGTTTAGGAGGAAGTCTACGACAGCATGGTGTCCTGGAGTCAAGGGGAGAGGAAGTTTCAAAAGGCAGGAGATAAGCAGGGGATCAAGTGCTGAGTGCATTACTTTGAAGAGATAGGAGAGCGGGCATGCTGTTCTGGGGAGAGGAGGTGTTTGAAGTTTCATAAAGCAGGAAACCAAGCAGTTGGTACATTCGTCATTCATTCATCCCTGTGCTCATTCATCCTTCCATCAGACATTCTCCTAGGGCCTTGCCAGGTGACAGACACTGTAAGAGGTGCTGTTAGAGAGAGTAAATGGAAGACAAAGATAAATAGGCATAATACCTGCCTTGCGGGCTCTTGGTGGTGTTGGGGGGACAGATAGTTATAGTTATGTACACAGATAATTATAGTGCCGGGTGGTAGGTGCTACGGAGAGGGATGTGGGTAGTGACCCTGCAGCATGGGAGAGAGACCATTAGACCTGGATGGGAGAGGTCTTTGGAGCTGAGTCGGAGTTCCCAGGCAGAGGAGGAGGGGAGAGGGGAGAGGCGTGTGAGCTGTGAGCTTAGCAGGGCGAAGGCAGAAGGGGGGAAGCATGTGTCCTACTTCTCAACTTCATCCATGCCATGAGCACAGTGGGGGGATGGGGGAGAGCGCAGCAGAGGAGTTGAAGCTGGAACGGAAGGGTGAGGCTGGTTTGTGAGGTTTATGAAAAGCTTCAAATGCCATGGCACAAAGTAAGTTTGGATCTCATCTTCTGGAGGGTGAGAACTCAAGAGACATTGGTAAGCAAGAGAATAATGCAGTAGGGCTAGATCTTGAGAAACTATCTTTGATGGCATGAGGAGGAGTGAGTGGGTGAGGGAAGGACTTGAAGATGGGAATCCAGGTAGGGCCCCATCTCAACCCATCTACAGCCTCCTTCATCCCGCAGAGTGTTTACTGAGTGTCTCCTGTGTGCTCTGCTCTGCGTGGGATGCTGCCAGTTTCCAGGGGATGCTTTCAAATTGCTTTCCTTCTAGGAGCCTGCTGATCTCAGCTGCTTCCTGGGGAGTGCTGGCTACTGACTCAGATGCAAATGGCCAAATCACCAGGCAGAAGTCTCTACTGGAAGGTTCCGAGTCAACCTCTGGTCCAGAAGCCAGCACTCTTTATTGTGTGAATTACTCACTATTTTGACTTGTCCCGGTTGGCTTGGGTTGCAGGTAGTGGATTGTTGTTGAGAGCATGAGGCCAAATGGACTAGCCACCGAACAAAAGAACACACCCAGGCCCTGCGCACAGAGAAGACATCTGCTTGTGTTCCCCGAGTAACTGTGCAGCCACCCAGGGCGGCCTCGGGACCCAGGCACATGCTCCGTGTTATTTTCTAGTTACAACCAAGGATGTTTCCATGTGTCTGGTGATGAAAGAGTCAGGTTCATTTCAGAAGGGGGAGTGTTTCTGATTATGCAGATCACATTCAAATATTCACCTCATTCCATCCTTCTGGCCGGGCTCTACCTTTGAATACTATGGGAAGGCATCCGGGCCTCCTTTGCACCACATTTAGGGAAGATCTTCTGTGCTGAAAGCCTGCTCTTGGCTGGCAGTGGAGATCCCTGGGCACAACCTGTGGGATTGCCTCTCTGTTGTGGTACTTGAAGCGAATCCATACGTGGCAAGGAATGTCAGCTCTCTTCCAGGAAAAATCAAAGCCTGTTAGCACTGGAAGGGACCCCAGCCCTCATCAAGCCCAACCGGCTCATTTTACTGATATGGAAACTGAGGTCCAGAGCCACAGACCAACGTGCCCCAAATCAGAAAGTGAGTTACAGCGGACTTGGGACCAGAACACAGGGGCCAGTCCAGGGTTTCCCACGAGTCTTCTCTTCCCTTCTCTTTAATCTTCCTACAGTTCCGATTGCCACTGTACTTCCTTTCTTAAAAGTACATTTCAAATGGAGGCTGCTTAGCGTGGATCCCATGTTAGGTAGGTATCCTTCTGTGGATGCTTTCCTGTCTCGTTTGATAAACTCTAGTTTGTCATCAAATTGAATGACAGAAGTAAAAAGGGTGGGAAGAAAAGCAGGGAATTTGAGGGTAATAAAATAGTGTGGCTAGAGCATTTGGGGATTAAGGAATTAGCAGTGTGTAGTAGAGGCCCAAAGCCCAGAGGGTAAGTCAGTTGGATGCTTTCCATCACAGAGGTTCCCAACCTCCAGGCTGGGAACCAGTACCTCCTGTCAGATCAGCATTAGCTTAGAAATAAAGTGCACAATGAATATAATGTGTTTGAATCATCCCCAAACTATCCCCCCCACTAAGGTCCATGAAAAAAAATTATCTTCCACAAATTTGGTTCCTGGTGCCAAAAAGGTTGGGGACCGCTGCTCTAGAGGCATCCAGGGACCAGTGACTCTCAAACCAGAGGATGCATTCAAATCATTGGGGAAACTTGTTTAAAATGCATATTCCTGGGCCTCACCCAGGAGATTCTTATTCACCAGGTTTGGTGTGAGATCCAGGGATCTGCTTGTCTCCAGCAGATGTGAGGTTGATGATGTTGTGGGTACCAGGTGGGTCACACATGGAGAAGCAACACAGGACTAGGACTTAGGAGGACAAGGGTATATCTGTGTTGTTCTCCAGTGTTTGGGTCAGACTGTGGTGCTGGAGAAGACTCCTGAAAGTCCCTTGGACAGCAGGAAGATCAAACCAGTCAATCTTAAGGGAGATCAACCTGGAATATTCACTGGAAGGACTGATGGTGAAGCTGAAGCTCCAGTATTTTGGTCATCTGTTGCAGACATAGTCCCTGATGCTGGAAAAGATTGAGGGCAGAAGGAGAAGAGGGCAACAGAGGATGAGATGGCTGGATGGCACCACCGAGGCAATGAACATGAACGTGGGCCAACTCCAGGAGATGGTGAGGGACAGGGAGGCCTGGCATGCTGCAGTCCATGCAGTCACAAAGTGTCAGACACGACCATGTGACTGAACAACAACAGATACTCAAGTACCATATTTGTGGATGGATATGATGGAGTTTGATGAATTTAAGATCATTTACTTAAATCCTGAATTTAAGATCAGGATTCGTCAACTCAGTGAACACAGGTGTTAAGAGAGGGCCCGAGGGCCTGGCAGATAAGACTTGGAATTTGCAGGGCAACAAAACTCATACTTACTTAGCTTTCGGGTGGCTCTCTGTCAGTGGGTTTTCCTCTGTATGGTTCATGCTTTAGCTGAGGCTTGGTATTTCTCTTTCCACACATCTCCCTCTCTCTCCTCCTTGGCTTCCACCCACTCCTCCCCCTTTATTATGGTTTTGTGCAAATGCATCCTTTTAAAATGCATTTGTAGAGCTCTCTTATTTATAAACTTTTGACGCGATAATCAAGGTTGAGCATGTTTTACTCCAGGCTCCCATTTTTGTGAGATTCTTATATTCATTTTGCAGCTGCTGGCCTTGACATTATGCTGAAAGGTTAAGAGTAGGGGTTTTTGCAGTCTGTGTTGTAGCAGAGTCAAGATAGCTGGCTAAAATGTAAGGCTGAATTTGTGTCTCTGAGAAAACCATCATGGAGGTCTTTCATTTACATCTGGTTTGAGTTTGGAGCTTCTTCATCAAGGCGCACCACCTCCCAGTACTCCTGCACAGGTAACAAATATCCTAGCCGGGGGGCCAGCTCCATGTGCCTGCTTCTGTGTGCTATCAGAGTTCCAAAGCTTTGCTCGCTGGGATGAAGCTCCAAGGTGTATTTTTGTCATGTTTGCTTTAGGGTGTTGATTTGGTTATGTGGCTAAAACCAAAGGCTTATTCTCCAGTCTCTTCTAGAACAAGACTTTAGAATGTCAGACTTTACATGTGACTCCCTTTCTATGAAGAACAGATGGTGGGTTTAATTTCGTAGAAAGAAAATTAGAAACCAGTGAAATCTTACATGATTTCACATTAGTACCGAAACCAAATACATTGAAAACATTCAGAACTGTTCCTAGTTATGGATCTACTGGTGGCAATGAGAAATTCCCAGGGCGTTCTGTAAGGAGGACTTCCACCAACACTTGGTTTATTCCATACCTCTCCCCATCCCCCAGCAGTCTGTTCTGAATCTTTCTCCATTTAATCTATTTATTTTTATTTATTGAGCAAGCAATATTATAACCATGACTGAACTTTTTTAAATTACAAGAAAACTTACCCTGGGTCCAGCTTGAGTAACAGATTGTATGTTTTCATTTTTCCATGTCCCCTTCCAGGCTTTGTTCATATGCCTACAGAATCTTTACATTTTTATAATCACAGTATAGTTACAAGTTTGTATTTGGCATTTTTCACTTAGTATTATATTACAGGACTCTTTTCGCATTGCTCTGTATTATTCATGATGATGATATTTCATTGAGTCATGAAGCCCCAGTTTATCTGACCATCCTATTTCAGTCATACGTTCATCCACCTTAAAAAGATGATGATGAAATAAAACACAGCCACCATCATTCAGATTGTTG
Source organism: Cervus canadensis (assembly GCF_019320065.1). Lineage (NCBI taxonomy): Eukaryota > Metazoa > Chordata > Mammalia > Artiodactyla > Cervidae > Cervus > Cervus canadensis. The sequence continues at coordinate 16,918,361 of NC_057391.1, forward strand.
CTTTCCCAACTCTTCTCTAAGCTCACTTGCTATCTGTCCCTGTGAACCTCCTATTCACTTAGCACCTCCTATTCCATAGTGGCTGTGGTTCTCTGGTTTCATTGACTGTCATCAACTGTTGTCTCCATATGAAGCCTCCAGCCCTGGACTCCTTTAATCCTGAGGCTTCTGCCAAGTTGGGGCCACCTTTGGTCATCCCAGTCATTGCTTTCTTTCCAAGTCCTATGCCAAAGGCAGAACCAACTTTTTTCATCTTATCTTGGTTGCCACATATTATTTTCAATCATTTAGATACCATTTGGGCTTCCCTGGTGGCTCAGATGGTAGAGAATCTGCCTGCAATGTGGGAGAGCTGGGTTCGATCCCTGAGTTGGGAAGATCCCCTTGAGGAGGGCATGGCAACCCACTTGCCTGGAGAAACCCCATGGACAGAGGAGCCTGGCAGGCTACAGTCCGTGAGATTACAAAGAATCGGACATGACTGAGTGACTAAACACACACAGATATCATTTAGGATTCTTAAACTGCAAGCCACAGAAACTAACATAAGCATTGGGGAACTCACTGTAACCAGCCTAGGAAGCAGGTAGGCACTGAGGCACTCCAGAGAGCAACAGGAATGGTCTCAGAACATAAGTGATGGGATCAGAATGAAGGACCCAAAGCTGTCTGTGGTCTTTTGGCCACTTTACTGGAGATTTCAGATTCCAGGGATTGTTCACTTGGCTCATACTGCTTACCTTGGCTTCAGCTGTCAGGGTCCCTGAATACATTCCTATTATACTTCATCCAGTGTGGAAGGGGATTTCCTAAAGGACTCAGGGAAAAGGTAATGATTGCCAGGCTGCCCTATGCATACATCCTACCATCAATATACATTTACACAAACATCCCTTCCTAACAGTAACTTCCAGACAACAGATCCCAAAATGTTGTTCATTACAGCATCCAGCTCCAAACCAAAACCTTTGGGGGATTTTAATCCTCCTACTACCACCCCTTCTTTTGCACAGCTCAAGTTAAAATAGGGATGTGACTACCTTGATTCTCCTACTTCTCTGAATGCCTTCCATTTTTTCTGCTCCCTGGCTCATGGCCAACAGTGACTATTTAGAAAAATACTGTAATAACAAGCAGTTTTTTAAAATTAGCTAATTAATTTGATTGCCCTGGATCTTGGCTGCTGTGCATGGGCTTTCTCTAGCTGTGGTGCACGAGATTCTTAGGGTGGTAACTTCCTTTGTCGCAGAGCACAAGCCCAAGGGCGAGCGGGCTCCGTAGTTGTGGCTCACAGGCTTACTTGCTCCTTGGCATGTAGAATCTTCCCAGACCAGGGACTGAACCTGTGTCCCCTGCATTGGCAGGCAGATTCTTAAACACTGGACCACCAGGGAAGTCCCAAACGTTGTTTTTCATATGAGGAAGGGGACTATTAGAAGATTGGAGGATTTTATCCAAAGTGTACATCTCCTTGGATCCTAGCCTCACCCCAGGCAAGACATATCATAACCTCTGGGGAAAAGGCATGCATCGTATGTGTACTTTGAAAAATCTTCTCTTTCAATTCTCTTATCTTGCCTCTACATCCATCCTCCCCCATTCTCGAAAACCTCCAGTGGAATGGAGAGAACATCAATTTGATTTGACAGCTGGATCTGCTTCTTACACATTATAAAACTTGTGTCGAATGATTTAAGTTCTTCCAGTGGAGGGACGAAATGGAGCTCTTCTATGCTCCTGCTTGGTGACTTCTAGCGTGTTTGTGTCTATACTTCATTCTTTTATTTCATTACCCAATGACACTGTCAGATCTACATTATAGTCAGTCCTTGGATATGAGAAATGTGGGTTCCAGGACCCCCAAGGATACCAAAGTTTGCGGATGCTGAAGTCTGTTATTTATGTAAGATGGTATGGTATTGTGTATAACCTATGTGCCTCTTCCCAGAAACTTTAAATAATCTCTGGATTACTTATAATACCTCATACAATGTAAGTGATGTTTAAATAGTTGTATAATGTAAATGTTATGGCTTCACAGGTGGTGCTAGTGGTAAAGAACCCATCTGCCAATGCAGGAGAAATAAGAGATGTGGATTCAGTCCCTGGGTTGGGAAGATCCCCTGGAGGAAGGCATGGCAACCTACTCCAGTATTCTTGCCTGGAGAATCCCATGGTCAGAGGAGCTTGGTGGGCTACAGTCCAGAGGAGCCTGGTGGGCTACAGTCCAGAGGAGCCTGGTGGGCTACAGTCCAGAGGAGCCTGGTGGGCTACAGTCCATGGGGTCATAAAAAAGTCAGACACGACTTAGCAACCTAACAACAACAACAACAGTGATGATATCTATAAATAGGTTTATTTTCTACATACTGGTCTACTTCTTGTTTTTTTTTTTTTTTTTACTAATTAATATATTACAGAGAGTTGTCCAATTTAACAGATATATATATCTACTTCATTCTAACAGGTTAGTTGTATTCCATTGCTTGAATGGATTAGATTTGGGAGGATTTAACCAAGCTCCTTTTCATAGATATTCAGGTTGTTTCCAGATTTTTTGGTTTTGTTCTTACGAAAAGTATGGCAATAAAAGTTTTTCTATATACAACTTTATGCACTAATTTTGAATGTATCTAAAGGGTGAAGTACTGAAAGTAGAGCTGCTGGGCTCAAGGGTTTGTGCATTTAAAATTTGGTAGGTACTGCAAAGTTCCCTATTAAGAACTGCCCCAGTTTAGACTCCCATCAACAGTGAACATTCTTTCCGTATTGGTATTGTCAAACTTTATAATCTTTGCCAATCTGATGGGGGTAAGTGGAATTCTGTTTTAGTTTGCATTTATTTGATTACACGGAACATTATACAGTTTTCATATATATGTTGTATTTCTCTGCTATACTAGTCAGCTTGGGCTGCTAAAACAAAATGTCATTGACATGGTGGCTTAAACAACAGGAATTTATTTATCATGGTTCTGGAGGCTGGGGAAAGTCCACAATCAAGGCACTGGCAGATTTGATGCCCCAGTGGGGACTCTTTTCCTGGCTTGACGACAGCTAGCTTCTCACTATATCCTTAGATGGTGGAGAGAAAGACAGAAAGTGCTGGTCTTTCTTCCTCTTCTGATAAGGATACTAATCCAGTTAATCCTAAATGAAATCAACACTGAACATTCATTGGAAGGACTGATGCTGAAGCTGAAGCTCCAATCCTTTGGCTACCTGATGTGAAGAGTGGATTCATTGGAAAAGACCTTGATGCTGGGAAAGATTGAGGACAGGAGGAAAAGAGGGTGATAGAGAATGAGATTGTTGGGTGGCATCACCGACCCAATGGACATGAGTTTGAGCAAACTCTGGGAGATAGTGAAGGACAGGGAAGCTTGGTGTGCTACAAGCCTGGTATATGACCATGAGGTTGCAAAGAGTAGGACATGAACAACAACCATCCCATGAGGGGAGAGGTCCCATCACATGGCATCATTGAAACCTAATTAACTCCCAAAGGTGCCATGTCCAAATACCATCACATTGGGGTTAGGGCTTTAAGACATGAACTTATGAAATGACTATAAACTACCCATTCATGCCCTTTGAACCTACTTCCGTTGGGTTGTTCGTCTTTTTTCTTACTGATTTGTTAAAACAATGGGCTAGCAGTTGACAGGGCTTTGAGCTTCTATTATTTGTTTTTATCTCTCACTATGATTTATTCTTTGGTTTAGCTGTTTATCACTGACTAACCAAGGTCCTGTGAGTTAGTCCTAATTTTAGGAATAGTGTGTCTGAGAAGACTTGGAATTTTCCCCATCCTGTCTCATAGAAAACTCCTTGACCATCAGAAAAGGAAGGAGGAGGGTCGTCGGGAGGACTGGGAAGGAGTAGAGGGCGGATGGGAGGCTGATGGAACTAGGAGGCTGATATCCAAAGCTCTCCTCCCTTTGTTTTTTCCTTTGATATTTCTTTCTTTCTCTGCATTTCCCCTCCTTCTTTCCTTTCTGTTTCCCACTTTGTTTCTGGCTGTGTACTATAAAAATACAATTCTGGAGCTTGTGGTTGGATTCTCACCATGGGGACTGAGATGGAATTTCAAGTCACTCACCATAATTCAACTTTATAAATTAGAGAATTCTTATGAATAGAAGAGGATGGAATGTGGTTTCGTGTTTTCTTTCCCCAGGGACCCTGCCCAGTTTGGCCATAGGAAACTAAGCTAAGGGTGGGATTAGTTCTAGGAAGTGGATTTTTAGCTGCATGTCTAAGCTAGATATTATAGACAATGCCTTAGTTATCTGTGTTCACGAGAAATCAGGAAGTGATGGGTAACTGAAGTCCCCAAATGTGCCAGAAATATACTTCCTCTGTTTGATCATCCCAGTTATCCTTCTACGAGGACTATCAAAGAGGATTTATTTCTATTCATTTTACTCTTCTGTTTCCCCCTAACAACACAGGCAGGGAGGCAACATGCTGCATGAAAAAGAAAGTGCTGGACTAGGAGTCATGTGTGTGCCTCAGCTGCTCAGTCATGTCTAACTCTTTGTGACCCCATGGACCGTAGCCTGCCAGGCTCCCCTATTCGTGGAATTTTCCAGGCAAGAATACTGGGGTCTGTTGCCATGCCCTCCTCCAAGGTATCTTCCCAACCCAGGGATTGAACCTGAGTCTTCTGCATCGACAGATGGATTCTTTACCACTGAGCCACCAGGGAAGCCCAGATAGGAGTCAGGAGACCTCAATTTTAGTCCTGTCTGTGCCCCTCACTAGCCGGAGACTATGGGTAAGTCATACAGCTTCTCTGAGCCCCAGTTTCTTCCTGTAAAAGGGACAAAATAATCAATCTCCCAGAGTGGCTCAGGGGCCCTGTAAAGTGTGACCTGGGGTTAGTGGTGCCAACACCATACAACCTGTCCCCATGCTTGTGAGCTGTCTGCATAGTGCTCAGCGCAGAGAAGGAGCACGACAAATGTCTGTATGCTTTTCTTCCTTGTCCTGGAAGGACCAGCAGACTATGTTAATTTCCTATGGCTGTTGTAATGAATAACTACAAACTTAATGGCTTAAAGCAACCGAAATTTATTCCCTCACAATTCTGGAGGCCAGACATTCAAACTCAAGGTATTTTCAGGGCTGTGCTTCTAGTAGTTAGGGGTGAATTCTCCTTACTTCTTTCAGCTTGTGGTATACTTCTTTCAGCTCCTGGCCTGTGGCTGCTCAACCCAGCCTCTGCTTCTATGGTCACGTGGCCTTCTCCTCTGTCTTCTAAGGACACTTGTTATTGGATTTAGGGCCCCCTCCATCCCCCAGAAGAGGATGATCTCATCTCAAGATCCTTAATCACATTGACACTGACCCTTTTTCCAAATAAGTTCACATTTACAAGTTCTCAGGGTTAGAGCATGGACATATCTTTTGGGGAAAGGCACCATTCAAACCGCCCCACACACTCTAGGGATTACTTTATATATCAAGACTGCAACCTGATTCAACACTTTTTTTTTTTTATAACCACCCAGTGAATCCATCATCAGTTTATTAATAAATCAGGATATGTCAGGGAGGAGAAGAAAGAACAAAAGCTTGTTTTTTGTTTGCTGTGTTTTGTATTTACAAATAAGAGAAAAGCCTTCTCTCCCGGGTCCCCAGTTTAGGAGTGATGAGTTGACTGTATTTGCCACTCGTGTGGCCATCCCCGTCCTCTATTCACATCTGGTAATTAGGAAACTGCAGCCCTTCAGTCACATAACCTTCTGTCCTGACCTTGCTCCAACCATGTCTCCTGCTGGCTGCAGCCACATGACCTCTGACCTCTCACCGCAGCTCTCTGAACATGGTGCCCGTAGACTGGCAGACTGACATCCAGCTCTGGGCTTGAACCTCTGATTAGATGGTTCTTTGCTGAGCTGCTCAGCCCTCTCACTCATCCTGGCTTAGTCACTCTCTGAACCTTCAGGGACCCAGTTTAAACTCTCAAGGTCATCCAGAGACCCCTCTGTGCCCTGGAATGTAGTTGAGTGACAGTGACAGTTCTCAGCCACTCAGTCGTGTCCGACTCTTGGCAACCCCGTGGACCGCAGCCTACCAGGCTCCTCCATCCATGGGATTTTCCAGGCAAGAGTACTGGAGTCGGTTGCCATTGCCGTCTCCAGGAGACCCTGGTTCAATTCCTGGGTTTGGAAGATCTGCTGGAGAACGGATAGGCTACCCACTCCAGTATTCTTGGACTTCCCTGGTGGCTCAGCTGGTAAAGAATCCACCTGCAATGCGGGAGACCTGGGTTCGATCCCTGGGTTGGGTAGATCCCTAGAGAATGGAACGGCTACCCACTCTAGTATTCTGGCCTGGAGAATTCCATGGACTGTATAGTCAGACCACGGGGTTGCAGAGTCAGACACGACTGACTGACTTTCACATAGTGTTGCTCAGTGTCCCAAGGGTGGGAAGGACATTCCAGGGAATGATCCAGAAGCTCAAGAGCAGTCTGCTGGAGAGAGAGCAGGCAGTGCTAGAACTGCCTAGAGTGGGGGCTGAGGAGACTCGTGTCCAAACTCTGCTGCGACCACATGACTGAGGCAGGTCACAGGTCTCCAGTCCTTGGGTGGGAAACTTCATCTCTGAAAGGTGAGGATGTTTGTAACCAGGGCTGCTGAGAGCACTAGAAATTACATGTGCTATCTGGCACCAAGTGGATACCAGAATAATTACAGCTATTTTACCATCATTCCTCCTCTGAGGACTTCTCAATCCATACCCTACCCAGGCAGGCAGCCAGTTCCCCGGGAGGCTCCCCTAGTCTTGTCTTAGCTACATAAAGCTCTCTGCTGCTAGGTCCAGTCCATTTGTGCAACCTGGGGTGCATCTCTCCTTGTTCTCAGGTCCTAGCTCAACACTGGTATACAGCTGGTACTCAGGGCCTGTCTGCATCATGAAAGAACACAGGGTACCCATGCTTAACACTCTGCTTGGCATGATAGCTCTCTGTGAAAGGGCCAGTTAAATGCATGGGAATGTCGAATCACCTTCAGGATAGAACTTTAACTTTCTGATATTTTTAATCTCTCCTGATTCACCACGGAAGCAGGAAAGATGATCATTATGGTTTTACTAAGCACATATTTAGTGCCTGTTCTCTGCTGTATGTGTAGATATCCTAACTTAAATCTTCTTAGAGCCTTGTGAGGTAGGTAGGTCCCATCCCTCTTTAGGACGCAGAGAGCTTCAGAAACTTTCTGGTCGCCCTGGTAGAAGTGGCAGGGGTGTGATAGGGGCATCTGCTTCTGGAGCAGGGCCTCTAAACCCTCACACTGCGTTGCCTTTACTGCATGGAGACACTGGGCCGTGGCCTCCTCACCGACTTGAGGGAAGCCCTGTCCTTCTAGCCTGGACCCCAAGGACCTGAGGGGTAAGCCTCAGTTAAAATGTGCGAGCAGTGCACTGCGCTCGCCAAGGCCATGGTCCCCAAAGCCAGGATCACATACAATTTTGGTGAGCCCTATGCATTTGTGCCTTTGTGTGTCCCTTCCTTTATTAAAAAAAAAAAAATATATATATATATATGTATATAATTATATATACAAATTATATAAATATAAAAATATATAAAATATGTATATGTATACATACACAGTTGTGCCTTTGTGTGTCTCTTCGTTTATATATATGTGTGTGTATGTGTGTGTGTGTGTGTAGATATATGTTCATTCTATCTTATTACTTCGTCTGTATGAAGACGAGTATAACCCAAGCCGGGTTCTGTTTTGTTTCTCAGATTTTAACACAGGCCCTGTGCCAACTTGTGCCTAATGGATACGCCTTTTGGGTTATCCACGGCTCTGCGGGTTAAGCAGGAGCGGGTATGGCGGTCCCCTAACGGGCCTCTGTCTCCACAGGTCCCGCAGCGGATGGCTGTGGCCGAGGGCGCCCCGGAGGACGGCGGCGGCGGCGCCCCGGGCGTGTGGGGCTCCTGGGGCCCCTGGTCCGCCTGCTCGCGCAGCTGCAGCGGCGGCGTGATGGAGCAGACGCGGCCCTGCCTGCCCAGCTCGTACCGCGCACGCGGGGGCCCGCGGCCCGGAGCCCCCGCGCGCGCCTTCGCGGGCCACGTGGTGTCAGCCGTGCGCACGTCGGTGCCGCTGCACCGGAGCCGCGAGGAGACACGCGCCCCTGCCGGCCTCAACTCCAGTCGCCAGGGCCCGGCGCTGCGAGGCAGCCGGCATCCGCAGGCCCGGGGCCGCGAACCCACGGCGGAGAGAAGGTACCTGCCCTCTCGACCCCCGCGCGCCCTCCCGCTATCGTCCTTGTACCTGCTGGGATGTGCCGCGCTCGCCACTCTTCATCCTAGATCGCGCGGTTAAAGCTTTGCTTCTGCCAGGTGGGGAGGAATTCTTGGCTCCACGGGTCTCCTTCCATCCTTTGATTTATTTTGCAGCCTTTTAAAGCGTTGAGGCCACTCCCACCCCCTCGGTGATTCTGAATAGTCTTCAAAGTGAAGCTGAGTTTAAGAATGTCCTTAGGCTCAACTTTAGGGAGGCCCTGCGGAGGACTGAAAGAGCTACCTGGAGCGGGGAGACCTCCTTCCTAGTACTCCTCTGCTGCTGCTGCTAAGTCGCCTCAGTCGTGTCCGACTCTGTGTGACCCCATATACGGCAGCCCACCAGGCTCCGCCATCCCTGGGATTCTCCAGGCAAAAACACTGGAGTGGGTTGCCATTTCCTTCTCCAATGCATGAAAGTGAAAAGTGAAAGTGAAGTCGTTCAGTCGTGTCCGACTCTTCGCGACCCCATGGACGGCAGCCCACCAGGCTCTTCCGTCCATGGGATTTTCCAGGCAAGAGTACTGGAGTGGGGTGCCCTTGCCTTCTCCGAGTACTCCTCTAGTGCTGGGGAAAAGGGAGAATCCTGGCCGCAGGCTGTGTGGATTTGAGCTGAGAACACAAAACAAGGGGCTTTTTAAAACCAAGAGCTGACATGAGTTTGGAATCCCTGAACAGATTGGGTGTCTGGAGTCTAACTTGCTCCCAGCCTATAGGTTTCAGGATTCTATGAATTTTTCTAGAAAGTTTCTCCAAAGTATTTTGAGTGAACTCACAACTGTGAGAATATGTCCAGTTAATTAGATCTAGATGTTTTTTAGAGTCAGCAAAATGTAAACTCCAGAAATGGCATAGTGGTATCAGAATAGCTGTATAACTCTCCAAAACCTTAGGTGGCTAGGCTAGCATAAATAAGCCAAAATAGGCAGTGCCCATGGAAAGGTAGGAATACAGATGCTGAGAAAAACTTGTTAGTGAACTAATCAACAACATTCACAGATTATTCAGTATTCATTCTGCAGCATTTGTTGGGCACCCAAGGTTCATGATAAATTCTGAGAGAATATTCCTATGAAAGCAATTTGTTGTTCAGTTGTATAGTCCTTTCTGACTCTTTGTGACCCCATGAACTACAGCGCACCAGGTTTCCCTGTCCTTCAGTATCTCCTGGAGTTTGCTAAAACTCATGTCCATTGAGTCAGTGATGCCATCCCACCATCTCGTCCTCTGTCAGAGAATGAAAGCAATAAAGAACAAACATTTACAGGAAGAATAGTAAGTATAAGCTAAGCTCACTGTGCTTAAAGAAAGTGAAAGTCTTTGTCGTTCAGTTGTGTCAGACTCTTTTCGACCCCATGGACTGTATAGCCTGCCAGGCTTCTCTGTCCATGAAATTCTCCAGGCAAAAATACTGGAGTGGGTAGCATTCCCTTCTCCAGGGTATCTTCCTGATCCAGGGATTGAACCTGAGTCTCCTACATTGCAGGCAGATTCTTCACCATCTGAGCCACCTGGGGAATCCCCACTATGCATAAGAAATACTTAGTTTAGTCATTAAGCCAAATTAATGCCCAGTTTAGGCAGGGTGCAAGTGTATAAGATGGGCTGCCTGGCCCCTCTTGTCATTTGCAGTTCATACATTAGCATTGATGGCCACCCTTCCCCACTGTGGTTAACACTACCTGAGTCCTTCTCAGCTGCCAGCCACCTGGAAATAGAGAGGAGTTACAACCCATCCACCCTTGCCTGCACAGGTCTTTCTTGACCTGGTCGTTAGCATTTTGGAGAGAAAGGGCCATTTCACAGAGAAGGTGCTTTGGCCAAATCCTGAATTGATAAACCAAATTTGAGCTGAGAGAAGGGAGATTTTGGAGGCCAGGCTGGCCTGCCAGTGGGAGAATAGAAGAGGAGATCACCTGGGAGAAGGTGCTTCCTTCTTTCTCTGTTCCTGAGTATAGACCCGAGGACCCCCCAGTACCACTCTGGGACTGAGAGGCTGCTGCTTCTAAAACCAAGGGTTTGGTATGTGTTATCTCTCTTCATCCTGACCACAACCCCATAATAACATAGCTCTCCAGTCCCTTATCTAAAATGCTTATGGCAGTGCATTTTAGAATTCAGAACTGTTCAGAGTTTATCAAGGTGATTCAGGGAATATTTCACATGTTAATGGCATTCCTTCCATGGCATGGGGCAGCACCCCATCAGCAAACACATTACTATTGCTGCAGTGAAACCTACAAATGTTCACATCAGCTGGGAAAGAAAAAAAGACCATAAAAAGCCTTATGTCAGTTAAGGTGAGGCTTGCTGCCCAATGAGTTTTGGTACCAAACAGAAAAATGCAAAAAGCAAAAGAAAGACAAAAAGTTGGTTTTCCAAATGCTTGGTTTCAAAATTTCAGATTTATAACAGCTTATGGAATGCCTGTTCTGTACCAGCCACTGTTCTTGTCTCTTTACACGGACAACCCTATAAGATAGGTACTAACATCATCCTCATTTTAGAGGTGAGGCCCAGAGACCCAGAGAAGGGGAATAACCTGCCCAACGTCACACAGGTAGTCTGTGAAGAGTCAGGATTGGAACTCAGGCAGTCCTGGCTCTAAGGACGTGATGTACTAGGGACTTCTCTTCCAGCCTCTGTGGCTGAGAACCCAGGAGAGCTGCCTGGGGAACAGGCTGCAGTTGGCTGCAGGCCTGGGCTGCAAGCATTCCAGCCCGTGCGTTTTGGCAGCAGGATTTTTTTTTTTTCTTCTAACTTATTGACAAGGGGCCAATTACTGTTTACTATGAAGTTCCTACAAGTTTCTATCATGCTTTTGTAATTTGACAGTTTAAGATGGAGCAATCCAGATATTAGCCTGGAGGACCCACACTGCTGACAAATGTCGAGCTCTTCCTAGCTGACGAAAATCACATTTGCTTATATTTATTAGTCATTAGGAACTTGCATAGCATATGTGACCCCAGAAGAGATGTCAGTGTGTTCTCTGGATGGCTGTCTGCCTCACTCTCTGTTTCAGGTTCAAGGTTTGAAGCAAAGGCCATTGGGGGTTTAGATGTTTAAGAAACTGTTAGGTTGTTATGCTAGCCGACTGAAAACCTAACTGGAGCCAGCTAACAAAACAAAATGATACAACCTTCTAACAGATATTTATTAAGCATCTAATATGTTGTAAGGCCCCAGACAGACACAAAGATTTAAAAACCAGGTTAGGGATGCTCCAGGTTCTTACTGACAGTTAGAGCAGCTGCTTGCAAACCAAACTTTTTTTTGTATTCTTAAAAAAATTTTTTTTAATTGGAGAATAATTTCTTTACAATGTTGTGTTTATTTCTGCTATATAGTGATGTGAGTCAGCAGTAAGTATACATATATTCCCTCCTTGAGCCTCCCCGCCGCCATCTCACCCTTCTAGGTCATCTCAGAGCACTGAGCTGAGTTCTCCGTGTTACATAGTTGCTTCCCACTTGCTCTCTGTTTTACACGTGGTCAGTGCTACTGTCTCAGTTCCTCTCACCTTCTCCTTCCCCCGCTGTGTCCTCAAGTCCATTCTCTACAGCTGCCTCTCCGTTCCACCCCTGTGAATAGGTTCATCTGTACCATTTTTCCAGACTCCATATATATGCGTTAATATGTGATACTTGTTTTTCTCCCTCTGTATGACAGACTCCAAACTTTTTTTTGTTTATTTTTAATTGGAGGATAATTGCTTTACAATGTCATGTTGGTTTCTGCCATACCAAACTTCACTATTTTTTGAAGCATAAGAATCCTGTCTGCAAAATCAGTCTTAGGTAGAGGCTCCGTTTGTCACACAGACAAAAGCTGAGCTGCTCTGGTTGAAGCCTCAGAGGCACCGCTGTAGAAATTCAGGGTCTAGATCCAAATACAGCAATGGTTTTCAACCTCTGTTGACCATAAGAATCCTTTGCCCATCTTTTAGAAGTCTTGACATCCCGGTTACATCCCAGATGAACATCTGGATCTCAGAGGGTTATGCTCGGATATCTATATAATGTCAATCCAGCCAAGGCTGGGAACCACCAACCTGGAAGTATCTCTTTGGAACCTCAAGGTTCCGTGGTAAGTCTTTTAGGAATCAGTATTGTCCAGTAGAATTTTCCAGGTTTGGTGAGCACCTGGAATCACTTGCAGTGGGGTGGGGAGGTTTGTTAAAGGTGGAGTTGCCCATATATATAAAATAGGTAATTAATGAGAACCAACTATATAGCCCAGGAAACTGTAATCAGTGCTCTGTGGTGACCTAAATGGAAAGGAAAACCAAAAAAAAGGGGCTATATGTATAGCAGATGCACTTTGCTGTAGAAACTAGCACATTGTAAAGCAACTATACTCCAATAAAAATTAATTAAAAAAAAAATAAAAAATCACATAAAGAAGTTCTAAAAAAAAAAGTGGAGTTGCCCAACCCCCACTCTCTCCCTTGCTTGGTGAGGATTCTATTTTGTAGGTCTGTGCTGTGACCTGTGTAGCTTTATTTTAAATGATTTTGGTATGCTCCAGAGTTTGAGAACCACTGCTCTAAAAAGTTGGAAAACACATGAGTGTAAATGCCTTCCGGACAAGGCAGTGTGTTGAAATAGCCATGGTAATGATGATGGTGACCATTTTGGAGCGTTCATATGTACACATGCTATGTCGAATGCATTGTAATACTGGGTTGGCCAAAAAGTTTGTTTGGGCTTTTCCGTAAGACGGTACAGAAAAGTCCAAATGAACTTTTTGGTCAGTCCAATGTTTACAGCTCACAGGGCCCTATGAGGCAGTTGCAAAGACTCACATTTTACAAATGACACTGAGACTCTGAGGAAGAAGTGACTCCATCAAGGTCACCCACTTCAGAAGCAACGGAACCAGAATTCTCAGTATATCTATCAGAGTCCAACACTAAGGCTCTTGTCTCTGAAATGAGTGTTTTTCAAATGGGCATTTTGAAAGTGAGGCTTCTCGTTTCCAGCAGGTGTGGTCCAGAAAAGCTAATTGGAGGTTAGAGACATGTCTTGAAAAGTGGATGAGGTTTGGTAGTCAAGATTTAAAAGAACTGCTTCTCTTCCTTCCAGTGTTTAGCTCTCTTACCCAGGGAAATCCTTGCATGTAGTCCTGGGCACCAGAAGGGTTCAAAAAAGTTGGAAGCCATGGTCCTTGTCCTTGTGGGCCTGACACTGAGATGGTGGATGAGTGGCAAACCCATAGAGCACTACAGGGGCCAGAAAACAGTAAAAATGTGACCAGAGTTCAGGAAGATTGGAAAGTTCTTGTGGGATGGAGCTGTCAGGAAATACTGCACAGAACAGGTAGAATTTGAACCCAACCTTGATGAGTAAATACAATTTACTTGGCTGGAATTATGTGGAAACTTCTTGAGTCTACCATTTGCTTCCCATATCAGATCTTTGTCTCATTAAAACACACACACTCACACTTTAAAAAACCTTTGAAAGCATGTCATTACTGATTGGTGCTCTCCCGAGCATCCTAAAGTTACTTAACTCCTCTGAACCTCAGGGGCTTCATCTTTCAAATAAGAGCAGCAATAGTAATATCTATCATATGGGATTGTTGAGTCTTGAAATGAAATAATATTTGCATTGCCCGGTCCATAGTAGTTGCTCAATAAATTATAGATCTAATTTCCATTATGAATTTAGAGGCTGGGCAGAAGTGTGTTAGATAGTTCCAATTAGAACTCTCATTAAACTCATCTGTACTTACCATGTTCCTCTCAGACTTGCCCTTCTAGAGAGCCTTTTTCAAAATTAAAGGTAACACTCATGACTTAAACTAAGTTTGGTAAACTAATACTTATCTGTTTGAGATGAAAAATGAAAATTTTCTCCAGTATTTGCCCCAAATTATTAGTATAATAACTTACATATATAATGACTGTATATATATTGGGTTGGCCAAAAAGTTCACTTGGGTTTTCTGTAACGTGGAAAAATCCAAACTTCTTGGCCAACCCAATATCTAGTAACGCTGAAACCATCTCTATCATGAACTCCAAAATCTGTATGGGATCACAGAGGAAACCAACTTAGCCATGGTCAAAAGCTGGCCATGCAAAAGTTTTCACATAAAGTATTTGCTTTTAACGCCTTCCTCTGAATTACAGGGCTTAATTCAGAGAGATTACCTGGGCATTACCGTTTTGTGTTTCATTTTCATTTTAATTCAGTCAGCGTTCCTTGTGTATTTGTTATGAACCAGGCCCTGTGCTAAATACAGAAGGGATAGTCAGAGGAAGGAGGTGTGGTTTTCAAGAACCTCCACACCTAATGAGCAAACAGCCCAGGGATAACCACCAGAATGCAGTGTAGTGAGTATCCTGCCTGTGGGGTGAGCGGAGGGTTGCAGGAACACAGAGGTGGAGCTCATTCTTGGGGAATTAAGATACTTGGTGGTGGAAGTACTGCCTTGCAGGGTGAGTTTGCGTTACTCAGGTGGGAAAGAGCTGGGAAGTACTTGGTATGGATGGGAGATGGCAGTGGTTTGGTGACGCATGAGGAACAAAGTCTCCTTGACCTCAAGGAGTGCTTGCTGGTGGGGTAGGGGAGGGAGACAGGCAGACATTGACAAGACCAAGTGCTCTCTTAAGAGGGATGCTCAGGGTGTGGGGAAGGAAGGGAGGGGCGGAAGGAGGCCTGGGGAGCTGGAGAAGGCATCACAGAGGCAGTGATGACAGTGAATTTTGAAGAAGAAGAAGAAGAAGGATTTTAGCAGAGGTCATTCCCCAAAAAGCAAACTGCGAGGGCATGGTGAGCCTGTCACGTTCTGGAAGTTCTCAATGGTCTGATGGGGCTGGAGCACAGGCTGTGTATGAGGCGAGTGTGTGCAGACGAGACTAGTTAAGTCCACAGGCTCCTTTCCAAGGAGGGGTTATCAGGCAGTCGTTAAGGGGATTGAAATAGAATTTCTTGGAGAGAGGCAGTCCCTGTAAACGTGGATAACCAACTCTTTTCCATCTTAAAGCAAGATGATGTCTCCATTGTATAGTTGGTTTAAATCTCTTCTTAATGCCCTTGGGATTTTTCAAAATATTTGGCTCTGCCACCCCCGGCCCATCTCTGTAAAGCTTGGGAAGCTAGGGTTTACTGCCCGGAAGCTTGGTCCTGCTCCTCCGGTTTTGCAATAGGTGTTTCAGTCCCCTGCTGATGCTGTAACACTGACCACAGATTTGGTGGCGAAAAACAGCACCAATTTTTCTCTTATGGTCTGGAACTCAGAAGTCTAAAATCAAGGTATTGGAAGGGCTATTTCCCTTCTTGGGGCTTCAGAGGAGAATTTTTTTCCTTCTCTTTTCCAGCTTGTGGAGTCGGCCTGCCTTCCTTGGCCTGAGGGTTTTTCCTCCATCACTCACATTCAGCCCTCTTGCCTCTGTCATCTCATCTCCTTCTCTAACTCTTATCCACTGATCTTCCCCTTTTATAAGGACTCTTGTAATTACATGGCACCCACTCAGATAATCCAAGATAATCTCCTCATTTCAGAATCTTTAGCACACCTGCAAAAATCCCCTTGCCACATAAAGTTACTTTTCACAGGTTCTGGGGATGGAGTTCACAGGTTCTGGGGATGGAGTGGGGTGGAGTGGGGAGCATTAGCCAGCCTACCATAATGTGCATGCATTTGGGGGTCTTAAGAAAACCCTAGTGATAGGACAGTTTCTGTGCTGGCAGAACCACCAGCCACGTACCACATCTTGCCTAATAGTTGTCTGTGGGAAATTCAGCAGCACGGGTTTCCAGCAGAACAAAGAACAAGGATGCCTTCCCCATTGTGCCTTTCTGTGCTCTTCTTTGGACAGGCGGTGTTAATCAGGACAGTGATAATGAAGTTAAACATAATAGTTGCCCAAGGCGGCTGGCGTAGAATAAGAACTCTGTATTCCAGTCCAGAGTCCAGGGTCCAGTCCCCAGCTCTCGCTAACGCTTTGATCTTGGGGAAGTCACCTCATTTCTCTGAGCCTTGGTGTACATGTTTATAAAATAAAGGATTTTATCCAGTCATTAAGGTCTCTGGCCTGATGTTGATGTGTTGTTGTGGTCCTCTTGGATTGCTCTTTTAAATGCTCCCACCATCCTTCTGCCATCCAGAGTGATGGAGGGATGGTGACTGGGAGGCATGGCTCTCAGACCTGTTTTCCAACATGTTCAGGAATGCGATGGCTTTCTCTCTCTCTCTCTGAATCCACAACATAACCCACTGTTCAGACTTCTGCCCTGTCACGTGTGCCGACCACACTTCTGAGCCCCTCTTCTTGGTCTCCCCCTGGGCCTTTTCTATTGGAGGCGTCTGCATGTCTTTCCTCGCTTGGAGAAGCTCCGGGCTGGGAGTCATTACACCCTGCTTCCTGTCTCATGGCCATCATTTGCTAACTGGATGACCTTCAGGAATCACTTCATCTGATCTATAAAATCTGCATAATTATTTGTCCTCTGTCTTCCATACAGTCCTGCAGAGAGGGTCAGTTGAGGTAACGGCTATAAAAGTACTTCCAAAATACAAGACACGGTTCAAAACCAACACAGCTTGATAATTTTATTATCACTGACCAGATCACCCTTGGGTTTTTAGAGCCTTGTATCTTTTTCTGTAACATCTTGTCTGTGCATGCATGTGTGTGTGTGCATGTCGTGTATATATGTGTGTTTTTGCTTGAAAGGTCTGTTGTTTCAAAACAGGGCAGACAGGATCAGTCCTAGATCCTAGGTTGTCCCTCCATTTCCTACCTCTTCGGGGAATTGTCTTTGGCTTGTGGTTAAGAATCCTTTGTTTTCTTAGCTCCTCCTTTCCTGCTCACTTTCTTGGAGGCCATTTGCATTTCATCATCAATAACTCTGGAGCAATATGTTATTTCTGTCCCAAGGGCCCCTGGAGCCAAGTGGGCCCCTTTGTGATGCTGGATAGGAAATTTTGCTGTTAATTAAACTTCACAAAGCCACATGCCATTTTCCTGACCCTCTGTCGAAACTTAGGGAGTCTTGTTACATCCAAGGGGGGCAGAAACCACACAGCAAAAGACGGGAAAGCTTTTGGCCTTGTCTGTGTTTCTCCTTGGAAAATCTCCCTGATAATCTGGGCAGTTAGCAGAGAAAGCAGGTACATCTGTTTTTAAAATGCAGACTCTACACTTTCGGTGTTTTTTGTTTTCTTCCTGCAAGGAGAGTTTTGTTTCTTTTCCTCCTTTTGAAGCAGGATTTCCACTTAGTCCCTGAATTGTTTGACATGAAGTTACCTGTTGATGCTAACCAGATAGACGGTGTTTTAATATGCTTTGGTTTCTGAATCTGAAACCTTAGCTCCTTTTCGGTGCGAGCGTTTGTAATAGAGCCGGGCCCGCTGGTATGTATGCTTCTGCCTGTAGGTTAGGAGAGATTGGAGCCAGATTTTAAGCTTGAGTGACTCTGCTCTCAGACAAGGCTCCAAAGAGCCCTTGTTCCTTTCTTGTGGCATTTCATGAAGTGTCAGAAGTATTTCATTAGTTATCAGAACAAAGATCTCATTTGCCATAAGAATGCTGCATTGAATCCCCTCCAAGTCATTCATAACTCAGGGTTCCAGAAGAGAAGGGTGACGGACTCTGGAAAAAGCCTGACGGCAATATGTGTGTCCCTGAAGGGGATCTCAACCTTGCATCCGGGACCCCTAGGGCTTCTCCTTGGATGCTCGCCTGGTGGCCGTCAGAGATGCCTTTGTGTGAGATGGGGGGGGGGTTCATCCTGTATGTGTGGGGTTACTGTCATTTTCCTTAGTCACCCCCTTCCTGAACACATTGCTGATTTAGTTGTGGTAAAGAAAACTATTTTTATAGCACCTGCTATGTGCCACATTAGTCACATGTGTGTTTGAACCTTAAGCAGCCCCGTTTTACAGCTGAGACCACAAAATGAGCTGAGGTCGAAAGATCCCCAGCGTCCTGCTCCTATAAGGGGTGGAGCGGATCAGAGTGCAGGATTGCCTGACCCCAGCCGCTTCACTCTTCCCACTCTAAGCCTGTAATGTGGATGCAGGTAATTTACCTGTGAGAGGGTTTGGAATGCAGAGGCTATGGCCTCACTGTTGGTTTTCATGGTAAAGTACTAATAGCCCCTCAAGAGCATTTTGAGTCCTTCCTTTCTTACCTTAACTATGTGCCCTTTCCTGGGCATATAGCTCTTCTGGCTCAGCTCTGTTAATTGTAACAAGGGCAGCCACAGTGGATGTTTATTGAGGGTTTACTGTGTGTAACAAGCTGAATACAGCTCTCTCCCCCTACCCACCTCAAAGGTATCGAGGCCTGGTCCCTAGAGCCTGAAAATGCTAACTTATTTAGAAATGAAAAAGACTTTGCAGATATAATGAAGGGTCTTGAGATGGGGAGATTATCCTATATTATATAGGTGGGCCCTGCATGCAACCATGAGTGTCCTTATAAGAGACGGGCAGACGGAGATTTGACACCCAGACACAGAGAGGAGAGGTGACACAAAGACAGAATAGAGAGCGATTTGAAAGTGCTGTTCTTGAAAATGGGAGGGATGGGGCCACAAGCCAAGGAAAGCTGGCTGCCACCAGAAGCCAAAAGAGGCCAGCAAAGAGACTCCTCAGAGCTTCCTGAGGGAGCACAGCCCTGCCAACAACTCCCATTTCAGTCCACTGACCCTAATCTCAAACTTCTGGCCTTCAGAACTGTGAGAGAATCAATTTCTGTTGTTTTTAGCCACCGAGTTTGTGGCAGTTTGTACAGCAGCTACAGGAAACATATGCAGCATTGAAGGCTCTGAGCTAAACCTCTAGGGACTCTTATGCATAAAGTAATCTATATTATCCTTCTTTTTTAAGTACAAGAACTCTGCACTCAGAGAGATGAAGTAATGAGCCTTGGGGCCCAGAGCTAATAGGTTGGAGAACAGGGCTTTGAACCAGAGTTTGGCTCTAAGCCTCTGCTCTTAACCACTGTATGGTTCTTTCTTCCTGTCCCCTGTCATTTCTCGGCCTCATGCCCTCTACATCAGGCCTAGGTCAAGATCAGGCCTTGCCCCAGAGCCTTCCTTTCCCTCTTTATGGTTTGACTTCCAGGCATACATTATTTTCTTTTTCCTATAGAAACACTTAGTCTCCCATGGGCCTTGTGGATCCAGCAGCAGTTAGCTAAGATTTCCCTTTTCCTTGGTGATGAGAACATGTGGGCTAGTGCTAAAAATGTTTTCTTTCTGGATTTGGAGGGAAGCAGTAGTTTCCCCCACCCTGTTTTCCAGTAAATTCTCATTCCAAGCAGTCCATCCCTGTAATCCTTGGTGAATGGCATTTGGTATTTATAAGTTGTACTCTGTTGCAGCAGTTTAAGCTCCTTAAGAGCTTACCATTCATTCGTTCGTTCAGTAACGTTTGTTAATATCACAGTAACATCCATTCATGCAGACTTTCTATCTTGGAAAGTTGTTTAATATCTTTTAGACTCACTTTCCTTACATATTAAATTGGAGTAATGACCCACTTTACTGTTTGCAGTGAGAGTTAATGGATAACATATATAAACCATTTGGCAGGTGCTCAGTAAGTTGCTGTGATCTGAATACTGAATTTATTTAAGTACATGATGCTATTTGAGGGGATGGAGTAAAGTCTAGGACAAATCCCTTTTTCCTTCAATTAACTGAGGGTAACAGACCTGCACCTAAAAAAAAAAAAAAACAAACTTCCTCTAATGCAAGTAAGAATGTTATGAAATTTTTTCACACATGACTATTATAATAGAAATATTTCACATTTAAAATAAAGAAAAAATATACATGGTACATGGGTACACATTAAGTGGTATGTGTAAAAGAGGAGACATTCAGACTATGAGAGAAACACTGTTGCTTCCTCCAAGGACGATTCACATAAAAAATGCTCAAGAAATGTAAGTTACATCATCAACACATTAACTTTTCCATTATTAAATTCAGCAGAATGTACAGAAAATAGTCCTTCAGTTTGCTTCAACCTGCTGGGGGTCAGCCTCTGGGGCAGAGAGCACCGTTTGAGAAACCCCGGGGAGAGGGGTTAGGAGCTCACGTTTGCTTAGCACCTGTCTGGCCAGGTACTGTGCCCCACAGGTAATCTCATTTGGTTTCCCTTTTAAGCCCCTGAGTCCCCCAGGGCTGCTCAGGTTCAGATCACAACACACACCAGTAACAGGTTTGATTCTCAAGAGGGCTCCTCTCAGTTAAGCTGGAGAAATGAATACATTTACTGTTCCTTCATGCAAATCCAGGCTATACCTCCCAGCCCCCAGTTGGCTGTCTGCCTCTGCAGTGACCCTCATGTGTGAAGGTTGCAGGTTCTGTGTCTGTCTTCTTGGGGACAGTTCAGCCGTCATGGTAACCACCATTTACAGAGAGTCCACAAGGGCTAGGCCCTTTACCTTCATTATTTTGTTTAACCCTCATGGCAGCCACTGATAAGGTAGGTACCATTATTCCATTTTGCCGCTGGAGATAGGAAATGTGGCCTGACTGACCCAGGATCACAAGGTAATAAGTTGTTGACCTGGTTGATTTGATGGAATACCCGGGACCTCTCTACTTCCCCGATTACCACCGCTGTCCCAGTTGATCTCTTAGTTTCCTCATCTTAAGGGATGCCCTGCCCAGCATGAAATAGAGTGGGGCCATCATCCTGCTCTGAGCAATTGAATGTTAACTCAGTCTTGACTGAAATTGTCTCTTTGGTAAACCTCCACCAGCTCATTTTTTGCCTTTCTGTGAATCCAAAACAGATGCCTCTTCCTCTGGTTAGGTCCATCCCCTCACTGGGAAGACACACTGCATTTCAACGCCCAGGTGTCTTGGTGTGGTGAACAACCTGCTCAACTATAAATGGCAGCCATGCAGGCAGTGGGTATTATTGCTTTCTATTGGTCTGAAGTTGGTTTCCTTGAAGACTGCCCCCCCCACCCCGCCCCCATGCCCTTATTCCACCCCTCAGGGCCCATACTGCACAAGCACCTGAAGATCAGTCCTGGAAACCCAGGATCATTCAGATGTGCAGCGCCTCCAGTGAGTACTGTGGTGACTTGTCCTTAGGGATGCTTGGCTGGCTTCCAAATGTCATCCTTTAGACAAGGAGAAGCAGCCTGATGGCGAGATCTATTAATAAATCAGAGTCCAGGCTCTCCTGAGATCCTTGCCCCAGAAGGACTGGGTCTGTTCTGAAGGCTGTTTTATATTTGGGGTGTGTGGAGGTTGGGGGGGACAGTGCTATGGTCCTCACTGTCTGGGATACCAGCAGTTGGGTGGGGTCACTGAGAATACGGTTTTCTCAGGGCTTGGCTTCCTGGTGCAAAGAAGGCCTTTTAAACTCAGTTGCTCCAAAACCACCATTCTACTTCCTTTGCTAGATTTCAGGCCTCTTGGTTCCTGCTCGTGCCCCTGAATCCATTGATGAAAAGACCTCTTTCCTTTTCTCTTATTAAAACAATTTCGTCATTTTCTCCCACTTCCTCTGCCTCCCCCACTTCCCCACATATAAGCCTTTAGATCCTTCTTCCTTGAGGGCTCAGAGCAAACCTGTCTGCTGATTCTTCCGCTGGTCTTTAAATCCAGACCTTAACTACTTTCCGGGGAGCAAGCAGATCTGGTTAAACCGGCTAATGTGTGTGACAGTGTGTACCACCCAGTAGACAATCAGGAAAGCTTTTGTTTTCATCATCTTAATTTTTATTTCCCTAAGTGGTCAGAGTTTTGCCTCTTATCTGCTGTAGACAGCAGAGAATTTATTGCCTGGAACAACTCTGGCAGGACTTTCCGTCTTCTGAACTTCTAAGAAGACATATGCTCTCAACCTAAACCATTTGCTCACAGCCTCTTTGAACACAGCACATGCTATCCTTTCTCCGTTTGGCAGGTGATCACAATGGAACAGGGTGAGTTTTAGGAACGCAGGGCTCTCTTTCCAGATTTAAGCTGCAGACTCCTTTCCTTCCAGCTTGCCTTGGATCACGCAGCCCCTTGGTGAATGCATGTTTCTGCTTTTCAACTGCTGCTCCCTTCCATTCTTCCTCCCCTCGAATTTGAGTGTCAAGGTCTCTCTAGGTGGCCAGTGGCTACTGATGTTTAATTTCACATCAACTCCCTTTGCTTCCCACCCAGAAGTGTGGGGCTGCCTGGACTTCTTCCTTATTGGAACTTAGAGCTTTTATATCTCTACTAATTGATCCACAGAGGTAACCTTTATTGACCCGTTGGTAAGAAATGGTGAGCAATTAAGCTCTGATCTCTAACAAGTGTTATTTCAACAAACATTCACAGAGTGCCTTGGGTCAGACCCGCTGCTAATCTCAGGGATTACACAGACAGGAATAAGAAACTGACAAGCCTTGCCCTCAAAGACTGGATGACTTGGGGGGAAGCCAGGCCTTTTACTCCACAACATTACCAAGATGCAGTGTTAATGCCGTGGCAGAGGGGTGCGCAGACTGCAGAAAGCGCGTACTGTGTGGGGGCCGCCCAGGGGAGGCATGCGGGAGCTGATGTTGATTTTGGGCTAGAAGGCTGCTCCAGTTCAGAAGTTTGTAGGTAGGTAGAATTCCAGGCAGGCTCTTGGACACAAGAGCTCAGTGTGTTTGGAAAATGATGAGTGATTTTTTGTGCCTGGAAAGTGTAGTGTTGGTGGCAGGAGACAGGGGGAGAGGATGAAGACTGGAGTGGAATCTGAGAAGAGAGACTGAGACCAGTTGATGAAGGACTTAATGCAGCATCAAAGTGAATGTGCCTTAAAACCATCTATGTTTGAACTTTATTTTCTAGGCAGAACGAAGTCATGAGCACTTTTTTTTTTTTTTTAATAGAGGGTAATGATCAAGGGGCGTGTTTATGAAAACGAATTTGGTGGAGAGAGAAGTCAAAAGTACATGAGGGTCCTGACCTTGACTTGGCTTCCTCATGGACTGGGATGCGTGGACAACCTGGGAATATGCTCTGAGTGTGTATTTGTCATCACTGTAGATACTGTATGGATGTCCAGAGTCAATGCAATTCATTACCGAGGCTCTGTTGCCCAAGCACATCCAGGCTCCAAAGAAGCTTGGCACAGGGCTGCTGATGGCCTTTGTTGATCTAAAATCTTCTGGGAGTATGTGACTTTTCCATTATTGACAGTGACATTTCAGAAGAATATTTTCTCCTCTAACTGTTTATGTTCCTTTTGTCTTTGGGGGTTACAATTTATAAATGGGTATTTTGTGTCCAATTGAAATGTCTCCATATTCAAGTATTAAGTTTGCTGACTTGTATTCCCTTTGTGATGTTGTGTATACAGCAGACAAAACCTTTAGGGAGAGTTCTGCCTAGGAATTTCTGCATTTGCTTCTTAGGATCTTCCCCACATCCATAAAGGGCTACATTTTAAAAAATTCAGTGGGAAACAATTTAGTATTATTCTTTTTGATATCACTTTCCTATATTGAAAACTTATACAGAAGACAAAAAAATTTTTTTATGATAGTACAAAAGGGTAAGAAATAACAAATCTGCTTCAACTCCACCCTGAATCTGCTTCCCAGAGGAAATCCTTGCCTAAAATTTCATTTGTGTCAGTTCAGAAATGTATCCAGCATACATATGATATTTTGTATACATGTTTTTCTCCTTTCTTTTTAAACACAAACAGGGAACATGAATGTTTCGTGTGTCTGTCTCTTATCCTTTTTCATTTCAGGGTACTTTGGGGACCATTCTGTATCAGTACATATGCATCTGCCTCATTCTTTTAAACAGCTTCATTGAACTCCACCAGCATGTACTCTGACATTTACCTTCATTTACCTAGCTCATTCTTCCCCTGTTTAAAGATGCTTACGTTGAGTTTCAAATTTACAGTTGCAACTCAGAGTTGCAAAATACGTTTTATTTTTCTACAACTAGGTTTGGTTCATGAGTCTTGGTTTCTGCTGCTGCGGGAAAATTGCCAACTCCAGGAAGCTCGGATGACCAGATGCAGCATGGCCAAAAAACACAAAGCAAAACAAACAAAAAACAAACAAAGCAGCAGCAAACAAACATGACCAATTTTGTGATTTATACTTAGTTCACTCAGGATTTCCCCCTGTCCGCAAATGGTACCGCTTTCCCTGAGGGAGACCTGGATCTCCAATGAGAGGCCTCTGTGCAGTTGTGTTGTTTTGTGGTTGCTTCTCTGCTTCCCTGAACTGCCTCCCACCCTTTGCAGTAACTGTTCCTGAGGTTTTACTGACCACCTGTACTCTGGTCAGAGGGTCATGTGCTCTGTGCTCTTGTGAGAACCACAAAGACTCCTTAGGGATGACCCACCAGTGCTCAGGTGGGCCCCTCCATCCCAAGTCCACCCCTGTCAGGCGCCGTGTTGGACATGGACTTCCCTACAAATCTTGCAGGCCCCTTCTGTTCCCAGGCTCCTAAACAAATCTGAGGTTTCTATTACTCCCCACCCCAGGCAGAATATTCTACCCTAACCTCTGATTACTGCCTCTCAGTTGCTCCCTCCCATGCCTGCTAGCCAAACTCTTAATTCCTATATATCTTTGAGAAGATAATTTCAAAGTCTCAGCATCTCCTTCATGTTCTGGAGTGTACATGATACCTCTGCTCTCTACGCTCCCAGCTTTGGTTCCTGCCAGACAAGGCCCAGCATTTCAGCTTCTAAAGAAACCTCTTCTCTTCTGCTGACCTTTAGTTTTTCTCTTTTCTGGTGCTGTAATGATCAAGGTCATTCTGGAGGCACTGCTCAGGGAGAGAAGGGATTGCTGAGAGGGAGAGATGTACTGGCTAATTCCTTAAGACGTTGTCTTATGAGGGTTGTTTCAGGTGTCCCGCCTGTTCAAGAAGCTGCACCGAGGACCTCTGAGCTCAGGTCTGTTCATGCCTCTATACATAGATATATATGTATGCTGCCCAGTATCTTTTAGGATGTCTATTAAAACTTCTTTATAAATGCATTTGGGGATAAATTAGGAGTTTCAGATTAGCAGGTACACACTGCTGCTGCTGCTGCTGCTGCTAAGTCGCTTCAGTCGTGTCTGACTCTGTGCGACCCCACAGACAGCAGCCCACCAGGCTCCCCCGTCCCTGGGATTCTCCAGGCAAGAACACTGGAGTGGGTTGCCATTTCCTCCTCCAATGCATGAAAGTGAAAAATGAAAGTGAAGTCTCTCAGTCATGTCCGACTCTCAGCGACCCCACGGACTGCAGCCTACCAGGCTCCTCCATCCCTGGGATTTTCCAGGCATGAGTACTGGAGTGGGTTGCCATTGCCTTCTCCAAGATACACACTACTATATATAAAATAGATAATTAACAAGGACCTACTGTATAGCACAGGGAACTATAGTCAATATCTTATAATAAACCTATAATGGAGAAGAATATGAAAAAGAAAAGAAATATATACATATGTGTGTGTGTGTGTGTGTGTGTGTGTGTGTGTGTGTGTGTGTGTTCAGTCGTGTCCCACTCTTTGGAACCCCATGGTCTATAATCTGCCAGTCTCCTCTGTCCATGGAATTTTCCAGGCAAGAATGCTGGAGTAGATTGCCATTTCCTTCTCCAAGGGATCTTCCTGACCCAGGGATCGAACCCATGTCTCCTGCATTGGCAGGCAAATTCTTTACTGTCTGAGCCACAGGGAAGGCCAATGTATGTAAATATGAATATATGTGTGTTACTGTGCTATACACCAGAAACTCACACAACATTGTAAATCAACTATCCTTCAATTAAAAAAAAAATCAAACTGATGGATTTTGGGAAAAGCATTTCACTTGATAATAGTTGTGACTCACATCTTCCTTTCCTCTCCCCACGCTTAGCATACTGAGTGGAAGAAGAATGTGCCCAATTTGGAGGCTGGTGTAGAGGCAATCCTCAGATGCAGCTTCTGCATCTGTAACTAGGAGACTCTGATTTTAGCTTCTCATCTCCTCAGACCTGTCTTTGGTGCTAAGACTGGCCAGGTAAAATTGCACCCAAACACTAGCTTGGGAAGAATTTAGTTTTGATATGTAAAAACAGTGCAAGGTGCAAATGTGGCATAATGGATCCCTTTAAATCATATGGAAATTATTCATTCGATACATTAAGATTTATAAAGATCTTAGATTTTTCTCAACAGCATCTGTATAGAAACTCCCACCCACCCTTGGTTCTGTGAACATCTCCAGCAATATCCTGTCTCCCAAGCCTCCTTCCCATCTTCCCTATGGAAGGATTGAGTTCTGTTTACCTAACAACTCAGGTAGCTTGCTTGAAGGAATGCACTTCTCTAAATGCTGTAAAACCTGGGACGTCTGAGCTGAAGGCATACAAGGAGACTTTTCAATTGAGCAGGGACACCATCCTCACTGCCCAGCCCCTGGCTGTCAGACTCAGGCTCCTGGGGACCCTCACAGGCTGGTCCCAGGGGCTGCTGCTCTGTTGGATGCTGGGGCCAATGAGTGGTTCATGTTAGCACAGCTGAGAGGCCAGGCCTCTTGCAGAGACCTGACTGAGCTCGAACCCTGAAGGGAAATAAACATGAAGACTGTAAGAACTACAAACAGCCTGGCTTCCAGAAGGCAGGGTTCTCTCTCTGCCCATTCTACTCCATACTGGGAACTGAGACAAGAGTTGGAATGCCATCTTGTATCTGCAAGCAGCTGACAGACGACCTCTCCTGGGTGGCTCTCCAGCTCTGACAGGCTTGCATGGAGCACTGTGACCTCTTAGTTCTTCTCTCCTTTTGAAAATAAAGCTGAGTTCCAGCCTCTGTTGGATCCTCTGTTTCATTCCAAGGACCTGTTTCTTCTCCAGGTGTTTGATACCAGGAATGGTCTCGCTTAATAGATGAGACCTCTAGTCCTACACAGAGGGATATTTCATGTACCAGCAATTAAACAT
This sequence comes from Cervus canadensis, assembly GCF_019320065.1. Classification (NCBI taxonomy): domain Eukaryota; kingdom Metazoa; phylum Chordata; class Mammalia; order Artiodactyla; family Cervidae; genus Cervus; species Cervus canadensis. The sequence continues at coordinate 16,945,568 of NC_057391.1, forward strand.
GGATAGTCATGGGAAGGTGGGGGCTTCCCTGGTGGCTTAGATGGTAAAGAATCTGCCTGCAATGCAGATTCAATCTCTGGGTTTGAATCTGTGCATTCAATCCCTGGGTCGGGAAGTTCCCCTGGAGGAGGGCGTGGTAATCTACTCCAGTATTCTTGCCTGGAGAATTCCATGGACAAAGGAGCCTGGCGGGCTACAGTCCATGAGGTTGCAAAGAGTCGGACACAACTGAGCAACTAACACTCTCACACTTTCTTTCAATGAAAAGGGGAGATTGTCCTTGCTTTGGCAGTCATGGTTGGAGCCATTCATTCATTTGTTATTTCGGTTTTTCAACAGTTATTGAATACCTGCTCTATGTGGGCCATTGTACTAGGTTCTAGAGATATAAGACAAATAAGACATATCCCCTCCTCTGAAGGAGGCTAAAGTCTGTTAAACTAAGGCAGTCTAAAGAAATTGCTGTAATAAAAGGTTATTATGCTGTGACAATTACATGGGGTCTGGTGGAAGGACAAAAGAAATAAACATTGTTTCTAGGGGGTGGAGGGTTGGGGTGGGGTTTGGACCCAGAAGAGCTTCATGGAGGAATTAATGCTCAGCTAAGTCCTGAGGGTGACTAGGTGGTTGTTGCAGAAAATAGTGGTGGGGAAGGCAGCCTAGAGGAGAAAGCAGCATAGCCAGAGCATGGAGAAATAAATTGGGTTGTTCTGCTGGGAAACTTCAAGGAGTGTGGTGTGGGAGGTCTCTTGAGTGCCAGGCTATGACAGGAGATGTGATAGGAGCTTTGCTGTGCAGGCTAGGTGACTGAGCTGAAGAGTTTGAACTTACAGTCCCAGGGTTGAGGAGAACAGAAGACCAAGCTGACATCAGGATGGTGACAGTTACATGGGGCTCAGTGGAAGGACAAAAGAGAAGGACACGGATTCTCTGGAGTGGAGGCTTGGGTCGGGTTTGGACCTGGGGTTGGTGCGGTACTTGGAAGTGAAACAGAGCAGTTTGGCCCAGAGACCAGCATCAGCATCCCTTGGGAACTTGTAAGAAAGGCAGACTCTCAGACCCCACGCAGGTCTCCTGATTCATACTCTTTGCAGGCGGGATTCAGTGGTCCAATTAGATAAGACTTCCAAGTGATTCTGATGCTTGCTCAAGTTTGAAAACTACTGAGAAGGAGAGTATAGGAAGAGCTGGAAAGAGAACACTTTTGTCTTGTGGGGTGAAGAGGATGAATTTGGGCTTGAATGTGTGGAGTTTGAGATGTCTGAGGGAATGTCTCTAGAGCAATTAAAGTATAGTCCAGGGACCCACAGCATCAATGTCAGCTGGGACGTGGTTACAAGTGCAGGATCAGACCCCCACCGGCCTACCTCCTAAATCAGAAGCTGTAATTTGACAAGATCCCCAGGTATTCTGCATGTCCATCCCAGGTGAGAAGCAGTGCTAGTCTAGAGGTTAGTTAGGTCGATGGAACTGATGCTCAAAAGAGGGGTCTGGGCAAGCAGTAGACATGTGGGTATTGTCAGTTTCAGGTGGTAGTCATAGATGACACACTTCAGGGTTCACGTGTTGAGCTGGGAAGAGGGAGCTAGATGTGGTGTCTTTGCTTGGATCATCACACTGACTGGTCAGGATTAACATGACCAATCTGGACAGCATCACACATAATGAGCCTCTGGGTGGCAGCCAGCTGGTTGCAGGGAAAATGTTTTATGTGTTTGTTACTATTTCCGAAATGCTATTTGTAGCCATTTTCTCAAGAAACAACAATTTCCCCAGACACCCATAGAAGGTCGTTGGAAGAACTGAGACCAGAACCTGGTGTCAGAACCCTTGCTGTCCTGTTCTTACCATTGTTGGGAAGGGAAGCTCTGCATTTACTCATGTTGTCAGACTTGGAAATGTGAACAAGCAGAAAAAAATATCACATATGAAGCTCATAGATCGATAGAAGTGTGTTAAAGGTTGTTGAAACAAGTGATGGAAAATGAATGATAAAAACTGCTTTCAGATTCAAAACATGCACTCCTATGGTAACCTCAATTTGATCTTTACAACATCTTCATCCAGTAGATAATCTGGGAATTATTCATGATCTCACTTGAAAAAATAACAGTTGTACTGAGATAATTAATGTACCATAAAACTCACCATTTAGAGTGTATAATTCAGTGATTTTTAGTGTATTCACAAGATTGTGCAACAGTCACCACTCTCTGATTACAGAACATTTCCATCATCCCCCAAAGAAACCCATACCCTTTAGCAGTTGCTGCCTAGTCTCCCCTAGTAAGCAATAATCTGCTATCTGTCTCTATGAGTTTGCTTGTTCTGGACATTTCATATAATTGGAATCATCCAATCTGTAGCCTTTTGTGTCTGGCTTTTTTCACTTAGAATGTTGTTGAGGTTCATCAGTGTTATAGTTCATATCAGTACTCCATCCGTTTTATGGCTGAGTAATAATACAGTATATGGATAGACTATGTTTTGTTTATCCATTCATCAGGTGATAGACATCTGGGTCCATGTCTTGGCCATTATGAACAGAGCTGTTATAAATATTCACGTACAAGATTCAGCACAAGTCTTTGCACAGACATACGTCTCCATTTCCCTATATACCTAGGAGGATTGGAATTGCTGGGTCACATGGAAATACTCCATGCAACTTTTTGAGGAACTTCCGGATAGTTTTCCAAAGTGACTGCACCATTTTACCTTCCCACGAGGAATGTCTGAGAGCTCCAGTTTCTCTGCATCCTCTCCAACACTTGTTATTATTTGTTCCTTTTATTATAACCAGCCTAGTGGCTGTAGCTCTCGTTTTCTAGGTAAGAACATAGAGGGTGTGTTTTTTGTCCAAGTTTGGAGAGCTGGTAAATGGCCAAGCTTGAACATTTTTTTAAAAAAGCAAATATTTATACAAAACAATGCTCTGTGTCAGGCATTGTTTAAATCCTTTGCACTTAAGTTGCTTATGTTTTACAACAACCTGGAAGCAAGGCAGTATTATCATCTTTATTTATTAATGTATGCAGGGCCAGGGCTGGATCTGAGATGCAACATTTAAGGAGACATCACAATGCTGAGAGTGACTATCTCTTTTTTTTATCAAATTGGAATATGGTTGCTTTATAATGTTCTGTTAGTTTCTACTGTACAGTAAAGTCAACAGCTATACATAGAGAAGGCAATGGCACCCCAGTCCAGTACTCATGCCTGGAAAATCCCATGGACGGAGGAGCCTGGTGGGCTGCAGTCCATGGGGTCGCTGAGAGTCGGACATGACTGAGCGACTTCACTTTCACTTTTCACTTTCATGCACCGGAGAAGGACATGGCAACCCACTCCAGTGTTCTTGCCTGGAGAATCCCAGGGACGGGGGAGCCTGGTGGGCTGCCGTCTGTGGGGTCGCACAGAGTCGGACACGACTGAAGCGACTTAGCAGCAGCAGCAGCAGTGTATAAAATGTCAATCCCAGTCTCCCAATTCATCCCCCTCCTTCTCCCTTGGTATCTATCCATTTGTTCTCTCTGTCTGTGTCTCTATTTCTACCTTGTAAACAGGTTCATCTGTACCATTTTTCTAGACTCCACATATATGCATTAATAAACAATATTTATTTTTCTCCTTCTAACTTACTTCAGTCTCTATGACATTCTCTAGGTTCATCCGCATCTCTGTGAATGACCCAGTGAGCACCTCCATTTGCATCCTACGTGTTTCAGAAGGACTAGTGACAGACCCACATTGCATAATTAGCAGGTGGCAGAGCTGGGGTTCAAACCCAGGAAACCTGGCTTCAAAGTCCAAGTCTAACCACTCTGCTGTACTAACATCAATGTCCTTGACTTTCAAGTCAGGCCTTTTCTGTTACTTTCTCAAGACCTAACTTTCTAAACTTAGCTATGACTTTGACAAATGGAAAAATCCCAGAGCTGGGTGATGGGCAGAGGAAGCAAAACTGATCAACCTAACAGCTCCCAGGCACCTACCACATGAGCCCCTGGAAGGGTTAACTGGCTACACAGATCCCCTCGGCCACATCTGTGCTTATTATCCCAACTCTGCATAAACCTACCCTTGCAAGTGGCCAGATGGATTCTGTCCTGTGGGGAAGAGGCCATTCTGAACCATCAGGATTATTAGCTCTGACCGGCTGTAAGGGAAACACACATTGTCCTGGCCAAGTGGGGATGAATCTGCTGCTTGTCCAAGTGTTCTGAGTCAAGAATTCAGAAATCATATCTCTCACAAGCACACTCTAATTGGTTGCTCATTCTCTGTAGTCTGTTTAACAGAATTAACTGGTCGCTTGTTTCTGAATCATCCTCTTTCCAATGGTGTTGCTGTTTGGATGGGTTTTGAATGGTTCTTAGCAGAGCCTCCCATGAGGCAATGTGAATATAAAAATATACATTTGCACATGTATATGTTACCCCCTCTGGGGTGATGGGCAGCCTTTGAAAAGATGCTTACACAAGTCATTGGCCAACTGTAAGTTCTCCCTCTGCCTCCTGGACTTCCCAAGAGCAAGGTCAAGTCAGTCTGGGTTCAGCACCTCTCACTGATTGAGCTACAGCAGTGCGTTCTGGCTCAAACCAGCAGAATTTTTGTCTGTGTCACAGGCTAAGAGGTTTTTGAAACAATTTTATAGCTATCTTTCTCCATTAAACCTGAAAAATTTTGTTGTTGAATTCTTACTCTTTTGCTTGGAATTTCTGTTCTATTCTGTGACTTTGTCAAAGTAGTGGGTCTGTGGACCCCAGCATCACCATTATCACCTGAGAGCTTATTAGACACGAAAAATCCTGCCCCTTCCCCAACCTACTGAGTCAGAATATGCCTCTCAACAAGATTTTTGTGCACATTCAAATTTGAGAAGCGTCATTCCACATGTGTTTATTTCTCTGTTACCTTTGGTTGGGGTTTCCACCCGTACTTACTTTGAAGCTAGAATTTTTATTAGGCTTTCAGATCTTTAAAAAAAAAAAGACACACACAGAGAAATTCTTTCCTTCACTTTTGCATGATGTCATTCATTTTACCTGGCCTGCCACAAGAAGAAAAAAGCAAATTACATCCAACATATATATATATGTGTGTGTATCTACAGACACACACACACATATATGACTAACTTCTTAATTGCGTCTCTTAAAGCAGCATTCTGAAACCCCCATCGTTAATAGAGTCCTAAGTGTTGCCAAGATTAATTGAGAAATGCCTAAAGGCAAAATAAACACCAGCGCAGTTTAATTCAAAACCGTATCAGCTAAGAATGAAGGTGCAATTTGTGATAAAGATGTTAATAATTAGTTGTGGTCTGTTAAATTTTATATTCTGTGGTTCTGTAGAGTGAAGAAAGAATTCTTCAAGAGGGCAGAAATTAGTGTTTCACCTTGATTGCTGTTTTAATGTGCTTATTTTAATGGGGCCATCCTGTAGGAACCCATGGGCACATTTCCAGTTTTACATAAATGTAGAATTAATTATTATGGAAGCATATAATTTTAGAGCTGGAACGACCTTCACAGTCATCTAATCCAGTTCAGTCATTTTACAAATAAGTAAGAGTTCTGTGACTTACTTAAATCCTTCCACAGAGTATTGGAACCTTGCTTCCCAACTCTCAGATGAGTGATGATGAAACCTTCTGAGATTACTCAGATAGAAGTTCTTCCTCTTGCCTCAGATTACCAGCGCATTGCTTGTTGTATTGCTTCCAAGGCTGTTTCCCCACCTTGTGTTATGTTCTAGTTACTTCCAGTTGTATGGTTGGGGTCTCGGGAACCCCGTCTGATTCACTTTTATATTTCTTCATCACTCCTAGCTCTGTATTTTGAAAACAGTAGTTGTACAATAAATTTGCATGGAGTGGTGTGCTAGAGCTGGTTTTGCCTCTTTGCTAGAGCTGATTGTGTCTTCACATTGGTAGCTTGCAATTGGCCATGGTGGGAGCATTTGCACTATGGAAATGGACAGAAGCTATAAATCAGGGATTTTTTTTTCTCCCTGGGGTGAAAAACCCCTCTGTTTACATAATTGTCATAAGATCCCACTGGGCAACTGCTCTTGGCAAAACCTAAAGATCCATACGAATGTGAAGATGGCCCTTTATCCATTATTCCTTGTGAGTTGACTTAAATGATGGAGTAGCCAGTTGCTCAACCTCCTCAAGTTTCTTCAGGGATTGAGTTTGACCCAGGGAAAGTCAAGGCTCAGGACTGCATTAGTCTCTGGTTGCTTAGCTAAGTTCCTCTTGCCTGGAAAAGCTATTTGGACATGAATGGTCATGGAAACAGGGTCTGAAATATTAGTACAGTTGAGTGAGGAAAAAACCCCACTAACTATTATTGGCTGGAGAAAAGTGAACAAGATGTTACTATGGCTGAAATGACTATTTTCTCTTTATTCTTCTCAAATACTATATGTAAAATAGATAACTATTAATAATAAGAACCTACTGTATAGCACAGGGAACTCTACTCAGTACTCTGTAATGGCCGATATGGGAAACGAATCTAAAAGAGTGGATATATGTATAACTGACTCACTTTGCTCTATACCTGAAACTAATACAACATTATGAATCAATTGTAGTCCAATAAAAATCAAAAAACCTTCAGTGGCTCCCTACAACCTACAAAACACCCAAACTCCCTGACATAAGACACATACTAGCCACAGCTTACTGTTCTAACTTCATTTTCTTTTTTTTTTATTTTTATTTATTTTTTTTTCATTTATTTTTATTAGTTGGAGGCTAATTACTTTACAATATTGTAGTGGTTTTTGTCATACATTGACATGAATTAGCCATGGATTTACATGTATTCCCCATCCCGATCCCCCCTCCCACCTCCCTCTCTACCCGATCCCTCTGGGTCCCCATCACCCACTGTTGATTCCACTTTCATTCTACGTTCCAGCCTCTGTAGAGCCTCTGTTTTGGCCTAACCCTTCCCCTGGAAAGTCTCCTGTTACCTCTCTGTTCCACCACAGGCTCTCTCCCAGGCTTCTGTTCCTACCCAGTCCCCTCTCCCATGGACCAGAGGTTCTGGATAACATGAAAATCCTCTCTTGTGTGTTTCTCTTTAGGAGCAGGACCCGAGGTCCCATCGGCCCTGGCAAGTATGGTTATGGGAAAGCCCCGTACATCTTACCGTTGCAGACAGATTCTGCACACCCACCCCAGAGGCTTCGGCGACAGAGGCCCTCATCCCGGAATTCCAGGTCCCAGGGGGCATCTGGCTCTAGCCATGGCTACCACCCTTCAGCTCACCAGGCCCCCCAGCATGGACCTCTGTACCAGAGTGACAGTGGCCCGCATTCTGGACTGCAAGCCTCAGAGGGCTCTGTCTACCAGCTGCCTTTGACCCATGACCAAGGCTTCCCTGCAGCCTCCAGTCTCTTCCACAGCCCGGAAGCAAGCAGCAGCCCTGGGCTGGGGGCCCCCAGGGCAGCTCAGAGCTTCTCCCAGCCCACCAGATCTACAGCCATCTCCTGCATCGGGGCCTATCGGCAGTACAAGCTGTGCAACACGAACGTGAGTACATACCGCCCGAGACTGGCCCTGGAAACAGCTGCTTCTCTTATCTTTCTGTTGGTCGGCAGTATGCACGGTAGAAGACAGCAAGGGCATGGTTTTTTAGACCGTATGAATGCTCCCTTCCTCTCATTCCTTTTCATGTGTTCTCCCATATACTTTTCTAAGGTTATTACTTTAGTAACTTACAGATAACTTCATGAGTCTTTTTATTGATGATCACTATTGCTGATCAAGCCTACTGCCACATTCTCAGTGGCTTTATATTAACACTATTTTTTCTTTGCTTATTGGCCTGTGAGTCAGGCGCAGTTTAGCTAATTTAGGGCAACCAATAATGGTGCCAAAGATGGGGGAGTTTGGGGAGGTTTGACCATCATGGGTATCATCCAGTAAGTTTCCTGGAGGTTCCCTGAAAAAGTCTGACAGTGAAACACTGCTGAAGATTCCATAGCTGATGACTCTACAGCAAAGCAAGTTATAAATGGAAGCTATACAAGATGACCAAATATACTTTTTTAAAAAAAAAAAAATTAGTTTGTGTGCTGTGATCACTCAGTCATGTCCAACTCTTTCGACTCCGTGGACTCACCAGGCTCCTCTGTCTATGGAATTTTCCAGGCAAGAACACTACAGTGGGTTGCCATTTTCTCCTCCAGAAGGCCTTCCTGACCCAGGGCTTGAACCTTTGTCTGCTGCATCTCCTGCATTGGCAGGAGGATTTTTTTTTTTTTTTTTTTTACCACTGAGACACCTGGGAAACCAATATATCAGTTTTAAAGACTTTATATTGAGTGTGGCCAAAAAGTTCTTTTGGGTTTTTCCATCTTACAGAAAAGCCTGAAAGAACTTTTTGGCCAACTCGATATAAAAGAGAAAGAAATAAGAGAATCTTTAAAGGTTAAATTTCCAAGTTGCTAAATTTCTCATTAATTATTTAATCTGCCTTAATAGTCTTACTGGGTAACAGGACAGCTGTTATATATTAGCTTCAATTTCCTCATTAAAAATATATTTCCTGCCACAGAGTCCATAGAAATGACTTAATTTGTGATTTTAATAATTCCTCTGAATGCCTGGATTTCTTTTCAGCATGTTCTTCCACTGACAGACTTCAGGAATTATTGATTTTTTAAAGCAGTAATTTTCCTAAAGCCATTACTAATCAGTCAACCAGGAAGTCTTAACTGAGCATCATTGCTTGTCTTGTAATGGATGAGGCTCCATGGAAGATAGAAGTCATATTGTCTACCTCATAGAGTTGTTATGAGGATCAAATGAGCTGATATTAAGAAAGTGCTTTCTTAATATCACAGAAAAAAATACTTGTGCTCATCATAAGACATGGTCCCTGTTCTTGAATATCCATTGCAATTCTTTTAAAATGAAATTAATTAATTTCTAATGTAGAATACACTCTCCCATTGACTAGTATGTGTCTTAATTTTGAGGACCAAGTAATCCATGAAGAGAAGGAGAAGAGAGAAGGCGTTTAGCATATATCAGCTTCCCAGGTGGTGCTAAGTGCTAAAGCAGGAGGAGTAAGAGATGTGGTTCAATCCCTGGGTCGGGAGGATCCCCTGGAGGAGGGCATAGCAACCCACTCCAGTATTCTTGCCTGGAGAATCCCATGGACAGAGGAGCCTGGTGGGCTACAGTCTGTGGGGTCACAAAGAATCGGATGTGACCAAAGCAACTTAGCGCACCCTTAGGACGCTCAAACAGACCTGATGTACACTTAGCATTTCTTTCATTTAACCTCTGTTTTTGAAGCATGCACCTTTTTCCAGGCCTATGCTGCCAACAGCAGGGCTGTATTTGCCTATGTAGAAGCTGTGGTTTCTTCTGGTGCTGGATAACTCCACTACTGAGGAGACTGAATTGCAAGGAATATTTTTTTTAAATTCTCGTGAATTCATGATGTCTGCATCATTTTGCAAATAGGTAAAGCAGTGTCTCACACATCTTCTTAGACAAAGAAGTAAATGTTGACAAAGGATTGTACCGGTTTAAGTCCCTTCTTTTCACTGTAACACTTTGCACCCCGTCACCCCAAGCCACATCCTACTTGTCCTTATTGAGAGATATCTTTCCTTAGAGGTCACAGTAATACACATCTTCTTTTTAAGATACTGGGGTATGGTTGCATCTACAATGTTTCTGCTGTAGAACGAAGTGAATCAGCTATATGTATATGTACATCCCTTCCTTCTTGGACCTCCCTCCCACCTTCCCAACCGCCCCATCGATGTGGCCACAGAGCCCCGAGCTGAGCTCCCTGTGCTTTTTGGAGGTTCCCACTAGCTATGTGTTTTACACATGGTAGTGTACATATGTCAGCTCTAATCTCCCTATTCATCCCACCCGCATCCCCCTGTGATGTTCACGTGTCCCTTCTCTACACCTGCATCTCTATTCCTGCCCTGCAAATAGGTTCATCTGTACCATTTCCTAGATTCCACATATATGCTTTAATATACTTTACTTGTGTTTCTCTTTCTGACTTACTTCACTCTGTGTGACAGACTTTAGACCCATCCATGTCTTTACAAATGACCCAGTTTGGTTCTTTTTTATGGCTGAGTAATATTCCATTGTATACATGCAACATATCTTCTTTATCCATTCCTCAGTCCCAGTGTTCATTGCAGCACTATTTACAATAGCCAGGATGTTGAGGCAACCTAAATGCATATCTTCTTTTTTTTAAGCCCATGGCTTCTTGTGACTTGGGCTGTGCCCCATGAACACTTTAAGACTCCCTGTTAGTGGCTCCTAGAACCACGCCTTGGTCTAATGATTTGTAGGAAGACCCACTGGGCTCAGCATACAGTTGAAGGCACAGCTATGATTTATGACAATGAAAGGCTACTGGGAAAATCAGCAAAAGGCAAGGTGCACGGGACCAGGTCCAGAGAAAAGCAGGCTCAGTCTTCCAAGAGTCCTGTCCCTGCGGAGTTACACAGGATGTACTTCTTCATTCCCTCAGCAGTGAGTTATTACACGTGTGAAGTATCATCTACAGGGAAGCTCATTACAGACTCCATGGCCAAAGTTTATACTGGGGGCTAGTTCGGAGGCACCCTCTGAAGGATTTAGTAAGTTGCTACTTACTAAAGTGCCAGGCTCCCAGAAGAAAAGCAGGGGCTCAGCATAAAATATATTGCTTGTACAATATAGTTGGAGCATAGTGACTCACTCTTACCACTTAGGAAGTGGTGGGAACCCTTCTGAAATCCAAGTCCCCAGACATCAGCCAAAGACCAACCTTGCAAGCAGGCTTTTCTGAGAGCAGTCTCAGTCCTGCTGTGCTGTCTTATTTGTGCATTCTCCATGTGGACCCATGGTTTCCAGCATCTTAGCCTCAATGACCTTATGTAGACATGTTCGTATACTTCTCAATGTCCAAAAGGGGTGATTGCATGAGTCCCCCAATTATGTAAATCTTCCTACTCAAAAATGAAAGAGGTGAAGGGCAGTGCTATTTTGTGAACAGCGAGTGCAGGCTTTCACTTATGTCCTTTCAAAGATTAAAAAATAATGCATACATTTAGAGTTCTCTCCCAGTTATCTGGGAGAAGAAAAAGAAGGGAGAGTAACCCAGGGCTGGTTGGAAATATCCACTGATTTCAGAACTTCATCCCTTTAATTACGTGCCCAGTACATCCCACCCCAGTTGTTTTATTTATTTTTTATTAAAAAAATGTTTTTGGCTGCACCACAGGGCATGTGGGATCTTTGTTCCCCAACTAGGGATTGAACCAGTGCACCTTGCAGTGGAAGCTCAGAGTCTTAATCACTGCTTCCCCTCCCCAGGGAAGCCGCTCCCACTCCAGTTCTTGATGGAATGCCTCCTTTCTAAGACCTCCTTCACAGTAAGGGGCTCAGTTCTGAGCTGTGAGGTCATGTGTATGGCAGGTGGTCTGAATTAAGGGAAATGTTTTTGCAGGCTTCCAAATCTCGGAACAGTGCCTCATCACTGGTCATGATGTCTCCTTCAACACAGCAGAGAAGTGTGCTAAATGAGCTACTTGTAAGTCATTACGCTCAGTGCTGGAGCACTTAGTGAGGGGAAGAACTCTAGGGATATAGGGCAGGAGGCCACAGGGTTGGGGAAGGGAACAGTTGAGCTGGGCTTTCAAGGATGGCCAAAACAGGGGAAAGAGCATTTGAGGTCAAGGAAACAGCATAGTAACAGACAAGACAAGCAAGTCACGGTGCCTGCCAGGTGGCAGGGACTCTCTTTTGACCTCTTGCCTCCTCTTTTGTTGTTGTTCAGTCGCTCAATCGTGTCCCTCTCTTTGGGACCCCATGGACTGCAGCACGCCAGGCTTCCCTGTCCTTCACTACCTCCCGGAGTTTGTGCAAACTCATGTTTTTGCCCTCTTGCCTCCTCTTATCCACTATAAATAATCACAGTCTTTCTCCTTGCTTTTTTCCCCTTAACTTTCTTTATTTTATTCTTCCTTTTTTCATTTCTTTCTTACCTGCTGTGCTGTGCATGGCATCACTATCTTAGTTCCCCAACTGGGGATCAAACCCGTGCCCCTTGCAGTGAAAGTGTGGAGTCAACCACTGGATGGTCAGGGAAGTCCCAAATAATCATGGTCTTAATGGGCAATTTATTCTTTAACATCTCAGAATACAGAAGTATCACATGGTCTTGCTGGTCTTTCTTACATGAGATTGACAGGTGAGAAACATTTAAACCCAGTAAACAATCAGAAAGCAATTCTAATCAACTGGCTTAATTGGTTACGTCTTAAAGGTTTAGTGAGCTTGGGAGCAAATCTGAGCTGGATATAAACCCCAGCTCCAACACTGGGAGTTGAGTTTCCTTGGCCAAGTTAACTCTTTGAGGGCCATCTGTAATCTGGGGACAGTAATTGTACCTACTGCACAGAGTTGTTGTGAGGTTCAGATAAGGTCAGGTTCAAGCTCGGCATGTGCTGACGCACAGTTAGCAGAAAAAAGATTTGGACCTGGATAAGTGAATGTGGCTGAAGACAATGGAGTAAGATGTCTACATATCTGAACAGCTCCCATTTCCTAAGTGCTCAGTCATGGAATTGTGGATGAAATGGTCAGACTTGCTCAGAATCCCCTGTTGTCCTTTGAGTTACCTGTGGTTGAGAGTCCTTTCCTTTTGAAAGTGAAAGTGTTAGCCTTTCAGTCATGTGTAACTCTTTGTGACCCCCATGAACTGCAGTCCTCCAGGCTCCTCTGTCCATGGAATTCTCCAGGCAAGAATCCTGGAGTGTGGAACCATTCCCTTCTCCAGGGTATATTCCCGACCCAGGAGTGAAACCTGGGTCTCCTGCATTGACCGGCAGATTCTTTACCATCTGAGCCACCAGGGAAGCCTTTCCCTCTGCCCATCCACAAAACAAGCTGAGAGACCCAGCATTTCAGCTGTGATGTGGTTTTAATGTAATCACCCTTCAGTCATATTTAAAGTGACAGAAGTCAGCCTACAGGTAACTTCATGCCAGTGAAGCCTTTATGCCCTCGGATGTGCATATTTAATGTTAAGCCATACCATGCATGGCCGTGTGTCTTTAGGATTGTTCTGATCATATAAGATGTCCTCGATGAAATAGTACTTCAGTATCAGTAATAAATGCAACCCTAATGATCTCTGAATGTAGACTTTAAAAATAAGAAAGACTTTCTTTATCCTTGCCTACATGTGTATGAGGAAGTGAAGCTGACACACTTCAGTATGAATAAAGAATTTATGGGGGCTTCCCTGGTGGTCCAGTGGTTAAGACTCCATGCTTCCACTGCAGGGAGTGCAAGTTGAATCCCTGGTCAGGGAACTAAGTTCCCATATGCCACATGGTGTAGCCAAATAAAGACATCAAAATAAATAAAGCTAGTCAATTAAGAGAAAAAGGGTCTGTGGTCTTTTAGAGCAGTCATCTTCGTAGATGACTCCTAGTATAACACTCCTAGTCACTCCCTACTGTGGCTTTTTGCTTAGAGTCCATGAGCACAACCCTGACATTGACTGGGGGTCAGGGACACTGAAATTAGAGGAAGCTCTGATCCTAAGCAAGTCAAAGTTCAGTGGGAGAGGGAGACTTATAAATATGTAACAACAAGCACTAACAGAGCTTTGCCAAGAGAACGAACTGGTCATAGCAAACACCCTCTTCCAACAACGCAAGAGATCATTACACGTGGACATCACCAGATGGTCAATACGGAAATCAGATTGATTATATTCTTTGCTGTTGAAGATGGAAAAGCTCTATACAGTTAACAAAAACAAGACTGGAAGCTAACTATGGCTCAGATCATGAACTTCTTATTGCCAAATTCAGGCTTAAATTGAAGAAAGTAGGGAAAACCATTAGACCATTCAGGTATGACCTAAATAAGATCCTTTACGATTATACAGTGGAAGTGACAAATAGATTCAAGGGATTAGATCTGGTAGACAGAGTGCCTGAAGAACTATGGACAGAGGTCTGTAGCATTGTACAGGAGGTGGTGATCAAAACCATCCCTAAGAAGAAGAAATGCGAAAAGGCAAAATGGTTGTCTGAGGAGGTCTTACAAATAGCAGAGAAAAGAAAAGAAATGAAAGACAAAGAAGTAAAGGAAAGATATATCCATCTGAATGCAGAGTTCCAAAGAATAGCAAGGAGAGATAAGAAAGCCTTTCTAAATGATCACTGCAAAGAAATAGAGGGAAACAATAGAATGGGAAAGACTAGTGATCTGTTCAGGAAAATTAGAGATACCAAGGGAACATTTCATGCAAAGATGGGTACAATAAAGGACAGAAATGGTATGGAACTAACAGAAGCAGAAGATATTAAGAAAAGGTGACAAGAATACACAGAAGAGCTATACAAAAAGGATCTTCATGACCCAGATAACCATGATGGTGTGATCACTCACCTAGAGCCAGACAGACATCCTGGAGTGCAAGGTCAAATGGGCCTTAGGGAGCATCTCTATGAACAAAGCTAGTGGGGGTGATGGAATTCCAGCTGAGCTCTTTCAAATCCTAAAAGATGATGCTGTGAAAGTGCTGCACTCAATATATCAGCAAATTTGGAAAACTCAGCAGTGGCCACAGGACTGGAAAAGGTCAGTTTTCATTCCAATCCCTAAGAAAGGCAATGCCAAAGAATGTCCAAACTACTACACAATTACACTCATCTCACACACTAGCAAAGTCATGCTCAAAATTCTTCAAGCAGTACGTGAACCAAGAAATTCTAGATGTTCAAGCTATATTTAGAAAGGGCAGAGGAACCAGAGATCAAATTGTCAACATCCGTTGAATCATAGAAAAAGCAAAAGAATTCCAGAAAAACGTGTACTTCTCCTTCACTGACTATGCTAAAGCCTTTGACTATGTGGATCAAAACAAGCTGTAGAAAATTCTTAAAGAGATGGTAATTCCAGACCACCTCACCTGCCTCTTGAGAAATCAGTATGCAGGTCAAGAAGCAACAGTTAGAACTGAACATGGAACAACGGACTGGTTCCAAATTGGTAAAGGAGTACGTCAAGGCTGTCACCCTGCTTATTTAACTTGTGTGCAGAGTACATAATGCAAAATGCTGGGTTGTATGAAGCACAAGCTGGAATCAAGATTGCTGGGAGAAATATCAATAGCCTCAGATATGCTCATGACACCACCTTTATGACAGAAAGGGAAGAGGAACTAAAGAGCCTCTTGATAAATATGAAACAGGAGAGTGAAAAAGCTGGCTTAAAACTCAACATTCAGAAAACTAAGATCATGGCATCTGGTCCTATCACTTCATGGCAAATAGATGGGGAAACAATGGGAACAGTGACAAACTGTATTTTCTTGAGCTACAAAATCACTGCAGATGGTGACTGCAGCCATGAAATTAAAAGATGCTTGCTCCTTGGAAGAAAATCTATGACCAACCTAGACAGCATATTAAAAAGCAGAGACATTACTTTGCCGACAAAGGTCCACCTAGTCAAAGCTCTGGTTTTTCCAGTAGTCATGTATGGATATGAGCATTGGACCATAAAGAAAGCTGAGCACCAAAGAATTGATGCTTTTGAACTGTGGTGCTGAAGAAGACACTTCAAAGTCCCTTGGACTGCAAGGAGATCTAACCAGTCCATCCTAAAGGAAATCAGTCCTGAATATTCATTGGAAGGACTGATGATGAAGCTGAAGCACTAACACTTTGACCACCTGATGCGAAGAGCAGACTCATTAGAAAAAATCTTGAATCTGGGAAAGATTGAAGGTGGGAGGAGAAGGGGACGACAGAGGATGAGATGGTTGGATGGCATCACCGACCCAATGGACATGAGTTTGAGCAGGCTCCGGGAGATGGTGATGGACAGGGAGGCCTGGCGTGCTGCAGTCCATGGGGTCGCAAAGAGTGAGACACGACTGAGAGACTGAACTGAACTGAAGAACAAGTGCAGAGCTCAGGCACCACTCTACATGCTGTGTAGATCCTTTGAAATCTCCAGACAGTGGAAGTGAACCTGGCTTAGGTGAAGTGAAGTGACGTGAAGTGAAGGCCTCCTGAAGGAGTGCAGGTGATTCAGCAGAGAGGAGAGTTTTCTAGAAAGGGGGAGTGGCAGAGTTACGAGAATCCTTTCAGGCTCCAGTAAGGGCTGAGAAACAAGAAGGGATGTTGGAGGACCTCTCAGTGGAATGAGATGCTTTTGCTTGAGCGGTGACTTCACCTGCAAATATATCTTCGGCAGTGAAGGAGCAACACTGGGAGGTGAACATGGTTTATCCACAGCCCTGGACACGTTCTCAACTATGGCTAAAAATAATTAGTATTCAAACATCGTGTAAACAGATCCATTTCTTTTTATTTTGTATTGGAGTATAGCCGATTAACACGGTTGTGATCGTTTTAGGTAAACAGCAAAGGGATTCAGTCACATATATACATGTATCCATTTTCCCCCAAACGCCCCTCCCATCTAGGCTGCCACATAATATTGATGAGAGTTCCCTGTGCAATACATTAGGTCCTTGTTGGTTTTCCATTTTAAATATATGCTCACTGAAGGTCAAGACTTGGGAACAAAAGGACTAGAGTCTTTCTTTATAGGGGTGACACGTGGGAAGGAGAAAACCAAACCACAGTCTCTCCTGGTGTCTGAGGAGATGCGGTAAAAATACAGCTCTTTTCTGCTAGCTGTTTCTAGGGTTTTGTATTATTATTATTTGCAACATAATTAACCAACCAAGACATCTTATGCTGCTTGTCCTGGAGCCCTAGATGTCTCTCTCCCTCCTCCTTCTCTTAAGCACTCTGAGTTCAGTGCTTCCTCCCTGGAGAGGACGCTGACACACAGGCTCCTTCTGGATCACGGAGGCCGCAGCGAGTTACCAGGTGCAAGGCGGGGACAAGGTTTTGAGTTTTTAAAGGGCTTTGCTGACAAAGGAGGCATGATCCTGAGTTTAGACAGAGTGCACTTAGCGTTTTGAGGGGAAAAACCTCTGGGGCTAAAAAGCAGCTTTTAGCAAAAAACGGCTGTGATGAGTTGTGGTATCAGTGACTCTCCAGTAAATTTCCCTTGGGTGGGACTGACTTCTGACAATGGATTTATCCACATGCAGAGTTGTTTCTGGCTCAAAGTAAGTGAAAATGAAGGGAGGATGTTGGACAAATCTCAAATATAGCTAGGCCTTCTTTAGGCAGATTTTAATTCTGTCCCATTGCTACTCTTCTATGAAATGAGAGAGGAACTGATAAACAACTTCCCGCATGCAGTTTAAGGACAAACTTTGCAAATGGGCCACATTAAGAAGTCAGTGCAGTTCTGTGAGGTGTAAAATGTACCAGGAACTATGGGGCCAGTTACTGGATAAACAAGTTCTCTAACTTCAGGGCTTAACTTAGGTTTCTCCTGTCATGAACTTGGCACCAGCCGCCTTATCTGAGAAATACATGTGAGTGTCAGTGCTGTTTGCAGCACTCTGCCTTCTTCGTCTCAGACCACTCAGAATTTTCCATAGAAATATATGTGTGTATATATGTGTGTGTGTATGTGTGTGTGTATGAAATGGGCCTTCTGGTGGCTCAGATGGTAAAGAATCTGCCTGCAATGTGGGATACCTGAGTTTGATCCCTGGGTTGGGAAAATCCCCTGGAGAAGAGAATGGCAATCCACTCCAGTATTCTTGCTTGGAGTATTCCATGGACAGAGGATCCTGGTGGGTTACAGTCCATGGGGTTGCAAAGAGTTGGACACAACTGAGCAACTAACAGATATTTATGAAATATGTATATGAATATTTTGTGAATAGTGGCCTTGTATATATAGTATTTATAAACATGTAAATATTAGATACATTAAACATAAATATTCAAATAAATTTCATACCGACTTATGTGTGAGATATGAATGTATGAATCACACCCATAAATATGTTGTTGTTCAGTTGCTCAGTCGTGTCTGACTCTTTGTAACACCATGGACTGCAGCACACCAGGCTTCCCTGTCCATCACCATCTCCGAGAGTTTGCTCAAGCTCATGTCCATTGAGTCAGTAATGCTATCTAACCATCTTATCCTCTGATGCCCCCTTCTCTTCGTGTTCTCAATCTTTCCCAGCATCGGGGTCTTTTCCAATGATTCAGTTCTTTGCATCGGGTAGCCAAATTATTGGAGCTTCAGCATCAGTCCTTCCAATGAATATTCAGGGTTGAATTCCTTTAGGATTGACTGATTTGATCTCCTTGCAGTCCAAGGGACTTTAAAGAGTCTTCTCCAGCACCAAAATTCTTCAGTGCTCAGTCTTCTTTATTGTCTAGCTCTCACATCCATATGTGACTACTGGAAAAACCATAGCTTCGACTATGCGGACCTTTCTTGGCAAGGTGATATCTCTGACTTTTTAATATGCTGTCTAGGCTTGTCAAAGCTCTTCTTCTGAGGAGCAAGTGTCTTTTAATTTCATGGCTGCAGTCGCCATCTGCAGTGATTTTGGAGCCCAAGAAAATAAAGTCTGTCACTGTTTCCATTGTTTCCCCATCTATTTGCCATGAAGTGATGGGACCGGATGCCATGATCTTAGTTTTTAAATACTGAGATTTTTATTCACAGCTGTCACTTTTCATGATTACAAAAAGAAGTACAAATAGGAAGGAATATCACAGTGGCAGTAAGAGAGGTATATCTTCGTCCCTCTCTCAAGATGTAATTACAGTCAATCATTTAAAATTTAAATTTCTCCATAACTTGAAATAGTGTACCAACACCTCTGCTTCTTCATATAGCAGCTTCAAATTTTCTCTGTTGACTCCTCAATCTGAAAGATAAAAAAATGACCCCCTTATGTCCACTCTGGTGATCTCTCTTAGCCACATTTTATTTTCAGTTATATTTTTATTATATATAGTATATTAATAATTTTTTGTTTTGTTGATTTGTCAATGTTTGGAAGGATCAGTCAACTCCTTATTTTTCAAGATTAGAAATGCAGTGCCTAAGTGGTTTACCAAATTCTTCCCATGGCATTACATGTTTTGGTTTCTTTCTTTCTTTATTTTACCTTGGCCTATGAAATCTTTGCAGGAGACTATTTTGAGGGATTTTTCTTTGCATCCTCAATAATTGCAATCATAGCAAGGGCACAGTGACTGTTTGCCTTTGAAGGATTTTCACGTCTTGCCTCAGCAGATGGCAGAGGGGAGGGAAACCGGGCTTATTAATAAGATTCCTAAAGTAGCCACTGTAAAATTTGTGCTCCTTGGGGGAGTAGGAGCTTTGAATTTAAAAGTTTACTTTTTCCCACATACTTCCTGGTTAGTTATAAAAAGGATATTCTCTTTTAGAGATATTCTTCTTACAGATCTAGAGATACATGAATAATCTAAAGAGGGAGAAATAAACAAACATTCCTGGGATAAACCTAGATTTGTATAGACATGTGTACAGAGTATTTAAGAAATAGGGTTCTCTTGGGTGAAACATCCTTTGGGTCTTTGATGCACTTACTGAATAAGAGGGAAACTCCTTTCTCTAGGAAAACAGTATGAACTTGGATAGGAAAAAAAAAAGTGTCTGAGAATGGAGAAAACCTCAGTTATTTGTTTTTTAAATCCAAAGCCTTTACCAGGCTCTTTTGGAAAAACCAATTCGCTGACTGTCTAGAGGGCTCTGGAGGTGGTGGGAGGTGGCAGCATTATTGCAAAGTTGAGTTTGTTCCAAGTGACTTGGGAAAGCAGTTATTAAACATATTTGAAAACTGTGCTGAATCACTTGTAAGAAATTTTGATCTGTGGTTGTACAATTCTACGGCTGGGAAACAAAGCCCATCTTCCATCTGTAGAAGAGAACACCTACCTGTTGGGCACTTAGAGCTTCTGGAACTGCTGGGTTCATCTTTAATGTCTTCTTAGATTTCAATTCAGCTAACATGTATTGCCTTACTATGAGCTACAAACTTGAATATATTACTAATTTACTCCTCGTGGAATTCCAGGGTTGGGGGCAGTAGCATAGGGTTTGGGATTGAAATGCAGTCATTTAGGCTCTTTTAGAGGAGCAGAGTACTTTTCCCAAGGTCACATAGGCACTTTCTCATGGCAGTGCAAGGACATATTCTAGAGCTTGTTCTTTAGATTTTTTCACTGTGGTGATGTTAAATACATCATGTGTTGCTATGGTAGCTGGTCTTTTGATTGAATCCAGAGCAATGCAAAAGCTAAAAAAGAAAAAAAAAAAAAAAGAAGAAGTAGTGCGTATTGGACTCAGGCAGACCCCAAGGTCATGTTCCTTGGTGTTATCTTCATCAAGGATGATATTCTTCAGTCTCCTGGGGAACTGAAATACATAATTAGTGAAAGGTAATTGTGTGATCACTGACAGGGACCTCTTGAGCAGTGAAGTTATGTATGGGCAGTTGTCATCTCAGATTAACTAGGGTCACTAGAAACATAGCCAGAGTTTCCATAATAATTTTTGTGACTCATAGCAACTCCAAGCAATTGTCTAGATGGAACTTTGGATAGGGCCTCAAGTGCTTTATAAAGATTCTGCTCATTATATTAAAGTACATCTTTATTCTGCTTCCCATAGAGGCCGGTGGGAATATCCCTCCTTCTTTGGGATGGAAGAGAGTCATTTGAAGGGAGGTTATCTCCCAGGGGCATTCTTTGGCTGTAAAGCTCCAGTCTTAGCTGGCCCCATCCTGAGTGAGCCTGATCTCTATCTCCATGGCTTTTCCCTTGCTTCAGTTTTCTGGCCTGAAGATTATAAGGATCTGTGCCCATGGAAAGGATTAGCAGGAAATCTGCCCCAAGCCAACTCGCAGTGTAATATAGAGACAATTACTGATAAGGTGAGGGTGACTCAGTCTATGGCATCAGGAAACAACCCACTTAAAGGGTAACAAATGTAAAATGATCTGTAACCTGGAAGTTTTAACTTCAGAGAGTCTGTTAAAATGAGAGGAGATCGTACACTGATAATAGTATGACAAGTACAAACAGATGTAATCTACAGAAGAGACATGAAACAGAAATTCCCCAGCCCTCCTTGGTTTTCATCCTCAATCTTCAGCTCCCTAGTCTGTTACTGGGGCCACTCCAGCAGGCCTCAGAGGCCGAATCTGAACCTGTTCTCCAGGATGTCCCCTGACAGTAAGCAAGAGGAGCTTACGGCTCTCTTGTCTGAGGATCCATTACAGATTGACTATGCAGTCCGCATGGTCTCGACGGCACCTTGGCAGAGTGGTTACTGTCATGAGTTCTAGAGTTAAATCCTGACTTCGCCACCTGCCCTGTGACCTTGGCCAGCTCATTTAACTTTTCTTTGCCTCCTCTTCCTCATCTATGAAATGGATGTGAGTGGTTGTACAGATTAAGTGAGCAAATATATATAAATCATATGGTGGAATAGCAGACATTTGGTGAGTGTCGACAAAAGTTAGCTCTTCTTTTTTATAATTCTATTCTTTTTTAATTTTTGGCTGTGCTAGGTCTTTGTTGCTGTGTGGGCTTTTCTCTAGTCGTGGAGATCTTCCTGGACCAAGGATCAAACCCTTGTCTCCTGTATTGGCATGCAGATTCTTTACCACTGAGCCACCAGGGAAGCCCCCAAATTTAGCTGTTCTTAACACCATCATCATCATTATCACCCCAGGCATCTATGTTCCTCACCTATACCGTAATTCTGTCTCAATAACCCACTTCCATATCTGGACTCCGTGAGGCTTGCATTTTTCTGACCAGGTCTCTCCCCTCCTCAGGAAGTGGTGTTCTGACTTTCACTGACAACTCACCTGGCATCCTGTGGGTCATCTCTCAGGGCACCTTGTTAACCTCCTGCTGCATCTTCCCATGCCAGGTGATCACTGGGTACCATAGTCAATCTCTGGGCTCATCTGCTTCCTGGTAACCACAGGTGGATTTGCTGTTTTAGCACCTGACCCCTCACTGTGGGTCAGAAGTCACTTTAAGCACCCTGGCCTCAGGAGGTAACTGGGGCCACACTCAGATATAAAAAACTTGTTGATCTGCGACAGGGTATCCTGAATGACCTATCACAGGTGGTTGGTAGACTTGGCAGATGCATATGGATATAATAAAAGCACCAGGCATTAGCATTAAAAACCCTGCAAAAATGTTAACAGTATTGAGCTGTTCCAGCTTTGCATGGCTTTGTATTTGGAAGAGCTCAATAGTGATACATTTGTATTACATAAATGTTAAATATTGCAGAAAAACTAGATAATACAAATAAACCGAGTTAATTATAAAAAGAAAACATCTATAACCCATCTTCCAGGGATAACCATTTTAATCTCTCTCACTCTCTCCACACACACAGACCTCCCCGCAACCACACACACACATAATCACTTTTTTTTCACTTAGTAGATTGTGGACTGCTTTCCATGTCATGAAATATACATTTAGATTATCAAGCATCAAATAATTCAAAATGATTCCAAAGATGTGTTGTTTCGTGGTCCAGCTTTTTGGCACTATTTTGCTGCCAAATGATAGTGGTGATGGTGATGTTAAGAATAGCTAAACTTTTGGGCTTCCCTGGTGGCTCAGTGGTAAAGAATCTGCCTGCCAAGGCAGTAGACAAGAGTTTGATCCCTGATCCAGGAAGCTCTCTGCAACTAGAGAAAGGTCCACACAGCAACAAAGACCTAGCACAGCCAAAAATAAAAAAAGAATAAAATTATAAAGAGGTTAAAC
This sequence comes from Cervus canadensis, assembly GCF_019320065.1. Lineage (NCBI taxonomy): Eukaryota > Metazoa > Chordata > Mammalia > Artiodactyla > Cervidae > Cervus > Cervus canadensis. The sequence continues at coordinate 16,968,311 of NC_057391.1, forward strand.
AGCCTGGCTGAGTTTTTACGGTGTACAGCTTCTGATGCTGGTAACTGCCACCAGGTTAATTAGGGTGGCTCCTGGCTGGAGCCTCATTCAGAGCAGCTTGGCTTTATGTAGGCGTGGTTATTTGAGGAACAGGGCTTTTGGCCCATTTGTTCTAGTCTCTTTCCATGACGAAAACCTGCCACCCAGCAGTGGATCTCAAGTTTCTAGTGATGGCCAGGGTGGGTGTTCAGCATTCTGGGCTCTGTCTCTATATCACTGTGGGATGATTGGCAGGGTGACCCACCTCTCCATGCCTCTGTTTCCTCATCTTTAAATTAAAGGAGTTGTACTTGCTTTTCTTCCGCTCTCACACTCTGATTGCATGTTAAATCATTTGGAGTGTGATTGAGGCCTGGGAGTGGCTCTTACTTGTGGCTGCATAATCTGGTGCCAGGCTGGCTGGCCCAGGATCACCAGAGGGGTGGCACTCCAAGTGTAGATGCCTGGCCCTCTTCCTTATCCTCCATGGGGTGAAGCCTGAGAATCTGTATTTTTAACAATCCCCTTAGCTAGTCTTTCTCACTGAAAGGACAGTGCCTGCTTCTAAGCTGCCCAGCTGATCTCATCCTAGTTGAACTCTCGTTCTGGCCAAAGGGTTGTAAAAAGCATCTTAACCCCAAATCCTTCATGGAGGCAGCTGGTTTTGCTGGAAGCCTACACGGTTCCGGGACCGCCAGCAGCTTGGCTTCCACAGCCCCTGGAGACAGCTTTCCCCAGCCTGTCAGCTTCTCACCCATTGTCAGAGCTCAGCGCACCCTGCCCAACCACCTGGCCCCCTTCCCCCGGCCCAGATTCCATCATGTTCTACTTCACATGGTTTCTTGTTCCATATGGTTTGGCTCAGGCTGCAGTAGGGTTATGACCACCCTGCGTGTTTGTCCCAGCAGCCTCCCCCACTGCCCTTCATCAAGCAGGGGATGTTTTTCCTTCCACCTGGTTTCATTCCTCCGTCTGTTCCCTCATCTTCCAGGAGACCTGATGTTTCTGATACATATAGTAGATTTCCTTCAAATCCTGTAGGACTTGATCTATTGTATTAGCACTTTACTTCAGAGACCTCTATACAGGGCTTTAAATATATAAGTGGCTGCATTCCTTTCCTGTCTGATTATTAAAATACAGACACACACACACACAGGCACACACCCTTCACCTTAGAGTGTGCTGGGTTTAAAAAGCTAGAACCTACCTTATCCACAATTTGAATAGGAGATTCTGATCTTATTTCACATTTATGTCCCATTTTACTCATGTTCACCATTTATAAATAAGAAAGAAATAAGCCAGAAGCAGCTGGATATTAAACCTGAGTAGACTAGTGTATCAGAATCAACTGGATAAATTAACAAACTACAGATTGCTGGACCTCACGCCAGACTCACTGAATCCTTGAGGGAGGGATCCACGAGTCTGCACTTCCCAGGAGCTCTCTGAATGGCTCTTCTGTAGGCTGAAGGCTCAGATCTCCCGCAGTAGATAGTGAAGAGAGTTTAGACAAAATAAGATGCACCATCCTGCATTAGACGGTAGAGAGAATTTAGACTGACAGGCAGCCTGGTGGGCACTAGACTTCTTGGGGTTCAATTCAGCCTCTGCCCTCACTGGCTGTGTGACTGCTTCATGCCTCAGTTTGCTCACTAGTAGAAACAAATCTGTAAAAATATCAGTAACGTTGGTCATCATGAGGATTAAATTAGTTAATATGTGCATACATGCTAAGTCGCCCCAGTCTTATCTAACTCCTTGTGACCTTGTAGACTTAGCCCACCAGGCTCCTCTGTCCGTGGGATTCTCCAGGCAAGAATACTGAAGTGGATTGCCATGCCCTCTTCCAGGGGATCTTCCCAACCCAGGGATTGAACCCGTAGGTCTTACATCTCCTGCACTGGCAGGCAGGTTCTTTACTATTAGCACCACCTGGGAAGCCCTAGTTAGCATGCTTAAAATAGTGCTGCAGGTGGGAAAAGTGGTGTCCGTGTTCGCTGTGAATATTACCCCATGCACAAGAATGGCATGAGCAAAGTCAAACAGATGCAAATGGGTGGCTCTCTGAGGGAGGCAAACAGACATCCTTGTTAAGAGCAGGTTTAGGTCAGTAGTTTTCAAATTATGGTATGCAAAAACTTCACATGGGAAGCATGTTAAAAATGTAGTGTCCTTCCAAAGATTTGATTTAGTAAACTTGGAGTGAAGCTTTGGGATCTGCACTTAAAATTTTTGATGTAGGTGATCAGCACATTTTTAGAAACCCAGGTTTCAGTGGGGAAGTACAGGCATTTAACATTGGTGAGGCCTCATGGGATTTGGCTTGGGCCATGAAAAGATATGGATGCTAATTGCATATTTAATATCTGCTTTATTAGGTGTGTCCAGAAAGCAGTAGAAGTATCTGGGAGGTACAGTGTGCATCCTACAACAACAAGCCGTTCATGGGCCGTTTTTATGAATGGGAACCATTTGCAGAAGGTAAGAGTAGCCCCAGTCCTGTCCACAGGAATCAGTTTTGTCTGTTCTCCAACCCTGTTGCCTTTTCGTTGTTGCTGGAGGAACTGGTGTGATGCTGGCTAGAGTGGCATGCAAGGAGGAGCTGGTAGTAATAGCTCTCAGGTGACAGCTGGATCTTTAGTCAGATGGGAGAGGCTTTGATTGGAGCAAGCAGCATCTGAGGATGGCAGGATGAGTGAGACAGAACAAGGATCGAGAAATGAGTAGAAGCAAGAGATTCAAGCTAAACCTGTGAGGAGTGAGCAAGGATAGTTTCCCTTTTCCTTGGTTCCTGCTGCAAGGGCTGGTATAATGGCTTAAGAGAGCATGTAGAGTTGTGGGACTGACAGTTGTTTGGCTTTTGTGCTGGGGGAGCCTCGAATGCAGTTTCCAAAGAGGAAGTGTGGTAGGCAACTATTGCAGAGCTCGTCAGCACTGTTCTAGATCTTGGAGTCACTTCCCTTTGCTGTTTGTTTTGTTTTGATGAGGACCATTTTTAAAGTCTTTATTAAGTTTTTACCATGTTGCTTCTGTTTTATGTTTTGGTTTTGGGGCCATAGTGAGTTGTGCTGATTCCGTTATAGAATCTGTGTCCACACGTGAGAAGTCATGCCTAGGTGTAAGGCCGTGGGAAGAGGGAGGCGGGATGGATGTCTGCTCTGAAATGGGATGTGGAATTATTTTTGTCTGCACATTTGTCTCAGAGAAGTGTCTGTAGCTTGGATTGGATTCTCAAAGTGGTCTCATGACCACTGCCCATTAGAATCACTGGGGAGCCTTCTAGAAATACTGAGGCCTGGGTACCACTCCCAGAGATTGTGATTTAATTGATTTGGGGTGCAGCCTGGGGATGGAGATTTTTTTTTAAGATCACAAGTCATTCTGATGGGCAGCTGGGGTTGAGAAACTCTAATCCAAGAGGGAGGCAGGATCTCAGAAGAGGTGGTGACTCTGGCTTAAATTAAGGCACAGAATCATAAGTGTTTTGTGAACTGTGAAATATATTCTTATGTCAGGGCAACAGTACTTGGCAGTGAGCACTTGGAGAAGTAACCCTTTCTTTTGTCTGAGCTGCACCCTTGCTTTTGTGTTGGCTGTGGGTAGTAATAGCTGCCTTACCGTGGTTCACTGGGAGGCAAGGTGAATTCCCCCAGCCATGCGCTGTTTGTCCCCATTGTTTACCCTGAAGCTGGAGCCACATCACCCAACCCTCTCTGCTTAGTTCCACGTGGTCCCCTGCCAGCTACCTGATCCTGTCAAGCCTGGTAGACTCAAGTCTAGTATCAAAAGCTCTTTGCACCCCACAAAGAAAACTCGTGCCGATATTTTCACCTATTATCAGTATTGCCTGTGGATGCCAGCTGTTGCCTATGTATGATTCTACTTTTTCTGTCCTTTTGTTTGCCCTGTCTCAGGCTGGACTTTAATTCTGAGTCCTCAGGTAGGAGAGGGGTAATTAACATCTGATTCAACTTTTTATTTTGGAAAATTTCAAACATATGTAAAGATAGATAGAATAGTATAATCATATGATAATAACCTCCTATATACCCATCACTTAGTTTCAACTCATGGCCAGTCTTTTTCATGTATAGTCCACCTGTTCATCCCCATCCAAATATGGCAAACTATTTGGATTCACATTATACAGCATTATTCACTGGTGCATATATTGATTAGAACTCTTGGTTGTAAGTGACGGAAACCCAGCCTACCTATATTTAAGCAAGAAAGATACTTTGTTGGTCCTGTTACTGGGAAGTCCAAGAGAGGGGCTGGGATTTAGATGTGGCTGCATTCCAGGGATTCAATAACATTAGGAGCCTGCTTTTCTCTCTTTCTCCATCTCTTGGTCAGTTTACTTACTTCTCAGGTGGATGGACAGGCTAACATGGCTTTGAACTTGCAATCATAGTAAGGAAGACTCTCTTATCTAGTGCTATGGGTTGAATTATGTCCCCCAATTTTTCTACCCCTGGTACCTATGAATTTACTTACCTGAAAATAAGGTCTTTGCATGTAATTAAGGTTCAGGTTAAGAAGAGGTCATACTGGATGAGGGTGGGCCCTTAATCCAATATGACTGGTATCCTTATATAAAGAGAAGAGACACAGACACACATATGGAGGACACCCAGGCACAGACAGAGGAAAGATGGCCATGTGACACCAAGGCAGAGCTTAGAGCGATGCAGCTACAAGTCAGGGAACACTAAGGGTTTCTGGAAAATGCCAGAAACCAGGAGGAGTAACAGAAAGATTCTACTGCAGAGATTGCAGAGGGAGCAGGGCCCTGCCAACACCTTGAGTTTGAATTCCCAGCCTCCAGAACTGTCAGAGAATAAATTCTGTTGTTTTAACCCACCCAGTTTGTGGTCATTTGTTATGGCAGCCTAGGAAACTAATATGCTTAATGAGGGCTTCGGTCTCAGAAAAACCACACTGTGATCTTTTTTGGGTCATATTCCCATCCCTGGACATGAGTTTAGGGCCTAGGTTGGGGGCAGTGGTCCTTGGGTTAACTCAGGTCATGTGACTAGCTCTCTGGTGGGAAACCCACATCCCAGGAAGCGGAGGTGGGACAGACAGAAAAACAGAATCTTCTACAGTAATTATTATCTACTTCTTCACCATAAGCCACTGAAATTTTGAAGGAGCCAGTGAGAATTGCTGGTGTTTTACAAAGAAAAGAAAAGAAAAGTGCAGAGCAGCAGCAGATTAAAGAAATCAACCATCTTCTGCACTGTGTTTGTTACTTTGTCTAGAAAATTTAGCATTCTTTAAAAATATTTACTGACATTAATATGTCTCACATGCCTAGGAGGAGAGGATCCCAGAGTCACTGAAACTGCACTTATTTTGGCTTTCTTTAAACAGTTCTTCTTACTGCTAAGATTGTTTTCTTGATTTTGTCCTCTTCCCTCTTAAATGACTCCCAGGCTGACCAGTGGGAGGAAGACGCTGTTAATGTTTCTGCAGGGTGTTCATATTTTACGGCTGGATTTTGCGTTCGGCTCTTGGCTTTGTTTGGATGTCTGTTGCTATTCACATGTGCCTACTTAGGGGAACAGCTGCACTCATTCAGCCCAATGCCACATAGAATAGTAAAAGCAGTGTACACTCTCTGATAAACACATTAATTTCACCACATGCTTCTTCTTAGACCTTTGACTGCATTTCTTGGATATAGTGATCTGTCCTAAGATAATGCCTCTAGGAATTTTTCTCATAGACTTAATACCGTAAAGACGATAGAAGTAGAATTCCAGTGTCTATGTGTGCCTGTTTACTCAGTATAGTGATAGTTCATGTGTCACCCTCGTCCCCCTTCACTCCAAATCACTTTGGACTATAAATTGTATGGTCAGTGTAGCTAGAAGAGGACACTTTAATAGGTAGAGTCTTGTTTAGGTGCACTGGAGAAAACTGTACCTGTTTTCATAACTAGAATCTAGAGTTCTGCCGGGTCACTGTGGGCTCTTTGGAGTGAATATCAGTCTTAATCCATAAACCAGGGGACAGCTTTGTATTGGTATTTTAATGCACCATATGACCCCAAGAGCTGAACTAAACAGAGCACAAATCTAAAAGCCAGAAGTGAGGCTGAGTCAGAACCTGGAGCTTGCCAACTGGTCGTATGACCAGGGCCAGTGTATCTGTCAGGACTGCGTATCTTGAGCTGCAGGAACAAAGAGCCCCTGAGTCCTTCTGACTGAACAGAACAAGTTTGTCTCTTGCTCAGATCACCTGGGTGACGCAGTATGTGTTCTGCTCATTCAGGGGTCCAGGCTGATAGAAGCAACATCTCAGCTTCTGCTTCCACTGAGGCAAGGAAAGGGAAGAAATGAATCACCCATGGATCCTTCACATTTCTGGGCTCAACTTCTGCTTCCACTGAGGCAAGGAAAGGGAAGAAATGAATCACCCATGGATCCTTCACATTTCTGGGCTCAACTTCTGCTTCCACTGAGGCAAGGAAAGGGAAGAAATGAATCACCCATGGATCCTTCACACTTCTCCCAGAAGTGATCAGTGTTGTTTCTGCTCACATCTCATTAGCCAAAGCAAGTGACACATCATGTTTAACTTCAAGGGCAGCAGGGAGGTACCATCCTGCTGTGTGCTCAAAGCAGAAGTGAAATATCTGTGACCACCCTAATGACTAGTACAGGCAGGAAGCTTCGAGAGAATTCCCTGAGTGTGTCTTCCTTCTGTAAGTTCAGGTGACTTTTATTAGGCTGCTTGCAAGAAGAGTAGATTTGGTTCTGGGGAATATTATAGGTGACACAGAGTTTCTAACAGTTACACGGCCCTGAGCCATTTAGACTATTCCTTCTCCTTGATTAAAGCTCCGAGGGGCAGGGATGGAATGTTGGCGCCAAGGAGTGCTGCTGACTCCTCGCAAGTCTAGCCCTGGCACAGACCACATTGGTGCGGGGGTCAAGGACTGTCGTAAACATGGACAGTATTATCAAAACTGAATGATGTGAGGAAGGAAGGCTTAGGGCCAGGTGCTGGTGGACCTGGGATTAGGATGTTTATGTTTTACTCAAGCAACTTTATTCATTCCTGGAATTCTCGCTCCATCAGCCCGCCCCTCCTGCTCAGACAGTTCATAGTCGTCATGGACTTTTCAGAGTGGACAGGGAAGGCCTAAGGGAAAGGAGAGGAGTTTTCCAGTTTTCTGCCCCCCAACAGATCCATTCTGAAGCTCTTTTATCCAGGCCTAGGAATACCCAGCAAAACAAGGCCATGTTTGCTCAGCATTTGAGTGTATCTTTGAGGACAAGGGACTTCCCTTGTAGCTCAGTTGGTAAAGGATCTGCCTGCAGTGCAGGAGACCCAGGTTCGATTCCTGACTTGGGAAGATCCCTTGGAGAGGGAAATGGCAACCCACTCCAGTATTCTTGCCTGGAGAATCCCATGGACAGAGGAGCCTGGAGGGCTACAGTCCTTGGGGGTCGCAAGAGTTGAACATGACTTAGCAACTAAACCTCCACTGAGGACAAAGCGAAATCCCGAGAGCAACCTCTTTGGAAAACAAAACAGTGATTTTGGTTTTATACATGAGTTGAGTATGAATGAATGGTATTGAGCTCCCCAGCAAAAGTTGGGGGTATTTAAGGGAGATATCTTAGGGTTGTAGACCTATATTTGAAGTCATTGTCTTTAGTGTGATAATTAAAGCCACTGTGATGGAGACCTTCAAGAGAGTATAGAATCACGAGGACAAGGGACTCAGGAAGGAGGTTTGGCGTATATGCATGTTAAAGAAGCAGGGGAAAAAAAAAAAAAAAGAAGCAGGGGAAAGGGACCCAACGATGAAAGGAGCCTGAGAAGAGGTGGCACCAAAGTGTTATAGTGCCTTATATCATCTCTAATAGTAATAAAGTCTATTGTGGCTTATAAAGTTCTATTACATACACCACAATGAGGGACAAATGAGATAATAGGAGTTGCAAGCACTTACTGTGTACCAGGCTAACTCATTTAATCTTTACAACAACCCTGTGAGGTGAGTCCTATTATCAGCCTCACTTTACACAAGAAACAAAGTAGATAATCATTAAATAATTATCCAAGGTCACCCAGATAGTAAGTGATAGAGACAGGTTCAAACCTCAGAATCTGGCTACAGAATCTCTACTTTCAATGTATATGAAAGCCAGGAGAAAGATATGTAGAGTTGTGAGCATTTCAGACCAGTCTTTCGTACCCGTTTTCCTTGTAGAAACTATCGGAGTAATTAAAGTTTAACTCTTCTTAAGAAAAAATAAAGAAAGGAGTGGTGGGGGAGAAGCAGTGAACACAGCTTAACACAGCAGGAAGTCAGGGGGAGGGTGGGAACTGAGAAAATAAGACTAGGATAGACTGATAGACTAGGATAGATAGATAGGAAAACCACTGGGAAGAATCTAGAGGGGTGGAGTAAGGAGGGAGGTAGGAGGGATCTTTAAGAGGGAGGGGACATGGGTATGCCTGTGGCTGATTCCTGTTGATGTGTGGTAGAAACTTTCACAATATTGAAAAGTAATTATCCTCCAATTAAAAATCAAATTTTAAAAAAGAGGGTAGCCAGTGAATAGGGCTTGCTCTTCCTTTTAAAAATTGTCATGAAGAAGGCATATTAAGGGTTTTTGCTAGCTTAATTTAAGGTAAAGAGAAACGTTTGTTTAGAATGGTAGAGAAATGAGAATTATGGAGATTGAGAGACTGAAACTTAAAAAGGAAGAATAAGGGTTTAATAGAAAGGTACCTATAAACCTAGTCTATCCTAGAAAAAAAGGTGGAAAATAGGCACCATTTTCCCTCCTGGAAAAATTATATTGTTGTTTCTCTGCATGCTGTTAATACAAAACTTCTTCACCATTAAATGAAAATTCATTTATTCAAAAGCAATGAAAGCAATCATAGTTCCATAAAAAATATTTATTTAAGAATGTTCACAGCAACTTTTTTCATGATAGCTTCAAACTGGAAACAACCCAACTATTTCATCGACAGGAGACTGAATAAACACACTGTGTTACATTTTTACAGTGGAGTATTACTCAGCAATGATAAAGAACACTCTACTGATACGTATAACGATCCAGGTGAATATCAGAAACACTGTGTTGACCAGAGTAAGCCAGATACAAGCCTATGCACTATCTGATTTCATTTATATTTTGTTCTAGAACAGGGAAATTTGGGCAACACTGATGGCAGTCAGAACAGTGTTTGCCTATGGGAGTGGGGAAGGAATAGCTGAAAAGGCCCATGATAGAGCTTTGTGGAATGATAGTCATGTTCCAGATAATAATTGGCATGGCTGTTACTCAAGTTTATGTAGTTGTCGAAACCCATCAACTGTACATTTGTGATCTATGCATTCTACTGTATATAAATGATACTTTAAAAAGTCATTAGATTCTCTTTCCTGTTTTGTCTCCATTCCTAAAAGTAAAATTTAGAGCTAACATAAGTTTCACCATTATAGGACTATTCTAAGTCTTGCTAGTTTGCCTCTCTCTTACTCTATTTTTTTTTTAATACTCTTTATTATTGACCATAGAGCCACAAGAGGATTTTAGGGAGAATGTACTCATATGCAGAGAATCACTTTGGAATCATTTAGGATCATAGGGCTTAGCTGAGCCTGGAAATCCTCAACTAGGTACAGAATCTGAAGAAGCAAGCTGCACATCTGTGTAAGTTAGCATTCTTCTTCTTTTTTTCATAAGCGGCAGACACCAATTTTGGCTAGGTCAAACACAAAAAGATTTTGTTGGAAGGATATCCAGTAGCTCTAAGAATCAACAGGAAGTGTGTGGGAGCAGGTTGGGTGAAGGACAGATACAAAGCAGTAGCTAGGGATCCCGGTGGACAGAACTGATGGACTTGCTTGCCTGCTGCTGGTGTTGCTGCAGTGGATACATTTTAACAGGTTTCTCCAGCCAAGACTCAGAGCCCTGGAAATAAGAGCCCCATGGCTCCGCACAGGCCACATGCCCACCACTTGGCTGGGGATAGAAGGGTTGGGGGAGTCCTGATTGACAGCCCCAGCAAGGCTACATGCAGAGGAGGAGAATAGATTCCCAGAAAGGAAATCCAGGTGCTGAACCAAAAGAAGGAAGAATGGGTCTGGGATGGCCCAAAACAACCAATATCCATGATGGAAACTCATGACAAGTCAGGATCCCCACCTGGTTTGTCAACTGTATTTAATGAGACTTCTTGACACCTTTGAGGGACTATTGGAATTAGACTATAACTTGTGATTGTCACTGTTTCCTTCTCGTGTTTACATTTCTGAAGATTTCTTCAGATAGGCCTCCTTATATAGGCATGGCATGTGACGGTGTGGGTTCTTTCTGCTTCCACACATTGTCAGACGTAATTTGGACTGACCAGCGTGTTTGCTCAGGGACCTGGGAGAAAGGCTGGGGTTCTGTGGTACCTTCATGCTGTGGCATGCTGTGTTGAGGATGACCTCAGGAGGAAGTGAAGGGGGCTAGTAATGGTTGTTCTTTTCCTGCTGATTTCTGTCATCCTAGACAGACTCTTGGGTGGGATTATATGTGTAAAGTACACCTACATCTGTGTACCTTAGATCAAGTGGGCCTTTGGAAGCATCCCTATGAACAAAGCTAGTGGAGGTGATAGAATTCCAGTTGAGCTATTTCAAATCTAAAAGACAATTCTGTGAAAGTGCTGCACTCAATATGCTAGAAAATTTGGAAAATTTAGCAGTGGCCCCAGGACCAGAAAAGGTCAGTTTTCACTCTAATCTCAAAGAAAGGCAATGCCAAAGAATGCTCAAACTACTGCATAATTGCACTCATCTCACACCCTAGCAAAGGAATGCCCAAAATTCTCCAAACCAGGCTTCAACAGACATGAACTGTGAACTTCCAGATGTTCAAGCTGGGTTTAGAAAAGGCAGAGGAATCAGAGATCAAATTGCCAACATCCATTGGATCATTGAAAAAGCAAGAGAGTTCCAGAAAAACATCTACTTCCGCTTTATTGACTACACCACAGCCTTTGACTGTGTGAATCACAACAAACTGTGGAAAATTCTTAAAGAGATGGGAATACCAGACCACCTTATCTGCCTCCTGAGAAATCTGTATGCAGGTCAAGAAGCAACAGTTAGAACTGGACATGGAACAACAGACTGGTTCCAAATCAAGAAAGGAGTACCTCAAGGCTGTATATTGTCATCTTGCTTATTTAACTTATATGCAGAATACATCATGTGAAATGCCAGACTGGATGAAGCACAAGCTCGAATCAAGATTGCCAGGAGAAATATCAGTAACCTCAGATACATAGATGACACCACCCTTAGGGCAGTAAGTGAAGAGGAACTAAAGAGCTTCTTGATAAAAGTGAAAGAGGAGAGTGAAAAAGTTGGCTTAGAAGTCAACATTCAGAAAACAAAGATCATGACATCCAGTCCCATGCTACTTCATGGCAAATAGATGGGGAAATAATGGAAACAGTGACAGACTTTATTTTCTTAGTATCCAAAATCACTGCAGATGGTGACTGCAGCCATGAAATTAAAAGACGCTTGCTCCTTGGAAGAGAAGCTATGACAAGCCTAGACAGTGTATTAAAAAGACAGAGATATCACCTTGACGAGTAAGGTCCACAGAGTCAAAGCTATGGTTTCTCCAGTAGTCATGTATGGATGTGAGAGTTGGACTATAAAAAAAAACTGAGCACAGAAGAATTGATACTTTTGAACTGTGGTGTTGGAGAAGACTCTTGAGAGTCCCTTGGACTGCAAGGAGATCCAACCAGTCCATCCAAAAGGAGATCAGTCCTGGTTGTTCATTGGAAGGACTGATGCTGAAGCTGAAGCTCCAATACTTTGGCCACCTGATGTGAAGAACTGACTCAGCGGAAAAGACCCTGATGCTAGGAAAGATTTAAGGCGGGAGGAGAAGGGGATGACAGAGGTTGAGATGGTTGGATGGCATCACTAACTCGATGGACGTGAGTTTGAGTAAGCTCTGGGAGTTGGTGATGAACAGGGAAGCCTGGTGTCCTGCAGTCCGTGGAGTCACAAAGAGTCGGACCTGACTGAACCACTGACTGACAGCTAGATCATGTGATCCTCTCCGTATCTAAAGAGTAAGAAGGATGTAGGGCGGGGCACATGTTATCAAGTCTCTGTGAGTGTTTTCCTGGGAAATTGAGGATTTGGAAAAGAAAAGATTGTTTGAGGGAGAACATTGCCCCTGCTCTTAAGCATTCTGGAAGGTGTAAATGTTCATGTAAAAGCAGTTTCTTTCCTTGCATTCGCACCAGTGTCATCCTAGGTAATTAGTAGAGAAAAGCCTCAGGATATATTTCAACATCTAAAAAGCAGATTAGTCTAAATGTAAATAATTTTGAGGATTTAAAGGCAAGGGTAAAACTTAAACCCATTGCAAAATATTCAATAATGAGACCCAGTCCTGTCATTTCGCTCTCCTGAGAAGCTCAGCTTTCTTCAAAGACTGCCTCTGTCCTCGTGATGTGTCTGGTCAGGATGGGCAAGGTCAGATGTCATTATTCTACAGACTCAAGAATTGAGCCTCCAGGTTGGATGATCTGCCCTGGGTCGCAGGATAAAATAGAAGGATCAGATTAAAGGAGGTGTTACATAACCACAGCCTGCTGATTTCAGAGCAGCCATTTGCCTCAGGGGCTATGAAAGAATTTTTCCCTTCATGTAAGTGACCGATTTGGTACCTTTAAAAACAAACAAATGTGTTTTTACATTGACGAAGACTTTTCCAAGAAATGCTGGGACTCTGTCTTAATCCTTGTAGCACAGTTCTCTCACCCTCTGAGCAGATGCCTCTGATCATAAATTGATAGAGCTGGGTCCCAAAGGAGTGGTCAGGACCTTTGGTTGCACCTTGCATGGATGTTGAGACACTAGTATGGGGCCAACATCAAGAGGTTTTTAGAATTAGACGTCTTAGAGCTGGAAACTAATCCATGAAAATGCAAATCCTGTTTAAGTTATAAATCCAGCCCATCCTTTTGCATATTGATGAAAGAGATTCTCCTTCATCTGCATACTCCCTCCCCCAAAGCTGTTAAACAGCAACCGTACCTGTCGGTATCTGTTTCTTAGAAATTGCAGTGAGAACATTCCATGAGTCAGTGGAACTTGTTAACAAAGGATTAAAGGGAAAATCTGTTGTATATCTGGGGTTGGGTAGGAGGAAGGGAGAGAGCAAGCTCCAGCATTCCTGTGTTTACCCAGGCGGTTGGCTTCACCTTCCTCTTCACAATGCCTACACTTTGTAATAAGGCCATTCTTACAATGCCCCTGTAATTCATCCTGGGATGATTGTTGCCTGGCTACCCTTTGGAACCACATTGAATGAAAGCTCCACATTTCCCCTTCAGATATTTGAAAGCAGCCATCTTGTCATTCTACATCTTGTTTCACCAATCTGCTAAATATTTATTTCCTTCCATTGACTCCATATGTATTGGAGCACACCACTTGTTTATCATCCTATCTACTCCCTTTAGAATCAATATATGAGTCATAACAAGCAGCTCTGGTTGAGTGTGTCTCTGGTGTGCAAGGCTCAGGAGCACGGAGTGTCACTGGCATGGATTAGTGATGTCTTGCATAACTATGGGAAGGGAGATGGTAGCATGTATCCTCCCTCTTTTCTTATAGTTGATTTACTGTATTGTGTTAGTTTCCTGTGTTGCTGCTGCTGCTAAGTCACATCAGTCGTGTCCAACTCTGTGTGACCCCATAGATGGCAGCCCACCAGGCTCCCCCATCCTTGGGATTCTCCAGGCAAGCACACTGGAGTGATTTGCCATTTCCTTCTCCAGTGCATGAAACGGAAAAGTGAAAGTGAAGTCGCTCAGTCGTGTCCAACTCTTCACGACCCCTTGGACTGTAGCCCGCCGGGCTCCTCCTTCCGTGGGATTTCCCAGGCAAGAGCACTGGCGTGGGTGCCATTGCCTTCTCCAGTTTCCTATGTATGGCAAAGTGATTCAGTTATACATATACATATATCCTTTCATTCTTTTTTAGATTCTTCTCTCTCATAGGTTATCACAGAATATTGAGTAGAGTTCCCTGTGCTATACAGCAGGTTCTCGTTGGTTATCTGTCTTATCTATAGTAGTGTATGTATGTTCATCCCAAGCTCCTGATTTATCCCTCCCCTCCCACATTTCTCATTTGGTAACCTTAAGTTTGTTAACCTCAACATCTGTGCGGTTGTTTCTGTCTTTCACACTGTGATAACATAGGTGCCAATTAACCCAGTAATGAAGGAAATGATGCAAATAAATGCAATGAATGCATTATGTTATGTCTAAAATGTGTTCACATTTAAAATGGAAGTAAAAAACCAAATAATATGTAACTGATTGTAATTTTCCAAGAGAAGACATTTAGGGTGGCTGAAATAGTCAGGGACAGACCTGGATTTCCCAGAGTAATCCTTCAAATTAAGGCTTCTTTCAGGGGCCCAGTATATCTAGAGGTAGAGAAACTAAATCAAGGATAGCTTCTAAAAACTGGATTGTCTGCTATCGATGTATTAAGTAGGTTTTATGCTGCATTTAGAGTTGTGTTTCCTGTCTGCATCTGAGGCTGGGTTGACTAAAGCAAAATAAAATGAGGTAGTGGCAGTGATTTATATCTGAATTATCCTGGTTCCAAACCCAGCTGTTTTCAGCCTGAACTATGCAGATAACTTGCCATCATGTCCTGAGTACACATGTGTCATTATCACACGTCTTTCCTGCAAAACCTCGGAGACACGAACAGCCATTTGAGGTCCTTTGAACCCAAATACTTAGGAACCTCATATTTATTGGGATATATATTTTTCCTTAAGATTACTAATTGTGATATACAGCCTGAAATAGAAGGCTTTGGTTCACAGCCATTTCTGTTCAAATGGGAGAAATTTCTGGATTGTTGCTTTTCTCATCTCTTTCCTGTTCTGCACCTGTCACTGGCCCACTATCCCCCCTTGATGGAAACCAGTGGTCACTGAGTGGCCCACTGTCCCCCTTGATGGAAACCAGTGGTCATTGAATGGCCCACTGAAGCAAACACACCTTAACTGCTCTTTCTGTGATGGGTCTAACATGGTGTAGCTGTAACTCCGCCCAGAGCTAAGCAGAAGTACTATCACTACTCTTATACAAGTCCTTCTGTTTGGCTCACCCTTTCATGGTTAGTGGTTAGTTTTTTATCTGGATTTTTTCATTCTTTTTGGGTTGCAAGATACACACATACACATACCACCACCACCCCACCCCCGGGAGGAAGCCACCGTTTAATTTGTTGACAAACATGTGTGGATATGTTTAAATACTTTAGAAGTAAAACAAGGAAAGTTCAGTTCAGTTGTCGCTCAGTCGTGTCCGACTCTTTGCGACCCCATGGACTGCAGCATGCCAGGCTTCCCTGTCTATCACAAACTCCCAGAGCTTACTCATACTCATGTCCATTGAGTCGGTGATGTCATCCAACCGTCTCATCCTCTATCGTCCCCTTCTGCTCCTGCCTTCACTCTTGCCCAACATCAGGGTCTTTTCCACCGAGTCAGTTCTTCACATCAGGTGGCCAAAGTATTGAAGCTTCAGCTTCATCATCAGTCCTTCCAATGACTATTCAGGGCTGGTTTCCTTTAGGATGGACTGGTTGGATCTCCTTGCAGTCCAAGGGACTCTCAAGAGTCTTCTCCAACACCACAGTTCAAATGCATCAATTCTTCGGCACTCAGCTGTCTTCATAGTCCAACACACATCCATACATGACTACCGGAAAAACCATAGCTTTGACTAGATGGACCTTTGTTGGCAAAGTAATATCTCTGCTTACTAATATACTGTCTAGGTTGGTAATAGCTTTTCTTCCAAGGGGCAAGCATCTTTTAATTTCATGGCTGCAGTCACCATCTGCAGTAATTTTGGAGCCTAAGGAAATAAAGTCTATCACTGTTTCCATTGCTTCTCCTTCGATTTGCCATGGAGATGATGGAAGCTAGTGGAGGTGATGGAATGCCAGTTGAGCTATTTCAAATCCTAAAAGATGATGCTGTGAAAGTGCTGCACTCAATATGCCAGCAAATTTGGAAAACTCAACAGTGGCCACAGGATTGGAAAAAAGTCAGTTTTTGTTCCAATCCCAAAAAAGGGCAATGCCAAAGAGTGTTCAAACTGCCCCACAATTGCACTCATCTCACACCCTAGCAAAGTAATGCTCAAAATTCTCCAAGCCAGGCTTCAACAGTACATGACTGTGAACTTCCAGAAGTTCAAGCTGAATTTAGAAAAGGTAGAGGAACCAGAAATCAAATTGCCAACATCCGTTGGATCATAGAGAAAGCAACAGAGTTCCAGAAAAACATCTACTTCCGCATTATTGATTATGCCAAAGCTTTGAACTGTGTGTATCACAACAACTGTGGAAAATTCTTAAAGAGATGGGAGTACCAGATCACCTGACCTGCCTCCTGAGAAATCTGTATGCAGGTCAAGAAGCAACAGTTAGAACTGGACATGGAACAACAGTCTGTTTCCAAATCAAGAAAGGAGTACCTCAAGGCTGTATATTGTCATCTTGCTTATTTAATTTATATGCAGAATACATCATGTGAAATGCCAGGCTGGATGAAGCACAAACTGGAATCAAGATTGCCAGGAAGAATATCAGTAACCTCAGATAGGCAGATGACACCACCCTTAGGGCAGAAAGTGAAGAGGAACTAAAGAGCCTCTTGATGAAAGCGAAAGAGGAGAGTGAAAACAAGAAAAGGCCCCATGTCAATTACAGTTTGGACCTGTAGATAACTACAGTTAGACTGCTAGGTAACAGTTTTGTAAATTCAAGTGATTGATAACATTACCAGCTTTGGGGCTAATCAACAGACTTTACAAGATTGCTATTTAGTAATTAATGAAAAAAAAAAGCTTAGGAGGACAAAACTCTACATTGTACTCAGTTAATCTTGTTCTTCTAAACTTTGTTGCAAATGGTTTTCATCATGGAGGCATGGAGGAGATTGGTGAGTAGATACTAATGGGGAAGGTTTGCATTTGGGAAAATCTGAAATGGAGCAGGTTATAGGTGAAGAGAGCCAGATGTTTCAGGGGTCAGAACCTCTAGGTAGACAAGCCTTGTCACGAGTTTAGTGAACCAAGAGTCACCAGCAGAGTAGGGCAAGAGACTGGCAGCGCAACCATAGATTTCACATGTTTTCCAAATTAATTTTTACTTTTAGATTTTATCAAGTTAGCCATAATTTATTGAGCTGAGTCAAGTTTTGGTCAGGGGAGTGGTTTGAAGTTTGCGTTAATCCCTGGAAGCAGCTTTCATCTAAAGTCATGTTCCAGCAAATGATTTTTCTTTTTTTTTTTTTTTAATTGAGCGGCACATTCAAAATAGGTCAAATTTAAACAGGGCAGTGGAGCTTTTGGTTTGGGGAAAAATTTGCAGTTGCTATTAAGAGATGTGTCTGTTATGATCATTTCAGCCTTGCCTGTCTTTAGGAAAGGGAGAAAGTAGAGGGGTGGGCTCTGACCTTCCTGTCCAATTCATATAACCTCTTGATGCCAAAAATTAGAAAGGAGAAGCGTATCAGATTCATAAGCATATCAGCCCAAATTCCATTTGCTCTTAAGGTTACGTAACTGCTCATCATGTAATACCTTGGGCCCTTGTCCAGGCAGCATGTAGATATTGGCAGCTTTGCGTGCTTTAATAGACCCCCATCAATCAGTCGCGATGCCTTGTCCCACACCCCATTGCCTTGTTTGTTTAAGCCGGCTTTGGAGGTTGTATAAATAGCTTTAGCAACCTACTCTCCCACCCCTGGTGATAAATGGCACCTTCAAAAAATCCCTTGGCATGTTGTTTGGGTTCAGAGGAGTAGAATTTGATCCACTCATGCTTATGATGATTATCAGCCTTATTCCCTGTATGTTCTCATGCGTTCCAGGCAGGGAGCATGGAGGGGCCCCTGGGTTAACTGCTCCCACCCTGCTCCCTGGACCTCCCAGGCCTCTGCTCTTTAGAATCAGCAAGTGTATAGTCCTGCCTCATGGAGCCTGCTAAGAGGCTGCCACATGAAACTGTGCCGCAGGACTGGACAGGTGAATTCAAGTTCACACAGAGTGGAAAGGTACACTTTTCCTCTTAAAAATTACAAGTTAAAAAAAGATTACTACAACACATCAGCATTGATTCAGGCAGCCACCTTTTGTTCTGTGTGAGAGATAGCCTTGGACTAGCAAGAGGGACAGTAAACAGAGGCCACAACCCCAGGGTCACCAACCCCAGCCTCCTTGGACCACAGTAAGAAATGACCTCCTCCCACTGTGAGGATCCAGTGAGATGATGTGTATAAAGGTTGTAAGTTCCACTATTGATGACCAGGTGCCTGCATCTTCCAGGTGAATTTCAGAGGGGTAAATGGTATGGGACAGGTCTTCCCTGGTGATCCAGTGATTAAGAATCTACCTGCAGAAGACACGGGTTTGATCCCTGGTCGGGGAAGATTCCACTTGCCGAGGGGCAACCAAACACATGCACCACCGCTACTGAAGTCCATGCTTCTAGAGCCCATGCTTCAAAACAAGAGAAGCCACTGCAATAAGAAGCCTGTGCATCACAACTAGAGAGTGATCCCCACTCGCTGCAACTAGAGAAAGCCCATGCACAGCAACAAAGACCCAGTACAGCCAAAAAAAATGAAAAAAAAATTGAAAATAGTATGTATGAGGCGTACGCAGATGTTGGGAAAGGCATTCCAGGCAGAGGGAACAGCACAAGAGATGGTGCAAAGGTGGAAAATATAGAATGTATTAGGGGAATATCAGGGAGCGTCCTTTGGCTGGAACAAAGAGTGTATAAAGGGAAGAAAAGCAGGATAAGGTTGGACTGGAAGTCTGGGGCCAGATTACGAAGGGCCTCAAATAGGAGGCTGAGGAAATTGGACTTCGTTTTATAGGCAGTGAGGAGCTATTGGGGTTTCTTAAGCAGGGGAGTAACATGATCACAGCTGAGCTTCAGGAAAATTAATCTGGCAGCAAAGTGCTGCAAAACCTCTTTGGAATAAGAAGGGGTATAAATAAATAAATAATTCGAAAATTTGGCAGGAGTGTTTTCAAATACGTTCTGAAATGTATATGCTATATATTTTGAAATGATAATGTCTTTCTTGTTCTTTATTTTCCCCTCACAGCAGCCAAATTCCTTTTTTGTTCCCTCTTTTCTTTCTTTTCTACATTCCCTCCCTCCCTCTCCCTCTTTCTCTGATTCTTTCCCTTACTTGCTCATGCTCATTTACTCTGCTGCTCCTTCTCTGCCTGCCTTTCACGGTGAGTGTTCTTTGGGGTGGTGGTGGGGGGAGTGCAACCCAGCCAGAGGTTGAGGGTTCCAGCACAGTGCTTCCCAAAGGTCTCACTGTGGGGACTCTGTGTCCACTGTAATGGAGCTCCACTACTGAAGGCAGGGCAGTCATCCAACTGTGATTGTCATCAATCCCGACCTTACAAAATATAGGTATTTTGAATGAATAGGCAAATTCCTGTAATTCAGTGTCCCCAGCCCCCAAATTCTAATGCCTGATGATCTGAGGTGGAGCTGATCCAATAACAGAAAGAAAGTGCACAATAAATGCAATGCACTTGAATCATCCCGAAAACCATCCCCCCTCCCCTCGGTCCCTGGAATAATCGTCTTCCACAAAAAAGGTTAAGTACTGCTGCTGTAATTCATGTGGACAGTGTTTCTATAATCCAATTTTCTGGACTCATCACTGAAAGATTCAGTCAACGTCTGCAACTCTTGGGTTAGCAAGAATAATAGCATTTCTGTGGATTTTATTGATACAGCCTGTGTCCCTTGCTCAAGCAAACTTAAATCAATGTGTTTAAACCCTGGGTGTTCGTGGATTTCACTTGCAGGTTTGTGACCCTGTGTGACCTCCCCTGACTGAGATATGAATCTGAAAATTCTGCTTTGCAAGATATCTGTACAGAAAAGGGTCATTTAGCTTTATTTTCCTTCACTGATTTGTGCATTTGAAACAACATTCATTAATGAGTTAGAAAAAGTTTGTTTCTGTGAAAAATGGCAATCAAGTGAGAGATAAACCTATTATGAGATGTGGAAGTATGGTTAACTCATAGTATGTAGCATAAGGCTATGAACAGAAACTCTCCATGGAAATGTGATTCCCAAAAAAGCTGGGAGCCTCTATAAACATTTTTATATTTGTGAATCTGGGAATTCAAGAAGGTTCCAGATGTATGCCTCAGGAATGTCAAGAGTCTGCTGTAAATCTAAATTCACAAAACAGATAAATTATTGGCTGACTATTCAGATTGCAAAACAATTTTTCATTTTATTAAATATTTACTGCGTGTTTACCCTAGAGAAGTCCTTTAAGTAAATATAGTTAGCATTTGATTTAAAGACATTCAATGTATACAACTGTTTCTGAATACACATACTATGTTAAGTAGAATGTCTTTTTCATGGCACTAGGAAATTTTAAGATAATCATTTTTCCACATTAATTGAAAAATTAATTTTTTAATCATTTAAAAATTAATTTGCTCATTCAATAATTATCAGTTTGGTTTTTTTTTACCCCAAGGAATTTTGCATTATAGATTATATCAATTTTTAAAAATATTTATTTATTTTTAATAAATAATAAAGTATTTATTTTTTAATTATGGCAGCACTGGGTCTTCATTGCTGCAAGCAGGCTTTTTCTAATTCCAGCGAGCAAGGGCTGCTCTCTAGCTATGGTCCTCAGGCTTCTCATTGTAGTGGCTTATCTTGTTGCAGAGCATAGGCTCTAGGGTGTTCGGGTTTCAGTAGTTGTGGCAAGTGGGCTCTGGAGCAGGGCTTCGTAGTTGTGGCCCATGGGCTTAGTTGCACTGCAGTTTGTGGAGTCTTCCCAGATCAGGGATCAAACCTGTGTCCCCTGCATTGGCAGGAGGATTCTTAACCACTGGACCACCAGGGAAGTCCAATGATTCTAATTTTCATAGCTGCTTGATAACTAAGATTCTTATCTGTTATGCTCAATCAATATTCTTTGGTTTAGGCCCACATAAAATAGCCTTTAAAACTCTGATGTTTACTTGACTAATGACCATGGGCCTCAGATTCTCCATCAATAAAATAGGGATCATAGTAATGTCCCCTTAAAGGTCTCTGAAGAAGATTAAAGGATATAATTCATGCACCGTGTGCCCTTTAGGTACTCAATAAGTGAAGCTATTATATTATTACTATTACTCTTATTTTTCTAGTCCCCAAGATGAGATCAGTTAACTCAAGCTAAGCAGGAGTTTATTTTGAAATGAATGTTTTTTATTCAACATTTGTTCAGTATAGCAGTTTAGATTGCTATACATTATTCAAAATGAGAAACTGTTTGACATCTGTGTTTAGCAGTATCAGGAGACCCTGCCTTATCTGGTGCTGGATTAAAGTGTCTTATGGTTCACCAGCTTATGATAACCCTACCAGACTGTACCGTAGCCTAAGAAAGAAGTGAAAGGGGAAAAAAGAAGAGGGAGGGTGTTGGGGTGGGGTAGGGGTGTCACCTGTATGTATGAGTCCTGTTGATCCTGGTTATTCAGTTCAGTTCAGTCACTTAGTCGTGTCCAACTCTTTGCAACCCCATGGACTGCAGCACACCAGGCTTCCCTGTCCACCACCAACTCCCGGAGCTTGCTCAAACTCACATCCATCGAGTTGGTGATGTCATCCAACCATCTCATCCTCTGTCATCCCCTTCTCCTCCTGCTTTCACTCTTTCCCAGCTTCAGGGTCTTTTCTAATGAGTCAGCTCCTCACATCAGGTGGCCAAATTATTGGAGCTTCAGCTTCATCATCAGTCCTTCCAATGAATATTCAGGACTGATTTCTTTTAGGATGGACTGATTTGATCTCCTTGTAGTCCAGAGGACTCTCAAGAGTCTTTTTCAACACCACAGTTCAAAAAAATCAATTCTTTGGCACGTAGCTTTCCAACTCTCACATCCATATATGACTAGTGGAAAAACCATAGCTTTGACTGGACGGACCTTTATTGGCAAAGTAATCTCTCTGCTTTTGAATATGCTGTCTAGGTTGGTCACAGTTTTTCCTGGATATTTATCCTGGTTATTATCATGGTATAATTTCTAGCACTAGCTCCTTGCTTGTGCAGTGGTGCCTTGCTTCCAACATAGCCAATCTCATCTCTTCTCTTGGCCTGGAGTGTCCATGTAGTTGTATACCCACACTAACCCACATTTGCTTCCCCACCATTCCACTTCACACAGTTTCCACTCTAACCAGGCCCATCCCCATGAACTTGCTCATTTATTAACTCTGCCAAGGATCTCCTCCAGTTCCCTTTCATTTATCCAAATCCCAGCTAGTCTCTGGGATGCACTCAATGTTCATTAGATCCATGAAGCCTTCCCTGACTGCCTTACTCCTCACTGATTTCTTCCTCATTCAACTTTTGTGTACTTTTCAGCCTTGAACCCCATCTGTATCAGTGGTTTCACATCCACAGATCCTGTGGCACTGTAGTATTTACTCTTAAAAAAATACCATGTGTATAAGTGGACCTTCCCAGTTTAAACCTGTATTGTTCAAGGGTCAACTGTAATGGAAATCACAGTAATAATTACAAACAGTCTCATAAAGTGTTAATCGCTCAGTCATGTCTAACTTTTTGTGACCCCAGGGACTTAGTCCACCAGGCTCCTCTGTCCACTGGATTCTCTAGGCATGGAGATATCAAGAGACTATTTTATGCAAGGATGGGCACAATAAAGGACAGAAGTGGCAAGGCCCTAACAGAAGCAGAAGACATTAAGAAAAGTTGGCAAGAATATGTGGAAGAACTATACAGAAAAGTTCTTAATGACCTGGATAACCACAATGGTGTGATCACTTATCTAGAACCAGACATCTTGGCATGTGAAGTCAAGTGGGCCTTAGTTAACAAACAAAGCTACATTACTACAAACAAAGCTTGTGGAAGTGATGGAATTCCAGCTGAGTTGTTTAAAACTCTAGAAGATGATGCTGTTAAAATGTTGCACTCAATAGGTAAGCAAATTTGAAAAACTCAGTAGTGGCCACAGGACAGGAAAAGATCAGTTTTTATTCCAATCCCATAGAAGGGCAGTGCCAAGGAATTTTCAAACTAACAGACAGTTATACTCATTTCACATGCTAGTAAGGTTATGCTCAAAATCCATCAAGGTAGACTTCAGCAGTATGTGAACCAAAAACTTCCAGGTGTACAAGCTGGGTTTAGAAAAGGCAGAGGAACCAGAGATCAAATTGTCAACATCCATTGGATCATAGAGAAAGCAAAAGAATTCCAGAAAAACATCTACTTTTGCTTCATTGACTATGCAAAAGCCTTTGATTGTGTGGATCACAACAAACTGTACAAAATTCTTAAAGAGAAGGGAATACCAGGTGACCTTTCCTGTCTCCTGAGAAACCTGTATTCAGGTCAAGAAGCAACAGTTAGACCCTTATATGGAACAACTGACTGGTTCAAAATTGGGAAAGGAGTAAGATAAGGCTGTATATTGTCACCCTGTTTATTTAACTTATATTAAAAATACATCATGTGAAATGCTGGACTG
Source organism: Cervus canadensis (assembly GCF_019320065.1). Classification (NCBI taxonomy): domain Eukaryota; kingdom Metazoa; phylum Chordata; class Mammalia; order Artiodactyla; family Cervidae; genus Cervus; species Cervus canadensis. The sequence continues at coordinate 16,991,996 of NC_057391.1, forward strand.
GATCACAACCTGGAATCAGGATTGCTGGAAGAAATATCAACAACCTCAGATATGCAGATGATACCATTCTAATGGAAGAAAGTGAAGAGGAACTAAAGAGCCTCTTGATGAAAGTGAAAGAGGAAAGTGAAAAAGTTGGCTTAAAACTCAACATTCAAAAAACTAAGATCATGGCATCCAGTCCCATCACTTCATAGCAAATAGAAGGGGAAAAAGTAGAAGCAGTGATAGATTTTATTTTCTTGTGCTCCAAAATCCCTGTGGACTGTGACTATAGCCATGAAATTAAAAGATGCTTACTCCTTGGAAAGACTTCTCTAGTAGCTCAGATGGTGAAGAATTTGCCTGCAATGCAGGAGACCTGAGTTTGATCTCTGGGTTGGGAAAATCCCTGGAGAAGGGAATGACAACCCACTCCAGTATTTTTGCCTGGAAAATTCTATGGACAGAGGAACCTGGTGGGCTACAGTTCATGGGGTCGCAAAAGTAGGACATGACTGAGCAACTAACACTTTCACTTTCACTTCCTTGGAAGGAAAGCTATGACAAACCTAGACAGTATATTAGAAAGCAGAGATATCGCTTTGCTTACAAAGGACCTTATAATCAAAGTTATGGTTTTTCCAGTAGTCATGTACAATGTGAGAGTTGGACCATAATGAAGGCTGAGTGCCAAAGAATTAATGCCTTCATACTGTGGTACTGGAGAAGACTCTTGAGAGTCCCTCGGACTGCAAGGAGATCAAACCAGTCAGTCCTAAAGGAAATCAAACCTGAATATTCATTGGAATGATGGATGCTGAAGCTGAAGCTCCAGTGCCTTGGCTACCTGATGCGAAGAGTTGACTTATTGGAAAAGACCCTGATGCTGGGAAAGAGTGAAGGCAAAAGGAGGAGAAGGGCAGCAGAGGATGAAATGGTTAGACAGCATCACCAGCTCAAAAGACATGGATTTGAGCAAACTCAGGGAGACAATGAAGAATAGGGAAGCCTGACATGGAGTCACAAAGTGTCAGATATGACTTAGTGACTGAACCACAACAAGTCAAAATTTTCTATCCCCAGAACTTTTTCACTTTATTATGTCTTTAACTTTCCTAACAACTCTATGAGGTGGGCAGGTGGGATATTTTTAACCTTTACTGTACATGGTCACTTGGTCAAGCTCATATAGCCAGTGAGACAAGAACTTGAACTCACCAAGTCTACCAGCCCTATAGCCCTATTTCCCAAGTACAGTTTTATGCCACTTGCTTCTTGTATGTTAGTATCGTCTCCTTAATTAGTCTGTAAAATCCTGATGCCAGGGGTAAATGTCTTTTATTCCTGAACCTTTCAATAGCACTTGCTTGAGACTTGTTGCCTGATAACAGTAATATTTAGCCACTGCAGGCATTGTGTGAGCTTCTTTATGAGAAGTGTCTCATTTAATCCTCAGAATACCTCTGTAAGTGCCATTATTACATTTAGTTTCAATCTGGGTTCAGAGAGGTTTAGCAACTTGCTGACAGCTAACAGATAAAAAAGCTAGTTGCTGCTGCTGCTGCCGCATCGCTTCAGTCGTGTCCGACTCTGTGCGACCCCATAGACGGCAGCCCACCAGCCTCCCCCGTCCCTGGGATTCTCCAGGCAAGAACACTGGAGTGGGTTGCCATTTCCTTCTCCAGTGCATGAAAGTGAAAATTGAAAGTGAAGTCACTCAGTCGTGTCCGACTCTTAGCGACCCCATGAACTGCAGCCTACCTGGCTCCTAATTCATTGCAAAGATAGCCATTACCATGGGAGGTTATTTGTGTTGTTTCTATTTAAACTGAGACTTCTCTACAGCTTTCAATTCAGAGGCAGAACTCAAAGTGGGCGAAACTGCTATGTTGTGGGGTCTGGGATCTCCTCTGTTGAAAGTGCCCAGGAACGATAAATGGAGAATTTAGGAGAAAAAGATTTTCCTTCCTGTCCTGTTTGGAGCTTTTATCTTAGCAAAGAGCAGCTCATTGGTCTCTTACCAGAATTCCACATTTTTCTTGAATTTTGATTGAATTATGTCATACCGTAATATTCTACTTAAACCAGAGGTCCAGTGCTTCTGATGCTTTTTTTCTCTCAAGTATGTTTTATCTCAGAGCAGATAAGTGAGAACCCTGGGTATGTGACCCCAAGAAACACAAAGAAAGGCTCAGAATGTCTGTGAAAAGAAGTGAAAATGAAAGTGTTAGTTGCTCAGTCATGTCAAACTCTTTGCGACCCCATGGACTGTGGCCTAGGAGGCTCCTCTGTCCATGGAATTCTGGAATTCATGGAATACGGGAGTGGCCAACCCAAGGATCGAACCTGGGTCTTTCAAATTGCAGGCAGATTCATTACCATCTGAGCCAGCAGAGAAGCCCCAAGAATACTGAAGTGGGTAGCCATTCCCTTCTCCACGGGATCTTCCTGACCCAGGGGTAGAACCCGGGGCTCAGGAATGTCTGTACATTCTTACAAACTCAAGAGTGCTTTCCATTGAACACAATAGCATATTTGTCTTGGTAGAAAAATACATTTATATCACTTACCACTGAGGGAAAATGTGAGATACTATTATTTGGTTATTTTAAAAATTGGGTTGGTTGAAGAGTACTAATGCTGTGTAATAATAGGTTCAAGGTCCAGACAGCTTCTCCCTCTTTCTTGGTGTTATAATATTTTGAAAACATAAACTCATACAAATAAGTACTGTATGTGGGAATATGCCCAGAATATTGCCAAAGAAGTGATTGAATGCTGTATTTTCAGCCTCCTGAAAATTTCTTCCTCTGAGAAACCAAGTTACTTCTATAATGTGATGGACCCCAGTTGTTTCTGATTTCAGTAATGGAAAAGACTGGTATTCTTTGTTTTGGCCATTCAGGTAAATAAACTGTCTCAAAGACATATAGTTCCTGGGATCTCTACTATTCATACAACTCAAACTTTTTTATTGTTGCAGTCAGCTCTGCCTTGCAGTGGTGAGTTGAGAGATTTGAGCCATGAAAAATAAGTTTCTTAAAGAAGTCAACTTGTGAATATCAAGAGAATTCCGTGTCTCTAGATATTTACCCTTTATTTTCAGAACAATTATTCCTCCATTAAGAAAAACAACAATTCAGCAGTAAGTCTAAGAATATTAGCAGTGATCTGTTCTCTCCTTCACCAACAGCCAGTATTCACTTAGGCAATAGAACAAAGCTTTTGGGCACTTTTTATTACCCTGTGTCTAAAAAGTCTAGTTGTCGGCCACTGTCTACATGTCCTTCTTTCCTTTTTAGTTGTGTTCTCTGTTGAGGCTACAGCAGTTTCAGATGTACTCACCAGCCTACATTCAGACTGCCATTCTCAATTTTAGCCTTGTCTCTACATTTTCAGAGATGTGAGCACCGTTATTATTATGAGTGGAATGCAATGGAATAGTCATACCTTATTAAAATGATTTCATCATTTTACAGCTAAGCATTTTGTACATTAACAAGCCTTCACAACAATATTAAAAACATAAGAAGTAAAGACCATAAATGGACTAATCATTAATACCAAACTTGTTAACCGCCTGGAAAGTCCCTTAGATGCTCCTTCTCCTGTATCTGTTGAATAGTTTAAAATGAGTTGTTTGGTAGTATTATTGATTTTTTAAATTGATTTTTATGGGAGTATAATTGCTTTACAACGTTGTGTTAGCTTTTACTGTATAGCAAAATGAATTTAGCTTTCTCTTTGGATCCAAACCAGAAAAATTAATGTATAGACATTAGGGCTTCACCAGATTTTTTTTTTTTTTTTTAAATTTTTTTGATGTAGATCAGTTTTAAAGTCTTTACTGAATTTGTTACAGTATTGCTTCTGCTTTATGTTTTGGTATTTTGGCCAAGAGTCATGTGGAATCGCGGTTTCCCGACCGGGGGTTGAACCACCCCCTCTGCCTATGCAAGCTCCCCCTCCGTTGGAAGGTGCAGTCCTAACCACTAGGCCGCCAGGCAAGTCCCTACTGGGTGTTCTCCTAACTGAACTTCACCTCCTAAGGTGTTTCTGAAACTATCGCTGAACAAAGATAGAAAAACTTAAGGCTTCACTAATTGGGATTCCCTGGTGGCTCAGAAGATAAAGCCTTTACCTGCAATGAGGGAGACCCAGGTTCAATCCCTGTGTCAGGAAGATCCCCTGGAGAAGGAAATGGCAACCCACTCCAGTACTCTTGCCTAGAAAATTCCATGGATGGAGGAGCCTGGTGGGCTACAGTCCATGGGTTCGCAGAGTCAGACATGACTGAGCGACTTCACTTTTTTTCACTTTCAGTTGTTTTCCAGTGAAGTCAGTCAGTCAGTTCAGTCGCTCAGTCGTGTCCGACTCTTTGTGACCCCATGAATTGCAGCACACCAGGCCTCCCTGTCTATCCCAGCTCCCGGAGTTTACTCAAACTCATGTCCATCGAGTCGGTGATGCCATCCAGCCATCTCTTCCTTGGTCATCCCCTTCTCCTCCTGCCCCCAATCCATCCCAGCATCAGGGTCTTTTCCAATGAGTCAACTCTTCTCATGAGGTGGCCAAAGTACTGGAGTTTCAGCTTCAGCATCAGTCCTTTCAATGAACACCCAGGACTGATCTCCTTTAGGATGGACTGGTTGGATCTCCTTGCAGTCCAAGGGACTCTCAAGAGTCTTCTCCAACACCACAGTTCAAAAGAATCAATTTTTCAGCGCTCAGCTTTCTTCACAGTCCAACTCTCACATCCATACATGACCACTGGAAAAACCATAGCCTTGACTAGACGGACCTTTGTTGGCAAAGTAACGTCTCTGCTTTTTAATGTGCTATCGAGGTTGGTCATAATTTTCCTTCCAAGGAGTAAGTGTCTTTTAATTTCATGGCTACAATCACCATCTGCAGTGATTTTGGAGCCCAAAAAATTAAAGTCTGACACTTGTTTCCACTGTCTCCCCATCTATTTCCCATGAAGTGATGGGACCAGATGCCATGATCTTAGTTTTCTGAATGTTGAGCTTTAAGCCAGCTTTTTCACTCTCCTCTTTCACTTTCATCAGGAGGCTTTTTAGTTCCTCTTCACTTTCTGCCATAAGGGTGGTGTCATCTGCCTATCTGAGGTTATTTATATTTCTCCCGGCAATCTTGATTCCAGCTTGTGCTTCTTCCAGCCCAGCGTTTCTCATGATGTACTCTGCATATAAGTTAAATAAGCAGGGTGACAATATACAGCCTTGACATACTCCTTTTCCTATTTAGAACCAGACTGTTGTTCCATGTCCAGTTCTAACTGTTGCTTCCTGACCTGCATACAGGTTTCTCAAGAGGCAGGTCAGGTGGTCTGGTATTGTTGCAGGAAGGGGGACCCCTTCCAGGGCCCGAAACTGGGCTCTTGTCTAACACTCAGAAATGAATTGTCTGAGGAGACACATGCTGACAAAGCAAGAGATTTTATTGGGAAAGGGCACCTGGGTGGAGAGCAGTAGGTAAGGGAACCCAGGAGACCTGCTCTGCCGCATGGCTCGCAGTCTTGGGTTTTATGGTGATGGGATTAGTTTCCTGGTGGTCTTTGGCCAATCATTCTAATTCAGAGTCTTTCCTGGTGGCGCACGCATCGCTCAGCCAAGATGGATGCCAGCGAGAGGGATTCTGGGAAGTGGACGGACAGGTAGTGCCTCCTCTCGATCTTCCGGCTGGTGGTGGCCTATTAGTTCCGTATTCCTTATCAGGATCTCCTGCCATAAAACAACTCATGCAAATGGTTACTATGGTGCCTGGCCAGGGTGGGCAGTTTCAATCAGTGTGCTTCCCCTAACAGTATGCCCATCTCTTTCAGAATTTTCCACAGTTTATTGTGATTCACACAGTCGAAGGCTTTGGCATAGTCAATAAAACAGAAATAGATGTTTTTCTGGAACTCTCTTGCTTTTTCGATGATCCAGCGGATGTTGGCAATTTGATCTCTGGTTCCTCTGCCTTTTCTAAAACCAGCTTGAACATCTGGAAGTTCACGGTTCATGTACTGCTGAAGCCTGGCTTGGAGAATTTTGAGCATTACATTACTAGCGTGTGAGATGAGTGCAATTGTGCGGTAGTTTGAGCAATCTTTGGGATTACCTTTCTTAGGGATTGGAATGAAAACTGACCTTTTCCAGTCCTGTGGCCACTGCTGAGTTTTCCAAATTTGCTGGCATATTGAGTGCAGCACTTTCACAGCATCATCTTTCAGGATTTGAAATAGCTCAACTGGAATTCCATCACCTCCACTAGCTTTGTTCGTAGTGATGCTTTCTAAGGCCCACTTGACTTCACATTCCAGGATGTCTGGCTCTAGGTGAGTGATCACACCATTGTGATTATCTGGGTCGTGAAGATCTTTTTTGTACAGTTCTTCTGTGTATTCTTGCCACCTCTTCTTAATATCTTCTGCTTCTGTTATGTCCATACCATTTCTGTCCTTTATTGATTCCATCTTTGAATGAAATGTTCCCTTGGTCTCTCTAATTTTCTTGAAGAGATCTCTAGTCTTTCCCATTCTGTTGTTTTCCTCTATTTCTTTGCATTGATCACTGAGGAAGGCTTTCTTATCTCTCCTTGCTATTCTTTGGAACTCTGCATTCAAATGGAAATATCTTTCCTTTTCTCCTTTGCTTTTCGCTTCTCTTCTTTTCACAGCTATTTGTAAGGCCTCCTCAGACAGCCATTTTGCCTTTTTGCATTTCTTTTCCATGGGGATGGTCTTGACCCCTGTCTCCTGTACAGTGTCACGAACCTCTGTCCATAGTTCATCAGGCTCTCTGTCTATCAGATCTAGTCCCTTAAATCTGTTTCTCACTTCCACTGTATAGTCATAAGGTCTTTGATTTAGGTCATACCCGAATGGTCTAATGGTTTTCCCTGCTTTCTTCGTTTAAGTCTGAATTTGGCAGTAAGGAGTTCATGATCAAAGTGAAAATGAAATTGCTCAGTCGTGTCCAACTCTTCATGACCCCAGGGATGGCAACCCACCCGGCTCCTCTGTCCATGGGATTTTCCAGGCAAGAATACTGGAGTGGGTTGCCATTTCCTTCTCCAGGAGATCTTCCCGACCCAGGGATCTAACCTGGGTCTCCCGCATGCCCAACTTTTCTCTTAAACTGAAAAAAATGTAAAAAAGTAAATGTGAAGTCTCTCAGTCCTGTCTCTTCACGACCCCTGAACTGTAGCCCACCAGGCTCCTCTGTCCGTGGGGATCCTCCAGGCAAGAATTCTGGAGTGGGTTGCCATTTCCTTCTCCAAAAAAAGGAGGAAAAGGTCCTAATGTTTTCTCTTCAAAAATTTGCATAATTTATTAATAAGTATCATTGCAGGAAACTTTTTTTCATGCAACTAATTCTCAGATTTTTTTCCCCTGCAAAATGAAAAAAGAAAAGTCAGGTTCAGGCTCATTTGTATCTCTACAATGATAAACTCTATTTGACATATGCATGGAATGCATTTTTTGAAATTGTCGTATGCATATAAATGTATCCTATGCATTTTAGATAGATTGTGACCTGTTTGTTTTAAGTTGTGTTTGGGGTTATCCTATAATTATTGTTGTTTTGCTATTGTTATCATTATTTGTTGTCAGTTTTATACTGAGGAAATTTCAAAATTTGGACTGATTTCAAATTATTTTGAGTTTTATGTATTATTATCCACATTTTTGATTGTTTCAAGTTTATACTTCAGACTTCCAGTTTTTAACAAATGATTACCATTCCTAGCAGAACGCAACTCCCATTTGGGAAGTATGACATTTCAGTTAAACTCATAGTCACAAATAAATTAATACTAAAAATTGTGACTGCCTGGAAAATACACTAGAGAAAAATGAAGTATTGGGGAAGCAAAGGAAAAGTGCAAGAATAGTTTGGGGTGGTTGAATACAGCAGTGTCAGATGCTTGTATTTACAGAAGGAAATGGAAGAAAGTTCATCACCTTACAGAATACTATGTTAATATTTAATATTTAGAAAATCGTAATAGCATCCAAGAAAAACTGAAAATAATATGCTTATTATCCCATAGTGTTTTTATAAAAGCCTACAGATCTAGATTTTTACCCGTTGTGCTATCTGTAATAAGCATTATGGGATAATATTAATGTCCTTACATTCTTCTTTGATATGCAGGGGGATATTTTTAAATTTGGATATTTTATATCTAGAGCAGTTCCAGACACTACCCAAAAAAACAATCAAACTTCACATGGTGAAGAGAAATAGGACTATGTTCCTAGGAAACAGATAGATGTAGACTTTAAAAACAGCTTTGAGTGAGGCAAACATAACTTGTAGAAAATAATCTGGCACGATTTTGAAACTAGGGCAAGCCTCCTGCCACACACGAGTCAAGGACCACCATGGGGTCAAATGCCAAGAGGATGAACTTGCATATTTCGGATGCTTCATATTATGCTTTTGATATTCTGAGCCGCTGGAGTCGGGTGCAATTCTTCTTGGGTTGATAAACTGTTAGGAGACATCGAGTTCAAGATAGAATTTTTAACCCTTCTACGTTTTAAAAGTGAATGACTCCTGTGGCCATGGGCTAATGCAGTTCCCATGATTGGGAAAAAGTTTGAGGAAGAAATCAACTCCTTTTCACATTTGGGCAATTTTATACAACATGTGCAGCCGTGCCCTGTTAGAACAGAGAGGCCACCTACAAAGTGCTGGGTGATACTTCCTGAGGCAAATACCCTAGTTTATGCCCAATGAGACATAAAAGTTCAGAAGAAAATGAATCTTATAGTCCCCCATAACTATTTGTTTGATATTTACTGAGTGCAAGCCTGCAATTAGATGGTAAAAAGGAATCAGTCCACAGTAAACATTTAATGGGAAAAGAGATAAAGATAAATGGAAAACTTCCTTTCCTGTTGTTTTGATTTCTTCTTGAAAGAAAACATCCTGACCACAGTGAGGAAATATCAGCTTGGAATGAAGACGTTATTTGATTTGGCCAATGTGAATAGCTATTCTTTCTGAATCTCCAAGAAGTAAAACCATGGAACAGCCCCTGAAGACCACCTCAGAGTTATTCCCCCTTTGCACAGATGGGGAAACTGAGGTCTAAGGAGGTGTCTAATGACCTAGTAGGGCCAATGGGCAGGTGAGGATTGGAATGGAGAGTCAAAGCAAATACACAGACTCCTCTCACCATCCCATCTCACCAAGTCCCCCTGGAAGTCCAAGGGCAAGGGCTCCCTCCTGAGATGCAGAGCAGAGTGAAGAAGGGCAGAGAATGGGTCAGGGAAGGCAGACAGAGAGTGACCAGCACGTCGATCATATCCATAATGAAGACAGTCCTTATGAATGGTGATTCAGCTCGTTCAGTAAAGCACTGTGTCTTACTCATCACAACAGCATCCGCATACATTTGAAATGGCGCCTATGCACATGTGTGAGACATTATTTACACAATCTGCTGACAATACTTGGTGCAGTTTCTGTCCTCAGGCTCCCCTCACAGTTACACCAGGACCTTCCAGGGACTTGTGGTCTTCTGCATGGGGGATTGCTTCATAAAGAAACAATGCACTTCTGGTGGGCAAATCCCCTACTGCTGAAGGGTTCTATTTACTACTGCTTTTTGAAAACAGGAGGTGGGTCCTTCCCTGCCTCAGACCCCATCCCCTTCCTCCCGAATAGAATAATAGCTCTGTCGCAGGGAGCCCAGACTAAGGTAGATACCAAGGCCAGGCCTTTGCGGGTTCCCTCTTGAGGTACAACTTTCAAAAGAACTAATTTGGCAGCTATTCAGTCAGTATAGAGGACATTAAGTGGACCAGTCTGTAATCTAATTATTATGGATAACTGGATACCTATTTGACTCAGAAAACAAATATGTAAACAATTCTCCTTTTCAAGAACATAGAGTTCCAAACTGCATGATGTTGCTTTAGCCTGACACCTTCTCAGCTTTTATTTGGGGTTTTTCCTTTCTCACAGAACATGGCTCTGGCTTCCTTTTGATAAAGGAGAAATGACTGGGATTCACTTTCCGAGTTTTCTAGCTGGATGATACCTCCCTGCCAAATAACCCAAAATGAAGCGGTAGTGCCAGAGCATTGGGAGAGTACCCACATATGCCAAACACCTCCTCACCCACCTTTCCCCAAGTCAGATATGCATCAGATCCTAAAGAATTTATAGCAGTTCTTTCTCTCCCACAGTAGATGGAATTGGGAGAAGGGTGATAGAAGCTCTGGATCAAACTACCTTGGTCTCTGTACCACGTTCTCTTGGTAATATTGATGGCATAACCTGTGGATGACCATGACCCTGTGGTCTGTAGCCTTAGGGTTTTCCCAGGGACAGCTGCTATTCCTGACGGGGTAGCTTCCAGGCTGGCTCTCCTGCAGACTGAGCTGCCCAAAAGAAAGTGAAAAGTTTAGTTGCTCAGTCATGTCTGACTGTTTGCAACCCTAGGAACTGTAGCTCACCAGGCTCCTCTGTCCTTGGACTTCTCCAGGCAAGAATACTGGAGTGGGGAGCCAGTCCCTTCTCCAGGGTATCTTCCTGACCCAGGGACAGAACCCAGGTCTCCTTCGTTGCAGGCAGATTCTTTACTGTCTGAGCCGCCAGGGAATTCCATGAAATGCCTAGTGTCCTTTAAATATGCTTTCTGCTTAAACCAGCTAGAGTGGGTTCTGTGTTTGCAATAGCACAGTAGAGCAGGGATCTCCTACCTCTGGGATCTAATGTGTGGTGATCTGAGAGGAGGCTAATGTAATAATAATAAAGTACACAGTAAATGCTATGGGCATGAAACCAAAACCACCCCCCCACCCTAGGTCTGTGGACAAATTGTCTCCCACGAAACTGGTCTCTGGTGCCACAAGGGTTGGGGGCCGCTGCCACAGAGCACTTTTAAAATCCATGAACGATGCTGTCATTAGTTATTTTATTCTCAATCCCAAGCTTTCATTTGTGTGTCATTTTGATTTTCTTCCCTTTTGTCCTATTCGTGTCTCTTTGGGATCTCCATGACTATCCACTGACTGGTTTGCTCTTAAAAATGATTCTGTTTACAATAACATCCAACACTTGGAAAAGTTCTTTGCTTCCAAGAACTAGATCTCAAGGAAGCTGAACACACGGTGATTAGATTTATTTCAGGCTTTGATTACTGAGAAGAGCAGAGATGCATCATTCACTAGTGCTTAATTTAAAAAACATTTAGATTATATAGATATCTAATTTGGTCATAATGTATACATTAGTTACCTTTGAATTTTGTTTATAGCTCATGAAACACTTAACTGCGTAGAAAGCTGTTGATTACAAATAAGTAACCTTGTCATCACGTGTTAGAGGTGGCAGGAAGGTTTGATTTCCACTGCCAATGCCAATTAAGTTATTTTTAACATGTATAGTCACACCCTAATTGATCTGTCTTGAAAATCTGGTTCCCTTTCTTAAATTAACTTTTATTTATGAACATATGCATATAATTTAAAAATCAAATAGTCCTAAAAAGCTTATAATGAAAAACAGTATTCACCCCAAATACTATCCATTCCCCAGAGGCAACTATCTTCAACTTCTTGAGCTATTTCTTTTGGCATTTACCTCCATATTTCTAGACAGTGTGAGTTATCCACTTTGGATATTCCTTCTTGATTTCTTGTAAGGTAACTGGATTTACCATTCTTACACCGACCACTCTCAGCCTTACTACCTCCCCAACCTTCCCGTGTAGTTATAACTGAACTTTTAAATGCTCACTGTTTATGTAATTACGACCATGAAAATACTGTTCACTACAGTTCCTTCATATGTTACCATATTTCCTTATAATTTAATACATCTGTGTTAGAATTCTCCAGAGAAACAGAACCAATCAATAGGATGTGTATATATATATATGTACACATGTGTATATGTGTGTGTATATATGTATCTGTTTACTTATTTCTTTGTTGTAAGGAGTTGGCCCATGATTTTGGAGGCTGACAAGTCCCAGGGTTAGTAATTGGCAAGCTGGAGACTCAGGAGAGCTGTTGGTATAGTTCTAGTCTGAAAGGCAATACATTTGAGACCCAAGAAAAGCTGTTATTTCTGTTTGTCTCTAAAGGCAGGGAAAACCTGATGTCCCAGCTCAAGGCAGTCAAACAGGAGGACTTCCTTCTTACCACAGAAAGGTTATCCTTTTTTCTCTATTCAGACCTTCAACTGATTGGGTAAGACCCACCCACATTAGGGCAGGCAATCTGCTTTGCTGAGTTTATTGATTCAAATATCCATCTTATCCAGAAACACCTTTACAGATATACCCAGAATAACGTTTGGCCAAATGTTTGGGCACCCCGTGGCCCATTGAGTTGATGCATAAAACTAACTATAACAGTATCTTTCTGACATCTGTCCATTTCCCAAGTGATCAAATACATAAAATAACCTGCTGTTTATATTTTGCTTTCTCTTGGAGATCTTCCCTCCTTATTCCTCCACCCTTCTGCTCTGTCCAGTCTGGATTGGTTGGTTGTGTTCTAGGGTGAGGGAATAGTTAGCATCCTCTCCTGTGATGCTACCATATTCCATATCTTCTGCTTTCTTGATTTATTCTTTTGTTTGGCAGAAGCACAGCCTCTCACAGCTTCCTAAGGAAATGTACAGGGACATATTTTATTTTTTGTTTTTGCATATGTAAAAAATGTGTTTATTCTACCCCATGCTTGATGTGTAATTAAACTAGGTTTAGAAATCAATGTTTTAAATCATCTGTCTCTGAGAATTCTGAAGGTTTTTTGCCATTGTATTCCAGCATTCTGCTTGACAGAAAACTTCAATGCCATTCTGTTGCTCCTTGCTTTCTGCGGGATGTGAATTTTGCCTCTGGAAGCTTTTAGGGTCTTCTCTTAATCTTTGGTGTCTCCATACTTCACAATGAGATGCCTGGGGGAGGACCTTTATGTGTGTGTCCATTGCATCATATGCATAGCTTATGATGGCCCTTTCAAGATAGAAATGCATTCCCGAGTAATTTCTTTAGTATTTCTTTGAAAAGTCTCTTTGTGTTTTCTCTGTTCTTAGTTTCTGGAACTCCTTTGTGGATGGGGCCTCAAATCTTCCTATCTTCCATCTCCTGTTTTCCATGGTTTTGCTTCTTGGTTCTGTTTTGGGGGGAGTTTTCTTGAATATCTTCTAGATTCTCTGTTGAACTTAATTTTTATGACCATGTAATTTCTAAGAGCTCTTTCTTGTTTTCTGGTTTCTTCTTTAACTTAGGATCTTCTTCTTGTTTCATGGATGTGATGTCTTTATGCATTCACTTTCTAAGAACATAATTTTTCAAGGTTATTTTATTTTCTCTGCATCTCCCCTCACTTCCAAGTAATTTTACTGTTTGTTTTGGCTCTGCCTTTCCTATTAGGTCTGCTAACCTTTAATGAGTATTTATATTTGACAGTAAGGCACTAAAACTGAGATTGAAAGTTTAAAAACCAGATTAAAAGTTCTACATGCATGAGTAGGGTAGTTGGCTGATGAGCTTTCTTTGGGGAGAACAGATTTTTGAGCTGGCTCTTTTCTTGGAACCTCACAGACACACACACACATGTCGGTATACGGATGTCTTTCCTCTGAGTTTATTCATTTTCTCAAGAGATGAATTCTTTAATCCCCTGCCTGGGGGGATAAACATGGCTGGTGCTCTGGGAGCCCCTCATCCCTCACTTCTGTTCTCCACCAGCTCTGCTTCCTGAGTCTGCAGCCCCTTCTCCGATTCTCTCTGGCATAAACCTCTTGCCTGCTTGGAGCAGGAAGCGAGGAATACAAAGTGATCTGGCCTCATAAAGTCACAATAATGCTGTTTTCTTCATTTACCTGATGCCCATCTTTCATGCACTTTCTGCCTCCAAGGGCTGAGCTGCTGGAGTGGTCAGGCTGGTCAGCTTTGATCTCAGCAGACCCTTCACATTTTATTCCGAGTGTGCATCATGTGCTCTGTTACCAACTTTGCTGACACCTTTGATTTGCTGATGTCTCCTTTCTGGTGCCTTTATCCTTTCGGGCTGCAGTATTCTTAATTGCTTTACTGACACTTTAGTAGGGTTTGGGGAGGAAGAGAAGGTTGAGAAAGGCTGAGAGTCACTCCTCGATGTTTAACTAGATGTGAAAATCTTAGCTTTCCCCTGAGTGCTGAGACATGCTCAAGGAACCCAGTCCCCCAACTGCCCCCTCTCCTACCCGCACCCTCACCCCCCCACCACACCCCCGCATCCCCAACCCCCACAGCCAATGGCTGCTGGGGGATGCATGAGGGATTTTGGGGTCACTGTGCATTCCAAGCAGGGGCACTTGCAGCTCCTCTGCAAAGTATTTGCTTTCCCCATTTTAGATGCTTGTTCTGGGCTTCCCTCGTGGCTCAGTAGTAACAAATCCTCCTGCCAATGCAGGAGACATGGGTTTGAGCCCTGATCCGGGAAGATCCCACATACCATGGAACAATTAAGCCCATGCACCACAACTACTGAGCCCGTGCTTTAGAGCCCGGGAACCTTAACTACTGAAGCCCAAGTGCCCTAAAGCTTGTGCTCTGTCTGCATCAAGAGACGCCACCACAATGAGAAGTCCACACATTGCAACTAGAGAGTAGCCCCCCTGCTCCTCGTCACAACTAGAGAAAGCCCACACGCAACAACAAAGACCCAGCACAGCCAAAAACGAATAAATAAATGAATAGATGCTTGTCCTCCTACCCTTCACGTTCCTTCCTATTTTTTCTGCCTTAGTCCTTGCCTTCTTCTAGCCCACTTTGTGTCCATTTATGTTCCATTGCTATTACTGCTCACAATTGCATTTTCGACAGGTCTTTCACACCCTTCTGAACTAAATGCTCTCAGGCGAAGCTTTCTTTCTCCTGACCTTGAGCCTACTGTGCTGTCCTTTTCCTTGGCCTTCTTGTCTGTCCTGAGTGACCTTTTACAGAGAATGCCTGTTAATCTCTGTCTAGTTCAGTTACCAGGACCTGACTGTTCAGTGACATAAACAGTTTCCTCCAGTAAATCAGGTTTCTCTTGGAACTAATAAAGCTGAGAAAACGTGGCCTGAGCAAGCCGAGTTTTAAAGGGCCTCTGCCACATCACTGTTCTGTGTGATTGTCTGATCTCATAGGCTGAGCGCTCAGAATCCACTGAGATGGGTTCAGTTCAGGAGGTACCAGTGTTTACATTTTTTGTTTCTCGGAAAGCGTCTTGGCCTCAATGTTCCCCCATCCTGACACAGGCTGCACGTCCCTCCCTAAGTGTTGAAACTGCCATGACCATCTCGGTCCCTTACTATTCTTGGTCTATGATGTCTATATTCACATCAGGGCTCTATGATTATCCATAATGTAAACGACTGGCCCCAAAACGTATGGCCTGAGTTTATCCAAGGCCCAAACAATTACCAAACATTCCTTTTAGATAGAAGACAGATTTCTTTCCCTTGGCAAAGATTTTCTACTGAGATATATTACAGGATGTTTTACATTCTCTTGGTCTTGTAATAACACCACGCCCAATCCAGTATTGATGCATCAGTGGCCACTCGGAAGGTTGTTATTTTTTAAATATACATTGTTCTCAGTCTGGGGCTGTCATATCTGTAAAGAAATACAATCCTGTTTCCCCATTTCCAGAGTTTTATGACACCTGGGGACGTATAAGTCAGGATGAGACCAAGATCGGGTGGATTTGTCGTGCCTGCATCAGAGAACCTTGAAAGGGCCTGTGAGTGCCCTACAGGCTGGAAGGGATGCTCGAGTTGTGGCGTTTAGATAAGCAGATTGGGCTGGACATCTGTGGTTTCAGCTCAGCAGGAAAGCAAACCATCCAGAGTCATCTCTGGATCTGGATCTCTCTCTCGATCTCTCTCTGCCTGGATTACTCACTATCTTCCTTACTGGGGTCACGGTGATCCTGGGAGCGTGATGTTATCAACTCCCGTTTACAGATGGGTGAACGTGATGAGACTCAGAGAGGTGGGATGACCTGGGTCATCCTTTAACTGTCAGGGCCAAAATTTGAACTCAGGCCTCCTGACTTCAAGTCTGTGATCCATCCACTGCCCTCCAGCTGCTTCCTGAGCCCCTTTCCTGGGTCATTCAAGCAAAACAAGCCAGCTTCCTGCTATTTGAGGGGGAAAAGTGTTTAGTGGGAACAGACTGACTCACTGAGGTTGACTGTTCTCTTTGGTTCATCTCACCAGGTCATCCCCCCAATCTCTGTTTCCTTTTGTGTCATTACAGATCAGAGGCATTCTGGCTCTATATAAATTCACTTTGTGACCCTGGGTGAATCATTTTCCTCTCTGGGCTTTAGTTTCCATTGTAAGATAAGTATATTGGAATTCAGTGGTACTCAAATATGCTGGTGTTTTAGTCACCCAGAGAGCCTTTTAAAAGGAAACAACTCTATTAAGGCATATTTTACATATCATAAAATTTACCCATTTCAAGTATACAATTCAATGATTTTCAGTAAATTTACCCACTTGTGCAACCATCACCATAAATCAGTCTTAGAACATTTTTACCACTCCAATAAAATCCTTTGTGTGTGTGTGTGCTCAATTGTATCCGACTCTTTGTGACCTACCAGGCTTCTCCTTCTGTGGAATTTTCCAGGCAAGGATACTGGGGTGAGTTGCCATTTCCTCCTCCAGGGTATCTTCCCAACCCAGGGACCGAATCCACGTCTCCTGCAACACCTGCATTGGCAGGCGGGTTCTTTACCACTGCGCTACCTGCCCAAGTTAATGCCCATTCTCACCCTCTGCCTCAGGCAACCAATAATATATATACTTTCTAGCTCTGTAGATTTATCTTCTGTGAACATTTCATATGAATGGAAATGTGCAATAGGTGGTCTCTTGCACTTGGCTTCTTTTACCTAACATAACGTCTTTGCGATTCATTAATATTGTATTGTGTATCAGCAATTGGTTCCTTTTTGTTGTTCCATAGTATTCCATTGTCCAGATATGCCACATTTAGTCTGTTAGTTTATGGGCATTTGGTCCAGGTGATGGACTTAGCAGACAGTCAGTAATGCTGCTAAGAACATTCATGTACAAGTTTTTGTGGTAATGTGTGTTTTCACTTTTCTTGGGTACACACCTAGAAGTGGAATGGCTGAGTCATATGGTAATTCTGTTTAACTTTTTAGAAAACTGCCGAATTGTTTTCTAAAGTGACTGTTCCATTTTACATTCCCATCAACAATATATAAGCCTTCCCCTAAGGAGCTTTTTAAAAATTCTCATTTCTGGGTCTTACTCCCTGGTGATCTGGAGTGGGGCCCAGGAATTTGCATTTAACAAGCTTTCCAGGTGATTCAGATACATGTGGTCAGTGGCTGTGTGTGTGCACCCACTAAGACCAGGTGACCTTCAAAGCCTCCCTGAGGCCAGTTGTTTCTATTCATTTGTGCCTCTAGGGCAAGAGGCATATTCCTGCCAACTCTCCTGGTGTTTGTCTTTGGATCAGAGAAGTTGTTATGCAGGGTGGGGTTGAGGGAGTTGGCCAAGTAGCATTCATAAATCTGTGCAACACCTGTCCTGCATTATCCTTGATACAGGCCAAGACTCTGTCCCTGGCTTCATAGACATCAAATTTTATCACAGCTTTTTGTGTGTTATCACACTGTAAAAGTGCCATAAAATCAAGTGTCCAGTTTTCAGTGCCTCTTCTTTTAAGTTATAATCTTGGTTGCTGCCATTTTGGTAACTTATTGAGAAGCTTCATCCTAGCCTTGCCACTTAGCTGTGACTAGTTTCTTAGTGGTTCTGAGCCTCTGTTTCCTTGCCTGTGAAATGGGATTAGAATGATAGGGTAGAACAAAAAGTCTGTTTGGCTTTTTCCATAAGATATTACAGAAATACCCAAATGAACTTTTTGGCCAATCCAATATTAATATCATGGAGTTTCTTGTGAGGATTAAATGAGATAATATGAACTATAACTAGGGTGGGCCTTAGTCCTCTTTTCTTACTTTTTTGCTCTATGCCCTATTTCACTATTATATGTATTTTCATGTGCTTGTTAGCCACTTGTATATCTTCCACTATTTCTTTAAATTTTTATTTTATTGTAGTAAAAACACAACATGAGATCTACCCTCTTAACAAAATTTTAAGTGTATAGTTTAGTATTGTTATTTATAGAGACTATGTTGTATAGCAGCTCTCTAGAACTTATTCATCTTGCATAATTGAGGCTTTATGCCCATTGATTAGCAACTCCCCATTTCCCACTCCTCTGAACCCCTGGAAACCACCATTCCACTCTCTGATTCAACTAGTTTGACTAGTTTAGATACTTCATATAAGCACAAACATGCAGTATTTGTCCTTTTGTGACTGGCTTCTTTCAATTAACGTAATGTCCTCAAAGTTCATCAGTGTTACTGCATATTGCAGTATTTCATTCTTTTTGTTTAAGACTGCGTACTAGTCTATGATTAACCATATTTTCTTTATCCATGAATCCATCAATGGACATTTATGTCATTTCTACATTTTGGCTATTGCAAATGGTGCTACAAGAACATGGGATTGTTAATATCTCTTTAAGATCTTGATTTCAGTTCTTTTGGATACATACCTAGACGCAGGATTGCTGGATCTCATGGTAGTTCTATTTTAATTTTTGTGAAATCTCTGTATTTTTTCCATAACAGCTACAGTATTTTGCATTCACACCAAAAGTGTGCAAGGGTTCCTATTTGTCTACATTTTTGCCAACGGTATTGTCTTTTTAAAAAAATAGCTATTCTAATTTTGTAATAACCTTTAAGGGAAAAGAATCTGAAAAAAATACATACGTATGTATATCTAACTGAATCACTTTGCTGTATACCTGAAATTAACACAGCATTGTAAATCATCTATACCTCAGTAAAAGTTTTTTAAAAAAGAAGATAGCTATTCTAGCAGGTGTGAAGTGATGTCTCATTGTGGTTTTGATTACATTTCCCTAATGATTAGTGGTGTTGAGCATTTTTTCATGTACCTGTTGGCTGTCTGCATTGTCTTCCCTGTAGAAGTGTTGATTCATATCTTCAGCTCATTTTAAAATTGAGTTATTAGGTTTTTTGCGGTTGAGGTGTAAGAGTTTTCTATATGTTTTGGAAAGCAGTCTGTTATATGATATTTGATTTGTGCATATTTTTCTCCCATTCTGTAGGTTTCCTTTTCACTCTGTTGTTTCCATTGCTGTAGAGAAGCTTTTTCATTTGATGTAGTTTCACTGTCTGTTTTTACTTTCATTGCCTGTGCTTTTGATATCATATCCATGAAATCATTGCTAAGACCACTGTCATGAAGTTTTCCCCCTATGTTTTCTTCTAGGAGCTTTATAATTTCAGTTCTTCCACTTCTCTTTAGCTCATTTTGAGTTGTTTTGTATACGGTGTAAGATAAGGGATCAATTTTATTTTTTTGAACATGAGTATTCAGTTTTCCCAAGACTGTTGAAGAGACTTTCCTTTCCCTATTACGTATTCTTGGCACCCTTGTTGAAGATCAGATGACTAAGTATGTGTGGTTTGATTTCTGTGCTATCTCGTTCGTTTAGGCCAGTACCCTACTATTTTAATTACAGTAGCTTTGTAATATATTTTGAAATCAGGAGTGTGATACCTCCAGCTTGTTCTTTATCAGAATCATTTGACTATTGGAGTGTTTTGTGGTTCCATATGAATTTTAGAACTTAAAAAAAAATTTTTTTTAATGCCATTGGGATTTTTCATAGGGCTTACATTGAAGCTGTAGATTTCTTAGAATAGTTTAGACGTTTTAAGAATATTAAGTACTGTAACTCATGAACACAGAATTTCTCTCCATTTGTTTCTTTAAAAATTTATTTCATGAATATTTTTGTATTTTTTGGTGTACAAATGTTTCACCTCCTTAGTTAAGTTTATTCCTAAATATTTTATTTATTGTGTGCTTGTTAATGAAATTGTTTTCCAATTTTCCTTTTCAGATACTTCATTGTTAGTGCATGGAAATACAACTGATTTTTGTATATCAATTTTGTATCCTGAAATTTTATAAAATTTATTTATTAGTTCTAGCAGTATTTTGTGGAGTATTTAGGGTTTTCTATATATAAGATCATGTCATTTGCAAACAGAGACATTTTTACTTCTTCCTTTCCAATTAAGATGCTTTCTATTTCTTTTTCCTTGACTGATTGCTGTGGCTAGGACTTCTAGCACTATGTTGAATACAGTGGTGAGAGTGAGCATCCTTACATTGTTCCTGGTCTTAGTTTTTGACCAGTTTCCTGATCTTCAGTTTTTTACCGTTCAGTTGTGATATTAGCTGTGGACTTTTCAAATATGACCTTTATTATGTTGTGGTAAGCCCCTTCTATTCCTACTTTAAGAGTTTTTACCATGAAAGGATGTTGCATTTTTTTCAAACACTTTTACCGCATCAGTTGAGATGATCGTGTGATTTTTATCCTTTGTTCTGTCAATGTGATATATCACATTATTTGATTTTCTTTCTTTTTTTTTTTTTTTTTTTTACATTATTTGATTTTCATATGCAACCATCCTTGCATCTCAAGGATAAATCTCATGTGGTCATGGTGTATAATCCTTTTAATATTGCTACTATTTGGTGAGGATTTTTGCATCTATATTCATTAGCGTTATTGGCCTGTAGTTTTTAGTTCTTGTAGTATCTTCTGTATCTCAGGTAATGTTGGCCTCATAAAATGTTTGGACATGTTCTTTTCTCTTCAGTTTGTTGGAAGAGTTTGAGAAGGATTGGTGTTAATTCTTTCTTAAATGTTTGGTAGAATTCATCAGTGAAGCCATCTATTCTTGGGCTTTTCTTTATTGGGAGGTTTTTTATTCCATTTCAGTCTCCTTACTAGTTTTGATCTATTCAGACTTTGTGTCCTCATTATTCAGTCTTGATTTATGATTCTGGTGTCATATCTAGGAATCCATTGCCAAATCCAAGGACATAAAGATTTATCCCTATGTTTTCATTTAAGACTTTTATAGTTTTGCTTTTAAATTTAGGTCTTTGATCTCATTTTGAATTAATTTTTGTATATGATATGAGCTAGTGGTCCAACTTCATTCTCTTGCATATTGCTATTCAGTCATCCAAGCATCATTTGTTCAGTCTATTCTTTCCTCTTTGAATAATCTTTGTACTTTTGTCAAGTAATAGGCCCTTGCTATAACAATATGACCTCGGGCACATTTCTTAAACCTTATGAGCCTCAGATTATTCATCTGTGAAGTGAGGATAGCCATTCTGACTTAACAGGATTAATATTCAGATCAAATGAAATAAGGAATGAAAATTACCTAGCACCAGCCTGGGTACACTCAGATTCTGCCCTGGCTTTTATGAGTGTCTGATCTGAGTTGTATTTTATCCTTCTGAGCTGGGCAATGCAAATGTGGAACACAGGGCAGAATGATAATTAAAAAGAGGTGACTTTTATGGAATTATTTGAAATGTTTTACCATATTTTGAGGTTTTTAAAACTTAGGTCATCTTGTAGTTTTTGTTTTCAAATGCTTGGCTTCTTGATAAGGGCTAAGCATTGTGAATGCTCTGATATTCTTCAAATATTTGTTGCACACTATTTAGAGGAGCCAGGCAGGGTGATGGGGAGAAGGAGGCCCACTGGGGCAGCAACTCTTTTTTGTTCTTGGTATTTTACCTCTAGTCCCAAACTTGAATGTGTCATCGAGCAAAATAAAAACAGTGTGCTTATTAACAGGAACCAACTACCAGGGAAAGCATTTTGGTGACCAGCTACTGTCAGTCAGGCATACCCCTTACAGTTGTCATGACTACAACAGGCCCCCTCATCACAGGACTTCAACCATTTAAAGAGCCTTCTTTGAAAGGAGTTCTGGCAAATTCTGTTTTCTTTTTTCTTTTTTTTTTCACTTTCTAGTAAGGGTTTCCTTGTATTCTGGCATCACTTAGAAAGCAAGTTGTGAAAAACACTGTGGTTGAGGGCTCTGGGTGGGGGTGAGAGATTCTATATTAAGAGCAAATTGTTGAGTATACTTTCTCTCTAGATCCAGAAAGCCCTAAAGTAAGGGTCATCAGACACTACTAGGGATAAGGGATGGACTTTTCATAAATGTGCTTTTTGAAGCTTATTAAAAAAATCCATGTGCAATATATTTTTACATCGCATCGGCCTGGAACATCCTGATAAGTTAGCATCCCTGTTATAAAATGAGGACCAAGCTTTCATAAAAAGAACAGTTTTCTATCTATAGATGTGTTCCCTCTAAGTACTCAGCAAAACTGAGCTTTTGCTCAAATATTATTTTTATTTATGCTGTCCTCAAGGATACACCACTGCTGTATGTTTTTGTTTTTTTTTAAAAAAATACCCGTGTTAACAGAAGAATATAAACAGCACCTTTAATCAGGAATCAGAGAAATATCACTCCATGATGTGGACCTTTGTCTGAAAGAGGCTTTCAGAGCTGCACAGAGATGCCTGGAAACTTGGGATAGTTTGATTAATGGTGATTTTAGGGATTGTGCGTGTGTGCCTGTGTGCTCAGTCGCTCAGCAGTGTCTGACTCTTTGCAAATCTATGGATTGTAGCTTGCCAGTCTCCTCTGTCCATGGGATTTCCCAGGCTAGAATACTGGAGTGGGTTGCCATTTCCTCCTCCAGGGGGTCTTTCCAACCCAGGGATCGAACCTGCAGCTCTTGCATTGGCAGGCTGATTCTTTACCACTGAGTTGTTATTTCTGGACCAGGTGCTGTATTCATAGAAGCTTCTCATTGCTTTTCCCACTAAATCTTTCAGTCCTATCCTAGGCAGAGTTTGACTTTTAAAGCCCTAACACTTAGCAGTTTTCCACAATCATCCAGGAAGATACTAGCCCAGGAGTTTAAAAGTACCAGTAAAAATCTAGAGAGTATAATGTGTTCTTTTTGATGGCTTTGTCTGCTTTAAACTCTTCATTTATTGTTTGGCAGTAAAACAGTATATGAGAACTCGATTAAGTTTCAGATTAAAAAATTACAGGCCACATAATAAAATAAACAGATTGTGTTGGCAAGTTCTAAGGGACCATCAAAGTGCCTTGATAAACATCTTCTTCCCAAAGAACCAACTCCCAGCTTCTGAAACCACACCCAGGGGAGCTCTTTTGCTCTAAGATTTTCCCACTGTCCAAAACAATATCTACTTAATTGGGTAAATCCCTTTTAGGACTTAAGAATTTGCTAAAGGAGAAGGTAAAATCTGGACAGTGCTTGTTTTATTTAAAATAATCTGTGTCTTTCCTGCAAGAAAAGGGAAACTTCTCTACCCAAAAGGTAATTACCCTTATTAGGTAATTATCTAATTACCTAAAACTTTCTTCATTAAAGGTTGAGAGTTTGTTGTGTTTGTTGTATGTTTTTAAATAGAAATAGTGACTGAAGGCAAAAAAGAAAAAAAAAAATCTGCTCTGATTCCATCACTCCAAAATAACTGCTATTAATTTGTTCTATATGTTATTTAACTTTTTAACAAAAACTGAAACCTGATACCAGACATAATATTGCCTCACCTGTCTTTCTGCACTTAAAAATATATTGTAAACAGCTTTTTATGCCAGCAAAGAGAGTTTTAGATCATAATTTTTAGTGACTTCAAGTATCCCATGTGATAGATGGATCATAATATATTTTACTCACCACCTGTTGATTGCTGCCTAGGTTGTTTGTAGGATATTGCTATTTAAAACAATGCTTTACTAAACATCTTTGAACACATACCTCTGTGTATTGTAGATAATCATTCCTTTCCATCTTTGTTGTTAAAAAAAATGGTATCTCTTGAGTTCTTTTTGAGTACTTTTCCAGGTCTTCTGACCATTTATATTCTTACTTTTATAAATTGTTTGTTGATGTTTTTTGCTAATGATAATTTCTCTTCAGATTTCTAGAAAACTTTTATGTACCCTCTTTTATGGGGGATAAAAGAGAAGCCTGGTTTTCTTTGGACTCTTTTACTTGGCTTTGAACTCTAGACCTGAGGTTCCTAAACATGATGAAACATTGGAATCAGTTTCCCAGGGACTTTTAAAAACTGTTGTAGCCTGGTTCCCAATCC
Source organism: Cervus canadensis (assembly GCF_019320065.1). Classification (NCBI taxonomy): domain Eukaryota; kingdom Metazoa; phylum Chordata; class Mammalia; order Artiodactyla; family Cervidae; genus Cervus; species Cervus canadensis. The sequence continues at coordinate 17,016,113 of NC_057391.1, forward strand.
CTGACATCGATTTTGTTGGGGTGGGACCACTTCGCTAACTTAGATCAGTCATCAAGCTTGCTTCTGTAGATATATATTTCCTTCCAGTTTGTCCCGTTTATATGTTTTTTTAAAATTCCACTCAGAGTGTGCATCTTTTATTCTGCATTTTTAGGAATTTCATATTACAAGCAGTTTTCCAGATTCCTTCTTTATTTAATCATTTAACCATCATTTTTAGGTTTTGAATTTATCAACAATAACCTATTTTAAATGTATCCTACAATGAACATTTCAGTTGATTTTGCTAGAAAAGCAGCTGAATATAATGGATGCAAACACTGACTCTGGTTTTAGACTGTCTGGATTTAACTTATTAACTCTATGACTGTGTGACCTTGAGCAAGCTATTTAACTTTTCTTGACCTCAATTTCCCCATCTGTAAACAGGGATGATAAAATAGTACCTACTTAAATATGACTGTTGTGATGTTTAAATGAGTTACTGTATATAAATCATTTAGACAATATTTGTCTGTTAGTAAGCAATCAAAAGTGCCAGAAAACATCTTTGAGAATAGCTTTTATAGCACCTTATAAGATATATGATACATATATTATTTTATATTTTTTACATTTATATTTTATGTTATATTTTTAAACTATTATATCCTACTCATAGGAGAAGGCAATGGCAGCCCACTCCAGTATTCTTGCCTGGAAAATCCCATGGATGGAGAAGCCTGGTGGGCTGCAGTCCATGGGGTCGCTACAAGTCTGGCACGACTGAGCGACTTCACTTTCACTTTTCACTTTCGTGCTTTGGAGAAGGAAATGGCAACCCACTCCAGTGTTCTTGCCTGGAGAATCCCAGGGACAGGGGAGCCTGGTGGGCTGCCGTCTGTGGGGTCACATGGAGTCAGACACAACTGACGCAACTTAGCAGCAGCAGCAGCAGCATCCTACTAATGTGATTCCACTATAACTCCTTTGTAATATTTGTTAATATCTGAAAGGCCTGACTCACCTTTATTTACTCTGCTTTTTTTCCAAGGTTCTCTTTGCTATCTGGAGATCTCCTCCAGTAATTTGAGTTTCAAGTCACAATTCCAAGTTTCTAATTTGAGTGTGTGCATCAAGGTAGTTGAACTTGTATTCTGCTTGGATACTTACAAGGTAACTATCCTCTCTTCTAGTCAGTGCAGGGAGGGAAGGAAACATCACTCAGTCTTTTCAATACATGACGTTAGAAGAATAGGTTGCCTTTGATGCCTTCTGCAGGGGGTCTTGCTGGCAGTCTGACTTTGGCTCCCTGGTGCCCACCCTGGTACTACAGCAATTCCAGGACATTCTGATTTTATGGTCAGACAAGAACTTGGGGGTCTCTTTGTGAGAGCAAGGTTGCGTGTGTCTGTGTGTTCTGTCATGTCACACTCTCTGCGACCCCATGAACTGTAGCCCACCAGGCTCCTCCACCAGGCTCTTGCTTATTCCAGGCAAGAATGCTGGAGTAGGTTGCCATTTCCTCCTCCAGGGGATCTTCCCGACCTAGGGATCAAACCCATGTCTCCTGTATCTCTTGCCTTGGCAGGCGGATTCTTTACCCCTGAGCCACCTGGGAAGCCCAAGAAGCAAGGTTAGAATTGGTTTATTTGGGGACATATTTCTGAAGACTAGGTTTAAAGTACTAGTAGGAAATCGTTCTGCATGTGAGAGGTGAGCTACCAAGTGTCACTGTCTGTCTCCTTTCCCTGTCAGAGTGTTCCATCCTTGTTTGTTGGCATTCCACGGGCCCTTGGCTACACAGAAATTCTCTACCCCAGACTGGAGAGAACACCAAAAGTGGCAGAGGGTAGGGAGTTGACAGAGTAGAGCTGAGACCCAAAAAGAGAAGCCAAACCCTGATGATCCCAAGAGGGAAGGCCAGTGGGTCACCAGAACCACAGGGGCCAGAAACAAAATCTGCTGCTAGAATTTGCAGCTGGGAAGGCCGTCGTCAGAGAGATGAGAAGAATGGGGCCAGCAGATCCACAGAGAGGCTGTGGGTTGCTGCTCGGGTGGTCCCGTATCTGGCGTGGCACACACCACCTGCAGAAGGGCCTTGCTTGCATCCAGGATCCAAGTGGGATGGTTTGGGGGTGTCCATGAGGAGTGAGCTAAGGCAGCAAGTAATGCAGATTTGGGGGTCTTGTCTCCAAACACACTCCTACACACACTTATCTCAGTGAATACATCCTTTCTTTGGACCAGCAGGAAGTCTGCTAGGCTGGTTTAGGGGTAGGAAGAGTAGGGCATGTAATGATGTCAGCCACTTCCCCTCATCTGGGGAGATGGTACTCACTTTCCCCTCCTTCCAACACCATGGCCTCACAGGCTCTATGCCTTCTGACTTCTCATCCAGCCTTTTTCCTGCTACCACTCTGCAAGGTACAGGGTCTCGGGGCCAGCTTTCCCCGTGAGACCTTGGTTTGGCACCTAGAAATGGCAGCCTGCCTTCAGAGAACACTGAGTGAAGCTCTAGGTCTCCTGACTGCGGATAGAAGGTCTGCAATTGTGCCCTGTGTGCCTCTCACAACCCTTCGCCTTTCTCATTCCAAAGCTCTTTGGCCCAGGAGGATACTCTGATCTGTCTTGTCTAGGAGAAACCCTGAAATCTGGGTTGATAAAAGCTCCCCAAGTGGTTCTGGCCATCAGCAGAGCTAGCCCCGGGCACCTGTACATCCCCTGGGATGGTGGCTGAACCCCCAGGCAAGGCCCACGTAGATTCCTGTTACAGAACTGTAGGCAGGAAGCGGGCAGTCAGCGTGAGCTAAGATTTTACAAATCCCTGGCAGATGCTGATGTCTGCTCTGGCTAACAAGGGAATGGGGAGAAGAATGATAAATGGGCTCCAAAGTTGTAAAGAATAATGTGATATGTGCTTACTTATAAATGTGGACCTCACACAAGCCAGTTCAGTGGGTAAAGCAGGACATTTTGAGATGAGGTTTCTGCTTATTTGTTTTTGGTTTTATAGGAAGAAGCATGATGGAGAGCCTGATAGAAATTGATATTGGGTCTTGAATGTGTAGCCTCTTCCAGAATCTTCTCTTTCAGGTTTTCTCACATTACTACTTCTGTTTATCTATCTGGCTGCACCAGGTCTTAGTTGTGGCATGCAGAATCTTCCTCACTGCCTGTGGGATCTTTAGTTGTGGTGTGAAGGATCTTTTTTAGTTGTGGTGTGCAAACTCTTAGTTGTAGCATGTGGGATCTAGTTCCTTGACCACGGATGGGAACTTGCATGGGGAGCTTGGAGTCTTAGCCACTGGACCACCAGAGAAGTCCCCTTTATTACTACTGACACCCTTTCCTAGAAGTCTTAAATTTAGTGCCATTCATCTGGATGACACTTCCTCATAACCGGGTGCTGTGCTGGCCTTTGGGGTCCTTGAGGAGGACGTTTTACTGGTGTTCTAGTTTAGTCCTAGCCTGACGCTGGGCCTGGTGTAGTTACTCCAGGGAGTGTTTACCTAGAGAATACCACCAGGCATATGGCGGTCCCTCAACACTCGCTGGGTGTTATACCTCCAGACCTCTCTGAGCTGCTCCCCTTGCCAGAAATCCTGGGCTGCTCCACTTTGCTTCACAGGGACCCCTTTGACTGGACCCAGAATAGCCTTTTTGGTTCTCTTTCCCTGGCTGGCCCAGTTGTGACCTTCAGGGTCAAATGGCAAAAGTGGAGAAAGGTCATGTCCCCAAGGGAGGGTACTGGGGGCTGAAGAGCAGAGTAGGCGCAAGCTGCTTGTCCCATTTACTCCAGCTATGGAGAGGAGGCCTCCCAAGGTGGCAGCTCATCCCAGAAACCACCAGGATGTTGTACTTGCCCTGGGAGGAAAACCAAAAGAAATGAATCTTGCAAAGTTGAGACCTCTCACTCTTTGTGAAATGTGAAAAAGCATGTCCCATCTAGCTGTGGCCAGTGGAGCTTTTGGTGGGGACTGTCTGTGCCACCCCTCATGAAGGGGAAGGGGGGAGCCTTGTGTTCCCTTCAGAGGTTGGATGGCGCTTTGACAATTCTTACTTCAGACCCTAGATCCTCTGGATGGAGTTCAAGGGAGACATAATTTATTCTGATGTTTGCCACATAGAGAATAGCTTTTATACACCAGTGTATTCCAATTAATGCTATTTCTAATATAGTTTTAATGTGTGGTATTATCCTGCATATTTTAAAATATGTTTAGCAGTCACATTTTCAGTCTTATCACTAAAGTTTTGGTCCCAATTCTCTTTTCTCCTTTCTGTTTCTCGCCCAATTTGAGGATTCTATCAGTGTTTTCCTTCAGGAAGACATAAAAGCATTACCTAAGAACCTTGAAATTATTTTCCAAGAACTCAGGTGTGGGCTGATTTAGGAGATGCCTAGAGGGCTTTTCAATGTTCTCCAACCTTGACCATGGTTAAAAGGTATTCCATGTAAGAGGTTCCTGCTTAAAAGAAGTAACCAAAATGCATACTTACCCCATATCAGATAATTAATCTCCCCAACAGACTTGTCAATTTATGCAAAAAGAGTGATAGAATATAAAAGATCATTAATCATCCTGGCGTCATGATCTCATGTTGTTATGAAATAAATATGCTTACTAAATGGATCCAGATGCTCTTAAATCCATGTGTCCAATAAAGGCTATTGTCTCTCCTTGGTCTGGGCAATAAACACAGGAGACTTTTTAAAAACACTTCTTTTCTGTCAATTGCCAGTGGTCCTACACATTCTTTTAACCTCTTTCCCCATCCACTCTGCTGCTGGTGAAAAGTGAGCAAGTGTTTTCTGATAAGGATTCTGGGGAAAACCCTAAGGAACTAGAAGGTTTTTTGCCTTGACCCAGAGCTGATGGATGATAAGGAAATCAAAATCATACAGCCAATCATCTACCAACCCAAGACAAAACATTTTCTCGATTCATCTTTGGGCCCAATACATCAAAGCACAAATTCCAACTCAAGACATTATCAGTTCCCAGACGACAGACTTGAGTCTTAGGGGACCCCCTACAACGATAGAAAGATGGAAACCAATTCAATTACCATTAAACACCAGGTTCTTGACATGGTAATTTTCTTCCCAAGACTACCCCCAGAAGGGGCTGCAAGGCTGGAAAGCAGAGAGGGATCCATTGTGAGAGAAGATGGAACTCATAGTGAGCTGAGGAGAGTGGGTTATGGCTTTGGGACTTCCCTGGTGGTCCCGTGGCTGAGAATCTGCGTGCCAATGCAGGGGACATGGGTTCGATCCCTGTTCTGGGAAGATTCTACATGCCGCAGGGCAACTAAGCCCATGCACCTCTACTACTGAGCCTGTGCTCTAGAGCCTGGGAGGCATAACCAATGAGCCCACGTGCTGCAACTGCTGATCCCATGCATCCTAGAGCCGGTACTCCCCAACAAGAGAAGCCCCCACAATGAGAAGACCGCTCATTGCAACTTGAGAGTAGCCCCCACTCCCTGCAACTAGAGAAAGTCCGTGCACAACACCAAAGCCCCAGAGCAGCCAAAAATAATAATAATAAAAAAAACATGGCTTTGGAGCCAGATGTATGTTCCAAATTTGTGACCTTCAAAGGAAACTACTTCTCTGAGTTCATTTTCTTTGTTAGCTCTGAGTTGCTGGGAGGATTAATGAGGTTGTTATCATAAACTGCCCAGTACCTAGGATACGCCCAAGATGTAATAGCTATCACTACCTTTATAGCAAGATTACCACAGATGGTCATCTAGAAGTAGTTGAGTATCGAGAAAGCTTTTCATCCTAATAGACTGATGCTTACGTGTGCTACTAACCACAGGACCTTTCTTGCCAGGAAAGGCCTCTCCTCTCGGTTTGGGAGCTCTATGAGAGCAGTGATAACAAGACAGTGATTCCTCTGTCTTGTTCGCTGCTATATTTTCACTTGGCTAGAATAGTACCTGGCGCACGGTGGGGTTCAATTCATATTCATTGGAATGGATGAGTAGATATAAGATAAAATTAGTTTTAATATATGGATAATTTCAAAATTTAAAAGAATACTGCTTTAAGAGGAAGAGAGTGTTCACCTTTTGGAGAATAGTTTCTTAGGAGAGGCATGTTGTTTTTGACTTTTGATTTATCATAGTTACCCCTGTCCTCCTGTAGTTGAGGTCTTGGCTGTCATCTATCGATACAGACTCCGTCCGTCTCAGTAGGTTGGTACTGACACCAGCCTGCTGTGGCTTTCATGCTGTTATTAGTATCACTTTTCTACATGATCATCTCTTTCACTGAATTTACTCTATATGAACAAGGACTCAGGTCATCAGAAAAAGCACAGTCCAGGCTTCTAACAAAAGCAAGTGAAAGCTGTCCTTTAAATAAGTTTTAATGTCCTAATACAGATCAGTAGGTATGTGGAGGGTTTTCCTGGTGGAGTCTTCTGTCTGGAAGGGCTTTGAATGTTTACTGAAAGTCCTACAGCTTTTCCCAGTCTTTAAAGAGCACTGACCCTAAGAAAGTTTCTGGGTAAGTTAGGATCATTTTACTTATATGATCATAGCTGTTCTGAAAGGTTTGGTAACAGACAGTTTATCTAGAAAGAGATTGAATATCTGCCTTTGGGTAGGGAGAAAGGATGATTTATTCGTGCATTTCTTTCCAAAAAGTGGATTTAGTTCTAGATGTACTTAATTGGAAGTCAAGTTGGGATATTAAGCGAGAGCCATTCAGAAGTTGGAGAAGTGAGAATGAAGAGCAAGATCGAGGCCAGGAATGCAACTGAGATACATCCGCTGTAGCAGAATCTGGTGTGTGACTTCAGTCATGGCCAAGTTCCTATCTTGGGAGCCGATCCCCCTACAGGCTGAATTTTCGACCTGGTAATTTAACAATGTACTGGTGAGGTTTACCAATGAATAATTGTTTGTTATTTTTTGTTCTGTACCACCAAGGATGATTTCTGCCTGTTGTGGAAAACTGCTGGTTGTCCTCAGGGGGTTTTATCCCCATTTTCAGACTAGTCCCTGCTCAAAAAGGGCCCCTGAGTCTGCAGAAAGACACATGAAATGGACACATAAGTTACATTTTCTCTGTTTTAATTCCATTAACACTACTTTAATCATGAGGTCTTGGAAAAATTCTTCAGTTTTTAAAAATATTTTGCAACACTTATGAACATGGCTTTAGTTAAAGGAATCTAGCCTTCATCTAATACTGAAACACTGTGGGCTATGTTCAAAACAATTTTCATTTTGAAATTTCACTTTTTCATTTCTAGGTTGGATGTCTGTATATTTTCCCAGCACCACATTTCTTTTCTGTGGGGGAATTGAGACTACTTCATCCTTATGAAAAATGTTTAGAGCAGGAATCATATGATACTCACGCATTACCTTGTACAATTTCAACATGGTGCCATATTTTTGGTGATAATATCATAGCCCTTGCTATCTCTGAATGAGTTTTGAAGAAAGGATTTTATTGAAATGTCTGTTAAATATTTATATGAATGGCCCTAATTGATTGACTGATATTTATATACTTCAAAGCTTACAGAGCACATATTTACTTTGTTTTTAGGCCTTTCCTGGTGGCTCTGATGGTAAGAAATCTGCCTGCAATGCAGGAGACCCTAGTTCGATCCCTTGATGGGGAAGATCCCTTGGAGAAGGGAATGGCAACCCGTTCCAGTATTCTTGCCTGGAGAGTCCCATGGACTGAGGAGCCTGGCAGGCTACAGTCCATGATGTTGCAGAATTGAATACAACTGGGTGACTAAGACACTGTTTAAAGAGTCTATTTTTTGTCATAACCCCCTGAGTTTGTATTATAGCTTTTTAGTTGATTTTTAAGAATAAAGGGCCATAAGAAGGGGAGAGATTTTGAGAGCTTGCTGAAAATTTCTGGGCTTAATTATCTTTTTCTTATAGTATAAGGGTAAAGAATAAAGAGAAGCGAGGTCATGAAAAAGCCTTTGTTTCCACCGTGGCTGGTAGAAATTGCCTGTGTCAGGACTGGACCTTTCTACTTTTACTCTATCAGTAGTGATCCTGTGAAGTTGTTGAAGGAGAAATAAGAGGTGCCTCTTAATACTTGTGCCAAATAATTTGTGCCAGCATCTCTTTGGTTTGCTGAGTCAGGCTCCTGCCAGGTTTGCAAGTATAATGTAGAAGTGTCTAAGGGGGCGTCACATGCTTTCCTGGGCTAAATAATGGTATTGTATGATACTCATTCTCCCTTCAGAGACCAACGTATTCTGCATAGATCGTGTTCTTTCTCCAGTTGCCTTAATTTCATAAGTATGCTGAAATTGAACAGAGGAAAAAATAACATTGTCAAAATAGGAGAGGAGATGTGTAGCTACTCTGTCAACACCTTTAAAACAGGGGTGCTTGTCTGAATCCAACATTGCAGTCTGATTCTCCCCTGCAGAATCAGATATTAAATGTTAGTGACTTGAATTACATGAGCCCCATATTATTAAGAGTAATAAATGCAGGGATTTCCCTGGTGGTCCAGTGGCTAAGGCTCCATGCTCCCAATGCAGGGGGCCCATCCGTGGTCAGGGAACTAGATACCACATGCTTCAACTAAGAGTTCACATGCTGCAACTAAAAATCCTGTGTGTTGCAACTAAGATGCAGTACAACTAAATAAATATTTTTAAAAAGAGTAATGAATGCAACTACCTGGTAACATAGAGACATGTTAGCTCATCCCCACATTCTTCTCCCTAGAGGAATGCAAATAGGGGAAGCCAGTTATTATCCTAAATGAAGAGCAGTTACCATGATGTGATGTAACTAGTACACATGAGCTGTTTGGCTGGAAAATGGTGACGTCACCATAGGTTGCTAGCCCAACCCTCCCACTTACAGTGTGTGACTTTATGTAATCTTACCAAGTTCACAGAACCTTAGTTTTCTTATTTGTAAAATAGGATAGTACATTTATTTTACTGAATTGTGAGGATTGCATGATGTAATATGTAAGTTTCAAGCATTGTGGTAGTTATTGACAGTACAGTATTTTTATTAAAAGATCACTTGGCTAGTGAATCGAGAAGAAGTGTAAGAGGGCTTAAAGTTTGGGAGCCTGATGCTTTCTTTCTCATTATCAGAAAGTATGTGTCTAAAAAATAGACACTCATCCAATTTTCAAAGCCAAACTCTCCCTAAAGTATAGCTGGAGATAATTCATACTCCAAAGACTTACCCTTTTGAGAACCCATGGAGACAACTCCCTTCTACTAAGAAGTCCTTCTTCATTTTATAAATTGCTTTAAAAATAAAGCTAGCCAAGTCTTCCCTATTTTGACAAACTTTCTGTCTTTTAAGGTGAAAGGTGGCTAATGATTAATGTGGAATTTACTTTTTGTTTGGTTCTACCAATTTATGCTAATAAATTTATAGATAATAATAAAAATAGTAATTATAATATCTACCATTTATTGAACAATTATTTTGTGTTTGCATTGTGAAAAATGCTTTGCCTGGATTATCTCATTTGATTCTTATGAACAAACCCATAAGATAGATAAAATCTTTATTCTCAACATGAGGAAAAGGAGACTTAGCGAGCTGCAATGACAGCTAGTGAGTTGCAGAGCTGATGTTATTCCAAAGCTGCCCTCCAGTTTTGGGGACACACTTGTTTTTGCCTTGCAGTTTGGTAGCTATATTTAGAACCCTTATCCAATAGCAATGATCTGGACCTTTATTATTGTTATTTCAATCAGAAGATTTCACATGTAGAGAAGGATATAGAAAGTAATAAAACATGATGTACTCACTATTAATATTTAATGTGTGTTACCATTTTAAAGATATAGAAATAACTACAATCCATATCATCTCTTCTTATTCCTTAATCTCCTTAGCAGAAGCTAATAAATATACTGAAGGCAATGAATATAGTTTTTATGATTTGTGACTTATGTACAAACCTAAATAAAATATGTAATATTTCTTCAATGTGTTTTTAAACTGGTACCATATTAGTTGAAATTTATCTTTGTTGATACATGCAAATCTAATTCATTCCTACTTATAATATTCTGGTGTATAGGCACTTCACAACTGTGTTTATCTATTCTCACAGGGACGTTTAGCCCCTGCAGACAATGCCTCCTTATACATGTGAGTGAAATGAGCATGCGCTAATCTTCTGTCAGTTATGTGTATTGCAAATACTTTCTTCTAAACCAGGTATCAGTAGACTCTTTCTACATAGGGCCAGTTAGTGAATGCTTTAAGCATTGTGGCCCATACAGGCTCAGTGGCAACGACTCAGCTCTGTCAGTCCAGACTGAAAGCAGCTGTCGACATAAACAAATGAGCATGGCTGTTTTCCAATAAAACTTTATTTACAAAAGAGCAGGCAGAGAGTCAGATTATGACCTGAGGGTCATGTTTGCTGACCCCTGTCCTAGATTATTGCAGCATTGTGAAAGCTTTTGTTATGCTGATTTTTTATTTGAATACAATTGGTTTTTCCCAATCTTTTCCTATTTGTTTCTGCTTTGGAGTCCTTTTCCAGATCCTCTTCCCTCCTCTTTGTATTAAATACTGTGTCTTATTTGTACCTCTGAAAGTTTTCAAGTTTTGAATATTATGTTTAAGTTTTCAGTTGACCTGAGATTTATTTTTCTGTGATATGAACTATGAATCTAATCTTAATTGTCTTTTTATGATGGAGTTGTCCTAGCCATTTATTGAATAGTTCATCTTTCCTCCATTGATTTGTCAAACTTCTCCTGTCATGTACCAATTTGTTTAAAAATAACTCTTTTTAAATTCTGCAGAAACAACACTAAGCTGTTATGTATTGGTTGCTATCCATGTGAAGAATTAAGCTAAATTTGAGACCTTCTGGTTGGGCAAAATTTAAATATTCCTGGGAGAAATACCTTCTTAGGATTCTTGCCAGAGAAACATGATGTAATTAGTCAATCTCATGACTGAGTATTGGTTAGAGTAGGCTCACTGATATAGCAAGAAACCCCCAAAGCTCAGTGACTTAACATAATTGGGATGTATTTCTCACTTAATGTCACATACCAGCATGAATGAGTGGTAGGAATATGGGAATGCTTGGTTCCACAGAGTCATTCAGGAACTTTAGCTCCTTCTACTTTATGGATCAGTATTACTTGGGGCCTTGGGGACCTCCAGTGGGTCCTCTGCCATAGGATTGTGTATGATGGAAGAGAGAAAGCATATGGAATTTTTATGGGAGATAGTGTATATGCCTTCTACCCATATTTAGGTTGGCCAGAACTCAGTCAAGTCACATGGCTGCACCTGGCTACAAGAGGTCCTGGAAAATGCTGACTAATTGTGAGTTCAGGAAAAAGAAGAAATAGATTAGGTGAAAATGGATAAATATAGGTGCCCCTCTTCTTTCCGATCCAAAAATGATTCATCATGAGAGCAGGAATATGTTTACTGCACTCCCTCCGTCTCCCCAGCATCTAGCATGGTGCCTGGCTTATGGTAAGGGTTCAGTGAAAATGATAAAGAAAGGGGACTGAAAGAAGGAGGAAGAAGGGGAGGGAAGGAAGGAAGGGGGGATGGAAGAAGAGAGGGTAGATTGACAAGAGAGTGAATGAGTGGGGAAGCCCAAGGCATTACTGAGGTGATTGCCCCAGGCTTTTGTGGAATCTATAGGTCAAGCACAGCTCTACCTTTATTGAGGGTGAGTGACACAAAACTAGGACTTTGCAGGGGCTTGGATGTCATTTGACTCTTTAAACGCAGTAGACTCCAATCTAAGCTCATTGCTGGTAGGGATGGAGACCCAACATGCTTCTAAGCTTGGCTCCTAGCGGCTGAAGGACTGAATAGAACCCATCCTGCAGCTGAATTTCTTCAGTTCCAGCTGCTGAGCAGAGCAGAGCTCCCTGGGCCTAGGACATGCAGAGCCCTCAATGGGCAGCAGAAGCTAGCTATTATAAGGCTTATGTTCCCAGCATCTTAGTGAAGTTCTCAGAAGACAGTGTAATGAGTGCCAGGGCCCAAATCTGGGGATTTCATATGACTTTTTTCCTACATGTTTTGGGAGAGCCCATGTCAGAAAAATAACCCAAGTATTGTACTTGGTAGTTATCTGTGGGACCTAATAAACCATCACCAATCCTGACAGATTTTCACGCAACATACAATGAGCCGTGGGAACTGCCATCCAAGGTCCCTCAGAAAGTGTTGGCAGAACCCAGAGTTTTAAAAAGATTGGGTGGGATGTAAATATTTGGACAGATTAGATTTCTTAAGTGTTTGCTTTGTATGAGAATAGTCTGAATAAACTGCCGATGGATAATTCTCAGAGTTAGATATCGGTGTTAAAAATAGTCCATGTGATAGTGACTAACAGTCATCCCTTAGCCTCTGGAATGGATTTGTGATTGAGAGAATTATGAGTTAGGAGTAGCCACAAAAGGAAGAAGGGTGTTTTCCTCCTGTGAACCCCTCTCTGTGCATGCAAGACAGAGTTCTTTGAAAGATGGTAAAATATGCCCTCTGGAAACTGTTTTTCCTTAAGGTTCCAAGGGTGAGGTTGCCTGTGAAGGAGGGAAGCAGAATAGTAGAAGATTGGGGGAGGGCCTGGTTTCACATCCTGGATCCACTACTTACAATTTCTATCTGACAAAGTACTTGACCTCTTCAAGCTTTATTTTTCTCATTTTCCTTTATTTTCCTCATAAGCCTGGGGAAAACCACAGTACCTGTCTTCACCAGGTTCTTATGGTGTGAGATGAGATAAGCCACCTGAAGTGCTCAATTAGCAAGATGCCTGGCATTTGGTCAGTGCTCAGTAGATATTGGGGCTTCTCTGGTGGCACAGTAGTAAAAGAATCTACCTGCCAATGCAAGAGACATGGGTTTGATTCCTGGATCAGGAGGAGGAAATAGTAACTTGCTCCAGTATTCTTGCCTGGGAAGTCTCATGGACAGAGGAGCCTGGTGGGCTACAGTTCATGGGGTCGCAAAGAGTTGGACATGACTTAGTGACTGATCATGGCACACATAGGAGATATTAGTGACTCCTACGATCCTCACTGCTGCTCTTATTTAGAGAGGAGACAGTGGAACTTAGAACATATATGCCAGGAGTAGGGTACTTCTTGCCCTAAAACCCACTTGCCAGTGGCTTTTAGGAGTATGTAGAGGGAAGAAGGATTCAGGAAGCATGGAGTTAATGTGTTCCTAACTGCTTGGGCCTACTATGGGGGAAGTTGGTGGGGAAAAGATTCCAGGCCCTTCACAGGAGGCGTGCCATGAGCCAGAGACAAGGCAGTGACTTTGGGAAGGGAAGGACTTAAAGCAGTGAAGCCTCGTGGTCAACATAGATTGGGATAGAGTCACCATGGGTGGCCACCAGCCTGAAGGCTGAGGAAGTCAGGGGTGGAAACCAATGGGGAGTCAGTCGGGGAGTGGCCGGAGGGATAGGGGCGGGGTTTGAAGCAGGGCTGGTTCAGTGTCCTCTCCACCTGGGCCTTTTGTTCCTGAGCCACAGTGAGAGATGGAATCTTAATTAAGAGCAGGAATCCTAGTCCAAGATGAAGGCTCCGGAAGTAAGCATCCTGATGGGCAAGGCCTGAGCTCTTGGGAGGAGCTCAGAGTTTGGCCACAGAGTAACTGATGGGGCCAGAGTCATTAAGGTCATTTGGCCCAAGACAACAGAGCCAAGGGTCTGAGGCGAAGGCCCCTTATCATCAGAAGGACCCCAGAGAGGGCAGAACCACACAGGATCACTTCCTGCTGGAGCAGAAGCCACCAAGGTCCAGATCCTAGGGGCAGTGAATCGAAGACTTAGGGCAGAAGAAAGACGGACATCCAGGCTAACTGGAAACAGGTCAGACGATGTCAGCTGTAAAACCGAGAAGCAGAGGACGGAGGGGCCCAAGCACAGCCCATGAAGGGCGTGTTCGCTGGGGGCTGGGGCCCTCTGTTCTAGCTGGATGGGGAGCTTTGGACATGTGGCTTTGAATCCTCTCCTAAGTGATTACATTTGTTGATATTTGGTCCGGATCTATTTTCAGCACCAGGGAAGCCCATTTTCAGTACACCATGGTCCTAACTGGTCACTTTAGTACACCTGTTATGTCTGGTCCAGGAAACAAGGAATACTAAAATACTGACATGAGACAAGAATTCCAAGATCCCTAAAATGTCCCAAAGTCCTTAGAATTTCTGGGAAATACTCGCTTACATTAATTCCAAAGTGAAAACACTCTTCCATAAAGCATTCAAGAAAACAGAATATTGTTTCCTCCTCAGTATTTTTCTTTGTCCTGGTCCCAGAGTGCCCTGACAATGATGCTGCCATTAGAGATCAGTTAGGATTGAAAATGGCAACCCACTCCCGTACTCTTGCTTGGAAAATTCCATGGATGGAGGAGCCTGGTAGGCTACAGTCCACGGGGTCGCAAAGAGTCGGACACGACTGAGTGACTTTGCTTTCACTTTCTATATGCACAACCATGTGTAAAATAGCTAGCTAGTGGGAACGTGCTATATAGTACAGGGATCTATACTATGTACTATGTATAGTACTATGTATAGTATAATATCTATATATAGTATGATATACCATATTATACATGAGTTCGATGCTCTGCAATGACCTAGAGGGGTGGGTTGGGGGTGGGACTCAAAAGGGAGGGGATATATGTGTACATATAGCTGATTCACTTTGTTGGACAGCAAAACTAACACAGCACTGTAATGCAATTATCCTCCAATAATAATAATAATAAAGAGATCAGTTAGGGTGGCCCTGAATATGAGTTTTGCTTGGCTTATCTGGCCAACAAGTTATTATACAAACATGTGCTTAAACAAAGGTAAGCAAATTATTACAGGACTTCTCAGAGCTTTTACTCTACTAATGGGAATTTTAAATTTTCAAAAGAAAGTTATAGTAGCCAGACTTTACCAAAGGGTAAAGGGTCACAGGAGCTTTTTTAAATTGGGCTTTATTTGTTAAACAGAAATCTCTCCACACTAACATTCTTAAGAAAATGCTTTGAGAAATGCTGACTCAGGGATTCATGTTTGTGGAGCTCAGAGCTTGTTGAATTGTCCCAAGTGAAGCCCCGTTCCCCCAAGTTGGCCTTTGAATGAGTTTTCATCCCAAATCAGGGTATATTGTGTGAAGTTTTTCTGTTGTAATAACTACATCACAGTCCAACAGGGTCATTCTATAATGCCTTACATTTGGTATAAGACTGGAGTTCATAAAACACTTTTGTATATTTGGAACTTACGAAAGATGATCAGCTAACCCAGACTGAAACAACTTCAAAATTATTTGCTGGGTGTCTCTGTATTACAGCAACTCCCCTTCTCTCAAGCTCTTTCTTTATTTCTTTTCATGGGGATACCACCTTCCCCATGAAAAGGAGAAAAAGGGACTCTCCTTTATTACAAATTATTCAAAGGTCCCTGATATTATTAAGATTTGAAATAGGTCAGCTCACATTTTTGGCCTCATAATATGTTGCAATCCATCTTGTACTGGTAAAGAGACATAACATGTGTAAGAGAAGATCTGAATAGGCATGGAAACCTGTTCCTATTATTATTATTGGATGTTTTGCTCCACTACATACCTTTCATCAGCTTTTCAGAAAGTGAGAGACACTGCTGGTGGTAGCGCATCCCTCGACTTTAGGTGGATGGTTTGTTGCGGTCAGTCGCTCAGTTGTGTCCAACTCTTTGCAACCCCATGGACTGTAGCCTGCCAGGCTTCTCTGTCCATGAAATTTTCCAGGCAAAAATACTGGTGTGGGTTGCCACTTCCTTCTCCAGGGGATCTTCCCGACCTAGTGATCAAACCCAGAACCTGCATCTCCTGCATTGGCAGGCAGATTCTTTATTGCCGAGCCACCAGGGAAGCCCTAGAAATCTGGTTCTTTAACACCGAATCATACAAGGAGAAAGTCATCCTTTTCTAGTTCTTTTTCAACCCCATGCTACATCTTTTTTTTTCTTTTAACATCAAGAAAAATATTTTAGTTGGATGCTATTTATCTCTAACAATTCTCAGCCTGAACTAGCCTTCAACAGTTTTCACCCCAAATTTAATAACATCATTTGGTTTTCTTTTGTGTTTATTTTCCCTTGACCTTTCATGGATGGAAATTGATGTGGGTTTTCCACTTACCAGGGTAAGATGAAATTTCTCTTGAAAATAAATTTTTAAAAATTTGAACATGTAAGTCCGTGTGATGGCAAAAATCATGAAGGTCAAGACTGCTGTCAGAGCAGTTGGTGAGCCACCTTCCAAAGTTGACCCCAAATGATGAGTTGATCCCCATCATTTTACAGATGAGTAAACAGACGCAGAAAGGTGAGATGACTTTGACTCAGTTATTTGACTGGACAGCCAAGCCAGGTCTGGGACTAAGATCTCCATCTTCATGACTCTCTCCTCATCAAAACTTTGTACCAACTCTTTGTATTAGAACATAAGGTTAAGATAGTTTCTAAAAATAATTTTTCCTCTCCCCACGATATTTGAAATCATGTTCCAAGAATAGATTAGAACTAAATAAGGTCTTAAAATATTAAAAGCTGTTACGAATGTAAAAGCACTGAAATAAATGTAATTACATTCTTAAAACGCTATAACATCAGATGATAATTTTAAGTTAAAATGTTTAACCGAAAAACAGCTGAAACAACTTAAGACCTGTTAAAACAACAAATGGGCTAATGTGAGCAAAGCTGAAAAGAATCTTAAAACATTATAGTCAATTTCATAGGGGCCAAAATAATTTCTTTCTCAAAACCCTGAAAAGCAGCTAAAACAAATAAAAGCCAGAGTCAACAATTGCAAATGTTAGTAACAATCAAAATCCAGGAGAACTTTCGGGCAAATTTAGGACTGAGTAAAAAGGTAACATAGATTTCTTTTGGGAGTTTTAACACGGGTCAAATTAAGTTGAGATCAAGCCCGAAGTATATTAAAAGACACCTAAAAAGTGAAAGTGTTAGTTGCTCAGTCATGTCTGACTCTTTGTGATCCCCATGGACACAAGCCTACCTGGTTCCTCTAGCCATGGAATTCTCCAGGCAAGAATTCTGGAGTGTATAGCCATTCCCTTATCCAGGGGATCTACTCGACCCAGGGATCCAGCCTGGGTCTCCTGAATTGCAGGCAGATTCTTTACCATTTAAGCCCCCAGGGAAGCCCTAAAATATACCTACTCGTGTTTTTAAAAAATCCTTTGCAGATGGAATTCTGCCTGGAAGGGATCGGTAACTTTTTGGGAACTTTGAAGAAATGTTCCCTTCGTCTGCCTGATTTGTACCTACTGACTTACCTGCTGGAAAAGAGGGTCTCCATGAGATTAAAGAGAATGGGAGGCTGAGATTGTAGGTAACCTGACTAGACAAACTCAACCCTTGCTGAAGGATATTTAGTTACCGGAACCATCCAGAAAACAAGGTCCAAAAAAGTGAGGAAATGTAGTCCAAGAAGCAGACTAGAATAACTTAATAAGCTTGTTGAACGTTGTGATTTTCTCCTATTTTAAAATTAAATTTGTATCTTTGAATATAAAAGATGAAGCAGCAAAAATCAAGGGCTGCCTACATGGCTCTGCTGTTCCCTTTGATTCAGCACAAGATTAACACAAGAGTCTTACTCTTAGAAACACACACACAGAGCCCTTTTTCTCGTAAGAGACATATTCATAGATACTTTAGAAGATGCAGATAAGCAAGAAGAAGATAAGAATAATCTGTAATCCCACTACTCTAAGAATACTACTGAAAATGATGACTTCTGTTTTTTCCAGTGATCATGAATTTCTCACTGTCTGTATCAGTGTGTGTTTTAACAAAACAGCGTCATGCCATTGTTAGCTGCTTTTCTCATGTAGCATCTTTAATAGTGACCCCTATTGTGAATGATCCTACTACAGCAGTGATTCTTGGCCTTCTTTTCATTACTGCTCCACTAAGGAGTCGTTTTAATACCACCATGAAATTTTAATACCACAGATATACTGTATATCTGATTATATATTGTGGTTCTTGGGAGGGCTGCAAATAATTGTAATATCTAAGATTTTTTACCTCCCAAGAACAAATGTTTGCCCTCTGTTACACTGCATGTAGTATAGCAATATTTTTATAGCTTTATGGCATTTCATTTTATGCGTGTACAATAATTTATATACCCATCTGCCATTACTGAAAATGTGGCTTATATTCAGGTTTTACTCAATGTTATACACAGTGTTGTTGCAGACTCCTCATACATGCCCAGGAATTGTTCCTCTCATCCCTAGATGTCAGACTCATCTGTAACGTCCAATATGATTGCCTCTTTTCCCTTTGATTCCATGACCATGAGTTTTCTCTCTGTTCCTTAGGGCAGTAGTCCCCAAGTACCTAGCTGATACCA
The DNA here is from genome assembly GCF_019320065.1 of Cervus canadensis. Lineage (NCBI taxonomy): Eukaryota > Metazoa > Chordata > Mammalia > Artiodactyla > Cervidae > Cervus > Cervus canadensis. The sequence continues at coordinate 17,034,504 of NC_057391.1, forward strand.
GCCCGTCCTGACTCTAGCATTAGAGACAGAGAGATGACTGAGAACCTATTGTTATCTGTGCAGAGATTGAACACAGTGGAAGGAAGGAGGCAGGGAACTTGGATGCCAAGAGAGGTCCTCAGTATGGTCTAAGGGGGTTCAAAGGTAGGAGATGTCATAGCCCCCATCTTTCTTGAAACTCAAGTCAGAGTGCAAGACCACACGATTCATGATTATTGCAAACCTTGTCCACATCTGTACAATGTGGAACAAGACTGACTGGAGAGGGATTTATTTTTTAAACCACTGCATTTAAGGCTCAGCTTATGAAATGCTAAGCCCAGATCAGAGTCTAAGGAAATGCTAAATTAGAGCCCATTTGACTTCTGACTCTGACGTTAATCAAACAAAAGAATGGTTTTGTTTGTTTGTTTGTCCAGGGGAACACTGTGGGTTTATGATGACATCAAAGTCAGAAAGAAAGAAAAATCTTTACTGGGAACTTTTTTTTCCTCTCAACCCTGAGTAATTCTAATGATATGCATGTAAAATACATTATGGCAAATCCTCTAACAATTTCCGCCTCAGCAATAAATGTTGCATTCTAGTAGAGCAAGAACATCTGCTTAATAATTTCATGGAACTGCTCTGCAAAGCTGCCAGGGGTAGAATTTAGTCAGTTGGGTGTAGCATGAAGCGGATGGCGTGGGAGAAGGAAAGTTGCATTTTGAACCCAGATTCGGCCACTGCTGTGACCTGGGGCGAGTGCTTTAACTTCTTTAAGCTTCAGTTTCCTCATCCACAAAGTGGAAATAATAAATGATATACACCATACAGGGTTGTTTTGAGGATTCAGTGAATGAATGTGTGTCAAGGGCTTATTAGTACCCGGTCCTAGGTCAATATCTGGTCCGCAGTGAGTGGATCAGGGTGTTCACTCAATAAGTGGCAGGTGACGATACTGACTGTGATGAGAATGGTGATGGTGCTCGTGATGGTGGTGGTGGTGATGATGTTGATGGTGATGGTGGGACTTCTGCTGATGCTGATGATGATGATGGTGGTGATGATGATGGAGAGTGAAAAAATATATTGCTAATATGAGTCAGGAGTGGTTTTTCTGGTTGTATTACAGCTGTAGCTGAGAGGCAGTGGTAGAGAAAGAGAGTAGTAATTTGGAGGAGAGCTGGGGTGGGCAGCATGGAACTTTTTCAGAAATGAGAAAAAGTAGAAACAGCAGAGGTGTGGGAGGCCAACAGATCAAGCAGCATTTTGCCTCTAATCCGCATGGACTCTGTGATGTTTGGTCTCAGTCATCCTCCATTGTTCACCTGTGAAATGGGAACAGGACCTTCATCACAGATTGTAGTGGTGACCAAAGCAGACAGCATGTATGAAAGCAGCTGGTGGTGGGCAGGCCCAGTAAAGGTCCGTTGTGTTCATGAAAAGAATTTTCAGTTAACAATTCAAACACTCAGATGGACCATTTATTTCATTCCATTTCCTCCTTTTAATTGTTTTATGGTTACCTTTTCTCCTCCTGTGAAATGCATAAATTTCCCTGTTTGTGAAGGGGTTTACACAGTCCTGCCACCCACCTTTGTTTCAGACAGCTCCTGTCAGTCTAAATTTTAGCGTCCATTCAACACATTGTGGTCACCTCCCTCAGGAAGCACTCCCTGACTGCCCTGACCCACCTAGAGCTTTCTTTCTTGGGACTTTGGAGTCATGGCAATTCATAAAGCCATTCACTAATGCTTTACTATGCTAAGCACATACATTTATTTTATATATGGATGTTTGTATTTGTTTCATCTAACAAATTAAAGCTCTGTGAAGTTAAGAACGCTGTTTTATATATATATATATATTTTTTTTAATCTCATCTGCTTTCTTTTATCCAGATTTCCTCCTCCTGAAAATTCTTTATGATAGAGTGCTGAGCATATAATGGGCATTTAATAAATAAAGCGTATTTGGATTTCTTTCTGTAAATCCTGGTTTTACTCTTGCTCCTTCTTCATCTCACTCCCCATATTGTGTGCCTTCAAATGTACACAAATACAACCTTTTATGTTTATATATTTAGTGACTCACTTGTGAAAATAAACATGTTACCATGTGGGGCCTGGGCCACCTGATACTATCAGAGCCTCAGAATATATTAATTAATTCACTTGTGTCAGTAAGAGAGTGGTAACTTCTCAGTTTAAATAAATGTACTGTAGCAAAGGCCTGTGTCTTTCCCCACAAAGTTACTTAAGTTAGGAATAGAACGAAAAGGAAAGCCACTCTTTTCACTGCCTTGCTGATTGGGCTGTGTGTCCTCCATTCCCAAACCCCGAGGTGATCTAACTCTAAAATTATTAAAAATCCTGGCTCAGAGAAGAGGGCTCTGGACTAATATTGTGTTCTGCTGTGGGATCCACTGTGACCCTTCATAATAGCAGGCTGTGTCACCGTACTTTTGTGCTCTTCTTGCGTTTAGTTTTCTTCTTTCTATTTCTTTCTCTTTTTAAAATTGGTGTGTAGATTATTTTCAAAATTGTATTAGTTCTAGGCATACAGCGAAGTGATTCAGTTATATTCATATTTTTTTCAGATTCTTTTCCATGACAAGTTATTATAAGATATTAATATAGTTCCCTGTGCTGTACATTAAATCTTTGTTGCTTGTCTATTTTATATATAGTAGTGTGTATCTCTTGGGCTTCCCAGGTGATACAGTGGAAAGGAATCTACCTACCCATGCAGGAGATGCAAGAGACATGGATTCGATCCTTGGGTTGGGAAGATCCCCTGGAGTAGGAAATGGCAACCCTCTCCAGTACTCTTGCCTGGAAAATTCCATGGACAGAGGAGCCTGGCAGGCTAGAGTCCATGGGGTCGCAAATAGTTGCACATGACAGCACGTAAGTGCAGCAATCTGTTAATCCCACGCTCCTAATTTATCCTTCCCCCCTCCTTTCTCCTTTGATGACTGTAAGTTTGTTTTCTATGTCTGTGAGCCTGTTTTATAAATTAATTTTTTTTATTCTAAAAAAAATATGATATTTGTCGTTGTCTATCTGACTTCACTCAGTTTAATAATCTCTAGGTCTATCCATGTTGTTGCAAATGGCAGTATTTCATTCTTTTTTATGGCCAAGTAGTAGTCAATTGCATATATATCTATACACTACCTCTTCTTTATCCATTCATCTGTTGATAGACATTTCGGGTGTTTCCATGTCTCAGCTATTATAAATAGCACTTCTGTGAACACTGGGGTGCGTGTATCTTTTTGAAGTAAGATTTTCATCTCTTCTGGATATATGCCCAGGAGTGGGATTACTGGGTCATATGGTGTGTGCGTGCTAAGTCACTTCAGTTGTGTCCAACTCTTTGAGACCCTGTGGACTGTAGCCCACAAGGCTCCTCTGTCCAAGGGATTCTCCAGGCAGGAATACTGGAGTGGGATACCACGCTCTCCTCCAGGGGATCTTCCCAACCTAGGGATCAAACCCACATCTCTTTATGCCTCCTGCATTAGCAGATCGGTTCTTTTGAGCTCTATTTTTAGGTATTCTTTTTAAAAGAACCTCCATACTGTTTATTTCTTTTTCTTATTTCAGGATTCAGTCATGTAATATTCTAGCCAGCCGTGTGAATGATGGTGGCCATTTGAGTGTTTCAGTCTGCCTTTTATTGAAAGACGATTCAAGAACCTTTCATCTAATCCTCCTAAAAGTTATGAGTGGCTGCATACCTTGGTGGGCAGGAAGGAAAAAGGGGGATTTCACAGTATTTCACTTGTGGTTTTGTTCTCTCTTTCCTACCAAGAGTCAGTTTGGCCTGATGATTCTCCTCCTGATATTTACTCATTTGTTCATTCATTCAATCACTCTACCATTTAATAAATATTTATCCTTTGTCCATGAAGTGCCAGGTGGTATTCTGAGTTTTGGAGATAAAACAGTGAATTAGACTGAAAACGCTCTGCTCTCCAGGAGCCAGCATTTAAGCAGGGGAGAGAGAAGAACATACCGCATGGACATTTTTTGATTGGAACTTTAAAAAAACTGAACCTTGGAAGAAATCCACTTTCCATGGGCTTGTTAAGTATGCTGAACCAGACTGTTAGTGCTGCTGACTGAAGATCAGGGTTCAACAAACTTTAGCTCCACGACACAGAGCATTTGATTTTATGATTTATAAAATAAAAATAGTATAGCTCTCTGCAGATGTCACATCTGGTTTGTTCACTATGTTCCTCAGAGGCAACCTGATGTCATGGAAAAAAAGCAAGACCAAGCTTCTGGGCTTTGTAGTTCTAGTCACTAGACTTGCTGGGTCTCAGTTTCCCCACCTGTAAAATGGCAGGTGGAGTTGGATAGTATTTACAGTTCCCTCTAGCTCTGCAGTGAGATGACTCTAGTCTTCCAGGATCAAGATCTTTTTCCTGAAGAGCCGTTTGCCTCCTTTAAGCTTCAGGCCCAGCCAGGGCATCTGAGAAACACGGAGCCTTCGTTATGATGTGTCACCATGAAAACGCTGGCTGCCCTTCGCACGGAACTCTGCTGATGCTGTGGCCCAAAGTTAAATTTAGATAAAAATCAGTTCAGAGCTAAAAATATTCCCAGCTTCCCTGACAGGTTGTATCCATCATCATGGAGGAAAAACAAGGAGCTGGCTGCCTGGCGACAGGGAGGGGCTGGGCTGAGCATGAGCTCAGGCCTCTGCTGGAATCTTGCTGATTTGAAAGGCCAGAGCCATGTCCTAGGAAAGTTGGAGGCAAATTGTGGAGGCTCAGGCCCAGGGAAAGTTCAGTAGGAGAGCAGGGTGGCCAGTTGACTGGGTGACCCACACTGCCTGTACCTTCTAGAGGTTGTTTTGGGGAATCCTGTTCAGGGTGATACCCTGAAACTTCTTTTGCTGATTCATTAACAACTTGCTTTAAAGGGGATTCTTCAGCCAAAAAGCATATTTTATTTGAGTGGAAAGGAGACAGTTGAGTTGAACTCTTTTTTTTTTTTTTTTTTGAGTTGAACTCTTATCTCCTGTGAGACACTAGGCTGGCAGGCAGTATGATGGGTCAGAGTTAGGACTCTAGGTCTGCTTCCAGTACTTGTGCCTGTCTGAGCCTCAGATTGTGAAATCGAGGTCATGCCACTTACCTGGCAGGTAAGTGATTCTGATCACATGAGGTTATTAATATGTGCAAAGTGTTTGGTTTGGTACTGAAGCCATTGGTAATGTTTGATCAGTATTCAGAATCATTGCTAGCATAAAAATGCCCTCCTGGGCAAAAAAAAAAGGAAAAGAACAGTGGCTGTGACTACCCCTGGGTGCACATATGAGAAGGACTTAGGGTGTGCGGAGCCACTTTGCCTCAGTTCCAACCTGTGCCCCCACTCCCGACCCCACCCCACCTACTAGCAATGTGACTTTTACTCAGTTCATCTTTCTGAGTTTTGTTCTCACTTCTTAGAAATGGGTATGACACAGACTTTGTCAGGTTTTTGTAAGGATTACATGAGGCACGCAGTAGGTATTCAGAAAACACAGGGAATCATGTATTGCTGTGGTGGATAAAGTAAGCTTCAAGGGTAGACCAACTGGTTACAATTCAGGCTTGACGACTGATTATTCATTGGAAAGCTTCGGGACCACTCTGAACTTCAGTGTCTTCTTCTGTGTGTTGGAAATCATAATAGTACTGACTGTCTCGAGTGTGAGGATTAGATGACATAATGGACATAAATCAGTTAGCACAGTACCTGGCAATCAGCAAAGCCCTCAATAACCGTTTGCCCTTTGATTCCTGCCTTCTGTTCTTCGGGGACACAGCTGAATGCGGTGCTCAGGCCCTGTGCTTCTTCCGACCTAAAATACTGTTCTATAAACCCACTCACCTTTTCTCACTTTCTCTCTGTCTCTGCTGCGGCTGACCCTGGTCCACGGCTTGATTGGCTGCCAAGAGTAAGAGAGAGGCTAGTTCTGTGAGTAACTTAAAACAGACATCAGTTGACACATCGGAGGTTTGAATGGCTCGGACGCTGATCAGCCTGTTTACTGGCTGTCCCTGCAAGCTGGCCTTGGCAGGAGAGCGAGGGAGGCTGTGCACCTTTGCTCTCCCACCTGTGCATCGCCTAGGATGTAGACAGAACTGAGCTCCTTTCCCCTGGACTCCCCTCAGTGGCCTTTGGCCGGCAAGGCTGTCTGTCTCCCCTTGCAGTCTTCTGCTACAGTCATCTAGACAGCATTGATTGGTTTTCCTGCGGTGGTATTTGGGCGTCTCCACCAGCTACCTAGGTGTTCGGCCTGCAAGTGGTGACGGAGGGATGGCTATCCTTCCTCAGGCTCCTCCTGACATTGGGGAAGGAGCTTTGAGATCTCCCAACTGGGGCAGGCTGAGGATACATGGATGTGGACACATCCATGTTTCATCTGAAGGCGGTCAGGCCTCAGGTGGCCAGGATTGCTGGGAAGAAATGTGGCGTTGCATCTGAACTCCACTTTTGGGGATACTTGGAGTTATCAGTCTCAGCTGGCTCTGACTCAGAGTGGATTAACTTTTATGAAATGATTGTCTCCAAACACTTACTAAATGCAAAAACCTGCTGTGGCTCCATGGGGCGGGGTGAACCGCGGAGACACGCTCTCACCAGGAAGGCTCTGATCCTGGAGCTCACCAGCTGGGAGGAGGAAGCCCAGATTCAGATGCTGAAAACCTGGGCTTTGGTCTTGGCCTGCCACTCATCAGCTGTGGGACCCGGGGAAAGGCTTCCAGCTTCACAAAATACACTGCAGGGCCTTTGTGGGGCTCTGGGGCTCTTTGTGGAAGGGTGGGCGGTGTCTGTGTCATTTGGATTCCCCAAGAGCTGATACCGTTGCAGCTCTTTTCAAACCCTTTTGTGACTCTGGGCTGGTTACTTGTTTTTTGAACGTCAGCCTCCATATCTGTAGTACAGAGATAATGAGATTCTGTTTGTTAGGATCTGGCAAGAAGCAGACACCGAGACAGGATTCAGTGGGCAAAGATATTAGTAGGGGCAATGTTTGGGCTAGGAAAATGGTCAGACAGCAGTGCAGGTCTGCCCTTGAGAGAAGGAGAGAGGGAGGGAAGGTTGTGAGGGAAGATCCTAGATTTCCAAGGAAGATAATATCAGGGCGCCCTGGAGTCAAAGTTGGCTATTGATGGACCTAGAGATTGCCGTATAAAGTGAAGCATGTCAGAAAGAGGAAAACAAATACTACATATTAATGCGTATGTGTGCGTGCATGGCCGCTCAGTCATATCCGACCGTGTGACCCTTTGGACTGTAGCCCACCAGGCTTCTCTGTCCATGGGATTTCTCAGGCGAGAATACTGGAGTGGATTACCACGCCCTCCTCTAGGGGATCTTCCTGACCCAGGGTTCGAACCTGTGTCTCCTGTGTCTTCTGCAGTGCAGGCAGATTCTTCACCCACTGAGTCATTGGAGAAGCCCCCATTAATTCTGCATTAATATGTGCATTAATTAATGCATATATATGGAATCTAAAAAAATAGTATAGACTATTTGCAAAGGAGAAACAGAGACACAGATGTAGAGAACAAATGTACAGATAATAAGGGGGAAAGGGGGGAGAGAAGAATGGAGATCGGTATTGACACATATGTGCTATTGATACCATATATAAAATCAATAACTAATGAGAACCTGCTATGTAGCACAGGTAACTCTACCCAGTGATCCGCGGTGACCTCAATGGGAAGGACATCCAAAAAAGAAGGGATCTGTGTATACATATAGCTGATCCACTTTTCTGACAGTAGAAACTAACACAGAGCAACTATACTCCAATAAAAATTTTAAAATGGCAACAAAACAAAGTTGGTTATCAGAGCATCCGTGTCTCTCAGGAGCAGACTTGCCTCTATACCCCTCCTGGGTCCAGCCATTGCCTCTGGGAAGCTCAGCTCAGAGCTACTGCTGATGCATTGATGAATTTCAGAGCCCAGCAGCTGGGCTCCTTAGTCATTTATGCTCCCTGTAGTTGGAGGTCTGGAGAGGACGTTCATTCTTACATTCATTCTTAGAAATACCTACCCTGCAGGTGGCTGTGAGGATAAGAGATCAAAGAGAACAGGGCATCTTATTTTAAGGATGATGTCTCTGTGTACATGGGTCCATGTGTGTATGGCAATTCTTGGCTGTAGAATATGGAAGGAAGAACACCTGGCTTGGAATCCGGAGACCTGGGGGGAGGCATGGACCCTACTTGGAGTCTTTCAGATTCCTCCTTTAATTTAATCCTCCCCCCAAACCTGGAGAAGCTGGGCACCTGAGGTTGCACAATTAAAATACAGCATGCCTCAGATTTTAACCCCAGTTCAAGCTTTGTGAGTTTAACATCTTATGATCCAGTGACTTTCACAAGGTTAAGGTAGGGTTCATTCATTATCCTTGAAGGCAGCTGGGTCTGTCTATTTTGTCAGTGGTGTGTAACCAATACCTAGAATTGTGCTTGGTACACAGAAGGCTCTGAGGTAAATATGATGAATCCATTGATTGCAGACTTAGTTTGGTGTCCAATCTAGCTCACCCAGATTCCGTTTGGGCATCCTCTTCCCCATCAGACCTGCCTAACTGTGGTGCTTCTATGGGGAAACTGGGATGCTGGGCTAGGAAGACATTGTCCCTCTTTGCTGGATGCAGAGTCATAGTGGAGAGAGCCCTGTGCTTTCTGCTTGAAGAAGAGGGGTGCAATGCAAGTTTTAACAGCTCAACCCAAGAGAGTGGGCTTCCTTCCTTTGGAATTTCCGGGCTGAAATTGTATCAGGAGGAATTTACTGGTTCAGCTTTCAGATCAGGCCTGCATTCTGTGGAGTGGGATCCAATCCATCTAAAGCACAACCGCCCCCTCCAACCTCAGCCCTGCTGCTGCCCCTGTGAGTGTTAATGTGTCCTGGAAGAGGAGGATTGCCCATCTGCACCCCAAACAGCTGCCTCTTTTGTTTCCCATTTCTGATGTGTGGCCCTCTCAGATTTGAGCTTTCTCACCCTCAGCATGCTCTCGTTAGGCTGAGCCTTTGTTTTTTCTTGGCCAGGAGCCTTGTCGTTCTGGCATCTACCATTTTGGACAGGAAAAGTGTGGATTTGAGTGGCTAGCAGCTGGTCTACTGCAGAAGGGCAGTGATAGGAGAGGATCGTCCCAGGCCATCAGTGTGGACCTTTTAATTCTCCTGAGAATCCATCAGACCAGTGGCTGTCATTAGAGACATATATTAAGTCTTTCCTTAATACTTGACTTAATATTCAAAGCTATTTCCCTCTCATTAGAGGTGACATTCGTGTCAGACATCTGATCTTTTAAGGCAGTATCAAGCAGGAACAAGCCTTCCTGTCTTGCAGGGCATGGTAGATGCTTGTTGACAAAGTGTGGACTTTAGTTGACAAGATAATGCTACAGAAAGTTGTGGCTTCCTTCCCTCGCCCACTCTCCGGTCCCTTATCCTCAACTCACATTTCTAGCCTGGCTCTTTTATGCCAGATATGTGGAACTCACAGATGAGTAAGAGACACAACCTCTGCCCTTGAGAAACTTGCAACCCCCGAGCCAGCCATTCTGGGTGCTGGTTCGATTGATGAAAGTTTGTAAAGAAAGACCATTTTTAAGATTTAGAAGTCACATTATGGAGGACAGTATAATAAGGTTCATCCAGCTAACAGGGAGCCAGAACAGTATATCAGCAAGCAGAAACATCATAGACAGCTTCTCTCTTTTCCACAAAATCGTCCAAAGCATGTTCACACGGATCGTTTTTCTCCAGGTTGTATGTCCTGAAGAAAACCAAGGAGAATTCTGTCCTTCTTGCACATGGGCAGGCAGAATTAAAGGCCCTCTTCAAAATCTTAGCTTTGAAATCAAGCCATGATTTCGCTAGAGCGTTTTCCCCAAGAGATAAACACAAGCAGCATTTCTATGTGAATAGGTCATAGGAGAGTTGGGGCATTAGCCATGAGAGTGTATGTGAAGCATTTGGTATATTTCAAGGGTGCTTATCAAACATCCAGTAAATCGGTAGCTCTCCTTTTAATTATTATTTTCGTCATCATTTTGATTTTCTCACTCCCCAGATCTTGGAGCAGCTGGTACAAGTCTGTCACCCAGGATCCATGGAGGATTCCTGAGGGCCAAGTAACACTGGAATTTGTCCCAGTCTGTGGCCAAATGCCATCCCACAAGGGCAGATGACTCGGCAGGTCAGAATCTGATTCAGGCCTGGGAGAAGAAGCCCCATAGCTTTTCTATCTCTTGTTTTTTGAAATGAAGCTTTTGGCATCATCTGATTGCTGAATAGATTTGTCACCCTCATAGCTCTCAGAAATGTCATCAGATGTGGTAGATGGGGGCTTCCCGCAGTGGCTCAGCAGTAAATCCATCTGCAATGCAAGAGACGTGAGTTCAATCCCTGAGTCTGGAAGATCCCCTGAAGGAGGGCATGGCAGCCCACTCCAGTATTCTTGCCTGGAGAATCCCATGAACAGAGGAGCCTGGCGGGCTATAGTCCATGGGGTTGCTAAGAGTCAGCTCTGACTGAAGCTACTTAGCACACGCACAGTGCCTTTTAGGACTTAATTTGGGTTGGTAGATGGAGGAAGGGAAATGTATGTTCTCTGTGGAAACTGTGCTGTCCATCTGGGGCAAAGGTGGCCTGTGTTACAAAGTGTGCTGCGTTTTTGAAGCTGCGTGTTCAGAAATAGAATGTGGCTGAGTGACAGACTGAAACAGTTGGGCCAGGGCTGCGCTGGCTTTTAGAAGGGCCCTCCTTCTTGAGCAGAATTAATGGAGCTCAGGTCCTGGGAGGCTGAGAGTGCTCTTGGCATGCAGCTGTCCTACGCAACTTGGGCTCTGCTCATCTGTGAAACATGCTGGATCTGAGAAATGAATCTTGGGTCCTGGGTAGTGTTCATGTCAGAGTCATCTTTTATTAATTAAATGAGACAGTACATGTGAGGTGCTCGGAGCGCCTGGCACACAGCTCACGTTCAGTAAATGCAAACACATCAGCACCAGCATCTTCTGGCTGAAGGCTCTTTGCTTAAATCAGTGTTACTGGTGTCAGAGATGGTATTTCAGTGCAACGGAACTCCCTACGCTGTTTAGGACTTGAACAAAGTGCCCCTTTCCCCATGAGGATTTTTGTATAATCCTCATCCCTTAGAACCTGGACTCCCAGGATGGCAAATGGACTTAATCTGATACCATGGAATCTGGCTAGACTTCTCTTCAAGAAGAATTCTGGGGCTGATTTCAGGTTCAGAGGAAAAGGATATAGTGATTGATTAGTGATGTCTGTCATGAATATGGGAGAGGGGTTGGAGGACATATGTGCCATGCATTTACCATCTCTAATTAAACAAAGGAGACTCAATGCCTGACTTCCTCCATCAAGATGAGGATGAGGCTCATTTCTGAAGATGTTGCCATTCTGGCCAGCAGCTGAGACCTGGACAGCTGTTTATCTTTCCGGTCATGTTTCTGGTTTCTGGCTGTTTGTCTTTTAACAAGAGGTCAGTGATCGAGGGCTCCTCCACATCTGCAGGGAGTTTCCTGCAGAATTAGGATGTGTAAAATAAACCTACAAAATCAAAGACCCAAGCCGATGCTGGAGATTGTTTCCCACTTGAGGTCATCCTTCTTCTACAAGGGCATGGGGGTGGGTTGTAAAGGAATGATGTCAAAGGCCAATCTTGAGGAGTTGGACCACAACAAAGCTCAATCAGCTTTAAAAAATTCTCAAATTGGGGAGTAGTCACCTCAGTGGATGGCCTTTCAACTTTAATTCATTAGGGAGGGGCAGTATAGTGGCTGCTACCCTACCCCCATGTGTGGGACACTCTCTCTCCCACAAATGCTTACACTTCTAGAGTCTATTTAGCAATTAAGTGATTTAGGGCAATGTTTTTTCAACTTTTAATATGAAAATAAATTTTACAGCGTTGGTCTGAGTTGTAACGCATGGAAAGAAAAGGCATCTAATAAATAGATGAATACCCTTTATTACAACTTTGTAATATTTCATTGAATCTGAAATTCATTTAAATGTAAAATAAATTCAAATTCAAGTTACTGAAAAGTTAAAATGTCCATTAGCAATATTTCAAGCAAGGAATTCTCAATTTTATCATTTTAACATTTAAGGGAAAAAGCAAGCAGTCACTTGGGTGTAACTGCTTTTCTTAAAGGTAATGATGAATATGTGGAGCAGTTGGTGTTACTACTGGCCATTCATTCAATTACACATTGAACCATGTCTCCATTTGTGTTAAAGTACCATGTGTGCAAGGAAACAATAGATCTCACAGAATTAGACTTTATAAAAAGGTGTAGAAATAGTAAATTTCTATAAGACATGCTTTCAAAGCTCTAATCTAGCAACTCATCATTTCTCTTCCTCAAAAGATTTTTTTTTTAATTCATAACTTTTTTTCTCATATTTGGTCAGTCATTCATATTTGGTACAATTTCTGAAGCAAAAAACTGATTTAACTGCAATCTAATATTTATTTAGGTCTAATATTTATGGAGAAGTGGGCGAAATTCTAAGAATGATGCACAAACCTGCTAAAATGAGTGAGGCTTTCACTTCTTCATCAGGGAAAAATGCTATTTATTAGGATCACCTGGAGGTGACTTTGGTCATATTTGGTCATATGCCTTAGGAAAACAAAGGGCATTATTTGCTTGGGTGCCAAATCAATGGACATGAATTTGAGCAATCTCTGGGAGGTAGTGGGGGACAGAGGAGCCTGGCGTGCTTCAGTCCATGGGGTCACGAAGAGTCAGACACAACTTAGTGATTGAACAACAGTTGCTTGAGGGCTTTTTGTTACCTGCCCAGCCCTTCCAGATCTTAGGACAAACCAGAGTGTGTGCATACGTGTCTGTCCGGTAGGGGAGGGGGAAGAGTGGAGGAAGAAGAAGGGCTGGAATGACCACCTGGTCCTGGGCTAGGCTGAGGACATCTGTGGGTATGGATGTGGCTGGACTGGATGCAGCACTGAGTTGCTCTCTAGTTCCACCCATAAAAATGGAAGCCAAGCTGAGTGGCTATTTCCCAACCCAAGAGAGAACGTAGTAGGAAGGTGGTAGTCCTTGTAGCTGCCAGGCCAGATGTAGAACGGATGGTGGGCCCAGCCTGGAGGTTCAGAGAACCGGCAGCCATGGTTAGGGTCCAGGTGGAGGGGTAAGCTAGGCCCCATGGCCGCTGGTGGCAGTAGGAGTGAGGGGCACACTGGAACCGAGCTAGCTGGGGGAAACCTGGCCCCAGAGGGCCTGGCCCTGCTTATTCAGTGTCTGTTGCCCCAGGAGAAAAACCACAAATAACCTGCCCTATGAGCTAAACCCTACAAGAATCAACTGGTTAACTTGCAAAAAGTCATCCTCAATCGGAACTGGATAAACTGGTCTAGACTGATAAATAGCAAAAGGGTTTCCCAGCCAGGAATGGGGTAAGAGAGCCCTCAAACGCTCTGCCCTGGCAGGCTGTCCATGCAGCAGGTCTCTATTCAACCCTGGGGCGGGGGAGTGGGGGGGTGTCTCAAAAAGCTGGGCCCGGGGCTACAAAGGCCTCTGTCAGACTGGAAGATAAGGCTCTGCATGTTGGGTGTCCCTCATGGGCCTGATGGAAGGCTGGGATGCCTGGAGACATGCCCCAAAGGCTGGAGGGGTTAGTAAGGTGACTTCTGGATGCAGTGTGATGTAGGCAGAATGCTCATTTGAAGGTCAGACTGAGTTCTAATACAGACTCTCATTCACTGACTGTGGTCCAGTTTCTGGACATTTCTTACCCTCAGCTCCCTCCCTATATAAGTAAATCAGAGCACTGATGACCTCCATGAAGGATTGTGAGGGTTAGCAGAACTGTGTTAAACAGTTTATCACCCAGTGGTACCTAGCAAAGGCTGGTCCCCACATCTCCCCTCCCTGTGAGGATGGTAAATCCCTCTGTCTTCTCCTCCCAAGGCCATCAGCTTATTTCCCCAAGAACTGGGTTCATGGGGGAAAGAGTGGGAGGGACAAATGGAAAGAGTAACGTTGAAACATACTTATCACCATATGTAAAATAGGTAGCCAGTGGGAATTTGCTGTATGTGAAACAGGGACTTCCCAAGTGGCACCGTTGGTAAAGAATCTGCCTACCCATGTGGGAGATGCAAGAGACATGTGTTTCATCCCTGGGTTGAAAAGATCCTCTGGAGTAGGAAATGGCAGCCCACTCCAGTATTTATGCCTGGAAAATTCCATGCACAGAGGAGCCTGGTGGGCTGCAGTCCATGGGGTCACAAAGAGTTGGACGTGATTGAGCACTCACAGCGTGGTGGGAAGCTCAAACCCGGTGCTCTGTGACAAGAGGGGCGGGGTGGCTGGGAGGTGGGAGGGAGGTTCAAGAGGAAGGGGGCATATGTATCCCCATGGCTAATTCATATTGACGTATGGCAGAAACTCACAATCTTGTAAAGCAATTATCCTCCAATTAAAAATAAATTTATTTTTTAAAAAAGAACCGAGTTCAAAGTATGGTTTTTAACATTGAAGAATCTGAAGTTTGAGCTTTAATTGCTAGCTTCCCTTCCTAAGTGACCTTGAGCCAGTCCCGCAATCTTGGCATGCTCTGAAATGTCAGGATTCCTTGATGGTAGCTCAGGTCCCCCTGCCCTGACCTCTCTGAGCTCTCCTTGGTAGCACAGAGACTCCAGAAGCAGAGCCTGCTCCCACATTGCATGATCAGTGTTCTTTGGACCTGTGTCTAAGCCAGCCTCACGCATCAGGGAGCATCACTTACTCAGTCCCTACTCACCCGTGGAACCTAGAATCAGGCCGTGAGGTAATGCTCAGAGTATGCGGACTGTATAAATTAATATGCTGATCTGCTCCACAGTGAGGTTCTTTCAGCTCTGATTTCTCCTTTTATGGCGTCTTTAGAGAAAGGAAGGGAGATTAGGAGGCACGTGCCTTCGGCTCGAAAGAGCTGGAGTTCAGCTTTTTGTTTTTGAGCAAGTTCTGTTGTTTGGGTTTGCTGAATCGGTGACGGAAAACTGAGATTATTAGAAGGAAAAGGCTCTCATAAACCTCATAACCAGCCTCTTGCAGGAACAGACTCTTAGTGGGAGGTAAGAGAAAAGGGAATTAAGACCAAATAGAAAAGTCCCTCTAACTTGAACCACCAGAGCAGGCCTAGCGAAGATGACAGGCTCCAATTTGGGGTGGCCAGAGCTGAGATCAAGGTCAGGGTTCTGGAGCTAACTGTCTGTCCTAGGGCTCACCTTTGTTCCTACAGGAAGGGAGCTACAGGTGTGCCTGTGTGGCTGGTGTTTATAGGATAAGCTCCTTGCAAGGCAGTTACCCCGTGTCGCTGCAGCAGCTGGCCTTCTCTGTGCCTTGCTTTCTACCTGGCCATCTTGTCCTGACCTCGTCCCAGATCTATTTTTTCAGCCTTGTTTTCAGCACTTGAGATATCACTACCTCTGTGCGTTGTGCTCTGCTCTTCATAGCATTTTAGCCTTCTTAGTATGTTTTGTCTCCTTAAACTTTTTCAGTATTCTATGCAGGTTCTTGCTTTTGTTCTTCCTTTTTTTGGAGGGAGGGGGTGGTCTCTGCTGCCTACCCAAACTCTTCCTTCTGCCTGGGCCTCCTTTAGATTTCTTTATTTTTTAACCCGGAAAAACTTCCATTCATCCTTCAAAACCCAGGTTGAGTTTCATCACTCTTAGGAAATCTTCCTGGACCTTCTCAGCTATTTTTTTTACTCCTGGGTTACATCTGTGCTTAGCACACATGTCCTGTTAAACTGATCCCAGTGCATTATTATATATTTAAGTGCCTTGTCCCTACCTAAAAATGTAACCTCATCGAAAACAAGTGCACCGTGCTAAGTCACTTCAGTCGTGTCCGACTCTTTGCGACCCCTGGTCTGTAGCCTCTGTCCATGGGATTATCCAGGCAAGAATACTGGAGTGGGTTGCCATTTCATCTTCCAGGGGATCTTCCCAATCCAGGGATTCAATCCCATCTGTTTACATCTACTGCATTCACAGGAGGGTTCTTTACCACTAGTGCCACGAAAACAAGAGCCATATATTATTTATCATCATGTAGGTGTAAGATACAGTGTTTCAGAGATGGATTGCTTAGATGAAAACCCCAGCACTAGCGTTTGCAAGCTTGTAACTTGAGGCAAGTTCTTAACTTCTCTGTGCCTCAACTTCCTAATTTATAAAATGTGAATAATTAAAGAGCCCACCTCCCAGGATGTTGTTAAATGGCAAAGATGTATAAAGCACGTACTCAGTAGTTGGGGGCTGATCTGCTTTGTATTGTGAATCTTGCCCAGGCTGTGTTTGCAGAGGAAGGGCACCGTGACCTGCCTGCTAAGGTTCATGGTAGGTTTGGGCCTTTGCTAGGATGGACCCTGTATCCCCACTTCATAGATGAGGAACCTAACGCTCCAAGAGGTTTGAGGAACATCTGGAAGGTCACTTTGAAGTCCCAGATATAGTAGAAATCCTGAAACTGTGAGGACCAGAGAGTCTAAAGTGTTGCCATCCTGAAGGTGAAAGGTTCTGGCCTCTCAAAGCAAATCCTCAAGGGAGCGAGCGAGCGGAACCAGGACGTGTGGCACTTTCCATGTGACGCCGCAAACTTGCTGTGCCACCTGCCCTCGGGAAGGCCTTGGCTGTGGCAGCCTCCCACCGTCCCACCATGCGGGCTTTCCTTTGTAGGAGAGGCAGCTCATGTTTGCGCCTGAGTGAGCCTCCAGAGACTCTTCCATAAGCTTTCCAAGGAGATTCACTCATGAAAATGGGACAGGAGGGCCTACACTGGGCCTGAGGTGTCTAAGGTGGGTATCCAGATCATAGCCTCACCATTTCTTTTGAGCGGGTCTCATTCTCTCCTGCTTCTTTTCTTTTCTCCCTTCTTTCTTTCTCTTCTTTTATTCTATCCTCTCTTCTTTTCCCTCCTCTTCCCTCCTTTCTTTCTATTTACTTCAACTTATGGAAATTTTATTCTATTTCTTTTACAATAATGACCTAATACCTTAATTTTTTCTAAAATTAGCACATGTTCAATGTGAAGAATTCAAACAATCCAGATGAAAGCTAGAAAGAAAGTTAAAAAAAATCACTCCAGATTCCACCACTGAGAATTAATTTGTGTTAACAGTAGGTGAACATTTTTCCAGGCATCTCTAATGCATCTCTCTCTCTCACACACACACACACACACACACACACACACAGAGAAGGATGGTTGAGTGGGTTGGTTGATGGAAGTCTTGATAGAGAAACCAATAGATCAGTTGACTGAAATGCTTTTTATAAAAACGGAGCAGTAGATGTTATAGCAACATATAATAAATTCCATTTTCTTCCTGGAGTTTAAAAATAACACAGCTGATGAGGTTTTACAGCATGGGGAGTTGAAATGGAGAAGCCATTTGTGTTAGAGACTGTTGTAGGAAGTGTGAACTATCCGTGGTATAAGTGGTCCATCTAGTAAAGAATAGGGGTGTACCTGGTCTCAGGTTTGTGGTCCTTCGCTTGCAGGCACTCTTTCAGCCCCTGGAGACAAGAGGTGCATCTCAGCATCTGTATCTCTCCCTTCTCCAACCTCCCATTGAATCGCCCTCCATACAATGAAACATATTCCAGTTTCTAGACTCCCTCACCTGGCTCCCTGTGTCCCCTTCTGCCCCTGCCCCGAGGTGCCGGCAGGGACAGACCCTGAAGGGCTGCAGAGCCGCCCCCGGGTACCCTATGGTGGCAGCCCTTCTGGCTGACTCCAACGTACCCATCCCTACTTTCAGGACACAAGTGCTGTGCCTGGCACCTATGCTGGAGGGAGCCCAGCCTCAGTTGTAAGCAGCACCGAAGAGGCCTTCCCCACCCCACATCACAGATAAGGGCCCAGGACACCAACTAGATGCCCCTTTCCTTGTGGTGAATTCAGCTCCTGGGATCTTTGATGTCAGACCCACCTAGACCCTCAGAGAAAGTCAAGTGCTGAGTCTCAGAAGGTGTTTGCCATCCCTGTTTGTTTGAGGCTTTCTGCTATCTTCCTTTCTCTACCCAGTTCTGCCCACAAAAGGGTCTTCAGAGAAACAGCCTTTGCCACACCCCCAAAAAGTTCCATTTCATCCATATGCCAGAGCCTTTGTGATTCTGGTCTTATGTCATCAGAACTGGAAGGGAAGATGATCTCTTTTCTTGACAGAGCCTACCCTTCAATGACCTGCCTTGCCCACTCTACAAGTTTCCTAGGGGTACTGTAACAAAGGATCATAGACCGGATAGCTTGAAGCAAGAGGAATTTATTCTTTTGTGAATTCAGAGGGCAGAGTCTGAAACCAAGGTGTGGATAGAGTGGACTTCTTCCGGGGGCTCCATGCCTCTCTCCTGACTCCTGGTGACTGCTGGTAATCCGTGGCTCTCCTACCCTCCATCCCTCTACTTCTGCGTCTGTCTTCATACGGGGCCTTTCTGTGTGTGTCTGTGACTTTGATCTACCTCCATCTCTCTCATAAGAACACCTGCCTTAGGATTTGTCGTTATTGTTCAATTGCTAAGTTATATCTGACTCTTCTGTGACCTCATGGACTGTAACCCTCCAGGCTCCTCTGTCCATGGGATTTCCCAGGCAAGAATACTGGAGTGGGTTGCCATTTCCTTCTTCAGATTTAGGGTTACCCTAAATCCAAGATGGTCTCATTTCAGGATCCTTCATCTGCAATGACCCTTTTTACAAATAAAATCACATTCAAAGTTCCAGGGTTCAGGTCTGGATCTATTTGGGAGGGGGTCACTTTCTACTTCTGAACCCTCTACTCCCTCCTGATTATCAAGAAGCATTGACTGGGACTTCCCTGGTGATCCAGAGGTTAAGAAAGCGCTTGCTGATGCAGGGGACACGTGTTTGATCCCTGGTCTGAGAGGATTCCATCTGCCACAGGGCAGCTAAGCCCAAGCTCCACTACTGAGCCCGAGCTCCACAACAAGAGAAGCCACCGCAATGAGGAGCCTGCAAACCACACGAGCAGCCCATGCTCGCTGCAGCTAGAGAAAGCCAACGTACAGCAACAAAGACCCAGTGCAGCCACAAATAGATAGATAGATAAAAACGTCATAAAAAAGAAAAGTGTTGATTGCCTCTCCAAACATGTATGAGCTGCCTCTCCCGACACAGTAGCTGGGTGTCTGCTCAAAAAAACCTCACATCCTTTACCCTTCGTGCCCTCCTTGACACCTAGCACTGTGCTATAGGCTTATTTTTAGTTTCTTGCTGGACATGATCATTTAGGGAAAATAGTAAATGGTGCAAAGTTTCTCTGGGCTTAGGGTAGGGACATTATTTTCACACTCAAGGGGGGAAAAAAAGCCATGGAAATACTGAGTTTTACTGCAAGCATTCAAAATGATTTCTCATGCTTGCCTCTGTGGATTCTGTGTTCATATGTACAAGATCAACCAAACAAATTGACCTTGCTCACCAGAATCTTCAGGGCCATGGGAAGGATTTGAAAATAGTGTAGTATCAACGTCTGTTTCTCAGGTCTAACCAGTGAGAGCCACCCAGGTGGGAGATGCCCTTTAGGTGTGATGGCAAGAGACTGAGCCAAGAATTCTGAGTATGCACGTAGTCCTGAGGGGAAGGGGGGAAAGAGGGGTGTGCACTTCACGAGGTAAAACATTCTAGGGGGAGAGCATGAGGCTTAAAATCCAAAGGAAAACTGCTGCCAGGTTTCTTCATCTTTATCCTTGACCTTCCTTAGTCTAGACTGGGTCTGTGACATTGGCTCTAAATATAGATGTGATATCTCATTTCTGTAAGGTACATTTTTCTTCTGTTTCACCGTGGTGTGTGTGTGTGGTGTGGGGGTGTGTGTGTGTGTAGGTAGAGTGAACGACGGACTGACTTTGAGTAGGGAGAAGTTGTACCCTGGTAGTCTGTCAATCAGAAGGGTATTTTACATGTCAGCACCTTCAGGAGGTGGAGGATGGGAAGCTGAAATACAGAAGGCAACACAGGGCCAAAGGTGACTGAGTAGCCTATAGTGGGACAGAGTCCTGAATTCTTTGGTGGAACCCTTTCTTCAAACAGGAGAGCTGCTGCTGCTGCGAAGTCGCTGGCAGATTTTTTTTTTTTTAACTTAATCTGGATTTGTTAATCTGATAAATCACACATAAGAAATCTGGAGGGTGGCAGGTTGTGGGCTTGCTAATTTAGAAACTCCATAGCATCAGTCCCTGGGATGGTTTCTCTGAGTTTCTAGTGACTTTCCCTTATTCCCAGGATGATTGCCATAGCTCCCAGCATCAGCTTCAGTACATAGATGTCTGGGTCACATGGAAGGGAAGAGATTTCCTGCACACTGTTCTCTCTTTTTGCTAGAGAAGAAGATCTTTCTGAGATGTCTCCAAAGTGAAAGTTGCTCAGCCATGTCTGACTCTTTTGGACCCCATGGACTATACAGTCCGTGGGATTCTCCAGCCCAGAATACTGGAGTGGGTAGCCTTTCCCTCTGCAGGGGATCTTCCCAACCCAGGGATCAAACCCAGGTCTCCTGCATTGCAGGGGGGTTCTTTACCAGCTGAGCCACCAGGGAAGCCCGAGATGTCTCTAAGGAATTTCCATTACAATCCTTTGACCCTGATGACTCAACAGGTAAAAATCTGCCTGCAATGCAAGAAACAAAGGAGATGCAGGTTTGATCTCTGAATCAGGAAGATCCCCTGGAAGAGGAAATGGCAACCCACTCCAGTATTCTTGCCTGGAAAATCCCATGGACAGAGGACCCTGGCAGGCTACAGTCCAGGGGGTTGCAAAGAGTCAGACGTGACTGAGCATGAGCATGATGGTGTTCTCTCTCTTTGCTAAAGAAGAACATCTTTCTGAGATGTCTCCAAGGAATTTGCATTACAGGCCTTTGGCCCAAAATAGATAAACATGGTTTATTTTTATTTTTGACATCGAAATAGTCTCAAACTTACAGAGAAGTTGCAAGTCCTGTACCCGGAATTAGTTTTTCCCTGAACTATTTGAGTACATTGCCAATGGGGTGCAGTATCACCCCTGCATGCTGTATTGCCTATAAACAGAGACATTCTCATACATAATCACAAGTCCATCAAAATCAGCAAATTAATATTGGTATGTTACTACTGTCCAACATCGTTCACATTTCATCAATTGTCCCAAGAATGTTCTCATAGTAAAAGAATCTAAGTTCAGAATCATATGTTATATTTAGTTGTTGTATCTCTTTGGTCTCCTTCAATCTGGAGTAATTTCTCAGTCTTCCCTGGACTTTTATGACCTTGACATATTTGAAGAGTGCAGGCCATTTATTATGTAGGATGGCCCTCAGTTTGGGTTTGTCTGAAGTTTCCTCAAGACTAGATTCAGGCGGTGTGTTTCCAGCAGGAACATCACAGAAGAGGTGGTGTGTTCTTATTGTATCCTAGCAGATGGTACATCGTGTTTATCCATTCCTTTATTTGATCATTTTTTTATATCAGTATGGACACATGGATTTCTCTTATACTCAATGGGTTATGATTTGTTACAGTCATTCCTTATTTTGAGGCTCATATTGTCCTAATTTGCCCATGGGAGCCCTGTCTCTCTGTGTCTTTTTTGACATGCTCTCATTATTCATATCATTAAAGCTATGGTTTTTCCAGTTGACATATATGGATATGAGAGTTAGACCATAAAGAAGGCTGAGTGTCAACATTATTCATGCCCCAAGCCCTATCTCACTTTCTGGCACAATAGGATGCTCCAAGCTTATATTGTATTTTTCCAATCCAAGCCCTGGAATCAGCCATTTTCTCAAGGAAACCTGGTTGGCTTAAGTGGGACATGAAATTTAGAAGCCAAGATTTGGAAAACGGGTGTGCTTCTTGCTACCGGGGCATTGCTGTACCCAGGCCGTCAAGGTGGACAAAGTTAGGCAATACGTATGTACATGTGTATATGTATATATATAGACACATACATACATATTTAAATCTATATTAATTTCTGTATCCATCTACATATACATTGAATATTATGAGTTCACATTCATATCTTAAGTTTCAGTTTAACATGATAAGGTTCATTTTAATTTTCTCTCTTTCCACGTTTGTAACTGTCTTCTCTGATGAGGAGAAATCCAGCTCCCGTTGTTGTTTATTTACTTAACTTTGGGCTCCTCTGGGTCTTCATTGTGGCATGCAGGTTCTTCATTGCAGTGCACGGACTTCTCTAGTTGTGGTGTGCTATCTTAGTTGCCACACAGCATGTGCGATCTTAGTTCCCCAATCAGGGATCAAACCCCCATTCCCTGCATCAGAAGGCAGATTCTTAACCACTGAACCACCAGGGAAGTCCCCCAGTATCCTTAACATATTTATTTGCTCAAACACCTTGCATGTAATTAATTCACCTTTGCCATCACTACCCCTGCCCAAAGTAGACGTCCACTCAGTGTCAGATCACCCTTGCACATGATTGCCATCTTTCTCCCACGCGAACTCTGCCACCTTGCTCCTGTCCACCACCAGATGAACATCTTCCCTTGCTCACCCCCTACCACACCTTTTTTTAAGGCAAAGATTGACTTTATCAGGATTTCTATTTTCTCTATGTCTAAATCTACTCAGTCAAACCTTTATCTTTCTTTGACTGGTACCTTTAGCACCTCTTCAATGCCCCTTCCCTAAATGGGGATTCTGCTGGCCCTCCTTGTGCCCAAAGTGGGCACAGGGGTTGGTTTCCTATCCATGGTGTTTATATATACCTGTGCTGTCCAGTATGGGGGCCAACAGTCACGTGTAGCTTTTAAGTTTAAAGTAATTAAAATTAGATAAAATGTGAAATTTATTTTTTTAGTTTTGCTTGCTATTTTTTAAGTACTCAGTAGTCATATGTGGCTAGCAATTACCATATTGGACAGTGTAGATACAGAACATTCCCATTGTCACAGAAAGTTCTATTGGACAACTCTGTTATGTACTGCATAAACCCACTCTCTTTTCCTCCTAATTTGACATTGATCCTTCCCTGACTGCTTTTCATCCTGACTTTAGTTTAATTTTTCATTATTTTCAAATGATTAGCTGGGCCATCCAAACACTTGGCAGTCCTTTACACTAACTAGCCTATCTCCACACCCACAACCACTTCACTCATCTTACCCCTGAGTACTCATTCACAGTACCCATCAGCCCATCCCCGTTGCCCCAGACCATCCATAATATGCAGTCTGCAAATGGAACAGAATATTTGAAACTGAGACGGCCTTGGAAACTCTTGGGCTTATGGTTTCAGTAGTTATAAAGGGAGTAGAATCAAATTCTTGCTTGATGAGCTTTTGAAGAGCTTTCTTTTTAGGTGATTCCTGGGAACCTTGACTCCAGGTTGTCCTTTCAGTTTCCCAGGATCTCACCCTTGGCACGGGGCCTCCTCCTCCAGGTCAGCGCTTCTCAAACTTTAATATGTAGCACAACCACATGGAAATGTTATAAAAATGCAGACGCTTTGATTTAGGAGGTCTGGAACCCGCCCAAGAGTCTGCCTTTTAATGAGCCCCAGTGGGTGCTGGTGTTACTGGTCTGAGGACCACATCAGCAGGTCCTGGATGTCCGAGATGCTGCATCCCAGAAGTGTTAACTCTATCCTCTATTTTTTCTCTGTCTTCTCTTGGAACACCTGTTCATCAACTTGATATCTAGGTGAATGTTGTCTTTCAACAGCGATACCTCTAGAGTCTATACTCCGATGATCCCCCCATTCCAGAAGACAGCTCAGAGCTTTGCTTGTATTCAGAGCCAAATAGGGCTAGAGTAGATGTAGTATCTCTGTCTTACAATCACACCAATTTATGAATGCAGTTTTAGCCTTTAATTTAAGTTTACCCTTTCCCATTCAACCTTTTGCTTCAGATTTGGTTCCAACTGATGAACACCTATTTCCATTAAGCTGTTCAAAGGAATGTGCTGCATGTTCTATAACTCCATGGAAATAAGGAGTCATATAAACATTTTGAGTGACAGTATCATCTTTGGAATAAATGCCAAATCTCCAGGGTGAGCCCCTTGAAAGATGGGGGCAGTGCTCCTATTTGGGTAGGCGGGGTTTCACCTTTTTATGGTGAAATTTAGTTTCCTTTACCGAACATATCTTGTATTACAGTCTCTGTAGCTCTCTGTTCTGGATTTCAGACACACATTTACTTTTTCTGGATGGTCCTCCCTACCTGCATCCTCAGGTCTATCTCATCCTCCAGGATCGCGCAGTGGGGAAACTGGGACAGAAAAGTCAAGCTAATCTGGATTCAAATCCCATGTCAGTTCTTCTTAGCAGTGAGATTATAGACAAATTATTTAACTTCTTTGAACTTTAGTGTTTTGATTTAAAATGAGGCTTCTCTGACATGTAGGGATAGAATTAAACAGTATATACAGAGGACACAATGGATAAAGAAGTGCCCAGCCCAGAGAAACACCGAAAAATGTTTCCCTTTCTTAGTTGTTTCTCTCTCGAGTTTTGCTTTTTTTTTTCAATTGCAGTATAGTTGAGTTTTTGAGGGCTTCCCAGGTGGTGCTAGTGGCGAAGAACCCGCCTGCTAGTGCAGGAGATATAAGAGACACAGGTTCAATTTCTGGATCGGGAAGATCCTCTGGAGGAGGGCAGGGCTAACCCACTGCAGTATTCTCGCCTGGAGAACTCCATGGACCGAAGAGCCTGGTGGGCTACACACCATGGATTGCAGAGAGTCAGACATGACTAAAGCAACTTAGCATGCACACACACAGTTGATTTACAGCGTTGTGCCATTTTCTCTTTAGTTTTGACCCATCTTTTGCTCAGGTCTTCCCTTCTTCATCCAATCATGCACATCTCTGCTATCAGGAAAGCAGTGACATGAACCTGCTCCTTTCTCAAAATGCTATTCCATCTCCCTGCCTCCCTCCACTAACTGGCTTATTGAAGACATGGCCTCTGACTACTCTCATCACTTCCCTGTCTGCCTGGCCCTTGTCAGTAACCCCAACCCCACAGCGCGTGCCCTCAGCCTGGAAATTCTGTATATTCTCTGACCTGCTCACCTGTCGAGAGGTAGCATCTCCATCTTTTCTTCAGTTGATGGTACTTTCACAGGTAAAAGTGGGCCATACCTAGCTTTGGTCAAAGATCACCGTGGTGGGACTTCCCTGGTGTTCCAGTGACTAAGACTCCACACTCCCAAGGCAGGGGGCCAGGGTTTGATCACTGGTCAGGGAACTGGATCCCACTTGCCACAGCTAAAGAGTTCACGTCATGTCAAAGATCCTGCATGCCACAATGTAGACCCAGTGCAGTCAAATCAATATTTTTTAAAGTATATATGATACGTGTATTAAAAAATAAAATAAAACCACTTTAAAAAATCACAGTGGCAAGAATAAGTGTGGCTGAGAGATGAATCAAAGGGTCAGTTTTTGTTTTGTTTTGCTTTCCCATGTTTTGGAGAAATGGGATGAGGCTGTGTGTGCGTACGTTTGTCTTCGAAATAGGATGGGATACTTACTCTTAGAAGTTTTGGGGGCTTTGTAATTGAGGGGCAGATGGAGTGTAGGCCCAGCTAGGGTAGCCGATAAGCGTCTGGTCTCAGGAGGGAAAGACACGGTATGTTTCTCCAGGAGCAGAGGTTTACAGCCCATTAATTTTAACGTAATGCAAATCGGTTTATGGAGGTGCTGACATACTGTTATTCAAAAAGCATGAGCAGCATGATAATTAAATCTCCATCTATATTTTATTCTAGCACATTTATAGTGTATCCCTGCCCAGCTGGTGTGATAGATTTCAAGTCTTATAATTGTATAAACTGCAAAGTACCAAAAAGAGAAGAAAAAAAGTGAATTTGATACCAAAGCCAAGGTGGGGTGTATTAACTTGAGTTTCATTATTTTAAGCCGAGTTTTGTTTTGTCCCTGAGTTTGACTATATTCCCTCACTAAAAATATCCCAAAGTTATGATTCCCAGTATCTAACACGAGGGGATATTGGAGTCTGTTTAGTGTTTCTTTTTGGCACCTTTGCTTTGAAGCGTGTGTTCCTGGTGGGGAGCCGAGCACCCTAGAATTCACAGTCATTCCCCGCTGAGCGGAGGAGTAGAACAGGAGTGAGTTCTCTGCTGGGAATCTGCTTTGGCTCTGCCACTAACCGGTGAAGTGACTGCCCCTCTGGGAACCAAGATGCTCTAACTTCCAGAGTAAACATTTGGGGACTCGATTTTTTTCTTTTTCCTTCTCTTAAAATAAAAATCTCCCAACATTGCTCTTAATACAACTATAAAGTCGAATTTCTTCAGTTCCAAAACATTCAACTGGAAAGAACAGCCAACAAACTTGAGATGTCTTGGACAATTAGGAAGAAGGCAGGTGGGAGAGCTGGGGAGACAAGCTGAGACCTTGAGGGGAAGGATATATGGGAAAAAGAAATAGTTGGTGATGAGAGTGTGCCATCCCCAGGTTTGCAGAGTCTCCTTTTTATAAGTTGCAGGCCAAGCATGTGGACACGCCTCTCACATCTTCATTGCATGAAGCCTGTTGATAATTCTTCTAAGAAACACCCCTGGGAGGATGGGTGGTTTTGTTACCTTTAAACTGAGCTGATACGGGAGGCCACTTGCGTCCCTGTGTATAAGGAGCATAATCAGACAGGTCTGTCAACAAGGGGCGGTTGGAAGAGCTTTGCTTGAGCGCCAGCTGGGGTACCAATTACCTCTGTTTGGGAAGTGGTTTCCAAGGCCAGCTGTGGTCCTGGGGGATCAGGTGAGTGGGGAGTAGTAGAAGTCCATGTGTACTCTGTAGGAAGGCAGCCCTGCATCACAATGAAATGTTGCGTGGTAAATCAGTCATGGGACATGGGCACTGTGAGAGGCATTAGAGAGCAACTGGCCCAAGCCTGGAGGCCCAGACTCCACTAGTGATGGGCAGGGCCCATGGGGCTACCTGGTGCTGAGCAGAGCTTTTTGTGCTTCCCACTGTAATGATATATATATATATATATATGTCCTTACTGCAAAAAATATACATTCCTTTCTTTAGGAAAGGTATACATAAGTAATACAGACACAATAGGTCTTTAAACTATATTACTTGTGTTGATTGATTTTACTCTCTAAAAACTGTTTTGTTTTTTCTTTCAACTTGTGGATTTCATGAGAATTCTAACCTTGTTCCTCCTCCCAGCTGTCTGCTCTTAAATTCCTCCTTGTACAAAAATTAAACAACCCTTTTATAACTTCAGAATAATATGTAAATGCTTCTCACATGTGCTCTAGCTTTCATTATCTGGGTTGAGACAGCAAGCTGTCAGCCACAGCTGTTTCCAGATTCTCACCAGAGAGTGGAGATGGCATTTGCCTGATCCTTCTCCTGGGCTGGTGATGGTTTTCTCTGCGGCCAGATTGGCCTGCAAATGCCAGGGAAACCAGTTTCTTTTCTGCATCCTGCCTCCCAACTCGGTCCCTGCCTTTGCTTCTATCTCTTTACTCCCTTCCAGGGGCCATATTGATTCAGAAGTCAGTTACCAAATCATGGTTACTTGCCTACGCTGGTCTGCATTTAGGAAACCCACTACTTTCTTCCATTTAGGTTTTCCACCCAGTTTGCCAGCCTTGGTTCTTTTTGAAACTTCTTAGTACACATGTGCAGCTACCCAATAAAAACCCTCTTTGAAGAATCATCATAGCCCTGTACCTCTCACATCTTCCCTTTTTGATGTCCAAAGTGTCCAAAGGAAAGATTACAATGTTCCTTTATTTTTGGCTGGTTGATGATTTGAATTAGTTGATACCTTTTGTCCCTTCTCCCCACCCCCTACCCCCCACCCCGCCTTTTTTTTTTCCTTAAGCATTCTTTTCCAACCAGGAACATGTTGAATGTTCATTTGGAAAAACAGAAACTTCCAAGACCGTCAGTCCTAGTGTTACCATTTCTATTACATTCAGCCCTCAGCCAGGTTAAGGTTTGATGATTGGTCCACAAGGTAAACTTCTGACTAAAGACACATGACCTGAGTTTATCCAAAGCCCTGATGATTGCCAGCCATTCTTTCTGAGAAGCAGACATGTTTCTTTCCCTTGGTGACGGCTTCATATGGAGATAAATTACAGGATGTTTCACACAGTCATGGCCGCATAACAGAGTAGCAGACGTTACTGTGTCTGCTGGGTCTGTTACGAATGGAGCTGAAAGGTATGGGTCTTTAAAAACCAGGTAAATTGGAACATACTTGAACTTTACTAAAGCTTCTAGACGCCCTGGGACTTAAAAGAATTTGAGAGGATTTGCTAGTGTAGTTGTGTTCATTCCAAAGAGTATTGAGAAGTGTGATGCTGGGAAAGATTGAAGGCAGGAGGAAAAGGGGACAACAGAGGATGAGATGGTTGGATGGCATCACCAACTTGATGGACATGAGTTTGAGTGAGCTCCAGGAGTTGGTGATGGACAGGGAAGCCTGGCATGCCGCAGTCCATGGGACTGCAAAGAGCTGGACACGACTGAGCGACTGAACTGAACTGAATTGAACTGAGGAATACAAATGTTGGAGACATGGGTCCTGTCCTCAAGAGTTATAAGAGTTCTTAGATACCAGGAGAAAAAAATGAATACGGTATTATATGTTCTGTGATAGAAGTTTTGTTGTCGTGATTATTTAATTACTAAGTCGTGTCTGACTCTTTTGTGACCCCATGAACTGTAGCCTGCCAGGCTCCTCTGTCCATGAGATTTCCCAGGCAAGAACACTGGAGTGGATTACCATTTCCGTCTCCAGAAAAATATTTCCAACCCAGGGATTGAACCTACATCTCCTGTATTACAGGTGGATTCTTCACTACTGAGCCAGTGTGGAAGCCCATAATAGAAGTTTAGCAACTATTATAGCACTTTATGGAGCTTCCCTGGTGGCTCAGATATGAAGGAGTCTGCCTGCAATGCAGAAGACCCAGGTTCCATCCCTGGGTCAGGAAGATCCCCTGGAGAAGGGAATGGCTGCCTATTCCAATACTCTTGCCTAGAGAATTCCATGGACAGAGGAGCCTGGTGGGCTACAGTCCATGTGGTCACAAAGAGTCAGACATGACTGAGCGACTAACACACACATACAGCACTTTGTGAGCCCCAACCCGAAAGGAAAAGGAATTCCAACCAGAGTTTGGGTGGGGGAGGGGTGATGGAAAGCTTAAATTTTAAGTTGGATCTTTTTTAAAAATTAAGGTATAACTGACATATACCTTTATATTAGTTTCAGGTGTATGGCATAATGATTTGATATTTGTATATATTGCAAGATGATCACCACAGTGGGTCTAGTCAACATCTGTCACCGAATATAGTTACCCATTTTTTTCCCTTGTGATGAGAACTTTTAAGTTGAATCTTGATGAAATGTTTCATATGGACACATTAGTGGAAAGGAAAGAGGAGGGAGCTGCATGGCTGAAGGTCCAGAAGCTTGAAAACTCTGGGAAATACTGTCTAGTAGGAGATCAGGAGATGAGGCTATAAAGGCCGCTGTGGCCAGCTTTCTAAGGACCTTGCAGGCAATAGCTCCCATTCATCCAACACCACCTCATGTACCAGACGTTTTGCTGAACACTGTTTGGTGCTTCTTTGTTATCATAGCATCTCCATCAGATCCTTCTTATAGACACATTCCACATGAAACAGAAGCAAGGTTTCTCTATTTGCATCAGGGGATGTCACACCTAGAAGAGCAGTGAGGGGTGAGGAAAATAAAATCTTCATGGGACACAACATCTTTGGTTGGTTTGGGCCTAGTGCAATTTTTAACAATAAATAACGCAATTTAATAAAGTCTCCAGTTATTCTTTAGAACAATCCATGATATGGCATAGTTTTCAGTTTGCTTTTGAGAGGCAATTCAGAGCAGAGGAGAAAGAACACCTAAATTGTGGTTTTATTTACAATACTTCAGAGATGTTTTCAGTGTCTTTACAGGATAGGTTCTTAAATTTGAGGTTTCTGACCCAGACGGAGTTATTGATGAGCTTCAAAGGGATCCAGGACACCCTTCAAATCACATACAAGCATTTTCTCTACCAACACATACCTGTGTCAGGTCCTACGGAGAAAGTTCATGCTTTTATACAATTCTGGAAAGGGTCCAATAGTCCCCCAGATAAGAGGAGCCCCTAATGTACACATTATGTACAGAATGTAATGTCCCTGCTCTGCCCTGTGCATGCTCAGTTGTGTCCAGCTCTTTATGACCTCATGGACTGTGGCCTGTCAGGCTTCTCTGGCCATGGGATCTCCCAGGCAAGAATACTGGAATGAGTTGCCATTTCCTTCCCAACCCAGGGATCCAACCTGCATCTCTTGGGTTTCCTGCATTGGCAGGCAGGTTCTTTACCATTAGGGCCACCTGGAAAGCCCACCATTTCTTCAAAGCCTGGATGATAAAATATTGGCTTCTTTGCATTAAAGGAATGGACTTTAGAACTAGACAGACCTGAATTCAAATCCTGCCCTGACCCTGTGCTACTAGTGTGACCTCAGCTTTCGTTTCCTCCCTTTTGAATATGGAAAGTTAATGTGGGAACAGATAATGAGATTCACACATGTGTAATAAAGAAAGCAGATGAGATTGCCAGGTGATTGAGGGGGAAGGGGCTGAGGATGAAACTCTGGGGAGCATCAGGATTCAAGGGGCTGTTGAGAAAAGGGGGCCAAGGAAGGAGACCAAGGAGAGGCCAGGGAGCCAGGACAGAAGTCAAAAAGGACAGGTGCGTATCTGGCAGGGAGGCCTCATAGTGGCCTTAGACTGATCCAGTTAGTCTAACTGATCTAGTTAGACTCACAAGATACTTCTCAAAAGTGTAGTGGGCTCAGGAAGTTTTGATGAACTCGTTAAAGACTCCTCTTTTTTTAATGTAACGTCAAGTTACT
Organism: Cervus canadensis; assembly: GCF_019320065.1. Classification (NCBI taxonomy): domain Eukaryota; kingdom Metazoa; phylum Chordata; class Mammalia; order Artiodactyla; family Cervidae; genus Cervus; species Cervus canadensis. The sequence continues at coordinate 17,065,466 of NC_057391.1, forward strand.
GAATGCCTACTGTGTGCTAGTCAAAGCCAATAGTGCCTTGGAACTGGGTTCATGCAGTCTCACTGAGACAGGCTGGGACCTAGGACTCTGCTACAGTGCTGCAATGCTTGCACCTGGGCACACCTCTCTTCCAGCCACAAAATATACAAAGAAACTATTGTTGTTCAGTTGCTAAGTCCTGTTCAACGCTTGGCAACCTCACAGACTGCAGCATTCCAGGCTTCCCTGTCCTTCATCATCTCCGGGAGTTTGCTCAAATTCATGTCCATTGAGTCAAAGAAAATATATGAGACTAAAAGTAACTGTGTATGTGCACAGTTGGGGCAAATTCTGGACAAAAGATGAAAAAACAACCAAAAAAGCCCAACTGCCACTTTTGAAGAGCCTGAAGCAAAAGCAGTGTACGGAGCATGCCCCCTGCACAATACCACCTGAAGTGTGGGCATACTACCTAAGCCGACCCTCTGCCCTGACCCTAGACACTACCTCTCACCCCACATAAGGAACAAGGTCACTTCTGCCCCAGCCAGCAAGCAAGGGAATCTATTGTTTGTTCTCAACGCCCCACTGCTGCAGCAGGGGCCCCAGTAACACCTTGCCTGGATTTCTTGTCTAGCCTCTGATCAGTTTCTGTTGACTGGGGAAGGCTAGAATCCTGGTTGGTATCATCACCCTTAGAAATTTAAGGTTCTGTCATGACATCTGTCCCTGCAGTTGCTAACGAGTATTGGAAGATATAACCAGACCACATATTGGTCTATAGTGTGGCTTTGGGGGCATCCCTGGTGGTATGGTTGGTAAAAAATCTGCCCCTGGTTCCACTCCTGGGTCAGGAAGTTCCCCTGGAGAAGGGATAGGCTACCACTCCAGTATTCTTGGGCTTTCCTGGTGGCTCAACTGGTAAAGAATCTGCCTGCAATGCACAAGGCCTGGGTTCGATCCCTGGGTTGGGAAGATCCCCTGGAGATGGGAAAGCCTACCCACTCCAGTATTCTGGCCTGGAGAATTCCATGGACTGTATAGAGAATTCCATGGACTGTACAGAATTCCACGGACTATACCAACAAAGGTCTGTATAGTTAAAGCTATGGTTTTTCCAGTAGTCATGTATGGATGTGAGGGTTGGACCATAAAGAAAGCTGAGCACCTAAGAATTGATGCTTTTGAACTGTGGTGTTGGAAAAGACTCTTGAGAGTCCCCTTGGACTGCAGGGCAATCAAACCAGTCAATCCTAAAGGAAATGAATCCTGAATATTCATTGTAGGGACTGATACTGAGGCTAAAGCTACAATACTGTCGCCACCTGATGTGAAAAGCCGACTCATTAGAAAAGACCCTGATGCTGGTAAAGATTGAAGGCAGGAGGAGAAGGGGACAACAGAGGATGAGATGGTTGGATGGCATCACCGACTCAATGGACATGAGTTTGAGCAAGCTCCAAGAGTTGGCTCAGCTGGTAAAGAATCCGCCTGCAATGTGGGAGACCTGGGTTTGATCCCTGGGTTGGTAAGATCCCCTGGAGAAGGGAAAGGCTACCTACTCCAGTATTCTGGCCTGGAAAATTTCATGGACTGGATAGTCCATGGAGTTGCAAAGAGTCAGACACGACTGAGTGACTGAACTGAATGATGAACTGTGTGGCTTTGGGCTGGCCATGTGATCTCTCCAGGCCTAAGGGATGGTGACTAGATTATCTCTCAAGTTTCCCCAGTCTATGGTGAATCCTGCATCCCCAGTCTGTGGTGAATCCTACATCCCTAGTCTATGGTGAATCCCCCCATCTTGATGGGGCAAGAGGTAGAGATCAATGAATGCCTTTCACATACAGAACTCTGGTACCCAGAGCGCTTCATCGTGTAGGGTGTCCCTGTATCCTTCTGTCAACTTCATGGCCCTCTTGTTCTTCCTTGCATCTCCTGTGCCTACATGGTGCCTCTGCCCATGTTTGGTGGATGGATAAATCTTTTGCAGGTGAGGAGTTTTTCCTACCAGGGAATCGTGTTGTCTTAACACAAAACCTGTACAGATGTTTATAAAACAAAAATAACGTCTCTGAACACCATCTGTGAGATAGAGCCTGTGCTAGAGTCTTTCATGTGCATGGCCTTGTTTGGGGTGAGAGTCTTTTTTATGAAGATTTCAGTGCACTGTGGGTCAAATGGTGTTTCAAATGAAGGTTTTCCTGGAGCAAAATCGCAAGCACTAAAAGAGGGATAGAAACTGCTAACTGCATAAGGTGGGGGTTGATCCTGGCCACCTTACACCCAACTCACCAAGGAGCTCTTCTTTACTTGAAATTGTCTTCCAAACCTGATGACTTTCTGAGCAAGACATTCTTCTCTCCAACTGGTTTGAAATTTGCCTGTCTTGTGTGTGTGTGTGTGTGTGTGTGTGTGTGTGTGTGTGTGTACACATGCACGCATAGGCATGTGTGCACACTCAAAATAGAAGCTCTTGATAAATATCTCTCAGTTGATTGCCCTACCTTCCCAGAGGTTTACTTCTTGGTTTTGTGACAAGCATGGACAGGTAGCTCAAGTATTATTAGGTTGTGTTGTTCACTGGTGTCCTGAGAGGAGAGGAGGGATCATCAGGTGAAGGGGACTGTCTTGCCTGGTGGGCAGTTAGGGGTAGGAAGGAAGGTGCTGGCCAAGCTGGGCACATGCTCTTTCTTGGGCAGCGAGGCCTGGGCCTCGGGGAGTTGAGTTAGTGGACGTTAGAGCCCAGGGAGTGTGCTGGTGCATGACAGAGTTTCCATCAGCAGGAACCAGTGGCAAGTAGTAAGGAGTGACGTAGTGTTGTCTTCATGTGTCAAAAATGGAGTCTTAGCCTTTCCCAAGTTGTCTAAGTTAGATTCTTCCCCTTAGTTACAATTCACTTCTTTTAAAAAATTTTTTAATTTGAATATAATTGCTTTACAATATTGCGTTAGTTTCCACTGTACAACAACGTGAATCAGTTATGTGTGCTGCCTGCTAGGCCATTTCAGTCATGTCCGATTCTTTTCAACCCCGTGGACTATAGTCTGCTAGGCGCCTCTGTCCATGGGATTCTCCAGGCAAAGATACTGGAGTGGGTTGCCATTTCCTCCTCCAGGGGATTTTTCTGACCCAGGGATTGAACTCTTATGTTTCCTGCATTGGCAGGCAGGTTCTTTACCATTAGCACCACCTGGGACTCAGCTATATGTACACATATAATCCTTTCCTCTTGCGTTTCCTTCCCAAATCCTCCCATCCCACTCCTCTAAGTCATCACGTAAGCACTGAGCTGAGGTCCCTGTGCAATACTAATTAGTTCCTTCTCTAGCTGAAGCTCCAGTACTTTGGCCACCTGATGCATAGAGCTGACTCATTTGAAAAGACCCTGATGCTGGGAAAGATTGAGGGCAGGAGGAGAAGGGGACCACAGAGGATGAGATGGTTGGATGGCATCACTGACACAATGGACATGGGTTTGGGTGGACTCTGGGTGTTGGTGATGGACAGGGAGGCCTGGCGTGCTGCGGTTCATGGGGTCGCAAAGAGTTGGACACGACTGAGTGACTGAACTGAACTGGAGTATTCTATTTAGATTCTTCCAATGAGGTTGATGACTGCTCTCTGAAGATGGGTGTTTCTGAGACCCAAAGACCTCCCACAGGCACCCAGACCAAAGTGACCCTGCAGTCATTCTCTGCCTGGTCCTGGTACTGCTTCTCTTCATCACACTTAACAATCCAAAAAGGAGTTGGGGAAGCTCTTATTTTGCTTATTTATTTAGTGTCTGTCACCCCAGCCCCCCACAATAGAATGTAACTCGGTGAAAGTGGAGACCTAGCAGTCTTAATTCCTGCCATGTCTCCAGAGCCTAGAAAAAGGACTTGGTGCATAGTAGGTGTTTAATGAAAATGTGATGAATCAATGAACAGAAAGCAGAGGAAAGGAAAAAAAGGAAGGGAGGAAAGTGAGAGAGGAATGGAAGGGGATAAAGGATGGAGGGGTATAAAGGCAGGAAACGTCAGCAGGGATGTGAACTCTTCTTGTATATTTTTATTAGTTTTTAATGGAATATTGTTGCTTTACAACGTTGTGTTAGTTTCTACCATTAGCAAAGTGAATCAGCTGTACATGTACATATATCTGCTCTGTTTTGGATTTCTTTCCCATTGAGGCCACCATGGATAACTCTACTTGTCTTAAGTGAGCTCTGGTGGAGGGGGCTCAAGAAGGGTCCTTTGCTGAGTGCAGCTCCCTCTGCTCTTGGAGCTCACAGAACTGTCTTAAGTCAGATAGGAGTCTGCCGTGGCTACTTCAGCACCGAGGGGGCCTGGAATGCCCTCCCAGGTCCTGTTTTAAGGAGGGGGGGGGGTTTGTTCCTAGGACATTAGCAGCTCCATGCACCCAAAGATACCAAGTGACAGGGCCCAGGGAGGCAGTCAGGCCTAGCCTGGAGGAGCATAGAGGGGACAGGGGCTGCCCACCTCAGCCTCTGCTTCTCCCCACCTCACAAGTGTAAAAGACATTTTCCTTGTACATTTGGGATAAGTGGGGGAACATCCATGTCTGTGCTCCCAGCTCCCAGGTCCCCAAGACGTGAGAACTGCCCCAGTTGTGTTCTGCAGCATCTGGGCCAAGGACTACTTCTCAAAGGCTCCTGTGCATTACTCTGGAGCAGGTGGAGAGAAAGCAAAGGCATGCCCCTCCTCTTGCCTTCCTGCCTCCCTCCTGAGCTGCTCACGGGGACAGACCGTGTGTAGTGGCACATCTCTGCTGCGGCAGGGACCCTGTTGCCTTCCCTGAGATGGCTCGGCTAGGAGGCGTACGTTGCCTTGGCTACCGCTCCTGGCCCCAGGTGGGAGCTGACATGCTCTCCCGTGTGAATTTCAGCAGGTCCACTTGGTGGGACTCCGTGTGGGCTGGCTTCTCCCGGAGGGCGTGGGCCGTACTGCCAAGAGCGGCGAAGGCCGCTGCCAGGCTTTGAGAAAGTATTTGAGGCATGGAGGCTGCGCAGGGCCCCACACCCTTGCTCCCTCTCCCCTCCTGGCTCTCCGACCTGCAGTTTTAATATGGGCGGGGGCTGGATTAAGTGTCTTAGCAGAACCCAGCAACCCGAGTCCTTTCTGGCAGAGGATGGGGAGTGCGCCTTGGGCTCACATTCCAGATGCAAGGACGGAGATTTGGGAAGGATAAAGGAAAGAGAGTGAGAAAATTAAATGTGGTGAGAAATGGATTTTCCCTTTCTGCCGTCTGAAAATAATTGAGCTATGTTAGTTTGTAAAATAATCTGTTTTGAGGTTTTTCCTGGTCCCCATCATACTACCAGTTGCCTTACTGATTTGAAGAGGGAGGAAAAAAGCACTCTCTTTGGCCCTGTGCTGTAATTCCTACCAAATACCTCAAACTTGGGCTATATTCTAAGAGGGGTTCTGTTGCCTGCTAACACTGTGGAAATGAGAACCTGGACTTTTAGGGGAGAGGTGGCTGAATTCCCGTTGTCAGGTCCCAGCTGGTTCCTCCCACTCATCCAGACAAGTACCCACAGCATGGCCTTCCCCCTGGCCTTGCCCTTCTCTGGGCTTTGAAGGGCTTAGTCACATGTGGCTGGAGACCTTCACAGGTGTCTGTCTCACCTTGGGATGTCCTGGTGGAGGATCCCTCCCTTCCTTCCCAGTTGTTGCTGGAATTCTGCTCCCTATGTCTCTTTGTGATGGCTTAATGGTGCGTTCTCACATCAGGGTTCCCCTGACAGTAAAAGTGCTTTATTCTCAGTCCAGGGAATATTTAGTAACTGTTAGTTACTGTACTTTCATCATGGAGGGTGATCAGGTGGGACTTCAGGCATATGTCCAGCCAAAACCCAGTGGGATAGGTGTCCATCTGTTAATAGAAGCAGCCTGACCAGGTAACAGACAGGAATAGGCAGGGCTTTCAAGAGCTTCAACTCTGGAGCCAGACTTCATAAATTCATATCCTGCCTTAGCCACTTATCAATGAGATGGTTTTGGGCAAAGACATAACTTCACTGTGCCTCAATTTCTCAGCCGTGTCGTGTTACGTGCTCAGTCGCATCCAACTCTTTGCGACCCCGTGGACTGTAGCCCTCTAGGCTCCTCTGTCCATGGGATTTTCCAGGCAAGAATACTGGAGCGGGTTGCCCTTTCCTATGCCAGAGAATCTTCCCAACTCAGGGATTGAACCCACATCTCTTGTGTCTCCTGCCTCTGCAGTTGGATTCTTTCCCACTGCCCCACCTCTCCAGCTATGAAGTGGATGAAGAAATAGTATTTACCTCTGGTCGCTGTGAGGATTCAATGAAGCAATGAGCATGAAGTACTGAGAACAGTGTCTGCTACTGCTCAAGTCATATTACTTAGCATCAATGCCATGGTCATCATCATCTTTACATACTATCTAGTGGCCTTTTGTTTAGTCACTTAGATTCTCTGAACCTTGGTTTCCTTATGTGTAAGATGGCTATCACACTAATAGGACTGTCAAGAAGAGTAAGAGAGAATGTATGTGAAGACATTAGCCCGGGGCTTGACATCTACTGGAAACTTGGCGAAAATGAGTTTCCTTGTCTCTCTCCTACGCAGTCTGCCTCTGTGTAGCCTGTCAGCTACTTGGACTGAAGGATCTGTTTTATTATAGCGTGGTTGGCTGTATGGCAAGTGTAGTCCTTGTCAGTTGTTTTAATATGGTACAAATTAACATTATCTTCAGTCCAAAAGCTCCTTTTCTCATCCTCCAGTTCTCTCCTTTGCATCTTCTCTTCTGCTGTGTATCAATCAGGCATGAGTCTTGAGGGTCTTTCCATGTCCAGGACAGTGGACAGAGACTCAAAGCTCACTGAAGATGTGGAATACCTTTCTCCTTGAATATCGGACTCAACCTGCCGAATACTCTTTCCTGGCCCCATTGCATCATTCATATCGCAATTTTCCCATTCATCTTGAGTTACCTTTGATTCATCCTCTATTGTTATAGTACCTTCCATTCAGGAAGGTACTTTATTTTGTCATCTCATTGATTTTCACATTAACCTTGGGAGGAAAGAATATAATCATCCCATTTTACAGATGAACCAACTGATGTTTAGGGAGCTTAAGAATCTTGCCAAAGGCTACTCAGTAGTAAATTAAACTGGGATTGGAACCCAGGTATGAGAATTCATCTTCTGCACTTGCCACTCTGTGATTTTGTGTCTTCTGCTTCCTTTATGTTTTGGCTATCTATTTCTATGTAACAAACCACCCAAAACTGAGTCAGTTAAAGCAACAGCTTATTGTTTCTGATTATTATCTCTCATTATTCTGACTGTGCTCAGCTGGGTGATTCTTGCTTCTTCTCTCCTGAACTTGCACTCAGATAGTGACCAAGACTGGAGATATCGATCCTTCACTCATGTATTTGACACTTGGGCTGGGAAGAGCTAGGGGCTGATCAGGCATCTCTCTCTCCCTGCGTGACCCCTCCTTGTGGCTAGTTTGTGCTTTCTCACAGCATAGTATTCTCAGAGTGGTCAAATTTCCTACATGGCAGCTGACTTTCCCCAGAACAAGCATTCTAAAAAATTGACTGGAAGCTGCAAGGTTCTTATAACTTAGCTTTAGAAGTCCCAGACCTTCACTGCCACCATGTTTTACTGCTCAAGCAAGTTCTAAGGCCAGTCCAGACTTAATGGGATGAGTTATTAGGCTTGATCTTTTGACATGAGAAGAGGCATGTGTGTATGCAGAGTACATTATGAGAAATGCTGGGCTGGATGAATCACAAGGTGGAATCAAGATTGCCGGGAGAAATGCCAGTAACCTCAGATATGCAGATGATACCACTTTAATGGCAGAAAGTGAAGAGGAACTCAAGAGCCTCTTGATGAAAGGGAAAGAGGAGAGGAAAAAAGCTGGCTTAAAACTCAACATTCAAAAAACTAAGATCATGGCATCCAGTCCTATCACTTCACAGCAAATAGATTGGGGAAAAGTGGAAACAGTGGCAGATTTAATTTTCTTGGGCTTCAAAATCACTGCAGATGGTGACTGCAGCCATGAAATTAAAAGACGCTTGCTCCTTGGAGGAAAAGCTATGACAAACCTAGGCAATGTATTAAAAAGCAGAGATATCACTTTGTTGACAAAGGTCCGTATAGTCAAAGCTATGTTTTCTCCAGTAGTCATGTACAGATGTGAGGGTTGGACCCTAAAGAAGGCTGAGTACCTAAGAAATGTTGCTTTTGAGCAATGCTAGAGAAGACTTTTGAGAACCCCTTTGACAGGAAGGAGATCAAGCTAGTCAGTCCTAAAAATTAATCCTGAATATTCATTGGAAGGACTGATGCTAAAGCAGAAGCTCCAGTACTTTGGCTACCTGATGTGAAGAGCCAACTCATTGGAAAAGATCCTGATGCTGGAAGAGATTGAAGGTGGGAGGAGAAGGGGACAATAGAGGATGCGATGGTTGGATGGCATTACTGACTCAATGGACATGAATTTGAGCAAACTCCAGGAGACAGTGAAGGACAGGGAAGCCTAGCATGCTACAGTTCATGGGGTCTCAAGGAATTGGATATGACAGTGAATGAGCAACAGCAAGGTGTGTATAGTGAAGGAAGAAATTGATAGCTGCCATCTTTATTTGATCAGCCACCAAGACCCAGTGTTTCTGCATCAGAAAAGTCCCTCTTATCTTTTCTATTCTACTTCTACTCCTTTGTAGGGTTCTGTTTCATTGTGCTTTGTTTTTGGGCCACTACAACCATCTCCTAGTTCGGTTCTGACACTCCCCAGCTCCTAATCCATTATGTACTTTGCAAGCATACACGTCCTCATCAGATGCCTCTTTCAACCATCAGTTCATATATTCGTGGATCTTTTTATTAATTTAGTGTTGGTGGTGGTATAGTTGCTAAGTCGTGTCCAACTCTTGTGACCCCATGGTCACTGTAGCCTACCAGGCTCCTCTGTCCATGGGATTCTCCAGGCAAAAATACTGGAGTGGGTTGCCATTTCCTTCTCCAGGGGATATTCCCAACCCAGGGATCGAACCCAATCTCCTGCATTGCAGGCAGACTCTTTACCGACTGAACCTCAAGGGAAGTCCCCTTTATTAATCTAATAAGGACCTTTATTGCCAACAAAAGTCCGTATGGTCAAAGCTATGGTTTTTCTAGTAGCCATGTAGGGATGTGAGAATTGGACCCTGAAGTCTGAGCATGGAAGAATTGATGCTTTCAAAGTGTGATGCTGGAGAACTCTTGAGAGTCTCTTGGACTGCGAAGAGATCAAATCAGTCAGTCCTAAAGGAAATCAACACTGAATATTCATTGGAAAGACTGAGACTGAAGCTGAAGCTCCAATACTTTGGCCACGTGATGCAAAGAGCCGACTCATTGGAAAAGACCCTGATGCTAGGAAAGATTGAAGGCAGGAGGAGAAGGGGACAACAGGGGACAAGATGGTAAATAGCATCACTGACTCAACAGACATGAATCTGAGCAAACTAGGAGATGGTGAAGGACAGGTGAGCCTGGCGTGCTGCAGTCTATGGGTCACAAAGAGTCAGACACGACTTAGCACTGACTGACGATGACAACAATGTGAAAAAAATGCTCAACTTCATTCATAATAAAGGAAGTGAAATTTTAAGCTACACAGATACCATTTGTCACTTCTTAGAACAGCAAAGATCAAAGAGTCTAATAGCCCCTGACTTGGTGAGGGTATGGGGTTCATCATACTTTGCTAGTAGAAGTGTAATTTTGGTGACTTCTCCATGGAAAACAACTTGGTGATATCTATCGAAATTATAAATGCATTTATTATTTGCCCTAGAAATTGTGCTTCTCAGTGTACAGCTATTCGTATATTTAGAGGAAGTACGTGATTATTTATTGTAGCATTGTTTGTAATTGCCAAGGATTCGAAATAACCTAAATGTCATGGAAAGAAAGCTAGTCAAATCATAATTCATCCATACGAAGGAATGTTATGAAACCTTGAAAAAAGAGAATGAGATTTTCTGTATGTGCTGATCTGGATGGCTTGCCAAGACAAAGTATTGGGTAAAGAGAAAAATTGTAAAAAAAAAAAAAAGAGTATAGAGAAAATATACATACATATTTGTTCAAGTATACATAAAATATCTCTAGAAGGAAATATAAGGAACTTATAGTATTGTTTATAATAATGAGTAGCTGGGGTATAAAAGTAGGAGGAAAATATTTCATTTGTTTATTTTGTTGTACCTTTTGAATTCTGAGCCATATGAATCTTATTTTTTAAAAATGGAAGGGAGACAAAAGCAAAATCAAACAAGTAAACCATTAATACTGGGGCCTTCTTCAGACCTGGAGTAGAATAAATACTCCATGAATTTCCTTCACTGTGCAGCCAATTGAGAGAGGAAACTTGGCCTAATCTTCTCAAATTAAAGACTATGAAAATAAAATTTAAAGCAAAGCAAATGTGACAAAATAGTAAAGTGAGTTGAGTTGAGCACATAAGTATTTCATACTGCCTTTCTGTGTACTTGGGACTATTTTGCAATAACAAAGATAAATTGTGGCAAGTAAATAAGCAAACAAATTAATAATTTGCATGGCATGGCTTTGGGATTACTGAAGCTGGTTATTCCCGTTTTCAACCATACTCAGTTCCCATCTAAGTTTCATTTTTCCCCTAACCACTCCCATCCATGGTGACTCACTTTATTTTTATTGTCATTTCTGTATTTTCACCTAGGTATACTTGTTACTTCCCTTCATGAGATTTTGAACTCTGCAGAGAGTAAAGATTGTGTCTAAGTGAGAAGCTGGCCAAGTTTTCCGTCAAAGGTCACATAGTAAATATTTCAGAATTTGCAGCTCTGGTAGTCTCTGCTGTAACTACTCAACACTGCTGCTAGTTGTATCGCAAAAGCAGCCATAGTTAGCACGCAAATGAATGCAGGGGACTGTGTTCCAATAAAACTTTATTTACAAAAGCAGATGGTAAATCATATTTGGTCCTAGGGCCATAGTTTGCTATCACCTAATTCCTAGTTTACTGTAGTCAGATTTCACTCTCTCCCTTTCCCTCTATCTTCCTGGGCAAGGGCTGAACTTCCTGATGCATGTGTGTGTTTGTGTATTATGTGTGTCCTTGTGGTTTCTGGAAAGGGGTGAACTGAAAAAGAAAGGAAACAGACTGTATTTCTAGATTAGTGAGGAATTCAGGCTGAGTATCTCAGGGAGCAGTGGAAAATGTTAAAGAGCAATTTTTAGCAAAAGGTACAATCATGATGCTCTTTCAAATAGAAAATGAACATGTTGAAGATTTTATTTAACTCATGAACTAATGAGGGAAGCAGTAAGATGTTACAACTGGTTCACAGGAGAGAGTAAGCACACATGAAGATCATCAGGTGTGCTGAAAGGAGTTGACTGTAGATGGAAAGCTAGCCTCTGGGAAGCAAGGGGGCTTATAATTTGCATCTCCACAAATGACAAAGTTCATTTGCATTATTATCCATTTTCTCTAGTTTATAGGGTTGTAAAAGAGCTCAGATAAAGACTATGAAAGGCATAGACCTATAAAATTAGGCCATCTAAAAAAGGTTATTTAACAGTGCTTAATTTTACTCTTCCCTCATGGCTCAGACAGTAAAGAATCTGCCTGCAATGCAGGAGACCCAGGTTCAATCCCTGGGTTGGGAAGGATCCCCTAGAGAAGAGGTTGGCAATCCACTCCAGTATTCTTGCCTGGAGAATCCCATGGACAGAGGAGCTTGGCAGGCTATAGTCCATGGCGTTGAAAAGTGTCAGACATGACTGAGCAACTAATACCTAATTATACCCTGGAATACATACTCAGAAATCTTTTTTGTTCTTTCAAAATTTTCCCCAACTTTGTGTGATAGAAATAACATTTAGTAAGGTCAATGTACTCTAGATTATAGACTAGCAGTCCCCAACCTTTTTAGCACCAGGAACTGGTTTCACAAAAGACAATTTTTCCACAAGCCGGGCTGGGTCAGGGCAATGGTTTGGGGATGATTCAAATGCATTGCATTTATTGTGCACTTTATTTCTATTATTATTACATTTTGATATGGTGGTGGTTTAGTTATTAAGTCGTGTCTGACTTGTGACTCCAGGGACTATAGTCTGCCAGGCTCCTCTGCCCACAGATACTGGAGCAAGAGAACTGGAGTGGATTGCCATTTCCTTCTCCAGGGGATCTTCCCGACCCAGGAATTGAACCCAGGTCTCTTGCATTGCGGGCAGATTCTTTACTGACTGAGCTGTGAGGGAAGCGCATTTTGATATATAAGGAAATAATTGTACAACTCACCATACTGCAGAATCAGATCATCAGGCATTAGATTCTCATAAGGAGCATGCAGAGCTTCCTAGGTGGTTCTAGTGGTAAAGAACCCGCCTGCCAGTGCAGGAGGCATAATGAGACCTGGGTTCAAAGCCTGGGTCAAGAAGGTCCCCTGGAGGAGGGCATGGCAACCCACTCCAGTATTCTTGCCTGGAGAATTCCATGGACAGAGGAGCCTGACGGGCTAATAGTCCGTGGGGTCGCAAAGAGTCAGACATGACTGAAGTGACTTAGCACACACGCACACAAGGAGCATGCAACCTAGATCACTCATGTGAGCACTTCACAAGGAGGGTTTGCACTCCTGTGAGACTCTAATGCCGCTGCTGATCTGACAGGAGGTGGAGCTTAGGCCTTAATATGAGTGGTGGGGAGTGGTTGTGAATACAGATGAAGCTTTGCTTGCTCACTTGCCCCTCACCTTCTGCTGTGCAGCCTGGTTCCTAACAGGCTAGTACCAGGCTGTGACCCAGAGGCTGGGGACCCCTGAGGTAGAAAACCTTGAAATCTTGGCAGGCGTTTCTCAAACTCAGTGATTGGCCGCTGTAGTCAATGCTTGAGCCTGTGGTCCAGATACAGGAGGAGATAGATTTACCAGCAGTCCTCTAGGTGAAGGCTGACCAGTGAAAGAGGGTGAAGGGGACAGTTCCAGGGACCATTTCAGAAGAAGCATCATGGTGACTTGGAGTGCACAGTTCTGGGGTAAAAAGCCACATTTGAGTCTGAGCACTGCTACTGACCACTCCTGCGACGTCAGGCAAGAGCGGTTTGCTCATAGATGGTTGAGGAATGATAATAACTTCCTCTCAAACCATTGTGTTAAATGAGAAAGCACGTACTTTAATACTTAACACTTTGCCTGGTCCAAGCAGTTTGTAACAATGTCAGTTTCCCACTTTCCATCTGGGGCGCTCGCTAGAGACCAGCTCTTTGCCCATGGACAAGTAACTTCAGCAACCTGAACTTTGATTTGTTTACTGGTTCAAATGCAGAAAATGATACCCACCTTGCAGATTTGCTAGAAGAACTGGCAGGAAGCAATTCCAGAAAATGATACTTTCCCTTTAGGGCTTTGGGAAGGCCTCACAGAGGAGATGGCCGCTCAGTCAAGTCTCGATGCATGAGTGAGTATTTTGTATATCAACATTTCTGGATTTCACAAGATTTCCCAGCACGATAATTAGCGTTTATGTAATTCAGTTTTATTTATTTTCATCACGTCATTTCGGACCATGTGTGTTCTCTTTTTGGCCACCACATGGCATTTTAAAGCATGTCATGGTAAGGCACATGTGTTGTGGTCGTGGTAAGCACACAAGAGTATGAAATTGCTTGAAGTTTATCTGGGAATGGATTGTAAATGGAACATATATTGTGCATGTGAATTGGTTATTTAAAGCCCTGTTAAATTGCATTTGGGGGGAAGAGCACTAATCACAAATATTTTCACCCATGGCTTCCACCTAAACAATAAAATATCTTAGGAATTCTATTATTTTGGCTCCTAAACCACATTTCCTAGAATACAAAAAAAAAAAAAAAAAATCAGATCATTGGAAATGATGCTCATTTTAACTTTATAGTTCATAAAATTGTATTTGTTTCTCTCCCTACCCCTGAGAGTGTGTGTATGTGTGAGTGTGTAGAGAGAGAAAGTAAGCCCACCAGCCATGACCCACTTGACTGGGTGTGTGCTGCTTGAGAAATTTATATGAGGATTTTCAGGGAAAGCAGAGAACACACTACACTAGCTCTGACTTTCCCCGCTTGCCTTCTGGTTGTCAGTCTTCTGTCCCTCATGTTGCTGTTGCTGATGCAAGAGTAATAAGGCCGCCAAAGTGGTAGTTCAGGCAGGACTCCAAAGGAGGAGCCTTAACCCCAAGAGCACTGTCTCCATTCCATCAAGCTGTCTTTCTGCCCAGCTGGATTCCTACCTGATCTTCCTTTAGCTGTGGCTGCCCTAACTCCTCACTTCTAGTAAAAAGCCTCTTTCCATCTTTTCCCTGTCTTCCAGAATCCCTCTACCACGTATTTCATAGGCATCAACAGCAGAATCTGCTGATACTTTATAGAAACAAGGAGAAGTGGGGAGGGGGATAAAGAGAAATTCTATAAACTGAAAGAAGCTTTTGGGCTGCCTTTGGAGTCCATGGTGTGCCAGCATCCTGAAGTGGGTTCTGGTTGGAATGGAGCTATAACTTGTAAGTGAAGTGAACAAGAAACTCATGGGATGTAATTATAAGCGATCATTTTGTTGTTTTTTTTTCCTCCCTCACTGTCCTTTTAAAGGTATTTCAGTAAAAGTTCTTCCACTGCATTTGGTGAAAGCTCAGGTAGTCCCATATTTTTCCGATCACTCTCAGGTAATGTTAATATAGATTCCTTGAACCACTGGAAGTTAACAACACAGTCTCAGTTTAGTTGTTAAGTATTCAGTCTATGTAATAAATTCCAACTTGTTTCAAAGTTAGAACTGAGACTTCTCTGGTGGTTCAGTGGTTAAGAATCCACCTGCCAATGCAGGGGGCACGGGTTCGATCCCTGGTCCAGGAAGATCCCACATGCTGAGGAGCAACTAAGCCCTTGTGCTGCAACTACTGAGCCCATGCTCTGGAGCCCAATGCTCTGCAACAAGAAAAGCCACCGCAGTGAGAAGCCCACACCCTGCAACTAGAGAGTAGCCCCTGCTCACTGCAGTTAGAGAAAACCCATGCACAGCATCGATGAACCGGCACAGCCAAAACTAAAAAAATAGAAAGTGAGATCTGCTCCCCTCTCTTTATTAGAGTCTGATGCAGGTGAGAAGAGGATGAGTTTCCTTTTCACTCTGCTTGCACACATCCTCACCCATATCCGTGACCAGGACTGCTGACTCTGCTGGGTACATGGACAGGGGAGAGGAAAGGGCAGGAGAGCTCTTCTGGACAAGTCTTGTAAGGTGTCCTCACTGCGTGGGCTTGGGAGGTTCAGAGAGCTGACTCCTTCCCTTGTGGGTTTTTCTGTGGACTCTTCTGAGATGCTTACAGGAACATTGACCTGTATCTTTCCTGACACATATGTTGCATTTTCCTCCAGCTGGCCACTCTTTCCTCAGCTCTCCACACAGGCCCATTTTGATTGGGCTCCTCTCACCTTCTCAAGGAATC
This sequence comes from Cervus canadensis, assembly GCF_019320065.1. Taxonomy (NCBI): domain Eukaryota; kingdom Metazoa; phylum Chordata; class Mammalia; order Artiodactyla; family Cervidae; genus Cervus; species Cervus canadensis. The sequence continues at coordinate 17,080,956 of NC_057391.1, forward strand.
CTCTTGGTGGGATTGAAATAGATCGAGGCTCACTTTCTCCCCAACACACTTTCTGGTCCACAGGAAGCTCTTACAGAGCACTGTCCTGACAATCTCTAGGGAAGCAGTTCCCAGTAGATACCTCTCCTTTGCTAGTACTGATAGGGCATCTAATCTTTTAGATTTTCCATGGCACAGTGGTAAAGAATCTGCCTGCTAATGCAGGAGACACAATAGATGTGGGCTTGATCCCTGGGTCAGGAATATCCGCTGGAGAGGGAAATGGCAACCCACCTCAGTATTCTTGCCTGAAAAATCCCATGGACAAAGGAGCCTGGTAGGCTACAGTCTGTGGGTTCACAAACAGTTGAACACAACGGATCACAGCACACAGGTAGGAATTAGACCCACCACTCTGTGTCTCGATAATTATAAGGAGACCAAATCAAGCCCTCCAGTGATCTCACTGAAGCTTCTTTCTCTTAACCTAAAGACAAGCCCTACTCTTTCCCCCGGGGAGGGGGAAATACCAGCCAGACTCTCTCCAAAAACATTTTCTCAGAATTATTCTATCTTCACCGTGAGTAAGGGATTCAAGAGTTATGTAATGCGTATTTGCTCTCCAACTTTGAAATTTTGTGTTATGTTCCCTTCAAAACGTAGCATCCCCTGTCTTCCTATTTTAGCTGAACAGGAGACTGAACAGCCCCATTTTAAAATCAGTTACACAAGCTTGGCCTTAGAACTGGCGTCACATTTATTGCCTATCCTAGGCTCCTTTTCATGTTATCTCTTTTAATCCTCATAACAACCTCCTTCTCGAGAGAATGAAATTGAGTGATTATAGGATTTGTCCAAGAGTGTTTAGATAGTGTTAGGGCTAGGGTTGGAAACAATTCTTCTAAATAGTTTATAATTTCAGTTTTGATTGCCTCTTTAATCAGTTATTTCAAAAGATGTCTGTAACTTGCAAGTGAATAGATTAAAAATAATTCTTCTAGAATCAGTTTCTAGTTTGTTTCTTTTGGGAACAGAAATATAGCCCTATATGAGTTCTAACTTTTAGATTGTAGTGAAGTTTATATGGTGGCCTAGTATATGGACAGTTTTAGTAGCTGTTTTCATGGATATTTGAAGACTGTTCCATGGATATTTGCTTTTTGGTTGTTGCGTAGACCTCGGTTCGATCCCTGGGTTGGGAAGATCGCCTGGAGAAGGAAAAGGCTACCCACGCCAGTATTCTGGCCTGGAGAATTCCATGGACTGTATAGTCCATGGAGTTGCAAAGAGTCGGGCACGACTGAGTAACTTTCACTTTCACGTTCACCTGTTGGGTAGAGAGTTCTGTGGGTTTCTCTTAACTCAGACTTTCACTGTTCCTAGTTCAAGGTCTTACACACAAGAGATGGCAGAGACTAAAACAAAAGCATTTTAGAACTGCTTGTGACCAAAATGGGCTTCCCTGGTGGCTCAGTGGTAAAGAATGTGCCTGAAATGCAGGAGACCTGGGTTCAATCCCTAGGTCAGGGAGATCCCCTGGAGAAGGAAACGGCAACCCACTCTAGTATTCTTGCCTGGGAAATCCCATGGACAGAGGAGCCTCCTGCAAGAGTCAAATGTGACTTAGTGACTAAACAACAGCAGCGTGTCCAAATAGCAAATTTTAATTGAGAATGTTAGCATACACTAGACTCAACTACATTTTTTATTATTTCATCCCTAAACAATTAGAAAGTCTCTTCTAGATCCATAAGCTCTGGTGGGGAAGTGTTCCCCTATTCCTAAAGCAACTTTGGATGGTGAGGCAGGACCTGTGAGTTCTTGACCCAACTCTGCCACTGACTTGCCCCTAGGCGAGTCGCCTCCCCATGAAATATGGGGGTTGGGTCAGATGTTCTCATGGTCAATTCTGCTTCTCAAAGTCTACGACTCTGCACAGTGGGCCTCGGGCTTTCCATCCTGAAGGTCATAGTCAGTTCATGAAGCAGGGTGTTCCCATTGCAAATGAGCATTTCTTGGAGAAAGCATTTTGCTCAGGGAAGTGCTACATGCTGGTCCCTGGGAATTACAAAATCATTATTTAAAAAGTGCTGGAACTGCTGGTCTGTAGTCAGTTTTAAAATCACTGGGGTAACCCTTTCCTCAGTTTGTTATATGAGCTCTGGACCAAGTTCAATGACAAACTAGGTCAGAGGGCAGACCTGCAATGATATGCACAATGCTGGCTTGTGTTTTCTTTGTCTAGAACAGCTGCACATGGGCTGGCTGATGTGTGGACTCCCTGAAGGGGATGCAAGCACATGTTTCCAGTGCTCACTGCTGTACTATTCCTTTCCGGATGCCCTTGACTGTGGGGTAGCTGAAGTTCTCTGATGGGGGACATGGAGGATTTGTAACTGTCTATGCAAAACACGTGGGTCATTTTCTTCATTTCAAAAGTCCCCTTGAACATGTATCTTAATTATTTCCTTCATCTTCCATCTGTTGAGCATTTAACATATGTCATGTTGTGCTGTCTTCTGCAGAGACAAAGATGGAGAAGAAGCCAGAAGAGCTTAGTAGATGTCTGTCACTTATTCCACCTAAAGGGAGGCATGAGCTAATCACACTCTAAATATGAATTAATGCGTGTGGTCAGATAGGGGATGTGATAAGAAAATATCCATCTAAATTTCCAAATCAGAAAGGGGCACTTTTAGGGGGAAGGTTGTGGCATCTACCCGTTTGGTGGTCAGAAAAGGCTGTCTTGACCTCACCAAAGTGCTGGGGCCTCCCTCCAGCTCCCTCGAAGGCTGCTTTGGGGAATGAAACTTGAGGATGAGCAATGGCACTGACCCTTCAACTTTGAATTCTATGCATGAAGTTGTTTGCAGGAATGAGCTCAGCCTAACCACTTGAAATTAAGGCAGCAGAGGAAAACGCCCCATCTCTGTTTATAAACGTGCAAAACAATTTGCGAGACACAGCTATTACTCAAGCAAGAGACTGTTCACAGATGGTGGCTTGGGCTGGGAGTGGATGCAAAGGCTAGGACTTTGGGCCATTAATCACTGTCTGCAGATAAGCTGCCGGGTGTAAGCGGCGTACTGGGCTGAGACAGGGCTTAGTAGGGCTTTGTGTCTGACCATTGCCCTGTCCTACAGGTAATTAGAGAAATCCTCACAGCCACAGAAAGCCCCAAATCACAGTGGGGAGAGGGGTTTCAGCCAAACCTGCATGCCCTTATTTTCCCTGCTGCTCCTCCCCTATGCTTTCCTAAATACAGAACAACTTCAGTCTGTTGCAAATGAATAGAAACATCCACGTCTGCCAGAGTCCAGCACCCTAAGGAATGCCTGGGTAGATTAAAGACTACCACTTCGTCAAGGTCAGTTACTGTCTAGATGTGGAGATAAGGCAGAGTGTGTGTGTGTGTGTGTGCGCGCGCGCACACACGCATGTACATAGGTGTGTGTGCAAAAGGTAAGCGACCCTAGGCAATACATAAGTTTCTTCCCCCACTTCCAGACTGCCTTCTCCTCATCCTTTAGGTCGCAGCTCAGCTCCCCATCCCCTGAGCAGCCTTCTCTGACCTTCTGAGACTGGGTTAGCTGTTCTTTTTCCACCATTGCCTGTACTTCCCCCATCACAGGGCCTCTCACACTGAATTGTGACTGACTGTTCAATTGTCTGTTACTTGTGAGAATAGGGACTTTGCCTCTCTCTGTCATTCCCAACATAATACCTGTTTGTTGTTAAATCAAATAAACAGTATTGATAATCTTCTCTAAAAGTGGAGCTGGACAAGGTAATTTGAAGCCGAGGAGAGAGGACTCAATCTGGCCCGAGAGATATGAGCAAAATGAGAGACAGGATATGGTTTTATTGAGTTCACCGGTTCTCAAACTGTGGTCCCTGGATCAGTAGCATCGGCATCATCCAGGAATTTGTTAGAATTGCAGATTTCTGACCTCATCCCACACCTGCAAAACTAGAGACCCTGAAGGGGGGGACTGGCAATCTGGATCTTAATAAACCCTCCACATCAAAGTAAGAGAACTGCTGACCTAGAGGACTGCAGCTCTTTCTCCATGCTATTCACAGCTGAGCCAGTGAATTCTCGCATTCAGACTGGTCCCTACCTGTGACTTTGGTACCAGTCATGTCAAATAGAGAGCTTCCCTGATAGCTCAGTTGGTAAAGAATCTGTCTGCAATGCAGGAGACCCTGGTTTGATTCCTGGGTCGGGCAGATCCACTGGAGAAGGGATAGGCCACCTGCTCCAGTATTCTTGGACTTCCCTTGTGGCTCAGCTGGTAAAGAATCTGCCTTCAATGCAGGAGATCTGGTTTTGATTCCTGGGTTGGGAAGATCTCCTAGAGGAGGGAAAGAATACCCACTCCAGTATTCTGACCTGGAGAATTCAAAGATCTCAAAGAGTCGGACACGACTGAGCAACTTTCACGTCTATGTCTACATGACAAATAGAATTTATCTCATGTGCTTTCAATTAATTGACAGTGGCTATTTGGAGATCTTGTATGAAGGATTTTGAAGTTATTCCTGGACCCAGAGTGAAAAAGTGCCACAATTGATTATTGATGTCTGCCATGTGTGTAGGAGTAAGGAATACTCACATCCCTTACGTCTGCAATGGTTCATCTGGAGACAGTCCTGAATTTATGCAGGACAAGATGAAGGCCAGGCTTAGGGCTGACAGTCTGGCTATGGGTTCTGTTCTGAGCTTCATGCTATAGTTTTCTGGAACCCACCCTTGTTTCTTGTGACCCAGTTTGGGTGGCCTGCCCTTTTACATTAGTCTTGATGTAACTGGGCATTTAGTACAGGCCGCTGGACCTCCCCCATAGTGATCACCACCTCTTGGGTCTTTCTTTTTAAAATATTTATATATTTTTTTGGCTGCTCCAGGTCTTAGTTGTGGCGCTTGGGCTCTCCAATCTTTGTTGCAGCATGAGGGATCTTTAGTTGTGGTATCTAGGATCTAGTTCCTTGACTAGGGATTGAACCTGGGTCCCCTTCATTGGGAGTGCAGAGTCTTAGCTACTGGACCACCTAGGAAAATAATTTGAAAAAGAATAAATATATGTGTATGTATATACCTAAAACTAATACAACATTGTAAATTAACTACAGTCCAATATACAATTTTTTTTTTTTTTTAAAGAAACCATGTCAAGGCACATTGTATTGAAACACTGACAAGCAATTGGTAAAATGATGGAAGGTTTTAATCCCTCAGCTCTGGAGTTTGGATTTGGTGCTATAGGAGGGAGCTGCCAGAGCTCTGAGCTGGGAAAGGTGGTGACACTTGAAAGAGGTTCTATAGGGGTTGTGACCTAGCAAGTGTGAGCACAGTGATCAGCAGAAGTGAGACCAAGAGGAGTCTGCCACAGTTATCTAGGCTGGATGTGGCAGTAGGTACGGGGGTGGGAAGAAACTGACCTATGAAGGAAACACTGGAAACATTCCCCAGGGGGAGTCAATTGGATTGGATGGCTGAGTTCAGGCAGGAGCTAAGGGCCAGAGAAAAATCAAAGATGACATTATTTTGAAGTTCAGTGACTAGAATGATGACATGAAACAGGAAGTCCAGTGGGGAAGAGCAGAGGTAGGAGGAAGTTGAGGGCTTGAATTTAGCAGTAAAGTGAGTTTGAAGTCAAAATGTCCCCGTAGGAATGATGAGCAGGGTTATGGAGAGCCAGGACCGCAGATTGTGTGCAGGGTGAGATGAACAGGTATGTTGGGGGCTCCCCATCCCGGGAGACAGCTGGAAACGGGAGAGTGGAGGAGGAGCTTCAGATCTGAGACATGACCTTCGGAGAATGTCTGCCTCAGGGTGGAAGAAGAAGAACGTGGGGAGAAATAGCCCAGGAGGAGGGCAATCTGGAGATGCCAAAGGGACTGGAGGGCACCAAGGAGGGAGTGGTGGTCTACAGTGTAAATCTGCAGCGAGGACAAGAGAAGGAACAGACCTGATGCCTATGCCTGTGGGTCTGTGGACAACCCAGAGTGCTGTGGGCCATTTCGTGTGAGGACAGCTATTTGGTACCTGAACTCACAGTGTATCGACAGGGAAATCCTTTTGCAGACAACTTTACAGATAAAACTTGCTGGGCCTGAGAAGGTATGATGGAGAGAAGTCATTCGTTAGAATCCTTGTGATCTAACGTGTGATCACTGCTTGCCCCCTTCCCAACTCCCTAAGTGACTACTCAGTCGTGTCTGGCTCTTCCAAACCCCATGGACTAAAGCCTGTTAGACTCCTCTGTCCATGGGATTCTCCAGGCAAGAATACTGGAGTGGGTAGTCATTCCTTTCTCCAGGGGATCTTCCTGACGCAGGGATCAAAGTTGGGTCTCTTGCATTACAGGCAGATTCTTTACCAGCTGCACCACCAGGGAAGTCCCTAACACACACACAAACACGCACTTTCCCAGACTCTTTCCGTCAGTGAATCTTCTGTGCTAACATGAAAGTAACAGAATATAAATGGTTCTACCATTTACCACCAACTCATAGATTCAGTTTTTCAAGATTAGTCACATATACGTCTGAAAGAAATCAGCTGGCTTCCACAGTTGTTCAGCTAGTCTCCTGCATGGGTTACTGCATCTCCAGAGGCAGTATTTATCTTTATTGGTTTGATTTTCTTCATGTTTTTTAAAAATATATATTTATTTGGCTGTGATGGGTCTTAGTTGCGGCAGGCAGGATCTTTGTTCTATCATGTGGCATCTTTCATTGTGGTGCATAGGTTCTCTGATTGTAGCAGGCTGGGTCAGTAGTTGTGGCACATGGACTTAGTTGTTCCACACCATGTGGGATCTGAGTTCATGATGCACCAGGGATCAAACCAATGTTTTCTGCATTGCAGTTCAGTTGTTCAGTCGCTCAGTCATGTCCAACTCTTTGCAACCCCATGAACCGCAGCACACCAGGCCTCCCTGTCCATCACCAACTCCTGGAGTCCACCCAGACCCACGTCCATTGAGTTGGTGATGCCATTCAACCATCTCATCCTCTGTCATCCCCTTCTCCTCCTACCCTCAATCTTTCCCAGCATCAGGGTCTTTTCAAATGAGTCAGTTCTTCATATCAGGTGGCCAAAGTATTGGAGTTTCAGCTTCAACATCAGTCCTTCCAGTGAACACCCAGGACTGATCTCCTTTAGGATGGACTGGTTGGATCTCCTTGTAGACCAAGGGACTCTCAAGAGTCTTCTCCAACACCACAGTTCAAAAGCATCAATTCTTCGGCGTTCAGCTTTATAGTCCAACTCTCACATCCATACATGACTACTGGAAAAACCATAGCCTTGACTAGATGGACCTTTGTTGGCAAAGTAATATCTCTGCTTTTTAATATGCATAACTTTCCTACCAAGGAGCAAGCACCTTTTAATTTCATTGCTGCAATCACCATCTGCAGCCCCCAAAAATAAAGTCAGCCACTGTTTCCCCATCTATTTGCCATGAAATAATAGGACTGGATGCCATGATCTTAGTTTTCTGAATGTTGAGCTTTAAGCCAACTTTTTCACTCTCCTCTTCCACTTTCATCAAGAGGCTCTTTATTTCTTCTTCACTTTCTGCCATAAGGATGGTGTTATCTGCATATCTGCATTGCAGAGCAAGCAAGTTTTTAACCACCAGTCCACCAGAGAAGTCCCTGATTTTCTCCATATTTTTATTATGATTCTATTGACTCAAAAGATGAGATATTTGGATATTTACTATGACAACTTTCCAGCAGATGGCAAAAGTGGCTGTTTCTATCAGTATCAACACATTGTGATAATTTTCTATTGGGCGGAAATAAGGTGTGTTGAGGAAGGGACATCTATTCTAATTATTGTGAAGTCTTCATGAAGGAGACCTGGACAGCTCCCATTAGATGAATGAGGGACCAGACTTTACAGATAGTTCATTAGCCATCTGTTCTCCATATGTGGATGGACCACTAGAATGGGCTCTGAAATGAGTCCATTTCAATTTGACAAGCATTTCTTGAACACCTGCTGAGGATCTCTATATCGGCTACTAGGATGAGAAGACATCATTGTCAAGGAACACTGAATCTAAGTAAGGGCATGAGTAGGAAAATGACATCACGCAGTAATCTTATGTCTAAAGTGCTGGGCACCCAAATTCAGTCCTGCCACATCCACTGTTCCACTCCATTATGCTCTTACTTTTAATGGAATAAGCTTACATATTGGCTATAATTAAAGCATCATTTTTAATGGACCTTTTATTGTGAATCACTGCTTAATAAACCTAATTCTTTCTTTCAGGCGAAAGAAGATAACATGTTTTAAACCAGTTGCTGAAATCAAAATTTTTTAGGGCGCCCACCCACTGGATTAAGCAACTGTGGAGAGAGAGAGAGAGAGAGAGAGAGAGAGAGAGAGAGAGAGAGAGAGATGGTGTTTTTCCTTAGCTTATCTCCTTTTCTCCTTCTCTGGTAGCAGATGGTTTTGAAAGACAGGGAGAAGTTTACATTTCTGTTCTGCTCAACAGTTCTAAGTTCTCTTAGGAAGAGGGAGGAATGTGGAGTCCTCTTGGGTGTATCCTGTTTTCTTATAGTCAGGTGTTCTCATAGCTAGCTTGTCCTTCACCAGCTCTCCATTCCTAAGAGGAGGACAAGGTTAACCTAGGTTTTCTTTGCTTGCCAACATCTGACTCTCAGGATTGTTGTCTTTGTGAGGCTGTTGAAGGAGATGGCTTCATTCCTTGTCTGGGACTCTTTCTCCTCTGACCATCATAAATAGCATGGATTTAAGGGATCAGTCCCATTTCCTTACTGTACAAACAAAGAGATGGAAGCCCAGAAAGCTGCTCAGGTTCAGGCGAGGAGTTTAATACCAGGAAGCAATAATTTATAAATAGAATTGCACGTTGGTTTACTTTAAAGAAAGGAATGGCAGAATGGAGACTAAACGAAAGGAAGAGGAGGAAATTGATTCTGAAGGGAAAGATGCTAATGAAGAAACAGAAAGGGCAGAAAAGTAGTCATGTACACATGCAAATGCACTTGTATTTCCTGGGGCTAGCCCCTGGGTGGGTACCTGGCCATGATGGAATCAACAGGAACAGACAGAAAAGCAAGAGCCTTAGAGACACCAGAAACCAGAGAATGGCAACCACAGCCTTGCCTTCACTGCCCCAGTGTTTGTGGGTTTATTTATTTTTAAAATAAAAGAACAGGTGGTTATTGAACAGTTTACCTGGCCAAATAAAGGAGCTTGTGCTGTGAACAGCTAAGATCATAGTTCAAAGCAATGCCAGTCTGGGGGGAGGGGTTGGACAGGAACCCCTGACCTCCAGGTAAACAATATCCAGCCTTAGAGCAGGGTTTCTGGATTAGCTTGAGGATGTACAGTTCTAAAGGAAGAATGACGGAGACTTGCGCAAACCATGGGAAGGAGGGTGAACCAGGGTTAAGGGAGGTCCCGCAAATGCCAGAGGGATGAAGGCCACTGGGGACCTCAAAAATAAGGAAAGAAGCCAGATGTTTGAAATAAAATGGCAGTGCTTCTTTATGAGAAAGCGTGAATGTAAGTTTGACCTAGAGTTATAGGAAAATAAAACTAACATTATCTGCCTTTAATGCAGACATCTAAATTTCCAGCAGATGGTGATGTTACCACGTGAAAGAGAAGTTCGACAGGTGGGCACTGTCCCAAACTTCCTCCTTTCCAAAACGGGAGGGCTTCTTTCTTAGGAGTGAGACACAGAGAGGACCCCTGAAATATGTAGACTCCCATCTCTAAGTAAATAACACATCTTAAGAGAAAATATGGACACTACCTAGGTTCCAAATTCAGAGGGTAAGCTTTTAAAACCACGAAAGCCTTTCTCAGTTATTTCCTTCTCAATTTGGGAGAACTTGGCAAAAATCCTTTGTTTTCTAAGCTTTGTGTTTGGAAAGCAGAGGCAGAAAAGTGTTCTCTTTGCCTTCTAATCAACATGCATTTGCCTTATAGTACTCGCTACTTGAGGAGTCGAGGTTTCAGGGTTTTCTGTTGTTGTGCGTTTTATTTTTTTCCTGGGCCCTAGAAATTGCCTTGCAGCCCTGGGCCTGGGGGTCAAGTTGTTTTCACAGCTTGCTTGCATTTTGTTTTCGGCTTCTGAGGACTTGGGCAGCATGCTTTTATCACCCTTTTGAAGAATTGAATAGCTGTGCCCTGCAAGCTAGCTGCTAGGCATAACTCATTAACATTTTAAAAAAGAAAAACAACCTGTCTGGGTGCCTATAGAATCGGATCTTTTTGATGAACTGTGTTGTCTGGGTGATCTCAGGTGTTAGGGAAGCATTTTCAGATCTGCTTAGGATGCTGTGGTTGGTGAAACTGCCTCCAAACCAAGGAAGTGGTAACTATGAATCAGGACTTATATGGGGGGTTAGTATGGCCTTAGGTGTAATGGGGATAATGTTTTATTTCCTCCAGTCTTTTTTTCTAATGAGGTTTTTTTTTTTAAGAACTCAAATTTCATTCAAATATGTTTTCAGGAAAATTGTAATATGTTCTCTTTTAGATTTTAGTCTTAGAATAAATTCTAGGAGGGGGATGAATAGGTCTGTCCATATGAATAATATGTCACTGGGTATCTTCCTTATTGTCCCCAAAGTATTGGACCAATTACATGAAGATACCACTTTCACCCCAAACTTATTTTACATGCCATTATTTTTTAAAAAGAAAATAAGACCTCTTTTTTGTTAATTATAAGTATACACAGCAAAGGCTTAGAAGTAAATTTTATGGTCAAGTCAGGGAATTTCTGGTATGCAGCTCAGAATCCTGCTCTGCACAGCTAGGAGAAGCATCATACAGATCTTCTTCTCAGCCCAGAACCCCTTTTCCACATTCCTCTAAGTTCAAGCAAAGGTTACCCTCCCTTGGCCAGGGGACCTCTTGCTGCCTGCCAGCCGGGATGTCTGGATCTTCTTTTGATCTCCTTTTTTTTTTCTCTCGACCCAGAGCTATTTAATCTCTCTAGGGAGGGGCAGAGACATTTGTTATTTGGCCACCAACAGTTAACTGCTTCTGTGGCTTGCATACATACACAGAAGGCAAATGAAAACTGCGTTCAGGATATCACATATTCTCAGTAAAACCTGAGACTTTAACAAGAACTTCTTTTACCTTGTTTCCCATAAATCATCCCTCGGATATGTCCAGAAAGAGGCAATCAGTTTGTGTTTTTAGCGCTCTTGAGGGGTTCTTACATTTTTATCAAACAGTGCTTGGTTCATTCCCTCTTAGCCTTTAAGTGGTTCATTCATTTGCTCACCAAACCCCTATGGAGTGCCCACTCTGTGCCAGGCTCTTAAGAGTAGGTGAAGGCAGGTGAAGCGATGGAAATGTGTCTCTAGTAATGGTGAGCGCAGCATCCTCGCATGCTTTGTTGGTTTGGGGTCAGTAATGTCATCTTTGCTTGCAAAGGATGGCTGATTTTTCCATCTCCCAGAATATATTCTCTTTCAAGAGGCTGTCTGTGTTGAACTCTTCTTTTATGCCCACTTCATTTGACGAGGGGAAGACAGAGACTAGAAGGAAAATCTCTGTGGGGCAGAGTAGTCTGGTAGATCATCCCAGCTGTTGGAATTTGACCACCAATTTTAGACAGTTTCATATCAGAGTGTTGATTTGATCTTTGGAATATAATAAGGGGAGGGACAGGCTTTTGAATGTAAAGACTCTAGTTCGATTTTTTTCGGATTTGTAGCAAAATATACATAATAGGACTCCCGCTATGGCTCAGAGGGTAAAGAATCCACCTGTAGGGCAGGAGAAACAGGATTCATCCCTGGGTCAGGAGGATCCCCCTGGAGGAGGAAATGGCAACCCACTCCAGTATTCTTGCTTGGAAAATCCCATGGGCAGAGGAGCCTAGCAAGCTACAATCCAAAGGGTCGTAAAGTGTCACACACGACTGAGCAGGAGCACAAATGGACACATAACATTTGCCATCTAAACCGCTTTAAAGTATACAATGAAGTAACGTTAAGTACATTCACATCGCTGTGCAACCAGTCTCCAGAACTCTTTTATTCTAGCAAATCTAAAACCCTGGTCCCATTAAATAATAGCTCCTCATTTTTCCCTCCCCCCAACCCTTGCAAGCACCATTCTACTTTCTGTCTCTAAGAATTTAATTTTTCTAGGTACCTCATATAAGCAGAATCATATAATGTCTTCTTGTAACTGGCTTATTTTATGCAGCATAATGGCTGAAGGTTCATCTGTGTTGTAGCATGTGTCAGAATTTTCTTTCTTTTTCATGCTGAATAAATACTGTATTAGAAGTGTATGCCATGTTTTGTTTGTTCACTCATCTGTTGATGGATACTTGGGTTGCTTCCACCTTTTGGCTCTTGCTGCTGCTATTGTATGAAAAAATGGGGTATAAGAGGATAGTCATGTCCCAGGTCTCTGGTGAGTCTCTGGGATGGGCCAACCAAGTGACGATCCTTGACTTCACTCAGGAAAGAATTCAAGAGCAAGCCATAGTAAAGTGAAGCAGGTTTATTTAGAGAGGGGCACACTCCATAGACAGAGTGTGGGCCATCTCTGAAGGCAAGAACCGTGGGCTGGGGTCCTCTATTTGGAAAGTGAGGGTGGCACTGTGAGAGATACACATTCCATAGGCAATGCAGTCAGATTCCAAAGGTGAGATGGTGGTGAGGGGGTGGTTCGTTTTTGTGGGCTGGGTAGTTTCATAGGCTAATGAGTGGAAGGAATATTCTATCTTGGAGAAGAGGGGTGTTTCCAGGAGTTGGGGCACCTCCCACTTTTTGGCCTTTTGTGATCAGACCTGGAACTGTCATGGTGCCCGTGGGTGTGTTGGTTAGCATATGCTAATGTATTACAATGAGTGTATAATGAGGCTCAAGGGCTACTGGAAGTCTAATCTTCCCCCATCTTGGGCCTAGTAGTTCTAAGCAGTTCTGTGGTCTCCTGTTCTTCCTAATTGTTGTGTCCTTCTTTTAATGGTGTACCCTGCCTCCCTCCTTCCTGTCTCACTGTGAACATGGGCGTGTAATACTTTTCAAGACCTTTGCTTTCACTTCTTCTAGATATACAGTTGACCCTTGAACAACATGAGTTTGAACCATGGAGGTACACAAATTTAGATTTTTTTCAATATAGTCCCTGAATTTTCATTTTACATTAATTAAGTGTGGGGAAAAGTTTGTGTTTGATTAGAGATCAAAATGTGTGCAATCAAAAGAACTAAGGTTGGAGTACTGATTCCATCCAAACTCTTTCAGCTTCCTGTCCTTGGGTGTCAGTTACCAGTGTTTTTGTTTTGAGGGAGAGATAACAACGTGCAGATTTTTTGGCTGTGTGGGTGGGGGCAGTGGTGTCAGCACCCCAACTGCCACATTTGCTCAAGGATCAACTGTATGTACTCAGAAGCAGAATTGTTAGATCATATGGAGATTTTATGTGTGCTTTTTGGAGGAACTTCCATACAGTTTTCTGCTGTAACTGTGCTGTTTTACATTCCCAGCAGCAGTGCACAAAGGTTTCAGTTTCTTCGATCTTAATTAACCCTTCTTTTCTTTTTTTTTTGATAATAGCCATTCTAGTGGGTTTGAGATGTTGGTTCTAAGCATGAAATAATAAGCAGAATCAACAACATATCAGAACAATCCCTGCATTTTCAGATGAAAGGATACAAATCAAAAAGTGCTAATAACATTTGTCACTATGTTATTCAGCTCTTCTTGGTTTATTTTTGGTGGTTCTTAATATACCTTTTGGGCTTCCCCAGTGGCTCAGCAGTCAAGAAACCGCCTGCAACGCAGGAGCTACAGGGGACTCAGGGTTGATCCCTGGGTCAGGAAGATCCCTTGGAGGAGGAAATGGCCACCCATTTCAGTATTCTTGTCTGGAGAATCCCATGGACAGGGGAGACTGCCAGGCTACAGTCCACAGGGTGGCAAAGAGTTAGACACAACTGAAGCAGCTAAGCATGAGCACCTAGTATCAAAAACCAAACAGGATGGGCCCAGTGGAACCTAGACCAAAGGTTTAAAAGAACTTATATTACATTTCCTCGTTCTGTATGTTATCTAATTTGATTTTCATGAAATCTCTGTGTGGCTTTAGCTAGGCAAGGAAAGTAGGGGGAAAGATTAGAGAGGACTTGGAAATATGGTTACAACTATTGGAAGATGTCTGGATTGCATAGACATCTATGGAAGATTTGACTTTCATAGGTCTACAGAATTGAATCCAACTTTGCATCTCACATCTCCCTATGTCTGCTCTGTCATATAACCTTTCCCTGGCCTCCAGCACTCTGAACCAAGAGAAAGACCTTGAATGTCCTTGGTCTAAACGCGTGCTTGCCCATTTGTCACAGTGCCCTGAGGAGCAGTTCACTATGTTGGATGATCCAGGAACTTTTCTTGGAGCCTGATCTGCATAGTACACTCAGGAGGAGTGTAGGTAATAAACTGGATTGTTGTGTGTGTGTGCGTAGTCACTCAGTCGTGTGCAACCTCATGGACTGTAGCCCACCAGGCTCCTCTGACCATGGGATTTTCCAGGCAAGAATACTGAAGTGGGCTGCCATCTCCTCCTCCAGGAATCTTCCTGACCCAAGGACTGACCCCTAGTCTCCTGCAGCTCCTTCACTGCAGGTGGATTTTTTTACCGCTGAGCCACCAGAGAAGTCCCATAGGCTGGATTACTCAGGCAAAAAGGTTACATCCTTTTATCTCAAACCTATTGAGCATTTAAAGAAAATTCTCTTTTTTCCTGGCTTTTCCACGCCCCCCCCCCAATCTTTCCCAATTTTTAACATAATTATGCCTGGATAAATCTATCCAAAGGGGGACTTCCTTGGCGGTCCAGTGGCTAAGACTTTGTTTTCCAGTGCCAGGGTGTGGGTTCAGTCCCTGGTCAAGGAACTAAGATCCCACATGCCTCGCAGGCAAGAATCCAAATCATAAAACAGAAGCAATATTGTAAAAAATTAAATAAAGACTTAAAAATAAAATAGAAATAAATCTATTCAGAGGAATTCAGAGCATCAGGCTATAGCTACATAGTCGAAGTGAAGTAGGGGACTGAATCTAGGAAGAGCCAGTATCCTCACAAAGGTATACTGATTGTGACTGTGTACTGTTGGGAGCCTGGGGAGAGGTACCTTCTTTCCAGGCATCCCTGTCTGTCACCCATTTTGCACTGAGGTACACAAAGTATGCTTGGGCTTCCCTGCTGGCTCAGACGGTAAAGAACCTGCCCGCAATGAGGGAGACCTGGGTTTGATCCCTGGGTTGGGAAGATCCCCTGGAGAAGGGCATGGCAACCCCCTCCAGTATTCTTGCCTGGAGAATCCCATGGACAGAGGAGCCTGGTGGGCTACAGTCCATGGGGTCACAAAGAGTTGGACACGACTGAGCAACTAACACACACCCAGAGTATGCTTGTCAATGGAAACTTCTACTGAAGGAAGAGGATAGCCAGTTCCTCACTAAGACCTGTGTTTGTCAGTAGCTGGGGGTTGAACTGCAGCTGATGGCCTTTCAGAACACAGGAGACTCTCAGAAAAAAGGAGGATGAAAACGATCTTTCTATACAGACCTAATAACAAAATGAAACTTGCAGGTGGCAATTTGCAAGAACCATAAAAGAGAAAGAAAATAGAATAATGAGATCTTAAACAGCGTTCCCAAGGTTTGGCTGCTGAGCAGCTGGAGTCCTGAAGTGCAGCCAAAACACCATGGAACCATTCTCCCTACTCCTCTTCCAGGACATATTTTAACTTGACCTCGCTGCTTCGGCAATTATCAAAGAAAATTAAAAGAACAGACAGCTCGGCAGAGCTTTGGGGACAGACTAACATCAATTACCTACCTACCGACAAGGGAATACTTTTAATAAAGCCTTGAAACTAGCAGGGACTACCTCCTAGCCCATCTTTTTACCGCCAAGGGTTGCCACATTTCTATCAAGTATATTTCCATGTCTGCAGTTCTTAATAAAGCTTCCAGAAGCAGACTTCATCACTTCCTTGGGCATCTAGTTTCAGGGGAGAAGAAAGGAAGTGGTCATATATTTGCACCTGTGCTTTTACAAGCATTCTCTTACTTAATTCTCAGACAAGACTGTGAGATAAGCATTAGCATACCCATTTTAACAAATGAGGAAAACAAGGTTCATAGACATAGTTATTCTAATGACACAAGCTTGGTAAGTGGCAGAACTCCGATGCAAACCTAGATCAGGGCGTACAGAAACCACGCTCCTTCCCTTTCCCCTTTGTGCCTTTCAGTGGATTCGCGAGTGCTAGGTGGTTTGTCTAAAGGTCTAACCAGCATCTTTTCTACAGTGTTTCTTTAAATGCAATTGCATTTTGAAGGTCCTAATGGGCCCTGAAGGCCTTGGCTAGGGAGCCATAATGCTGGCAGCAACTAGTTCTGCAAAAGGGCTTTAGGTCTGAGATTGAAAGGAAGGCTGCACCTCATTTAATTCAATGGCCACCATCCAAATCGTCCCAACAGTCAAGAAGTGGGCTGCTTTTCATGCCTCTTCTGTACACATCCTTTGTTTTTCTTTTTTGTCTTTGCCCATCCTTTCCCCAAATATCACAAAACACTGTTTCAGCCTGAAGTTTCAATTAGGTTCTGGCGTGATGAGCTCATGCCACGCTTTGTGTGGCCGCAGCCAGAACATCCTTCCCGGTGCTTTCTTTGAGAGGGAGTCGGGGCTGCTGAATTCCCTTTTCATGCCTCCACAAGGGAGCCTCCGTTTCTCATTTGTCCGAATCCTTGTTTGTCTTCGGGAAAGTGAAATGCTTGCATTTGATTGTGATGGGAATGGATTGACGTCTTTTCAAGTCCCGTGGAGGAATGAAAGCCCAGCTTACTCAGAGGGATAATCCCCCTGCATTCAGTCAACTTGAATGTGGAGGGCTGCATTCGTTTGGTAAATAGTGGCTGAGGGTCCCACCCCTGCCTTTTTCTCCGGATGGTTGCGACGCGTTCTGCCTGCAGAGAGGGCCTGAAAAAGTCTCTGAGCAAATAACCGGACCTGCGAGAGACAGACTAGCTGGCTGGTGTGTCCTTTTAGTGTCACAGCTCCTGTCTTAAGGAGAAAAGCATCCTTTTCTACACTTGCCATGTCAATTCCATGGGCTACCATGCAAGAGTAAATTTACCAAGCCAGCAAGGAGGAGCGCCCTCTGGGTTCCTGGCTCTTGTAGAGTCTCCGGGAAAAGGCAGGAGTCTCTCTGTTCAAAGCAGCCACTGGCTGGGGTCCTTTGTGTCTCTCCATGTGTTTGTGCATGTGCAAGTGGCCCCTGCTCTGGCTGGCTGGCTGGCTGTTTATTTTGTTTGGAAAGCCCCTGACTGTCTGGGATTATATCTATTCATCCCCCTCTGTCCAGAGGCATGTAAATGAGCTTGTTAATTCAATGAAGCAAAAGGCTCTTTTGTAATGTGCTCAGCACTGTCCTAGGCACAGCAGGAGGGCATGAAAGAAGCCTCAGTGGGGTCTTTATCTGTGACCTTGAGCAGCCCTGGAGCCTTTCTAAGCCTCCTGTTCTTGTCTGTGGAGCTACAAGGTCAGACTAGCCAATTTCTAGGACTCTTCTTGCTCTGAGGTTCTCTGACTGGGGTCATGAGAGCTGGAAAGACATGAAGCCAGCTTTAAAAAAGACCTGTTGTGGTAAAGAATACAAATGAGTTATGTAGGAAACTATGTCCTTTGGTTGTATTCAGAGTAACATGCCTTCTCAGTTGCTTCGGTTGTGTCCAACTCTTTCCAGCCCCATGGACTGCAGCCCACCAGGCTCCTCTGTCCATGGGATTCTTCAGGCAAGAACACTGGAGTGGGTTGCCATGCCCTCATCCAGAGGATCTTCCCGACCCAGGGATCCAACCCATGTGTTCTGGGTCTCCTGCATTACAGGCGGATTCTTTACCACTAAGTCACCAGGAAAGCCCCATTCAGAGTAGGATCGCTAGCAAATAAAAATAAGGATTGTCAGTTAAATTTGAGTTTCAAATAAACAAATAACTTTTTAATGTAAGTATTAGCATGAGTATGTCCTATACAATATGTATTGTGCATCTGAAAGTTTCGACTGGGCATTCTGCACTTTATCTGGCAGCCCTGATCCAGAGAGATCATAAGAACTGTGGGCTTAAAGAAGGGTCACCTCTCCATCCTCTCTCCTCTCCAGCCACACCGGTCTTCTTTCTACTCCTTGTGCCACAGGGCCTTTGCACAGGCTGAGACCCACTGCTTGAGATGGCTTCCTCTCCATCCCCTCTCTTGTAAAACTAATTCATTCTTCAGATTTCAGTTCAAAAGTAACTTCTTCGGTAAAGCCTTTCCTGATTCCCTAGACAGAGTCCATCCTGTTCCATGTTCCCTGGAGACTGCTTTCAAAGCACTGCTCACAACTTTTAAGTCTGTGTATTTTATAGCCATATGCTGGAGGTAGGGTTTGTGTATGTAGATTGGAATGTCCAGGGTATTCTGGTTAGATGAACAAAAAATTGAGGTACAGAGGTGTAAATGCCCATGGTGTGTTTCCAGAACAGTGAAGAGAGCAATAGAGTGGCTATGGTTAGTGCAAGATCCACTTGTAGAAAAACATGTCCTTGAACCCCATCGTTGGGGCTGGATATAGATGTTCTGAGGGAGTGGCTACAAGAAGAGTGGTAACAGGATGAAGTCATTCTTCAGTGGGTTTTATTAAGAGCCAGAAGGGAGAGCTGAGTCTGAGCTTACCTGGGGCTCCTTGAAGTTTTCCCCTGAATTCTGAGAATTTGTTACACAAAACATTCTTTCCCTGAAGCCACAAAAACTTTCTTTCCCCTGAAATCTTTTTTTCTAGTGTCTTACCATGTCTGCTATTAAATGTTTAAAAGAGAGAGTCATCATTAGAACCACTGCTTGGTTTTCAGGAATGTGGATTTACTATATATCTGCCCACACATTCATGCCGTAAGTTTTGCCACCTTATGGACCAGCTCATATTGTGTTCTTATCACTGTGGAACAGACTCTGAAAGATATAGGGTTGGTCAAAAGTTTGTTCAGCTTTTTCTGTAATGTGGAAAACCCAAAAGAACTTTTTGGCCAACCCAGTCTATGCGTGCTTACTATGCACATATATACATGAACACATACCTGTATACATATACTCATCTACACACTTACACACATAATATGTAATGTCTGCATGCTAAGTTGCTTCAATAGTGTCCAACTCTTTAAGTCCCTATGAACTGTTGCCTGCCATGCTCCTCTGTCCATGGGATTCTCCAGGCAAGAATTCTACAATGGGTGGCCACGCCCTCCTCCAGGGGATCTTCCCAACCCAGGGATTGAACCCGTGTCTCTTATGTCTCCTGATTTGGCACAAAATACACATGCATAAATAAGTACACAAATTGTTATTAAGCAGCAACATGACTAAGTCACAACATGACTAAATCACGTCTGACTCTTTGTGACTCCATGGACTACAGCATGCCAAGCCTCCCTGTCCTTCACTATCTCCCGGAGTTTGCTCAAACTCATGTCCATTGAGTTGGTGGTGCTATCCAAACATCTCATCCTCTGTTGCCCTCTTCTCCTCCTGCCCTCAATCTTTCCCAGCATCAGGGTATTTTCCGATGAGTCATCTATGTATGTGTAATGAATACACAATACACATGAATTTATGTGTGTGTGTATGTGTGCTCAGTTGCTGAGTCTTCTCTGACTCTTTGCGGCTCCATGGACTATAGCATGCCAGACTTCTCTGTCGGAATTTCCCAGGCAAGTGTACTGGAGTGGTTGCCATGTCCTCCTCTAGGGGATCTTCCTGACCCAGGGATTGAACTTGCATCTCCTGCATTGACAGGCGAATTCTTTACCACAGAGCCACCCGGGGAGCCTGAATATATGCATACATGCATTCATACACCCAGACACATGCAACATATATACATACTACACACATGCAAACCCACACATGTACACACACACATATATACATATATCTAATTTTTATTATAATAATGGCAGGTGGTAGGAGGTCAAGCTGCCCTTCTCTGGGTGAGGCCTGCAAAGGTGGTACCATTTCTTCTCTCTCTGAGTTTCTCTAGCCTCTGAGGCTTTTATATGCATGACAGTTTGTACCAGAGTTCCCTTCCCCAGCTTCTTTTTCAGAACTCTTGACAGCCTCAGTCCTTAACAAGAAGAGCTCCAGCCACATCGTTTTTCTGGAGGATGTGAATATATACTATGTCTTATTAATAATATCCACATCCATCAGATTAGATCTATATTTTCCCCTAAGATACTAGTTATGACCTCCCACTTCTGTTGACGCTGTCAAGCTGCTTTCCTGACAGTTGGCCAAACTGGCTTTCTATGGACAGAACCCCTTTCACACATTTTTTTTTTTATATTAAATGTAACGTTCTAAGATGTAGCGCTACATGTCACAGGGCTTGAAGAGTTTTGAACAGCATGGTGTTTTTTCCATGACAGTATTTGTTTTCGGTCACTTTTTCTGGCTTTGGATCTACATGAGACTAAAAAAGAACACATTTCAGGAAAAGGTTGGGTAACTTGGACAAAGTTGGCTTAACCAATTCCCGTGAAATGATGTGTCTAGGAACTTTCTCCAAATGGGAAGCTTCTGCTGTGCCATGGTCTGCTATCCAGTAAAGTACAAGGGGTGCTAGCCATGCTGCTTCGTGGAACTCGAGACAAGTGTGTTCGTTCTTTCTGCAGGAATGATGGTCTTGTACACCGTGGGCTGCCAGCCAGCCTCTGCAGCCTCATCTCGGCTCATCCCCCTTCATTCTCCACTTCCACCATGGAGGATGTCTCTTCACCCTTTGAATGGGCCCTGTGTGGTTCCAGTGAGTGATGTGCAGGTCACTCAGCCTCCCTGAGCCTCAGTGTCCTCATCCTCCAGAGGTGAGGATTAGCCGAGTTGATGTATATGAAGGGTCTGGCACATAGTAGGTGCTCAGTAAACAGTAGACACTGGGGTGCTGGCCAAGACTCTAGAGAGTCCCTTGGACAGCAAGAAGATCAAACCAGTCAATCCTAGAGGAAATCAACCCTGAATATTCATTGGAAGAACTGAGACTGAGCTGAAGCTCCAATACTTTGGCCCCCTGATGAGAAGAGCCAGCTCACTGGAAAAGACCCTGATGCTGGGAAAGATTGAGGGCAAGAGGAGAAGGGGGTGACAGAGGATGAGATGGTTGGATGGCATCACTGACTCAGTGGACATGACTTTGAGCAAACTCAGGGAGATAGTGAAGGGCAGGAAAGCCAGGCATGCTGCAGTCCACGAGGTCGCAAAGAGTCAGACACGACTTAGTGACTTAAAAACAACAAAAAATGTAGACATAAAAAATTGTGAAAGGCAGGAAGAGGTTAGGCAGCCAGATACAAATGCAGGTGGTAAAAAAGAGAAATTCCTTTTCCCTCTTTGTTTCCTACACAGCGTGGACTGTACCTGCCAGCTCAGAAGGGAACTTCATCCTTGCATGACTCGACTGGCTGGCTTGCATGTATAAAACCTTTGATTTTGAACATCATTTTGTGTGTCTGCTTTGGCAGTGCATTCCCAGGGTGACAACTAGTGGTCTGGTTGCTGGGTAGGGCTCCTTTCCCTCTCTGGGTTCAATAGCACCAGTTAGAACAGTGGTTCTCAAAATGTGGTTCCTGGACTAGCAGCATTGGCGTCACCTGGGACCCTCTTAGAAATGCAGATTCTCAGACTTCCCTGGTGGTCCAGTGGTTAAGAATGCACCTACCAATGCACAGGACACAGGTTCGATTCCTAGTGTGGGCAGATTCCACATGCCATGGGGCCCATGGGCTGCAGTGTGCGCGCCTCAAATACTGAACCCATTTGATGCAACTATTAAAGCCTGGGAGCTCTGGAGCCCATGCTCTGCAATAAGAGAAGCCACGACGATAAGAAGCCCACACATCACAGCTACAGAGTAGCCCCCCATCGCTACAACTAGAGAGAGCCTATGTGCAGCAATGGAAACCCATTAGAGCTGAAAATAAATGACTTAATTTTTAAAAAAGAAAGAAAGGCAGATTCTGGGGCTCCACTACAGACTTAATGAATCAGAAACTCTAGGGGTGGTGTCCATCAATCTGTTTTAATGTGACTTCAAGGTGATTCTGAATACAGTTAAGTTTGAGAACCACCTCATTAAAGTGTTACCTACTAGAAATACATGTGAGTCTGAGCAGTGCTAAGAGGAATTTAACATCTCTGGAACATCAAGCCAATGAATTTTCAGGACTTAAGAAACATTTTGTGTACTGTTTCTAATCCAGATCTCCAAGCCTATAGAGACTAACAATTGAATAAGATTCACTAGGGTACCGCTTGTGAATTTCTAAAGTTTTAGTTACATAGTCACAGAGTGGGATAGAAGGTTAGGGATATTACATAATTGATGAGACGTATGCTTTCGCATCTAAGTTTTTATACTGGAATGCACCCCAAACTATTTCCTTTTCAGAAGAGGAAAAAGCTAAGAATTCGACAGTCTTGCCCCTCTTCTCTTCTTTTTCAGAACAGTTTTCTAATTCCAGAGAAGAGTCTAGGCTCTTAGAAGCATTCTCCTCATCTTATTTTCCATAACTTTGTCCTGGAAAATATAGTCTGCGGGAAAGCAGTTTAAATAGTAATCATCTGTGTCTAGTGCAGAGTTCGAAGATCCTGTGTCATAAACAGGGGGAATAGCACATAGATAATGTAGTCGACAGAGGTCAAACCTGGCGTGGCTGTGTGGCTATAACTCGCTCTGTCTGTCCTTGGATTATTCCACCCCATCCAAATGCTACAAAATCCATGCCCACTGCTAGGGCTTTGGGCAAACCCCCTTTTATTTTATTTAAACCTGGCATACACAGTTAAGACATTGCATCCACATGTTTCTAATTCGTTTACACTTCACTCATCAGCATGTGTTGGGTAAGCACCCTGCCACGTCTGAGTTTTATGAGCTGCGTTTACGAGGCTGCTTTTCTTGAACAGGGATATCGTATATTCTACCCAAAAAAAGGGAACTTGAGCCTGGGAAATGAGGGCTCGGTGTTAAACTTGGAGTGAACTTGTGAAGTTTGAATGGATCCAAAACTAAGCACAGATGCTATCCATTCTCCAGGAATAGCCTCATGTATTTATTCACAGAATATCTCTCCTCTTCTTACCTGAAATTTTCTCTCTACTTTAACGGATGGCTAGGGAATGTGCATTTGTCCGCAAAGCTTGAACCTCATCTCCTGCCACTTTGAGGAGCCTCCCTCTTACTTACTCCCTCCAAGCTAAGGCAAACCTTGGTAGTAGGAAAGCTGGATGAAATCTAGAACCTTCCACAGCATGTTGCTTTCTTAGAAAGCAACATTTTGCTCTCCCACTTTCGCTGAGTTCCTGAAAAGACAGCAAGGAGTTTTACAGTTTTGTGCTAATTTTGAATAGAGATGGAAGGGACCACTGATAAAACTGCACAGAGTTCCATTTCTCAGAACCCAAATTGTTGGAATTCGTTTTCACATTCTTTATAAAATTAATTTTATTGTTTAATCTGAGTTAATCTGCATGCATGTATCTTAGAGAGTCAAATAATTCTACAAACTTTGCCCATCCCCTACTATTCTTTCCTCCTCAACAATTTTATTTGTTCCTTTGAAATTTTCTTTTTTACCTCCAAATAATGTTTATATTGTTACTTCTGGATTTTTCAGTTTCAGGATTTTCTGTTGAAGGTGAGGATTGTAGCCCTCTTTCATCGCCCTCGTCCTCCACCTCACCACGTGTACACACTTCCCATCCCACATACTCTTGATGGAATTATGTGGGAATTCTGTTAGATTAATAACCAGTGCTTCCAGTGTAACTGCCTGCATGCTCTTCACAGCTGAGCCACATAGTGTAATAGGTCAGAGCTCCAGGATGTCGATCCCCAGGTAGAGATTTGTGGCCAGTGTTTTTTAGGGAGTGATTCAGGAACAGCTTCTGTGAGGGGTACAAGATGTAGGATTGAACAACTCTGAGCTGGGTTAGCCCTGTAGAGTTACTCCACACTGAGAATGGAGAATGGGCCATTGTACAACCACACAGACCGATCATTGGACAGGGGCTACCCCAGGGAAGGAGGTTGAGGAGGCGGCTTCCTTAGGCTGGGGGTGAGTTCTAGCTACCAGCTGGCAGTGCTCCCATCTGCTGGGGGAACCCTGACTTGGATCGGGATGGTAGCAGTAGGTAATCTGAGCACCCCTTGCACCCTTGTCCGGGCTCTTGGTGGACTCCTTCAATCAAGAAATTTTCTGGTTATTTATTTGATGATTTCTTGGGGAATTGGTAAAGAAACCGTCTGCAATGTGGGAGACCTGGTTTCAATCCCTGGGTTGGGAAGAGCCCTTGGAGAAGGGAAAGGCTACCCACTCCAATATTCTGGCCTGGAGAATGCCATGGACTGTATAGACCATGAGGTCACAAAGAGTTGGACACAACTGAATGACTTTCACTTGGGGATCTAGGAAGCTAACTGCTGCCACTTTTCTTTAAAAAAAAAAAAAATAGTAGTAATAACAGCTCTATTGAGAGAAAACTCACCTACCTTAAAAGTCACCAGTTTAAATAGTACAAGTTACTGGTGTTTAGTATGTTTGGAGTCATGCTATCATCACCTCAATATAATTTCAGGACACTTTCATTGCCCGAGAAGAAAGTCCATATCCATTAATAGTTGCTCCACATTCTGTCCTCCCTCCCATCGCTGCAAACCACTAATCTACTTTCTACCTCTGTATGTTTGCCTATTCTGAATATTATATATAAATGTAATTATACAATATGTGCTTGTTGTGACTGGCTTTTTTCACTGAGCATAATGTTTTCATGGTTTATATGTTGTAGCATGTACCAGTGTGTGCCACTTCATCCCCATCTATTGTCAAATATTTTCTGTATGGATATACCACATTTTCTTTATCCATTTATCACTGGAAGGACATTTGGATTGTTTCCACTTATTAGCTATTATGAATAATATTTCTATGAATTTTCATGTACAAGTTTTCGTGAAGATGTGTGTTTTCATTGCTCATTGTTATACACTTAGAAGTGAAATTGCTGGGTCATATGGTAAATCAACATTCTGATGAACTGCCAAATGTATTCCAAGAAAACTGTTCCATTTTACAGTCCTGTCAGCATCGTAAGAGGGTTCTGATTTCTCTACATCCTTGCCAATGTTTCTTATCGTCTTTTTCTTTTTTCAGCCATCCTCCTATGTGTGAAGTGGTATCTCATTGTGGTTTCAATTTGTATTTCGCTAATGACTAATGATATTGAGCATCTTTTCATGTGCTTAGATTTGTAATAAGCGGAAGAGCTTCATAATCCAAGATCATGAAGTTTTATGCCTATGTTTTCTTCTAAGATTTTTTTTATAGTTTTATCTCCTACATTAAGGTTGATGATCCATTTTGAGTTAATTTTTATATATGGTATACGATAGGGGTCCAACTTCATTTTTTTTTTGCATATAGATATGCAAACGGAAGCCCCGCAAATGTATTTTTATGTCGCATTTTAAAGTGGTTAGGGAGTATGGGCAGGGTCTGGAGAAGTCAGTGGTTATGTAATTTTAAAAAATATGTATTTATTTTTGGCTGTGCTGGGTCTTCATTGCTGTGTGCGGGCTTTCTCTAGTTGCAGTGAGTGGGGGCTACTTTCTAGTTGTGGTGTTCAGGCTTCTCATTGTGGTGGCCTCTCTTATTGTGGAACACAGACTCTAGGACACGTGGGCTTAAGTAGTTGTGGCTTCTGGGCCCTAGAGCGAGGGCTCAGTAGTTGTGGTGAAAGAGCTTAGTTGCCCCGTGACATGTGAGATCTTTCTGGACCAGGGACTGAACCCGTGTCCCCTGCATTGACAGGTGGATTCTTAACCACTGGACACCAGGGAAGTCCAGGGCTTATGTAATTTTATGAGACGCTCTACGTGGAATATTGCTAAGGCAGCAGGATTCTGGGCAGTTTTGTTTAGTAGTCACTTGTCTCCAGGTTTCAACTGTCTCCTAGGATCTCCTTTTTCCTTCTGCAAGTCTGAGAGGCAGGGACATTGCCTAAGCCACATAGGCATAGGGGTAGACCTAGCTGGTTTGGGCCACAGGTAGAAGAAACCCAGACTTAAGGTCATTCCTCTGGTCATTCCTTAAGGTTATTCCTCTGGGTTATCCCTCTAGTTATGTAGCCCATTTGCTGTCATTGTCTCCTGATTAACCATCATTTTGTTGTTGTTGTTGTTCTCAGAAAGTTCTTCTGTAGTATGGTTGCAATATTGAGGAATAAACTTGTGGCTGCCAATGATACTATTCCTAATGATAGAAGTAATTGGGAGGAAGCCCAGAGAAATCAGAACTCAAAACCCTTGCCCTCTGTGAGGCTGCTTTATAAACACTTTTATTACATCAAAATGCAACTCACTTGGATAGTTCCTGCTACAGCTTCAGTAAGTAAGGAGCTGGGAGAGAGGAAATGGGGTCTGGATAGATATATGACAGAAGAATGCAGGTTGTAGGAGACTAGTTTTCCCTCCAACTTGTCACTTCCTTTCCTGGGCCTGGTGTGTGTGTGTTTGTGTGTGTGTGTGTGTGTGTGTGTGTGTGTTTCATCTATAACATGACAGTTTGGTTTCAGATAATTCCCATAGTGCTTCCGTCTTTGGTAATCTTTGACTTTTCCAAGATCACTTCATAGGTTTTGGGCAGCTAGGGTAGGAAATCAAGTCTCTTGACTTCTCCAATAGAGCTCAGAATGCACAGAAGATTCAGTCTTCCCTAATCCATGTGGTCCCATAGGTTGCCTGAGATTTCCTGTTAGCGGTTTTCAATGGCTTTGGAGTAGAAGGAAGTTCATTGCTATGACAGTCAGGCAGCCACACTGGGGAAAATATGATGTATTGTATTGTGTAGGAAAAAGTCAGTATTATCCAGTGCAGTAATCAGATTTTCAGACAAAGGCATGACCCTGGAACATGCTGTCTATGGCTGAGCATCGCATTAGTCTCGTCTCCAAAAACAGTTAAAGAAAATCAGTGTGTACTTGGCATGTCTCTCTCCCTTGGATATGGAAATATATCTTGCCTGAACATTTTTCTCATTCTTATTTTGGAGGCAACTAGATGGCTCTGAAAATATTAGTCATAGCGGTAATTGATTTAGTATTTATTGAGCAGCAGGCTCTGTGTGAGGTAACAGAAATATAAAGAAAGACTCTGAGGTAGGGGTTTCTATCTAGTAGAGAGAGAGGAGGGAAAAACAAAAATTAAAACACCTCCAAAGGCCAATATTTATTTTCTCTGTCCCCCGCTTTGGGGCTTCGCTGGTGGCTCAGTCAGTAAAGAATCCACCTACAATGCAGAAGACTGCCTGCAATTCAGGAGACCCAGGTTCGATCCCTCAGCTGGGAAAATCCCCTGGAGAAGGAAACGGCAACCCACTCCAGTATTCTTTCCTGGAAAATCCCATGTACAGAGGAGTCTGGTGAGCTACGGTCCATGGGGTCGAAAGAGTTGGACGTGACTGAACAACTGAGCACACGTCCTTCCCTTTATTCCTCAGTTATTTGTTGAGCATTCGCCATGTGCCCAAGCTCTCTGCTGAGTGCTGAAGATACAAAAGTGAGTAAGACAGACACATCTCAGACTCCCCAGTGGCCCAATGGTTCAGAATTCACCTGCCAATACGGAGGACATGGGTTCGATCCCTGCTCTGGGAAGATCCCATATGCAGCAGCTAAGCCTGTGCACCACAGCTACTGGGCCTGCCCTCTCGAGCCCAAGAGCCACAACTACTGAGCCCATGTGCTATAACTACCGAAGCCCGCACGCCCTATAGCCCATGCTTTGCAACAAGAGAAGCCACCGCAATGAGAAGCCCAGGCACCATAAGGAAGAGTAACCCCTGCTTACTGCAGCTAGAGAAAGCCCTCACACAGCAACAGAGACACTGTGCAGCCACAAATAAATTAGTTAAAAAAGACAGACACATCTCTGTGGTCCCTCAAAGCCATGCCTTAAATGATGTCTGTTGAACCGTATAGTAGAGGAGACCGGATCAGCCTGTGATACATGGACTTAGAGGGCAGATCAGGATCCATGGAGGGCTTCCTGGAGAGGGTGACCTGGGACCTAAAGCAAAGTAGAAGCAGGTGCTAGTCAAGTAGGCAAAGCCAGAGGAGCAGTGATCAACAGCGGCACAGAGGAAGTGCTTTGTTGGAAATAGAACAGTAGGAAATGAGACTATAAAGGTAGGTGAGGTTCAGCTCTTGAAAGGACTTTAGACTTCAATCTAAGGTGATGGGCACACCACTTAAATGTCTCATAATGGAGGAATTATTACAGGAAACTTGGGCCATTTAAAAGAACATAAAATGGTATAACTGCATAGATTTTAAGTAATAAAAAGCAGAACACAAACATTGCGTGCTCACTGTGATTACTGATTTATATGATATAATTGAGACTGTTAAAGATGGGAGGATGCCTAAAAGTGAAGTCCTATTTGTATTCTGAGATTCTTTAAGAATTCCTTTATGATATTCACTCAGCATCAAATCTCTCCTACGTGTGCAGATCAAGATGCAATCTCTTCTCTCTACCATCAAATACAGAGAGATCTAATAGCTTTAATGCATTTTAAACGTGTGTGACTGTGAGACCGAGGATAGGCACATCCATAGAGACAAGACATAGATTTGGTGGCCCCCAAGGTCTTGGGAGGAGGAGAGAGGTTGGGGTAACAGCTAATAGGTCCAGCATTTCCTTTCTGGGGTGATGGAAATGTTCTAAGGTTAGTTTGTGGAAATGGTTGTAAACGTTGTGAGTATACTAAAAACCGTTGAGATACATGCTTTGGTTAAGATGGTTAACTTTATGTTATGTGAATTTTATCTTGATAAAAAGATACAGAAAGATAAAAGATGCTGATTGGTTTTTGTTGTTTTTGGTAGTCAAGGGCAACCGGAAGTGTGAGCTGAACTGCCAGGCGATGGGCTACCGCTTCTATGTGCGGCAAGCTGAGAAGGTCATTGATGGCACCCCCTGTGACCAGAATGGCACGGCCATCTGTGTGTCCGGGCAGTGCAAGGTAAGTGCCCCGGACTGGGGTATCTGCAGTGGGTCTCGGGGTGTTTGGTCTGTGCCTGCCAACTGCGCTGTTTGCCAGACTGTGGCATGCTTCCTCCCCATCACCTGTGGTCCACCCCCCCACCCCCATCCACCCACCCCTCACCCCAACTCTGAACCCTGAGCTCTGGGAGAAGTGGATTAAACAGGGCGGTTTGTTCTGCTCTGAGTTTTTGATCTTTGGGAGTTGCCAAGTCTCACTCTGGCATTTCTATTATTAAGTGATTTATATTTACATCATGTGCGTCATAACGAAACTCAGCGATCTTTCCTTGTTGGATCCAGAGCTTCTTCCTTACCTCTGAAAAGGAGGTTATGAAGAGGGCACTGCTGCATCAGTCAAGAGGCGGTTGGCGTCATCAGGGTGGCATTTTAAGGGCATGGCATATTTTATCTTGCCTCCCACCAACTGCGGCAGGCTTCCAAATGAAAGCGGTCTAGTGCCTTTATAGCCGAAGTTGTACTTTCAGCAGGAAGTTTTCAGCCTCCTTGGACTTCTGAAGTCTGTTCCAAGAACTCCCCGCCCTGCATTCTGGGCTGGAGAGAATCCTTGTGGGATGCTACCCTTTGACAGAAAGCACCATTTGCTTAAAAACAGGCGCCCCAAAGGAGATGGCACCAGTTCCACAGTCATATCCATTGGGGCCTGAACGTCCACCCTCCTTTCATCTATAAATGTAAGAGTGGAGGTCTGACTCTAGCAGGTAAATGACTTTTTGGAGCCCAGGCTATGATTCTGTCTTAATTAACATTCAATCACAGGCAGGACTAAGTTTCATCACAGGAAGAGCTCTTTGGCTATCACATCTAAAAGTTCGTGTTGTACTTTCAATGTAAATTGCTGCACTGTTTAGTATTAGAGCTACTCAAGTGTGATTTATAAGCACCTCCTTCCCTCTCCAGTCTTTTTCTTAATGAGGTTTTAAATAGAATACAAAATAATTTTTCAAAGCAGTATGAATATTCTGGGGCTTCTCAGATGGCTCAGAGGCAAAGAATTTGCCTGTAATGCAGGAGACACAGGTTCGATACCTCTGTTGGGAAAATCCCTGGGAGAAGGTAATGGCAACCCACTCCAGTATTCTTGCCTGGGAAATCCCACGGACAGAGGAGCCTGGTGGGCTATAGTCCATGGGGTCGCAAAGAGTTGGAAAGGACTCAGCAACAACATGGATAGTCTGAGATTGTGAGTAAAGAAAGGAAAAACCTGTCATTTGATATTTGGTGCATGTGAAGTTGCCTTTGGACAGACAAGAAACCCACAAAGCTTTGAGATGGGGTTCAAAAGAGGCAAGGAATATGGTGGGGAGCACACTGCAGGCTGAGACCCATGCGGCCCCAATTTCGACTCCTTTGGAAAAACCACGGGGTTTCATGCATCCCTTCTATCCTTATTGTTTTCAGATAATACTGAAGGAAGTCCCATTAGAGTTTGTGATTTCCGACTCAACTAGTCCCTTCTTCTAAATGTTAACTGAGCCTGAAATGATGCACTTCATAGCAACCTAGCTTTTCTTTCAGATCCTGAATCAACTGTTTAATTTCCTAAATACAAGTGCACACTGCTGGGAGATGTTATAGTGTAGTGGTTAAAAACATGCCCTCTGAAGTCAGACTGCTTGGATTCAAATCCTACTTCTTCCATCAATGACTGTGTAAACTTGCACAAGTTCCATGAGCTCTCTGTGCCCCTACATCACCTACAACACGAGGAGGACGGTACCTGCCTCCTGCGTTGTAGTGAAGAGTCATGAGCTAATACACATATGGTTCTCATTATCAGTTCCGGCACTTAGTAAAGCAGGCTGGCTTTTCCTAGTATTATGTTCACTTATGCCCACATATGACCTGTTGTATTTGAATTTTTTATGCAGAAATACTTGAATTTTTTTAGCAGATTATAGATTTGTGAGATTCACATTATCATATATGGCAGAAAAATTAAAATACTTTAATTGACAGATACATCTTTATAATAATTTTTCCTTATGTATTTTGGCTGCAATTTAAATTTTTTTTTTCTATTTTTAAATTGGAGGATGTTTGCTTTAAAGTGTTGCGTTAGTACAACAACGTGACTCAGCCATCTGTATACATATATCCCCTCCCTGTTGAGGCCCTCTTCCCCCACCTCCCATCCCACTCCTCTAGGTCATCACCCAGCACCGGGCTGGCCTCCCTGTGTTATATGGCAGTATCCCACTAGCTATCTGATTCACACATGGTAGTGTATGTGTCACTGCTTCTTTCTCAACTCGTCCCATCCTCTCCTCCTGTTGTGTCCACAAGTCCATTCTCTGTGTCTGTGGCTCTATTCCTGCCCTGCAAAAAGGTTAATTGGTACCATTTCTCTAGATTCCATGTATATATATGCATTAATATATGATATTTGTTTTCCTCTTTCTGATTTGTTTCACTCTGTATAATAGGCTCTAGGTTCAGCCATTTCAGTTCAACTGATTCACATCTGTCCCTTTTGATGACTGAGTAATATTCCACTGTATATATGTACCACAACTCATCTATTCATCTATTGATGGACATCTAGGTTGCTTGCATGTTCTGGCTATTGTAAGTAGCGCTGCAGTGCACACAGGGGTGCATGTGTTCACATTACCTTTTGAGGCAGTGTCTCTTTGCTGTAGTGTGACTCTCCAGGGGACCTTAGATTCTATGTTGGTAGGTCGGGGGAAAGTCCTGAATAGTCTATTTTTATAACAAGTTCCCATGTGATGCTGATGCTGCTGGTCCATGGGTCATATTTTGAGTAGCAAAGTTTTAAAGGACGCTTTGATTAAAGCAGAGTTCACAAAGAGCCAGAAATGTAAATATAGAGTGGTGAGATGAGTTGGAAGGAAGAGGAAATGTGGTCTGTTTCCACTGGGGGAGCTTGTTTTCTTAGTATTGCCTTAAGTGCCTCTAAGCTGATGATATGAAAGAAAAGCAAATACTAATAAGGACATATGGGTATGAATTCTTACTAACTGATGAAAACTAACGGTGTCAGACAACACAGTTTGAAGATGATAGTTGCAAGAAGACCGAGACACATATTCCCCAGGATGTGAGTAGATGAATAGGAATTTGATGTTAATAAGGACAACTTTGATATTCCTTCCTATTTGTTCTCTGTGTATTTACCCAAAATTTGCTCATAGACATTGTTGGAACAACTGACTGTCCTGTCCTCACTAGAACTTCAGTTTAAATAATCAGAAGTACATTTGCTTCCCAGGCTAAGCTCTATTTACTCTGTAACTTTCAAAGGGTAGAGTGCCTTTTTTGAATATTTGATTGGAAGCCCAGAATTCAAATTGCTATCTCTGCCTCTCTGACCTGTGACTGGGAGGGCTATCACTCTCCAACAGGAGTGTCTCCATCTGAAATAGCTCCACAGAGCCTCTGCCAGCCACAGAGAGGTAAAAGCAAACCCAGGCCTGCAACGAAAGTTAATGAAAAGTGACAAGCACTAAACGAGAATATGAGCTAAACCCACACAAGAGTAGCTGGGGGAGAAGGGCGTGCTCCCAACACCAAGCCGCAGAAATGCCCCAGGCCCTCCCAGAGCAAGCTGGAATGCTCTTCCAGTGCCCATGGAGTGCTCCCTGGCCAGCCTGTATTTACCCTGTCCCTGGAGCTCCATTGATGTTTTCGATCCAAGAGTTGCAAGAGAAGCCAGGCTGTAAGAATGCAGAAGTCCTTGGGCTCAGGGTTGGAGAACATGGGAATTCCTCTCCAGTCCCTCAGAAGTGTGTGACACATCCTTTCTTGACAGGGACTGAAGGATCTCAAATGCTGGCTTCAGGCTAAGGACTGCATTTTGATAGCTAGGCTTTGAAGGGAGAGCTGGAGCCCTGACTTTTCCTAAAGCAAGAAAGCGTATCTGAAACCCACAGAGATTTCTTCTTTATCTTAACCTCATCCCTCTAGACATCAAATAGGAACCTCTGGCCAGTCTTCAGAGAAGTCTCTGCCCCACCCACTCATGATTGTCATTGATGGAAATGGGATAGCATTTATGTCTAATTAATAGAGAACAACGCAGTAATCATTTCTATTGTTAAACATCACATTAACTTGCTATGATTTTTTTTTTTACTTGATCTCCGTTTCAAACTCTGTCTAAAAAATTCTACATTTTCATGGTTTGATCATGTGCATGCTATTTTTGCTGACAACTTAATAAAAATAGATGAAACTTTGCTTACAAAAGTATGGCAGGCATTTGAAAGAACAGGGTCCCTTGGATAAAAACTAAAAAGAAAAAAACCCCACAAAAGAAAAAAAATCACCTTAGCTCCCTAGAGACCAGCCTTTCAGAAACCTCAGGCTTGCACATTTAAATGATCCTGAAAGAATCAGAATCACCCCCAAGACCCACCCTCCTTCCCCCCAGAAAAAAATCCCTGGTGGTGAAGAAGCGGTCCTTGAGTAGGTGCCTTGAAATAATAGGCTGATGCCAAAAAATAAAATAAAACAATAGGCTGATGCAAAACCTTCATGCAGGAATGTGTTGGAGCTGATGCAGGCAGCAAGGAGCCCCTGTGAGAGCTTCCCTTGTGCCAGACACTGTTCTGTGTGCTGTTCATACAGAAGGGTTTCCTTAAGCCATGTGTCTTCACAGTAACTCAGTCAATAGGAATTATTAGTCCCCATCTTACAGAGGACTGTTATGAAGATAAAATGAGTTGGACACCGTCAGTGCTACATGGAGAGTTGGCTATTGGTATTGGCTTTTTCAGTGAATTGTTAATCAGAACAGAAGGTAATTTAAATGTGATAGGATGAAACTCATGTGCTTCATGTGTCTGCCCTCTTCAGAGTTTATTTTCCTCACCACCTCTTTCCAAAGCAAACTGTCTTTCTAAAATACACATTAGGATATGCCTCTCTCTTGCTTAAATTCCATCTGTGACTCTCCATTTCCTGCAGAATAAAGTCCAGGGCCTAGATGCTGGCCGAGCTGGGACGTGTTGCTCCCTGACCCAGCAGGCGTCCAGGTTGTGCCTTCACAAGCCTGGACACACTGTCAGCCTGGAGAGTTATTCCTTGTCCACTCTCGGACCACCCAGGGGACTCTGCTCAAAAGCCACTGGCTGACCCCCTTGAACACTGTTACTGTTCTTCTGTTCCCACTTCTTGTACTTATTTGTTCCCATTTCCCCAGCCTACCACCCATCCAGGCCGGGAGCATTTCCAGGCACTTTGCTTTTCAATAGGTGCTTAAAATAAATGTGTAAATGAATTGAGGTACTTGGTGACTCAGTCTGTTGGGATTTAGCAAATGAAATTCATCTTAAATCCAGCACAAAGCTTTTCCTTTTGGCTTGATGGGCAGTGGAAGGCTGCTCGCACAGGGACGCAGAGCCCCCTTGGCCAAATCCCCAGAACCCAAGGCTTTGAATGTCAAGCAGAATTCTTGGCACCTCCCCAGGCTCCTGTCTCCCTCATCTTGCTTTTAATTTTGCTCACACTGAATTTCTTGAGTCCAGACAGACCTAATGACAGGAAGAAGCTAAGCAAATGTGAGAGTGCAGTCTCCCACGGTGCTTTCTGCTGTGGGGGGAAGACCCCTTTCTGCCACACCGCCCCTCCCCATAGCCTGGTCAGCCTTTGCCTTCTGCCATCTACCCATCCTCAGGGGCGGGGCGGGGGCGGGGGTGCCTTCACACCTCCTCTCCCAGCTGGGGCACTGCTCAGCTTCCAATGGCTCCATTAGGACGCATCAGTGGACAGTTTCATATTTATTCAATAAATTACAGCAAGGTAACTCTTTCCACATGTTCAGAGATAAGCTCTGGACCAGAGTGTTGCCGTAACCAAAAAGGATGACATGATGGGCGTATGCATTTGTGTGCGCCCCTGTATTCAGGTGCCAAGTTTCTTCCCCTCTGTTATAAACTGCCCTGGAGCTCTCCTGAACCAAACAGCCTTGCTCCTTTCTCTGCCTATTTGCCCCAAGTTGCTTGATTTTTTTTTTTTCTCTTTTGGTCAGTGGCTTATTTTGTGGGCTTTGCTCACAGTTCTCTTGTTACTTGAATGAAACCAAGAGGGTCAGTTGCGTTGAGTAAAGTGTTCTGGCCTGTGCCAGACATGTGCATGAATTGAGCCTTGAAAGAGGGTGGAGGGCTTTTACTTTGCTTAAATTCTGAGCTTATGTGACTTGGTGGATTCCCTGTTGTATTTCCACCCCAAGCAAATCGTGTTCTAAGAGTACTTTCTGATTGTGAGTATTAAAGTGCTTATCATATTATGTTACAGTTATTTTGACATGTGTCTGAACTCCTAAAGCTGAGGGAGTATTATACATATTTGTATCCTCAGTGCTTTTGTTGCAGGAGTGGGGAGCCCATCCAGGGCCAAGAGTGGGCTCTTATCTAACACTTGGAAATTAATTGTCCAGGGAGACACACGTGCTGACAAAGCAAGAGACTTTAATGGGAAGGGACGCCCAGGCAGAGAGCAGTGGGGTAAAGGAACCCAGGAGGACTGCTCCGCTACGTGGCTCGCAGCTTGGGGTTTTATGGTGATGAGATTAGTTTCTGGGTTGCCTCTGGCCAATCATTCAGACTCAGGGCTCTTCCCAGTGATGCTCGCATCCCTTAGCCAAGATGGATTCCAGCAAGAAGGATTCTGGGAGTTTGGTAGGACATATGGACTGGCATCTCCGGTCTTCTTCTGACCTTTCCCAAATGTTTCCGGTTGGTCGTGGCTTGTTAGTTCTGAGTTCCTTACCAGGACTTCCTATTCTAAGATAACTCATACAAGTAGCTGCTATCTGCCCTGGCCAGGGCAGGCGGTTTTAGTCAGTATTTCCCCTGACACTTAAGGTATTAAGGTATTAAGATTTTTTAATAAATTGAATAAGTTTTAAAAGTATGTCAAAAATAAATAAATAAAAGTATGTCAATGAGTGAACTGAAGAACAAGTTAGAAAATTACTTTCCAAAGCTAGAAATGATCAAGAATAGGATTAACGAAGCATTAATCAACAACCCAGGCAACACACATAATTAATTCATCTTTTTTTAATTGGAGTATAATTGTTTTACAATGTTGTGTTATATATATATATCCCCTCCTCTTTGAGCCTTCAACAAATAGTCTTATATTTTTTCTATAGCCTGCTCCCAGCCATACACTGGAGATAAGGAAAAAAAATGGGAAAGATGAACATAGTTCCTACCTACACTGAGCTTAAAATTTAATGGAGAAAGTGATAAAAAGTCAGTTAACAAACAAAAAGCTTCCCTGGTGGCTCAGACTGTTAAAAATCTGCCTGCAGTGCAGGAGACCTGGGTTTGATCCCTGGGTCAGGAAGATCCCCTGGAGAAGGGAACGGTTACCCACTCCAGCATTCTGGCCTGGAGAATTCCATGGACAGAGGAGCCTGGCAGGTTACAGTCCATGGGGTCACAAAGAGTTGGACACGACTGAGTGACTTTCACTAACAAACAAAAGAATGACAAATTTTGATGAGCACTTTGAAGTTGATAGGGGAACTGAAACAGTGAACAGTGGTGAGAGGCATCCATTAGATGGGTGTCAGGGGAAGGTCTCCAAGGCAAGCAGGGTTCTCTATCACAAGTGCAGGCAGTACCACCAGCCATACATGTCCAGGGATTGGAGGAAATGTGTGTCGGGCCTCCAGCCAGGACCCAGGACACTCACGGTGCTCAGGAACTCATAGATACCGAGGTGATTATTTTGTATTTTCTTATGCTCCCTGCCCTTGGGTGAGTCTGGTCCCCTGCTGATGGTGCCATCCTTCTTTCCTCCAAAGTATTCACGTTTTCCTGGGTGAATGCTGGCTTTAGCAAGAGTTAGTCCTCCATTGAGTTGTTGTCTAGGCCAAAAAAGAGTGCCCTAGAAAATAGGTGGTTTTATGGGTCGAAAACAGGTTTGGGGGTCAGCCAGGATCTCCAGTACTAAAACAGATGAGAAAAGACTTGCTCAGGTGAAATTGGAGTAGGGTGTACAAAGCCAGTGTCAGAAGAGAGAGGATTTTCGAGTCCCTTTCGCCTGTTCTTCTGAAGGAAGGGACCGCTTTCCCCCAAAGGGAACTTAAGAAATATTCTTAACCAAATTGGCAAGGGTGCTGAATGGCACGTGTAACTGAGAAAATGAAACTTCATCAAAGTCCCCTGGGCCAGACAGTCCACCTTTGCCCCAGTCCATCCCTATTCCTGCCCTGAACCAAATACAGGCTAGAAGCACTGCTGAGTAGGGTACAGAGGCTTCAGAGTTAGGCAACACTCGCTGTATATAACCATGTCAGGGGGACTTCCCTGTGGTCCAGTAGCAAAGACTCAAGTTCCCAATGCAGAGGGCCCGAGACAGATCCCTGGTCAGGGTGTTGCAGAAGTCAAGAAACCAAGCACCACACTTGGAGAGCTGGTGAACTCAGGTTTATTACACTGGCGGGCCCAGAGGAGTTAACACTCCAAGCTCTGAGCCCTGAACAAAGGGGCTACAGAGCTTTTATACACGGACAGGCATGATTAAGCGGGTTTGCAGGGGCTGAGCGATTGCAAAGAACAGGACAAGGGTGAATGAGATAAGCTCCAGTTCCTAGTATTCCCCACTTTCTGAGACCTATGTGATCCAGACTTTGCTAGGAGCAAGCTGAGTTACAGAGGCAGAAGGAGCAGGAGGTTATGTAAAATTTTAACTTTTCCTCTTCAAGGGAGCTAGATCCCACAGAGTTTGCAGCCACGGTGAAGATCAACGATCTCACCTGCCACAACTACGATGCAATGCAGCCAAAGAAATAAATATCTTTAAAATATTTAGGGATGCAGAAAACTGTGTTGCAAATGGAAACCACAAGGCAGTGTCTATTCGAACTAACAAGCCCAGGTCCCCCTCTTTCCCCTTGGCCCCTGTGCACTTCCTTGCTGAGTCAGCTTATGTTCCTAATCAATCATATTGACAGAGCCTGCTTAGCCTAATAGTGATTCAGTAGAGCCTGAAAACCTGTTACCCTGACTCTGAGTTTGGGCGTCTTGTTTACATTTCTGCCAAAAGTCAGGTCACACCAAGTAGTGAGCAGCTCTGCTCGGGTGAGAGACAAGCTTCAGAAAAATATCCTGAGGTGTCATGCATCTCAGTAGAAATAGATATATGAGGACAACAGTGCCAGAGGAAAACACATTTTTATTTCACATTTTAAATAGATAATAATATATTTACTTGACTCCAATATAAAAAAAAGTGATCCTCTGTCTCCATCCACCCAGCTTCCCATTTCCCAACAGGAAATAACCCCTCTCTGATAGTTCCTTTTTTTAAGGCAGCTGCTTTTTTTTTTTTTAATTGAAGCATAGTTGATTTACAATGCTGTGCCAATCTCGGCTGTACAGTGAAGTGATTCATTTACACATATGTACACTCTATTTTTATATTCTTTTCCATTATGGTTCATCACAGGATATTGGCTATATTAATAGGTCCCGGTGCTATACAGTAGGACCTTGTTGTTTATCCATTCTATATGTAATAGTTTGCACCCACCTATCCCGAAATCCCAGTCCATCCCTCCCCCACCCCCACCCCCTTGGCTACCACATGGACCTTGCTTTTCTTGCTTAATATATCTTGGGGAGCTTTCCTTTTCAATATCTAAAGCACATACCCCTTCACTTGACAGTGGCATGGTACTGCACTGTATAAACTAACCATAAGTTATTTCACCGTGATGCATATTTAGGTCATATCAATCTTTTACCATTACCAGCAGTGAATTCTACAATAAATACTCCTGTGTGTAAGTCGATTTTATGTTTGTCTGTATCTGTAGGATGAAGTCTTAGGAGTCAAGAGTACATATGGATTTGTGATTTTAATGCCCAGTGGGTGGCAAATTGCTCTCCAGAGGGGCTGAAACAACTAACCCTTAGACCAGCAACGTCTGAGGGTGGTGTGTTGTCCAGCATTTGGGTTTTTGCCAATCTGATAAGTGAAAAATGGTATCTTGGG
The DNA here is from genome assembly GCF_019320065.1 of Cervus canadensis. NCBI lineage: Eukaryota > Metazoa > Chordata > Mammalia > Artiodactyla > Cervidae > Cervus > Cervus canadensis. The sequence continues at coordinate 17,120,114 of NC_057391.1, forward strand.
TAGTTTTCATTTGTGTTTATTTTGAGTGAGGTTGGGATTCTTTTCCTGTGTTTAAGATCCTTTCAGTAAGATGATCCATTCAGCTTGGAGTAGGATGAGTGAGGTGCCTTGGATTCAGAATTTAAGGAGGCACTGAATAAAATGAAATTCTCAGGGTCTCCTTAAATGTGCCTTAAGTACCTCACCTGCCTCATTCCAGCCCGCCCCCCCACCCGCCCTGCGTGGTGTGCACCTTGATCTCCTGCCCTGGGGAACCGTTTATATTCCTCCCTTGTGATCTGTCTTTCTACTGGGTTGTTGATCATTCTCTTAATTTGTAGAAGCTTTTCATACATGAAAGAATTTTTTTGTATATAAATTTCAAGGCGTTTTTCTTCAAGCAGCCTTTTGACCTATATCTTTGTTCTTGTGCTTTTATTTATTTATTTGCCAAGCAGAAGTTTTACATTTTTAAAATGATGAATTTAGTAATTTTCTCTTATCTGATTCTAGATTTTGTGTCATGGAAAGACTATCTACACTTTGAAGTTAAAAATTTTCTTCTGTGTCTTCTTTCAGTAATTTATAACTATGCTTTTACATTTTTACATTTCATATTAATCCATTTGGAATTTGTTCTGGTGTATCATGAGAGGTATGGATTCAATTTTACTTTGCTTCAGATGGCTACCCAGTTTTGCCTTTACTATAATTGAATAAATCTTTCCCCCACTATTTTGGGATTACCTCTTTATTGCCATATGTATGAATGTATGCATGTGTATATGTATTTGGGCTTTCTAGTATATTTCATTAGTCTGTATGTCTGTTCATAAATGAATACCAGAACATACATTTTGAAAGAGAAATAAAATGGATGGCATTTAAACTTACAAAAGGTAAGTTTGCTTGGAGCTACTGTACTCATGGCCTTCGTTGTTTATCACTTGGAAAAGCCATCTATGTTTAGGGGCTTTAGCAAGACTTCATACTTACAATACATTTTCATTTGATTGGAAAATGTATGCTCCGTGACTTTTAGGACTAGAATAACAGAAGTTACAATCATGAAAGGTACTCCAGATGGCAAAACCATGGCAAGAAAAAAGGAATTATAAATTTTTTTTAAAAATAAAATTTCTTAAGGTTTATTGTAAAGCACAGAATAAAAGTTCCAGCAGCTCTTTTTTTTTTAGAATAAACCAGAGGAGAAAAATGTGGTTCCTAGGAGCAAATCGGTTCTTGGGGTCCCATCTTCTGTCATTCAATAAACAGAAATATCTTCTAGAAATTTTGTGTAGTATGTATATGGATCCTATTGATTTCTTTAAATCTTAACAGTATCTCCTGATGTTTAGAAATTTACTATTTTCATATTTATTTTTACTATGTTTTCCTGTGTTTTATTTTCAGCATAATGCTAGTAGTTATAGCAATACCTGATGTCCTTGAGAGAGTGCCAGAAGAAAAGATTATTTTTTGCCCAATCTCCAAACTCATGCAAAGGAATTAGGAAGGAAGATTAGTAGTGGCCCAGGATTGTTAAGGAACTGAATATAATCATGTGAATTAAAAGAGCTGGTTTCAGTTTTTGGTTTCCAGATACTAGCCTTGTTTTCTCAAAACTGTACTTGACAAAACCTTAAAGTGCTCTTATTTCCCTTATGAAAGCTATGATGAGCTTTTCCTGGGTGAAAGATCTTTGTATTCTTTGGGTTTCAAACCAGTTTCTAAAAGACCAGTCTAAAGACCTCATACCTCCAGCAGGAGGTTTCAAATATATGACAATGCCTGCTATTCCAATAGTGCATGATATGTTCTTGCTATTATCTCTCACTTAGGGAAAAACAGGCCTTTTTTTTTTTTTTTTTTTTTTTGAGCCCCTCAAAGTGAGGCTAGAAAACATACAGTATTATTTAATGGAATTCTGTGTCTTATTGCTGTTCTAGTTTTTATAGATTAAGTAGCACAATATCACATAAATGTGACTTTAATCTGGGTGATGACTTTTACCTTATGAAGGGTGGTTGTGTAGAACTGGTTAACAGTGACATCTAGAGTTCAATGTTGAAATTACATGTCTTTTGGAAGCATGGAATTTGTAGCAACATGGATAGACTTAAAGAGATTATCATGCTAAGTGAAATAAGTCAGAAAGAGAAAGACAAATACCATATGATATCACTTATATGTGGAACCTAAAATATGATGTAAATGAACCTATCTGTGAAACATAAACAGGCTCATAGACACAGAGATCAGACTGGTGGTTTGTTGGGTGGGGGGGCAAAGATGGATTGGGGGCTTGAAGTTAACAGATGCAAACTATTATGTATGGAATGGATGGGCAATAAGGCCCTACTGTATAGCACTGAGAACTATACTTAATGTCCTATGTATGATGAGCCATAATGGAAAAGAATTTTAAAAAGAATGTATATATATATATGTGTATATATATATATACATTCTTTTTAAAGTATATATATATCTGAATCACTTGGCTATGCAGCAGAAACTAACACAAATTGTATTACAACTATTCTTCAGTAAAAAAAAAAAATGTCAATGGAATTGATGAATAGGAGAGAGAGAGGAGAAAGGGGAGCAGAGGGAAAAGACGAGTGTGGTAAATTGGTCACTGAATCTAAGCGAAAGATGCATGGATGTTAATGGAACTGTTCTTGCAACTTTTTGTTTAGGTTTATAATCCTTCCAAATACAAATTGGAGGGAGGAGGGAATGAATGATTTGCTTTGTTTTCATTTTTGTTTTTAAAGCATTTCTTTTGGGGGAGATTGGACCCATCTGCTGTGTCTTTCCTCCTTCCTCACGTGGCCTCCCTGGGCTGCTCTGGCTGCTTATAAATACTGTTCGTGTCCAGAAGACAAAACTGTCCTCTCCCCACAAGTCTCTTGACATGACTTGGCTGTGCTCAACCTGTAATGAAGAGAAAAACATATTCCTCTCCTTCTAGGTGTGAACACAATATTGCTTGGAAGCCACATGTATTTTGGAATTTGGGATTAGGAGGGATAACGTTAAATTTTGCAGCAAGGGAGCATTGAGACAGCCCCTTAAAAGTGCTTATACATTTCAGAAGCAAGAAACAAAAAATTTTAAGTTGCCACTTACATTGCCCAGCTCCCCCTGCTGGGAATTTGCAAAACTGCAGCATCCCAGATCACTCGTTAAAAAAAATTCCTCGTGCTGGTGTGCTTTTAAAAAGCGGGAAAGGTGCCATGTTCAAAGCTATAATCCATTCCATTCTGCAGCAAGCATCGCTTATATCATTAAGCTATGTACTGAATTAAAGCACAGTGGGCAAATGTCATTTCAAAACAAAAGCCGCATAGCAAACGCTCTTCAAATACTTCTATTTTATTTTTTAGAAGAAAGGACCTGAGGCAAATCCTAGACTTGAAGACTGTCACACATCCTTTCTGTTACATAGATTGCTTGAAGATCAGAGGTTTTCTCTCAATTGAAAAATCTGCCTCTCCTAAGGCTGAGGGTACTTTCTGAGATAACAGGCCTTTTGTCAACATTTTTTAAAAGTTCCTAAGATTAAAAAAAAATGTCCCTAAGAAACAGAAATTTCTAACAATGGAATGGCCTTTTTCATGTGGTTCTGCCCTCCATTTCAAAAATGGTGTGATGCCTATTAAATGTGGAGTGGACGGGGCGGGGGGCAGGCAGGCATACAGAGATGCACAGGTAGAGTGTGAACAAGCTGAGAAACTGGTGTGGGGGAGGGATGTCTAGGTTGAGTGCAGGTCAGATCATCTGTGGGTCTGTTTCCATCTAAAATATTCAAAGTCCACTGTTCTGAAGTATTAAATGAAGAGTGCAAAAATACTGAGTCAATCTGAAGTGTCTTAAGCTGATACCACCTCTTCGGTGAGCACAAGTGACATTCCTAACTTGTCTAGTCATTTATTGATTTAATTGTCAGTCAGAAGACAGAAATTCACCAAGAGAATCAGTGTGTCCTCTGCAATCAGGTCTCTTTGGAGCTGCTGAGTGATGCTAATTCATTACTGTGCGTTTCCGCCTGGAGATGTTTGACTGGATCACAGCTGGACTCACGTTTCTCTCCCACCTTGTTCATCCTTATGTTTCTGATTTTGGCAAGTGGCACCTTTATCCTTCTGGTTTCCCAAGCCAGACCAACCAGATGCCTTCCTTATTCTTGCCTCTCCACATCCTTGGTGACCAAGTTCTGTCCATTCTGCATTTTTAAATGCTTCTGTATCTGCCCCTTTCTTGTCTTCTTAAAGCCATTGCTTCATTTCAGGTCTTCAGCTCTATGGATCATTGCAGGGGTCTCCTAACTGGTCTTCCTGCCTCTTTTCTTGTTTTCTTTCATGAAAGTTGAGCTATCATTTTGCTGTTCAAGAGATTTTAAAATATAAATCAGAGTAAATTTACTCTCCTCCTGTGGCCTCCATCCCCATCTTCACTGTCCACAGAGTCAAAACTCCATAGCGTGGCATCAGTGTGTGCTATGATGTAGCCACTGCCTACATCTCTACTCCTGAAGCACTTAGCCATAGCAAACCAAGTACAGCTCTCTGAATAGGCCATGCCTCTGTTTTATGCCTTTAGACTTTGCCCCACCTTCTTCCCTATATAAATGGCAAATAGCCATTCACCAGACAAGACAAGACTCAGTTCAGGCCATCATTTCTTCTGTAACACTGTTCCTTTTGGTCCCAGGAGAGGATGGAGGCTTTTGTTGTGCCTCAGATAGATGTGCGTCTTCTATCAAGACACCTGTAATTCTCCGCTGTCTTTTTGATTTACATGTCTGCCTCTCCTTGGATGCCCAGAAATACCTTGAACACTGACCAACCTTGTCTTAACTCATCTTTGATCCTCCACTGACCAGCGCAGTGAGTCAGCGCATAGTACTTACTTCAGGTGAATGAGTCAACCTGTTGTTTAGCCAGCCATGAGATTGTGTGCTCATACATGTGTGCTCAGTCACTTCAGTCGTGTCCAAGTCTTTGCGACCCTGTGGACTGTAGCCCACTAAGCTCCTCTGTCCATGGGATTGTCCAGGCAAGAATACTGGAGTGGGTTGCCGTGCCATGCTCCTGAGATTGTTCAACACTGTTCATCTCAAGCTACTGAATTGTATGATCTATTCATTCTTCACCAGTTCTTACCTGGGTATCCCCTGACCTTACAACCACATTTACAACAGGAACCCCAGATCCATGTTCTAATCTCCTTATACTTGATCAACCGGAGTTTCTTCCTTTTCTCAGATGATCCTGCCAATTATTTCCAATGGTGAGATCAAGTAGGCAGCTGTATATCCAAGCCTGAAGTTCAAGGGTTGGTCAGGATTATTGGTTGGGCTGCCTGGGGAAGAAGTGATGGTTTAGTTTTATGGCTATAAGCCTCAGAAAGTTCTTTTCAAGGTAGTAGGCTTCAAATGTTACCTATGAAAATGCACAGGGTCTTTATGATATTGTGCTTGCTTTGTGCATCAAAACATGGAGCATGGGGGAAATTTGGCTGAGTTCAGGCATGGAGACTAGTTCATACTTTACCCCCTTAGCAGCTACATGCAGGATGGCTCCACCTAGATGCCCAATAAGGACCTCAGATGTCAGGATAATTAAAATGGAATTTTTCTTGTCTTTCCCCCAACTTCCCCCAAAGAAAATAATCTTACTCTCATAGGTGCTTCCTTCTGTATCTCCATGAGCAACACCCAGCTGGCTACCCAGGCCCCACCACCACATCCAGTGGTGACTGAGGTCCCAGAGCTGCCTCAGTGGGTTTCTGTATTTTGCTTTTCTTACTGTCACTCCCTTTCTTCAAGTCTTCATCACTGCTGGTGTAGGTAAGTAAAATAACCACTGCCACGGTCTTCCTGTTTCTAGCCTTGCTCCTGATACAGAATTGCCAGTGTCACATGCTGAAAATTTTCTGTAGTTCTCCCTTGGTCTTCAGGTCTCTGCTTAATTGTGTGGCGTCATTTCATCAAACTGGGCTTCCCAGGCGGTGCAGTGGTAAAGAACCCGCCCGCCAATGCAGGAGACACAAGAGACATGGGTTCGATCCCTGGGTCAGGAAGATCCCCTGGAGGAGGAAATGGCAACCCACTCCAGGAAAAGTCCATGGACAGAGGAGCCTGGCGGGCTATAGTCCATGGGGTCGCAAAGGGTAGGATACAACTGAGCAACTGAGCACCCACATACATTTCATCAAGCTACTCTAGCACCTTAGACGTGGTCTTTAATACCTCTGGGTCTTAAAACAGGTCATTCTTGTCATATCTCTTGTTTCTGTAGCATATGCAGCTACTTCTCTCCAGAATGCCTTCGTAGCAGGAATTGTTGGCTGCAAGTAACAGAAAATCCAATCCAAAAGACAAACGCTAAGAAGATTTATTAACTCACATAGCATAGGCCTGGGCACCTGGTGGGTCTAGGTTTGATTAAGATGGCAAGTAAATTATGCCACTAAGATGCTGTCTTTCCAGTCTGCCAAGCTCAGTGCAGTCTCCTCTGGTTCACTTCCCTTGTTTTTCAGGGTATCTGCCATGGGTGTAAGCATTGTGGGCAGACATGAGGACCAGTAGAAGAAAAAACAGTCCATTCTTTCTACTTTGTCTTCTTTTTAAGAGTGAATAAAGCTTTTCTAGACACCATCGCAGCAGAATTTGCCTCCTGTCTCATTAGAACTGAATCTCAGGCCCATCCTAAAGAAATCACTGGCAAAACGATTTAACAAAGTCATGAAAGGGAGAGGGAGGGAGAGAGGAGCACTGGAGTGAAAACCAAGGCGCTGTCAGCACAGAGGAAGGGAAAATGCCCATCTGGTTGGGTCTGCTAGAGCCCTCTTTGCCCTTCTTGTGTGTGTGTGTGTTCATTCGCTAGTCATGTCTGAGTCTTTGTGACTCCATGGACTGTAGCCCACCAGGCTCCCCTGTCCATGGAATTTTCCAGGCAAGAATGCTGGAGTGGGTTGTCATTTCCTTCTTCAGGGGATCACCCTGACCCAGGGATCAAACCCATGTCTCTTGTGTTAGCAGGCGGCTTCTTTACCACTGAGCCACCTGGGAAGCCCCCTTCTCAAGGGGGTTAATTTTGCCAGGAGAATTCTTGAGTACCCAGCTGAGTCACGTGTGGGGGAGTGGGGGTGGGGAGTGAGAGACTTTTCTGACCACTTCCCTTCCTTCCAGGCCTTCTGAGGAGAGACACTGCCACAGAGCCTATCTCACCAGACCGTGGGTGCCCCGTGGTTGTTAGTATCAGGCATGGTGACTGCCGCATGGTTACAAGCACGTACTCTAATATTTGTTCAGTAAGAAAATGAATGACAAAACTTGAGTTGCTGTGTCAGTTGGGGATGAATTTCTGCTTATAACAGAAATCCAACAACAGTGATAAAACCAAATAAAGGTGTGTGTTTTTCCGGAATAACAACTCCAGAGGAAGAGGCCCTAGGCCTGTGAAGATGCTTTTGTCAAGGACCAAGACGCTTTCTGGTACCTTAGCATGTGACCACATGTCCTCATGCACACCGGGTAACCGGCCTGCCTCACTGAGTCCACATTCCAGGCAGGAAGAAGTGCTGAGGATGCTTGTCAGCGAAGTCTGTGTCTTTGCCTCAAATGATAGCTTTCTCAGCAGCAACACCAAGTTGACTTCTGGTTACATCCCATTAGCCAGACCTAGGTCTGGTCTAGGAACATTGCCAACACAAATATCATCAGGGTTCTGTTAGTTAGGGAAAGGAGAGGCAGGGAAATGTGCAATGGGCTTAGGCAGTGCCTGCCTTAGTCACTTCCAAAGTGTCTCAAGATAATTTATTCTTTACTAATTGTCCCACCTGCCAACTTGAAACAAAATAGCAGCCGTTCGAAGCTGTCACACAGAAGTATTGTGTTCCACCCTAGAATTAAGCCTTGTAAGAATGGTTTATACCACACTATCCAACATCCTCATTGAGAATATTGAGGAGACAATGTGGAAAGAATGGAGCCCCAGAAAGATGTCGTTTGCCCAAGTTTGATCAGAAGTTTGGTGGTAGAGATTGTTTGGGGAATAACCTATCCTTGTCTCCGTTAGCATTCTGAGCATTCAGTGATTTCAGTGTATGTGATCCTGGGGTCATCCGTCCATCTGTGCTCCGGGTCAGTTGTGTCCGACTCTGCAATCCCATGGACTATATCCCACCAGGCTCCTCTCTCCATCAGAACGGGTAGCCATTTTCTCCTCCAGGTGATCTTCCTGATCCAGAGATCTACCCCACCTCTCCTGTGTCTCCTGCATTGCAGGCAGATTCTTTACCCACTGAGCCATCCAGGAATGGAAATTAAATTTATTAACTTATTTTTTCCAGTCTTGCAGAAACTGCATCTGTATGATTTTCTAGGTATTGAGTCAAATGTAACAAAGATCTTAATGTAATCCTTGCTTCTTGCTCTCCCTGCAAGGCTACATGAAAAATCTAAGAACAGAGGAATGATTGTGGCCTGCAGTTACCTCCATCTACACCTAGGTGGCACTCATACATCAATCGGGAAACGATCGACTGGTAATATTAACCGCCTGGTAGAAACTGACAAATTCTTGAATCAAGGTGGTGAAAAGTTAAATGTAGGTGGCTTTCAGGCGTGGCTGGGTGAATGGATTGGTAAAACGAAAGGTGGTGAAAACTGGGGTCTGGCTGTAAACACATTTGATGATTACATAGAAATCTCCTTGCCTTCTGTTCATTTTCAGTCAAATCCCAGGTCCCTGCTGGGCCAGCCAAAGCAGACAAACCGAGAAACTGACTGGCTGGTCTTACCTGGGTGTGCCTGCCTGACCAGGGACCTTCCCAGCAGTGCTCCAGAGGACTGAGGGGAGCCTCGTCACATCCATCAGTCATGCATTAGGATGGTCATCACAGAGGAGACAAGGTCACCAGACCCTGTCTTCACTATTGAGATGGAGAGGGGTTAATATGTTGGCCGGAGTTAGTAACTAGGTGATTGAATTTTAAATTACTCTCGTGGACATAAGCATACATATCATTATTCAATACCACTATTACTTATATTCAGTTGTATCTAACTCTTTGTGACACCATGGACCATAACCTGCCAGGCTCCTCTGTCCTTGGAATTCTCCAGACAAGAATACTGGAGTGGGTTGCCATTCCCCTCTCCAGGGAATCTTCCTGATCCAGTGATCAAACCCATATCTCCTGTAGTACAGGCAGATTCTTTACCATCTGAGCCACCACTTGTCCTACTGACAGACCAAATTATCTGGACATCTATTGGACATTGTTTCTATGTGGCAGCATAGTAGAGTGGTAAAGAACATGGGCTTTGGAGTTGGAAGGCCCTGGGTACTCATCTAGTTTCTGTCACCCATTTTTCTGTGGCCTTGGGTAGATTAATTAGGTCCTCTGTGCGTCAGAGAAATGGAGGTAATACTAGAAGCTCCTTCCCAGAGTCATTGTGAGGATTGAATAAGATAATTCTATGGGAACCACCTAGCACAGTACCTACTAGACTGTAAGTGTTCAAAACAATTACAAATTATTATCTATTATTGTTGCCTGTAATCCAAATTCATGAAAGTCACAAAGGACAGTGATGTCTATCAGTTGTCCCCACTGTATAGGCATTTCATAATCAGTTGAGTTGTAAAAAAGTGCTGAGAGCAAAATCAATTATAATTTGACAGTAAAGTCTATTATTGGGTTCAAGCTAAAATAGTGTCTTAGAAATAAGTAGATTAAATTAGGGAAAATTGATTTGCAGCGAAAATTCAGACCCCAAACTACTAGAAAACAAAAAACACATTTAACCTACTTTTGAACAGTTTAACCCCAGTTTGTGTCTGTAAGATTTGCTGGCCAAAGTCCATGCCTAGTTCTCTGGCATGTTTAAAAACCCTACTATGCATTTTCACCACAGGTGCATAGTAGGGTTTCTAGACACTTAGGGAAAAACGTATTGTTTTAAAAGTAGGATTAGATACTAATCTCTGTAGTAAAGCAACATGACAATGCAAAGAGGTGGGCAGGGCTCTGATACAGAAGAACTATCCACGGAGGATGCAGATGGTGCTAAAGGAGGTGTGAGATGCAAATATTGACAGAATCAAAAGACGTGAAGCTGAATCTGGCCTCTGTATCCCGACACTGAATTAAATCTTGGAACCAGAGTTTTGGGTGGAGTTAAAAAGAGTAGCTTTTATTACTGTGCCCGGCTTTCCTGGTGACATGGGCTTCCCTGATGGCTCAGACAGTGAAGAATCTGCCTGCAATGCAGGAGACGCAGGTTTGATCGCTGGTCGGGAAGATCCCCTGGAGAGGGGAATGGCAACCCACTCCAGTATTCTTGCCTGGAGAATTCCATAGACAGAGGAGCCTGGCGGGCTAAGGTCCATGGGGTCACAAAGAATTGGACATGGCTGAGTAACTGACGCTATTAGTTTGGCAGGCAAACGGGGCCACAGTGAGCTAATGACCTCAAAATCATGTGCTGCAACCTGGAGGAGGAGATGTTAGGTGTTTAATAGCAATGGTTCAAAAAGGCCATGATCATTTCACCGACATCCTTTCAATTGATGGTGGTGCAGTAAGTGGGAGTCAGCATCATCAACCTTCTGATTCCAACCTGTCTGGGATGTCTGTGCTTGTGGGCAGCACACCATTAACATCTCCCACCTGGTGGGGGCTTCAGTGTTTGCACAAGAGCTCAAAGATACAGTGTGGCTCCCTTGAGGGGGAACCAGGACCCTGCCCCACGCTGCACTGTTGTTTCTTGGCTGTTCCTCCCTTGTCTCTGCAACTCCTCCCTCTGCTGATTTAGCAACTGTTTGAACCTGCCCTTTCTCAGGAAAGGTCATGGAGGCTGAATAAAGCCTATTTCCTGTAATCGAAAAATGGGGGACACAGTTTTTTGTGCCTAGGAGCCATACAGTGTCCTGCTTGGTATCAGCAGGGACAGAAGGAGGAAGGTTTTGGTGTTGGACAGATATTTAGTCTAGCTGTATATGTTTGAACACTTGGAGGGGATGGCAAACCTGTCTGTAAACCAGGTCAGTTTGGATCATTGTAGCTGATGACTCGGGTAGTTACCTGTCCCTCTGGCCTTTTATGTCCTACTAACTGGTTGGTTTTGCTCTCTGGAGGAGATGTGGGCTTGGGAGAAAAGTGTCAACTCACCCCTTGGTGCCCTGTGACCGTGGGCCAGGGTGAAAGTAATACAGGCAGCTGAGGACCACTTGTCCTGCCTTCTGTTCACCCAGGAGAGCTGAGCCTGCCCAGAGAGGGTTAGGGGAGAGGCGAGCAGGAAACAAACCCAAAACACATTGAAATTGGGCTCAGAAGACTCAAGCTCACACCCAACTTCCCACTCTTACAAGCTGTGTGCCCACCCACAGGTTGCTTCCACCTTCTGAGCTTCTCTTTTCTCATTTTCAAAAGGGAAATGGCAAAACTTATTGCATCCAAAATAATGAGACAGGTACAGAATCAATAGCCACAAAAGGGAGTTTGTGGCCATGTGACTGTGTTCATGAATGAGTTCTACTTGTTCACAGATCCAATTTTTTTTACTTTGTAGACAAAGGTTCTTGGGCGGGGGGGTGGGGGGTGGGGGGAGGGCAGCTGGCATTTAATCTTGTAGTTCAAGTTAGTCATTTCTGGTTTAGAAGTCTCTTGTAGACTAAGTTGCTTTGGGAAAAATCCTCTATCTTTCGGAATGCCTCCCTCTTTCTCAAGGGTCCCTCCTCTGCCCTGCTCTCCTGGGGAGAGTCAAGGTGAAAGAGGACACCTTTGAGCTGCTGGGGGCCAAGGGTCTGGCCTCCTGTGGTCCCTCCTACTGGCTTCTGCCGTCTAGCTGACTGGGTTCCATACTGCCTGGCCTTTGGGGGTCCCCTCCAGCCTCACTGCATCTACTCCTATGGATGTAACTCTCAGGCTGTTTCTGCAGCACAGTTGAGGGCTGGTGGAGTCCAATCCTCCCTCACACCCATTCTGGCCACTGATGCTCGCGGGCCCCCCTGCATGCCCCTGAGTCTCCCAGCCCTTCCACATCCCCCCCTCTCCTCGACTCCTCATGCAGCCACATCCTGGCCTTGGGGCCACTGTCTCAGCTCCTTTCTCTGGCTGGCCTCACCACGCCTCTGTTTCAGCTCTCCTGCAGCTTTCCTATGTTGCTGGGGACACAAGGAGGTGGTCTCCCAGCTCCCACTTTCCCGAGGGAAGCACAACGCGTGTCCCCTCAGCTTTGGGTTCCCAACTCTTTCTGGAAGTTTCTTCTCCTTCCTCCAGTGTTTCTACCCTGGGCTAGATGGAGGAGGGGTGTGGGGAAGGGCTGCATGTGGTGAAGGAACGGGTCTCACACTTGAAACTTTAACCCTCCCCTACTGCCCTTTAGGTTCAATCCCTGGGCTGGGAAGATCCCCTGGAGGAGGAAATGGCAGCCCACTCCAGTACTCTTGCCTGGGAAATCCCATGGACAGAGGAGCCTGGTGGGCTACAGTCCATGGGGTCTCAAAGAGTCAGACACAACTGAGTGACTAAATCACCACCTCCTACTGCCCTTCTCCCAGCTTTTGAGGGCGATTATGCCTATTACAGATTGAGTTTTTGCCCCCTTTCCGCAATATAGATATGTTGAAGCCCTCAGCAGCAGCAGCAGTAACCCTAATGTGATGGTATTTGGAGGTGGATCCTTTGGCAGGAAATTAAGTTTAGATGAGGTCACAAGGGTGGGGCCTAGTGCCCTTATAAGAAGAGAACCAGAGCGCCTTCTCCACCCCACCCCCTTCCTCTCTCTTTATGCACTTTATGCAAACACATGGAAAAAAGGCTGTGTGAGACCATAGCACGAAGTTGGCATCTACAAGCCAGGAAGAGAGTCCTCACTGGAAATTGACTTTGTAGGACCTTGATCTGGGATTTCTACCATCTAGAACTGTGAAAAAAAATACACGTCGGTTGTTTCAGCCACCCCATCTGGGGTGTTTTGCTGTGGAAGCCGGAGCTAAGACAGCCCCTGCCCCCTTGTGGCATGCCAGCTTGCCCTGTCGTTTCCAGACAGCCTGTGCTCAGACCCAGCTTGGGGTGATCTTGTGGGCCAAGCCCTTTCAGAATTCAAAACTAAACTCTCCCACACTGAAGCACCTAGTTCTTACAAGTCAAAAGCCTTCTGTCTGAGATGGGCTTCGGGAGCTGACCTGTGGCCTCCACTGTGCCTCAGAGGATGGAGGGCCTTGGAGCATGGAGCAGCTTAGTGCTACCCACCACGAGTGAGCAGTACGTTGAATAATGACGCCGTGCCTTTACTACGCCTGGTAAATAGTGGGTGCCCAGGGAGTGTTTTCTGAATTTTGATATTGAGGATAACAGCTGTGAGTATCCTAAAAAGTAAAACTGAATACATTCAAATGACGTCTGTCTGCTTGTTGGCTGCTTTGTCTCCTGGAGGCATGATATTCAGACCTGGAAGGCTGTGGTTGCGGGCAGCTGTGAACGTTCTCTGATGGGTCTCTAATGGACAGCATCTCAGAAAATCCAGTGTGGGTTTCATTGCCTTCCTTGTGTCACGACCATCATAGTTACTTACTGGCAACCCCCAGAGGTAAACTCCAGGCCTGGGAGCATGGTTTATTTGTTGCAAATGAACCTTGGTGCCCATGGTGGGTGAATACTCTTTAGAATGAAAGAACCCACATGGAAAATAACTCCGAAGAAATGTACATTTAAAACCACTCTTCCCTCTCTTGCTCTTCTAGGAAAGAAATGGGTTGTGGGGGAATAAAACTTCATGTTTAAGTCAAACAAGGCCGTTTCTGTACATCGATGTAACTGGATAGCTTTGAAAAGGAGGGCGGGCTCATCCCTGGCCTGGGTCTTGGAGCCTGGCTGCCAAAGAAAGAGGCGGCCTGGCCCCTCTCCCAGCTGTGGGGCTCTGGGGCTGAGGAGCCCGAGGCCCCGCATGTGACACCTCGTTCTTAAGATACTCTAATTTATAGTTAACGCCTTTTAAGCAAACAAGAGGGAGAAAAAAAATCTGGTTCATATTATGGCAACTTGCAATGAAGGGAAGTCTAGGAGTTCAAAGAAAAATATCCCAGGAAAAGCAGAGCCCGTTAAAATTCATTCTAAGTGGTTGGGAAGATAATTGGAAAGAAGGCTTTCTCAGGGTGAGGTTGGAAGCCGGGTTCCCCTCACTCCAGTTGTCTCTCCCCAACACGAGGGTCATTCCAAAGAGGAGCAAAATTCACAAGGATTGGTTACTAAGACAGGCTAAATTGACTGAAGAAATAAAAACTTCAGAGCTCAGTTGAAGGGATCAAGACAGAGGTAATAAGTACATTCTCTTTCCAAAGCCAGACTCCTGTTCAATTTGATGTGAGGGGCACAGAAGCTTTCTCTCCCTTCCCACATTCACCCCTGCTATACCCCGCCCCCCCAAAAAATTGCCCCTCACCTGCTGATGGTCTTTTGGGACTTGATTTTGCACCATCAGTAAGTTCCTAACTGGATTCTCTGGGCCAAGGCGTCTTTTGTGGCTCTGTGTGCTTGTTGGAGGTCTGCAGGGCAAGAGGGATAAGAGCCAGCGAAGAGCAGAACTTCGCTTCGCCGCTCCCCACTCTCTGCCCCCAGCTCCCCACCTCTGCCCTACAGGGAAGCCTTGGGCCTCTCCAGGCTGGAAAGTTTTCATATTTGATGCAGTGGTAGTGCCACAATGACTAAATCAAAAGAGCTTGGGGTGTCAGAATGGTTGGAAGGTGGTATTATGGGGCCTGTCTTATAGCTGTGCTTACCGAGGAGCCTATGGTTTGGGCTCAGACTCTGTGTCGGTGGTTGGGTGGGTGGGTGGTCAGGATTAGAAGGAGAGTCTGGTGGAGGTTACATCCTTGATCCCTGCCAACTCTCCCATCCCCACCTGATACTTCATGGATGAGGAAGGCCACGCTCTTAATAAGCAGCTCTCATTCAACCCTCCAGGTCCCTACCAACGAGTCCATATGCCATCAGCCTCATGCCCAGAATTGAATATTCATTCCTTTGACCTAAGGAATTGGCCTGTAATCAAATGCCCTTGTCCCTCAGAGGCCTGACACCCTGGCCTAGCGTGAAAGTGAATTGATGGACGTAATCTGTTCCAGATGAACTCCAATTTGCTTGAGAGGTAGGGGTAAGAATTAGGAGCACGGAGGAAGGGGGCAGAAATTTGACACAGTCGATGCTGAAAGGGAGGTGGGAAGTGGCAGAGACAGAATTGCCCTCTTCACCTCGGGGTGGCCCTGAATTGCAGCGAGAATCTTTGTGCTTTCCCCCCCAACAATTCTCATGGGCCCTATTGTTTCTCTTAAGCAGCTGAGGCCACTGATGTCTGCCCCTTTCATCCAGGTCAGTTTTTCCTCTCTTTCTGAGCCTGCCAGAGAGTCAAGGGTCAAGCTCATCCCAGTTTGACCCGCTGACTTTTTAGACTGAGCCCCTTTTGTAAACAATGACAAGCTTTTGCTCCCTTAATTAGAATTCCCTAGCATGAATGGCAGTGTTATTTGGTGGTGTTTGGTTTGGGTATGAGGAAAGAACTTTTCTCTTCCTTTCTTTTCCTCTTGTGGTTTGCTTTTGGATTACTTAAATAAATAGGGGAAAATGTCCCCAGTTAAGCATCCAAGGAGTGCCAAGGCAACATGCCATGTTTACTCATATATTTTCCACCCTATGTATTCCTCTGCACCTCAGATTCTAAGGCAATCTTACGCATTTCTTTCTCCTGCATAATTTCTTCCATTTCCAGAGAGCATTTTTGCCAGTGGCAAAAATGAGTTGCCTTTAAGTATCAGTGAGATAGTGGAAGTGCTGAAATGCTTGTACTTGCTGAAATAAAAAGAGTGGGTGGGCAGGGTTAGAAGGAGAGCCTAGTGGAAGTTACATCCTTGATCCCTGTCAGCTCTCCCATCCTCGCCCTGAGACTTCATGGATGGGGAAGGCTGATCTCTTAATAAGCAGCCCTCCCGGGGCAGCCTGTCCCTTCTAGTGGGTCCATATGCCATCAGCCTCATTGGGTATTCATTCCTTTGAACTGTAGGAATTGGCCTGTAATCCCTTTGTTTCCTGCCTCATGGAGATGAGGGAAGTTCTCTGCTAAGCACATTACCTGCCCATCTCGACCGGCCCCCAAGCAATGTTGCTGAGTAGGTTTCATCATGAACCTCAGTTTACCCATGGCAGACCTGATGCACACAGCAGTGAGACCAAGGTCTTACACCCAGTTGGTGGCTGAGTCGGGAGTCACACCTCATCTGAGGGCCTTCTGAGTCCAGGAGTCCTATCTGGGGACTTTCCTGGTTGTCCAGAGGTTAAGAATCCGCATGCCAATGCAGGGGACACAGGTTCAATCCCTGGTCTGGAAAGATTCCACATGCACGGGGGCAAGGAAGCCTATGCTCCACAACTACTGAGCCTGTGCTCTCGAGCCCACGTGCTGCAACTACTGAAGCCTGGGAGCCCTAGAGCCCGTGCTCCGCAACAAGAGAAGCCCCCGCGATGAGAGGCCCATGCACTGCAACTGGCGAGCAGCCCCCACTTGCAACTAGAGAAAGCCCGCAAGTGGCGATGAAGATCCAGTACAGCCAAAAATAAATACATATATAATTTTAAAAAGACTCCCAGTGTTTGCTTCCTTCTCAACAAGCCCTTGTTAGGATTTGAAACAGAGTTGGAGCAGAATGGGGAGGTGACACAGTAGTAGATGAGGAGAGAGCCTCCGTGAGTGCCCTTTAGACAAGGATGAAGGCCCCTTGGATATAGAAACCCACCCCAGAAGGAGCTGACCTCTGAATGATGGTGATGCTGGTGTTTCCAACCTATACATTCAGCTTGAGGGTAAGAAGCAGAGATTCATCACCTGGAATAAAATCCCCTCTCCTTCCCGTGGACTACAGGTTCTGTATACTCTGGCCCCTTCCTACCGCTCCTTTCACTCAGCATCTGCCACCTCTCCTTCTTGTTCTTGGGTGTGGCCAAGCTCTGCCCATCTCAGGCTTGGACTTGCTGTGACATTGGCCTGGAGCCCTCAATGCTGGGATCTTTTCAGGGCTCACTCCTTTGCTTCTTTCATCCTCCTCTGGAAGGCTCCTCCTGAAACCAGCCTGGCTCCACCCCGCCTCCACCACCATACACTCTCCTCCCTTGTAACACCTTACTTTCTCCATAGCACTGCCGCCTGAGATGACTATTTATTTAGTTATAAGTTCATAGCCTGCCTTCGCCATCAGAAGGTGAGCCCCAGGAATGCAGGGCCACTTGCTCACTACTGGATTCCCTGTGCCATGACAGTGCCTGGCACACATGTGTTGGATGAACAAATGAATTCGGGAAGTCTGTGGTGCCTGCAATGATCAGAATCCTCTACCAGACCATTTCTGGGTTTTTCCAGTTCTGGGATAAATTATTAAAAATGACACAATCCTGTGAAAATGTAATCTTGTTATAATAAATATCTTTTACATATGTATTAGTTTAGTTCTTTAATGGCCATGAGTAAATTGTTCTAATTTTTATCAGTATTTCTCTTTCTTGGATGGTAAAACTGAAGCTTGGAGAAATGCACTGACTTTCCAAAAGCCATATAAGCTTTGAACAAGAATTTTATGAATTTTGTGTGGAAATTTGATGTGTATGTGTTTTGTTACAGAGTGGGAAGAGCCTGGGATTTGGAGTCAAAAGATTTATATTTTGTGTTTTGTCTTAGTTTGCATCTTAGCATGTTTATCGCAATATTGTCACAGACGACAGGGGCTTCCTTGGTGGTCCCATGGCTGAGACTCAGCATTCGAGAGGCCGGGGGCTCAGATTCGATTCCTAGTCGGGGAACTGGATCCCAGGTGCCACAAATAAAGATCCTTCATGCCACAATGAATGTCAAAGACTCTGGGTGCCACAGCTGAGACCCAGCACAGCCAAATGAAATAAATGAACAATTTAAAAAGTATTATCACAGATAACAGACTTCCCTTTCTAAGCATCGGTGTTTTTATTGTAAATGAGGAAGGTAAATTTTAAAAAATAGAACTTCATTCACAGCACTACCTGTGATAGCATATTTAGCATTTAGTAGAGTCCAGCATACCTGTTAGGCACACAATAAATATTGGTTGACTTATACACACCTATTTCCTCATGCGTAAAGTACTATGCCCACCTTTCGCATTGTGATTAAGCTCAAATAAAGTAAGGTGTCAACAGTACTTCATGAACTATAAAAAAGCATAATGTGGTACTAACTGATTATATTATTGTCATGTTTCAAAACACTGGACATCCTGGAACTTTCTAAAAGAGAAATAATTGTGATAAAAATGCTCTTTTCATCCTTAGACATTGTTGGAAAAATAATAACATAAATTCAAGGCATTTATGTTACTGAGAGTCCTTCTTATTCTGTGAGGTTTCCACAACTTTATGGTTTACTCTTACTCACAGAATTTTTAAAAGAAACTTCAAAAAACTCTACTCTGTTACTCCTTTACAATAGTACCAAGTTCGCAAGCTCTGTGACTTGCTGGATGCACTGATGGGCACTTCTCTGCTTGAATCGTTGGGTACCCTGCCTTTCAGTTCAGTTCAGTTCAGTCACTCAGTCGTGTCCGACTCTTTGCGACCCCATGAACCGCAGCACGCCAAGCCTCCCTGTCCATCACCAACTCTCAGAGTTTGCTCAAACCCATGTCCATCGAGTCAGTGATGCAATCCAGCCGTCTCATCCTCTGTTGTCCCCTTCTCCTCCTGCCCCCAATCCCTCCCAGCATCAGGGTCTTTTCCAATGAGTCAACTCTTCGCATCAGGTGGCCAAAGTATTGGAGTTTCAGCTTTAGCATCAGTCCTTCCAATGAACACCCAGGACTGATCTCCTTTAGGATGGACTGGTTGGATCTCCCTGCAGTCCAAGGGAACTTCAAGAGGATTCTCCAACACCACAGTTCAAAAGCATCAATTTTTCGGTGCTCAGCTTTCTTCACAGTCCAACTCTCACATCCATACATGACCACTGCAAAAACCATAGCCTTGACTAGACGGATCTTTGTTGGCAGTGTAATGTCTCTGCTTTTTAATATGCTATCTAGGTTGGTCATAACATTCCTTCCAAGGAGTAAGTGTCTTTTAATTTCATGGATGCAATCACCATCTGCAGTGATTTTGGAGCCCAAAAATATAAAGTCTGACACTTTCCACTGTCTCCCCATCTATTTGCCATGAAGTGATGGGACTAGATGCCATGATCTTAGTTTTCTGAATGTTGAGCTTTAAGCCAACTTTTTCACTGTCCTCTTTCACTTTCATCAAGAGGCTTTTTAGTTCCTCTTCACTTTCTGCCATAAGGGTGGTGTTATCTGCATATCTGAGGTTATTGGTATTTCTCCCGGCAATCTTGATTCCAGCTTGTGCTTCTTCCAGCTCAGCGTTTCTCATAATGTACTCTGCATATAAGTTAAATAAGCAGGGTGACAATATACAGCCTTGACGTACTCCTTTTCCTATTTGGAACCAGTCTGTTGGTCCATGTCCATTTCTAACTGTTGCTTCCTGACCTGCATATAGGTTTCTCAAGAGGCAGGTCGGGTGGTCTGGTATGCCCATCTCTTTCAGAATTTTCCACAGTTTATTGTGATCCACACAGTCAAAGGCTTTGGCATAGTCAATAAAGCATAAATAGATGATTTTCTGGAACTTTCTTGCTTTTTCGATGATCCAGCAGATGTTGGCAATTTGATCTCTGGTTCCTCTGCCTTTTCTAAAACCAGCTTGAACATCTGGAAGTTCACGGTTCACGTATTGCTGAAGCCTGGCTTGGAGAATTCTGAGCATTACTTTACTAGCATGTGAGATGAGTGCAATTGTGTGGTAGTTTGAGCATTCTTTGGCATTGCTTTTCTTTGGAATTGGAATGAAAACTGACCTTTTCCAGTCCTGTGGCCACTGCTGAGTTTTCCAAATTTGCTGGCATATTGAGTGCAGCACTTTCACAGCATCATCTTTCAGGATTTGAAATAGCTCAACTGGAATTCCATCACCTCCACTAGCGTTGTTCGTAGTGATGCTCCCTAAGGCCCACTTGACTTCACATTCCAGGATGTCTGGCTCTAGGTGAGTGATCACACCATAGTGATTATCTGGGTCATGAAGATCTTTTTTGTACAGTTCTTCTGTGTATTCTTGCCACCTCTTCTTAATATCTTCTGCTTCTGTTAGGTCCATGCCATTTCTGTCCTTTATCGAACCCATCTTTGCATGACACTGCCACTAATGTTTTGTATTTTATTTGAAAAGAGTTGGAAGTTATCTTTGAGGGAACTGAAAAGGGTACTTAAGATAACTTTCTCATCAATCCCTAAGTGTAACTTTGTTAATTCTCCTTGAGTCCTCAGTACTAGTCACCCTTTTCATTTCTTCTTGCTTTCTGTCTGTTTAATGCATCTTGGGACTTGCCTAGCGGTCCTGTGTTAAGAGTTCGCCTACTAGTGCTGGGGGTGTGGATTCGACCCCTGGTTGGGGAGCTAAGATCCCACATGCCTCATGGTGAAAAAAACCAAAACATAAAAAGCAGAAACAGGGCTTCCCTGGTGGCTCAGAGGTTAAAGCGTCTGCCTGCAATGCGGGAGACCCGGGTTTGATCCCTGGGTCAGGAAGATCCCCTGGAGAAGGAAATGGCAACCCACTCCAGTATTCTTGCCTGGAGAATCCCATGGACAGAGGAGCCTGGTGGGCTACGTTAGTCCATGGAGTCACAAAGAGTCTGACATGACTTAAGGACTTGAAAAAAAAGCAGAAACAATATTGTAACAATTCACTGATGACTTTAAAATGGTCCACATAAAAAATCTTTATTAAAAGAGAAAAATGCTTCTGAGCTGCTCAGCAAAACACACCAGTACTGTCACAGGCAGGGGTTTTAGTCTGCTCACCCTGCTGGGTTCAAGGTAGATGAAAGCATTTCTTCTGCAAGTTTTCTTCAAAAAGCTGTATCTCTAACCATAAAATAGGATATATGAAGCAAGAGTTATTTAGATTCCTTTTTTAATTTGAAAAGTTCAAAAAGATACACATATACCTGCAAAGTAAAAATCACACATAATCCAGCAAAATATAAGTAAGATAAAAGGTGACGACATAGGGACTTCCCTGGTGATCCAGTGGCCAAGACTTCTAGCTCTCAGTGCAGGGGGCCCATGTTTGATCCCTGGTCAGGGAACTAGATCCCACATACTAGGACTAAGACCCTGTGAAGTCAAATAAAAATCGTAAGTAAATACTTCTTTTAAATGACTACATATAAATTAAGGAGTTATAGCATAACTGTTATTTGAGAATAACATTTCAGTTTTGTGAAGGATTAGCCCATTGTGAGTAACTGATCTAGAGGCTGGCAAGTGAATTGATAAATCCTAGGGAAGTATTATCAGGTCAGTAAGCTTTACCATGGGTTTCCCTGTTGTCTCAGACGGTAAAGGATCTGTCTGCAATTCGGGAGACCTGGGTTTGATCCCTGGGTTGGGAAGATCCCCTGGAGGAGGAAATGGCAACCCACTCCAGTATTCTCTCCTAGAGAATCTCAATGGACAGAGGAGCCTGGTGGGCTACAGTCCATGAGGTCACAAAGAGTCAGACACAACTGAGTGGCTAAGCACAGCTTTACCCTCTTCTTCTTCTTCTTCCTTTTTTTTTTTTTCACATTTGGCTGCATCGAGTCTTAGTTGTAGCATTCGGGATTTTCATTGTGTTATGCAGAATCTTTCATTGTGGCACTTGAATTCTCTAGTTGTGGCATATGGGCTTAGTTGCTTAATGCATATGGGATCTTAGTTCTCTGACCAGGGATCAAACCCATGTCTCCTGCACTGCAAGGCAGATTCTTTTTTTTTTTTTTTTTTGCAAGGCAGATTCTTAACCACTGGACCACCAGGGAAGTCCCAGCTTTACACCTCTTTTTCTCAGAGTAATATATGTATTTTTATTAATACTTAACATATTAGGATATTTTTAATACCAGCAAGCCAAAGTTTTAATTTTATTTTAAAATGATTCATCAATGTGAGGGCAGTTGTTACTTTAAAGTGTTAAGAGGAGCATTAACTAGTGAGGTGATCCTTGACTCACCCCCTTGCACTTGTTGACCAATGAACTATGTAGGAAGAGGAGCTTGGAAAGCAACAAACATACTTGGGTCACTGGTTGAGACCATGAGACATCACTGCTTGGTGACGGAACATTTGCTGAGCACAGAATTACCTGATATTGACTGGCAGTGTTGTAGAAGTATCAGAGGAGAACATTTTGATCACATGTATTCAGTAGCAGATTTCATAATTACTCTAGTTTAGAAGTAATAGTGAATATAAGTGATATTTTGAGATGATTATAACCACTGTAATGTGATCCAGCTTTACACTTTTTCATTTTTTGGATTATATTCCCTCTTACAGGCTTGATAATGAGTCTCTCACAGCCTGGATCTACATCTTGTCTCCTGCCACACTCAACCACACCTTTTATGGCCCTGGAGTGACCAACACTCTCTGCCTCCGGGCCTGTCTCCAAGTTTCTACCTCTGGCCACACTGATGTCTCTCCGATGAGAAGTGCCATGGCTTCCTTTTCACGATTCTCTGGAGCTCTCCCCTCTCTCCTCCTTGATTCAATACCGATGGTAATTTAATTTCTCAAGCACATTCCCTAAGGATTCCCTGAGGGAATGGCTAAGAGGCTGAAACCTAGGCCAGTTATTCTGAGCTGACACATGCTAATAGAAGAAATAAATCACCTACCAGTCTTCAAAAATATATAGGTAGATAAGCAAGGAGGAGAAGAAATACAAGCCACCTTTTTTTGTTTTTTTAAACATACCTTTTGTCCCAGATAACTCCAGGAGTCGATTAAATGGTATATTAAAAGGCAGTTAAATATCATGCTTGCTCTCACAGAATTAATGTTTCAGAGTGCATTCCACACTGAATTTATTATGCCTGCCTGCAGGGCTGGATGGCATGTGGACACAGTTGCACACTGTGGAAACAGTAGCTTGGTTTATGACACCCCAAGTCCTGAGCACACATCAGAATCTGACAGTAATGCCCGTGACTCTATGGGAGCTGATTTATCCTGAACCATTTAAAGTCAGCAGATACTTTTTACTATCTAAGTTCTGCCCTTTCTCTCACTGGGCTGGTGGCTGTCTCTTTAATGAACATAGAAAAGGGCTACCTTGTGACGATGATGAATGTTCCCTTTTGCACACAGTTCAGCCACCTTTAGAGTTTAAGGTCAAGGTCATTTTATTTCTTGCCGATGTCTAGTCATTGCCACCCAGCTAGATGGAACTGGAAGTTACCAGAGCACAGTTTGCTTAACTAATCGCTCATTGCCCAGGGTAGTCAGTCCAGGAAAGACCAAACAAAATCTGTTTCTTCTATATGGCTTTCTAGGTCCTCATTTCATACACATTTGCCCCCTTTGTGAGGTCCCTTCTATTCAAGCACTAAAAAGAAAAATTGAGTTTTACTCATTGTAACTCTGTATTAACTCTCCTGTGTTATCTCTTGCTGTGTAACAAATTACTCCAAAACACAGTGACCTGAAAATAATAATCAGCGTTTATTTTCCCACAATGGCCCAGCAGGTAAAGAACCTGTCTGCAATGAGGAGACACAGGAGATGCAGGTTCAATCCCTGGGTCAGGAAGATCCCCTGGAGAAGGAAATGGCAACCCACTCCAGTATTCTTCCCATGGACAGAGGAGCCTAGTGGGCTACAGTTCAAAGGGTTGCAAAGAGTTGGACATGGCTAAGCAACTAAGCACGCACACATTTTCCCACAATGTTTTTGTAGGTCAGGAATTGAGGTGGTTCTGGCTCAGGGCCTCTTGTGAGGTGGCAGACAAGATGTGAGCTGAGGGAATTTCCTGGTGGCCCAGTAGCTAAGACTCCAAGCTATTAATGCAAAGGACCTGGGTTTGATCTCTGGCCAGGGAACTAGATCCACATGCCACTACTAAGAGTTCAGATGCCACAGGTAAAGATCCTGCATGCTGCAACTAAGACCCGGCATAGCCAAACAGACACAATAATTAAAGAAAAAAAACTGTTATTTGAGTCGTCCTGCTGCCATGTAAAGGCTTGACTTGGGCTAGAAGATCTTTCAAGGTGGCTTACACACGTGACTGCTAAGTTGGTCCTGGCTGTTGGTGGGAGGCTCAGTTCCTCATGGATGAGCGTCTGTAGGGCTGCTTGAGTGTCTTTACAGTATGGCAGCTGGCTTTCCCAGATGATCCAAGAAAGCAGAAAGTAAAAGCCCCGGTGCATTTGATGACCTGGCCTCAGAAGCTACACTTCATCATTTCTGTAATATCTTGTTGGTTACACAGATTAGTCTCATTTAGCGCAGTGGTAAAGAATTTGCCTGCCAGCGAAGGAGATGCAGGAGATTTGGGTTCAATCTCTGGGTCAGGAAGATCCCCTGGAGGAGCAGATGGCAACCCACTCCAGTGTTCTTGTCTGGAGAACTCCATGGACAGAGGAGCCTGTGGACTGTGGTCCGTGGGGTCACAAAGAGTTGGACATGATTGAAGGACTGAGCATGTGCATTTGTGCAAGGGAACTACAGAAAGGCGTGGATACCAGTTGGCCAGGATTATTGGAGGCAGTCTTTAGAAGTGTTATTTCAAATAAAGAACCAAAGGTGCTATTGAAATCTGTAGGTTCCACTGGTATTATATTATATGTAGACCACTAAGGAAGACCCAGTATTATATGTAGTCCTGTTAAAAGAAGGATTCATTTCCAAACATCTGATTTGATGTTTGTTATGAAACAAAACGGTCCAGAAAATTCAAGGTTAGAGCCCACTTTTGATCACGCTTTCCAAACAGTATTTTCTTCTGCCATGATGAAGCCATATGGGCACTGTCATTCTTTTCTTCCCCAGTGTTTGCATTGGGGAAAGTTAAACAAACAAATCAAAACTGAACCTCCTTTCATAAAGTTACCATTTCATGGATTGCCATCCTGGAGTGCAGGCAAGTTTCTTTTGTCAGCTGCTGCTTTGAAAGCCAAAGCCAAGATTGCCTGGCACGAAGCTTTGCGTGTTGGCAAGCCAACCCCAATGAGTTGGAAGTGCGTTCAAGGCTAAAAGAATAAGACCAGAAGTGTTGTAGATGTCTTTTAGAGTCTCATGGTTGGAGGGAATTTGTGAGGCTCTCCAGGCTTAACTTCCATTGTATGCAGGTATATATTCTGAAATTCTAAAGATATGTAGATGATCACCCTGCCTTTGTTTTAATATCAAGTGGGAATAAGCTTACTACCACTCCCTTTGATTGTCAAAGGGTTCTCATTTGCTGCTTAAGCCACATTTTATCTCTGTGTTTCTTCTAACCATGGACCTTCCCCTTCCACCCCCCAGAGAAAAACCAAATATGAAATTTCATCAGATATTTGAAAACCCACTCACATGTGAGTCTTCTTAGTCTTTTCCAGGTTAAATATTCCATGGGGTGTTTTTTTGTTTTGTTTTTCGCCTCCAAATCCTTGCCATCTTAGTTTCAAAGTCCATCTGAAAATGTGTTGTCCATTCATTTGTGACAAAGTATTTGTTGAATGCTGTCTGTGGGCAAGGCACTGTGCCAGTCCAGATGTCTGAAAAGGACAGAGTCGAGCGGAGCTGTTTCTTCCCATTAATTTAGATGCTATGTTTCTGTTGATGTCACCAAAGATTACATTAGCTTTTCTTGTAGCCATGTCAAACTATTGGATTATTTTGGGCTGTTATCAACTAAAACGATCGGTTTTTGTCGAAGGGAACTCTTCTCAGTTCTCGTCTTCCCAAGCCTGTACTCGTGTAATCAAGGTTTTGAATCTAAATGAAAGACTTCACGTTTATCTCTATCCAGCTATATCTTATTGGTCCAGCTCATCGTTCCAATCCATTGAAGTCATTTTGATATTTGCTGACTCTTAGATCTTGATTTCATTGTTTTAGCATCTCTCGCAGCTTTGCGTATTCATCTGCAGTTTCGATAAACGTTTCTTCTCTCTTTGTAGCCAAGTCACTCCTAGTGGTGAGGAGGAGAACAAGGCCAGTGACAGTCATTTGGCAGGTCACGAGACCCCTCCCTGCCCGCTTCCACCAGCTCTTTGAGAACAGATTTTCAGCCAACTATGAGTTGCCCAAATTATACAGTCATCTGGTCTGCATTTCTCCATCTTGTCCACAAGAATTTCCTGAGAGACTTTGCCAAATGCCTTGATTAATCAATACATGCTGAGTCTCTGACATTCACAGTTGTCGGTCGTAGTGACCTGCTTCTTTCTCCAGAGGAAGAAAGGGAATGGGGCAAGCTGAGAACTGTACTGTCCTCTGCTTGAGCTCCCTAACCACCAGACTCCTGGGTCAAGCTAGGCAACAGCCAAGTTCATGAAGATGTATCTGTTGACTAACCCCTTGACCTTATCCTTTAGGACCAAAACATACCTTGTCACTTTAAAGTATTATAACTTTGATTAGAACCCATATCTCATCATTTCTGATCAGTTGTTCTTTCTAGCTATCTTGGACTCACTTCACTTTCCCCCTTACCAGGTGGCGTTAGTGATAAAGAACCCATCTGCCAATGCAGGAGACGTAAGAGACTTGGGTTCAATCCCTGGGTCGGGAAGATCCTCTAGAGGAGGGCATGGCAACCCACTCCAGTATTCTTGCCTGGAGAATCCCCTTGGACAGAGGAGCTTGGAGGGCTACAGTCCATAGGATCGCACAGAGTTGGACACAACTGAAGTCACTTAGCATGCACACACCTTACTTTGATCCTCAGGATCATAGGTTTTTATAGTTTAAATCACCAAATATTTAGAGTACCTGGTGTAAGTTCTTACACAAGTTATGTCCATGCCATGGCAATACTTTTTAATGCACCATGCACAACTACCCAAACCACAGTCCATAACAAGCCTCCCTGGTCAGCTCTGTTCCACCTTAAGAAGTCCTGCAAACTCACACCTATCTCCACCATCCAAGGTATCCAGCCTTACATGTTAAGATCTATGATTTCTCCATTCTTTTTAGCCTCATGTTCTGACATGCGTGTTCTCTTTGGGTCTTAGATTTGGTAACTAGGTTTAGACAGTCTACTCTGGTTCAGACCTTCTTCCCCACCAAGATATGACTTCCACTGGATCAAGTGCTGTGGGCTTCCTTTGTGGCTCAGCTGGTAAGGCATCTACCTGCAGTGCAGGAGACCTGGGTTCTATCCCTGGGTTGGGAAGATCCCCTGGAGAAGGGAAAGGCTACCCACTTCAGTATTCTAGCCTGGAGGATTCCGTGGACTGTATGGTCTATGCTTGCAGAGTCGAACATGACTGAGTGACTTTCACCTCACTTCATTTCAAGCACTGTAGTTAGAATGCATATCACCCTGCCTCCACCTTGGAACCTCCATCACAGAACCTTCCCTTCACCAGAAAGATTAGAAAGACAGTGGGTGGAAAAATAGATGAAAAGACTGGGTCCCAGTTCCCAATCCAGTGCAAATAATCCAGTACAATCCGTTGCCTGGTAATTTTAGATAAAGCATACTTTGGCAGGGAGGAGGGCACTGATTTGTAGTAATGCATCCCAACCATCGTTCTTGGTGATATTAATGAAAAGGCACACACCATCAAGGGCTTTCCTGGTGGTTCAGCTGGTAAAGAACCTGCTTTCCAAATTAGGAGATGCAAGACTCTGTGAGTTTGATTTCTGGGTCAAGATCCCCTGGAGAAGGAAATGGCAATCTGCTCCAGTATTCTTGCCTAGAAAATTCCATGGACATGAGTTTGAGAAAACTCCAGGAGATAGTGAAGAACAGGGAAGCCTGGCCTTCTGCAGTCCTTGGGGTTGCTAAGAGTCGGACACGACTGAGCAACTGAACAACAATTGAAAAATAATATTTTATTTTTAATGTGTCCAGTGTAATGCTTTGATATATGTATTGTATTGTAAAATGATTGCAATAAGTTAACATCCATCACCTACTTAAAATTGTTTCCTTGTGATGATAACTTTCAAGATATACTCTTAGAAACTTTCAAATATAAAATGCAATATCATTAATTATATTCATCATGCTGTACATTACATCCCTAGAACTTGTAACTTGGGGATAACTTATAATCTTATAACTGGAAGTTTGTACTTTTTGACCATTTTCACAAATTTCCCCCACCCACTACCCCCTCCTCTGACAATCACCAATCTACTCTCTGTTTCAATGAGTTCAGTGCTTTTTAGATCACACATGTAAGAGAGCTAATATAGTATTTGTCTTTCTTTGTCTGATTTATTTCACTTTTCATAAAGCCCTCAAGGGCCATCCCTGTTATCTCAAATGGCACAGTTTTCTTCTTTTTATGGCTGAATAATATTCCCTTTTATACATATACCACATTTTCTTTGTCAGTTCATTCGTCAATAGACACTTAGATTGTTTCCATGTTTTGTCTGTTATAAATAGTGCTGCCCTGAATAGTGGGGTACAGATATCTCTTCAAGATAGTGACTTCATTTCCTTTGGAGTTATTCCCAGAAGTGGAATTGCTGGATCATATGGTACTTCTAGTTTTAATTTTTTGAAGAACCACTATACTGTTTTTCTTAGTTGCTGTACCAACCTGCATTCCCAGCAACAGTTTATAAGAATTCCCTTTCCGTCACATCTTTACCAACACTTGTTATCTCTTGTCTTTTGGATGATATTCCTTCTAACAGGTATGAGGTTTGAATGTGGGTTTGATTTGCATTCTCCTGGTGACTAGTGATATTGAACGTATTTTAATGTATTAAAACCTATTGGCCACTGACATGTCTTCTTTGGGAAAATGTCTCTTCAGTTCCCTTGCCCATTTTTAAATTGGGGTGTTTGGGTTTTTTTGCCATTGAGTTACATGAGTTCTTTATATATTTTGGATATTAACTTTGCAAATATCTTCTCCCATTCCATAGATTCCCTTTTCATTTTGTGGTTGGTTTCCTCTGCTATGCAGAATCTTTTTAGTTTGGTGTAGGCCCAATAGTTTATTTTTGCTTCTGTTGTCTTTAATTTTGGTGTCAAATCTAAAAAATCATCACCAACATTGATATTAAGGAGTTTCCTCCTTATTTTCTTTTTTTCTAAGAAGTGAGATGTACACTGTTTCTGCCCAAGAAGTCATAGAATCCCTATTTGTAAATGCTGCCTAAGTAACCAGCTACTGATACTCCATGATCTTCCAAAATCTATGACTTTCAGTTGGAGTAAGAGATGAAAACATTCCCTCTTTACTTAAATTTTTAATTCCGTCCTTAGAAAGTGAATATGTGCATTTTAAACATCAATTTCTATTCCCTAAATGGTAAGTGGAAATGACCATTTAAAACTCTCCAGTTTAAGTACCATTTGTACCTGTGTGTGGCCCTTACCTGGGTTATTTTTTTCCCGGTGGGTGAGTGATTCACAATAGAACTCAAGTTCCTGGCTCTCTCCCTAAACGCTAGGAAACTGGAGCTTTCAGCCACTGAAATTCTTTACTAAACGAGCCTGTTTCTACTCATTTTCAAAGGTATTAATCTCCTCTAACATTTCACTGTGAAGAAAACAAGGTTTTTATTAATTGAAGCGGGATCTCCCACAGGATGTCCGGTGTGATTGGCTGCATCATTACATAATAGTAATAAACAAATGAGCCCCCTTTGAACTCAGCAGCTCAGGCTCCTCCAGCATCTTGGCTGTGGTTCCACAGTTTGACACTTGTGCCGCAGTTAATTAGGTTGACTGTGAAAGGTAGACAGGGGCAGAGAAAAGGCAGGATTTAAAAGCTGTTCCTGCTACCTTTTGGGGAGTTTCAAGTCCTTTCTACATTATAAAGCTAAATGATAGATTTATGCTTTATTTTCTCCCTGGCCTCCCTCCTTGACTTCAGATTTAATGAGCCCAAAGGAAAGGGGCTCATTATTTAAAATCTGGGTGACGTGCATTTAAATTTAAGATTTGTATTTGCCCAGACTTTTTATTCCTGCAACCCAAGATACCTACGTATAAATCAAACTTCATCAGTTACACTGTCGCCATTCATCTCTCCTATTGGGAAAAGCTTAGTTTAATAGCTTATTTCCCAAAACTTGCTTTGTTGCTTTCTTATTTGGGATGTATATAGTATCAGCTGGAGAAGGGAGGAGACTGGAAAAATGCTTTGGTCACTTTACATAAGTTTTAAAATAGTGGCAAATAAGAGAATGTCTATTCACAGTGCTTATTGGCAGTCCCATGGGGGGTAGGTGCTGAAGGTTCCTGTGACAACAGAGAAGTCTAAAAAGCAGGGCCCGGGATGAAACTGATGCAGAGAAAGGGGTCTGACTTCCCTTCCTGGAGAATTCTGAAGGGTATTTCTTCCTTCTCCTCCAGCTTTTCTGCTCCTCTTCTACTTAAACCCTGGGAATAGAGGCCTGATGGGGAGAAGCTGGACCAGGGAAACAGGGTCAGACCAGATATGCTGGAGACGCTCGCTACTCCCCAAGCCCCCTAGTACGAGGTCTTATCATGCTTTTTTTCCTTTAATATTTATTTTATTTATTTATTTGGCTGTGTCAGGTCTTGGTTGCACCATTTGGGATCCTCATACTTTGTTGGAGCATGTGGGACCTTTAGTCACAGCATGGGAACTCTTAGTTGTGGTCTGTGGGATCTAGTTCCCTGACCAGGGATCAAACTCCAGCCTTCTGCATTGGGAGCATGGAGCCTTAGCCACTGGACCACCAGGGAAGTCTCCTCATGCTTTAAAATGTCTTGTCCTTTATCTGTCAGACCTCCCTTCTCTGGTCCCACGGGGGCAGAAGGCTCTGGTAGAGTTTCTCTGAATTCATCCTTCATCCCTCAAATGTTTGTTCCACTTTCTGGATCTCTCTCAAATGCTCTTCTCTTTCCCTCCCCTGGTAGCAGCCGTTCTTACCTCCTGCCCTGATTGCTGCAATGGCTTAGAAATGGACCCCCACACACACCCCCTTGCTCCCTATTGGCTTGCCCTGACCCACCTTCTGTGCTGCAGCCAGGGCTGTCTTTCCAGAAGGCACTGTCAATCTCAGGCTCCTCTGTTTAAACCTGGAGGGACTTCATTTTTGTTACCTTTAGGATGACATCTCCGCCCCTAAGAAGTCTTTGAGGCAGCTTGCCACCTGGCCTGTTCATCTCCGGCTCGTGCCCTGCCCAGCTCTCCTCCGGCTACAGTGGACTGGACATGCTCTCTTGTGCCTCAATCTGAGCCTGATGTCTCAAGTTCCTCTAATCTCAGTCGAGATAGTCTTCCTTACCCACACCCTTAATCAGGTGTTCTCTCTGAGACATTGTTTCACATTAAAGTTTCCCCTCCAAGAAAGCTTATTAAATTCTTAGAAAGGCCTAGAAGCGCCAAAATGTTTCCCATGATTTCCAGAGACTTCCGGGGCTTGCTTTTTCATGCTTTTCTCTGCCGCTTCACTTCTACATCCTCATGTGCAGCCTTGGTTTCTGTCTTCATTAGTCAAGCTCCCAAATCCATTTTCCACAAAAGTCCACATGCTATGGGCTTACTTTCATGAATTGAGTACATTTACTAAAGATTGGGGTGATTGTGAGAGGTAACTTTAACAAATGATTGGTCCTCAATCCTTTCACTGGCTCAACCCTCATTCCACTCCCTTTTTCTTATTCCCCATTACACAAAGTTCAACTCGAAGAGAAATAATAATAATGGCAGTGATCTAAAAGAAACTATTTCTCTCTCACATTGAAGAAGTTGAAGCGTGGTGGGGCAGTTTTATTGTCCTCAGTATGAGTCTTTCTTTCATTTTATTTCTTCACCGTCCAAAATGACTGTTGTAGGTCCAGCCATTACTCATACATTCCAACCATCAAGAAGATCATGCATTCTCCCTTGAGACTATTTCCCAGAAGTTGCACAGACCACTTCTGCCTCTACCCTACTGGCCAGAACTTAGTCATACGGCCACATGCTGTTACAAAGTAGGTTGGGAAATGTAGTCTTTCTCTGGGAATACATGTGCCCAGTTAAAACCTGGTGATTCTATTACTATGGAAGTAAAGGAAAATAAATATCGAGGGACATCCTGAAGACTCTGTTACACCTATAACAATAAATACCTGTCCCCTGTTCTTTTTTTTTTTTTTTTTTGTGATTCCATTTTTTTTAAATTAATTAATTTATTTATTTTTTCAGTGGGTTTTGTCATACATTGACACGAACCAGCAATAGATTTACACGTATTCTACCTGTCCCCTGTTCTTGACTTGCCTAGTTTGACATGTGATCAGGTTCCCTCCAAGCTTCACATCTGACCCACGAACTTGTTTGGATATATTTCCTGAACACCTACAACTCTACTTCCAAAGAGGGTGCTGCACCTTTTTTCTACATCTCATAAACCAGGGGTCACCATCCTCTGGGATCTAATTCCTGGTGATCTGAAGTGGAGCTGATGTAATAATAATAATAAAGTGCACAATAAATGTAATGCACTTGAATCATCCTGAAACCATCTCCCCTCCCAACCCTGGTCCGTGGAAAAATTGCCTTCCACAAAACTGGTCCCTGGTTCCAAAGAGATTGGGGACTGCTCTTATAAACCATGTAACTTCTCTGTGGCCTGCCTTGCTCAGACCCCCTGTGGTTATCATGTGTCTGTACCAGTGGGGTTCCCTTGGGTTGCACACCTAGGCCTGGTCTGCACAAATACTTAACAGTTGTGGTCGGCTCAGGTCACAATTTTGGATTTATGTGTCAGAATGCAACAGCAGATTCACCAGTCAACAGCCATGGTGAACAGTAAAAGAACAATCAAGAGTGTCCTTGGTATGGCTCCCTCATAGCTGCAGGTCTATGGACACACACTCATGCCTGGTTTCAAGGCTGAGAACCTACCCGCCAACTCCTTCTGATAGCTCCCTTCTGGTGAAGCAAGGCACAGGTGATATTATCTACTAAACAGCACTCATATGAATACATTTAGCTGGATATGTATTCAACTTATGCTCAACACATCTGCATCCAATATATCTTTGGAAGACTGCCCTTTTAGGGGAGGAAAGCAGGATATTCAAAATCTGGTTATCTCCTTCCCCGTGTTCTCCACTACACTGGTCTTGCTCACTCTTATATCCTTCCTTAGTGTTTCACGTGGAGCCTGACATAGAATAGGCTTTCAATAAATAATTGCTTAATGAACAGATGAAAGAACACCATATGCTAAATGATGAGATGCAAAGATAATTGAAACATGGTCTTTATCCTCAGTTCAAAATCTAGTGGGGGGAAGCTGAACATAAGCAATCATAAGCTAATATATATATACATATATATATATGTATATATATATATATGTTGAAGTAGCCCAGAGGAGATGCCTAAGCTGGATTTTGTCATATGAACAGGAGTTTGCTAGGCCTGTGGAGGTAGAGATGGAGGACTAGCAAGCAGAGAAACCAACTCTAAAGGCACAGAGTAGCTTTACCTGTTTAGGCAATAAGTATAAGAGGTCCTCTCACTTAAAGACCTTATAGTTTTAAAGTGTTTTTTTAAATTAAACTTCCTTTTTTATTCCCTAGATGTGGTTTGTAAGTACTATTGATTTATCAAAAATCAGAGCTTAGATTTAGAATGATGATTTGCATCCAAACATTATGGAACAGGATCTCATAATTTGTTAGAGTTCTGTCCACTCCCCACCTGGGGGCACCAGTAAAACTGAAAATTTTGCTGTCTTTCTACATGTGGAATATTTGCAGCCCTGTGAATGCTGTAGTTCAATAATCTCAATATAAAGGTCTTTAAAAACCCCATCAATAACCACAGTTAGAAAATAGCAACAGTTGCTGATATTT
This sequence comes from Cervus canadensis, assembly GCF_019320065.1. Classification (NCBI taxonomy): domain Eukaryota; kingdom Metazoa; phylum Chordata; class Mammalia; order Artiodactyla; family Cervidae; genus Cervus; species Cervus canadensis. The sequence continues at coordinate 17,154,017 of NC_057391.1, forward strand.
ATATGGCAAAGTGCCAGGTGCTATTCTAAGCATTTTAATAGTATTGACTCTCTTAATTTTCATAATAACCTTCTAAGGTAGGTGCTAGTATTAATATCATCCCTATTTCAAAGATGAGGAAACCAAATCACCAAGATTTAGTGACTGACTCAAGGTCACTCAAGTGACTGAGTTAGAATTTTTAAACTCTTACACAGTTCAAAAGTTTTATAGTGTGTTTAGAGTCATCTGGCTGTTTCTTTTACTATTTCACTTTTTGAGTTTTCCTGCCAGGCAAAGAAGTTTTTGTGAAGAAAACCAGAAAGAACTTGCTGGGTTTTGGATAACCCCTTGGGCCCTGACATTGGGAGCATTCCCTGGCCTCTCTCCAGCATGGCTTCCTTCTCTGGCCTCTCCCTCTGTGGTTGATCCCTGCCTCTTCCCCGCCCATCCCAATGCCAGCTGCCCTGAACATGAAACATGAATACCCTAGCCCTCTGCATGGGAAGATTCAGAACTAATCACTAGAGCAAGCAGGCGGAGGTATCAAAAAATCAGATCCGTGGAACAGTTTCTAGAATGTTCTGACAGGAGGTCCTGCCTCCCTCTGAGACTGTGGATGTGTTTAATCCTCTCTGTTTCATCCCTTGAAAGCAGACTATACCACTCTCACCTCTTTAACGGCCTTTGTTGCTCACCCAAACAGCTCTGAGGTGGAAAACTGGGTCTGCAATGTGCCCTTCTGAGGCCATCTAGCTCACTGCTCTTCATTCCTCCCTTTGACCTGGCCCTCGTCCCTTTGTATTACCTCAGTCAGGTAATTATTTTATTTAAAACTTTTTATTTAGTTATTCATCTGTGCCGGGTCTTAGTTGTGGCATACAGGATTTTTTATTTGTAGCACGCAAATTCGTAGCATGAGGGATCTAGTTCTCTAACCAGGGATCGAACCCAGGCCCCCTGAATTGACAGCATGAAGTCTTGGCCACTGTACCACCAGGGAAGTCCCAGATGTTGCCTTTTGCAACATAGTCTATATTCTAAGGCTAGGAGCAAGGATGCTCTGCTCAGACATGCCTGGGTTCAAACCCTGGCTCAGACATACTAAGTATGTCACCTTAAGCAAGTCCCCCAGACTGTTTATTCCTCAATTTCCTAATGTATAAAATGAGGGTGATAAAACCTACCTGGCAGTGTCATCATGAGGATCCAAGTAAGACGGTCCCTGTTGTTCGTTGTTTATGTCCAACTCTTTGCAACCCCTTGTACCGCAGCACACCAGGCTTCCCTGTCCTTTGCTATCTCTGGGAGTTTGCTCAAACTCATGTCCAACGAGTCAGCAATGCCATTCAACCATCTCTAAAGTCGGTCCCTTGTACTGAGTAACAGCAGCCGTCAGAGGCTGTCCATCAGCGTCAGAGTCTGGACTCTAGGGTCCCACAGTGGGTGGGAATCCCAGCTTGCCTGCTGTCTGACAACTGGCCAGTGACTTTGTGACTTCTCCTCCTCTGAAACACGGCCATAGTAGTAGTATGCACCTCATCGGAGGATTGTAAAGATTTCATGCTGTAACACGGTGAAGTACATGGTAGGCTATCTGGCACATATTGGGTATTCAATAAATACTAACCAGTCTTGTCTGTCGTTCATTATCATCATTGCCACCAGCTGAAGTTAACCCATTCTGGACGAATTATCTGTAGTCTCTGTGAAAGCCTTATCTGAGTAGAGACCCTTCCCAACACAGCTCAGATCGTACCTGTAAGTCTTTCTCCTGCTCTTCCTCAAACTCCCCAATTAGAAGCTCCCAGCCAAGGTTTCTTTGCTTTTTTTTCAGCTTACAGAGTCTTGGCTACCCTAAGCAGACATACTAGGGTTTTTCTCCCCCAAGGAGTTTTCCTTCATTCCAAGATGAATGTTCCAGAATATTCATCTCTTTCTCAGTGCATCTTTGGAAATCCCACTCGCTGACCTGCTTGGGACTGGAATCTTGATGTTAAAGGTTGATTTCACAGGAGGTTGGCTGTGTGTTATTCTCATAAAGCACATGTCATCTTAATTGAAACTGTGTGAGTGGTAAACTTTGCATTCTAAATTTAGAAAAACAGCTTTGAGAGGAAATGTAACCTTTGAAACTGTGGAGGAGGCAGTGTGAGTTGTTTTATGTAACTCTGGTGGGAAGAATACCTGGGTTGTACAGAAGGACTGCTGTTACTGGTGAGGTCTTTTTGAATAGTATGTTTTTGGGCTTTGTTTTGGTTTATTTTTATTTTATTTTTGGTTTTTCTGATATTATCTGATCTTTTTGCCATTTTTTATTGACCATATGCAGCTTTGCAAATCTTAACCTGTTTCACTTCGTTCAGTATTATTATTATTAGCTCTAGTAATAGAAATAGCCTCAGCACTAATGCCTGACATGCTCATGGCATTGTAACTAGGTGGTCTCACCCTGTGCCCCAAGCCCTGCACACAGAAGATAGACATGGAGCATTCCCTTCCCATTGCCACTGCTCCTGGAGGGCAGGGGAGTGGTGTCAGGGACTCCACCCCCTCTTCTGGTAGGTTGTTGAAAGTGAGGGACTTGCCACTTTGAGTAGGCTAAATGGGGCCAGCGCAATCCCCATGCACATGCATGGCTACAGGCAAACAGATGGGGAAACAATGGAAACAGTGACATATCTCATTTTCTTGGGCTCCAAAATCACTGCAGATGGTGACTACAGCCATGAAATTAAAAGAAGCTTGCTCCTTGGGAGAAAAGCTATGACCAACCTAGACAGCATATTAAAAAGCAGAGACATTACTTTGCCAACAAAAGTCCATCTAGTCAAAGCTATGGTTTTTCCAGTAGTCATGTATGGATATGAGAGTTGGACTATAAATAAAGCTGAGCACTGAAGAACTGATGCTTTTGAACTATGGTGTTGAAGATTTGAGAGTCTCTTGGACTGCAAAGAGATCAAACCAGTCAATCCTAAAGGAAATCAATCCTGAATATTCATTGGAAGGACTGATGCTGAAGCTGAAGCTCCAATACTTTGGCCACCTGATGTGAAGAACTGACTCATTGGAAAAGACCCTGATGCTGGGAAAGATTGAAGGCAGGAGGAGAAGGGGACGACAGAGGGTGAGATGATTGGATGGCGTCACCGACTCAATGGACATGAGTTTGAGTAAGCTCTAGGAGTTGGTGATGGACAGGGAAGCCTGGTGTGCTGCAGTCCATGGGGTCACACGGAGTCAGACATGACTGAGCGACTGAACTGACTGACAGATAATTCGTCCAGAATAGGTTAACTTCAGCTGGTGGTAATGATGAACAACTGAACAATGAGGATGCACAGAGATGTGCAGGTTGCCATCAGTGGAGGGCGCTCAACAGAAAGCAATGAGCCCAGTGCAGCCTTACCTCGGACATTCTTCCTTATCAGCCCAGGTCATTCCAGATGAGTTCTATTGGAGCTTCTAGGGCTGGGGTCTTTGTGGTAGTTTTCAAAGATTCCCAGGTGGTTCAGATGTGCATCCAGGCTGAGACTCACCCCAGCGAGGGCCCTGTGGTGATGGACCTTGCTGGGCAGTCTTTTAATGCTGACTCTTCCTCCCCATGTGGTTCGCTGGTCAGACTTACCCACTGATCCCTCTGACCTCCTCCATAGTCAGGCTGTGTTCACTCCTGGAATCCCAGTGCCCAAGAGGCAGGGGTGATCATGGTTCATAGACTCTTGTGCCCTTACAGAGATGTTCTGCACTATTTGTACACCAAGGACAGCATCGCGGTACATGTGGGCTGCTGGATTCTTGTTCGTGACTGAAGAGCTCTCCCTGGCTTCATGCAGCAAGTCTGCTCCTGTGGTACTTTCCTCTTGCTCCCCTTCGGGGGCCCTCTTCATCCTGCTGTCTGCCTGCCGGAGGTCCTGTTTGGATTGCGTCCTCCTGGTTTCCCGTTGGGTTCATCCAGGGGAAAGCTCAATGCGAGAGAGGAAGGAGAGAGGAGAGTGAGGCTGGGGAGTTTATCCCCTTGCCTCACTTCTTACTTTTTAGGTGCTTTTTCCACATGACCATTTCCTTTCAGGTTTCTGCAGTCTCTCCCTCCCCTTGTCCCACTGTCCCCCTTCTTCACTCTTACTTACTCGTCCTAAGTTACCACACTATGCAAGTGATTTTCAAAGTGTCATTGCTGGACCAGCAAAATCAGCATCACCTGGAAACTTAGAATTATAGACTCCCAGGCCAGCCCCATACCTGGTGATTCAGACCCTCTAGGGATGGGGTCCAGCAGTGTGTGTGTTTCAACAAATCCTCCGGGTGATTCTGGTGCACACTTAAGTTTGAGAACCACTGCACTAAACCTTCTTCTTTTGCCTGACCCACACCTTTGCTGATAATCCCTTTATTAAACCCTCCTCAGACTGTCATAATTTGAACCTGCCATCTGTTTCTCGGTACCTGTTGACACACATTTAAGAGGTTTGCTGTTCTACACAGTTGCGATCTTTTTATAGATCTCTGCACATGTATATGAGCTTATAAGGAGAGTAAATTTCTTGAATAGCATTCTCCTTTAAAGGGAAAGTGTATTTTAAATTTTGATAGATAGTGACAAATTTTGTTCTCCAAAAAGATTGTCCCAATTTTATATTTTCTAACTTCCCTGGTGGCTCAGATGGTAAAGATTCTGCCTGCAATGCAGGAGACCCAACTTCAGTCCCTGGGTTGGAAAGATCCCCTGGAGAAGGAAATGGCAACCCATTCCAGTATTCTTGCCTGGAAAGTTCCATGAACAGAGGAACCTAGCAGGCTACAGCCCCTGGGGTCACAAAGAGTTGGACACAACTGAGCAACTAACACACAAACTAGTCTCTAGTTATTCCATGTTGTGGTACCTCTTCCAGTGAGTATTAATTGACCAGACAGTAGCAATATGTCAGGGATATACTTCTCAGACTTGGTCACATACAGATCACCAGGGATCTTGTTAAATGAAGATTTTAATTTGGGAGGTCTTTGGTGGGACCTGAGAGTCTGCATTTTTAACAAGTTCCCAGGCAATACTGATCTGTGCTGGTCCTGAATAATGAGAAGTTAGAGAGTACGCATAAAGAAATGGCTAAGAAATGGGCTTTGGGTTCATATCTCTATTCAACTACTTACTCGGACTTTTGCCAAGTTTTTTAATCTCCTTGAGCCTCAGTTTGTTATCGATAAAATGGGGATTAGATCATAGGTTTTATGACGATCAAATAAGGTAACACATGTATACGCAGTACTTAGCAAAGGCTTTGACACATCACTGGCATTCCACAAATGGAAGCTCAGATTCTCCTTTGCCCCACCCCCACCCATTCCTGATAGCTATTTGCCCCATTCTCTGTCTGTTGCTGATACTTACCTGCCCTTGGCTCCCTTCAGACAACTTCCAGTGTCCCAAACTGGCAGCTTCTCCAGAAAATCCTGCTTGTCTTCAAGATCCCTGGGTCCAAAGGAATAGCTGGGACCCAGAAGTACTATTGTGCATCTTTTGACGGGAGCTTGTGGCAGAGTTGCCAAACCCTCTGCTGGGCAGTTGTTCCACCAGTTTAAGAAACATTGGAGACATTTGCTTTTAGAAAAGTGACCCTTAGGAAACACCAGCGGCCCCAGCATTCCCCCAGGCAGACATCTAATTCATCTTTTTCTTCAGAATGGTCTAAATCCCAATGAAAATGTTTTTCCCTTTAGAAAAGTCTCTAATCCTTCTTTTTAGGATGAACCTGAGGGAAACTCCAGTGGCATCCTCCTATTTGGAGCAACAGATAGAGTACTTGACTTTCTCCCAGAGGTATCTAAACTCATTTCTAGGGAACTTGGCCATGCCCAAACTTGCCTGCAGAAATCACTTAGAGCCCATGAAAATATAGCTGCAAATGGGTCCCTAAAATAGCACAGTTCACCAAGGTAAACATGCAAATCATTTGTCATACAGATCCTGGTTTGCAAACATTTCTAGAACCTGATCATGAGCTCACAGCATTGAGAAGAAGGCTCAGACAAGCAAGGGGCCCACCAGAGCCAGCTGCCCAACCTGCTTGCCTCATTCTTCTGTGGAATATGGAGTGGAGCAAGAGGGTGAACAGCCAGCCAGGAGAGCTGTGAGCATGTATGGAAACAGCATTTGAGGTTGCCAGAGGAGTCCAGAGGTGGAGGAAGTGGATGTGCTATACTGCAAGCCCCGGGTCTTGAATTCATTTCCCCCACACTGCCCGCAGCTCTTGCGCCGGGAGGATGAAAAGGCAAGTGGATGGCAAGAGACACTTGAAAGTCCCAGGAGTACAGTTAGGAGGATGGAGGCCACACTGGGAGCCTTACACGGCATATTACAGAGTGGAGATAAAAACTGCTGCTTCCTTTACTTCTTGAACAACTCTTTTATCTGTGGGTCCTCAGCTTCTTCGGTTTTTGCCCCCTTAGCTGGGTCGGCTCTTCTCTACCTGTCTCATCCACCACTGTTGTGCTGGTGTTTCTCCAGTCTTCATCACTGGCCCACATCTCCCTCCCAATCTCCGGCCTTGGTCAAGAGCTGAATGTCCCTCCAGAGGTCCACCGTTAGCATCTCTAAAACTGCTCTCATCATCTGCCACACCAAACCTGCTCCTCTTCCTGTGTTTCCCACTCCCGAGTAAGGCATCGTTTGAAGACAGCGTTGTGCAGCTTTAAAAAATGATTACAGTCTTTCTGCTTGCCTCCAAATCTGTCCCTGGATCAGGTGCCGGGCAGTAGAGCTGTGTGTCCAGATCAAATTGTTTTAGTCCCTGAGGAGGAAGGCTTACACTCCCAGCCTGCTTTGAGGGCTGTTGTAAGAAACAGCCCCATGAAACTGTTAGCTGGCTTTGTGCGGCATTTCCTTGAAGACATCATTACATTCCACAGCAGCCCCCTAATGTGGACCCAGGGGAGAGGTTTCCCTCAGGTTTAGCTGAATAGAATTAGCCATCTTTGTCCTGAGTAACCAACCTACTCCCATCCCATGAGTCCTGTGTCTATCACTGCTCCCAACAGACAGTTCAGAGCTAACCTCTAGCAGGGACAGTAGGTACAATATGTGTGGAGTCACTCCTGGCTTTGTTATGTCATCTACTTATTTTAATTTATATGCTCTTGTATTATAACATGTATTTATTTAAGCCTCCTTTGAGATTCAATATGAAATGGGAAAGATTATACCCTCCTTGGTGGCTCAGATGGTAAAGAATCTGCCTGCAATGCAGGTGACCTAGGTTTGATCCCTAGGTCAGGAAGATCCCCTGGAGAAGGGAATGGCTACCTACTCCAGTATTCTCGCCTGGAGAATTACATGAATCCTGGCGGGCTACATACAGCCCATGGGGTTGCAAAGAGTTCAACGCTACTGAGTGACTAATAATTTCCTCTTATTTTTATAAATGAACATGCATATACAGTGTCTTTAGAGAGATATTTATCAAGTAGAAAGATGCAGCAGATGGAGATGCAGTGGAGGACATAATTTGGTGGTTTCCACTCAAACAATATACTAGGAGCAGCGATGGCAAAGTGAGTGGAGTCACTCAGTCGTGTCTGACTCTTTGCGACCCCATCGACTATAGCCTACCAGGTTCCTCCATCCGTGGGATTTTCCAGGCAAGAATACTAGAGTGGGTTGCCATACTAAGTAGTAACAAAATCAAAATAGCAGCACTCTTGGTAACCTGTTATAAAATAGTGCAGCATTATGAGGAGAGATGTAGATCTTGAACTTCAGCTAGAAGGAATGTCAGTTACAGGTAGCAACTAAAATTCAGATCCCTTTTATGTGGCTTACAGCACACATGCTCACTCTAATTGTATAACATATAACAGAAACATTGGGGACCATTTTCTGATAATGGGAGGTCCCTGGCAACCAAATGAGTGATCACAAGGGACATGAACCATATGGACTTTCTTCCAGACACTGGGCAGTGTGGCAAAGTGCTCTGAGACCTGTCTTCCTCTGGCTTCTCTAATGGGCCATTAGAGAAAGGGACTGTTTGCTGGTTAACAGAGATGAAAGTTTCTGTCATTTTCCTGCAAGCGAACAGGTCTTTAATATTTCCTGAAACCACAGGTCTGCTTCATGTCTTGTAACCGAAACAACTATAATCTTTAACACCAGAGAGCAGCAGGCCCCAATAGTACAGTGGCAGTCAAGGGAGCAGAAACACCTGCAGGAAAATTAGGGCATTTTTTTGCAAGGCATGTCTGGGATCTGTAAATGCTAGCTGACCACTGGCAGATTTTTTTTTTTTTTTTGTCAGATGTTTTCAATGACTCCCCTGTACCTGAATGAGGTATTTGGTGGACATATTTCCCACAAATTCCCAGGAGACTTAAATAGCATTCTCCTCATCCATTTGTCAGTGTTGTTTATCGTATTCACAGCTTCTGCTTCTGATGCCAAATCTTAGTCCTCTTAATTGGGTAAGCTTTCTCTTTCCTTGACACTAATGAACTTATTTTTATTAGAGTCTGCGCTTTCCCAATCATTGCTCTGGATTTGGGGTTTTATGGGCAGATCAAGCACAAGTCATCGAGTTAAAGGTGGGAGAGAAGATTAACCTTACCTTTGGGAAACTGTATAAAGACTAAGTCACAGATATTCTACTCAGAATCATAATCAAAGGCTTTTCATCAGTTGAGTTAGGAGATGGAAAAATTTTAGAAACAACAGTCTGGGCTGTTTTTGGTAGTTCCGTGGAATTTGGTTTAATTTTTGAAGCACATTTCAACCTTTAGTTGCCTGATTTTTAAAAAACATAGCTCTAAGTCTTTAGGAAAAAAGGGAAAATGTTTATATTCTTACCACTCAGAGAGAAACACTGCTAACATTTGGTATATTTCTTTTCAGGTTCTTTCCTGTACATGTAAACACATACATGTATATAGATTTTATATAAGAAAGGATTCATGCTATACATAAAATGTTTGTAATTTGCTTTATTCTTAGCATGTTTTAGATACTTTCCATGTCAATATGTACATAGGTTACTATCACTGATAATAATGACTGTTGGAACTTCCCCGGTGGTCCAGTCATTGAGACTCTATGCTTCTACTGTAGGGGGCACAGGTTCAATACCTGGTCTGGAAACTAAGATCCCGCATGCTGCGCAGTGTGGCCAAGATAGTAACTGTTGAATACTCCACTATATATATCACAGTTTATTAAATTCTTTATTTTTTGACAATTAGATTGTGGATCAGTCACCTATGGTCATAATAATGCTATGTAACAAACAACCATAAAATCTGAGGGCCCTGAAGAAATTAAGCATTACTGCCTGCTCTTGAGTTTGCAGACTGGCTGGGGTGGCATTGGTACATAATGGGGGTGGACGGAGAGGCTCTTATCCATGAGTTTGTCATCCATCTCCTGGCATCCTCTCATACTAATGTCGGCTAGTGTATGTTTTTTTTTTTGTAGTGATGATAAATGTGCAAGGGTGCAAGTCCAGTTGCACAAGTGCTTATCAAGCCTTGGGTTTCATTGCCCAAAGAAAATGACCGGCTCAGCCTTTATTCACAGAGCAGGAAGTACAGTGGGTCCACAGAGAGGGGCATAGGAAGAATAGGTGTTTCCACACATGAGTGTAATCAAGCACATTGTCTTCATTTTTCATTATTGGAAGCATTACTGTGAGCATTCCTATGCTTCCAGTTTGTACATACAATTGATTTTTTTTTAGGATACAGTCATAGAAGTGAAAACTGGTCAGGTGTCCAAATGTATATAAAGTTTTGACTTTATGTGTGTGGCCAGACTGCCTTTGTTAGACTTGTTTCCAAACAAAACCATTGTCCAGGAATGATTTTTTTTACCCATGTTTGTGAGATTTTCTGGGGGAGAGGAGAGGAGAAAGGAGGACATTCACTAAGCCAAAAGCAACAGAAAAGTACCTCTACTTGATTGAGAGGAACAAAAAGGTTCAATACTGATGGATTTTGGCTTTAAATATAATCTTTAGACCTCGTGAAATAAGAAGCCCCAGTTAGATCCAAGATAAGATAATCTGATAATTTTGGAATACCATATTGTTAAACTTTTATGAAAAGTACTAAAAGATATCTCTAATTTCTAAGTATATTTATCAAATTTGAGCCGTTCTATCATATATATATATATGTATGTGTGTGTGTGTGTGTATATATATATATATATATATGCTTGATAATTCCTGGGAAAATTAAACTTTTAAAAATAGACATTCTTGGTGTTTCCAGCCATTCCTTTAAAATGCATCCTTTTAGCTTTTTGCACCAGGAAAGTGGCCCAGAACCATGGGTGCCCTTCCTAAAGTCCAGCATCAACATGGAGTAAAAAATAATGATTCCCGCTCCTTCTGACCATACTCTGATCACTAAAGGTCCTAAGATAGCAGCCATATCATTTAGTAATGTGTTTGACTTTACGTAATAGTAACCAACTTAGAGTAGCATAAACCAAGAGGCCTTTGTTTTCCTCTCATAACAAAGTCTAGAAGTAGGCAATAACTAAAGCTGTTGTTTAGTACTTTTAATCATATCTTCTCTACTGATCCCCTTGGCCTTTCTCCCATGGTCATGGGATGGCCAACCATCAAACCTGAGTTCAAAGTCGAAAAAAAGATGGAAAAGACAGTCCTGAACCTTTTAACAGGAAAGGAAAGCTTTCCCATTACTGTTACCTCCAATCAAGCTCAACTTATATGTCATTGGCCAGAACTGTTGGCATGCCCATCCCTAGCTAGGAGGGAGATTGGGAAAGTGAATATTTCTGGTGAAGACATCAAAAGAAGAAAGGGGGTTGAGAATGGGTATTGGATTGCTAATAAAAAGTGTCTTATACAACAAGGAACACAAAATATTAAAGAGCTGTAAAAACACCATCCAGGGATAGGGAGAGAGCCAAGGGAGAAGGTGTGCAAGCCAAACTGTGCTGACTGCAGTACTGAGTCCTTCAGCCTGGTTCCAAAGTATCAGATATCTCAGTTCTTCTTGAATACCTTCTGCTTTAACTTCCCCCAAACTTTGTATCTTTGAATATACATAAATGTATATGTGTGTAGTGTGTTAGTTGCTCAGTCAAGTCTGACTCTTTGTGACCCACCAGGCTCTTCTGTTCATGGGATTCTCCAGGCAATACTGGTGTGGGTTGCCATTCCCTTCTCTGGGGGATCTTCCTGACCCAGGGATCAAACTCAGGTCCCCTGCATTGCAGGCAGCTTCCTTACTAACTGAGCCACCAGTAAATGTATGGTTTATATCTTATTTGATATATTGGTATCATAATGGATAAAACATTAATTGTTAATATTAATTACTGATATTTAGCTTTTTTTTTTAAAGAATCTTCTCTCATTGTTTTCAAGACTTTCTATACTTTAATTTTAGTAGTTTAGCTTTATTTTTTTGGCCATGCCACATGGCATGTGGGATCTTAGTTCCCCAACCAGGGACTGAACTCATGCCCCTTGCATTGGTAGTGCAGAGTCTTAACCACTGGACCACCAGGGAAGTCCTTGACATGTGACTTTTGACTGGACGTTTTATGTAAGTAAGAGTCATGTTCTTAAACTTGGTAAAGTGGAGTGAGAGGCAGTGCCTATGTCATGAGAAGATCATTCAACTGGTTGACGATTTGCTTAGGAAAGTAACTTGAACGTGAACTTTCATAGCCTCAGTTTCTTCTTCTGGGTAGTGGAGGCTGCAGCCACTGCCCGCCTCATAGAGTTGTGAGCAAAACTGGACAAATGAGGATGTTCACCGTAAACAATAACAGCTTCTTCCATTACGCGTTAGTGTCTCTTTCTCATTGGGCCCATCAAACAGCTTTTCTCTGAGCCTGGACTTTCTCACGATTTGAAACTGTCATGGAGACCAAACTATTCCCCAAAGGGAGCTTTTGAAATATTTTCCTACGAAATTCCTGAAGCTCTGACCACCCCGGAAATTCTGCTGATCTCACTGGTTCCACTCACACAGTTGAATGATAAAGAGCAGCCACAGGTGAACAATCTGCTTTTCTAAACCAGCCCTCAGAAAGGCCCACATGCTACTGTTTCCATGAGTAACAGCAAAAGAATAAGCTGGCTGTGAGTCTCTTCCTAAATTGTTTTTCTGATGAAATGGGTATTATTATTGTTCCACATTTGAATTTGAAGAAACCAAGGCTCAGAAATATTATACGTTTTGCCCATGATCTGACTTTTAAACCGGATTTGCCTTATCTAAAGGCACAGCTCTTCGCCTTCACTCCTACCAGGGGTCAAAGGTAACATCATCATCAAAATTCTCATCTGCTTTTCCTTCTCCTGCTCATCCTTTAAGCACACCTTTCATCTTATGTAACCTCTTCTCAACTCTCAAGTTGGCTGAATTGTGTATATTAGCTCCAGCTTACAGATGAGGAAACTGAGGGGTAGAGATGTGAAGTGACCTATGATGCTACAAGAGATTCATGATTGACCTTATGATGGAGTAAGATCTGGAGTCAAGATTATCCTTCTCAGACAGTTGGAAACATTCTGATATAAAAGAAGTCATGGTATAAAGAACGGACTAGTGGTTGCCAAGGGGGAGGGCTTTAGGAGAGGGATGGAGTGGAAGGTTGGAGTTAGAAGATATAAGCTATATAGAGTGGACTGTTTATCCAGTATATCTAGGATATATGTAAATCCAATATATATAGAATATATCCATTGTATATCCATTGTTTATCCACTATGTGTAGAATGGATAAACAAAGTCCTACTGTATCGCACAGAGAACTGTACTCAGTCTTCTCTGATGGTCTTCCCTGGTGGTCCAGTGGTTAAGGATCCACCTGCCAATGCAAGAGACCCCAGTTCAATCCCTGGTCGGGGAAGATCCCACATGCTACCGGGAAACTAAGCCCGTGTGTCAGAACTACTGAGCCCACGTGCTACAGCTACTGAAGCCTGTGTGCCTAGAGCCCCTGCTCCACAACAAGAGAAGCCACTCTAATGAGAAGCCCACACACCACAACTGGAGAATTGCCCCTGCCCTTCACAACTAGAGAAAGCCCGCATGCAGCAACAAAGACCCACCACAGCCGGAAAATAAAAATAAATAAATAAATCTTTAAAAAATATATCCTATAGTAATAATGGAAAAGAAAAATTTTAACAGAGTGTATATATACACACACACAGACACACACACACACACACACACACACTTATGTGTGTGTGTTGTAACTGAATCACTTTATTGTACAGCATAAATTAACATAAAATAGTAAATCAGCTATACTTCAACTTTTGAAATATTGAAAAAAAATAAAAGAAGTCATGGGTTTCTGACCAAAGGTTTGGTCCTGGTGGATAAAATGTGCATCTGGTTGAATTCACTTAAGATTTCCCATCTTCTCAGAATCAGAAGACTGGCCAGTGTCCTCTGCTTTCCTTCTGACTCTTGCTGATCTGCTTAGTGATGGTCAACAGATGTTTGAATCAGGCTGTGCCTTTGCATATGCCATTTTGCCACTGTTTTCCACAGCTCCACTAGAAGCTAGTGTTTCCAGGCTTGGAAGAACAAGGGCACGGCTAGGGAAGGGTGTTCAATGAGTAACCACCACTGCCCCTCCTGCTATCCTCATTAATGTTAATGGCTTTTTCTAAGCCTCATTGGCTCAACATATATATATATATATTTTTTTTTTTTTTTCTGCCATTATTCAGCTGAACTGATTCTCATCGTCACAGTTTGGAGTCCTAGAAGAGGAACTGGAAGACACAGGTTCTAGGCCAAGCTCTGCCATCTCACTCTCCCTCTCTGGACCTCAGATCCTTAGGCCTCAGCTGACAAGGTTGAACTGGAAACCCTCTAAGGAGTTTTTCTCTGTGATTCATTTTCCTCCCTGGGCAGAGTTACAGTTCACCATCATTGACTATTTTTGGCTCAAAATTATTGTGGTCAATGGTAGGAGAGGAACATACTGCAAATTCATCTTTAAAATGTTTTGAGGTCATTAACAGAAAGTTGAGCTCACCATTGACTCTGGAGCATTTGACGGTACCAAACTAGCCAGGCAGAGGAGTCCTGAATAAAGCGGAATTTGGATTCAAAGGTGCCTGGAAATCCCAGATTCCTCCTCCCACCTTCTGTGAAGGGGCAACCACAGCCCAGGTCCAAGGTCACCCCACTTTTAAGAACAAAATGGAGCATAAAACTATGTTTTCTACATTGTTTTATGATTCTTTTCATAGAATGGCAGATCTATATATTTTAGTGTTATTCCTATAAAATTAGTGACCATGTGTATCAGCAATGTATATTATTTTCGTTGTGGTTGAGCTCAGTTACACTACATTTCACTGACAAGTTCTTTTTTCAGCCTGTGGAAATAATTACATCGTCAAATACCACTTCGTGATTAAAAACTTTTCTAACCAGGAATAGCTTCCCTTTCACAGTAATTGCTTGTGGCAAATATCCTTTTTTTAGAAAATAAACGCTGAGCAAATTGAAGTCAGATCATTTTTTCCTCTCCTGCTAAAATAATTGCGTGAGTAAGAGGTGATTCCAATTTGGGGGATGTTAATAGTCTTATATATTGCATGGTATTTAGTCTCCAACACCCTTCCCGCCCGCCTCTCCATCTCAAAATATTTCTTTCTTAGCATCAGAGTGGATACATCTTCCTTTAAAAATCAGCTCTCTTTAATTCTCCCTTTCTGGTTGATATTAAGCCCTCAATTTTACACATTTTTCTTTAGCAGCTGTAGTTTCTCCCTCTTAACTATTTTGGAGTCCCAGATCCAGTGCCAGTTATGTGACCTTGGGAAAGTTAAACTCTCAAGCTCAGTTTTAAAAAATGGGAATAATGATTTTACTCCGCAGAGTAGTTGTGGGAATTGTATAAGAAATTTACATCTTAGGAGAGTGGCTGGTACGTAACTAGCTCGGTCAGTATTCATTCTCCCACTTACTGTTTTTCCATTTCGGTTTGTGGCATTATAGGTGTTGCTCACATCTTACCGTAAGCATTGGAACCAGTTGCCTACCTCCCTGATGCAAAGCTTCCTTTCTCTACTTTTTATTTTTTCCTACTCTTTCCTTAATTTTTATAAACATTTTAGAAAGAGGTTTTAAAAGCCTCTTTCAGGCTGGCCTTTTATCTGCTCTTCCTGGGTGTGAATTCTCTTGTTTAATTTTGAGTGCTGATGCTGGCTCATAGTTGGGCCAAAACCAAAGCATGGTTTCTCCCCTGCTTTGCAATTTTGGACTGTGAGCTATTTCAGTAGGAATACTTCTCCTTGAACAACTCATTTGCTCTGGGTTCAAGAGCAGTACCTATGAGAAGATTCTGAATTTACCTTTTAGGGTGCTATAGATTTCTCCATGGGCCATGTTTTATGTTAACTTCTGTTCCTCAAGACAACACCAATTGAGTAGTTCCCCACCAGTTCATAAAGCTTCCAGTTTTATGCTGAGAAAACCCCTCAGGTTCAGCTTCTTTTCTGCCTAGGAAGGGGTTGTCTGTAGTCTCAACTGTGGACAGTTTTAAAATTGCATCCATATCTCCCCCTGCAGGGTTTTACTGGGGTCTTGTACCACTGCAAGACTTTCAGATTTACGCCAGCATGATGTCTGGACTTTGTGTTTCCTTTCATTTCTGGTTCCTCAAGATTTCCCTTTCTTATTCTGAATGTGGCCATGCGGGTTTTGTGTATACACGTGTTTTATATGATTTAACTATGTGAGCAGGAAGATCAGCTTTTTGTACCCGTTTGTTGTTCAGTTGCTCAGTCGTGTCAGACTCTTTGTGACTGCATGGACTGCAGCCCACCAGGCTTCCCTTCTCTGGGTCCTTCCCTTCTCTGGGATGGTCCTTCACCATCTCCCAGAGCTTGCTCAAACTCATGTCCATTGAGTCAGTATCATTGTATCAGTTCAGTTCAGTTGCTCAGTCGTGTCTGACTCTTTGCAACCCCATGGACTGCAGCACGCCAGGCCTCCCTGTCCATCACCAACTCCTGGAGTTTACTCAAACTCATGTCCATCGAGTCGGTGATGCCATCCAGCCATCTCATCCTCTGTCGTCCCCTTCTCCTGCCCCCAATCCCTCCCAGCATCAGGGTCTTTTCCAGTGAGTCAATGAGGTGGCCAAAGTATTGGAGTTTCAGCTTCAGCGTCAAGCTCCCTGTAATCAGGTGAGAGGTTCTGTGCCTCTCTTTCGGCACTGAAATGAGTGACTTTGGGTAACGTTTACTGACTGGTTTTCAGACTCACTATGGAAACTGCTTTTTTTTAAATTGGGGGATAACTGCTTTACAATGTTGTGTTAGTTTCCGCTCCACAGCGCTGTGAATTAACTGTGAGTACACATGTGTCCCCTCCCTCTCCAGCCTCCCTCCACCTGCCGTCCCACCCCTCTGGGTGATCACAGAGCCCCCAGCTGAGCTGCTCCAGCGATGCAGCACTTCCCCGATGGCTGTCCGTCTTACACATGGCTGTGCGCACACCTCAACCCCAGTCTCCCAGTTCGTCCCACCCTCCCTTACCCCCACTGTGTCCACAAGTCCATTCAGAAACCACTTTCTTGAAGATCAGAAGTAACCTCTTCATTGCTAAATCCAGTTGTCTTTTCTGAGTCTCAGTATGCATCAGTTTTTTGAGTATTTTTACTATAAATAACTACTTATAGTTATTGCAAGAAATTGTCAACCAGAATATGAGGTCACAAGTAATATGGTAAAAAACAATTCTTGTTTCATTTATGTTTGCAATTTATGTTTCATTTATGTTTGCAATCCTCCTGAAGCCAAGCAGAGAATCTTGTACTAGTTCCAAACTTGTCTAGTTCCAAGGGGGTAAGATCATTGATAATTATATTAAGATCATGTTAAATGTACACAATCCAAGAACACGGCATGACTTTATATTTGTTCAGGTGTTCTTTTGGAGATTTCAGAAATATTTTAAATATTTTTATGAGTAACTTTTATACTTCCTAATTTATGTGTATTTTACCTTTTTATTACTTTTGTAAATGGGAGCTTTTCTTCCATTATATCTTCAACCTAGTTATTACTTATAAAAGTGAAAGTTATTGAATTCTGTATAATTTTTCTAATTATATTATTGTCTTCCTAATTTTTAATTATTTCAGTATTTTTTATTTTTTTTCCCTTGAATGTTCAAGGTATGTGATCGTGTCACCTGCAAGTAGTGATAGTTTTGCCTCCTCCTAATCAGTATTTTAGCCCTAATATTTTCTTGTGGTTTAATTATATAGGCTGCTACTTCTGGTACAAAGTTAAGTAAGAGTTAAATCCTTGTATCTTTGTCTTGTTTTTGAGTTTGCTGAAGACACTTCTTATATTTCTGTCTTTAGCATGATGCAGGCTCTTGGGGCAGGGATAGATTTATTGTTATCAGGTTAAGGGAACATTCTTATATCACTGAATATTTTAATCAAGAATAGATGTTGAATTATGCTTTTTCTTCTTAAACTTATTAATATGATGAATTATATCAACATGTCTCCTAATAGTAAAGTCTCTATTCCTGGCATAAACTCCACCTGATTAGGGTGCATTGCTCTTTTAATGTCCTGGATTCTATTTGTGTTATGACTTTTTAAAATTTGTTAACTAGAGCACAGGTTGCTGGGTGGTGAGCACCATTCAACAAGAGACCACAAGAGATATTGAAATAAAGTTAACTACTCATAGTTCCTGGAGGAAAAACAGCACACCTTGACAGGCCACGTGGGATTGTCACTGCAGAGTGCAGATAGTGAGACAGGACCCGGGGCATATGCCTTTGTTAGAGTCTGTGGGCACAGTGCTTTGGGGTTCCCAAGTTGGGACCTGATTGGTTGATTCAAACCAGAGGATTTTGGTAAACCCCACAAGGGTCTTATGTAAGGGGCTCGTAAGGCATACAAGTCCTGGGAGACTGTTGATCAGAAGGACTGTTGGGGAAGTCATATCAGGAACTCACATTTGTGTGTGACAGTAGCTGCTGACTAGGGTATGTGCTTATAGGAGGGGGCTAGTGTCACTTGAAGGTCCATGAAAGCTTCTTGGCAGGACAAAATAGATGCTGAAGCAGTAATACCACAGAGTAGCTTAGCTAACCTCTCAATAATTTGTTAACATTTTATTTAGGATTTTTGCATCAGTATTCATAAATTATCTGTGGCTTTATCTTTGAAATCTGTGTTGCATTTTATTGCTCATGGCAAAAAAAAATTAGAAGTTTTCATTCTATTTCTGTGTTCTAGAATAGTTTAAATTACATTGGGACTCTCTGTTCTTTAAAATTTGATGGTGGAAATCCTATATGAAACCAGCTGGATTTGGGACTTTTTAGATGAGGCTCTTTGTCAACTTTCCCCACTTTTTCCCCCCATGGAAACTGGGTCTGTTTAGATTCTCTCTTTTTCTGGAGTCAGCCTAGGTAATTTATATCTTCTTCAAAAATTGTTCATGCGTCTAGGTTTTCAAAAGTATTTATTTTGAGTTTAGCAAAGTAGTCTTTTATGGTTCTTTTAGTTTGCTTAGATTTTGAAGTCATTTCCTTACAACATTTCTTACTTATGTATTTACTATTTTCTCCTGTTTCCTGATCTGCTCGCAGATTAACTGTCTTTCTCCCAAAAAAGCTTTTAGTTCTATTTATTCTACTATTTTCTGACTCACTAATATCTGCCTTTATTTTTATTAACTCTTTCTTCTGCATCTCTTCAGTTTATTTTCCCTTTTCTAACTTATAATACTCAAAGTTGTTGTGGTCTTAGATGCACAGTTAAGTGTATTCAGAGTGCCTCAGTCCTTCTGCCATGGTTTCCCCAGTCATTTTTTGGTTGGCTGTATTTCATCTTCTAGAAATTTTCACAGAAGACTCACGGAATCATTGTTCCCTGAGTTCTTGCATATTAAAAATCATTGTCCTGTGAAGAGGTGATCAAGGACTGTGCAGTGAAAAACATAGTCAAAGAAGATATTTATGGAAGGGGAAGTATAGAAGAGAGGTATTATAGAGGTGGGCCAAACAGATTGTTGCAGTTAGTTTTTGGTTTTGGTTTTTTTATTTTTATTTTTGGCTGCACTGGGCCTTTGTTGTTGCACACAGGTTTTCTCTAGTTGCAGCAAGCGGGAGCTGCTCTTGGTCATGGTGTGCGGGTTTCTCTTTGCTGTGACTTCTCTTGTTGCCGAGCACAGGCTCTAGGTGTGAGGGTTCAGTAGTTGTGCATGGGCTTGGTTGCTGTCCGACATGTGGAATCCTCCCCAACCAGGGATTGAATCTGTGTCTTCTGCATTAGCAGGCAGGTTCTTAATCACTGAACCATTGGGGAAGTCCTTGCAGTTAGTTTTTTAAAGTATATTATTTTTCTGTTGGTTTCTGCCAAACATTAACATGCAATTCTCCTTCAGTTACAAAAATAAACACATTTAAAATTTTTTAAAGTATATAATTTTTCTGGATCTTGGTGATGTGTGTAGAATTTATCAGCTTAAAAGTTTGCATTTATTACCCTTCCTTTGTTCATTCTAAATAGATACATTTGTGCCTCGTTTTGTATTTTAAATGTACTGTTTATCTTTAAAAGGGGCCCTCAAATTGTATATGCTTCAAGCTCACAGCCCTGAATCTACTTCTGGCTGCTGCCCACCTCCCCTGTCTGGGAACCCTCTTGCAGATGATGGCTCTGCCTTAATCCCTAGGGTATATCCATCACCCTCTAGAAGTGCATTATTTTTAGAACTCAGTGGGTATTGCTGTCCCCCTACACTCTCCCTCCTCCTCTTCTTTACACTTCCTCCTCTGGAGCTCCAGAGAAAATTTGTTTGCCTTTTGTATCCCTTTGCAACCTTGATGTATGTTTCTTGGTTTTGCCAGAAATGGAAGATGGTATGTTTTTTCCTTTTATCCTCATTGTTGGAACATTTCCACAAGCAGGAGGGGGAGAATGCTGACTTAGGCAACTATATTCACACCAGAAGTCCATTTCTGTAATTTTAAACATTTCTTTCTGTTTTAAAAATAAAATACATATACATTATAGAAAATTCAGATCCTGAGAAGTATAAAAAAGAAAATTAAAACCACCATCACTGTTAAAATCCTTGTGTGTTTCTTTCTAATCCTTTTCCCATGCTTACATATTCTCTTTCCCTTAAAAAACTGGAATCCTTGTAAACATGAAGTGTTGTATCTTGATTTTTTTTCCCACATAAGCATTTTCTCAAAACACTGAAAAAAAAAAGGGGGTTGTAAAAGCTGCATAAAATATGTTATTGTCTCCGCATTGTAAGCATTAGGTGATTCCATATTTTTTATTGCTAATAAATTTTACTGTACAGGTTGGAAAACTACATTTTATGGGCTAAATCTAGCCTGTGCAACTTATTTTTATAAATAAAGTTTTACTGGAACACAGCCATGCCCATTCTACTGTGTATTGTCTATGACTGGTTTCTCCCTACAGAGGTAGTGTTGAATAGCCACAGAGACTGATTGCCCTCTGAAGCCTAAAATATATACTATCTGATCCTTTAGAGAAAGTTTCCAATCCTGTTGTACTGAAGTGAACATCTTTCTGTGTTCATTTTTTATATACATGTCCATGTATATACATGGGGCTTCTCAGGTGGCACTAGTGATAAAAAAAAAACCTGCCTGCCAATGCAGGAGATGTAAGAGACGCAGATCGGAACCCTGGGTCGGGAAGGTCCCCTGGAGGAGGAAATGGCAACCCACTCCGGTGGTCTTGTCTGAAGAATCCCATGGACGGAGGAGCCTGGTGTGCTATAGTCCATAGGATTAGCAAAGAGTTGGATGTGACTGAAGCGACTTAGCACACACATCATGGATATACATGTTTATTTTATCAGCATGAATTCCTAGAAAAGGAGCTATTTTGATCAAAGCTTATGAACATTTTTATGACATCTGACAAATTGTCCACCAGAAAAGTCAGACTTTTCTGTAAGATCCATGCTTACATTACTAGAAGATGAAAGTTTGCCCGTATCCCCACACCCTTGACAACATCGGGCGTAATCATATTTTGTAACAGATTCTGTAAGTTGACGAATGGTGTCTTATTTTTGTTTACCTATCTTTGGTTACTAGTGAGGTGGAACATTTCTTCATAACTGTCACTACCATTTCATTTCTGAGCTGCCTGTTCATCCCCTCTGCACATCTTCCTGTTGGAGTGTTTGTTTTCTCTTCATGATCTGTTAGACATGTTTAAAAGTTACCACTATTATACACTTGATGCTTTGAATGTTGGCAGCTTTGCTTTTTCTCAAAATAATGTGCTGTCAGCATCCACAGCAGGAATGGATGGTATACCAGGAGACTGAAGTCATATGGCAATTCTTTCCATCTTAGGTTTTGTTTTGAAGGGAAGTATATGTGTGTGGGAAAGCTAAGGACTTAGATTCTTCTCCCTCAGCCTAAGAAAAAGAAAGCTTCCACAAAAGAAACCTAACGATTTAGGAAAACCTAAACCCTCTTTTCCTTTCTTTTTTTCAAATCCGGAAATAACCCAGGGTCTTCAAAGCAGAAAAGCCTCCCTCCCATTGTTTCTGTATAAACCCCTAAATCAATTCCGTGCTCGTGGAACCTGGTAGCAGGAATGGATGTGCGTGTGGCAGGCATTATTGCTGAAGCATGCCACGTTTAAGCCCTTTGCCCTCCATGAAATATCTTTTTTTATGTTTTTCAGAAATCATGTAATGAACTGTTGAAAAAGGGTTAATCGCTATAATGCAGAAAGTAGCCCCTCGAAAAGTCACACCAGCCATCATAGTTTCCAAATAAAATTGTGTGAATTCAGGTGGGTGTCTTGGCTGGGAGAAGGCAGCAAGAAGATATTTCTGAACCATATGGTTGTCCCTCATGCCTTAAAATAAACAAACCCACTTGGGTTACTCAGAGTAGAATGGTTTGGGAAGACCTTCTTAAGTTGGCATAATAACATGCACGCGAAGCCAGCTTGCCCTGTCTGTGCTCTGGAGTAATGAGGTGATAGCCAGTTTTTTGAGATAGCTGATGAGTCTCACATTTAACTGTGACTGCCTGTGGCCTGTTCAGCAGTTTGGCTGACAAATTAGCACTCCATCCCTGTACCTCTTGCTCTTATATTTCTTTGATTTTTTAAAAAATAATATTTTGTAATTTCCCCTGAGTTAGGACAGGAGCCATCTCAAACTTACCAATCACCTATACTTGTATAGCACCCCACAGGTTCAAAAAGCATCCTTCCTGTGATCTTTATCACCTGTGAGGAAAATGTAGCTGACTGTTCTCCCCAGTTCATACGGAGTAAACCGAGGTTCCACAAAAGCTTAATGGGTTCTTGTGTCTGAGTCCTCCAGCCAGTGTGCGTCAGCATTCTAGTGTATGAACCTGGACTTTATTTCTAGTCCAAGGATTCCATACACTTCATCATGGACAGAAAGCACAGTTGGATTGCCCTGAAAGTGCCCACATGAACTCTCTTTGTCCTGAGGTCAACAGCTTCTTTCATCCAGAGGGGAAATATTTATCCCACTTACGATAGCCTGAGGTGTCCTTTCTGCTAGGTGTTTCACATGCAATATGTTCAGTCAGCCAGAGCTACCTCGTGAAGGAAGGGCTCTTGCCATGGGGAGAGGGAGGCTCCGAGTGGTTAGTGGTTACCTCGCCCAAGAGCACCTCAGAGGTCGCACTGGATGTAAATCAGCCCTGCATGGCCCCGGGACTTGGCGTGGTGCTGGCCTGCGTAAGGCTCAGGTCGTGTGTGGCAAGGGCACGATTCTACCCGGCAGCCTTGACCCAGCCCTTCTTAGTTCCCAGCATTGCTCTCAGGTAGCGTCTCTAACGGAACACCCAGATATAAGCCAGCTTTGACTCAGGACTGTGAAGGTCAGTTTTTGAAGGAAATTATACGTTCCCGGCAACTCCCGAAGGCCTTTGCCCTGGCCCCCAGCTGACACATTGACCGACACCCCATGCACAGTGAAAGTTTGCACACCCAGCGAGGACCAGCAGTGGGACAACCAGGTTACCCAGCATGTCATCTGGCTGCGTGGAGCGGCTGGAGGGCGTGTGTCTGAGGGCCTGCAAAAATGTGGTCCCCTGGAGAAGGGAATGGCAAACCACTTCAGTACTCTTGCCTAGAGCTCCATGAACAGTGTGAAAAGACAAAAAGATATGACACTTAAAGAGGAGGCCCCCTTGGTCAGTCGGTACCAATATGGGAAGGCTTTAAAAATTACCCATGAACCTTTGTAAATGAAAAAATTTAGAGAAAAATGTTTTTCACTTTACACCTACTGTTTTTATCTGTAAGCTGACCTTGTGGGAAGGAGGTTTTTTGTTTTTGTTTTTTTTTAATTACAGTAAAATAGATGAACAGTAACATCAAAAGAAAAAATTGGGTTTATATCTGTTCCCATCTTTTCCTCTCTAACTCCATCTTCCAAGCTGGGAAACCTTGTTCCTAAACAACTCAGAAGACCTGAGTCATGGTCAGCCCGAGTCGTGAGATTGCCAAAGGCTGGCACAAGCACAGACAGCTTCCAGATCCAACAAGACACTGATTTTTAATTAAATATTTTCAAAAACTTTCAAGCAGCCTAAGTATGTATTATACAAAGTTTCCCCTTTACTCTTCCATATTCTGACCCCCTTCCCCCATCACACCACATCAGGGATCCCCAAAGAAATACTGTCTGGATCCTTGCCCATTAGAGAATTCAATATTTTTCTTTCAAGTTCTGTTTCAGTTCAGGAAGAAGAGTGGCTTTATAAACCATTACCAAATCAAAGCCCCATCAGAGGAGGACAGAAGCCCCCATACATTGGGATGAATTATTTTCGGTTCTTGATTTTATGCCAGTGCTAGTGAAATTTCACAGCTGGTTATTAAAAAATCCTGGGGTCGGGGTTTTGTGCTATTTATGTCACAAGAAGCAGGAGAAATAAAATACCCTAAAGATACAAAAATATTTTGTAAATCGACATATTTGGGGCATATGTTTCTCTTTCGGGGCCTAGGAAGCGATTTATGTGCTCTGATGAAGTGCTGGTAGAAAGACCTCTACTGAATTCCCCACTTAATGGTCCACGCACCTTCCAAACTATTGATACAGCTGACCCGGCTAAGGCCCGTGGCGGGTGAAAGGAGGGAGCCTGAGGAAATGGGGACAATTTATTACCTTTCAGAAAGAAATGGTGCGAGTGACCTAAGTCACAGTTTCCTCGAAAGGTAGAAACTGCTAACAATTCAAGTTGACAACTGCCAATGGCAAGCCAACTTCACTTTTCTCACTATAAACCTGAATTGTTGGGTTACTGAGGGGAATGCTAACATGGAGTATCCCCCGCACCTACTGCTTGGAGCAGTTCAAGCCCTACCTCAGAAGCAAAGATCCAGGCACCTAAGTCTCTCTTCTAAACATGAAGATGGCCCACGAGCCAGGCCCTCCAGGAACAGATGTCTGCTCCTATAGAGAAATGAATTTCGAATATCTTATTGTGATTAGTGAATGGTTCCCAATATCCAGTCCCCTGAGAATAACACTCTAAAATACTCAAAGTCTAGTTTCTCTTTGTTTGTTAGAAATATGATATAGGAGGAAAAGATGGTTTTTTTTCCTTTGCTCAGAGAGTCTGATACCCAGCAAATCAAAGTGGACATGCCCAAGCTGTTGGGTCAAGATGACTGCAGACTGTGGAGGTTGAGAAGGATTAAAATGAGACTCAATGTTATAATCACTGTTATAGAAAAGGATGTGGGTTTAGAAGCCTCCCATGTGGGCTGTAGAAGAGGAAGTCTAAAGTTATATTTCACAGACACATCTCACTGGCCCCAGGGACCCCCCCGGGTGCCCAGTCCATCTTATTTCATCAGGAAAAGAGTATGCATCTTGTTTAAGTCTATGGTAGAGACCCTAGAGGGCCCGATGACAGCTTCAGGCTTTGGAAGCATTCAGGACAGGGCCTCCTCTGTTTGTCTTAGGACAGTCAGCTGATGCTCACACTCATCTCTTCTCTATGCAGTAAAGCACCAGCTCAGGGTCTGGCCCACCTTGAAGCAAAGGCTTCTTTCTTGGAAATGATGTGCTGCTAAATCACATCGGTCATGTCTGACTCTTTGTGACCTTCCTGGACTGTAGCCCATCAGACTCCTCTGTCCATGGGATTCTCCAGGCAAGAATACTGGAGTGGGTTGCCATTTCCTCCTCCACAGAATCTTCCTGACCTAGGGATTGAACCCACATCTCTTAGGTCTCCTGCATTGGCAGTTCTTTACCACTTGTGCCACCTGGGAAGCCCAGCTAAATACCATCCTTTGGTTTCTGAAGTTACAGGTCGGTTTAGAATCTCACTTGTCCTGCACAAGTCTGAGATGTTCCTTGATTCAGTTGAACTGAGATAATTTAATGATGCATTGTCTATAGCTTAATTGAACTTTAGCTTTTTCATCCCAGTGTTACCTCATGGTATTAAAGAGGTGAGTTTTTGATATTCAGATTGACTTAGGGTACAATAGAAAGCTGTTGGTTTAACACATTACATTAAGATTAGAATCTGTTGTACAAACAGAAGACTCCAAATAACCATGGTAGAGTCCCAAAGGTGGTTTTCTTCCTCTTTCACTTGAAAGAACACTGCATGCAGCAGTGAGGATCCTAAATTCCTCTGCATTTTTGTTCTGTCTCCTCAACTTGCAGCTCTCATCCAGGTTGCCTCAGGGTCCCAGGGGTTGCAGTAGCTCCTGTCAACAGAAATGCATTCCAGGCAACAAGATGAAAGAAGGAAAGACAAAAAGTATAGTACTGCTTGCTTCTCTCTTAGGGAACTTTGCCAGAAATTCACCCTACACCTTCCACTGACATCTCCTTGGACACCCTGTCAACAAGAGATGGTAGAAGCTGTCATCATGTCATTGGGCACTCTGATGCATGAACTAAAAGCAGTGTCTGTCCTAAGGGAAATTGAGAGAGTGAGTAAATGACTCAGAATCTCCACCAGAAACTATGCTAGAAACAGGAAAAGACTGTGGCCCAGCCTCGCCCCTTTCCACTTGGGGTGGCAGCAGGTGAAAATGAGAGAAACCACTCTGGGAGCATTTGCTGGAAGCTTGGTGCCCTAAGCAAGATGATGAATTAGTTACCAAAAGAGAAGGAAATATGTGAAGACTGGGCATACTCAGGACTTTTCCATCTGAAAAATAAGACCACCAGCATTGCCATTGCTCTTTAGCCCCCAAAGAATATTTTGCAAAAGGAAGGATAATTTACAGATTCTGAAATTGTTGCACTGAAAGGAGATCTTCCTGCAATAAGAATGCAATTATACAGATTTCTGAATATTTCTCCCAATGATGTAAAGAAGTCCATCTATACCATTTTTCTATATTCCATACCTATGTGTTAATAAACAGTACTTGTTTTTCTCTTTCTGACTTCACTCTGTGTGATGATCTCTAGTTCCATCCACGTCTCTGCAAATGACACAATTTTGTTTCTTTTTATGGCTGAGTAATAAAGCAGAAGTAGACACACAGAGAGCTAATGTATGGGCACCAAACGGAGAAATGGAGATGAGATGGATTGGGAGATTGGGATTGACATATATGTACTACTATGTATAAAAACAAATAACTAATGAGAACTGACTGTATAGGTCAGGGAACTCTTCTCAATGCTCTGTGGTGACCTAAATGGGAAGGAAATCCAAAGAAGAGGGGACACGTGTATGCATAAAGCTGGCTCATTTTGTTGTACTGCAGATGCTAACATTACACTGTAAAGCAACTATGCTCCAATAAAAAAAATGCTCTGTTAATAAGGAGAAGAGAAAGGGACTATGGCCATGTGTATGAAGGTATCAGTTCAGTGCAGTCACTCAGTCGTGTCTGACTCTTTGCAACCCCAGGAACCACAGCACGCCAGGCCTCCTTCACCAACTCCCAGAGTTCACCCAAACTCATGTCCATTGAGTCAGTGATGCATTCCAGCCATCTCATTCTCTGTCGTCCCCTTCTCCCCCTGCCCTCAATCTTTCCCAGCATCAGGGTCTTTTCCAATGAATCAGCTCTTCGCATCAGGTGGCCGAAGTATTGGAGTTTCAGCTTCAACATCAGTCCTTCCAAGGAACACCCAAGACTGATCTTTAGGATGGACTGGTTGGATCTCCTTGAAGTCCAAGGGACTCTCAAGAGTCTTCTCCAACACCACAGTTCAAAAGCATCAATTCTTCAGAGCTCAGTTTTCTTTATAGTCCAACTCTCACATCCATACATGACAACTGGAAAAACCATAGCCTTAACTCGATGGACCTTTGTTAACAAAGTAATGTTTCTGCTTTTTAATACGCTGTCTAGGTTGGTCATAACTTTCCTTCCAAGGAGTAAGTGTCTTTTAATTTCATTGCTGCAATCACCATCTACAGTGATTTTGGAGCCCCCAAAAATAAAGTCAGCCACTGTTTCCCCATCTATTTGCCATGAAATGATGGGACTGGATGCCATGATCTTAGTTTTCTGAATGTTGAGCTTTAAGTCAACTTTTTCACTCTCCTCTTTCACTTTCATCAAGAGGATCTTTAGTTCTTCTTCACTTTCTGCTGTGAGGGTGGTGTCATCTCCATATCTGAGGTTATTGATATAACCACAATCACAGACAACTAGCCAATCTGATCACATGGACCACAGCCTTGTCTACCTCAATGAGACTAAGCCATGCTGTATGGGGCCACCTAAGACAGTCAGGTCATGGTGGAGAGGTCTGACAGAATGTGGTCCACTGGAGAAGGGAATGGCAAACCACTTCAGTATTCTTGCCTTGAGAACCCCATAAACAGTATGAAAAGGCAAAAAGATAGGACACTGAAAGATGAACTCCCCAGGTCGGTAGGTGCCCAATATGTTACTGGACATCAGTGGAGAAATAACTCCAGAAAGAATAAAGGGATGGAACCAAAGCAAAAACAACATCCGGTTGTGGATGTGACTGGTGATAGAAGCAAGGTCCGATGCTGTAAAAAGCAATATTGCATAGGAACCTGGAATGTTAGGTTCATGAATCAAGGCAGATTGGAAGTGGTCAAACAGGAGATGGCAAGAGTGAAAGTCAACATTCTAGGAATCAGCGAACTAAGATGGACTGGAATGGGTGAATTTAACTCAGATGACCATTATATCTACTACTGTGGGCAGGAATCCCTTAGAAGAAATGGAGTAGCCATCATAGTCAACAAAAGAGTCCAAAATGCAGTACTTGGCTGCAATCTCAAAAACGACAGAATGATTTCTGTTCGTTTCCAAGGCAAACCATTCAATATCACAGTAATCCAAGTCTATGCCCCGACCAGTAACACTGAAGAAGCTGAAGTTGAACGGTTCTATGAAGATCTTTAAGACCTTTTAGAACTAACACCTAAAAAAGATGTATGAAGGTATATATGTACATAAAATAATATATATGAATATAAGAAATATATTTAAAAACTACATCTGATTAAATTCATCTTAGAGTGCTTACTACATTGCTTCCTTGTTCAAGAGGTCTTGTCTACAGAGATAAAGTTTAATCTTTTAAGGCTGAAATTTTGTGGGGAAAAGCATAACTTACCAAGCAGTCCTCACTGGGTTAGAAGGTCCTCAGGCTACTGCACTCTGTTGCAATTGTTTTCTTTCTGTTCATCGACATAGAGTATTGGTCTTTGAATATAATCAGAGGACAGTAAAGATTTCTCATTCATTGAGTAGGTGTAATGGGTTTTTAATGCCGTGGTCTAACAAAATAAATGCTTTTTTATAAATGCCCTGAAAAGTAGAATATTGCTTCAAGATCATCAACTCAGTGTACTTGGTGGATAAACTGTCTGGTACACGCCAATGGAATTTTCAAATGCGGAAATTAAACATGTTTGGGTTAAAATTATATTTAAAGGAAACAATTCTTTTCAAGGGAAGAGTCGGGTGTAGGTTGATTCTTCTAATGATTTAAGTGCTTGTCCTAACTGGGGTTGGCGTGGAGCCAGAATGAGCTGGTGATAGAAATCTAACACTTAAATTTAATGATTGAGTAATTTTTAACTAATAGAAACCCTGCTGTTGGATTATATTACTCAAAGCAATATTAAGTTTTGTAACACTGTCTAATCAGAAAGAATCTGTGGAAATAATCCATATAATATCGTCATTTATCATGCTTTATGAGGGAAACTGCTCATTCTTCTTGAGAAAGCTGATTATTTCCCATCTAATTAAAACACTAACATTTTGGGACCCTTTGAAGGTTGAGACCCACAAAAGCTTCCTGCTGTGTGCAAGAACCTTAAATGTATTTTAGAATATCTAACATTTTTTCCCTCTAGTTGTGCTTATTATATCTTACTGATACATAGGGTTGGGGACAGTATTTTATTGTTTTTTGCTCTCTCTTTTTTTTTTTTTTAATCCTGTGGCTGCCTCTCCTAATGCCCCTCATCCTTAGGGTCTCTCTAGAATCGTTGCTTCCTCAGACTGCCATGACCACCTGCCCCGTTCAGGCTTCACCGCTGGTTTCCTAGACATTCATGTAGTCGCCGTGACTGATCCCTCTGCCTCTGCGTCTGCCTTTGTCATTCATCCTGTGCAGTGCTCAGGTTTATCTTCTGAGTGATGTAACTTAGGTCACCTGATTAGCAAGCTCAAGCATATCCACTTGCATGAAGTTGATGTTAGAGAAAGCATGTTGCTTGATGTTGATCAAGAAGTGCTGCCTGTCCTACCGTGTCTCTCTTTATTTTCAGACATAAACCCTTCACCCTGGTCTCATCAGTCCCACTCCTGGTGCTCAGAGTTGCTGTCCCCTCTTTGCAGTTTTTCCACATACCATCCTTTCTACCAAGGATGTGTCTCTTTACTGAGTCTGATCCTTTCTTCAAGGCCCAGGGGGAAGCCCATCCTTCATTCTGACTGCTCATGGAGCAGTGGTCTCTCCAATACTGAGTTTTTAAAGCACATATTGTCTCTGACACTTTTTGCTATGTCACAGAAGATGCCATGTACTACATCTTCCTACATTTATCATCTAAGCAACTGAAGGCCAGGCTAATATGTCTTAGGTGCTTAGCACAGTTCTTTATGTATAACAAAAAGAATGTTGTTGATGATGAAAGGATATGAAAAAAATCACCAAAGCTAGGGATTCTTTCTTTTTTTGGAGGCAGGAAGAAGGTGTCTTAGTACAAACTTATGAGGTATATGTTGGTTTCTTTATCTTGCAAAGAAAGAAACTGAGATTCACATTTAATAGCTTCAGTTATTAAAGTCCATGGCAGAGTCTGGGTTCACCCAGAGTCCTCAATCTCTTCTCCTTTCTCCTCTTTTCTCCACTTCTCTCTTCTCTTCATCTCTCTTCCTCTCCATACTGGTGTTCTCCAACTTTGCCAATATGAGCTATTGACTGCCTTCATACCAGGACTAGGTAATGCTGAGGTCATTATTAGCCATCCTTTGGCAAGTATATTTCAATAAGGCAAGGAAATTTCATGGCTGAATTGATGAACTAATCCATTGTGCTCTGGAGTATTTCATTAACCTTGTGAGTCTCTTTTGAAAGCTAACACTGACAGGCAGATATGAATTTAAAGATGCAGATAATTTTTTCCATTCTGGCACTCTTGTGAAACTGCAGGACTATTTTTGCTTTGTTGTCACTGAGTTATCTTTGTGGCTTCCCTTTCCCATCTCTGCCTCCTCCACTTGGTACGTGTTACATAATCTCTGTCACCAAAGAGAGAACAATCACAAAGTTAAATAACAGTGAACACACCTATTTAACTTTGTTTAAGATCTGCCCAGGAATTTGGAATATGTTTAAATATAAAACTGAGAATGAGGTCTTTGACATTGATTGATTTTAGAAATTAAGTAGGACTAATCCACAATACTGATCTCATAGAGAACTATTCTCACAAAATTCCAGAACATTTGTGGGAACTGGACCTTAATTAGAGCCCCATTGTATGGGGATAAATAGCATGATTCTTAGAGTTGATATCGCTACTAAAAGGAATGGCACGTAATCAGGGAAAGTTGGTGCCTTTAGGTATTTTAGATGTTTGAACTGCTTATATATAATATAGAGTCAGTCCAGAAAGCATTTAAAAATACTTCTCAACACTTTTTATAGGATGTTGAAATTATCTAGGAGTACAAAAGTTCATCATCATTAGGGTGGGGAAATGAATGAAAATAATGGATATGTTTCTTTGTGAAGTTCTGTAGGAAACAATTTAGAGGTCACCATGGGCCACAGATCAATAAGAACACAACATCTTATCCAAAAGCAAGCACAAAGGATGTTTGAACAATTATAATATCTATTAAAAATCTTCCAACTTGACATTAACTGTGTATAGTAATAATGTATCAAGTTTTGTGTTTCACAAGTTAGAGAAATGAAGAAACTCAAAGGAGCTCAATTATGATTAAAGCACTGGAAAGTAGAATGTAAGAAGAGTTCAAACAGTTGACTTGAAAAATAATAGATTGGATCATCATATGGTATATATTGGTTTGGCCAAAAGTTCATTCAGGTATTCCCACACCATCTTACAGAAAAATCCTAATGAACTTTTGGCCAGCCCAATGTTACATATTATACATTGTATATCATATTATATATTATGGAAGTGTTTCTACAGAAGATGGTTTCAGGCTCCTGTCCGTCTTTAGATAGAAAAGGGGTAGAAAACATTGTGAGAGCTGGAGAGAGGAAACAAACCATGTACATGTGGTCTTTCTGTTGTTGTTCAGTCACTAAGTCATGTCCGACTCTTTGTGACCCCATGGGCTGCAGCACACCAGGCTTCCCTGTCTTTCACTGTCTGCCAGAGTTTGTTCAGACTCGTGTCCATTGAGTTGGTGATGTCATCCAACCATCTCACCTCTGTCGCCCCCTTCTCCTCTTGCCCTCAGTCTTTCCTAGCATCAGGGTCTTTTCCAATAAACTGGCTTTTCGCATCACATGGCCAAAGTATTGGAGTTTCAGCTTCAGCATCAGTCCTTCCATTGAATATTCAGGACTGATTTCCTTTAGGATTGACTGGTTTGATCTCCTTGCAGTCCAAGGGATTCTCAAGAGTCTTCTCTGGCACCACAGTGTGAAAGCATCAATTCTTTGGTGCTCAGCCTTCTTTATGGTCCAATGCTCACAACTGTACATGACTACTGGAAAAACCATAGCTTTCACTATATGGACCTTTGTTGGCAAAGTTATGTCTAGGTCTGCCATAGCTTTTCTTCCAAGGAGCATATGTCTTTTAATTTCATGGCTGCATGTCCATATGGATAGGGATCTATAGTATACATGATATATATACTATATACATGTGCTAACATGTATATAGTGTATATAAGTTAGTACATGTTAGTACATGTGTATAGTATATATATATGTGAATTGATACAGTGTAAGAATAGCACAGGGTGCTACATACTATAGGAGATGTGAACAAAACCCCACCCAACCTGCTAGGGGACAGTCTTCCAATAAAGGTGCTTTTCTTTTTTTTTTCAATTTTTATTGGAGTATAGTTGATTTACAATGTCATGTTAGTTCCCACTGTACATCAAAGTGAATCACTTATACATATACATATATCCACTCTCTTTTAAAGGATTTTTTCCCATAGAGATCATTACAGAGCATTCAGTAGAGTTCCCTGTGCTATACAGTAGGTCCTTATTGGTTTTCTATTTTACATATACTAGTGTGTCTGTCGATCCCAATCTCCCAATTTGTCCCTCCCCTACTCCTTTCCCCCTGGTAACTCTAAGTTGGTTTTCTACATCTATAACTCTATTTCTATTTTGGAAATAATGTCGTTTGTACCACTTTTTAAGATTACACACATATGTGATATCATATGATATTTGTCTTTCTTTTCAAGTGTTACTAAAAATCAGGTGAAACGAAACAAAGCCCAGAACCAGTGGATCTCTTGTAGGATCCACTGTTACAGAATTCGTGTGAGCACGCTGGGTTTATGGAGCGCTTGGCTTCTCTCTTTTCACATAAAAACTTTTGTTTGAACCTGGCCTTTCCATGGAGCCATTCTGCTTTGGGATTCTGAGCCCACATGTTAGGACCTTGTCTGGTCCATAAGTGAAAACAAAACAAGGCAACTTCCAGCTTGGCAGGGACCCTTAGGAGCTGCTACAGCCAAGGGGCAGCAAGTCTGGGCAACACCTCTCTGCTGCAGTCGAGGGGGTCTGAGCAATACCTAGGAGCTGACCTTCTGACTCCCCTCCCCCAGAGAGCATCACCCTCCAAGGTCATGACCTAATTTATTTGCTTTCAAGCCCTGAATTGAAAGTTTTGAAGGACAGTCGGCACAATAAAGCCAAAAGAAGCACCAATTTCGCTCCTGGAGCCAGCCTTCCCCTTTTTCAATAGATGAAAATCATGCACAAAACAGGAAAATGGAACCTTTGTCTGTGCTGTAATTTTCTAACTCAAATGACCATGAAGCACCAGTTCATGCTGGCACTTATTATGCAGACAACCTTTGGAACCCAGTTACTCAGTAAATTATGATTGTGTATATATATCATGGACTTAGCCGAGAGGGAGAGGGAAGAGGTGAAAAAGAATGGTAAAGAATGAGGTGGGAAATTAAGGCTTTTCAAATAGCAGGGCAGATCATACCTTTTAGATTCAGCAAGGCCCCTGGGACATGCCCTTGTTCGATGATAAGCAAGTCATGAAGAATTTCACCTTTCTTTATCTTGATGACTTGAGGGCTGCAACTCTAAGTCCCCAGTGGTAGCTCAGAGCCTGGCTTATTATAGGACCTTCAATTTATGTGTGTTGAATGAATGCACAAGGGAATGAATGAACGTATGCATGCAGAGTTACGGAAGCTAAGAAAATTAAAGGTGAGGATGGTCACCACTGTTAATTTATGCAGAAGAAGTTGATGGAAGATTAAAGGACTTCTTGATTAAGTCAGGTGACCTCAGAAGAAACAATTTCAGAAGCCTAAAAACTGAAGCCATATACTCCTCTCACAAAGTATGCAAATAATTATAGAAAGTAGGGAAAAGAAAAGATACAAAATGGAACCAATGGCTAAAGACCTAAGTTCAAGGAACTTGAAACTAACATATTATTTGGATTAATTATTTTAATAAAGTTTTTATTTTGGAATGATTTTAGACTTACAGAAAATTAGCAAAGATAGTTCAGAGAACTCCTATGCACTGGTTTAGCTAGTTTCATTTTTGCCTAATGTTAACAGGATACATTACCAAGGAACATTTGTCAAAACTAAGAAGCCAATACTAGGACTTCCCTGGTGGTCCAGTGGTTAAGAATCTGCCTTCTGATTCAGGGGACGTGGGTTTGATCCCCAGTCAAGGAACCAAGATCCTACATGCCACAGGGCAATTAAGCCTGCGCACTACAACTAGAGAAGCCCACATGTCACAGTGAAAGATTCTATGTGCCACAACTAAGACCCCATGCAGTCAAATAAATAAATAATTAAAAAAAAAAAAAAGCCAACACTAGGACATCACTATTAACTAAACTCTGGTGATTCAGATGGTAAAGAATCTGCTTGCAATGCTGGAGACCCAGGTTCCGTCTCTGAGTCGGGAAGATCCTCTGGAGAAAGGAATGGCTTCCCACTCCAGTCTTCTTGCCTGGAGAATCCTATGGACAGAGGAGCCTGGCGGGCTACAGTCCATGGGTTCGCAAAGAGTCAGACACAACTGAGCAACTAAAGCTTTCACACAGACTTCATTCAGGTGGCCAGTTTTTCCATCACCGTTTCAGGGTCCAAGCCAGGATCCCAGGTCACATTAGGTCTTCAGGTCTCCTCAGTCTCCTCTAGTCTGTGACAGCCCCGCACTCTTTTCTGGTTTTCATGTCCTTCAAATTTTTTGACAATTTCTAGGAGTGTGGTCAGGGATGTTATAGAACATCCCTCGAAAATGGGTTTATCTGAGGTTTTCTCATGGTTAGACTGGAGTTATGGGTTTGGGGGAAAATTACCACAAATCTTCCATAAACCCTTCTTATCATGTGGTATTGGGGAGAGGGGCACATGATATCCACACAACATGACAAGGGATATTAACCTTGATTTTTTTTTTTTGAACATAGTTCTTGCCATTGCCCCAACATAGTCCTGTGCTATGGCCAGTCTCCCATCCTTCCAGGCACCCATGGGGCAGCATGGAGTCCCCGCTCAGACACCCTCAGAACCTTGTTCCTTTGTACCGTAACTGGAACCCTGTTACCACATTTACACTCTTTTGCTTTAGCAGCAACAGTCTTTCCTTTTACAGAGGTTTGTTGAGTGTCCGTTTAAACATCATCACAGAGAATGAATGAAACAGACATGCACTTTTTAAAAAAGACATTCTTAAGGCTTGAGGAAGGAGACAGAGAGCACTGAAATGCAAAATGAGATATAAACAGAGAACAAGACGGGGAAAAAATGGCAGCCGAAAGGAGACAGCCAAATCAAACAGGGGCAAAATTTGTGATGAAAATAGCAAATGAAAAATGGAATAGCGGTCAAAAGCAAAAGTTAAAAAAAAAAAATATCTAAAGTTCCCAATTTTAAAATTTTGCAAAAGTAGAGGAAATTTAAGTGGTTCAAGTTTGTACAGGAACACAACGTAGATGGAAAAATATGTTTCAAATAGGTAAGGCAGATTTTAATGAGAAGCCAAATACTACAGTTATCTGATCTTACAAAAGGAAAGTACTGCAATTTGGAAAATGCAGGAACCTTTTGGCAACCCTTACTTGATTAATAGCTATCAGCTTGAGCTTAACAAAGGGTCTGAGGAGGACTGTCCTGAAGGCTTGCAGAGGAGCCTGTTGTTTTCTTTGTATAAACAGTCACTTTGTTTTGAGAAGTAAACAGCAAAAGAATGTGAAATCCTTTTTAAAAAATTTAGGTTGATAAATGGTTTTTGTTTATTTTTTGAGGAAAAAATGCATGAACATGTTTTCTAATGGGGCTCCTGCCCACGATGTCATATTAAATATTTTCTTTCACTCAACAATTTATTGTGCATAGTCTTTGTTCAGACACAGTGTCAAGAGTTGGTCCCTGCCCACAGAGACTCGTGGTCTAGTTACCAGATGCCCTTTTTATTCTTTACCTTTCATTTACATTTTTACTGGTTTTGATATTGGGAGTCAAATCTCTTTTGCAAGCAAGAGTCTGGTTTTTGCTTCTTCCTTCTGTGGCCCAGGCTATGCACCATGCCATTTAGGAAAATGCATTAGCTATCAGAATGAGTGACCTGTTTCAGCACCTCTCCCCTAACCCCTGCCCAGTTTAAGTATTGGGTTGTTGATTCTGTCACTCTTCCCTTTGTGCTTGCAAGAGGAGCAACCTGTGAACAGGATAGAGGCAGTAAATCTGTCTCCATGGGTTGGCTCTACTTTGTAACTCTCTTGCCAACCAAGCCCAGGCTGTTTGCAAGCAGCCTGCCTTGTCCAGCCTTTCATCCTATCCAGCATAAGTGCCAACACTGGGCATTCCATCCCAGATAAGAATGTCAACACAAGGTTATCAAAAATCATGTAATCCACACAAAACTATGTAACATGTTAAACCTTCAAGTTTCATATAGGAAAAAAAGATCCTACAGTATATCCCACAGTCCCCAATATTTTTGTTTTTTCCCCTGCCATCACTTATGATTGCTTAAAGAGTAGGGTATCTTTCTCAGCTGGAACTGGCTCAAGGTCAGTGATGACTGGACCTCTCTGCCACTTTCTAGGGTTTGTGTTCTAGGCTGTTCTTTCTGGTGCTATTCTGTTCTAACTTGTATTCTTGTGACGTTGCTTAGTTCCCACATACCTGGTAAAAGGAGGAATGATATCAATATACCATGGAAGCTAAGTTGATTCATCAGTGGTTTTTCTAAGAAAGAAAGAGATTGAGTATCACTCATTATTAGAGAAATGCAAATCAAAACTACAGTGGGGTGTAACCTCCAACCAGCCAGAATGGCCATGATTTAAAAAATGTACAGACAGTAAATACTGGAGAGGAAGTAGAGAAAAGGGAATCTGCCTGCACTGTTGATGGGGAATGTAAATTGATACAGCCTCTATAGAGAACAATATAGAGATTCTTTAAGAAACTAGGAATAAAACTACAATATGACCCAGCAATCCCACTTCTAGGCATATACGGGAGAAAACCATAATTCCAAAAGACACATAGGGGATTGGTTCAAGATGGCAGAGTAGAAGGACATGCGTTCATCTCCTCCTGTGAGAACACTGAAATCACAACTAGCTGTTGAACAACCATTGACGGGAGGATATTGGAACTGACCAATTAAAGATACCCCACATCCAAAGACAAAGGAGAAGCCACAATAAGATTGTAGGAGGGGTGCAATCAGGATAAAATCAAATTCCCATGCCTGCTGTGTTGGCGACTCACAAACTGGAGAACAATAATACCAAAGAAGTCCTCCCACTGTTGTGAAGGTTCTGAGCCCCACGTCAGTCTTCCCAGGCTGGGGATCCAACAAAGGGACTGGGAATCCCCAGGAATCTGACACTGAAGGCCAGTGGGACTTGATTACAGGACTTGCACAGGACTGGGAAAAAACAAGAGATTCCACTCTTAGAGGGCACAAGCAAAAGCTTGTATGCACCAGGACCTAGGCGAAAGGAGTAGTGACCCCACGGGAGACTAACCCAGACCTACCTGCTCATGTTGGAGTGTCTACCGTAGAGGCATGGGCCAAGAGTGGCTCACTGCGGAGGCGAGGGCACTGGCAAGCAGCAATCCTGGGAGGTGCCCTTTGGCGTGACCTCTCTTAGAGGTTGCAATTAACCCCACCATAGCGTCTGTAGACACCACAACTGGGTAGCCTCAGGCCAAACAACTAACAGAGAGGGAGCATAGCCCCATCTATCAGCAAGCAATTGGATTAAAGTTGGTGATCTGTGATGACCTGGAAGGGTGGAAGGGGGAGGTGGGTCGGGGAGAGACCCAAGAGGTAGGGACTATATGTATATGGATATCTGTGGTGGTTGTTCAGTCACTCAGTTGTGCCCGACTCTTTGTGACCCACGGACTGTATATGTATACACATAGAGCTGATTCACGTTATTTTACAGCAGAAACTAACACAACATTGTAAAGCAATTATTTGCCAATTAAAAATATAAAAAATTTTTAAAAAGGAAGTAGAATTACAAACTTCAGCAGCTTCAACAGGACAACAAAAGAAAGCAAAACAAAGCCTTAGTAGGGTTCTGCATAGGCTGGAGCCTTTACAGATCTATTTTGTTGTTGTTGTTGTTCACTTGCTAAGTTGTCTGACTCTTTGCTACCCCGTGGACTGCAGCATACCAGGCTTCCCTGTCCTTCACTATCTCCCCGAGTTTGCTCAAACTCTTGTCCTTTGAGTGGGTGATGCTATCCAGCCATCTCATCCTCTATCACCCGCTTCTCCTCCTGCCCTCAATCTTTCCCAGCATCAGGGTCTTTTCTAATGAGTTGGCTCTTCGTATCTCATGGCCAAAGTATTGGAGCTTCAGCTTCATCATCCATCCTTCCAATGAATATTCAGGGTTGATTTCCTTTAGGATGGACTAGTTTGATCTCCTTACTGTCCTAGGGACTCTCAGGAGTCTTCTCCAGCACCACAATTCAAAAGAAAGGCACTCATCCTTCTTTACGGTCCCACTCTCACATGGGTACATGACTACTGGAAAGCCATAACTTTGACTATCTGGACCTATTCTAAGCAAATTAAAAATGAGTACATATGGAGGGCTCCAGCCTCCAGAAGCAACTTCCTGCCTGATGGTACTCTAGGACTGCAGTTACTTGTGCTTTTTGCTGGGCCTTTAATGGCTGCCCTGTGGCTCAAGCCTCTGCTTCATCATCTTGCCTCAGCAAAAACTGCAAGCCAGTGCTGCCACTCTTGTCTTTGTACATTTTAAATATCCCCAAGATCGACTCCGGAACTCTAAGCTTCCTGTGTGGGGTGCTAAATTATATCCCGGGAACCAGTGATTGTTTTTGCCTGGCTTCTGGTTATAAAGTTGCACAGGTTTTAAGTGGTTGGCTCTGAAACTTTCCCCCAAAATCCTACTATTCTTAGGGCACTATTTTGCATAACACAGGGTTTTTGAGGGGTCCATATTGAAAGACCTAGACTCATCTGTGTTTTCCTTTCAACCGCACTTAGATCTCTTCTCTCTGATATGTTCTTAGCTGGGGACATTGCTCCTTCCGTTGTCTCAGAGTTTGAAAGGTAGCAACTGAGGAGAAGAGGGGTGGAGTCACCTAGTTCCTAGCAGTTACCTCAAGGTACTGTCACTGCAAACTCCATCTCCCTCTAGACTCCAAACTCCTTGAAGACAGAGATCAAATCTTTGGTCTCAACCCCTCTCATGCCTGCAGAAAATCCTAGACGCAGAGTTGGAATGTTAGCTCAATCATCTGTAACAGGTGTCAGAAAGCCAGATGCCTTCCTCAGATACACACCTCATGGAAGCAGGTCCAGAATCATACTGTACAATTTTTAGGGGTAAACCCCATGACGCTCTAAGGGCCCCACTCTGACTCACCCAAGCCAACTGGCCAATACCCCAATTAGGTCTTCTAATAACTTGTCTTGAGCTCTTCTCCTGAAGCAGGGAGGAGCAAAGTCATTGCTACTAAAAAGTAAAATAGAAAGTACAGTGGTGCAGTCATGTCTTTTGAAAGTAATAGTGGGTAAAGAAGAGAGAAATAAGAGTGTGGCTGAGAAAGATGTGTTACATGAGTTGTGAACATAGTTAAGCGAGTGGGAGGGCGACTTAATTATCCAGTGAAATAGGAACTGTCTAGACAAGTAACTCAGATAGCTCAGGCTGAAGCCAACCCTTCAGGAGCTTGTGCCAGAGCCCAACCTCAGTCCTGCCTCCTGGAGTCCCAGGGTTTTGTTTTGCCCTGGGTTAAGCCGCATCCCAGTTGGCTGCCAACTGTTAACATTGAGTGGCTTACCATAAGAAGCTCACAGCTAAGGGAATTCTTTTCCCTCCTGTCCACTGTAGTAAAGGGCAGATGAGCTTGAGTCCAGCTTCCAGCAGTCATTCAAAATGCAAAGAACAGCTTCCCCCCAAGTCCAGAGGGTCTTGGTTACCTTGGTCAGACCCTCCATACCCCGCCTTGCCCTGCTACCCCTTGCAGATCCCTAGAGAAGAAAGCAAAATACACAGCACTGGAAAACAGAGAGCTTGCATTCCAGCTCTGCAGAGGACCTGCTGGGGATCTGGGGGAGGTCATTTAACCTGTCTGCTTCTGAGTTCCTCAACTGTGAAGTGAAGGGGCTGACCAAGAACGTGGCATTTTTTTTCTGAAGAGAAAAATGATAAAGCACATTTTCATGGTAGAAATTGTATAACATGGAAAAATATCATGTGTATATAAAGTATACCTAAAATATCTGAATATTGAAAAGATATTATAAATAGAATTTGGGATCCTGCTTCTCTTCCTAACATTACATGAAGCATTTCTCCATTCATTAAAATGATTCTGTGTCATTATTAAAGTTTCACAACCACTGGGTTTCCAAACTTCCTTCCAGCTCAAACATTTTAGGATTCTTTGAGTGATGATACCAAATAAGATTGAAACTTTATTTAAAAGGATACCTTTCTAAGAGAAATGATAGCATCTTTGACTACCATGTTGGAGGCACTCTGGGGAATCTAATCATGGGTCTCTTGTGTTCTTACATGCCTTCCTGAGTAAGCCAAGGATATGAAGCCATGATTGCTTTTTACCTGAGCCACTCTTCAGCATTGTGTTTTCGGCAAGCATCCCTGAAAAATGAGATAAGATCTACCTACGGAATGACGAGCAGGCTTGCTTACTGCTAGCTCTAAGAGTAGGACATCCCTCAGGCTCTTCAGCTGCAGTGCAAACCCACCACGCGTGCAGCATCTATCTGGATCCCTCTGCATTGGCTCCAAGGGCTTGGCGGACAAGAGTAACTGATGTAAATACTGATGTCCGTGCCGCTTGCTGTGATGTCAAGGAATGAAATCTTTAGTCTCTGACCCAGGGGTCTCATGTCTTCTGCCAGCAATAGATTAACTCATTATCTGTAAGTGGGGTCAAATCAGCTCTCAGAGAAAACAATCATTGCATGTTAGGTAAACAATGACAGTTTTGCAGCAAGGACATTTAAACGCCAAGAACGAAGTCATCTCACTTCACTTTACGCGGCTGATGAGTGGCAGAGCTGGAAGTCAAACTGGGGTTTGTTGGGCTCCAAACCCCACATATTTTATTGGCTGCTTTCACCATATCAGACACCATACTGAATCCTCTACCCAATAGAAACCATTTCAAATGAAATTAACTAAGAACTTCAAATGGATTCCTCATTCAGAAAAATAGTTGATCCTAATTAGATGTTAAGTCTGAAGCTACTTTCCCTGGAAAATTTTACCATCTGTTACCTATTTGTAGGATTCATCTACCAAGCCACACCACTGGTTCATTTAGATTAAATGAAAGCATTCAAATCTGGTTGTTGTGGTGTTTTATTGGCTTTAAAAAGAATTTTTTCTCCAGGAGGCTCCAGTTCATAAATATTATGGATATTCTTAAAAATGAAATAAATACAATAGGAATCATTCTAGTATCCATGCTGGTAGATGATATAAGCTTTCCATACTGGAATGAAAAAAAGGTAAATGAATAACCCTAGGGACGTGTGTCACTGCTATCCTAGGGCAAGAGGCTTTTTTTTTTTTTTTGAAGACTTATTTTTTTAAAAGCAGATGTAGGTTCCCGGAAACACTGAAAGTAGAGAAACTTCTCATATCCTCCTGAGCCCAATACATGGCCTTCCCCATTAACAACATCTCCTACCAAAGTAGTACATTTCTCACAACTGATGAACCTATAGTGACACATCGTTATCACCCCAAATCCAGAGTTTACATTAGAGTCTGCTGCAAGAGACGTTTTTATTGATTAAAAGCAGAATATGACCCATTGACAAAACCTTGTTGCCAGAACACACATTGAACTTGCTGAAAGTACTCCCTGCAGTGTCTGGTATCTTGGAAGCACTCAGTAATTGGTAGGTGTTGTGATTAGGTGCTTGGAAGTACCTTCTTAGGCTTCCCTGGTAGCTCAGATGGTAAAGAATCCACCTGCAATGTGGGAAACCTGGGTTCGATCCCTAATTTGGGAAGATCCCCTGGAGAAGGGCATGGCAACCCACTCTAGTATTCTTGCCTGGAGAATCCCCATGGACAGAGGAGCCTGGTAGGCTACAGTCTACGGGGTCTCAAAGAGTCAGACACTAGTAAGCGACTAAGCACAACACAGCAAGTACCTTCTCAGTGAATGACAGTTATTTGTTCATCCATTCAGGTGTTCCATAAGTATACTGGGCATGCAGCAGTAAGCAAGACAGAAGTTCCTGCCCTCATGGAGCTTATGTTCTAGGGGGGAGATCAGCAGTGAACAGATACACCGATATAGAATATCAGTGATGATAATTGCTCTGAAAAACATCAAATGGGAAGAAAAGGCTGGAGAGAGATGCTGTGGGTGCCACTCTTTTAGATTATGTCATCAGAGGTCTTTGCACTGAGATGATATTTGAGTAGAACCTGAGTAAGATATGGGAACAACGGCAGGAACATGTGGGTAGTAATGCTACCTGGATTAAGAATAGACATGAGAGGGAAGACGTCCCTGGTAGTCCAGTGGTTAAGAATCCAGCTTGCAGTGCAGAGGACATGGATTTAATCTTTGGTCAGGGAACTAAGATTCCACATGCTGCAAAGCAACTAAGCCCTGAATGCC
This sequence comes from Cervus canadensis, assembly GCF_019320065.1. Classification (NCBI taxonomy): domain Eukaryota; kingdom Metazoa; phylum Chordata; class Mammalia; order Artiodactyla; family Cervidae; genus Cervus; species Cervus canadensis. The sequence continues at coordinate 17,196,857 of NC_057391.1, forward strand.
ATGACTAGAGAGTCTGTGTGCTACAGTGAAAGATCCTGAGTGATGCGACTGAGACTCCATGCAGCCAAACAAATAATTAAAAAAAAAAAAAGAGTGGACATGAGAGTTGCATAAAAAGGTTTCTTTGCAGTCCAGCCTCATTTCCTGTTTTGGATTTTGACCTCTCTGTGGAACTCAACTCACTGATAGCATATGCATAGAGATGGCAAGCAGAGCCTTTTGCATTGTGAATGGATGATCAGAGTGCTCATCATTGACTGTGGGTGGCCATTCTAGGAGGAGACATTTTTATTTAAACTGAACAAACACTGGTGTTTCCCACAGGCCAGGCTCTGATCCCAGAGTCTGAGTGTGACTGTGTTTGGTGGTGTGACTGAGCTGTGTTTTATCATCAGGAGCATGGAGAGCAGTGTGAGTAAAGATAAGGAGAAATAAAAACATGGCTTCTGTTTTCAGTGGAGCCGGTCAGTTGGATGGGGTGCCAAACCATGGGAAGCTGGGAAACGAGGAGGAAAGGAAAAGAGAGTTGTTCTGGTTGTGGGCTGTTTATGGAACTGGCGGCCAATTTGGTTTCCATGGGCATTTTCATGGACATTTGGTATTGGTCCAAGGCAGAGGTTGGAGACACCAGCCTCTTTCTCTGCTTTTGGCTTAAAAGGACTGAAGAAAGAAGAATAGATTCTCTTCCCTTTTTAGCTAAAGGTGGGAAGATTAGATCTTTGGAATAACTGGGTCTTCTCACTGAGTCAAATAGTGTAAATTTTATTGTCATTTTTCCTTCCTCCCCAGAAAAAGGAAAAAGATTTACTTTCACTGCAAATATTCGAGTGTTTATTGGGTTCATTTTCACAACAGAGTTAAAATGTGGGAAAACCAAATATTCCCCCTCCCACTGCTTTCATTTTGGCTTTTGCTTAATTTTGTAACATTAATTCTTTGATCCTTCCAACCATAAATCATTTAAGTGACTTTGATTAAATAGCTGCTTAACTTCCAAAATTCTTTGTATAATGATTGTATTTCTTGTCATATTCTGTATAATTATAATGAGGTTTTCCAAAGCAGGTTCAGATGCCAGCGCACCTGGACTCCTCCTGGCGTGCCGTGATTTAAGGCAAGTTATTTCACCTCTCACAGCTTAGTGGGAGCATTGATAAGAAAAGCTTGGTATTTAATATATATCCCCCATGGAGATGGTGGCGGGAATTTTATTCAGTTAGTGTTTATAAAGGATCTTTATTGGAGACCCCAGGGAGGGCGATGCTTTAACATGCAATAGGAAATATGTTCTTTGGACCATCTAACCGACGTTATATAATGACTTGGTTTTTGGCTCCATATTCCCTACTGAGATTTTCTTCTGGTTTCTCTGGAGACCGAATTTTGCTATTTTCCCAGTGTCTTAGAACTCAGGAGTGTGGCTGCAAGTTGAACACGTGGCAGCTTCTATATCCAACATGGTCCTCATTTGGTGTGAGTGCTCCCCAACTGCCAATGTCTCTAGTTTTGGGGTATGAGCAGATCTGTGAAATGCAAGACCCCTAGTTCAACTCACAAGGTTTAGTCCAAAATTCTAGCAAATTACCATTAACTGTGCTGACCCCATGACCTTATTTTGCTCATGAGTTTGAGCCAACTCCGGGAGATGGTGAAGGACAGGGAAGCCTGGCTTGCTACAATCCACGGGGTCTCAAAGAGTCGGACACGGCTTGGCGACTGAACAACAGCAGCAACAATGGCTTTGTTAGCAATACCTGTTGACTCCCACTAACTTTTATGGGTTTATGTGTTACAAAGGTCAAGCCACTTCAGTCTGGCGATGTTTTCCTGTGACCCCTATGTTTACTGTAACTATTAAGACGACAGTAAAACGTACAGAATGGACATGGTTCAAATATTTCCCACTGCTTCTGAAATGATTATTTCTCTGCAAGAACAGGAGACTCGTGAAATGTGGGCTTAAGGAGAGGCAGCAACAAAAACCATGGGTTTTCAAGTTTAAGCTAATATTTAAGGTAGGATAAAGAACTTACTGGTAAATATTGATTTATCTTCCCACCTATTCCCCTAGGGGCTTAATCTCATAGCACAGAACATTAAACAATTGTTTATTATTCCAGCAGTATTATAAAAACAATACTGAAATTCTTTTCCTTCTTTCTTTCATTTTTTTTTTTCTTTAAGAAATAAAAAGCATCTAATATCCCCACAGGGCAGAACAACTGTGTATGAGACAGCGACACACCCACATAGGAATAGGCCTTGCTGGGCTCCAGCCTTCACAGGACTCTGCGTTTCTTCCTGGCCTGGGGTCTTAACTGCAACAAAACTTGAAAGACTTCTTTTAACTCTAGGCTTTAAAGAGAGCTAAAAGGATTGGTGGTAAATGATTGACCCCCCAGGAGTCAGGTGAACCGTCCAGAGCAGCGCTGCTAGGGACGCTCTGAGATGATGGAAATGTTCTATATCTGTTGTTGCTGGGTGGTCACCATGAACCATGTGTGGCTTGAAATGGGGCTGGTGCAACCAAGGGACTGAATTTTCCATTTTATTTCATTTTTAATAATTTAAATTTAAACAGCCACCTGGGCTACTATGATTACCATATTGCATAGCACAGATTTATAGTTTCTCAAGAGTTAGCTAAATAATACATATACTCCCATACACATACAATAAAAGTAAAGCTGAAATGCAGAAGTGGTTCTGATGTTGCCTTGAACCCTGCCTATCCAGGGGAATGTCAAGTCCTGGGACAGTCTGGCCCTCCCTTTGTGGTTGACCTTTGTCCCTGCCTCTCTTCTGTATTTCACCTTGCCTGCCTTCTCTTTCTCTCTCTCTCTATATATATGTGTGTGTATGTGTGTGTGTGTGTGTGTGTATAAAACAACTTTATTGTGATATGTCACATACCATATAATTCATGTTCTGAAATTCAACAATTTGTCCTAAAACAGTTTGTCCTAAAAACTCACAAAGTTATGCAACCATCACCCCATCAATTTTGTAACATTTTCATTACACCAGAGAGAAAGCCTGTACCCATTAGCAGTCATCCTCCATTTCTCCCCAAACTCTCACCGCCCCCCACAACCCCCGGCAACCACAAACCTACTTTCTGTCTCTATAGATTTTCCTACTTTGAACATTTCACATAAATAGAATCAGACAATATATGCTCATTTCTGTCTGGATTCTTTCACCTAGCATAAAGTTTCCAAAATTCATCCATGTTGTAGCATGTTTCTGTAGTTATTAATTCCTTTTTGTTGCTGAATAATATTCCATTGTGTGGATATGCCAATTTGTTTATCCATTCACCAATTGATGGCCATTGCGTTGTTTTCATTTTTTGGCTTTTATAAATACTGATGTAATGAATATTCATATGTAAGTTTTTGTGTGAATGTATTGTTTTCATTCCTCTTAGGTCTATAACCAGGAATGAAATAGCTGCTTTCATATGGTAACTTTATGTTTAACCTCTTGTGGAACTGTCAGACTGTTTTCCAAAACAAGTGCACCATTTAACATTTCCATCAGCAATGTGTGAGTATTCCAGTTTCTCCACATCCTTGCCAACACTTGTTATTATCTATCTTCTTTATTATAGCCATTCTAGCAGGTGTATGAGCATATCTCATTGGGGTTTTGCTGTGCATTTCCTGATAGTCTGCAACTCTTTGCCCCAGCCAGTCACATTATGCAGGCCCTTGCCAGAGGTAGATTTTCCCTGGGAATGCAGGTTTGCAAGAAAAGATCAAGGTCCATTTGAGGTGTTTCTTCGGAAATAACAGAAGTTACTTACTTCTGTGGCTCAGTTACGCACTGAAACCAGGGGTGATCGTATTCAACCATTTCATGCCCAGCTAGATGTCAGATATATTTATACTTTTTCTGGGTCAGATTCCTGGGCAGGTCTCCTCCCCCTCAAAACAGTCTCCATAGGAACTTCCCTGGTGGTCCACTGGTTAAGAATCTAATGCCAATGCAGGGGACATGGGTTCAATCCCTGGTCCAGGAACTAAGATTCCACACGCCCTGGGGCAGCTAAGCCTGTGTGCCACAACTACTGAAACACAAGTGCCCTGGAGCCTGTGCCCTGCAATAAGAGACGCCACCGCAGTGAGATGCCCGCGCACTGCAACTGGAGTAGCTCCCGCTCACCTCAACTAGAAAAAGCCCGCGTGCATCAGTGAAGACCTAGCGCAGCCAAAAATAAATAAATTGAATAACTAACTAAAACAGTCTCTGTAACTAAAAGTGGTTTGAGGGAAAACTAGAGGAATACTTTTTAAATTTCCGATTACAAAAGAATTTCCCCAATAGTCCTTTCTCAAATAGGCACGAAATACTCTTAAGATCAACCTTCAGATCATCACGGTTTGAATGTTGCAGAGCAAGGATCAAGATGCTGACACAGAATGAAAATGGAAAAACAAAAGTCCAGGTGTAGACAGCCCAGACAGGCAGGGTGAGCGGTCTGCCTGCGGGAGACACGCTGCCCTCTGCTGCCTCGTGTTCAGGGCATCTAGCATCCATTTTTTTTTTTTTTTTTTTACCAAATATTGAGTGCTCCATGTGCCAGGCACAGCTCTCGCAATGAAACAGTGAGCAAAATGGGCCTGGTGTTTGTTTTCACGAGGTCAGGCCAATATTAGCCTGCCAGGAAGGCACAGGGTGGGGCGCTCTGTGATTGAAACCACCCATGCTTGCTTGTTCAGTCTCTTTCCAGGTTCTCAGATAGCACCTCGGAGGGAGTTTCATCATCCCAGCATGACTCACCTAGGTGTCCTTTCTTTTTTTTATTATTGAATAAACTTTCTTTCTTTCCTTTTACTTTCTCTCTCTTTTCAAAGCATTCCTTTTAGCTAATGTAATTTCTAGAACTGAGTCTTTTTAGCATCTTGGGAGGTTAAGAGTTTGGAGAAATACATTACTGTTGATACTGTTCCCTGTATTTCTGTCATATTTCTACTTATTCTTTAATGCATTGCTTGAGTACTACCTTTTCAGTGAAATGTCACCATCACTGTCAGTCCTGACGGCCTCCAGGAATAAATATTCCTGCACTTCTGTAGCACCTTGTACCTGCATCATAATGCTTGCTGCGTTATAGAAGCAAAGTTCTTTTTTTTTTTAGAAGCAAAGTTCTTTACCTGTTAGCTTCCCTCACCAGTCAGTGAGCATCTCAGAGTAGGGTTTTGTGTCTGGGTTTTGTTTGTATTTTCAGCTCCAAGCACAGCAATTCACATCTAACTATTGATCTATAAATGCTGAATAATGAATGAAGGAATGAATATATAGAAGAGTCAAAAAATCACATGAATCCAGATTCTTTAGTCTAGCAAGGAATACTTTGTCTTTGAAATAGCAATGAATTGGCAACTCTTGTGATCCTAGCTTATTATTTCCTATTGACTTTTTAATTTAATAGGGAAAAGCATAAATACATTTTCTATTGGAAAATTTATTTTTAAAACAACAAAAACTAGATAGGGAAAGACAACAAGCAGTCAGTTGTTGCAGACCTTCAATGCCGAAGCTAATACTACTCTTTTATTCCGGGAAACAGAATCCACCTCTTACCACACAGAGTGCCCTGGCAATATTATTTCTTGGGTAAAGAATGAGGAACCAAGTCTAGCAGACTGTGGACAAGCCCAGATATGCAGGGGATAAAGTAGGCTGGACCTGGGACAGAACCAAGGGCGTGAAGCCACATAAACAACCAACAGTACAAGCACCTTTTGACTCTTGGAATAAAAGCAAGACCTCAAGTTAGAGCCAAGAGGGCAGACAGGAAGCTGGGTAAAGGACAGGATTCAGGATAAGCAACAAATTACACCGGAAAATAAAAACATAAATCTTAGTTGCAGGAAGCCCAAAACCTAGTATTTCAGGAAAAAGGAAAGCAGTTAGAGATCAGAGCAAATAAACTGATCTAAAACCTAGGCAGAGTCTAGGGAAGAATCATCGTGACACAAGCTGATGGGGAAGCAGTGTGAGGGAAGACAGAATCAAGAGGATCAGTGGGTCAGGTAGGGTCAAGTCCACATCCCTTCAGCACTGACAGAGGCCTCCCAAGGGGTGAGGCAGAACTGAGAGCCTCTTGGTACATGAGGATGCCTCATCCTTGCAATGCTTGTAGTACCAGTTATCCTGTTTCTCACTAACAGGAGAATTGTGATTTCCATTAAGAAAAAGTGAAAGTTGTGTCTGACTCTTTGGGACCCCAGGGACTGTACAGTCCATGGAATTCTCCAGGCCAGAATACTAGAGTGGGTAGCCATTCCCTTCTCCAGGGAACCTTTCCAACCCAGGGGTCGAACCCAGGTCTCCCACATTGCAGGTGGATTCTTTACCAGCTGAGTCACCATGGAAGCCCAAGAGTACTGAACTGGGTAGCCTATCCCTTCTCCAGTGGATCTTCCCGACCCAGGAATTGAACCAGGGTCTCCTGCATTGCAGACGGATTCTTTACCAGCCACACTGAAAGGCTATCCTTAATTATAGCCTGTCACAGTATTGTCTAATTTGCTCTTTACCTTGAATGTCTGAGGTAGGTAGGAACTTACTTTTAAAACCATTTTACATGACAATGGACTTGTATCCAGAGTACATAAAGAACTCATAATCTTAGGACTTCCCTGGCGGTCCGGTGGCTTAGACTTCACACAGTCCCAGTGTAGGGGGCCCAGGTTCTATGCCTGGTCAGAAAACTAGATTCTGCATGCCGCAACTAAGACCTGATGCTGCCAAATACATAAATATTAAAAGAAAGAATTCATAATCTAAAAAGACTAACAACCTGTTAAAAGAAAATTCTCAACATCATTAGTTATCAGGAACATGCAAGTTAAATCTTCCATGCACTACCACGAATAGCACTTCCATGCACTACCATGCAATACCACAAATTGGGAAAACCATAGCTTTGATTAACAGACCTTTGTTGGCAAAGTAATGTCTCTGCTTTTTAATATGCTGTCTAGGTAGGTCATAGCTTTTCTTCCAAGGAGCAAGCGTCTTTTAGTTTCATGGCTACAGTCACCATCTGCAGTGATCTTGGAGCCCAAGAAAATAAAGTCTGTCACTGTTTCCATTGTTTCCCCATCTATTTGCCATGAAGTGATGGGACCAGATGCCATGATCTTAGTTTTTTGAATGTTGAGTTTTAAGCCAGTTTTTTCACTCTCCTCTTTCACTTTCACCAAGAGGCTCTTTAGTTCCCCTTCACTTTCTGCCGTAAGCATGGTATCATCTGGGTATCTGAGATTATTGATATTTCTCCTGGCAATCTTGATTCCAGCTTGTGCTTCATCCAGCCCAGCATTTCACATGATGTACTCTGCATATACGTTAAATAAAGTGGGGCAGCAAATAAACGGCAGAGTCAAGAGCATCCCTGATGGCTCAGCAGGTAAAGAATCTGCCTGCAGTGCAGGAGATGTAGGAGGTGTGGGTTCAATCCTTGGGCTGAGAGATAGCTGGAGGAGAGCATGACAACCCACTCCAGTATTCTTTCCTGGAAAATCCCACGGACTGAGCAGCCTGGGGGACTATGGTCCATAGGGTCACAAAGAGTTGGGCATGACTGAGGCAACTTAGCACACATGCACAATACTTGAACTTGGGCTAACTGAGATCAGAGCCAGGATCCCTTTGGCTGCATCATTCTCTCAGCCTAGAGAAAGGTAAGGAAGAACAGGAGGGAGGCTCCCTTTACCAGAGGAAGGAAGAGCAGTCATCACAGAGGTCGCATTTCTGACTTGGACATAAGACTTGTAATGGTGCCTGTAATGGACAGAGCCAATTCCTTCTGGCCACCTGAGAAAGTGATTAGGAGGACTCGAAAGACATTTGCACAGAGATAAGCATCACCATTTGATTCATGGAACCTGCCAGTAGAGAAGGTATTAAGGTTATTCTATTGCTGGTCTCCACCTTGAGTAGTAAATAATTAATGTGTTTCATTTTTAAGACTTTTCAAAAACACTTTATGAATTAACCACTACATTTCCATTGCAAAAAATAGAAAATAAGAAACAAAAGAAGAAAAAATTAAAACTTCCTAGGGCTTATTGTCCGGTGATGATCTCATACTTCTTTATTTGTTAATAAATAAAATGATTTCAGCTTAACAAAAACAGGATCATACTAAATGTGCTGTTTTATAATGTGCTTTGAAAGCAACATATTGTGAACATTTCTTTCTGTTGGAGAGTATAGATAGCCTTTCTATTGAGTGCATAACATTTCACAAATGGTCATATCCAAATGTATTCATCTAAGCATTGCTATTTTATATTTAAGATGTTTCTAGTTTTTTGCTACTACCTACTAACCTCCTGCAAAGTGAACATCTTGTAAATGATGTTCTTGGTTATAGAACTTTCAAGTGTTCTATAGAAGTAAAAATTTGGGGTTAAAGTTGAGATTTGGATGTCTTTAAAACATATAATTCATGGTGTCATTTTTTTCTTTGGGGAATAGTTTTACCAATTAGCATTCACCAGCAATGAATGAATGAGTGATCCTGTGTCTCCCTAATGCCTAGACTGTGACTTTGGTCCCCACGTTAGGTATCACCTCTTCATGGAAACACAATCAGGGTTAGAAATTAACCTTTGACATTGGCTAGCTCCATCTCTCAAGCCATGCCTGAATCCTCTTTTGGAGTCTACTAGGTTGAGATGAAAAATATTTCTTTTAAAATGTGAATTTGAGAACATTGTTGGTGTTTAAATGTAGTAGAAAAATTGGGGGAGTTAGAAAGATAAATGATCCTGACGCTCAAATACTATGGTTTCAGGGCGGGCTATATCATCATGCATTGCAGTGTGTTACATCTGGCAATTCACTTGCTTACTCTGCCTGGGCCTCAGTGGCCCCATCTCTAAGATGAGGGGTTGAAGAGGACCCCATCTTTACTTGGTCTTCCATTATGACATTCTATAAATCTTGGCTATTTGAAGCATTCCTTTCTGAGGCTGGGCTTGTAAATTGAGAGTTGTCAGGCCTTTAAAATGTAGCTAGTGTGGGAAAGGAAAAAACCCAGCAGCTAGTTTGCTGCTGGATCAGAATTCTCTGTTCTTTGTGAAGTAATAAATTGTATCTTGGCTCCCGGATTATTCCAGGTTGCCTCGGGTTTTGCGGAAGTGGCTTTTTCAGGAATTGTTCCCATTGCCGGAAAGTGGGTGTTAATTTGTGCCTTGGCTGTTTTTCAGGGCACATGCTGGCAGAATCCTAGCGGCTTTTTCAGAGGCTCAACAGATGCCATGACCAGGTTGTGGCTCTCCTCGCAGGATGACACACACCCTGCATGAATACCCCAAAACAGATTCATATTAGAGACCTAACCTTTATCGTGGACCACTTAACCTTGGCCTCTGAAGTGTTTTCTTGACCAAGTAGAAGCACTCTGATCAACATACCACAGGAAGCAGGATAACCACAAGCATTGAAATTGGTCAATATTCCTTAATGAAATATCTGTGATCCACTCAAATGGGGTGCAGGTGGTATCTTGGAAGAGGAGATGAAGTCAACCAAAGAAAGGAAGGAATAACACTGAGTAATATTTGTATTTAGTTCTCAACAGTTTACAGCCTCTGCTGACCACCTTCTTTATTCCAATAGCACATCTGACATCTCTTCATCACCATTTTGTCCTGATTCACCCAGCAAGCAAATACAAAAGCTGGCGTCATGACTGTGAATGGCCCAATAGCTTCTACAACAAGCACAGAGCTTGGCTTGAATTCCCCTAAGTCTCTGCTTTCTTGGCAGACTTTGCAGTCTCACACCTCCTTCTTCTTCTGTCTTTCTCTTCTGTGTCAACAGCTGAAAAGCAACTCTACTTTCTTGCACTGTGAGTGGAAGGTAGCAAATTGAAGTCAATTTCCCATCTTTGGGGCCTCCCAGGTGGCGCGAGTGGTAAAGAATCCGCCTGCCAATGCCAGAGACACAAGAGATGTGGGTTCAATTCTTGGGTTGGGAAGATCCTTTGGAGAAGGAAATGGCAACCCACTCCAGTATTTCTTGCCTAGAAAATTCTTTAGTATGATGTGCTTAGAAGACACTGTCTAGTCAACTACGTTCTGGACTACATAGTCATTTAGCCTTCACAATTTATGCCATGTTCATATACCATATGTACTATTACTTACTTAGTATTTGTCTTCAAATAAATGCACTATTTCATTTTTTATTATTCTAAATAATACAGTATCTATGAAATCATCAGTTGTACATAATGGTTATAGTTTTCTATAATTATAAATAATTATAGAAATAATTGAAATAATTACATAGCTATTCAATATTTTAAATGTTCATTGATACAGTATAATATATTTCACTTTTATTCTCTTTGTTATTCACACTGTATTCTGAGAAATGCATTAAAATTAAATGAAATTTAAAATTCAGTTGAATTCAATTGGCCACATTTTCCACGCACGGTAGCCACAGTGGCTAGTGGCTACCATGTTGGACAAGGCAGGAAGCAGCTGTCACCCCGGAACGTTGTGCTGGAAGGCTCTGCCTCAAGTTTGCCCAGAGCATGTTGACTGCTTTCATGGACTAAAGCTACACTTACATAAAGTAAGATCACCAAAAGGATTGAGCATTGTGAATAAAGATGAACTTAGAAAATGCTAGCAAAAATGTCCATCTCTCTACCTTCTGTATGTGTCTAAGTGTGTCCTCTGCTTTCCTGCTTCTCTTCTTCTTGCTCCGCCTCTGTGTGTCCTGGATCACTTTTTTAAATTGATGTGTAATCAATTGATGTGTAACACATGTTGTGTTAGTTTCATGTGTAGTTTCATGTGTAGAGCAGTTACACACAAATATGTATATTCTTTTTCAGATTTTTCCATGATAGGTATTATGCGATATTGAGTACATTCCCTGTGCTACACAGTAAGACCTTGTTGCTTATCTGTTTCACATATAGTAGTGTCAGTTCAGTTCAATCACTCAGTCATGTCTGACTCTTCGCAACCCCATGGACCTCAGCACTCCAGGCCTCCCTGTCCATTACCAACTCCCTGAATTTACTCAAACTCATGTCTATTGAGTCAGTGATGCCACCCAACCATCTCATCCTCTGTCGTCCCCTTCTCCTGCCTTCAATCTTTCCCAGCATCAGAGTCTTTTCCAATGAGTCAGCTCTTCGCATCAGGTGGCCAAAGTATTGGAGTTTCTGCTTCAGCATCAGTCCTTCCAATGAATATTCAGGACTGATTTCCTTTAGGATGGACTGGTTGGATCTCCTTGCAGTCCAAGGGACTCAAGAGTCTTCTCCAACACCACAGTTCAAAAGCATCAATTCTTTGGCACTCAGCTTTCTTTATAGTCCAACTCTCACATCCATAGCCTTGACGAAACGGACCTTTGTTGGCAAAGTAATGTCTCTGCTTTTTAATATGCTGTCTAGTTGGTCATAACTTTCCTTCTAAGGAGTAAGTGTCTTTTAATTTCATGGCTGGTATATATTAATCCCAAACTCCTAATATTATCTCTCCCCTGCCACTCCCCATTATCCTTTTTGGTAATCCTAAATTTGGTTTCTATGTCTGTGAATCTATTTCAATTTCATAAGTAAGTTTATTTGTATCATTTTTAGCTTCCACATCTAAGTGATATCATAAGATATTTGTTTGCCTTACTTTGCTTAATATGCTAATCTCTAGGTCCATCCATGTTGCTGCAAATGGCATTATTTCATTCTTTTATGGCTAAGTAATATTCCATTGTGTATATGTACATCTTTATCCTTTCATCTGTTGATGGACATTTAGGTTGCTTCCATGTCTTGGCTGTTGTACATACTGCTGATATTACATTCCTAGTTCACTTTCGTTCTTGCCCTTAGTCCTTTCTCTGCCTTTCTACCTATGTTCCTCTTATCTTCCCACCCCAGAATCTCCCTTAATTCAATTTGGATTTCGCTTTGTAAATTACCCTTTAGCTGCAGTAACTTCAGGTCAGAGGACATTCTCGGTTGTAACTTGCACAAGGAATCCCTTGCAGTGGAATTCCTTAGGGATGTGGTCAATGGCACCCTAGACATCTCTACTTGGAAGTCTCCCTGGAGTCTGAAGCTCAGCCTGCCTAAGATTGAACCGTTTTCCACTCACACCCCTGGCTGCCCTTCCCTGATGTAAGCATGGCAAACTACTTGCTTTACCTACTTCTCATCCAAAGCCACCTTTAGAAGAATAAGAGAATTTTTAATTATGCTTTTTTTCAGGCCCATGAACGAAGGGCCTAAAACTCTCTGTATGGCACTAGTTTATTGAGCAGGCTGAAAAACACAAATTGCCTAGAAGGCTTGACGTAACTTCTTTTGAAATAAAAAATGACCCTGCTAGCACTTGGAAAGCTTCTGGAGGATCCCCAGAGGAGGAAAGTGCTATACAGACATATGTATGCTTTGTCTGTTGGCCATGAGTGTTGAGGAATAGAACAGACCAGCCCCCTTTCTCCTTATTTTAATTATCCAGAGACCCCCAGCAGGAAAGTAAAGGAGAAGTTGGATCCAAGAGCTCTCAGAAGAGCAGGAGGCTCGAGGGAACATGTATGCATTGTTTGTATGAAATAGACCCTTCCTTAGCAGGACAGAGTTGAAAATTTCCCTTATTCTTCTCAGGGAAATATGTTCTTTTTTTTTTTTTTCATTCTAAATGCACTCAATTAGGTTATGGAAAATTTAGTTCCTCTTGCTAATTTATACAAGGAGTTATGATACCTTGGGATCATCATCTGTCAGCTTTAAAACCCTAAATATGGCATTGATTATTCTCAGGAAGGTGATGTGATGATCTGCTCTCTTTCTCAGACAAAGGGAGGCAGTTGTCCAAAATGGGAAGTCCCTATCTGGGTGGGAATGATAGAAACATCCTTCTGGCTAGATTCTGTTTCTGCTCCACTCTGAAAAAGAGAAACAGATCCAAGTTTAACTAGCCTTAATCTTACTAAAGTTTAGGGTCTGTGTTGTCCTCTGGATAATAATAACTACCACAACTATTTGTTGAATGGTTGAAATTTTCCCAGCAGTGTGTTAGGTGCTGTAGATTAAATCTCATTAATAGTCCCGACAGCTGTGATGGTAGGGAACCATTCCCCACCCCCACATTTTACTTTGAGGAATTTGAGTTTGGGAGAGGTAAATAATTTGTCAGAGATCACACAGCCCATACATGGCAGAGCTCAAATGCAAACCTTGGTCTGTCCAACGCCACAGCTCAATGTCTTTAGACCTTGTAGTTTTGTTTGTTTTTTTATTGATGGTTACTATGGGCCAGGCGCTATTCTAAGCTCAGAGAGATCCCTAATCTTATGGAGCTTATATCCTGGAGAGGAAAGATAGGAAAAGTTAAAAAAAAAAAATCCAGATCATTTCAGATGTTGGGAATGCCACAAGAACAATAGAGGAAGTAAAGTGATAGTGAGCACGGGGCTACTTATGTTGAGAGCTCTTTGAAGGATTTTCTGATATGACCTTTGCTCTCAGACCTAGATGATATGAAGGATCCAGATTGTGGGTATTGAGGGCCATGGAAACAAGCAAGTGCAGAAGTCCTGGAGTGAGGGTGAGTGCTGTGTGTTTCAGGAACTGCAAAAAAAGCCAGGTTTTCTATTTGGCCTTTGAGGTGAGTGATATAATAGCAGACATGTAGGCAAGCTTTGGGTCTTGTTCCAAATATAACAGGGCATCAGAGAAGGGTTCTAAGCAAAAGAGGCATATAATCTGAATTAAATTTTTAAAAGATCTCTCTGGTTTCTGTGTGGAGAATAGCAGATACAGGAGCAAGACAGGGTGTAGGGGAAATGGTTAGAAGAACATGAACTTCAAGGGGACTGAAAGTCTTTGGAGAAGATGCAGCCTTGGCTTTGGAAGTAGCAAAGGGTCTGGCGGCAAAAGAGTATTTACCTTTATCTAGGCCCTAAGATATTCAAGATATGAGGAGCGAGCCTCAGAGGCCAGCCAGGTCCAGTTCATGGGCAAAAGGGAAGGGGGCATTCACAAAAGAAGATGAAAGGACTTCCCTGGTGGTTAGGACTTACACTGCAGGGGGCCCAGGTTTGATCCCTGTTCAGGGAACTAAGACCCTGTATGGTGCAGCAAAAAAATAATAATAAATAAAAAGCTTTTAAAGAAAAGGAAAATAAGATGAAGCTATGGGGAGTCTGCTTCAGTGTCAATGCTGGCAAACCATAGTAATAAGAGCTAGGTTTATTGAGTGTGTACCATGTGCCTAGTGGTATTCTGAGTGCTTTTCTCGGGATAACTTCTCTAGTCCTCTCAATAATCCTAAATCCCAGATGCTATTAGGGCTTCCCCGGTGGCGCTAATGGTGAAGAACCCACCTGCCAGTGCAGGAGACGTAAGAGATATAGGTTCCATCCCTGGAGGAGGAAATGGCAACCCACTCCAGTATTCTTGCCTGGAGAATTCCATGGACAGAGGAGCCTGGTGGGCTACAGTCCATGGGGTAGCAGAATCTGACATGACTGAGCACACACGCATGGTCATGGTCTAGATACTATTATTAGCCCCATTTTACACAGGAAACTGAGACGCAGAAGAGTTAAGACGCTTGCAGCTACTACGTGATCTAACTCTAAGTGGGATGAAAGATTCTTAATTTCAGAAGTCAGAGCCGTAAGGGTTGGGGCTGTCAGAGAGAGTGGAAGAGCGACCTCAAGAAGGGAGGGGCCGACTGGTCTGAAGATGAGACCCAGAAGACCAAGGGCTGGGAGGGAGTGATGAAGGTAAACAAGTTTGTCCTGTGATGCCCCACATCCTGAATGACTCTAAAAGAAGGTTCCTGATCAGTGCAAACTAGGAGCTTTCCTGCAGCTTCCTGTGGGTGGAGTGAGCCTGGGCCCCCTCCCTGGGACTGCTTTCTTAGGCAGCTTGTGGGAGAAGAGCAGTTTCATCTAACAAGACAGTGTCTTAGCCTCTTTTATCCCACTGCTCTTGGGTGGGTGGGGAGAATGTTGAAATCCACACATTTCTGAGATGTTTTTCCCTGACTCACATTTGGAGATAATAATCACTTACTCTGATTAATTAGATTATGTCTCTGTGGACTTCACATCAGTCCAGCAGAGCAGGAGTTCTGCACTTTAGAAATGGAATGGGATCAGCCTAACATTGTTTGGCGTTGGTTTTCTTTTGCTGTTGTTTTTTTTTTTTTTTTTGGAAGAGGGATGGTACTTCTGTATTTCAAGTTTTATGCTGAGAACCTGACATGTTATTCCTTCATTAAACACGACAGTCTTATGATACAGCTACTAGTCTTGTTCCCCATTTTCTGAGGGACCAATTGAACTCAATATAACTTGCCCAAAATTATAGCGACTGATGGACCTGAGAGGGCTTCCTGCATGGCGCGGTGATAAATAATCCACCTGCCACGGCAGGAGACATGAGACGCGGGTTCGATCCCTGGGTCGGGAAGATCCTCTGGAGTAGGAAATGGCAACCTACTCTAGTATTCTTGCCTGGAAAATTCCATGGATGGAGGAGCCTAGTAGGCTACAGTCCATGGAGTATCAAAGAGTCAGACACAACTGAGCATGCACACACACCATAGACCTGAGGTTTAAACCCTGATGATCTGATACCAGAGGTTAATCCTTAATCATGCTGCTACACGTGAGGAACATATGTATGCTGGGTCGAGTGCTTCCCAAGAAGTCTTTGTAAACCCAAAAGAATGAGTGAATATAACAATACAAAGTTGAAAGAGAGATCTTGGGGATGAACAGTGAAGGCATTGCTTGACCACACTGATTTTGAAATGTTAGTAGACCAACTGTCAGGATCAGGAAGCAACCTGAAGGTAATAGGCTTGAGCAAAACGTGGGTTGGAAGGGGGAACTTGATATGAATAGAGAGAAAAAAATTACTGCTTTACTTCATTGTCTTCTCCTCAGTCAGTTCAGTCGCTCAGTTGTGTCCAACTTTTTGCGACCCCATGAACTGCAGCATGCCAGCCTTCCCTGTCCATCACCAACTCCCAAAGCTTGCTCAAACTCATGTCCATTGAGTCGGTGATGCCATCCAACCATCTCATCCTCTGTCATACCCTTTTCCTCCTGCCTTCAATCTTTCCCAGCATCAAGGTCTTTTCCAATGAGTCAGTCCTTCACATCAGGTGGCCAAAATATTGGAGTTTCAGCTTCAGCATCAGTCCTTCCAATGAATATTCAGGACTGATTTCCTTTAGGATTGACTGGTTTGATCCCCTTACATTGTCTTCTCCTACTAAGTCTAAAAGTGCCACTGCTCAAATGATGCAAATGATACACTGCTCAAATGCCACTGCTCAAATTTTTGCCCTTCTAGTTCCACTTAATGAACACCGAAAAAGCTATCTGCTTCTCCACTCTCCCCACAAAACAGGAAAAGTGGTAGGATTATGAATAATTTTTGGTAAGGTATTTTCATTTTCCATGATTTTTTAAAGAAAACAAATATGCAGGAGGGAATCATTTAAGAGGAAACCATTTAAATAAATGAAATAAGATTCCTTAGGCATCATATTTAATTGATTCCATTTCATCATTTAAAAAATATATTTTCTTTGACGTTCATCTGTTCCTATCCAAAAACACGGGTGGATAATCTGATCTCAGTTTTCTTAGGCTCTGTGATCTTGGCAAAGTCAGTTTTTAATCATATGCCTGGCTTTCTCTAGCTTGAAAATATCTAGACTCCCAGGACAACTGAACTTCTGTGGAAGGGCCATGAACTTCTTTACCAAATGGCCATGAGTAAGGAGATCACCTCTTAGAGGTGATCCAGTCCTTCACCTGGATTCTAAAAGAGTTTATTATCCTATAAATCAATTTGTTTTCTTTTTCATCACCTGGTGGATTAGCAAACCCAGAATCTGTATTTACTTTCTGTGTGCCTCCTGGAATATATAATTTAACACTGCTGTATCTCTAAGTGGAACCAAAAGATCTGAGTGCCAGAGTTTGTGAATGTAGGTGTTAGTCATTCAGTCATGTCCAACTCTTTGCAATCCCATGGACCGTAACCTGCCAGGCTCCTCTGTCCATGGAATTCTCCAGGCAAGAGTACTGGAGTGGGTAGCCATTCTCTTCTCCAGAGGATCTTCCCAACCCAAGGATCAAACCCAGGTCTCCTGAACTGAAGGCAGATTCTTTACCATCTGAGCCATCAGGGAAGCCCAAAACTGAAAGTGTTAGTTTCTCAGTCATGTTTGACTCTCTGATCAGGGGAAGATCATAGAGTCCTCCCTGCACCTACCATTTCTCAAATTCCTTTAGCTTAAAA
This sequence comes from Cervus canadensis, assembly GCF_019320065.1. NCBI lineage: Eukaryota > Metazoa > Chordata > Mammalia > Artiodactyla > Cervidae > Cervus > Cervus canadensis. The sequence continues at coordinate 17,214,180 of NC_057391.1, forward strand.
TATGCCAAGGGGCTGTGTTTTGGGGGAGCATGACCTTAACTCCATTATCCACAGTTATAAGTTCTGGGGTTTAGGTCAGTTGGTCCATCTTTTGGAGGAAACAATTCAACCCATTACCCTGACTTTGATGTATTTGTTGTTGTTGTTTGTTGTTGTTCAGTTGCTAAGTCATGTCTGACTTTCTGTGACCCCCTGCAGCATACCAGGCTCCTTTGTCCTCCACTATCTCCTGGAGTTTGCTCAAATTCACATCCACTGAGTTGGTGATGCTATCTAACCATCTCATCCTCTACCACTCTCTTCTCCTTCAATCTTTTCCAGCATCAAGGTCTTTTCCAATGAGTTGGTTCTTTGCATCAGGTGGCCAAAGTATTGGAGCTTCAGCTTCAACATCAGTCCTTCCAGTGAATATTCAGGGCTGATTCCTTTAGATTGACTGGTTTGATCTCCGTGCAGTCCAAGTGACTCTCAAGAGTCTTCTCCAGCACCAATTCAAAAGCATCAATTCTCCAGCACTCAGCCTTCTTTAGATTAGCTGCAATGGCTCAGCTGATTAAGAATTCGCCTGCAATGCAGGAGACCTGGGTTCAATCCCTCGGTTGGGAAGGTCTCCTGGAGATGGGAATGGCAACCCACTTTCAGTAAGTATTGTTGCCTGGAGAGTCCCATGGACAGAGGAGCCCGGTGGGCTACAATCCGTGGGGTCACAGAGTCGGACACAACTGAGCGACTAACACTTACAGCCTTCTTTATGGTCCAGCTCTCACATCCATACATGACTACTGGAAAAACCATAGCTTTGACTGTACGGACCTTTATCGACAAAGTGATATCTCTGTTTTTTAATATGCTGTCTAGGTTTGTCATAACTTTCCTTCCAAGGAGAAAGTGTCTTGTAACTTCATGGCTGCCGTCACCGTCCACAGTGATTTTTGAGCCCAAAAGAGTAAAATCTGTAATTACTTCTACTTTGTCCCCTTCTATTTGCCATGAAGTGATGGGACCATATGCCATGATGTCAGTTTGATGTCTTAGGAAGATAATTTGACAAGGGGAGTAGGATGGAGAGGGTGGGCTCCCTGGCTGCTCTAACCTTAGTCCAGGCCTGAGGAAATGAGGAACTGGACTGGTGGCGTCAGGGGTCAGGGGGTGGAGCATGGGAGTAAAGAAGAGGAGTTGGAATCAGGAGACATATGAAGGAATTTGCCAGGACTTTTTTACTGCATGTGTGGTGAATAAGAGAAGAAGTTTTAGTGCAACACTAACATATGTTTCCCTAAAACACATGTTGTAAAATACTGGAAATTGTTCTATAGACAAACACATTTGGGAAACACTGGATTGAACAGGGTTGAACAGGCTTCTCTGCAGTGCTTCTTTGAGCTTTTGGCATGCTCATGTACACTGTGGCTCTCTAAAGGGGACTTCTGGGGGATAGCCTTTCCCAAACTTACAGATACTGACAGCAACTGGCAGAAGCCGCTCCTGTCTTTAACACTCCCTGTCCCATTTAGAGAAGAATGGTTGGTACCAATGACAAAATTATGGACATCAATTTTGCAATGAATAGTTTAAAAAAAAAAGCAAATGTTTACTGAGCTCTTAGTATGCATCAGACACCACATTAAGTGTTTCACACACAATATCTCGTTTAATTCTCATGACAACCATCAGGGATAGGTACTATCAATCATCAGATCTTATAAATGGGACCCAGAGGCACATAGAGATAAAGTTACTTGCCCGAGGATACATAGCTGCGGTGTGGTGCAACCAGAATTTGACTCCAAGCAGTCTCATGTTAAAACTGACATTCATAACTACCAGATTATGAATCTAATTGTAGATGTTTTGGATTTCAAATGTTGATAAGACTTGCAGATGGAAATATGCAGAAGACAGTGGAGGATACAGAATCAGACAAGGTCAGGTCTGGGCTCAGAGCCTTTAGGGGGCAGACGGAGGTTGAAAAATGCCCGTGAATACATTTATGCAAACTATGAGGTCGTGAGTTTGTTATAAGATTTATAACACAGAAAGGACTCCATGCAAAGATTTTATGTATTAGTGGGATGTTTTCCTAAGCAATGAGTTAGAAATAACTGGCTACCGTTATCACAGTCGGTGTACAGAACGTTCCAACTGTGAGGAAACAGGACCCAGACACAGAAGTCTACGTCCTAAATCATGCTGAAAAGTCCAGAATCAGTTGGGATTTTTGAGAAGCAGAGAAATCTCACTGGTCCCACAAGTGCAGTAGAAAACCTCAGCGAGAGCCAGTGAGTAGCTCTAAGAGACCACGGCTCTGCCTTGACATCTCACCAGAGAGGCAGTGCCTTCTCTCTGTTCCCTGGAGCCCCTGGAACACAGAAGTGTATCTCATTCATCTAGAAGCTTCTAACACCCGCACAATGCAGACACCCAGGAAATAGTCGCTGAGCCAAGGAAATGAGAACCAACTCTGTTCAGCTTCCTTCTGCTCCTGGATACATTATCAAGCTTTAAAGTGTTTTCACTGACCCATCCCTTTGCCATTACCTCTGTCTGAATTTTCTTGCATATACTGGGGACAAAGCCATGATAAATTGCTACCTACTTGCACTGAGTTTCATTTTGTTCTGATTCATTGCCTACTTTAGAGACCTTCTAAAATCACAGTTTATGGACTCTACATCCTGGTGGTTCCCAGAGAGAAATGAACCTAGATTCCAGGGAATGCAGATGTCTTCAAACTTGCAGCCAGCTTCCAGGCTCCCTGCAAAGGTCTCTTAAGCCCCTAAGTATTTCCTCTCTTAAATCACACATCACTGGCACAGGCAGAGTATTTGTTAGGAGACAGTCGCTTAAAGGTCCACTGAGTAGACAGAAATGCTGTCGTTCTTGGCAATTTTATTGCGCTGTTCTTGGGCTTAGTGTAGTGATTCTTTTTTTAACATTGCGTTGGCTTTTTTGTTCCTGAAAGAAACTATTTCTTTAGTGTTGTACTTGAAACATGATGTTGAATCTCTCTTGGCATGTTTATGGGCCGGGTGAAGGGCTGTATATGTGAAAAGGAGCTTAATATTTCACTTGCACAAATGTTGTGACTTTTATTCGACACATTTCTAATTAGGTGACGTGAATGCCTGCCGCCACTGGTATGGGTTATTGTGTCGTTGTGGCACTTGGGTGTTTTGCCAAATTTTGACCTGGATAGAATGGATTTGTTTTTGCTTCATCCTAGAACAGATTATCTTCCAGTGTCTGTCAGATGGTGTGTTGAACTGAACAGGTTATGCGATGTGGCACAGAATGAGGCATGGTTTTCTGTGTTGCATCAAACTCACACATATGGAAAATGGTCATTTATTGCAATATGAAAATGCTTCTTGTGAATATAAAAAAGCATGTGGTCAGGACAGCAAGCAATTCTTCCTGAATGCAGGGCAACAAAAGTAAATAGTGTGACAAGTGTGGAAAGTTTTTTGCACTTCCTGAAGTTTGTTTTTTTTTCATAACTAGTGTTCACCTTTGAAATCCTTCAAGTGTGCAGCCTCAAATTTGAGTATCTGAAATAGTGCTGTAGACACACACAGAAAGTTTACAGACCACTGCTCTATTACCAGTGACATCAATACACACACACACACACACGTATACACTTCGGTTCACATTTACTATTCTTACATTGAATTTTCTTCATAGACATTATTCAGACATTGTTGATATCCATCCATTTTTCTGTTTATATTATATTGTCTGAAATAGCCTAGGTTCAAGCCTAGGAAAACTGCCTTAAGTAAGAATGAAGAGTACCTTGAAATCTCTTGCTCTCAGGTATATGCCCAACTTCCTAAAGTGATTATTACTGGAAACCGCAAAAGTTGAAAGTGGAGAACAACTAACATGGAAAATCCCCTCATCCCTCCACCTTTACCATGGCAGAGTCGGTGCTTAGGATTCAAGGCAAGTGCTTTCACCGTGAGTTGTAGGCGTTGTTGTAATAAACAGGGCTCCTCGACTCTGAGAGTCGTGGCCCTTGTCAGGACCCCCCCCCTTCCTGGCAGCCTGCAGTGTCACCTAAGAATGCTTGGCATCTCAGGAAACGGTGATACAGTAGAAAGTATTTGGACGTAGGCAACACCCAAATGGAGGTCCGCTTCTTCCTACTACCGCAACCTTGGCAGAGCTGTCTACTTCTGTGAGCCTTAGCTTTCTCACCTGGCAAATAGAAATAAGACTCCTTTCTCTAGACAAATACCATATTTTACCACTTATAGTGGAATCTAAAAAATAAAACAAACGAATAGAACAGAACAGAAACAGACTCACAGAAAATGAGCTAGTGGTTAGTAATGGGGAGAGAAGAGAGAGATAGCGGCAGGGGATTAAGAGGTACAAACTACGATGTACAAACTGCTATACATGGATATATTGTATAGCACAGGGAATATAGTCAATGCTTTATAATGACTTTTTTTTTTTTATTAGTTGGAGGCTAATTACTTCACAACATTTCAGTGGGTTTTGTCATACATTGATATATGGAGTATAATCTATAAAAATATTGACTTCCTATGTTGTACACTTGAAACTAATATAATACTGTAGATCAACTGTACTTCAATAAAAAAACTCTTCTCCACATAGTAAAAAGTAAAGAGCTTTAGCCATATGAGTGGGTAACCATAACTTATTCTATCTGCCAGAGAAACAATTTGGGCTCAGCTGTCATTCATAAACTAGTGACTTGTGTATTTGTTGTACCTGATTCATGGTTAAGGTTTTGGAACAAAAACTATAGGCTGTCTGTGTCCATCTCCATGTTTATGTATGTCCATGGATATGTATATGTGATGTTATTCTAGCTCCACAGGGTATTGCCAATATTAATATGTAAAAGAGCTCTAAAGTGACTTGCAAAAAAATAAGCTTTAATATCAATAGTATATTTATATAAAACTCAAACAATTTTCTTTCATCTGTTAAAATAAGAAAGTTTTCTTGGACTATTGGTCTGTCCTTCATGAGACTGTGCAAGGTTTTTTTTTTTTTTACCTTCTAAGTAATCAGCCAAGAAAGATTCTGGGTTTTATCAAAATGGTTTCCAGTGCTTTGTGTATTCTTCATTGATCTTTGATTATTTAAGAAAACTGAGTCTTCTCTATTAAAAGAGCTAAGTTTTTTACAACTTAGTAGTAGTAGTGTGTGTGCGCCCAGCCCTGTCCAACTCTGCAACGCCGTAGATGACAGCCTGCCAGGCTCCTCTGTCCATGGAGATTTTCATGCAGAAATACTGGAGTGGGTTCCCATTTCCTACTCCAGGGATCTTCTCAACCCAGGGATTGAATCTGAGTCTCTTGTATCTCCTGCATTGGCAGATGGATTCTTTACCACTGCGCCAGCTGGAAGCCCTGCAACTAAGTAATTTTCAAAAAATTCCTTCCTTATTAATATTAAATAACATCATGTCTGTCAAGTGGCAGCATAGAGTAGGCCCTTGATTTTCATTTCCTTACCTCTCTGCACCCCGCAGAATAAGCAGTAACTCCCTCACTGAAGCTGAAGCTTCTGTTTCTGAAACTGAAGAATCTGAGCGTCAAATGATGGGATGATGAGACGTGCTTCTTCAGTGAATTCATCACGTTTCTTGGCTGGACTGAAATGAAACAAAGGCAGGAGAAAATCTGGATACAAAATAGACATTTAAGCCTCATACATAGCATAGCATAAACCTGAGCTATTCAAATTCACCTTACAACAAATAGACATCACACTCTTGCATAATACAGGTAACAACGATGAACCCTCCACCAGACCTGTGATTCTTTCTCTTGGGCCCACAGATCAGTCATATTTACTAGCCTTCTTGCAGTTCGATGTGACTAGTGGAAGGTGGGCCAGTCCTAACGATCCTCCACTTTCTCCCCTCCTCATCTGCCAGGTGGATGTCTATGTCTGGGGTGCCCCTGGTTGCCATGTGCTGAGGCCTGGATGTCTTAAGTGGCCATGTGGAGCAGAGTACTCCTTGCCCCACCGTCTGGAATTTACCCAAATGAGAAATAAACTCTTAATTAAGCCTGTAAAACCTGAAGGTTTATCTGTTACAGCAGCTGCCACCACCCTAAGTAATGAACTTGATGATACAAGAGGTGAATTTTAAAAACTTTCTCCTTGCATTGGCACTTGACACTTTTCTGAACATGACAGCACCATTTTTATATTTCGTTACTGTGGGAAAACAAATTTCATAATTGCCTAAAGACTAACTATGTGGGCTATCCATTCAAAAATATGCTGTGTATATTGATCATAAGAACTATGAAGCAAGGCTCTTTATCAGCAAGAAGTCTATTTGATTTTTTGCCTAACAATTTCAGCTGAAAGCCAGGGTTAGTGATTAACTACATTTATTGTGTTTTAAATTAGATTAAACACTCCTGATGCCAGGTGCTGGGCTGCAAAGGGAAAGCTCAGTTAAACAGGAGAAATAAAGGTAATTGTTTTTTTCTAAATTATTAGACATTCAGGAGTTAGAAACCTAAAAACATGGTCTAAAGTATTCTATATACTTTTATGTTTTCTTAAACCATATGGAAAATATGGTTTCCCATACCTTTCCCAGTGATACTTAATCCATAGGATTTGAGGATTAAATGGGGATCATGTCTGCCTCCCACCTAATGCCTGGCACAATAAATATTAAATAACATGCACAGTAACTATTGAAACCTTGACCTCTTTCTTAATGATTTGTTTTATTGGATTTTACTTTGGAATTATTCTTAAGAACTTGAATTATCACCCTCAGAGGCTTGTAAAGTATCTAGCTCCTTACCCCACATCAGTTGGTACTAAACTGCTTTTAATTATGGTGTCTACTTTTACAATTTATACTGGCTTCTTCTTGCTACTTTTTACTGGTAGCTACAGCCATCATGTTATCTTCTTCAAATCCTTTATATGGGGAGAAAAAAAATAAAAGACCCAGATAGAAATTATTACTAAAAAATGAAAAAGTTCTACATTCAAGCTGGGGGAAATACCCCAGCAGAGCCAATTACCAGCCTTCAGAGGGCTGTTTCAACAGCTTGGGGGCTCGTTATATTCAATGCCAAGATTGTGGCTGGTTCCAGCAAGTTGAGGTTAACAGAAGTCAGAACTCCCTGTCTAGGTATGGCCTTGATACACCTTCTGCCAGCTTAGCTTTTATGCTGAGAGGAGGGAGAGAAAGAGAGGTGAAAAAGAAAGAGAGGTAAAGTAGGATTGGGAATTGAAGGGGGAAAGCTAGTTGAGGGTAAGATGTAACTGGGTTGCTCTTCTGTGTACACATTAAAAGTTTGAGAAGCCCAGCTCTTAAAGCAGCTATTCAGATTTACGTTCTCAATAGCCTTATGTCAGACTACCCATTTTTCTGAACTCCTGCCCATAGTAGGTATAGTGTTAGCTGCTCAGTCATGTCCAACTCTATGCCACCCCATGGACTATAGCCCTCAGGCTCCTCTGTCCATGGAATTCTCCAGGCAAAAATACTGGAGTGGGTTTCCATTCCCTTCTCCAGGGGATCTTCCTGACCCAGGTATCAAACCTAGACCTCCTGCATTGCAGGTGGACTCTACCATCTGAGTCACCAGGGAAACCTATAGTGAGTATTGCCATTCACAAAAATTGTTATCAGGTGAACATGGAATGATGTTATTTGGTTTTGTAATTCTTTGGCCATCAATAATGTTAACTTGCTTTTCATCTTCCATTTTCATATTGCATTTGCATATCTTCATTTGTGAATTGACTCATAATCTTTCCCATTTTTATTGTTATAGTTCCCATTTTTTTCCAAATGAAAGTAATTTTCTTTTCCTTACTACATTTATTCTTCTGCTGCCCATTGTAGAAAAATAACTAAAATTTTAAAAACGGGAATGTGATGGAAAAAAATAAAAATAAATAAATAAATAAAAATGGGAATGTGATGGGACTTCCCTGGTGTTCTGGTGGTTAAGACTCCTTGCTTCCACTGCACAGGGCACAAATTCAATCCCTGGTCAGGGAACTAAGATCCCGCCTGCCACACAATGTGGCCAAAAAAAAAAAAAAAAATCGCCTTTTATGTTTACCCAGAACAGAATTAAGTATGCCATATTATGGTATACTTTAAATTTTTTTTTTCTTAAAAATAATGCACATATACTATTCATACATTTAGAACATATAGCACCATAGTTTCGTATATTCACAGTTATGCAACAGTCACCACAATCTAATTTTTAGAAATTTTCATCACCCCAAGAAGAAATACTACCCATTTCTTCTCACACTCCTCAGGACTAAGAAACTACCAATATATTTTCTGTCTCTATAAATTTACCTATCCTGAACATTTTGTATAAATGGAATCAGTTCATAAGGGGACTTTGTGACTAGCTTCTTTTTCTTAACATAGTATTTTTGAAAGGCATGATATTGTAGCCTGTATTAGTACTTCATTTTTCTTTATTGCAAAATACTGTTCCATTGTTTGGGTATTTTTATTCATTCATCAGGTGACAAACATTTGAGTTGTTTCCACATTTTGGCTGTTATGAATAATGCTTCTAGGAGTATCCATGTACAAATTTTTGTGTGGACATATATTTTCATTTCTTTTAGGGGTATAACTAGGATTGGAGTTGCTGGGTCATATGGTAATTCTACATTTCTCTTGATACTGCAGCTGCCAGATTGTTTTCCAAAGCAGCTGCACCATTTTATATTTTACCACCAGTAGTGTGTGAGTGTTTTCATTTCTCCACATTCTCACCCACATTTGCTATTACCTGTATTTCTGTATGATGTGATATCCTATTGTGGTTTTGATTTGTATTTCCCTGATGACTAATGACGTTGAGCCTCTTTTCATGTGCTTATTGGCCATTTGTATATTTTGGAGGAGAAATGTCTATTCAAGTCCTTTGACTTTTTTAATTGGATTGTCTTTTTATTAACCAAGTTTAGGAATTTTTGTATATTCTGAAAATATCCCTTATCAGACATATGATATGTTAATATTTTCACCCAGTCTGTGGTTTGTGTTTTCACTTTCTATCAGTAGCATCACAAAAGTCTTTCATTTTGATGAAGTTCCATTTATTTCTTCCTTTGTCACTTGTGCTTTTGGTATCTTATCTAAGACACTATCAGCTAACACAAGGTCATGAAGTTACTTCTGAGTTTCTTCTAAGAGTTCTACAGTTTTAGCTCTTACATTTAGATCTATATATGGCTGTCTTAGGGCTGCTATAAATTAACACAAACAGTGGCCTGGAGTAACACAAATTCATGTTCATACAGTTCTGGAGGTTAGAAGTCTGAAGTGGGTCTCACTAGTCTAAAATCACAGCATCAACAGGCTGCATTCCACGTGGAGGCTCTAGAGATTTCTATCTTGTTCCTTTTCTGGAGACTATCCACACTCATGGGCTCATGGCTCTTTTATCGAAGCCAACAATGATGTGTTGAATTCTTCTCACATCAAATTATAGTCAGTCTTCAATATCCACTGGTTCTGCATCCATGAGTTCAATAAACTGAAGATAGAAAATATTTAGAAAAAACATTTCTAAAAAGTTCCAAGAAAGCAAAACTTGAATTTGCCACATTATAGCAATCATTTACATAGCATTTACATTGTATTAGGTGTTATAAGTAATCTAGAGATGATTTAAAGTATACAGGAGAATGTGCATAGGTTATATGCAAATATCATGTGATTTTATATAAGGGACTTGAACATCCACAGATTTTGGTATCCTTGGGGGTACTGGAACAAATCCCCCCAGGATACTGAGGGAAGGACAACTGTACCCCATTTCCTCTTCCTCACTCTTCCACATTTAAAGAACTTTGTGATTAGATTGGACCCATCTGGATAGTCAAGGTACTATTCCTATTTTAAAGTAATCTGGTTAGCTACTTTGATTCCATTTGTTATCTTAAGTACCCTTTGTCACATAATGTAACCCTTTGCCATGTAATGTATTTGTCATGTTCTCAGGATTAGAACATGGACATCTTTGAGGAACTCTTATTCTGCCTGCCATAGACTGTAATCCATTTTGTGCTAATTTTTTGTACGTGGTGTGAAGTACAGGTCCACCTTTATTCTTTTGCCTGTGGATATCCAGTTATCCCTGAATTATCTGTGGAGAAAACGCTTCTTCCAGTTAAGTGGCCTACTCTTATCTTAAAGCAGTATAATATCAAAATGTACCTATATCAGTAAGTATATCTCATAGTCACTTTAAATGATCGGCTAGGATTTTGAGATATACCATACTTCATTTAGCCACTCTGCTACTGAACATTGTTTCCAGTCTTTCCCTATTAAAATTGGCATTTTCTGGTTTGTGAGTTTTTAAAAGTCTATTGTGGACACAAACTCTTTTCCATTATAGATGTTGTAAATTACCTTTGAAATGAGTCACTTCTTTTCACCGTCGTGGTTTAAGCTCTTATCCCTTGTCGGCTGGACTCCAGCCATAATCTTCTCACTGACCTCCCAGCCTACCCTCTTGCCTCTCACCTCTCTTCAGCCCTTTCTCTGTAGACAGAGTGGCCTTTGCAAAGTGCAATTCTAGTCGTGTAACTGCTGACTCTGGTTTTGAAACAGATTCTCATTAGGAAAAGGATGCAGCTCTTTGTCATGGCCCCTCCCTTTGTCTTCAGCCTAATCTGATGCTGTGCTTCCACTCGCCCACTCTCTCTGCATCCACACCTGCTTCCTCTCGGGTCCTTGTGAAAGCCATTGTTGCTCCTGTCACAAGCCAGCCTCCATAATGAGGAGAAGCCTCATCTCACCAGGTATCTTTTCTTTGCAGCACTTTTCACATTCAATTTTCAATTTACTTGTTGGGTTTCATTAATATTGGCCTCCTGCACCAGGCAGCAAGCTCCATAAAGATAGGAATTGAGTCTGGTTTTGCTGATCACAGTATCTCCAACTCTGAGCACATGATAAGCATTGATATTTTAAGTAAATAAACAAGCAAAGTACATTTTCTACTATGTGTTTGACTTTAAATTGTGTTAATGGTAGGCAAATTTTTGATTTACCGAATCTTAAAAATGCATACAAATCTTTTCTTCTATGATTTCTGCCTTTTTAAGAGCTATGCTTAAAAGTCCTCCCCCATTCCAAGAATATAGAAATATTGACCTTTTTTTTTTTTTACTGCTTTCATCTTAAATCTGCCTGCAGTTTATTTTTATTAACAGTATATGGTATTATTTAGGAAAATAACTTTACTTCCCAAATAGCCATTCTCTGAACCCTTTTCCATCCTTTCCTTGCAGATCTGTAGTGATTCATTGTTTGCACATTAAATCCTTTTGCATGTTCAGTTATGCAAATAATGTCTATCCCTACACCTGTTTTATTTGCCACTGTTCATTATTACAGCTTTATGCTATGTTTTAGTATCAGACAGTCACGTTTTCTAAGAAAATGTCTTTAATAAACAGTATGTTTTTACTTAAATGGTTTTAATGTTTTAAATAAAATGTTTTAATTGATAATACATAAAATATATTGTAATAACCCTTTCAAGTTATACAGTTTGAATTCAGATTATTAGACAGAGAACTGTTACATAGAGCAACACAAATCCATTAGTCCCACGCCCTGAGTTTCTGAGTCAGTAGATCTGCGGTGGGGCCCAAGTATTTGCATCTCTAGCAAGCTTCCTGATGATGCTGATTCTGCTGGTCTGGGGACCACAGTTTGAGAACCTCTGCCTTAGGGTAAATGATTGAAATAAAGAATATGGTCAACATGAGTGGTCCCAATGTCTGCATTCACTACCCATGACTTGGGATGAGCCTGCCCCCTGTGCTGTGTGTGAGCATCTCCCCAACAGCATCTCTGGCCCTGCTCCTGTCTCAAATTCAAAGTCAAGCCAAGAAGCATTGCCCTCATTTCAGTGACCCCAAAGGTGCTCAGCCTAACAGCACAGCTGCCCTACAGGTTATGGGAGTCAGTCTGTTATAAGCAGGAACTGGAGAAAGGGAAGGACCCCTGCCTTCCTTTGCTGTAGCATCTCATGATTTTCCATATGTTTGAGGGGAATGGAGCAAAGAACTCCCCCTTTGCTTTCCTCATTCCCACTTCCTTGGCTATTTAATGACTCTGTGGTCCACACAAAGGGAGAGTTAATTACTAACACCTGCTCCCAGACCAATAACCAACTTCTTGACAGAGATTTTGTTTCTACCCATTCCATCCAGTGTAAGCATATTTAAGGAAATAAAGATAGTCTGACTCATTTAGCTATACATATACTATATCTCTATGGAGAAAACGGCCTCACTTCTTCCTTCATAAGGGGATGGACATTCTTTGCAGGAAATAGAATAGCCTTAGAGGTGCTATTTGCTATGGGCTTATTCTTCTTTGTTATTCAGACAGTAGTGTATGATTATATTTTACATGAAATGTGTGATTTTAGGAAAACATTCATTTTCCCTGTTTTTGGTTACTTGTATTCCGCCCCCACTTACTTGTACGTTCTATATCAGGGTCAGGCAACAGTTAGGTTAACAGTTGTCTGCATTTCTGGGAGGGATATACTTTCTGGAAATTTCTGCTTTTCATTTTCCCCTTCGTGGTATCTGAAATGTGCCATTAGAGGACCTCGTCTTCTGTCACAAAAAGAGGAGAGTTTCCTATAGGACCCTTTCTGGCATTCACTCCCTGACTCAGTGCACGCTGAACCAGGCTCTGTGCGGAGCCACGGGACACAGAAGACACATCTTCTATCATTGAGGCCTCACTCTGTACTGGTGAAGGCAGATACATTAGGAAACAATTACAGTAAATACTGCATTGGACCAAATCGGAGAATGCCTAGGGACGAAGGCCAGGGGCCGTGCCTTCAGCGGGGTGGGGAGCCTGTCAAGACACAACTCCCAGGAGACATGACCTTTAAATGAATCATTGGTGGAGGGAGATTTGTATATGAGTACTTACTTATTTCTATTATTAACTGTTATTATTACCATTGCTTCATTTTTATTTACTTTTGGAATAGCAGTGCATTCACATTTCTGACAATTCTGTAAGTATGACAGGGATATAGACGTGTGGTCCAACAGAAATATGTAATTTAAAAGTTTTCTAGTAGTCGCATTTTTAAAAAGTAAAACAAGGCAAGTTGTATAATACCATACTTTATTTAAACCAGCAAATATAAAATTATCATTCTAACATCTAATCAACAAAAAACATATTAATAAGATATTTCACATTCTTCTTCTGTACCAAGTCTTCACATTGATACAAAGTATATTTATGTACAACAGATCACAGTTTAGAAAAGCCACATCACAAGTGCTTGGTAACCACATGTGACTAAGTGCCTACACAGGCATAAGTCTTGACCCCATTTCTGCCCTGAAGCTACTGAGTTCCTCTCCCTAGAAGCAGATATTGTGGGTAGCCTCAGGTGTGTTCTTCCGCAGATAGCTGATACATATACAAGCACTTATAAACACATATGCACAAAGAATTGGATAGTAATCACACTGTAGTGTATCCCACTTTTCTCACTGAATAAATCTTAGAGCTGTTTCATATCATTATATAGGAAGTAAGCTCAATCTTTATCTTACTGCTGCAGAGTATTCTATTTTATAGATATCACAAATTATTCATTTAGTTCTTATCAATGGGCATGTAGGTGGTTTCCGGTATTTGGTGCTTATTTGAGCTGAGTTTTCAAAGAGGTAGAGTGCAACAAGAGCCAACCCACTGAGGCTGGGGGAATGACAGTCTAGAGAAAGGGACCAACAAGGAGCACAAGGACACATGGCATTTGGGGATAATTTCTTGTGGCTCAAGATGTCTGGACAGTGGAGTGTGTGTGAACAGGAAAAGGGGAGGAAGAGGAGGCTGGAGGGGCAGGAAGAGATCAGATTGTAAACAGCCTCGCAAGTGTCATGTTAAGGAGTTTGGACTTCATCCATAATGGAAAGTAATCAAAAGGTTTTAAGAAACAGAAGAATTAATAGATGACTGAATTAATAAATAAATGGGGGTGGGAGGGACAAATCTTCCATATGAATGAATTCCATGTGAATGAATGATTAATAAATGTAGATGGGAAACAGAAAATAGACATTTAGAGAACTACATTAAGAAGTGCTGCAGGCAAGATCTACCAATGAATATTCAAATGAGTGGATAAAACTTTTCGAAACAGAATATTTGCATAGCCTCAAAATATCTCCCCAAAATATGTATTAATCATTGTGATGGATATCTGAATATTCTTTGATACTCCCTCTTCAGAAAGTGGCACTTAATTCCACTGGACTTGCTCACTCATTTCTAATGAATAGGATATGGAAAAAGAAAACTATCAGTAGTAATTTTACAGTGAACAAACCTGGCAGACATCACCACAACCAAGTGATCAAGGTCAGCGTCACCAGTAGTACTGGTATAGGGTGCCCTTGAAAAATGTGATGAGAATGGCACTTCACCTCTGTGGTCTACCTCCCCAAAAGCCATAACCAGAGTCTAATTATGAGAAAACATCAGATAAACTCAAACTGAGAGGCATTCTACAAAGCCTTTAATCAGTACTCTTCATAAGGGTCAAGGTAATAAAAAACAAAGACTGAGTAACTGTCATACATGGTAAAAGACTAGAGATGTGTTGGTCCTGGGATGGGACCCTGGAACAGTAAAAGGACATTTGGGGGAAAACAGGAGAAATATAAAGTCTTTATTTTAGTTACTATCATTATATCAATGTTAATGTCTTACTTTTCATAAAGGTACCATAGCTATTTAAGATGTTAATATTAGAAGGAACTAGGGGAAGATAAACCATGATACTCTGTATTATCTTTGAAAATGTTCTGTAAATATAAAATTATTTCAAAATAAGTTTAAAAAAAGAATCAGGGGCATGTCATGACTAGATTCACATTTTAGGAGCATCTCAGTGGTTGCAGTGAGGAATAAGGTTGGAAAAGGAAAGACCAGAGTAGGGAAGTTATACGGTCTTGCTACAAAAAGCCAGGAAGGGATAGTAGAGGCCCACCCAGATAGGGGCAGAGGCAGCTGGAATCGGGGGCCATGGGCAGACTGGAGATAGCTCTCAAAGGTAACTGTATCATACCTGGTGAAGGTTTGGTAAGGAAATAAGACAACTCAGGATAACACCTACCTCTCCATCTCTAGGAGTTAGATAGACAGTGAAGTCATTCACTGTGATGGAGAAAACAGGAAGAAGAACCGTTTTCAGGGAAACTTTAGTTCAATTTTAGACCTTTTAAGTTTGAAGTACATTTGACAGGTCCAAGTGTCCATCAACAGATGAATGGATAAACAACATGTGGTATGTCTACACAATGGAATATTGTGCAACCTTAAAAAGGCATGACATTCTGACTCAAGCTACAACAACCTTGAAAATACTATGCTAAGTGATAAGTCAGATACAAATGGACAAATATTATATGATTCCACTGAGTTGAGGAACATTAAGCAGGCCAGTTCCTAAAGACAGAAAGTTGAATCAAGGTTTTCAGAGGTTGAAAGGAAGGAGAATTGAGGAGTTATTATTTAATGAATACAGAGTTTCTGTTTGGGATAATGAAAAAGTTCTGGATGATGGTGATGGTGTTACAACACTGTGACCATACTAAAATGCCTCTGAATTATACACTTAAAAATTATTAAAGTGGTAAAAGTTTATGCTATGTATTTTTACCACAATATTTTAAAAAAATAGAAGGCCATCATTAATGCTGCAAAGAAGTCAAAATGAGATAAGCTCTGAAAAATGATCCTTTATATTATTCCGTGACTCAGAGGCCACTGGTGACATCTCTAGAGCCCTTGTGGTAGAGAAGTGTTATAATCAGATTGCAGTGGGTTGAAGGGTGATTGAGAAGTGTGTTGACAAATATGGCCAAATCTGGCTTGCTACCTATTTCCATAATCAAAGTTTTATTGGGACATAGCTCTGTCCACCCCTTCATGTATGTATTGCCTTTGGTTGTTTTTGTGCTACCCCAGCTAGGCTGCGTGGGCTTCTCAGGTGGCTCAATGGTGAAGAATATGCCTGCCAATGCAGGAGACTTGGGTTCGATCCCTGGATCAGGAAGATCCACTGGAGAAGGAAATAGCAACCCACTTAGTATTCTTGCCTGGAAAATCCCGTGGACAGAGGAGCCTGGCAAGGCTTCAAGCCCACAGGGTTACAAAAGAATCAGATACAACTTTCTGACTAAACAGCAACAAGCAAGATTGAACAGCTGTCGCAGAAACCACGTGGTCTGCAAAGTCAAAAGTATTTACTATCTGGACCTTTACAGAAAGTTTCCCAACCCCTGGACTAGACAGAACCCTGATCTTTCAAGTAGTTTGGTTTTCTTAGACAATTCCTGCCTTTGCGGTGAGGTTACTGAGTAGACAGCAGTGCCTTTTCAGTCACCTAACAGAACAGACCAAATGCTGAGCAATAATAATGATGAACAAGAAGGAGAAAGAAGAGGAAGCATGGGGAAGAGAAGAAATTCATTCCTTCCTTTCTCTAACAATGTGTTCTCTTCACCATTACCTTCTGTCTCTTACAGCCCTGGAAAAAAGGACTGAAAGTCCCTCCACCCAACCCCCCCAAAGTACTCCCCACTAGTAAATTGTCACAATGACTGGTGATAATAAATGTTCTGAAATGGCCACAAACTGCAGTCTGGTTTAAAGTTTCCTCATTAATACAGGAAAATGCCCACAACCTGAGGCTTTTCAAGTGTTTATTAATTTACTTTCTGGGACTGAGTGCCAATATTTATCAGATCAAAGAGAGAGCCGCTGTCTTTAGCATTTTACTGAGTATCAGGAACAGTGCCAAGTTTTGAACCTAGATGACCTCATTGATAATCATCAGAACCAGCAGATGGCCTTTCCCCATTTGACCAGTGGAGCAGCTGGGGCTTACTGGGGTTACATACTCAGCCACAGACCCACATTGAATTAGTAGTAGAATGAGGGTTTGACTTGACTTCCCCCTAATTCCAGGGACCCAGGTTGTTTTAACTGCACCATGCAGTCATCCTGTCCTCCACTTCATGATGGTTTAGTGGCTTCTTGTGCCCATTCTAAGCAGAATCTAATGTTTGGTGGGTTCTCAACCTCTTTTAAGTCATGAGCCTGCTTTTTCACACTGAGTTGGCTTATGATGTCTCAAGTGGACTGTAGGCTTTAGCATGACCTACTTCCCAACCTGTTTTTGTGCTCCTTCTTCCCAGAAACCCCGCTTTGATGGTCAACGCGATTCTGCCCAGAGGTATTTCTCTAAAACCATCTTGCTTTTGTGCACTGTGCCAGTGTCATATAATACCTGGGCTTCACTTGTTCTCACCTTACCGTCTATTTCTACATTGTCTGCAGTAATTCCTCAAGCTCTTGGTTAGGGACAGAGACCCAGTAAGGCAGCAAGAGGGTATTACAGTGACTTCCTCAGTTCCCATCTAGTCACGTCCTTATGTTAAGCATGTAAACACAGAGCACTGTGTGATTTCTTTCCTCTTTAAGGTGGTCCTTGATAGCACAGCCTTTGACTGCCTAGATTTCTGCAGTCATCAAATCAGAACCAAAAGGAAATTAAGAGATCCTCCCAACCCTTGACTGTACCACTGAGGCAACCAACTGAGGACCAGAGAGGGTTGGTAACTTTTCCAGGCACACACAGCTTATCAGCAGCAGGACCGGGAAGGTGGTCTCTGGTCTCCCGGCTCCCAGTCTAGAGCTTATCCTGCTGCCGATCGCTGCCTCCTGCCTGCCTCAGTTGATGAAGCAGGGGCCCGTCCGCCTGCCTGTGGAGTGCTTACCTTGGAGCCCTTTTCATGAATGAGACCAGATGCCGAACTCCACATTGATCATTTCTGTCCCTCCCCTTTCTGCCTTCTGTTAAAGGCAGCCCCCCAGCTCCCAGCTGGCTCCTGTCCCCTCCCCCAGCCGGGAGAAGTTATTACATGAAGAGATCAGCTTACCAGTTTTCTTCGGAGCAGAGGCTGAGCTGGGAGCTCCGGGCAGTACAGTGAGGGGAGCCGAGGGAACCAGTGCGGTGCCTAGCGGAACTCCGGGGCTGGAATCCCGAGACACAAGTGCATCTGCTAGCTGTTAGCACTTGGCAGACGGAGTTCTCCTCTAGGGTAGTTCTAACTTTGGGTAATAATGTTTGTCAGCTACCTGATATTAACATTGCTCCACGTTCAAACAGCAGTGTTAGCAAGACCTGGGGGAGAGGTAAGCCAAATAAAATATCTTGTCAGAAGTTGTATTTTTGTCAGCATTAAATTTCCTCTTCTATCTACCAAGAGGGATCAGGCAAGGGGTTTTTATGGTGTGCAAAGAGTAATGCTTTATTTTGCTTTTTTAGGCTTGCCTTGCCTTTTCTTATAGGAAAATTTCTTTGCTTCTTAAAAAATCTTGTAATTTCTGAAAACTTTTTCTGGTACAGTGGCCACACCAGGGGATTGGCATGGCCTTGGTGACAGATATCTGGAGCATGTACATTTCTAATTCTGTTGTTGCCAAAAAAAAAAAAAATGTACTTGTCAGATTCCAGTAGGGACTGTTACCTGTTGAGAATATTTCTCCAGTATTGCTTATGCAAGCTAGAGGAATTGCTTTTCTTTGCTGCTTTGCATTTCGTTTTTCTCCTCTTTAACTTTGATGTGCTTGGGGGAAAAAAAAATCTGTGCTTAACTTAGTACCATAGGTTTGAAGAAGGATAGTGGTATATAACAGGTCTTGGAGCGTCCTAGATCTGCCATAGATGGGAGGCATGTTTAAGACCCATGAGGATAATTTATTCTTATTGGCTTAGCTCATGTTTGCTGGATACATTTCTGAACATCATAGGTGCCTGTAGGAGCCAGTTTTTGACACAGGCAGAGATTGGAAAGGATGATCATATGGGCTGGAGAGGGAAGCTCTTGGGTGTAGCCACCCTCACCTGCAAAGAAGCCTGCAACAAATTTACCTCATCCACTCCTTTTACTTCTTATTCTGATGGAAAGTCTTGGAAACTGAGGGCTGAGTTATGAAAAGACAGCCTTTTTCCTGAATCCATCTTCCCTTTGAAAAGCCAAGTGCAAACTGTATCTCCTAGAAATGCCACGGGGCCACTTCACAGCTCTGCCTTTTGTTAGCATTGCGGGGACAGAAAGAGCTCTGAAAGCCTCCCGTAATGACTTTCCCTTTTCTAAGAGGAGTGGAAGGGAGCTGCTCCCAAATCCAGGCTGCAGGGCAAGCTGTGGTTGCAGCAGGCTCGTTACTCCGTTGAAAACAGACATGTGGCGTAGAGGCGTGTGGCCACGGGTCATTTGTCCTGGGCTTTTAGCCTGTTAGTTACCCATGTCCTCTGCAGATATTTTCTGGGCCTGTGGGGTGGGGGGTGTGGATCGGAGGTAGGGGTCCTGAATGGGAGCTGGAGGAACTGAATTGGGTTCGTGATGCTGGAGGCTGAAAGCAGACAGACCATTGCCCTCTAGTTGCAGTTGAAGTTCGCAGCTTCCCTGTTGATTTTTCAGTGTGGAGAGTAAATGACAAATGGGCCAGCCTGACTCAGCCTGGAGCACTTAAGCATGTGAGGGGAGAGCTCATATGGAAAATATTTCTATCACCGCTGCATGCGCATATGGTCTGGGGAGACCCCCGTACGGAGCAAATCACAGCGCTCCAGCAGTCCCTCAGTGGCGCGCCAATTACTCTTATTAACAGCGAGGCGAAGGGCAGGCTCCAGTTACCTGCACGCAGCTGGCTCCCGGGGACCCTGCAACGCGTGGGCTTCGAGCCTTGTGTCACATTCGGAGAGGGCAGTGGCTCTGTTTCACTTTACAATCAGCACAGCAGATGAAAAATGAAAGGGGATTACACGGGCTCATCCAAATCTTGACTCTGTTCCGACGGTGCTCAGCCTGCGGGTGAGGAAGGCAGGAGTTCTGTCTTTTGAGTTAAAGTGTGTGTGCTTAATAGTCAGAAAAACCAATCAGAGGTGAGGAATGCCTGCTGTCTGTTCCTTTGTTCTAGCCTGCTATGCTAAATAAAGACCCTCCCATGCCTTTTCCTCTTTTCATTCTAGTTTTCCTTCCTTCCTTCCTTCCTTCCTTGTGTGCTGCTGCAAAATCTTGGCTCCATAACTACTCTGCTCCTAGAAAACTGTACAGTTAGGACTCCTTTCCCCTTGTTGGAAATGAAACGACGAAGAAGGAGCATAAGTATGAAATGCCCCTCCCCTCCTTAAACAGAATGTCATTTATACAGAGCTTTGGAGAATGTGACATTTCTTTATAAGAGCCTCTTGTTTTATGGCCATGTTACTTACAAAAGGCACCTGTAAACACGTGGCCTCATCCATGTGTCACCCAGGTTTTCATTTTCTCGGCCAGCCAGTTTTCTTGCAGGTTTTGATTATCTTTCCTTTGGATGTTCATAAAAACACATGAGGAAAAGGAAGGAAGGGGAAGACAGTGTTATACGCCTAGTGGTACCCGGCTGGCTGTGTTCTCAGTGTGGATGGACACAAACTCTGGGCAGCAGCTCGCAGACTCAGTTTTCTAGGGGGTGAGGTCCTGCCAGATCGCCAGGGACTGGCAGGTGGTGGGAAGAGACGGTGTGGTTCAAAGCAAACCTTATTCAGTGTCCTGTTGCTGGCACTGTTGGCACTGGTGACTGTCAACCAAGGACAGAACAACCCAGTATGAGGTCACTATATGTTTGGAGAACAAACACAGAGGAACACTATTCCTTCTTTAATTTTCTGGTTGCAGGAGCATTAAATTAAGAACACCGAGGTCCCTAGAATGCCTTTGCCCTTGTCACAATAGGACAGCATTGGTACACAGCTTGCACAGACTGTGTACATCTCTCGAAAGAATGTAAAGGACTGTGAGTCATGCTGGACTTTAGGTGCATTTGTCAGTGTGGGAAACATGCTAGGATCCCAGTTTCTTTGCAGCGTGCCACGGAACGGTGTGGGGGGGTGTCCCTGTGCATTCCCTGGACTTGGACTTATCTTCTGAGATAAGACCAATGTTGTTGTTTAGTCTCTCAGTAGAGTCCAACTCTTTGCATCCCCATTGACTGCAGCATGCCAGGCTTCCCTGTCCTTCAGGGAATGAAGACCAATGAGATACTGTTCTATGTGGGGAGCGATGAGGAAGGAGCTAGAAACCTATATAGTTCTGTACACTGTGGTGAGACAAATTCTTAGAAGTGAGTCAAAAATACATTTATTTCCATTTTGATGAAGCAATTTGGCAAAACTTATCAAAATTAAAAATAAATATCTCAGGGTACTTCCCGGCAGTCCAGTGGTTAAGACTTCACTTTCCAATGTAGGGGGCATGGGTTCAAACCCTGGTCAGGGAGCTAAGATCTCATATGGCCCATGACCAAAACACCAAAGCATAAAACAGAAGCAGTGTTGTAACAAATTCAATAAAGACTTTAAAGGTGGTCCACATTAAAAAAAAAATCTACTAAAAATAAATATCTCAGCTGCTAACAGTTATGGGTCTTGCCTTTTAAAAGAGCAGATTATCCCCCCAAAAAAATAAAAATAAAAGAGCAGATTTTATGGTATGTGAATACTATCTCAATTTTTAAAATTAAAAATAAATAATAAATATCTCTTTGACTCAACTTTTCCATTTCTAATACTTTATCATATAGATTTACTCTGAATTTGCCCTCTAAGCCACCTTCCATCATGTGGCTATTACAGCAGCCTAAATGCCCCTCAATAGGGAACTAATGAGCCCAAAGTCCAGCATGATTCACAGTCCTTTACATTCTCAGGGGATGCACACAGCCTGTACAAGAGGACACCAATGCTGTTCTTTGTGAAAGGACAAAGGCGTTCAAGGGCCTCAGTGTTCTTAGTTTGATGCTCCTGCAACCAGGAAAGGAAAGACAGAACAATCTTTCTCTGTGTTTGTTCTCCAATCCATGCACGGACCCCAGACTGGGTTGTTCTGTCCTTGGTTACAACCACCAAGACATTCAGAAAGAACAGGGTACCTCTACATGCTCTGATAGGAAATGACTCCCAGGATATGTAAGAAAAGAATGACGTATAAAGTGCTATCCTTTGTGTAACATGTGTTAATGTCTTTGTCCTTCCTCTCTCTGGGAGGATTTATGAGAAAATGGGGGAGAATATAGCCTGGCTAGGGAAGGAGAGCTGGTGAAACTTACAATTTATTATACGCCTTTAGTTCCTTTTGAAATGTGTGTAGTAAACATGTCTTATCTAGTTAAAGAATAATATTAAAATATATGATGTAATAATAAATCACTTGGTAATAAATAAAACATGTGATGTAACAGATAACATCCTCAGCAATTGCTCATAGCCCATGCTAAGGTGAAGTGTACGTGAGCTAGTAGGCGTAACACTGAAGTCAGTTCAGCTCAGTGATTCCTTTAGGGCTAAAATGATGTTCTTTAGCTGGCTCGTTCGTTCATTTAAACACCTACTTATAACCCTCTGTTTTCTCGTTTCTTAAATTCTTTTGAATTGGATGATAATTGCTTCACAATATTGGGTTGATTCCTGCTATGCAACAACATGAATCAGCCACAAGTATACCTATCTCCCCTCCCTCTTGATTCTCCCTCCCAACCCTTTCCACCCCACTAGGTTGTCACAGAGCGCCGAGTTGAGCTCCCTGTGTTATACACCAGCGTCCCACTGGCCATCTGTTTTCCATATGGTAATATACATATTTCAGTGCTACTCTCTCAGTTCATCCCACCCTCTCCTTCTCTGGCTGTGTCCACAAATCTGTTCTCTATACCTGCCTCTCTTCCTGCCCTGCAGGTGGTTGGTTCATCAGTACCGTTTTTCTAGATTCCATATATATACTTTAATATGCACAATATTTGTTTTTCTCTTTCTGACTTATTTCATTCCGTATAACAGGCTCATGGTTCATCCACCTCAGTTCAACTAACTCAAATTTGTTCCTTTTCATGGCTGAGTAGTATTCCACTGTATACTTGTACCATAACTTCTTTATCCATTCATCTCTTGATGCACCTCCAGGTTGCTTCCATGTCCTAGCTATTGTAGATAGTGTTGCAGTGAACATTGGGGAATGTGTATTTTTTTCAGTCATGGTTTTCTCAGGGTATTTGCCCAGTAGTGGTATTGCTGGGTCATATAGTAGTTTTATTCCTAGTTCCTTGAGGACTCTCCATAGTGTTCTCCACAGTGGCTGTATCAATTTACATTCCCACCAACAGGGCAAAAGAATTTCCTTTCCTCCACATCCTCTCCAGCATTTATTATTTGTAGATTTTCTTAAGTTTTACTTTTATTTTTGACTGCACTGGGTCTTCGTTGCTTTGTGTGGGCTTTCTCTAGTTGCAGAGAATGGGGGCTACTCTCTAGTTGTATTGATGGGCTTCTCATTGTGGTGGCTTCGCATGTTGCAGAGCGTGGGCTATAGGCACGTGGGCTCAATAGTTGCAGCTCACAGGCTCTTGAGCCCAGTTGTTTTGGCACATGGGCTTAGTTACTCTACGGCAGGTGGGATCTTCCTGCACAAGGGGTTGAACTGGTGTCCCCTGCACTGCAAGACAGATCTTAACCACTGGACAACCAGGGAAGCCCTGTTTGTAGATTTTTTTGATGTTGGTTCCATTCTGACCTGTGTGAGGTGATATCTCATTGTAGTTTTGACTTGCCTTTCTCTAATAATGAGTGATGACACATTAGCTATGTTAAGGGGTGGTTGAAAGGATTACCGCCGGCCACTAGACTCACAGATATGGAGGACAGACTAGTGGTTACAAGTGGTTACTAGTGGCAAGATAGCAGTGTAGGATTAAGAGGTACAAACTACTATATAAAAAATAAATAAGCTATAAGGGTATATTGGAATAGCAAAAGGAATATAGGCAATAACTATAAATGGAGTGTAACCTTTAAAAATCGTGAATCTCTATGTGTTGTACACCTTAAATTTATATAATATATAAATGTGACATTTATATAATATTGCAAATCAACTATTTCATTTTTTTAAAGGTTTAAAAAATGTGATAGTATGTGCATAGCTCTCAGCTTGATGTGCCAGGCACAGAGTGAACAGCCCTGATTGGCTATCACTCCAATTACTATTGCAAATGCTACCAGAGTGTGCCACCTCAGTGGTGGAAAAAGGAAGACCAAAACTTAAGGTCTTTGTCTTGATGAGCTTATACTTTCAAAGGGGGACAGGGTGTAAACAGTTAATGATTATACAATAAGAAACTCTTTAATTGCAAGTGCAGAGGCAAAGAAGCAATGAAGTCTGCCTAAGAAAGTGAAGAAAGACTCCAGAAACAATGTCAGTTTGAAAAACTCAAAGGGTTGTGCATTGAGGGTCTTGAAGACAACCCCCAGGTTCACCGATTCACAGTGATTCTTTAACTCAGCATATAGTTGCACATACAGCTATTAGTTATCACAGTGACAGAGCAAAGTCAACAAGGAAAAAGTGCATGGGGTGAAGCTGGGGAGAAACCAGGAGGAAGCTCCCAAGGATCTTCTCCCAGTGGAGTCACATAGGCCCTACTTCATTCCCCCAGGAATGTGTTGTGACAATACTTGTGAAATACTGCCAACCAAGCAAGTTCGTAGAGACTCAGCACCTCGGGTGTTTGTTGGGGGCTGGCCACACAGGCACTCTCTGCCTGCCATGTACCAATATTACACACTCCCGAAGGGAAACTTCTCTTCAGCATAAACCATATTGTTCACATACTATATGCAAGTGAGCCACTCCTACCACTTCTGGGAATGGTGAGCGCTGTTCCAATATCTAAGTTCCCAGACGCTAGCCAATGGCCAACCTCATAAGCAAATGTTTTTAAAGAATAGTCAGGTCTGCTGTGTTAACTCCTCTGCAGGGATAGGTAGGCATCTTAAAGGGAAAAACAGGGAAGGAGGATGTTCTTGGCAGAGGGAAAACATCTGTAGAGTCACAGAAATAAGAAAGAATTTAACATATTCTGGAAACAGTTCAGATTACAGAATGTGAGGAATGTGTCAGGAGATTTGTCAGTCACCTGGATCCCAAGGGTTGGAGTTTTCTGTGCCTTTGGAAGGTCCAGAAATTCTGTAAAAAAGAATTGAAATCTAATTGCTTTACAGTGTTGTGTTAGGTTCCACTATACATTGAAGTAAATCAGTTACATGTAAACATACATTCCCTCTCTCTTGGACATCTGTCCCTATAGTCTTAAGATTATATTTTTATGACACATCATCTTGGCTACCATTGTATAACATTTTCTTGGTCATAGGTTATTGAAATTATTTCCCAAGGATTAAAATAAATGAAATATGAAGATAGAAGTGACTGCCTTTATAAGAAGGTCACCATCATTATTAATACCTGAAGGTATTATTTGTGGCAAATAGGAATGAAGGATCAGTGTAATACCCGGAGTGACTGATTCTTTGTGCGTAATTCTCAGTGGCTCCACCTTTTTCTCTTTCTTATGAATAAAATAAAAAATAAACTATGTGAAACTGATTTGATAGTGCAAGATCTGAGTTTGAGCCTTAGGTCTACCATGTCTAGCCATATGACTTTTGGCAGGTTTTTTATATTGGAGGGTAATTGCTCTATAATGTTGTGTTGGTCTCTGCCATACAATAATATGCATCAACCATAAGCATATATATGTATATATACAAATAAATCCCCTCCTTCTTCTTTTATTTTTTTTTTAAAATTCCCTCTTTCTTGAGCCTCCCACTCTAGGTATCACAGAGCACCAGGCTGAGCTCCTTTGGTATACAGCAACTTCCCACCTAGCTATCTATTTCACATGTGGTAACATATATTTCAATGCTACGCTCTGAATTTGTCCCACCCACTCCTTCCTCTGCTGTATCCACAAGTCCATTCTCTATGTCTGCATCTCTGTTCCTGCCCTGCAAATAAGTTCATCAGTACCATTTTTCTAGATTCCAGATATATATTTTTTCCTTTCATTATGAAAACTCACTGTTGTAAAAACAAATTCAAGCAATAAAGAAATGCAAAGAATGAAAAATTAAAGGTTCCTCTTTCCTTTCACTCACTCCCAATTTCTCTTCCCTCCCCTAATGAAACCATGAATAACAATTTGGCATCTGTCCTTCAAGAACCACTCCTACACATTTACAAGCATAAGGATGTGTACATATGCCTAAGACGTGCAGACAATGAGTTTTGCTTCTTTTCTGAGACATGGTGCCTCTTGTTTTTACCTTTTGTCTAATGTAGTTGCTAGGATTCCCAGGATACAGTGTCGAATTAGCACAGTGAAAATGAACATTCTTGTCCTCTTCTGGACTTAAATGGGAAAGTTTGTAATATTTCATCACTAAGTGTGATGCCTGCCAGGTGTTTTAAGTAGATAAATTTTATCTAGTTACAATTTCCTTTCTATGTTTTTGTAGAAAATGGTTGTTAAATTTTTATCTAACTCTATTTACCTTCATAAAATGATATGATATAATCTTTTCATCTACTTAGGGAATTATATTAATAGAATTTTTAATGTTGGATTCTCTTTGCATTCTTAGAACTTAACTTTCTTAATCATAGTGATTTATTCATTGTTTGCTAATGGATTTTATTTGTGAATATTTTATTTTAAAATTTGTCTTTTTTAAAAAAATGAGTACTGTTGATTCATGGGAGTCTTTTATTGGGCTAGAGTGGGTTTTACTAGTTTTGTAAAGTACATTCAAAAGTTTCTCATACTTTAGTGTGCTTTGAAATAGTTTAAACAACAGAGGAATTAGCCTTTTCTTGAAGCTCCATTGAACTCAGTCATATAACCAGCTCTTTTATGGAGTGGTAGTCTTTGAGTACCTTTTTTCCTTCTCTTTTGTTTCTAAAATATGCATAATATTTAGTATATTACAATATATATATACTATATAAGCAAGTCATAAAGCAAAATAACAAAACAATCACCTAAGAGCCCACCACCCAACTAAAGAAATAAAACATTTTCAACGCTCTATGTTGCTCCCAGGTACGGCCTCCTCACTTCTCTCCCTCAGAGAGAAACATCATTCTGAATTTTATGATTGTAATTTCTTTGTTTTTTTAGAAATAATACATATATATGTATGTATCTCTAACGAATATATTTGTTTGATTTTGTTTGGTTTTGAGTTACAAAGACACGTTATCTTGATTTTTTTTTTTAATTCAAATTGATTTTTTGTCAACAGGAGAATGCATGTATCTGTGGTTCATTCATTTTCACTGCTACATAGTATCCATCTATGTGAATATACCATATTTTTAACTGTTGATAGATCTGGAGTATGAACATTTTGGAACATATCTTCACATATATGTGCAAGGATTCCTTTAGGGCGTATACCTAGGAGTTGAGTTACTGGGTCATAGAATATGTGTTTGTTTAACTCTACAATATGATGTCAAATTGATTTCTTTTTTAAATTTTATTTATTTTAGTTTTGGCAGTGCTGGGTCTTTGTTGCTACACAGGCTCTTCACTGGTTGCAGTGAGCTGGGGCTACTCTTTAGTTCTCATTGCGGTGGCTCCTCGTTGCAGAGCATGGGTTCGGGGTGCCAGGACTTCCGTAGTTGCAGCTCCCAGGTTCTAAAGCGCAGGCTCAATAGTTGTGGCGCAGTGGCTTAGCTGCTCCAGGGCATGTGGGATCTTCCTGGATCAGGGATCGAACCCTTGTCTCCTGCATTAGCAGGCAGATTCTTTACCACTGAGCCACCAGGGAAGCCCTGTCAAATTGATTTCTAAAGGGTTGCATCACTTTTCACTTCCACTAGCAGTGTTTAAGAGTTCTCAATTATCTATCTCCGTGTCAATGGTTGGCATTATCAGGCAGGCTAATTCTTGCTGATACAGTAGGTATAAAATGTTTTAGCGTATGTGAACTGACACTTCTCTGATCACTAACTCTTGCAATATAGAATAATTTTTACATGTATACCAGTTATTCATGTTTTCTCTTCCATGAAATGCCTGTTCATGATTATTTTGCGATTTTAAATTTGGTTCTTCTTTTTTTCATCACTGATTTCAGTGTTCTTTATGTATTTTTGGTATGAATCCTTTGCTTGTTATTCCATGACTGTTCTCCAGTTTGTGCCTTGCATTTAAATGTTTATAGTCTTGATAAACAGAAATCTTCCATTTTAGTCTATTTGAATTTATCAGTTTTATTTTGTTGTGTTACATCTTTGTCATGTTTAAGAAATTATTAATCCAAGTTTATGGAGATATTTTCCCAAGTTCTTTTCTAAAATTATTGGAGTTTTGCATTTCACTTTATGTCTTTAATACTTGCAATTGATTCCTCTGCTTAATGTGAATAAGGGATCTAATTTCATTTTTTCCCGTATTGGTAATAAATGGTTGCAGGACCATTTATTGAAGTCTCTCTTATTCTTACTTTGTAGTGTGTCTTAGCTATTCTTAGATATTCTTTATGAAATTTGAAGTTAAATCTTCAATTTTCTTTGAAAAATTCTTTAGGAAATTTTAGCAGAACAATATTGAATCTGTGGATCAATATAAGAGCACTAACATCATCCCAATATTGAGTCCTTATATCCATGAACATACTCTAAGCCTTACATTTCTTTAGGTCTTCTTTCAAGTTTTTCAATTAGGTGTTATAACTTTACATAAAGGTCTTGCACACTTTTAATTTTAGATTTATTCCTAGCTACCTTATTATAATTTTGTTATTGCAAATTATTTAGTTTTTAATTATTTTTTTGCTAATGCCTAGAAATGCAAATGATCTTATGCCAAAGCAACTTGCTAAACTCTTATTAATTTAAATCAATTATCTGTAAGAACATCTATGATTTCTAAGTACATAATCATGTCATCTGCGAGTGATTTTGAATAATGACCACTTGTTTTTTTTTCTCCTTTTTCAATTCTTTTACATTTTATTTCTATTTATTTTTATTGCACTTACTAGAACCTCCAATATTATGTTGAATAGAGTTCATGTTATTTTGTTCCTTATTTAATGGGAATGCTTCTAACATTTTGCAATTAAAAATGAAGTTTGTTGAAAGTATTTGGTTGTATCAGGTTGATAAATTCTCCTCTATTTGTTAAGGGATTCTTACTTTGACCATGAATAGGTATTGAATTTTACCTAAGACATTGCCTCTGTCTCTTGAAATGATCATGTGGTTTTCCTTCTATAATCTGTCTATTGCAGAAATAGACATTATAATGTTAAGCCATCCTTGCATTCCAGGGATAAATCCTACTTCGTTATGATATATTTTGATTTTTGTTAAATTAATTTTACATGTGACTATTTTGTCCAGAGGATTTTTAAGAATCTGTATCCATGAGTGAACTATTAACTCTTCTTTCTTACACTATCCTTTCTGGTTTGTTTTAAGGCTATACTGGCCTCATAAATTCACTTCAGAAGTATTTCCCTTTTTCTGGAAATGTTTTAATAAAATTATTATAATCTCGTTATAGAAAGTCACATGAAAAAATGGGCTTGGTTTGGTGCGGTGGTTTCTTTTGTTTTTTCCTGAGGGGAAATTGTAAACCACTGATTCAATGTGTTGAATGGTTATAGGAAAATTAAAACTTCCTGTTTCTTCTTGATACTGTTTGAAAGTTGTGTATGTCTAGGCACTTGTCCATTTCATTTACATTTTCTACCTTTTTAACATAAATATGTTCATTATATCCTCTAATTATCTTTTCAGATGTTGCCGATGTCCTTAGTTTTTCCTCGCATTGTTCCTTTATGACTTCTATTTTATTGACCATACTCAGGAGAAGTCTGTCAAATTTATCAATCTTTGTGAAAAATCAACTTTTGGCTTTGTTGAGCCTCTGTACTTAAGCTTTGTTTTCTATTCGATTAATTCTGCTATTCTTTTTGCTTCTACCTTCTTTGGATTTATTCATTTGATTTTTTTCCTTTAAGTAATTTGTTTAACTCCTTAAATTTATGGTTAGCTCATTAATTTTCAGCCTTTAATCTGTTCTAATATAAGCATTAAAAATGGTTTTTTTTTCCTTGAAATATAACTTTTGTTGCATTCTTAACTTTTGATATATAGTATTTTGATTATTTATTTAACGTGGTTTTTAAAACTGTTGTTATGATATTTTTTGGCCCATACATTATATCATATTTTCAAAAGTATTGGGCTTCTCTGGTGGCTCAGTAAAGAACCTGTCTTCAGTCGGGGGTCGGGAAGATCTCCTGGAGAAGGGAATGGCTACCCACTCCAGTACTTTTTGTCTGGAGAATTTCATGGACCGAGGAGCCTGGCAGGCTACAGTCCATGGGGTTGCAAAGAGTTGGACACAACTGAACCCACTTTTCAAAAGTATGGCCCAAGTTTGTTTCTAACTTGATTGCCTCATGGTCAGACACGACTGAGCGACTGAACTGAACTGAACTGATGGTCAGAGAATGGGGTATCTGTAATGCTTATCCTTTTAAATTAGTTGAAACTTGCTTTATGGCCTAGTATATGGACAGACTTTGTAAACATTTTGAGTGTGCTTGAAGAGAATGTTCATTTTTGGTATTAATAACTGGGTATGGGACTTTTTATGTAGTTATTCAATCAAGATTGTAGATAGAATTTTTTAAGTCTGTGTCTTTGCTAATGTTTGTCTGTTTTGTCTATCAATATTTGAGAGAGACATGTTGAAATCTCCCACCAGCTGCTCTGCTGGCCGATGGAGGAGATGAGGCATGACTAATCTCGCTGTTTTTTGAGAAGTCCTGTCCTTGATATTAATGACCACTCTTGCTAAATAGCCTCTCCTGTTCATTGTACCTGTGGTTTCTGTGTTTAGAATTTTTTCCATCCCTGTGGTAGTTTGTTTTAGTAGTTTTTCTGCTGTGATTTTTTGCCAACATAAACTTTTTAATATTCAGAAATTCCTCAAAAATGTTTTATCTGTTGATTGTATCCTTACTTCTTTTATAGTTGTTTTTATAACATATATATGTTTTCTGCCATTCGAATGAAATTTGTGGAAGAAAAGAGAAAAACAAGTACTTTTGCTCAGTCTACCATCTTGACCTTTGTTAGATACATTTTTATCTTTTCTTCTTTTCTTCCTTTTCCTTTTTCTCCAAACATGTGTTTATAGGACAAAGACTTTTTCTAGACCTCTGTTTCCTCATCTATAAAGTGGGGATAATAGTAGTATTCATCTCAATGCCATTGTTGCTGCTAAGTCACTTCAGTTGTGTCCGACTGTGCAACCCCATAGACGGCAGCCCACCAGGCTTCTCCATCCCTGGGATTCTCCAGGCAAGAACACTGGAGTGGGTTGCCATTTCCTTCTCCAAAAAAGTTGTACAGGGACCTACAATTCCCAGGAACATTAATAAGATAATGTCAATGTAAGTGCTTTGCAAACTGTAAAGATCTATACAAATAGGAATATGCTTTGCAAACTGTAAAGATCTATACAGATAGGAATATGACCTTTACACCTTTCAACTTTCCTTTTATATAGCTCATGTAAAGCAGCTCAGCTACATTAGAGAAAAGTGATTAATCATGGTTGGCATATCATGAGAGACCCAAACAAAATTTTAGTAGCTACTTTTTGAGAAAATAACTTGCCAAGAAACTGTTGGGTGCCTTAATAGAAAGTCACAAATTTTATAAATGGAAATATTTATTTAGTCTAGATGCTAATGCCATGGTGGTGTCTTATTCCCCTATTTTCTTGTACTGTATTGTTGGCATGCATACTCAAATTAGTTATTTCTCCTTTAAAAAAGAATTTTTAACTTATTTGCTGACTCAGCATATTACATAAATTTATTTACTTTAGCTTAGAAAATTAATTTGAACTGACAGAAAGAATGCTAAATTTTCAACCGAGGCATATTTAAAAGACAGAATGAGTAATTGATGTAAAAGACCAAGTGATTTGTATTAAAATGTACTGAAATCTGCCTATCTACACTTTTTTTCACATTCCTACATTGCACCAATGCAAAAATAAGCAATTCTCAATTAAATCCCACAGCTCTGTATTGAGTGCTATTTTGTGTATGAGGTTTGTGCTAAGTGTTCTGGGATTCCTTAGGAGATAAGAACCACCCCACCTCCTGTCCTCTAAAGGTGAACAAGTGGGTTAGTTAAAGGAAACATATAAAGTACTCTAATAAACATATCACACCCTATTGTGAGGATCAGGGACAGTCTTATGGAAAAAATAGTATTTGAGATGTGATTGAAGAATGCTTAGGCATTTTATGGACAGATAGTGGAGGAAGCCATGCCAAGCCTCAGAAACAGTATTAATAAAAAAGGTATTAAATTGAAAACTATAAAGGCATATTTAGACAATGGCAAATAATTCTTTCTTTTTTTTTTTTTTTCTTGACCAGAACATTAAGTACATGCATGTAGTGGGAGATAATGCATGCAAGACAGTTTGGGGCATATTATACACAATACAATTCCAGCCTTAGAGAACGGATCGAAGCTTTGTTTGTGGTCAAATATTCCAATTTTTGTAAATGTTCCATGGAAGCTTGTAAAGATAAACTTTACATTTTTATTAAAAATATAAATGTATATGTGTGCATTCCTCCATGTAATAATTATATCATTCCTTTCTTCTGTGTGGCTATGTTCTTATATTTCTTAAGTTCTACTAGAAATAAGTGAAACTAAGTAATTTATTAAATATGTTCCAACTTGTAAATTCTCTGAATCTAGAGGTGACCAATAAACTGCAAGTGCACATTGGGAAGCCCTGAATAGTGTTCCTGTCTTTAGTAGAATGAAGGAGACCCATGGGCTTTGAGGCACACGAGCCTGAGCTTGAATCTCCAGTCCTGCACGTTCTTAATTGGGCAGGGTCGGTGACTTCCCTAAACATCATTGCCCTCAACTTTAAAATGGGGAAAGACTTCCCTGGTAGTCTTGTGGTTAAAAGTCGACCTACCAGTACAGGGCACACGGGTTTGATCCCTGGTCTAGGAAGATTCGACACGCTGCAGGGCAACTAACCCCACGCCACAGGGCAGCTAACCCACGTGCCACAACTACTGAGCTCTCGCACCTATTGCCTATGCTACGCAACAAGAGAAGCCACTGGAATGAGAATCCTGCACACTGCAACTAGAGAGTAGCCCCGGCTAGCTGCAAGTAAAGAAAGCCTGGGCACAGCAGTGAAGACCCAGTACAGCCGAAAATAAATGAATAAATAAATATTTTAAAAAAGAAAGTAAAAAGATAAGATGTAATATTTAAAAAAAATAAAATGGGGAGGGTCATGTCAACATCATAGAGTTTTAGTAAAGATTTAAATCTTAGTTGCAGCATGCAGGATCTTTGTTGCGTCCAGCAGGATCTTTCATTGTGTTGCATCAATTCTCTAGTTGTGCCAGGAGATCTCAGTAGTTGCAGCGCACAGGCCTAGTTGCTCCACGGCATGTGGGATCTTTGTTCACCGGGGATTGAACCCTCGTATTCTACTTCGAGAGGCAGATTCTTAACGACTGGTCTACCAGGAAAGTCCCTGGTATAGATTAAGGAGGTAATTTCCATGAAGTGTTTGGTACCCAGTAGAGGCATGATGGATGACAGCTATACTGGTTGTAGAGTCTAATGGAAAAAGATTCTTCAGTAAAGCTTCAAGGAGATATTTATCAAATTAAAGCAGAATATAAAGTGAGAGGAAGAGGATATAGATTGGCAGGGAGCATCTAAGGGAACAAAAGAAAGAAGGTCCTAGAGAGGGGAGGTTTATGGTCACGATACCACAGTGTGGCTCCAAGTTTCTCAACCAGATATTATGGAGGCAAAGGCTCTGAGTAGGGGAGAAAAGAGAAGAAAACATCCAGCATACTTTAAAATGGGAGGGTCAGAATGGTCCACTACAAGAGGAGAAAGAGCAAAACCAGTCTTCTTAAAGCTAGAACAAGTCAACCACACCTTCCTCGTGGGTGAAGAAAGCGACTGGGAGGTCACTGTGGTTTTCCTGGCAAAAGGGTGAATAACAAACACGCTGTCTTCTCTAGAGCCAAGAAGTGGTGTTAAATACCAAATTCCAATCTCTTGAATCATTATTTGAGAAGGAACCTTAAGATAATCTAGTCTAACCCATTAATTTTGAAAAGGAGGAAAAAGAATCTTTTAAGAGGTTATGTGGCTTGCCCAAGACCACACAGTTGCTCAACCCAGAGCTGGAGGGCGAGTGGTCTAGAAGCAACAAAATCACCATGGGCCTAGTTGTAGCATTTGAAACCTTTGGGTGAGTAAAAGCTTAGGGGTAACTTCAAAGAGAGTGGTTGTGGCTTTAAATCTTTTTGGCAGCAGCAGTTAAGCCAGATGCATTAAATGTGTTCAATGCTATTTGTAAGAGACCTCAGCTGTATACAGTTTGTTCCCCAAGTATGCTGACCCACAGGATGGTTAGATTTGTGCAGCAGCCTTCTGAGTCTGTAGGAAGGTGGCCAGGAGGGAGGGAAAAGGTGGAACCTAGACTTCCACTGCACTCAGCAACACATTCTTTTTTCTTTTTTCCCCTTTGATACATTTTTTAATTTATTTATTTTTAATTGGAGGATAATTGCTTTACAGTATTGTATTGGTTTCTACCATACAGCAACGTGAATCAGGCATACATATTCATATGTCCCCTCCCTCTTTGAACCTCCCTCCTACCTCCCACCCCATCCCAAACCTCACGGAACACTGAGTTGAGCTCCCTGTGTCTTACAGTGAATTTCCACTGGCTCTCTATTTTACATATAATAATGTGTAGGTTTCCATGCTCCTCTCTTAATTCATCCAACCCTCTCCTTCTCCCACTGTGTCCACAAGCCTGTTCTCTATGTCTGTATCTCCATTGCTGCCCTGAAGGTAGGTTCATCAGTACCATCTTTCTAGATTCCATGTATATGCGTTAATATATGAAATTTGTTTTTCCTCTTTCTGACTTATTTCTTACTCATGTAATAGGATCTCAGTTCATCCACCTCTTAGAGTTGACTCAAATGCATTTCTTTTTATGGCTGAGTAATATTCCATTATGTATATGTACCACAGCATCTTTATCCATTCATCTGTCGATGGACATCTAGAGCAACACATTCTCTTTGGAAGGCCTGCTATGTGCCAGGCACTGTTCTAAGTGGTTGGCATACATCAGTGAGTCAACCAAATAAAGGTGCTGACCTCACATTCTAGTTTTCTTGCTCTGAAAAGCAGAGTCTGAATGTTGTGCCGTGTCTGTTTCATCACACCTTCCCCTCCCTGCCCCTTCCCAGTTTTACCACTTCTGTGACACCCTAGCACACCATCTCTGGCCTAGAGTGCCCTCTGCTTTGGCACATAATGTAGCATCAAGCCTTGTATCTGGTTTGATCCCCCATGAGCATCTGAGTTTGGGGTGAGCCTGTAAGCACTGGAGACTGGGAAACCATCTCTACATCCTACATCATCCTACAGTCCACAGCACTGGATCTCAGTTGCATGCAAGTGGTATACTTTGATAGAGCCTTCAGGTAAGACAGACTGAAGCAGAGTAGCTATGTCATGACCCTTTGGAGATCAAAGGTCAGGAGAGTCTGGCTGGAGGACCCACTTGCAGTGCTACTCCAGGAATCTTCCCTGTGAGCCTCAGGTAGTGAAGACCCACTTAGTGCCCTAGAGGCAGCTCCTTTGGAACCATATCCTCTAAATGCTCTGGAAAACCCATTCAAAGGGAACTGAAATCCCAAACACCACTGAAAACATCTTAGAACTATGAGTAAGCACTACGGGATTGTCGGATGAAGGGGGCCCTCTAATCATGAAGCAGTTTGATGATAAACAGAATTCTGAGTCAAGACTTGAAGTCAGATATACACCATAATGGTTAAGCCAAATAACACTTACTCATTTTGGCTCTTATTCCTGAGAAGCAAAGCACACTGAAATAGAAAGACAATAAAAAGTTTTTATAAAGGGCCACTTATTTTTATTGGGTTCAAATAACCTAATTCTAAGTACTTACATGGCCTCTGATTTCCATGTTTCATAGCATGTCTGTCAGTAACCTCAGTAGAGATGGCTTTGTCTGGCCTCAAAGAAGGTTGTTATCCAACCAGGGCTCTCTTCTTCCCAGTTGCTATTTCCATCTCCCATAAATGTATCCAATTGATGAGTAAAGTCTTAAGCCCATGTGGCAAATGGGTATCCCCAGCCCGCCATGCATGAGCCTCCGGGGCTGTAGTTTCACTTGCAAATCTAAGGCAGCCCTGACTTGTTAGTGAGGGGATGTTTCGGAAGTGATGGGAGAGATCTTATCACTCTAGTTTCTGCTCCAGGGGACTCTCTTGCAAATTTAATTGCAAACAAACATTGAATTTGAAGGGGGAACAGCAGGCAGATGTTCCTGGGACGTGAATGAACCTCTGAGACCACAGGATATAAATTACAGGGCTATGTAACAAGAGGAAAAACATCATCCTGGAATTTCTTGACAAGAGAAGAAAAGCAAAGGCGTCATTAAGGTTTAGATATTCTAAGCCAGCTTCCGAGGTGCTCGGGACACAAGTCTGACAGTGGCAAATAGAAGTCATTCTTTCTGGACACATAAAGGACTCAGTCCTCTGCTTTCCCAAGGGCGCTAGAATGGAAGCAAAGCAAAGACCCAAAAAGGCTCCTCAAGCACATTTGGCCCAGTGCCCCTTGAATTTTAGTTATGGGAAATTTGAGGTCCAGGGAGAGGAATAAGTTGATAAGGTCACAGCTAGTACTTGAAGGAAAGTAACGAGTAAGCCATTTCATTTGGTTTTGCTTTAGAAAAAAAATTTTTGTTGAAATTTAATAGTGGATTCAATTACCCTTCAGGCATGGTTATTCTGTAACAGTGCACAGTTTG
Source organism: Cervus canadensis (assembly GCF_019320065.1). Lineage (NCBI taxonomy): Eukaryota > Metazoa > Chordata > Mammalia > Artiodactyla > Cervidae > Cervus > Cervus canadensis. The sequence goes on from NC_057391.1 coordinate 17,251,108, forward strand.
AATATTGTGTGTGTGTTCTCTTTATAAGAATTTAATCAAATAAAAATACATACTAGTTTTGATGAAGCCATGGGTAAAAATACCCACTTTCTGAATCAAAATACCTGCTTTGTGAGTGTTGAGAAGCTCATGGTCAGAAGTGTCCATGCATTTCTTTTATTCGGGGTGGGCCAATAGATCCCAACACCAGTGTTGTGGGAGGATCTATTTGTGCTCAGGTGCTCAGACCAGCATAAAGGGATTATTGCCCCATTTTTAGATGAACTAGACAGATAAGGGAGATATTGACTGTAACTTGTTAAAGGCTATAGGATTCCTCTCACTTCCTCAGCCATGCTGCCTGAGTTTCTCTAGTATAGACTCTCATCTCTCAGACCCTTTTGCCCCATAATCCCCTATCCCTTCCTACACTGTAACCAGATTTTGTGGGTTATAATTGACTGTGCCTCTAGAGAGCCCTGTCATTTCTTCTCTTGTCTATGATCTGTCCTCTTGGCTCTTAGGAGCTTCCCTGGTGGCTCACATGGTGAAGAATCTGCTTGCAATTATGCAAGGAGAATCAGGTTCGATCCCTCAGTCAGGAAGATCCCCTGGAGAAGGGAATGGCTACCCACTGCTGGAGAACCCCATGGACAGAGGAGCCTGGTGAGCTACAGTCCATGGGGTTGCAAAGAGTTGGACACAACGGAGAGACGAACACTTTCACTTTCTTTTTTCTTAGCTCTTGGGCCTCCCTGCCCCCCTCCCCATTGCCATTCCCACTTCTTTGGTCATCACATGGACAGACAGGATGCAGACCCTGGCTCTTCTCTCTTCAGGGCCACCTCCTATCTTCTAAACCTGCAGGCTTCTGCAGGACAGACTAGGATACTCTGACCAACAGTTCACCCAAGAGCACTGTGACTTTCTTTCTCCCTAAAAAGTGAAACTCATGGAGGTATGGCATATTTTATGTCAAGGAATCTTAGAAGCAGAGGGGACCAATAGGTCAGCTTCCCAGGTGACTCTGCAGTAAAGAATCCGCCTGCAATGCAGGAGACACAGATTTCACCCCTGGGTTGGGACGATCCCCTGGAAAAGGAAATGGTTACCTGCTCTAGTATTCTTGCCTGGAGAATTCCATGAGGAGAAGAGCCTAGCAGGCCACAGTCCATGGGGTGGCAAAGAGTTGGACACAACTTAGTAACTAAATAACAACACAACCCTTGTTAGAGATTAGGCATCAGCATACCAGGTAAAAACAACTGGCTTCACTGCACGGCACTTCATGCAGCAATGCTAAATGTTCATTCTGTCAAGGGGACCCTTCACCCAGAGCAGTGAGCAGGTTGCCAGTGACCATGTGAAACTGCCCTTGGCTGTGCTGGACATCCTTCTGAGAGGCAACATGTGACAATCATCATTGTGTTTGGTGCATTTCCCTAGATCTCAGAACATTGAAGTCTTGGTTTGGGTTCGCCCAGACACAGACGCTGAGCCAAAGATCCCAGTGTACGTGGTTCATTTTACAGGTGGCCACAGGATACCCCCGTAGCGGGAGGGGAAGGATGGTGTGGAGGAAAGCACTCAGTACATGTGTGTTGTTGAGTTGGTGACCATATGCGCTCCTGGGGCTCCATCTGGATGGGGATCTCTGAGAGTCAGTGTAGCACCTACCTCGGAATTATTCAGCAGAGGAGCAAGGAAGCTGGTGTATCTGCCCACCACCTCACAAGAGGAAGCTGCATCAACTATCAGAAGGAGGAATGTCAGGACAGCTGATCTGTGTGTATGTTTGACTTACAAACACTGATTTTGATGACCCGTCATCCTTGCATCTCAGTCTTGGCAATTTGGAAGCTCAGAACCAATTTATAGACCACCCAAGATTCAGGAGCCTTTTCGTGGGACTTTCCAGTGGTCCAGTGGTTAAGAATCCACACTTGCACTACAGACGGTACAATTCAATCCATGATCAGGGGACTAAGCTCCTATATATTGCCATGTGGTGATGCAGGCAAAAGAGAAAAAAAAAAAAGGACCCTTTTCTTAACATGGAAAATAGAGAAATAAATGAAAGTTAAGTACTAGCAGAAGCACCCTCCAGACTTTAATAGCTCTGATCTTACCTCTTCTTTTTTTTTTTAGTCTAATATTTAAAACATTTCCTCCCATGCATTTTTTGGTGAATATTTTTTCTACTTGTCTGCATGATATACAGCAAATTTCCTTTAATGAGTAAGTGTTATTCCTAAATGGAGAGAAAATGGAAAGATATTTCCTCTCATAAGAATATTTTTAACCATTATATCCCCTTAAATATCTTGGTTTTCTAAAAATATATGTTTTGCTAAAAGCTTCCAATCAAAATGTGGCCTGCTGGTCAGATATCCAAGGTTTGGGTTGTTTTCCTTGCTGGTCAGAAGCCCTGAAGAAATGAAGATTCTGCTTTCTGATATTCATGGATATGAGTCACAGGCCCATGCTAATCTTTCTTTGACATTTGGTTTCATGTTTCAAGGAAAATATTAAGCCAGGCATCACAGTTAAGAGAGATGGAGGGGAAGGAAGGAAGGAGAAGAGGGAGAGTGGGGACAGAGGAAGGAGGCTTACAAACCTAGATGCCACTCTTGTTTCTTTCTTTTGTTCAAGAGTCAAGAATGTGAATTGAGCATCTCTCAAAAGTTATTTATTTATAACTCTTTTCTCCTAAAAAGTGTTGAAAACAATCATGAAAATTTTAGTGAATATAACATACACTAAATTAAGGAAGGAAAATGAAGCAACGGGAAAACCTGGGATAGGAAAAATAAGACAGAGATAAGACTAGCATCTAAAATCCCTGCCATTAGATTCTGCTGAGTATGGGCCAGCTTTCCTCTGAGCTTCCCAACAGCCAAATCGAAATAGGAAACAATCAAATATGTGACTCATAGGTTGGTGGGCGGGTGGGGGAGACTAATTCATTTATTAATAGGAGGGGATACTGAACTAAGTATTTTGGAGAACATATAAAAGGAGATAAGAGACATTAGCCTTTGGATTCAAAGAGTCAGTGCCACTACTTATGAGGACAAGTAATAACACTAGCTCCCATCAGCGGGCACTCTTTTGTCTGCACTGAGCCTTCCCTGCTGTGCGCGGGCTTTCTCTAGTTTCGGTACAAGGGGGCTGCTCTCTGGTTGCAGTGCCCAGGCTTCTCATCGTGGTGGCTTCTCTTGTTGCGGAGCACAGGCTCTGGGGCACACCGGCTTCAGTAGTTGTGGTGCGCGGGCCTAGTTGCCCCACAGCATGGGAAGTCTTCCCAGAGCGGGGAAGGCGCTGTGTCCCTTGCACTGGCAGGCAGAGTCTATTCCGCTGAGTCACCAGAAGAGTCCTAAGCCCTTCTTATATGCCAAGCACAATCCCAGCCAATGTATCTGTGGCACAAGAATACCCTGCATCAGGTACCCCTACTTACATTTGTAAAAGTAGAGTTTATGGTTTACAAAAGGCTTTCCCATTTGTATTTACTCAGTTACTCAAAACAGCCCTGTGAGATATTAGCCAGGAAGACATTGTTTTTCCATGAGGAAGGCAGGATGGTACAGCTAATAGTTGGTGGGCCTAGAATACAGATCCAGATTTCTCTGACAGACTGTTTCCACTACGTTGTGATCTAGAGGGCAGAACTCTGATGATGGAAATAGGATATTTGGCTCCAGGATCTTAAGCAGAGTTGGTGCAAAGTGTCTCCTCCCAGGGCCTCCATGAAAGGGTTGCTGGGTGTTGGGAAAGTCCCTTTTCTTCTGGGAGCTGCAGTGTCTTCAACTGGAAAATTAGAAGGTTGACGACTGTCCTGGCAGATTCATTCCAACTGCAACAGCCTGTTCATCTCTAGGCTTCTGTGGCTCCAGGCGGTTTCCCAGACTACACTCCAGGGTGTTCCTAGTCATTTTCGCATTAGCAGTTGCTCTGTGGTACAGCTTGGCTGCGCCTCTCTGAGCCATTTAACCTTCGCCATTGTCCCAGCCTGCTAAGGGGCCGGACTGGGCTTGCAGGCTGCATGCTAAAGGCTGAGAGAAGCCAGAACTCCCTTTAAGTCTGAGGTGTCCCACGGGGTGTTTCCACAGCATCACCAAGACAGGCTTTGTTGTTGCTGACTGATACTTCATCTTCCATGCATCTTCTGGGAAGATCTAAGGTGGAAAGTGCCTGAAGTTGAAACCCAGACCTGGTGAAGAACTCACTTTTTCCCCCCTTTCATTTTTAAGCCTCTTCTGAGCCCAGAGATCCCATGTACATGTCTTTGATTCTTACAAGTTAGCTATGTCTCCATGGAGGGCCTCCCTGGGAGGGTAGGATGTTGTGTGTTAGTTTCCTGCACCCACATAAATAAACCTTGTCCTAAGCTGTAGGCTCCAGGTTTGTTTCTGGCATCCCTTTGCCTCAGAGTCTCTGTATTGAATAAAACAGAAATGTTTAGCAAATCCCAAGAAATTCCTTGTTTAATGGAAAAAAGAGATCCCTGAGTTTATATTTCAAAATGTGATTTCCATGTTCCCGCTGCATTAAGGCAAGTTCCCCTTACCAAATCCCCAGATGTCTGGTATGCTTTTCTAAAAATGCCTGTAGTTAGCATCTAGAATTCATTTTGGGCACCTGTCGTAGACAGGATTCTCCTCTGAGCCCTGTAGAAGATAGAGTCCCTGAGGGTGACTCAAACCCCACCCTATAATTTAGTTATAGAGGTTATGTTAGAATCCATAGGACATGTCAGCTCTAGCCTGCAGGCCTACTTTCTCCCCTACATGTTGATTCTTTTTTTAAATTTTTTAAATTAATTAATTTATTTGTTTTGGTCCATTCTGAGCATTTGTTGTGCCTGGGCTTTCTCTAGTTGCAGCAGGTAGGAGTTACTCTCTAGTTGCAATGCATGGGCTTCCCATTGTGGTGGCTTCTCTTGTTGCGGAGCACAGGCTCTAGAGCCTGAGGACTCAGTAGCTGCAGCTCACAGGCTCCATAGTGCAGGCTGACTAGTTGTGGCATAGGCTTAGTTGTTCTGCAGCACATGGGATCTTCCTGGACCAGAGATGGAACCCGTGTCTCCTGCATTGGCAGGCAGATTCTTTACCACTGCGCCACCAAGGAAGTCCTACATGTTGATCTCTTATACCGTGCAATATACAGCACCTTGGTGTGGCCCTCTCTCTTCCTTCCAGACGATGAGCGGGTCAGCTCTGGAGTTGGCCACAGACAGCTCATCTCACTTGCTAACCTGCCATCTAGCAACTGCCTTGGAAATATTTCTATACGTTGTGTTTTCTTCTTTTAGCCTCTTTGAAGAGTGGGGTTTTTTTTTCATTTGCTTCTTATTTCTTCCAACCCTGAACTGCCCCCTTCCTAAAATGCTTGCCCCTTTTCCTAAAAGTAATTTTTATATATTGTTGAAAGAGAAAGAAAGAGACAGTGTGTGCAGAGAGAAATTTAGAAAAACATAGTAAAGAAATAAAGTCCCACCACAGCAAATTTACTGCTGTTAATATTTTGGACTTACGAAAATATGTTTGCCTGTGGTTATTTACCCTCAAGCCTTGCCAAATTATGTGAATTTCACGTTGGAGGATAACAGTGCAAAAAGACAAAAACACAAAAAAATGAGGGTGATAACTATATTATATAGTGAGCAGTTTTTGTCTATCATTAAATCGTCTTCAAAACCTTGTTTGTTAATAGCTGCACAATATTCAGCTGCGTGGATGAAGCTGCCATTTTAACCATTTCCTTTGTGCTGGGCTTGCAGGAGGTTTCCACCTTTTTATTTCCAACCCACCTTGAAGGTGGCAGCTGTAGCTTGGTAGCCACTTCCAGAGCCTATAGCTCTTGTCTGACCCTGGACTAGGTCTGGAGATAAAGTAGGAAAAGCACCGGCTTGCCCCCAGGGAGAGGCGTAGCGAGCTCTGGTGCTGGGCTATGTATGTGATACTCAGGCTGTGTATCATGTCTGCTACTGTGAAATCTCATGTTAGGGGCCCTCCTCTTGCAGCACAGCAGAGTCTGAAGGGGCTTACTGAGTCATCTAATGCGACAGTGTTCACTGTAATCTTGGAATTGTGTATATATACACACCCACATAGGTCATTCTTTTCTAAGTCTGAAAAGTGGTTTTACGGGTGGGAATGGGGAGAAAGCTCCCTAAGAGAAGCTGAGTCTGAGCTACTTCTTGAAGGACAAAGTGACAAAGAGGAAGCAGGAAAGATTGGCAGTGGGCGGAGGGAGAGGTCATTCCAGGAAAAGCAAGAAAAATGCCCAGAAAGGGAGCTGGATGGGGTTGGGTACGTGCCAGGACTTTGTTCCAACCTGAGTTTAGGATGCCCGTGTGAGCATGACAGGTGCTGCCCCTGGAGAGTCTGCTGAGATGCCTCTGATGCCTCACCAGGGGGGCATTTCAGCCAAAGTCTTAAATGAGCCACTAAGGGTTACAGATAGAGTTCTGAGCTCAGCGCACATGCAGGATGTCTTGGAAAGTCACCGCAGCATCTGTATGGGGGGGCAGGAGATGTGGGGGTTTCCGGGGAGAGGCAGTGAGTGAGGACTCTGAGCCTCTGGGGCACAGGAATTGTGATTTTCTTTACTTGCTGCCTGGCACATGATAAGTGCTCAATATTTGCTACATCCGAAAGAGATTGTTACAGATTCCAGGAGGAATGCTGAAGGTGGTGGCCATGAGAAGAGTCGGGTGGGGTCCCATTGGGAAGACATTTAGAAAGGAGCATGGGTGAGATTTACTGACTTTGAAGCCAAGGACCCCAACAGACCTTATTTTTCATCCCTGAACAAAAACTAGAATGTGGCTTTTGTAAAGGTGTTTGACTTCAGGAACCCATAGGCCAATGGAATGTTTCTAGAGCTTTTGAAACCCTAATCTCTGCTTTGTGAATTACATAGTTTGGTTCTATTCAATGGGTCCCTTTTTCCCCTGAAACGCCACCTGTGAAATAAGTTCAACACCATACTGTCTTAATGTAAAAATATTTCCTCAAATCCACTGTATAAATTAATTACTCTTCAGGGAATAGGATAATCGAATTTCCCTTATACAATGTATTCCATTCACAGGTTCTACCTTGCTGTTGGAGTAGGTTATGAATCAACCGTTTCTGAAGGATTATGAGCTATAATAAATGTCAATATGGGCTCTGATTGATTTCCTGCAGCCTCACCAGTTGTGATTTCACTTGGTAATTTAATACTAATTGTGTCGCTTTGATTATCTTTGATTTTCATCATATTTCCAGCACCTTACTGGAGTACCTGGAATAAGCAAGGTGCCCAGTAAATGCCTTTTGAGTGAAGGTGGACTTTGAATCCTCTAAAAATTTTTGAGAAGTTAGAGGGGACTCTTGCAGTTCAGGTGGGCATTCACTTAAGAAGTGAAACCAGAATTTGGTCTTTGAAGCAGTGACATAGACTTGATCCCAGCACTTTGTTGGAGACACTCAGTGAATATTAGCTCCCTGATCAACCCTGTCTGTGAAACAATGTCTGGTGCTGACCCACAGCCCTCGGTTCAAGACTGTGCCTTAAGCAATACTGCAACCTTTTCTGTGTGCATTTAGCTTTTACTGAGCCCCTACTGTGTGTCACACAATAGCAGACATTCATGGCACTCCTTGCATTCCAAAGAGCTTTCTTATTTTGAACCTTTTGACCACCTTGGTGGATATTATCGTTCCCTTTTGAAGATGAGCAAAATGAGATTTGGAAACACTTAAGTTTCTCATCCAAGGTGGTGAAATCAAAGGGAAGACTGACTGTCTCGGCTCCATCTTCATGGTACCAGAAGCTGGTTTCTGGATCTCCTTTTACCAGCTGTGTAAGCAGCGGGGACTATGAAGTAGGGGGTCAGGATGTCAGAGGGTTTGGGTCCCTGACTCCTTGCCTTTCTGCTTTGTGACTCTGAGCAGCTCCTTCTTCTCTCTGGCCTCAGTTTGTAGTGCCCAGGTGAGAGGTGATAAACCGAGGGGCACCAGAACAGATGGAGAGGAGCAGCTGGACACAAGAATGTTAAGGAGAAAATCACCTGGACATGATGATTGATACCAAGTAAGACAGGAAAGAGTGGCTTAAAATAACAGCCATTTATTATTGTTCCTGAGTCTGCACGTCAGCTGGGGTGGGTCTGCCAATCTGGGTCGTGCATGGCTGACCTTGGCTGGGCTGCATCTGTGGTCGGCCAGAAGCTGGCCAACCTGAGAGAACCTCGCACACGTGTCTGGTAGTTGCCTGGCTAGCCACCGGGGTGACAAGGCTGGATGGAGCGCACATCTCTCATGCTCTTCCAGGCTAGCCCAGGCTTGTTCATGTGTCAGTGTTGGAATTCCAAGACCACGAGCAGAAACATGCAAGATCTCCAAGGGGTAAAGAAATAGACTCCATCTCTTCATGGGGAGGAGCAGCACAGTCAGTTTGTCAGGGGCTTGGATACAGAGAGACATGAGCAAGTGCAGCCATAGTGATCTGCTGAAGCTGATAGAATCAATTCGTTTCCCTGGAGACCCCAGAATAGCTTCAGACTAAGCCAGAAGCTGCAGAGCTGAACCACAGCATGATAGCCCCCAGTAGAATTACCTGTACAAATGGGGCTTTAGCGATGCATCTGCCTGTACGATAGGAAAGTTCCAGGAAAGCAGACTATTCAGTCTGTTGTTGAAGACTTCTCGCCATTCATTATGTGATGGGGAGATTTGTGTCTTGTCTCCATACTAGACACACCTGGGCTTCTCTAGAGCTGGTTATAATCTTAGAAATTTGTGACTCGTGAAGTGAATGAATTTCTCTCTCCAGCCATCTACCAGAAAGCTTGGAGCTGAATAGTAACCCACTACTAACAAAGAGTCAGACACAACTTTGCAACTGAACAACAACAGCTAACAATCATAGAGATCTGGTGACATGCATTTTGGTGCTGATTTCACTTTCAGCTCCATTATATTGTTCCTTTTAACAGGTTTCCTCCCTACTCACTTTAAATCTTGTTTTGTTTGACTGCACTGTATATTTTTGTAAGTGGTAAGTTTTAAATAAAATGGATGAAAAATAAAATGACTGAATGAATAAGCAAACAGAATGCCTTCATATACCCAAAAATGTATTGAAAATCAGGGTGGTTTTTTTTTTTATTATTGTTCATTTCTTTTTTTACTTTTTATGTATTTATTTTTGGCTGCACTGGGTCTTCATTGCTGTACCCGAGCTTTCTCTAGTTGCGGTAAGCAGGGAGCTACTCTTTGTTGTGGCGAGGGAGCTTCTCTTTGCAGTGGCTTCTCTTGTGGAGCATTCATGGGCTTCAGTAGGTGCAGCTCTCAGGCTCCGGAGTGCAGGCTCAGTGGTTTTGACTTTCAGGCTCTAGAGCACTCAGGCTTCAGGAGTTGTGGCCCACGGGCTTAGTTGCCCTGAGGCATGTGGAATCTACCTGGACCAGGGATCAAGCCCATGTCCCCTGCTTTGGCAGGCAAGTTCTTAACCCCTGGACCACCATGAAAGTCCTTTTTGTTTACTTTTTAATCAGTTTTTTTTTTTTTTTAAGTCCTACTTTGAGGTCTGGAAATTCATACCTGAAAACTACATCTTGTAGCAAGATTTTATTTTGGAAAGACTGCAGTTACCCTTCTCACCACTAGGTGACACTCGGTCATTATCCTCTCTAAGGTGAATCTAGCTATATAGACTCTGCGGCAAGGACTGTGGTATATTTATGAATGGCCCCTCTAATGCATAAAACCTATGTTTTATATAGGGTTGGGTGTATAAATATTTGGCAGTGGAATGGAAAAGGTTGAGGGCATGGTATCTTGTATGTGGGTTAGCCCCTGCCTGCAGGAAGCTTACAATCTAGGCCAGAGGTTTTCCTAGCCCCCTAAATGCAGTCTTCAGTGGCCCTGAGCAAAATGTGAATGAAAACTATGGTAGAGAACCTTACATGAAGCTAAACATATTCAGTTTTTAAAGTTCTCTTTTTCTCTGAGGTTATGTTTTTCTACTTTTTCGGTGTTAAAATTTCTTTTGCGAGATGATTTTAGTAGTAAGAATAAGATGGTAGACACTTTTTATTTTTTTGGTAAAAAAATGTTTCTACTTGCCAATGAAAAGTGAACAAATCCATAGAGCCTTCAAAGCTCTTTTGGAGAATTTAAAATTTTTTGGCCTACAAAATCCAAAATATTGAAAAAATCTACAATTGTGTAAGAGGAAACCAATATAGTAACATTTAGTATAATCCTTCCCAACATTTACATATAGCAGCTCCTTCACAGAAAATATGATCTCATATTACATACAGCCCAGCCCCTATTATAAACCATGGTTTTTTTTTAAGTGTAATATTTAGGAAAATAATGATTATTCTCCTTCCTCCCCTCTCGTTGGGAATTCTGAGTCTACCTTTTGAGCATATTAGAATACTTAGACCTCAACAATTACTTGCCATTGCCGTGTTCTCAGCTTTTATAGAGACTAAAAGATTATCTGTTTTCTGCCTTTGTTTTTATTATAAAGCTGTTATTAAGGACTCTTCTGTTATATTACACAGTAGACCTTAAAGTTCCACGTGAGGAAGTTTTAGGAACCTTTCTAAATGTCCTGTGGATCCATCTTATCTTCTCCTTTCAGGGAACAAGACAGCATGTTATCTTTTTGCCTTCACTGAGGGTGGCCTCTTCTCATATTTTATACTCAACCAAAACAACTTTAACCTTAAGAGTTCCTATTTCCTGGATTCTTCTATTTTTATCAACCTCATAATGTCTTTATTATAAGCTCTCCAAAGCCTATGTTGGAGTGATGTACAAATACTTCCAAAATAGAAGTAGATTTCTTTATATGTATGTTTTGGAAAGCACTGAATTATTCAATATGAATTACAAATGCCTCCAGAGTATGTTCCAGGACTGTCCTAACAAAAAAAGCTTTAGTATTCTCTTATTTGAAATCATTTCACATATTTAAACCTTCTTTCCTGGACTAGTAATCCCTATTGTGGGAAGAAACTTTGTTTTGAATCCCTCATAGTTTCTAGAACAATGCCAGGACCCAAGAAATGCTCAGTGAATACTTTCTGATTGACTCATCCACTGATCCGTGTGTTCTGAGAGAATTAGAAAAACTGCTATATGGGATGCAAGGAAATGGACAGAAGGCCTAACACTCACCTCCCTGATCCTTGACTTCTCCAGTGTTAAACGTGATGGCTAAGGTCTCTTAACATTCTGGGACTTTGCAGCTGTTAAGCAGAAGGGCAGGAGACTATGGAAGGTGATGAGTGAACATTTTCAGATTCATGGAGGCAGAAATAAATGTGGTATTGTGGAGAAGCTTTCAAGATGGAGAAATGGCTTTTAAACTGTACAGTGTGGTGAAATGATGCCTCTTTGGTTACAACCGTTTGTCTTTACTACTGCTTTAACTCTGTGCCCTTGCTTTAGCTCTAAGGGGACTGTGCTGGTATTCCTGAAAACTGGTTTGGACTGGTGCTCCTCCTGAGAGGCAGGGTGGCCTCCAAGTGGTCATCTGGACAGTGGTGCACATCACACCAACATCTCGGGGGGCATGTTCCTTTCCGATGCCTCGTGGTTTGCTGATTGTAGCAGGGACGCTGTTTGTTATGATGGCGACTTGCTGGATGAGTGTGGTGTCATCTGCACTGTGTTCACTGATTCTTCTTGACTTCACTATTTTTTTTTAATTAAAGATTGCGTTATTTAAACTTTCAGTATCATACACATGTGTGTGTGTGTTTTTTAGTATAAAGTATACAGGGGTGTCATAGCCTAAGGAGAACAGGCAAACAGCTATTAAATAGACTAAATAGTAAAGAGAAAACATTTGGTTGGTTGATATCCCCATATTCATGTTATCTAGTAGAGTAGCTACATGATATTGGGTGTTGTCTGTATGTACATTGATTAAATTGGGGGCTCTGGATTGTGCTGACTTTTTTCTTATGAAATTAGTGGTGCTTGTGTTGTCAGTTTAAGATAATTTGCCTTTATGAATGTGGATAAACTGAATTTTGGTAAGGAGATACTACGTTGTATTCACCTTTAGATCTCGTTCTTTCTGTCAAATGCCTGTTATTGTTAAGTTGCCAGACGCTGGCTGGGATTTCAGAGAGTACTACCGAGGGCTGGCATGTCTTTCTGGAGTATTACCTAGGGCTGGCATGTCCTTCTGGAGAGGGGCCCATGCCTGTTCTCATGTTGACTGCCTATTGCAAATCTATGGAGTTTCTGATGAGGAAAGGAATTAGAACTACCTCTGGGTAAGTAAGTCCTCACAAGAAGGAAAGCACACATGTGAAAAGTAATAATAATTCAACTATCAGACTTGACATGGCTCAGAAGGTTTGCTATTTTATGAAGGTTGTTTCACTTAGAGAAAATTGCTGCTGCTATGCCCTTGAAAGATGATTCCAATCTATCCTGTAGTAACTGGTTGATACCTCTCAAATTAGTTCCTTTATCTCTCCCTGCCTTCAACCTTGGTTTTTATTATCCTTCCATAACATTTAAAGGGTCTGAGCCACCATAATTTGGAAGGTAAAAGAGACACCAATATGCACAGAGAGATGGAAAACCTAGCTATTAGTAATAACTAAACCTGCCCAGTTTCATGTGTAATTAGTTTTCTATTGCTTTGTAGAAAAATACCACAAACTTCAGTGGCTTAAAACAACACAGTTGTATTACTTCATAGTTTCTATATTATGTACAGGATACACATATTAATTAATACATATATTTATTAATTATATCATCGTTTCTGTAGGTCGGAAATCTGGGCACAGCGTGGCTAGATTTTCTGCTTAGGGTCTCACTGGGCTGAGATCAAGGTGTCCCCATGGCTTCCATGCTCACCCGGATGGAGTCTTCCAAGCTCCCTGCTTATAGATAATTCATTTCTGAGGTCCCTGTTTCCTTGTTTGTTGTAGCTCTGGGCGGCTGCCCATTTTTCCTTGCCACGTGAACTATCTTCGAGCCAGAAAAAAAGATGACAAATCCTTGTGTTTCAAATCTGTAACCAACCAAAGAAGACTTTGCAAGTTTAAAAGTTCGTGCAATTAAGTCAGGCCACCCAGATAACCTCCCTGTCTTAAGGTCAACTGTGCCGTTTAACATAACCTGATCACAGGCACAAAGCCATCACGTTGGCAGTCTTGGAGCGCATCCAGGGCTTGGGGCTCATCTTAGAATTCTGCCCGCCCTTGACGGAAGCTGCTTATCAGGACCAGCAGGCATCACGCCTGCCATGGAAGATATGAAATGCATGTAAGACCTTCTCTGTCTCTTCACAGTTTGCAAAGCTCTTCCACAGATGTGATCTTATCGCCTCTTTAAAAAAAAGAAAAGAAAAAGCTCTACCAAGTTTTCATTTTATATGCGAGGAAATTGGAGCCCAAGGAGATTATTACCCCAAGGTAACAAACCCAGCAATTTGGAGCTGGGACTTTTGACTCACAGATGAGATACTCTGCTCTAAGACAGCATATTTCTGCCCTCAAGAACCTTGTCATTTGGAAGACAATGGGAGATACCAAAAGCAGTTGCAGATTAAAGAATAAATATATCCTAGTGGTATTTTTAAGTGCAGCTTAAGTTCAAGGGCAGTGTGGGGCTGGGGTACCTTTGAATACTTGATGGGGAAGTGGGGGTCCCCAGGTGGCGCTAGTGGTAAAGAACCCACTTGCCAATGCAGGAGACGTAAGAGACAAGGGTTAGATCCCTGGGTCATGAAGACCCTCCGGAGGAGGAAATGGCAACCCACTCCAGTATTCTTGTCTGGAGAATCCTGGCAGGCTATAGTCCATAGGGTTGCAAAGAGTCGGACACGACTGAAGTGACTTAGCACGCACACGTGCAGAGGGCAGGAGAAGGGGGCACGCAGGGGCACTGTCTCTGTAAAGGCAAGAACTCGCAATGTGTGTTTGGGGGAAGGGGAGAAACCTGTCAAAGGGTTAATGACCTGTCAGAGACCCAGGGATAGGTCGTTAGACATTAAGGAATTGTTATGTTTGTTTAGCTGGAGAATGATTTAAAACAGCAGTGTTTTAATGGGGAGTTAAAGGTTCACATAGCCTTCCATCCATTCAGCAATTCCACACCTACGTATATACCCTAGGCCCATACATGGATCGTGAAATCAATCTGGGGGGCTTTGAACAGCATTTAAGATATAGAATAGGATGGAATGGAATATATTAAAGGACAGAGGATGCAATAAGGGTAATAAGTATGGTTTCTTGAGGCAGTTCCACCTTGTGTGTGTACTTGGACATGTTTTGTGTTTTGTATAACATACTGTGATATAAAATATATTTTTACTGTGAGTTGCAGTCAAAAAAGTTCAAAAAAGACTGGCCAGAAAAACCCTGGCAACTGTGTACTCTTGCAGATGTGTCCATAAGTACAGTAATGTTGGTAACAGCACTGTCCATAATCATCAATTATTGAAAACTCCCTTAATATCCATCCGCAGGAGAAGAGAAATGAGTTGCTGGTTATGCATGTAGTGAAGTACAGAGTAACACTTAAACTAGAGACTCATGTATCATCCTAGATGAAAAACCTCAAAAATGAAAGATGAAACATGGTCTCTGAATTATAAAGGTGTTATGTATCATCATATAAAACTTTAACCTACCAAACAATGAAATACTCTATTTATGGGTCTCCAGACATTAGTCGTCTATGGGGTCACACAGAGTCGGACACGACTGAAGCGACTTAGCAGCAGCTTTAAGGCAATGAACTTGGACTAGGATGATGACAAGAATAGGCCATTCTCATAAAGTAGTATGTGTGATAGCAAGTGGTAACAATAGCCTGTATTTTGGATGGGCTTTCCAAAAGAGCAAAACACTTTTATAGACATCTTCTTAGGTTATGGTAACCAGATGAGCAGTTGTTTATTATGACCAACCTCAGAAATTTGAAATTTAGAGAAACTGAATGACTTGGCTGAGACAAGATAGTAAGGTATAGGGAAGTGGGGGATTGAATCTGGTCTGCTCGTGTTTTTTCCATCTTTCAAGACTGGCATGTGGGGCCCAGCTTTGCCCAAAGTCCACGTGCTGCTCTTTAAACCTCTGGTTTTCATTTCTCTGTGTCACAAACATATGGGCACGTGATATGAAGACTGTGATTATGGAGACGTCTCCGGCTCTCAAGAAGCGGGCACGCTGCTGTAACTCACTCCCATCTTCAAGGTGCTGGAGCAGGTCTCACCTGGGCTTCCCCGTTGGTCATGGGTCATGTTCCAAGTGTCAAATGACACTGAAAGGGGGACTTCAAGGGCGAACACCTGGTAGACTCCTGCTGGCTGAGCTTCAGGGGAGGTCAGAGGGCAACTGGCGAGGGAATGAGGCCTGGTGCAACCTTCTGCAGGAATGTTTACAGCCAGCCTCTGTGCGGCTAGAGATGCTTAGACTGGAGCCAGATGTTCTCCTTAGCAAAAAAAAAAGCAACAAACCCAGACATCTTCTACAGACTGGGAACGAACAAACAAAACCATGGGTGTATAACAAGTAACTGGATGCAACAAGGAACTGAATGCTGTTGTTCAGAAGTGGTTTCACTCTATAAACAACAGAAGAAAAGACAAAAAGAAATATTTTTGGATCTATAATGTGATAGACTTTGTGTTAGGTTTTTTTTAATTTTTTTGTTTACTTTTATAATGGGAGTATAATTGCTTTACAATGATGTGGTAGTTTCTGCTGTACAAGGTGAATCAGCTCTGTGTATGCGTAAATCACCTCTGTGTTGAGCCTCCCTCCCAACACCTCCCATCCCACCCCTCTAGGTGATCTCAGAGCACTGAGCTGACCTCCCTGTGCATTATAGCAGCTTCCAAGTACCTATTTTACTCATGGCAGTATATATATGTCGATGCTACTCTCTCAATTCGGCCCACCCTCTCCTTCCCCTCAGGTTTTGGTGAATGTTATCTCATGTAATTTTCCCAACAACCCTCTGGGGCAGATGTTGTTATTGTTCGGTCATGTCTGACTCTTTGTGACCCCATGGACTGCAGCAGGCCAGGCTTTCCTGTCCTTCACCATCTCCCAAAGCTTGCTCAAACTCATGTCCATCGAGTCGGTGAGGCCATCCAATCATCTCATTCTATGTCATCCTCTTCTGCCTTCAATCTTTCCCAGCATCAGGGTCTTTTCCAGTGAGTCAGCTCTTTGTATCAGGTGGCCAAAGTATTGGACTTTCAGCTTCAGCATCAGTCCTTCCAATGAATATTCAGGGCTGATTTCCTCTAGGATTAACTGGTTTGATCTCCTCGAAGTCCAAGGGACTCTCAAGAGCCTTCTCCAACACCACAGTTCAGAAGCATCAATTTTTTGGCACTCAGCCTTCTTTATGGTCCAACACTCACATCCCTACAAGACTGCTGGAAAAACCATAGCTTTGACTGGACAGACCTGTGTTGGCAAAGTGATGTCTCTGCTTTTTAATATGTTGCCTAGGTTTATCATAGCTTTTCTTCCAAGGAGCGAGAGTCTTTTAATTTCATGGCTGCAGTCACCATCTGCAGTGGTTTTGGAGCCCAAGAAAATAAAATCTGTCACTGTTTCCATTGTTTCCCCATATATTTGCCATGAAGTGATGGGACTGGATGCCATAATCTTAGTTTTTTGAATGTTGAGTTTTAAGTCAACTTTTTCATTCTCCTCTTTCACCTTCAACAGGCTCTTTAGTTCCTCTTCACTTTCTGCCATAAGGGTGGTGTCATCTGCATATCTGAGGTTATTGATATTTCTCCCAGCAATCTTGATTCCAGCTTATGCTTCATCCAGCCCAGAATTCTGCATGATGTACTCAGCATATAAGTTAAATGAGCAGGGTAACAATATACAGCCTTGACATACTCCTTTCCCAATTTGGAAGTAGTCTGTTGTTCCATGTCCAGTTCTGACTGTTGCTTCTTGACTTGCATACAGGCTTCACAGGAGGCAGGTAAGGTGGTCTGGTGTTCCCAACTCTTTAAGAATTTTCCACAGTTTGTTGTGATCCGCACAGTGAAAGGCTTTAGCATAGTCAGTGAAGCAGATGTTTTTCTGGAACTCTCTTGCTTTTTCTATGATCCAACGCATGTTGGCAATTTGATCTCTGGTTCCTCTGCCTTTTCTAAATCCAGCTTGAACATCTGAAACTTCTAATTCACGTACTATTGAAGCTTAGCTTGGAAAATTTTGAGTGTTACTTTGCTATCATGTAAAATGAGTGCAATTGTGCATAGTTTGAACATTCTTTGGCATTGCCTTTCTTTGGGGTTGGAATGACAACTGACCTTTTCCAGTCCTGTGGCCACTGCTGAGTTTTCCAAATTTGCTGGCATATTGAGTGCAGCACTTTAACGGTGTCATCTTTTAGGATTTGAGGCAGATATTCAGTTCAGTTCAGTTTCTCAGTCGTGTCCAACTCTTTGTGACCCCATGAATTGCAGCACACCAGGCCTCCCTGTCCATCACAAACTCCTGGAGTTTACTCAAACTCATGCACATCGAGTCGGTGATGCCATCCAGCCATCTCATCCTCTGTTGTCCCCTTCTCCTCCTGCCCCCAGTCCCTCCCAGCATCAGGGTCTTTTCCAATGAGTCAACTCTTCGCATGAGGTGGCCAAAGTATTGGAGTTTCAGCTTCAGCATCAGTCCTTCCAATGAACACCCAGGACTGATCTCCTTTAGGATGGACTGGTTGGATCTCCTTGCAGATGTTACTATCCTTCAATTTAAAGACCAGGAAGCGAGAGTTAACACATTAGCTCATCTGCCCTGGGTCACTGATAAAGCCAAGATTTGAACTTGGGTTTTGCCCCATAGCTCATCGTGATTCCTCTACACAATGTAACAATAAAACCAAGAGAGAGAAAGAACACTTGTGTCTAAGCTATCATGTGGTAACCATGGAAAGAAGTAAATTCTGGTGGGGTCTGGAATACTGGAAGGGGAAATATGGACTTTTGGGCTGGGAAACCATTCTGGTTTCTTGAGCAGACCATAATCTAGGTGAATGCTGTGTTCTGCCATGTTCCACCAGGCAGTGAAGTGCTTGATGAGCCGGGGTAGAGGCAGCAGGGGCAGAGAAAGGAGATGATGAGGGGGAGCTGCTGGCAGCTCCCAGTTCCCCACCCCCACTGCCAGCCCTACAAAACAGTCACAGGGCCCCAGCTGCCCCAGGAGCTGAGCAGACTCCTCCCTCTAGAGGTGCAAGGAGAAGCTGTTTGTCTGGCATCACAAGTCAGAATGCAGAATGCAGTTTGCCACAGAAACCATGCCCTTCTTAGTGTTGGATTTTGGCCTGCAGAACCGTGACAGAATCCACTGTGGACCAGATGGGCTTTTTACAGGCAGATCTGGAAGCCCGTGCATGCTTAGTTGCTCAGTCGAGTCTGACTCTTGTGACCCCATGGACTGCAGTCCTCCAGGCTCCTCTGTCCATGGGACTTCCCAGGCAAGAATACTGGAGTGGGTTGCCATTTCCTTTTCCAGGGTATCTTCCCAACCCAGGGACTGAACACACGTCTCCCATGTCTCCTGCATTGGCAGACGGGTTCTTTACCACCAGCACCACCTAGGAAGCCCCTGGGAGCCCAATCACCATGAATAACATAGTGGGTTGGCCAAAAAGTTCATCCTGGCTTTTCTGTAACATCTTATGGAGAAACCCAAACGAACTTTTTGGCCAACCCAATGCATTCTTTGGGAAGAGGTGTTTATAGTTCCGCTTTCAGTAGGTTTTTTGGGATATAGTCTGCCTTAAGCCAAGGACGGCCTGCCTTGGAGGAATGCTGAGATTTGAGGTGTTCAGCATCTGGGTTACAGTGCTGGTTGAGGGAGGCGACGGGGCATGACATTCACTGGGCAGGTACCTGGGACTGTGGGGGGTCTCTGTGTGCCCTCACATCTAGTTCCAGCTCTAGTTCTGGGAGGTTGGTAGGGGCATTTTTGTGCAGGGGATTGGACTCTGACAGAGGTTAATTAGCTTTTCCAAGGGTAGACAGCTAGGGAGAGTTGAGGTCTGTAGTTCAAGTTCTTTGCAGATAGAGATCAAATCTTTTGATTGGAGATTCTCTTCCTGCCCCACCCTTGACCCTTACCAGCATTGTGATAAAAATAACCCATAAGGAAGCCTCATGGGGGGACCTTTTGAAAGCATAACCAGTCGCCAGAGACTGTGTGACATTGGTGGGGTGGTAACACCCCTCGTAGCCGCTCCTGCCCTTTCCCCCACACAAGGATGGTAGGTACTGTTATACCCATTTCCTCTCTGTGTCTGGCTGGAAACTGTTACTGTCAAATCAGTGACTGTTTATGGTCATTAATAAAAGGGCCAGTGAGGAAGGGGGAGGATGGGAAGGTACCCAAGGACAGGAGAGACCCGGGGAGGTGGGAGGTGGCAATGAGGCAGATGGAAGTGAGCTCCCTGGGGGGCAAAGCACATAGTATGTGGTGCCTTTTCCTGCTGAGTGCCTCGTCCACACCTTCAGCCCCGCAGCCCAAGGACCCACTGAATTGCTTCACCGTTTGGTCTCGTCCATTCCCAAACCTGCATGGATCTCTTTGTAGCTGAGATTTCTGCTTCTCTGTGAGCCAGCCTCTGCCCTGGCCCGGGAGGATCCAACCTGACCCCAGTGTGACCAGGTGATTAAGACTTGCCATGTCAGAAAGTTCCCCACCCTGCCTGCAGGGGAGACCTCAGGCCTTCTTCTTGGCCCTGACAGCAGACTGTGCCAGGTCACTTATACTCTGGCTTCTACTTACACAGCAAGCATTAACCCATTGCCTACAATGTGCCAGTCTGCATGATACACTGGAGCGTGAGACGTAGTCTTGGTCTGGAGTCGTTAACAGTGGAGAGAGAGAGAGCAAGAAAGAGATGTTTTACCAAAGTATGTTTTATGCCTGAAGAAGGCCCTAAAACCTTGGGAGCAGAGATAAGTGAGTATCTGAATGTCCTTGGGATCAGGGAACTGGGGACGCCTTCTCTGAGGTGGTGACCTCTGAGCTGGCCATGGAAGAAGGACGAAGCATTTACCACGTATGTAGGGGATTGGGCAGTCCCAGGGGTGGGAACTCAGGGGGCAGGTGTGGTGCGAGCAAGAGAAGTTTGGTTGGCCAGAGTGTGGCAGCCGTGGACCAGCTGGGTTTGGAAAATCAGGTGATGTTGTTACTAAACTAAATGTATGGGACTCTTCACTGTTTAATCAGACTGGGATTGGCAACTGCATGGCAGGACTTCTGTGTAGATACTGGGTGATTCTGGAAAGTCACCATGGGTAGAAGGCCTTGGAAGTCAGACACTGTGAGTTCTAAAACTTGTTTTAATAAGCAATTTAGTTAGAGCTTGGGAAAGTCAAAGGAATTCAAATTGCATTGTATGTACATGCCAGTCCAAAGAAAGCAGATTTCATCCTCTACCAGTTATTGTATTTCCAGAGCTCTGTTCCTAATTAATTAAAGAACATTCTCCCCTGAATTATTAGAGCAGAAGAGTCCCACCATCTCAATATCTGCTAGTTCAATACTATCCATTTAAAGATGGTAGGTACTGTTATACCCATTTCTCAGATGAGGAAACCAGGACCCAAAGAAGCTCAGGTCAGTATAAGTAGCTGAGAAGGATTTCTGTCTGTGTTTCCATAATTACACATGTTGGTTTCACTGAGAGATGGTCCAGCTTATCTCCTAACCCTTAACACTGGGACATGAGCCCTTCTGTCCAACCTCATCATTACTTTTCTTTCCCAGCAAAGGTTCTGTTTTGGGGTTTTTTTTGTTGTTGTTTTTTAAATCACAAACCAGAATGTCCTTGAGGTATTTCTTGTTTGTGTTTTTTTGCTTCTTATGAGTATTCATTCCATCTTTTATTAAAAACATGTCTTTAGAGAAATCAGTGCATGGTGAGTGAAAGGCGACTTTCTGTTTTGCCAACTGGTTTGAGGGGAAAGTGGCCTTCCACAAATGACATGGTACGTGCCACCCTCTGTGGGTAGAGACGTAGTCAAAATCATGATATCATTGTGGCTCTTTCTTTCTTTTTTCCAAGTACAAACACAAGGTAATTATCCAAAGACCTTTTTTTTTATGAAAAAAGAAATATCTTCTACCCCGTTCCTGAAGTAGCCATCTGTTTCTCTAGCCCAATAAAGGCAGCGAGTGTCCACCTCCCAAGAGGTGCTGTGAAAGCTTGTTGCTGAGAGTTTTGTGTTTTATAAGCAGTGAGTTACTATACAGATTAACCTTAGCAGTCCAAGACTAGATCCATGGGAACAAACTGAGATATTTTAGTTTCATCTAGTTATTCCAGATGAAGATACTTGTTGGGGCTCTTTAAAAAAAGAAAGGAAGGAAGGAAGAAATATATATATATATATATATATATATATATTTACCTGCTCTGGGTCTTAGTTGTGACATGTGGAATCTTTAGTTGTGACATGTGGAATCTTTATTTGTGGCATATGGAATCTAATTTCCTGGCCAGGAATTCAACCCAGGGACCCTGTATCGCGAGCTCAGAGTCTTAGCCACTGGACCACCAGGAAAGTCCCATGTTGGGGCTCTTTGAGTTCTAAAGTTTCCTGGTGTTGAAGAGACCCAGGATGATGTTAGCACGGACAGTGTTCTTCAGACTCAGTTTGGCCGACCCGTTAACAGGGGACCATTGCTTCCTCTTGTGCGTGGTGCGGTGAGAACCCTGTAGGCTTCCTAGCTGGGGAAAGATGCCCAGTTTGGGGAGCGCAGAAGCAGAGGGAGGTGGAAGAGTGCTGGTGGTTTGCTGGGCCCTGGGGTGACCCTGGCCCTCCTGGCTTGGAATGCCATTGTTTAAAGAGTTGCAGCCAGAGATGGGGTGGGGATGAAGGAAAGCAGCCAAGAGACATTGAAGTCGCAAGCTGTAGGGAACGAAGCTGGGTGAGGCAGAGAGGAACTATTGCTAAACCAAAATATTTGACTAGATTTCACTTTTTTCCTTCAGTTCGAATTCTTTGCTTGAAAGTTTAGCTTTGAAGTTGTTTCTTTTCTTCTTTTCTTATTGTTCCAACAATATTGTTCTTTTAATCTTGTTTTTTTGAGTGGAATGTAGACTATTTAGATTATTTCTAAATCATAGCATCAAATTTCTCAAATTCCTGGGGATGCTTTCAGCCATAAGCCTTCTTTGGTGCAACCCAGACTCTTCTGTCCCAAACAGACAAGAATGTGCAAAAACAACCTGGCTAAAAATGACAGTGGATCTTTAGTGTCATTTCAGGCCTGTCATTACAGTCCTCATGGACTGTAGCCCACCAGGCTCCTCTGTTCATGGGATTCTCCAGGCAAGAATACTGGAGTGGGTTGCCATTTCCTTCTCCAGGGGATCTTCCCCACCCAGGGATCAAACCTGTGTCTCTTAAGTCTCCTGCACTGGTAGGCAGGTTCTTTACTGCTAGTGTCACCAGAGTGTCTTGTATTTTGCACATTTTCAGAGTTGTTAAATCGATTATATGTACTTACAACTGATGCAGTTCTTTCTATGTCTTCCTATAGAATACTTATGCTAATTCTTCGTATGGACAACACACACTAGAAAGAGCATAGTAACAGATGTCATTAGAAGGATAATAAGATTTGTAGAGACAAAGTTTTCCGCCAAGTATCATGTTTACAAGAGAACACAACCCGGTCTTCCCTGGCAGTCCAGTGGTTAAGACTCTGAATTTCCAGTGCAGGGGGCACGGATTCAGTCCCTGGTGAGGGACCTAAGGTTGCACCCCGTGGCACAGCAAAAAAAAAAAAAAAGAGAGAGAGAGAGAATACAACCTTTTTATTTCACTTGGAAAAACGAGATGAGACGCTCCCTAGCCAAATCACTGAGCTTCAGTGGATTCATTTCTCTTGTATACTTCCCTCCTCCTTCCAGGTCACTGGGGGTTTTAACAAGCTCAACACTCCAGATGAGAAAAACCTCTTCCATCAGTGGCCTCCTGAGGTGAGCGGGGGGAAGCAGATCCCACCACCCAACTCCCAAGCACAACTTCTGAGCCCCAGGGTTAGTGCAGTGCATCTCATCAGGGTAATGCCTGTGTCAGCCTCAAAGGAAGTTAGTTCAAGCACCCTCCTGAATAGTTTTTCATTTCTCCTTCGTACCTTTAGCAAGTGCCCAATGCAACCAGATCCTGTGCTGAGCTCCAGGATCGCCCAGATGCATAAGCCATGATTCAAGGTGCTCCCAGGGGAGAGAGACATGCTCCTTGGTACAGACTGAGTTTAAGAAGGATGGCCACTCAGAGACATAGGAAGAGCTGCATCAGGATAGAGTCATCAAGGTTAGCCATGGCCTCAGAGCCATTCACTTTCAGCGTAGACCTTGGAGGACTGGTAAGCACTGATCACATTGTCTCCTTTCAGGCCAGGGGAGCAAGAACAAAAATCAAGGGCAGAGGGACTTCCCAGGATGTCCAGTGGTTAAGAATCCAAGCTGCCACTGCGGGGACATCACCAGGGTTCCATCCCTGGTTGGGGAACTAAGATCCTGCGTGCCATGTGGTACAGCCAAAAAAAAAAAAAAAAATCGTTAAATTAAATCCCCAAAAAGCCATTTTTTGAAAATTAAAGGCAGAAAATATTCGACTCATGATATGTTTGGAAAATGCCAGTTTGGCTGGCATGGCTACATCAGGAGGCTGGAGAGGTTAGCCAGGTTATATTCCAAAGCCAAGAGTTTGACCTGAAGGCACTAATGGGAACTGAGAAGAGACGGGCCCCAGGGTATATACATGATATCAAGTATAAACACACCAGAGGATTCCTTGGGAAGACCAGGATCTGACTGACGTTTGGGGAGAAGGATCACTGTCTTGTTGAATCCATTTCCGTTGGCACTATAGCTCTCTTCCTCCTCTCCCCCAGGCTTTGTGCTGGAGTCTTCCACGCACAGCCAAGGGCTCAGGGCTATGAACAGTAACTAAGAGAATTTTTTGAGGCAGAAGCCAACAGGCCTCACAGGTTTGCATCTGAGAGAACCCCACTGCGTGCTCAAGGAGCTCTGCCACCGAGCCTTCTCTGAATCTGTGTCATTGCTAACTGAGTTGCTGGTATTCTTCAAGATAGCAGATGCCCCAGGCTAATGCCAGTAACTGTATTTCCATAATTAAGCTCACAGGTGGGAGAACAAATCGCCTTCATAAATTCTTAATTTAGTACTACTGCACAATAAATTAGTCCTATTGAATGCAGCTTTTCACTCTCAATCCCTCCCAGCCACAGAATACATGCAGAATCCAGAGAAACTGTAGTATTCCGAATATGCTTCTGAAGGAACCGTTTATTTTTCTAACATCTAGAATGAGAACAGAGCTTAGGCAACTTCCACAGTGTGTGTGTAGCTGGGCGAGGTTCAGGAACAGCCCTGGGTTCAATCCCACCCGATCTCTGACAAACCAGATAACCTCAAGACAATTATCTCACAAGACTGGTTAGTACTTAAAGAGATGTAATCAATAACATTCTTTCAAATCAATGGACACCAAGGAGGGAAAAGGGAGAGTTGAACTGGAAGACTGAGACTGATACATATAAACTACTATATATTAATATAAAACAGATAACTAATGGGAACCTGAGAACTTTTCATTGGAAAAGACCCTGATGCTGGAAAAGATTGAGGGCAGAAGGAGAAGGAGGCGACAGAGGATGATAGTTGGAAGGCATCACTGACTCAATGGACATGAACTTGAGCAAACTCCACAAGAGATGGTGGAGGACAGGGAAGCCTGGCATGCTATAGTCCACGGAGTTGCAATGAGTCAGACACGACTTAGCAACGGAACAACTGAGAACCTATGTTTTAGCACAGGGAACTCTACTCAATGCTCTGTAGTGACCTAAACAGGCAGCAAATCCAAAAAAGGGGATATGTGTCCTTATAGCTGATTCACTTTGCTATACAGCCGGAACTAGCACAACCCATTGTAAAACAACTATACTTCCAATAAGAATTAATTTTTTTAAAAAAAGAGCATTCCTTCAGTTTCTCTGAAGTTTTTTTTTTTTTTTAAGGTTGATGAAGGTGTGTGTCACCCGTGTTAGGAGCAACCCAGGGAAAGTTTCACCCCCTTCATGACTCCCTTTTTAACTACTCATACTTGCTCTGACTTGTTTATTTTCCTTGAATCCTACTTGCACTCGCAGTCAATATTTACAGTTGGGACCACTTGAAAAGCCTTAGTAAAACCCTCAGTGATGTTGGGTACAAGTATTTATTTCATGTGGTTTAGTTTTGTCTCCTAAACTAAATGGTAAACCTTTGAGATCAGGGGCCATGTGTTATATGTCTTTGAATCCAGTCCTCTGGCTGTAGCATGGTGCAATGCTGATTACATGGTATGTACAAGTTAAACAGTTGATTGATGGATTTGCTGTGGTTTTTCCCATCCAAGTGGAAATATGGATGTTTGTCCCTTGAGGAGGATCCCAGTCCTCTGAGCTGATGTCATACACGGAGTTCACTTTCCATCGGCCTATTTCTTCACATGGTCACATCCTCCCCAGACACAGACTGAGCCCCGGATATGTCAGACCCTTTCCAGGCACCAGAATGTCTTCTCTTAGGCACCAAACTCTGAGGCTCAGACTTCTGCGAGCTATTCACTGTTCTGACCAGACCTTGGTCACCTGGAGGCCATGGAAACGCTGTGGAGTATCTCAAGGGTGGGAAGGACCTAAAAGCAGGAACCCTGCCCAGTTGTAATGCAGGGTAATTAGACTCCATCAACCCGGTGGTATGCACTGCCCCCCACCTACCCCGCAAGGTCCCGCTTCATTTGTTTCGTAAAACCTGATGAAGAGCATTTTTTTTTTTAAGTAAGAACTCTTCCATTCTGTACTCAGCTGCTACGGGGCTGCTGGCTGCTGGCTGCTGGCCTTGAGGAATGTGTGTGCACTCAAGGGCAAATGTCATCTCCCTGCATTATGTGCAGAGCTTGCTTTCTGCCTAAAGACAGGGAGCTGCATAAAGCCCCAGTGTCTTCCCCACAACGCACCCCAGTCTGTGGAGTGCCTTTTCAGCGGCAGAGCCACACAACTCGCTGAGATGCACTTTGACTCTGTTTTCCTGTAAACTCTCACATCTCAAATTCTGAGACGTTCATGCTAGGTTCATATCATCTTTCTGTTCTGACTCCATCTGGTGAAAGCCTGTTTAGTTTTCCTTCCAACGTGACTGATACGAGCAGCAAAAGTTTTTTTTTTTTTTCCTCTCTAAAGACTGAAATAGCGATTAAGATTTAATAGCAGTGTGACCTTGGGAAAATATCACTAATTAGCTACAGTCAGTACTGTGGATTCAAGAGTATTCTGTGTAAGACTGCCACTCACACAGAAAATTCTGTCTAGATTTCCAAACTTTTCCTTTTCCTGGAATGCCGGCCTCGCAGTCTTCCAATGGTCAAGTCACTTCATCCCTGCTGTAGCTCAGATATCACCTCCTCCAGGAAGCCTTCTCTGGTTTTACTCTTCTTCTGAATTCCCATAAGGCTTTGTTTCCTCTCGAAACTCTTCATTTTTTTTCTTTGTCTTGTCTTGATAAGTGCCTATGTTACTTGTATTCTTCTCTAAGAACTTTGAGGAAAGAATCTGGACCTTCTTAATCATTATTCTTTCCATAATACCTAATACAGTGCCTTACACATACATGACATTTTCTAAATATTTGGTGTGTGGGTATAGAAAAGGAGTTATTGGGAATTATTTGAATGAATTGTACTCAGCCATTTTTTTGTTTTGTGGGATTTTTTTTTACAGTTTCACTGAGATATAATTGACATATAATATTGTATTAGTTGAACTGTATACAGCATAAAGATTTGATATATGTGTGTATTGCAAAATTATTACCACAGTAAGTTTAGTTAACATCCATCACTTCACAAAGCAACTTTTAAGTAAACAGTACAGTATTGTTAACTACATGACTTCCCCAGGACTTATTTGCCTTCTAATTGGAAGTTTGTACCCATATTCAACTACTTTTAATGACCTCTACAATCAGTTCCTAAGTATATTTTCTGATGATGATGAGATGATAATAACTTAAATAGTAAGAATGAGCATCATTCATCAAATAGTTCCTACTTTCTACAAAGTAGCAGCATTTTACATTACCATACTCAGTAATGAGAAAATGTGGTTTTAGAGAGAGTAAATAACTTGCCCAACAACCACAATGAATAAATGATAGAAGTGAGATTTCAGCCCAGCTCCATTTGACAAGAGCAAGAGCCATGAACGGTTGTATTATCCTAAAGATTATCTTTAAAGAGTGTAAGAGCAGTCTCTTTCCCTTTAGAATTCATGTGTTTGTGGAATCAGCCTAGAATGAAAGCATTTTGCAGCTAGAAAGATCATTACAGGTCATCTACCCTTACCCCGACTCCAGCAACTGCCCCCCCTGGTCTCCATGGTGCTTCTAGAACAAGGGAATGGAAAACTGGGTGAGCATTCCCAGGCGGCCAGACTTTGGGAGGCCTTGTCATGGGCCTGCCAAGCCTCTTTTCATGTTGGCTACTTTATAAATGGCTATAATTGCACCAGGCTTTGGTGGAAGACTTTGAGCCTAATAAAAATGTCAAACTCATTAAGAAGGTTTCCAAGACTAAATAAACTCTGAAGAGGCTGTAATCTTTGATGGCTCTAAATTTGCAAATCACAAGAATGTGGAAAAATATAACTGCCATGTACAGAGCTACTGAAATGTCACTATTTATTGCTTCAATGTCATCTTGTAATGGAGGTATGGTGGCAAGATCAGAAATCTCTCCTGAAAACATTGTAACACTCTTTATTGTGAGAAAGCAGCTGTGAGTATGAGCCGTCCTGTATGTGTCACAAAGCAAAATCTAGAATAAACACAAATTTGATCAGCCTGGAGTCAGAGCCAAAATATCACTATATTGGAAACATTTAAAGTCAGGGAGAATGGCATTTTTTCTGTCTTCTGGGTAGCTTAGGAAAACCATAGGAAAAACAGAAGTTACACTGGAGAGAGTTTCACAAGTAGGAGGTAGAATTTCAACTGAATCTTAAATGTTGGGTTTGGAGAAGCAGTATTCTAGGAGACAGAAAAGGCTGAGAGACAAGAGCAGAGAGTATAATGTGGGGATGTTGATAAAGATGATGGGGTGCCTGGAGCTAAGAGTTTTATACTCAGGAATGTGAAGCATTTAGTGATTTATTAACGTCCTCTTAGATGCCAAACATTGAGTGAGAGGCTTAGCAAAAATTGCCTTTATCCTCACGTTAGTCCTACAAGGTCAGTGTTATATTCAGCTTGTGCTCAGTCGCTTTGTCATGTCCAATTCTTTGCAGCCCCATAGACTGTAGCCTGTCAGGCTCCTCTGTCCATGAGATTCTCCAGGCAAGAATGCTGGAGTGGGTAACCACTTCCTATTCCAGGGAATCTTCCCAACCCAGGGATTGAACCAGTGTCTCTTACATCTCCTGCATTGGCAGGTGGATTTTTTAATCACTGAGCCACCTGGGAAGCGCTATATTCAGTTTAGAGTTAATTAAAACTGCTGCTGCTGCTGCTAAGTCGCTTCAGTCATGTCCAACTCATCACGACCCCGTGGACTGCAGCCTACCAGGCTCCTCCATGGAATTTTCCAGGCAAGAGTACTGGAGTGGATTGCCATTGCCTTCTCTGAATTAAAACTGAGATTCATGCAAATTCAGATGACAGAAAGAAGATTGGTGGTTGCCAGGGACTGAGAGAGAGGGAAAAGTAGGAAGTGATTGCTAATGGGTATGGGGTTGCTTTGAGGGGTGATGAGTGTTCTAGAACTGGATCAATGTAATATTTATACAACTTTGTGAATATACTACTGACTTATATACTTTAAAAGGGTGAAATATATGGCATATGAATTATATATCAAGAAACAATAATGATGGGGGGCGAAACAGAGGAGTAAAGAGATCAAATGACTTTCCCAGGGTCACAAAGTTTATGGTCATTTGGCAAACTGGGATTTCAACTCAACACTTCCCAGTGACGAAGCTTGTGATCTTCCCCCTAGGCTATGCTGTCTTTTGTCCTTTCAGGATCTATGAAGGCTTAGCCATGAGGTTGATTACAGACTTTAAAAAAAATTTTTTTTTTTAATTTGTCTACACCAGGTCTTAGTTGCAGCGCGTGGGATCTTCTTTACAGCGCATAGGCTCATAGTTGTAGCGTGAGGAATCTAGTTTCCTAACCAGGGCTCAAACCCAGGCCCCTTGCATTGGGAGCACAGAGTCTCAACCACTGGACCTCCAGGGAAGTCCCTGGTCTCAGACATTTGGTCAATGAATAAAATGTATTTTTACAAATGTAATGATGCTGACAGATACAATGTAGAACCTCGTGGGTCATGAGACACATAGTAAGGTTTCTAGTAGGAAGTAACACACAAACTATTGTCTTTGAAGAGCAAGAGCAGTTCTGGACTCCACCTGAGGTCAGGAAATGCTGTGGTGGTGTTGCTCACTGACCAACTGAGCCTCATAATGGAATATTTTTGGTACACACAGTTGGTGGGCTATGACAGGTAGAGTCTGCAGGAGGGGATCATATTATGAAAGATTGCAAAAGCCCTCCCCTCTGGTGGGGAAAGTTTAATTCGGGATAGTGGGCAGTGGTACATTAGGGAGATTATTGTTGTTGGAAAGTTCTTCTGGCAGTGTGCAAAGGGTGGGTTAGTGTGAAGATGGAGTGAGCCAGGGAGGCCAGCTATAATCATCCAGGCATGAGTTGAGGAGAGTTTAGTTCAAGATTTTTGTAGTAGAAACAGAGAGGAGGAATGAATTAGGGTGAGATTTAGAAAAAATAAATAATAGCCTCAGCCACAGATGGAGAGGAAACAGATACAGTTATAGAACTAGCCTACATTTCTCTTCTTTTTAACTCTAGGTTTTATAGCCTGGAAGACTAACAACTTGAAGGTGCTAGGGATAGGCGTGAAATGGAAAGGAGGCTTAGTTTGGGAAGAAAATAATGAAGCAAGTTTATAGCCTAATGAGTCTGAAGTAGTGATACTGGAACATTGGCACAAGAGTTGTGCTTGTGCCTTGCCCAGGCTCTCATCCTAGACAGATACAGCATTTTCATTTTTTTTTTTTTTGGCTGTGACAGGTCTTAGTTGCAGCAGGTGGGTTTCTCTCTAGTTTTGGTACTTGGGCTTAGTAGTACTTGGGCATACAGGCTTAGTTGCTCCACGGAATGTGGGATCTTTTTTCCCTGACCAGAGGTCAAACTCAAGTCACCTACATTAGAAGGCACATTGTTGACCACCAGGGAAGTCCCCTGCAACCTTTTTATTCTTTGCACTTCAGGAAAGTATGGTCTGATTGATATGCCAGTGAGAAATATGAATGAGTAATAACACCTGGCAATTCAGTGCATTTTTGTAACACTTTGTAATTTACAGATTATTTTGGCCTCTTTTTCTCTACTTATTATGACACAGTTTTATTATAATCCTTCCACAATGGTGAATTTGCCTGCACAAAACTATAGTTTGATTTAGTGTGGCATTCCATTCAGTACTTTGAGTGACATAGGGAGTTCAAGAGGAAGAATCAGAAAGACCCTGAATATTTGGATGGAAGACATTTTGCCATCAATGCCTGGCAAAAGGTGCATTATCTACATTAAATGAACAAATATCCCATTCAAATTTAGGGGGGCTCCAGAAAAGTTTGGACTGTAAAGACGTCTGAGCACTGAAGAACAGATGCTTTCAAACTGTGGTGCTAGAGAAGACTCTTGAGAGTCCCTTGGAGTGTAAGATCAAATCAGTCAATCCTAAAGGAAATCAGTCCTGAATATTCATTGGAATGACTGATGCTGAAGCTGAAGCTCCAATACTTCGGACACTTGATTTGAAGAGCCAACATTGGAAAAGACCCTGATGGTGGGAAAGATTGAAGGCAAAAGGAGAAAGGGGCAGCAGAGGATGAGATGATTAGATAGCATCACTGACTCAATGGACAAGAATTTGAGCAAACTCCGGGAGATAGTGAAGGACAAGGGAGCCCAGCATGCTGCAGTCCATGAAGTCGCAAGACTTGGACATGACTTAGCAACTGAACAACAACAATAAGAAAAGTTATGCAAGCAAGTGCTGGGAAGATGTCTGTGTATTAATCAGTGTCAGTTATTTACTGTTTTAGGGTATATAAAATGTCCACTGTAATAGAAGATAGTGGAATGGTGTCTTTAGGTGTTGAAATTAAAAAAAAAAACAAACTGTCAGCCTAGGATTCTACATTTAGTGCCAGTATTCTTTAGAAATGATATGCAGAAGAAATGCTATGGAAAAAAAGAAGGCAAGAAAGGTCAGTAGGAAATACAGGGATGGGAGTCTCAGTTTTAAGTAGAATGATCAAGGAGGACCTTTCTGAGAAGGTGACAGTTGTTCAGAGACCAGAAAGTGAGGAGGTGAACCATGTGAACAAATGGGAGAAGAGGTTTTAACAAGCAGAAGGGCCCTGAGATGGGTACGTGTTTAAGAAACAGCGTGAAGACCAGTGTGGCTGGAACAAAGGGATTAAGGAAGAGAAAAGAAGGTGATGACACCATACAGTTGACGGGGCACCAGACTGTGTAGAGGATTGTGGGGAAAATAAATATATACCTTATAGGCCTGGAACAATTCAAATATAAACTTGTCATTCTCATATTATTTATTTTTAAAATGTCCTGATTTGGATGGGAAACATTATAGTAACCCTAAGTATGTGGCTCAGATGGTAAAGAATCTGCCGGCAATGCAGGAGACCTGGGTTCGATGCCTGGGTTGGGAAGATCCCCTGAAGGAGGACATGGCAACCCACTCCAGTATTCTTGCCTGGAGAATCCCCTGGACAGAGGAACCTGGCGGGCTACAGTCCATGGGTCACAAAGAGTTGGACACCACTGAGCGATGAAGCACACATACAACCCTAAGTATAGATCATGTAAAGATTTGGGTCTTTATGCATGTTGGAGTGTCATACTGAATGAAGTAAGTCAGACAGACAGGGAGAAATATATGACACCCCTTATATGTGCAATCTAAAAAAAAAAATTATACAAATGAACTTACTTACAAAACAGAAACTGACTCTTAGACTTCAAGCTTATGGTTGCTGGAGGGAAAGATGGGGGTAAGGAATAATTAGGTTGGGGGTGGGCATGTACACAGTCCTATATTTAAAATGGATAACCAACAAGGACCTACTGTATAGCACATGGAACTCTGCCCAATGTTATGTGGCAGCCTGGATGGGAGGGAAGTTTGGGGGAGAATGGATGCATGTATACATATGGCTG
Source organism: Cervus canadensis (assembly GCF_019320065.1). Lineage (NCBI taxonomy): Eukaryota > Metazoa > Chordata > Mammalia > Artiodactyla > Cervidae > Cervus > Cervus canadensis. The sequence goes on from NC_057391.1 coordinate 17,283,462, forward strand.
AGCCCCTTTGCTGTTCACTTGAAGCTATCACAACTTTGTTTGTTAATTGGCTTGTTGTTGTTGTTGTTCAGTCACTAAGTCATGCCTGACTCTTTGCAACCCTGGGGACTGTAGCCCACCAGGCTCCTCTGTCCATGGGATTCTCTAGGCAAGAATACTGGAGTGGGTTGCCATTTCCCACTCCAATACAAAATTAAAGGTTTAAAAAAAATAAGGATTTGGGCCTTTATATGTATTGAAGTTGGAACCTCTGGAGGTTTAGACTAGTGATCTGGTTCTAACATGAGTGTTGGACTATCACGTGGAGAGTAGATGCTAAGTGGGCAAAACTGAAAAGAGGATGCCAATTCATTAACTATTGAACCAACCCAGGTGAGAGGTGAGGATGTCTTGGGTCACAGGGCAGTGGAGGTGTTAAGAGGTGACTGGATCCTGGAAGTATTTTGAAGGGTAAGTGGCATACTGGGTGCAGAATGTGAGAGGAAAGGGTGAATAGAGGGTGACATCGAAGATTCTGGTCTAGACCATGGGGAGGATGGAGTAGCCCACAGCTGAGATGGGGAACAGATTTAGGAGAGAAGATCAGGAACTAGAGTTTGGATTGGGAAGTTTGTGGTGCCTTTTGGACAGTTAGGTGGAGATGTTCAAGGCATGAATATAAAAGTCAGAGGTTTGGGGAGAGCTTCAGAAGGGAATGTAAATGTGGCGTTTAATGCCAAGAGACTGGATGAGCTTGGCAAGTGTAGAAGAGAGAAGATGGTCAAAGAACTGAGCCCTGGGATGCTATGATGTTTAAAGCCTGTGAAATGAGGAGGACAGCAAATAAGATGGAAAAGTAACAACCAGGGAGTTCAGAATAAAATTAGGAGACAGTGCATTGCCAGAAGCCAACTGAGAACAGTATTCCAAGGAGGAAGACTTAATCATCTGGGTCAGATGTTCCTGTTAGGTCCGGTAAGATGAGGACTCAGAATGAATCATTGGATTTAGCTTCCAGACAATCAGTGGCCACCTTGACAATGTGGCCAGTTCCTAGTGAGGCACTTAGTGAGGGCAGAAGCCTGACTGAAGCAAGTTCAAGAGAAAATGCTGTCTCTATTTTTGTGGGGTTTTTTGGTTTCATTTTTTGTTTTTGACTTCTCCCTACTTTCAAACACTCTACTTGGCTAGCCCTTGTGAAAAGCAAAAGATAAAGGACATTTCTCCAAGAAATGTCTCTTTTATTGTACTGTGCGCAGTAGACTAGGCAGAGAGACCACAGAAGTTGTATGGTTTTATGTTGCCTTCATTTGGCTCCTTTTGAGGATGGGGGCATTTGGCAGGAGCACGATAACTTATTTTATATTCCTTGTCACTTAAGCTCCTGCAGTAAAGCGAATGCAATTTGGGAGCAGCAAACTCCAGCAAGGAGACAGAGTCAACAGCTCAAAGGAACAAGACCTCCCAGAAATAATGTATTTCTAGGAGCAGTTGTAATATGATTGTCCTTAAAATTAGGAGATGAAATCTGAAAACCTTTCAGAGGGAAAAGAAGGCAGGACTGGATGACAGCTTAGCTTTGGAGAATGAATATGGGGAAAAGAAAGAATTCATAAAAGCTTTGGGGTGAGCCAAAAATTTAGCAGTACTCAACATAAATACATGGTGAGGATAAGAGGGGCTGGCTAGGGGCAATGTGGTAAATTCAATTTGAGACCGTTGCAGGAGATACAAATGGAGATGGTCTATCACTGGCTAGAAACCAACACCAGTAAGTTGATGTGGCTAAATGTGGCTCTGGGGGGTCCCTGAATGGGAAGTGGCAGAGGAAGTCCTGTTTCATAGAAGACATGGGATTTAGGAGCCATTCCAAAAGTTGGAGAAAGGCAACTTGACCCATCCTGGGAAGAAGTGGTAATTAGGAAGGTCACATGCAGATGGTCCAGCTTGCAAGACAGCTTAAAGGTGAGAAAGGATGGCATCTCCACATTTGTAAATGACAAGGACCTTGAGAGGTGACTGCTGTGAGTTAAGGTGTTAGAATGAGTCTCTCACTAGGTTGAGAAACCTAGACAGTGTATTAAACAGCAGAGACATCACTTTGCCTACAAAGGTCCATATAGTCAAAGCTATGGTTTTTCCAGTAGTCATGTTCGGATGTGAGATTTGGACCATAAAGAAGCCTGAGCACCAAAGAATTAATCCTTTTGAACTGTGGTGCTTGAGAAGACTCTTGAGAATCCCTTGGACAGCAAGGAGATCAAACCAGTCAACCTAAAGGAAATCAACCCTGAATATTCATTGGAAGAACTGAAACTGAAGCTCCAATTCTTTAGCCACTTGATGGAAGTGGCTTTAGCCAACTCATTGATGCTGGGAAAGATTGCAGGCAGGAGGAGAAGGGGGCAACAGAGGATGAGATGGTTGGATGGCATCACCAACTCAACATGAGTTGACAGGAGTTTGAGCAGCTCTAGGAGTTGGTGAAGGACAGGGAAGCCTGGTGTGCTACAGTCCACGGGGTCGCAAAGAGTCAGACATGACTTAATGACTGAATAATGAACAACTTCTGTACTCACTGACTCACTGCTAAGATGCAGACATCATGCCCAGCACTGAAAATTCAGAGGTGATAAGGTAAGGTAACTGCACTTGCTATAGTGGCCCTCACTGTTGTGGTGAAAGAGCACTGCTTGCTCCACCCAGCACAAAGTGTGAGTTGTACTTGAGGAATGAGGAGGTAGAGCCTTACCCACCCTGAGTCTCAGGGCAGGTGTTCAGATAGAGTCATACTGAATCCAGCCTTAACTAGGTCCAGGGAGGAGGGGTCTGTAGCTTTGTCCAACATAGACAAACACTAGGGCTTGTGGAAGAGAATGAGAGTTCTTGGAAGGTACAGGCAGTTCAGACGTATGAAGGGTCTGGAGTTCAGAGCAGAGCAGGAAATGAGGAAGGAAATGGACGAGGGCTGATCAGTAGCCGCTTAGGAAGCATGCTGAGGGCAGGGTAAGTGGAGAGGAATGGGACTCACAGCGTATGGTGGGCCCTTTGTGGTTGTTTTTGAAGATATTTTATTTATGTATCTGTTTGTTTTTGGCTGCTGTCAGGCCTTAGTTGCAGTACTCGGAATCTTCCTTCAAGTGCGGGGGCTTCTGTCTGCTTGAGGTGTATAGACTCAGTAGCTGCAACGTGCGGGCTCGGTTGCTCCCTGGCAGTTGGGATCTTAGTTCCCCGACCAGGGATCCATCTGGCATCCCCTACATTAGAAGGCAGATTCTTTTTTTTTTTTTTATTAGTTGGAGGCTAATTACTTCACAACATTTCAGTGGGTTTTGTCATACATTGATATGAATCAGCCATAGATTTACACGTATTCCCCATCCCGATCCCCCCTCCCACCTCCCTCTCCACCCGATTCCTCTGGGTCTTCCGGAAGGCAGATTCTTAACCACTGGACCACCAGTGTAGTCCTGCAGACTCTTTATTAAGGCTTTCGTATTTTTAAGTTTAGTTGTGATCTTTCGGTGTTTAAAAAACATAAATACTGTTTGTAAAAAACATTATAAAACACAGAAAGAAAGAAGGCAGTAACCTCCCATTGTTAGCATCCTGATAGACTTCTTCCTGGTATTGCATGGTATCTCTTCCATCCTTTTATCACTTGGCATTTTGAAGGGGATCTCCCACATTATTAAAAATTCTTTATAAACATCACCTTAAGCAGTATCTAATATGCCATCCTGTGAATGCACAATGATTTATCTAATCATTATCCTAGTACTGTGCATTTGGGTTGTTTCCAGTTTTTTTAAAGTATTTATTCATCTATATTTTACTGCATTGGGTCTTCATTGGTGCTTCATTGCTGCAGAAAGCTTGGGCTTTCTCTAGTTGCGGCAAAGGGGCTACTATCTAGTTGCATCGAGTGGGCTCTAAAGCATGGGCCTCCGTAGTTGTGGCACATGGACTCTGTTACCCCGAAGCATGTGGAATCTTCCCGGACCAAGGATTGAACCCATGCACCCTGCATGGGCAGCTGGATTCTTAATCACTGGACCACCAGAGAAGCCCTTGGTTCCAGTTTACATAAATATAAATAAAGCTGCGATCAGCATCCTTGTATGTCCATCTTTGACCTTGTTTTCGATTATACCTTCAGGATTAATTCCTCTAATTGGAATGACTGGGTCAAAGGGCGTGAGCATTTTCAGCCTCCTGATCCCTGTTGCCAAATGGTTTTCCAAAAACTCTTTCCAGTCTGTGTTTCAACTGGCAGCATTTCACTGCAAACTCTCCAAAAGTGAATGTTGTAATTTAAAATTTGATAGCACTTAATCCTGATGGTATTCTCATGAAATGAGTATTACCCCCGATTTACAGATAAGGAACTGAGGTCAACAGGTTATTTCACTAGCTCCGAGTCACACAGCTTGGAAGGCACAGGGTCAGACCCAAACCGGGTTTGACTGAGAATTCAAGAGCTGCATTGCTGTCTCCCTGGGCAGGTAAGGGACCCCATTGGAGGGTTTTAAATCCGGAGAGTGACATGAAATGCAAGGTGCTCTTGGTTTGCTCCTCTTAGCCCTGGCTTGTAGGTTGATGATGAGTCTAAGATTAACTACCAACTGACATGACAGAACCCTTTCATAACACACCTCTTCTTGTTCTTGGGGCATTTATGAGCCGAAGAGTGACTATGCGGAGGAGGAAGAAAAAAAACAGAAAACATAATGTAGGTTATTAGTGTTAATAGGTAATCTGTATATGAGTTCATACAAATTAGTTAACAAATGTGATCCACCACAGCAATTTCTGAAGTGTTACATAGTTAATAATTGTGGAAGGGGTCATTTCACAAGGAATTAAGCTGAGCTGTTCTCAGCTCAGCCATGTTTCTGAAACCTCCCACATCTCTTCAGCTATTTAGACGTGAAGGTCCAAGGTAAGGACTTGCATGTCCAGAGTCATCTCAGTGTTTAACTCAGGCTTTGGCCAAATAAGCCACATGGGTTTAATTTGCTCTCTGGAAGGACCCAAATTGGCCAATAATCTCTTCTTGGCCATACGTGGGGAGCATAAGAAAAATAATAATCAGAACTACCACTTATTGAGTGCTTACTATATGCCAGACTCATCAGAAAATGAACTCCCTTGGGCACATTTGGGACCGAGTAAGCAAATCAAATTAAAGACAGGTTCCCTGGCATCAATTCCAACACTGTCATCAGCAATAAAGAGGTGAAAACTGTCTGTAAAAGGGATTTAGATAATCTGTTTTAGAGCACATTGTGTCATGTATATTCCTTCCCTGACTTAAAGAAGAATATGCTGGTATTAAATAGGAGAAGGCATCAGGTCGACAAGCAATTGATGGTGACAGTCACTCGCATGTCACACAGGAACTACATGCTGCAGAGAGGAAGGAATCATGTGGCACTTTGCCCAGTGGGATGTGTCCCCAACCCCCTACTTCAGGCCCCTCTGTCCACCTTCTGCCCTGTCCTGTCTTCCCCCTTGGTTTTTTGTTCATTGCTCCTGTCAGTGAGAGAAGCACCACTTATCATAATCACGTGTGAACTAAGAGATCCACCATTATTCAGAGAATGGCATCTTTAGGAAGGCACTGGGGTGTACTCCAGGCAGTGCTAATTTTTTCACAACAGAACTCCTGTGAGGGGACCGCCCTGGCTGTCCAGTGGTTTAGACTTTGCCTTCCAATGCAGGGGGTGCAGGTTTGAGCCCTTGTCAAGGAACTAAGATCTCACACGCCTCTCGGCCATAAAACTAAAACATTAAACAGAAACTGCTAATAGTGACTGCAGCCATGAAGATGCTTGCTCCTTGGAAGAAAAGCTGTGACGAACCTAGACAGCATATTAAAAAGCAGAGACATCACTTTGCTGACAAAGGTCTGTATCATCAAAGCTATGATTTTTCCAATAGCCATATACAGATGTGAAATTTGGACCCTAAAGAAGGCTGAGCACCAAAGAATTGATGCATTCAAATTGTGTTCCTGAAGAAGACTTGAGAGTCTGTTGGACTGCAAGGAGATCAAACCACTCAACCTAAAGGAAATCAGCCCTGAATATTCATTGGAAGGATTGATGCTGAAGCTGAAGCTCCAATACTCTTGACTACCTGATGCAAAGAGCCAACTCATTGGAAAAGACCCTGATGATGGGAAAGATTGAAGGCAGGAGGAGAAGGGGATGACAGAGGATAAGATGGTTGGATGGCATCACCAACTCAATGGACATGAGTTTGAGTAAGCTCCAGGAGATGGTAAAGGACAGGGAAGCCTGGCGTGCTGCAGCCCACGGGGTCGCAAAGAGTAGGACAGGACTTAGTGACTGAGCAGCAGCAACAATACTGTGACAAATTCAGTAAAGACTTTTTAAATGATCCACATCAAAAAATCTTAAAAACAAAACAAAACCAACAAACTCCCTTGTGAACAGGTTCAAATCAGCAAGGACTACACTTGGAGAAACAGCCTGGAGGGAGATCATGAAGGGGGCGGGGCTCCACTTAGCAGGGATGGATGTTGGGGACACTCCTGGTTCCAGTAATTTACTCTCTGTACTTGAGTGTAAACTCGGGCTATTTATATACATAGTGTATATATTTATATACACTGGAATATACTTGTACTTTAATAGACTCTTTCTCCAGATTGTATAAAATGCCTGTCTTCATACCTGTTTGCTCATGTAAAAGAAGGTAAAACTCTGACAGATATTCCTCAAATATAATTTGGAGGCAAATAGCACAGAGCAGAAAGGGCAGTTATATGATGTGAGTAGGGGATGAGAAAGATACCCCTTAGTGAGTTGGTATGTATGTAAATATGTACACATTCATGTATATGTGTTACTCCATGTATATTGTTACTCCACATACATGCACATGTGTATGTGGAGAAGGAGAAAGACAGGCTGGGGAATGGAGAGGATTACATGAATAAATACTATGCTGACCTCTCTTCTTAGTGTACAACTGTTTGCAGAGGCCTTGGCAATTTTTAATGTATATTTAGATGCCTTAATGGAAAAAGCATTGTGCTTGTTGCTTCTTGGGCCCAAACCTCAGTTATGCTACCTGGTAAGTTGTGCAATCAGTAAATATGAGAAGTACCAGCAGTAGCTAGTTCCAGTCAGTAGATTCCATGTTCCTTCTATATCCCTGATCCTTTCAGTGTTCTAACATTGCTGTACTGATCTCCTGTTTCCTGTATCTGGTGTTTGGAAAGACCTAAGGTTTTCCTTGGAAATTAAAGTATTGCCATTTGCTCTTGGAGACCGGTTAAGTGTGGTCCCAGGCTAGCCTACCAATGAGCTGGTGCCTACTTCCCACTGCCAGCATCTCTTGTGGAAGCTTCATCCCCTCAGAAGCCCTGTGTCCATCAGCAATGGAAGCTCGGTACACCCCCTCTTTTCTCAGTAAGCACCCTGCGGACACCTGCTCTGTGCTGGGGACCCTCAGGAGCTCACAGTCTAGACCGGAGAGATGATTGATAACAATTAACCATTGTATAATACGACAGGTGAGCGATTCATGTTATCTGTGGAGGAGAGAGAGGGATTAACCCCCCTGGGGAGGTCAGAGAAAGCTTCAGAGGAAATGACATTTCAGTTGACTTAAGGGAGGGTTTTTGTTTGGCAGACCAAGGAGGACAATTAAGGCAGAGGCTACATTGTGATAGGGTCAAGGGACAGGATTTGGAATGCCTGGATCTCTAGGGGGATGGGGGGAGGAAGGGGAGCGTGCTGGTTGAGCATTTAAGTTGTGGAATGGGAAATGGCTCTAAGATTGGAAAATCGGCCAGAGTCAGGTCTTGGAGACTTTGAGTTGAGCAGAAGTTGAGTGAGTGCTCTTTGCCGAGAACTGCTGATTTATAGAGGCATGTAGGGCTTCCCAGGTGGTTCAGTCAGTAAAGAATCTGCCTGCAATGCAGCAGACCTGAGTTTAATCTCTGGGTGGGGAAGGTTCCCTGGAAGAGGGATTGGCAACCCACTCCAGTATTCTTGTCTGGGAAATCCTATGGACTGAGGAGCCTGGCGGGCTACAGTCCATGGGATCGCAAAGAGTCAGGCACGACTTAGCCCCTCAGCAACAACAATAGAAGCATTTAAGTCAGTGAGTTTACCATTCATCGCTAAGGCATTTGGGGCCCCAGAAGTACTGCTGGGTCATTTGAAAGACATTCCCTTTTAGCCAGTTCTGTGGAAATGGACAACCCTCAAAGACTTGGGAAACGCTAGCTGTGTGGTCAGGGAGGAGCCAGAAGGCCTGGGAGACCTTTGGAAAAGGGTCATGAATGACCAATATCTTTGTGCTTTTGTCAGTGTAATCGCTAAAGGGGAATTAAAACCTTTTGTAAAAGAGGTAATGAGGCTTACTAAGGTTGGATGAGCTCACAGTTTCAACTAATCACCCCCCAGTGGGGTCGATGCCAGACTTCTTCTGCAAACTTCTTTGTAAGATGGCGCCTTGAATTAAAGGATTTCTGAAAACAGATAATTCATAGAGGAAATGGTTGCACAGAGGTAGAGGATCTGGAATTCAAAGGGCAGACTGCAGGAAGCCAGAATGGTATCCCAGGCTTGGATTGTTCATGTGTGAATCTGTACAAGGTTGTCCATGGCTGTTTTCACCCATGAAAAGGGGTGGGTTCCATGGCTGCAGCTGTTGACAGAAAAGAGGGATCTGCAGCTGCTTAAACTTTTGACATATTGCTATGGGACCAGAATGGGAGGCCATTCAACTTCCTCTCAACGTCTGCCCTGCCTTCTGAATTCTGAAGTTGAAAGGGTCACACTCAGACAGAGACCCCAGCTGTGAAATTATTTCCCAATAGAGTCACCGCATTGATATGTTTCAAAGACCCAATCCAGGGTGCTCCAATAAGCTAGGAGCAAGGTGGTTGATAGTTGGAAGAATTTCTGGAAGTTTCTGATTGTTGCTAAATGTGGCTTAAATCAGAATGCTATTGCCATCAGTAGGAAGGAGTTAGCAAATCCACAAATTGTGCTTTTGAGAATAATCCTATCTTGAAGGGTATTGTTTATTTTAAAAAAGCCATTATCACTTAGTCACATGAATAACCAAAATAAAGCATTTGAGTCTGCTTTCTTAATGAAAAAGCTTTTTTAACTTTTTATTTTATTTATCTTTGTTTTTGGCTGTACTGGGTATTCGTCAGTGAGCATGAGTTCTCTCTAGTTGCAGCAAATGGGGGCTACTCTGCTCTGTACCAGCTTCTCATTGTAGTGGCTTGTTTTGTTGTGGAGATGAAAAAGCATTTTGAAATTCACCTTGACTTATGAAAAAGCAAATGCGTTTTCTTTTGTTAATAGCCAGTCACAAGCATAGTGTTTGCATAAACAGAGCTGGTGAAGGGCAACCTTTCCCAAAGTGTGTTCCAGTACCTTTAGTCCTGTGAGAGTCCTGCACAAGAAAGGTTTTATATGTGAATAAGCCCAAGAAATGCTGTCTTACATGCTCCTCTTGGAGGTTCACAGGGCCCACTGGCACAGTAAAGACGCTAAGGAAACCTGGTTGACTTTGTATAATTTAGCATTTCCCAAACTTGTTTTCCATGGAGCCATTATTTGGGGTTTTGTTTTTTATTTTCAATTCTTAACATATTTGAAAATCCTGCATATTCAGAACAACTTTAGGAAGTACTGGTTTGGAGAACAAAGACATAAGTAGCATTAGCATTTATTGTCTTCAATTGTCTTTGCTCACTTTTGACAATGTTGAGCCAGTTAATCGTTAGCCTGGAAATATTTATGGAACCACATACATAAAATGAGACACAGTCTTTCTCTCCAAACCTCTCTTCCTCATCTAGACCTTCTCATCTTCATAACTCTCCACATCCACCTAAGTAAAACAGGCCTGACCATGTCAATTTTTTGTCTACACACTGTTTATTAATATATATTCATACCAACTGTTGTGCTCAGTAGGGTTCTTCTATCCACCCATGGGATCATATCGCATGTAAGCAGTAAATCCAGGCAGAACCTATGTACTCCAATAAACCGGTACTGATTAGGTGGAATGTAGTGTAACATTTGGGCCAAATTCCCAGCTGACCAATATGCCTCCTTTTATGTGGGGAGTAAGTATACTTCATCTGGGCTTTTAGTCTGTGTAACTGATACCCACCTATGATCTGAATGGGGATTTGCTGCATGTTGACCAGACCATAAACTCACTGAATAAATAGATCCTTTTCCCTGTCCTCCCCTTACTACAGGGAATATTTATTCATTCAAATTTTATCCACAGAAACCAGCTGCAGGCATGGAGGCTCTACAGTTCAAGCTAGGTCATCAGAATGGTAGACTAGAAATGCTTTCTCCCTGAAGTACCCTATCTTCTTTTTCTCCAGAACTCAGTGGCTCTGTTTTGGCTAAATATTTCTCCCTCTGCCCCAAATCAAGATTTGCAAAATTGTTTGGGAGAACTCTACCCACTTCTTGCAAATCCTTGCTGCCATTTGCTCTGTTTTGTTACCCATCCCAGTTTGGATTCAGCCACCTTTACTCTTGAGGACACTGGCAACTTCCTAATTATTATATTCAATTGCTATCATCATAGTTTTATTTTTTCCACCTCCTCAAAGTCTTCTTGGGAATCTATCCTTCTGACTTATAGGACGCTGAATTCTCCTTGTTATCACATGCCCTTGAAGTCAGTCCTTCCAATCTTCATCTTCTACATGAAATTCTTAACACCCATTTATCTTGTGTCACCAACCACCTGAGGTTACTGCCCCATCTCCAGTTCTTTTGGCATCCTGCAGGGAATAAACAAGTAAACTGAACCTATTGCTTCCTCCAAATATTTCTATTTCTCTGCATGAAATCATAAATCTCCCAGGTCAATTGAACTTAAAACATCAGGATTATCTTTGACTTCCCTGTGTCCCTGACCTCCTGTGGCATCTATGACTGTGTCATAAATTAGGAAGCACAAGGGCAGGTCTGTAAAAGAAATTTATATTTTCTGTGTCCTGTTCAAATAAATAGACTTTATTTAACCCATTTTATTTTATGCTGAGAAGTCATCCTACTCACTAATATCCCCATAGATTACTTCAAAATGCTTCCTGGCTTTGTTGATGTGTATGTTCTTGTCATCTAAAAGCTGTAAGTGTTTTATCGGAGCCCTCTGTTTACTGGTGACTGCCTTCTGGTGAACAGTCCTGTCTGTTAATGATTTTATAAGCCTAGATCAGAGATTTTGCTCACTGCCTGGCTCAACCCTGTATGGGATTTTTGGAAAGGAGGGTAAGAGTGAAATTTAGTTCCGACTTCATAAAGCATCATCTCAGTGGACAGGAAAGTATAAATCTGAAAGGCTTAAACAACAGTTTCTGAAAATATTTAATGAAATCCAGAAATGTTCAGTTGGAAGATATACTTCAAGTATAGGAAGAGAGGGAGAGGTTAGTATTGATGAGAGTCACTGTGGAATGTTCTAAAAGGAGGTAAGATTTTAAGTAGAGATGAAGAATGTGAAATATTTGAAGAGAGCAGTAACTGGAGACCAGGAACTCAGAGACTATTTCTTCTTCCCTTCAAAATGGAGAGAGGTAATTAGCTCGACCTGATAGGTGAAGAAGCATGACCACATGAGCATAGGTGAACCCTCCCACATACACACACGCTCACACTGAAGTTCACTTACATTTACTGACTCTGGGCTGGGTGCTGTGCTGGATGCTTTTCCAAACAGCAGATGAGGCCTGTAGGTGAGGAGTCCCTCCAGCTTGGGATGGAAGATGCCACCCTTCCTACCAAACCACTGCCCTCCATTCAAAACCAGAACCTTGGAAAAGACTGGACTTTAGAGTAGTTCTTAGATCACACTCCCTTCGATGTAAATCAACTTGTACAGATTTGGTTTTGCAATTCTCCAGTGTTTCATAGCTCTCCACTTCTGCCCTCAGGCTTGTTCACTTTTCCCTTTTAAATATAAATGGAAAAATGGAAATGAGGTTTCCATGATGCACGGAATCTCTATTTTCAGAAAAGATAAACAGGGTCCTCCCATCAGAAACTCCAAAGAGAAATGTGGCTTCCAAGGAGTGGAAGGCTGAAAATAAAGATACTGGTAGATAGATAAGTGAATTAATAAAATGAGGCAACCAAACTAAACCCCTGCACTCATTCACCTCACCATTGATAGAAACACCATGCAAAGAAAACGAGAACCAGGGGATGGAGGGGAACTTCCAAAGAAACCCAGGCAGCTGTCCCCAGGGATCTTATGAGCTGGGATTGCCAAAACATTGGTCATGTGGGCAGAAGGGAAGCAGGCGCCCTGATGAGCTCACACAGCAGTGAAACGCAGGGAAATGGGGTTAGGAAGGCCAAGGCTGGATTCAACCAGGACTCTTGAAAAAGGGGCTTCTAGATCATTTGGATGTCTTGTTGGCCTGTAAGTCAGCAAGGCATCAGAAAAAAGTGGTCTGGGTGATATGTGCATTTCAGGTACGGGAATCCTGGGTTTGGATCCTGGTGAGTGGCCTCATTTCCACATGTGTCTGGTCAATAGTCAACTGCTGAGCTACTGGTGGGCACATTTCATAATAATGTGACAACAAACTGAGCCTATTTTCCCAGCCATAAATGAGGATAAAAATACCTCATCAGATTGCTATGAGGATTACAAGGGATTGGAGGAGTAAAATATGAGATTTATAACATATACTTTATACAGAGTGAATATTAAAAACAAAAACGGAAGCTGCTCCTTCTCTTGGTCATCCTGATCACCCTTTTAGAGCAAGTAAGAACAGAGTGCAGGGCCAGACCTACTCCTTAGGGCCCCCAAAATAATGTTCAGTTCAGTTCATTTCAGTCACTCAGTCATGTCTTTGCAACCCCAAGGACTGCAGCACGCCAGGCCTCCCTGTCCATCACCAACTCCCGGAGCTTACTCAAACTCATACACTGAGTCAGTGATGCCATCCAACCATCTCATCCTCTGTCATCCCCTTCTCCTCCTGTCTTCAATCTTTCCCAGGATCAGGGTCTTTTCAAATGAGTCAGTTCTTCGAATCAGGTGGTATTGGAGTTTCAGCTCCAGCATCAGTCCTTCCAATGAATATTCAGGACTGATCTCCTTTAGGATGAACTGGTTGGATCTCCTTGCAGTCCAAGGGACTCTCAAGAGTCTTCTCCTACACCACAGTTCAAAAGCATCAATTCTTCAGCGCTCAGCTTTCTTTATAGTCCAACTGTCACATCCATACATGACTACTGGAAAAACCATAGCCTTGACTAGACAGACCTTTGTTGGCAAAGTAATGTCTCTGCTTTTTAATATGCTTTCTAGGTTGGTCATAACTTTCCTTCCAAGGAGTAAGCGTCTTTTAACTTCATGGCTGCATTTACCATCTGCAGTGATTTTGGAGACCAAAAAAACAAAGTCTGACACTGTTCCCACTGTTTCCCCATCTATTTCCCATGAAGTGATGGGACCAGATGTCATGATCTTAGTTCTCTGAATGTTGAGTTTTTTTTTTTTTTTGAATGTTGAGTTTTAAGCCAACTTTTTCACTCTCCTCTTTCACTGTCATCAAGAAGCTCTTTAGTTCTTCTTCACTTTCTGCCATAAGAGTGGTGTCATCCACATATCTGAGGTTATTGATGTTTCTCCCAGCAATCTTTATTCCAGCTTGTGCTTCATCTACCCCAGCGTTTCTCATGATGTACTCTGCATATAAGTTAAATAAGCAGGGTGACAATATACAGCCTTGACGTACTCCTTTCCCTATTTGGAACCGGTCTGTTGTTCCATATCTGGTTCTAATTGTTGCTTCCTGACCTGTATGCAGGTTTCTCAAGAGGCAGGTCAGGTGGTCTGGTAGTCCCATCTATTTAAGAATTTTCCAGAGTTTGTTGTGATCCACACAGTCAAAGGCTTTGGCATAGTCAATAAAGCAGATGTTTTTCTGGAACTCTCTTGCTTTTTCAATGACCCAACAGATGTTACTAAATAGCAAAGAGAAACAAGGGCTTCTGTGTTTTCCTGGGTAAACAATGCTCTTTCCATGAGAAAACAGAAACAAGAGGGCAAAGAGGCACCTGCAGCCCAGAGTAAGTGAGGAGGTAGAGTGCTTGAGATGAATTTGGGCTCCTGGCCAATACTAACTGTGTGTAGATTGACCCCACAACTCCAGGGAGAGATGCTCCTTCAGTGTGGATGCATGTGTGTTCCCATGGCAACTTGCTCCTGAGCTGTTGTAACCTTCTCATCACGCAGGTGACTCTCCCCACTGGATAGAGCCTCTGCTCCAGCAAAGACTGTGTCTCATTCACTGCCCATCCCCAACTGCCAGCACAGCATCTGGCTCAGAATAGACACACCATACAAATGTGCCATTTAACAGTGCTGAGATGAGAGATAGACACATGTCTACATTTTCAACATGAAGAAGGATAAAATTTGGGAACTACAAGTATCTAAGCTTGATGGTTGGCTCCAAAAGAAAAAAAAGATCTGGAACAGACTTACATAGCTCATTTCAGAGAGCTTACATAACTCTCTGCAGTTCATCTAGAAATGATCAGGAAATCTGAGCTGACTTTCATTAAAAACCACTAGTGCAGGACTTCCTGGGCAGTCCAATGGTTAAGACTCCATGCTTACATTGCAAGGGGCTCAGGTTCAGTCCCTGGTCAAGGCACTAAGATCCTTCATGCCACACATTGCAGCCAACTCCCCCCACAAAAAAATAAATAAATAACCTAAAAAATAAACAGCAACAACAGGAAAAATCACATCAACAAAGACCTAGCACAGCCAAAATTTAATTAATTTTTTAAAAGGACCACAAGTGCAATGAAAAGATGTTAAAAGTGAATCTAACTAGATTACTAGTCTCTGCATTACTAGAAATAAAGGGCCCTGAGAAATGAGTCCTCTTGTGTTTTGCAGGTCAGATCACATTATGTTCTATTCTGAGCAGCTCATTTTCAGAAGGAATCTGATAATCTAGAACACACCCAAGGGATGGTACCCAGGGCCAGTCATTAGGGTTTCTATAAAATGAGTCCATGGGATTTCCCAGGCAAGAATACTGGAGCAGGTTGCCATTCCCTTCTCCAGGGGATCTTCCTGACCCAGGGATCCAACCGGGATCTCCTGCATTGCAGACAGATTCTTTACTACCTGAGCCACCAGGAAAGCCCTGTGAAATGTGTACAGTTGCGAGAGCTGGCATGGTTTAACCTGGAGAATACTGGAGGAGGTAGGCAGGAAGAAGGACTTCCCTGAAGGACTTCCCTGGTGGCTTAGATGGTAAAGAGTCTACTTGCAATCCAGGAGACTCAAGTTCAATTCCTGGGTCAGGAAGATCCCCTGGAGAAGGGAATGGTAACCCACTCCAGTGTTCTTGCCTGGAGAATCCCATGGACAGAGGAGCCTGGCAGGCTACAGTTCTTGGGGTCGCAAAGAATCAGACACAACTGAGCAACTAATAGGCAGGAAGAGGCAGCAATATCATCTTCAAAGCTCTAGAAAATGAGTATAGATCTCCTTTGTTCTACTCACAAAGGCAGAACCAGGACCAGTGGGTAGAAGTAATCAGGAATCTGAATTTAATCAACCATAAAGAAAAATTTCCTAGAAAATAGAATTGTGCTGCCGCCAGATGCACAGAGCAAATGTTCCACAGAAGTACCTGGATAACCTATTCAGGGAAGGTGTACCTGAAATCGCTGCAGTGGGCAAGAGGTTTGAACTGGGTGATCTTCAAGATCAGGAATCCATAATGTAAATGCCTCTCTACAAGGAGCCTTTCCAGATGAAGGTCCCTGTGCAGCCAAACCCCTTGGAGGCTATGTTCACATTATTTTCCAGGTCAACTACTCACAGTAATCCATATCTGTCACAGAGATTCAGAAGAGGTTAGCTAGTAGTTTAAAGCAACTTCCTACCTATCACCAGGGAGTAGCCAATCTATAATTGTTGTTTAGTTGCTAAGTAGTGTCCGACTCTTTTGCAACCCCATGGACTGTAGCCTGCCAGGCTCCTTCTTCTGTCCATGGTATTTCCCAGGTAAGAATACTGCAGTGGGTTGCCATTTCCTTTGCCAAGGGATCTATAATTACTTCTAGTTATTAGAAGATAATTTGTAAGTTAGAGAATTGATTCAATTACATCATGTGGTCTCATGGCAAATGTCAGCAGAAGTATCTGGTGATAAATCAACTAATGTGAACTCTAACCTGAGAACTCTTGATTCCTCAGATTCCCTATCTCAAATTCCTCTCCTCCAGTTGTTTTTAGAACATTTAGCAGCAATCTTCTACTTTTAAAATAAAATCAGACACAAGCCAGAAACAAACTAAGGAAGTACGTGAAATGAGACTATAATCATTTTTCGTAAATTATTTTCGTTTAAATTTTTTCCACCACCATTTAGATTTCTCCTCTATTTTTATTAGTATTTTCTTATTGTCTGCTCATTTTCTTCTTCTTCCTGCCTGCCTTTTATTTCCTTTCATCCTCTTCTCCTCTAAGAATTTATATTTTTTAAAACTTTCCCAGGACTCAGTTAACATCACTTAAACATTTTTTGTGGGACCAGTGAAGTCTTGAAGCTGCTGCATTTAATACTCAGCCGAACCCTGGAAATCCAATCTGTAGCCAAACATTTGGCTTTGGTTTAGAGGCAGAAGTCGAAAAAGGGAATTGATATGCAGGTGTGGTGCAAAGCTGGTCTTAAAAATACAGATGTTATTACCTCTGGGCCCTAGGGACCTGGAACAAAATGCAGCGAGCCACCCCCAGAGGTGAAACAATGGTCATAAAATGGTTTCTCGATTCGCGAGTTTTGCTGAGCTGTCTCTCTGCAACATTTAGTGACTATTTAATAACGCTAACAGCTCTTTGAGCTAAATTGCTAACATTTGGGGAGCAAGGTTATGTAAAACAAAATTGAATTATGAAAACAATTTTCCAGTTAGCTCTGGCATTTCTTTATTTCTGTTTATCTTTTTCCTCAAAGGAGCCATTTACCAGTTCCTACCCGGCTGGCATGAGCTGATGTTCACAGACCCCAAACAATCAGCGCACACCTCTGAACAACAAGGGTTCTTATTTTCCATCTCTGGTCCTAGCCCAAAGCTTGGAGGCACATTTAGTCATGGAAAGATGTAAAACCAAAGAAGTACCCAAAGTGGTCTTTTGAAGAAAATTATGATGCTCATTGAACCCCACTTAGATTTTCATATAACTTGTCTCTTAGCCTAGTACGTTGGAAGTAGTCTTATTTAGATGTATAAATGGTGTGTATTGATGCGTGAAACAAAATCAGAGGCACTTTCTAGTAAAACTGAAAGTGTGTACACCATAAAAGCAAGCGATTCCACTTTTAGGTATATACTTCAGGACAAGACTCTCACATGTAGCCTCCTAACAGCAGTTAAAATGAATAAACTAGATGCACATGTGTCCACCTGGAGCGCTCTCAAGAACACAGAGTGTAGAAAATTATTACTAAAGACACATTACTTTCATGCAAATATCTAAATAAAAATGCAAAACAAACAATATAAAGGCATGGATGCACCCCAGCTTCAGAGACTGCCTCTGAGGAGAGGAAGGGAGGAGGAAGGGATACCAAAGGCTCCTTCACATTATCAATAATGTTGTGTTTCCCTGAGAAAGAAAATATCTAAAACATATTTAACCAAAAATTAATTTATTAAATACTTGGTATTATTCTCTATACTTTTCTGCATCTTTACACATTTTTTATTTTTTTTAATTGAATGAACAATCCTTTACATTTTATAGTGCTTTACAATTTTCAAAGGTTTCATACATGTATCTTTATACATTTTACAAATTAAAAATAAAACCCAGGGATTTCCCTGGTGGTCGAGTGGCTAAGACTTCGAGCTCCCAATGCCAGGGCCCCTGGTCAGGGAACTAGATTCCACGTGCCACAGCTAAGAATTCGCATGTAGCAACTAAAGATCCCGCATGCTGCAACTAAGACCCAGTGCAACAACAACGACAACAACAAATAGCATTCACAAAATAAGCATGCTTTCTAAAAGTAAAAAATAATAATAATAAAGCCCAAACCAGAATTTATTTCATCTTTACATATTTTACAAATTAAGCATAAAGCCCAAATCGGGATTTAAACAAAAAGGGTAGACAGACGGTTTCTCTCCAAACCCAGCAAGCAAGGGTGGTTGGCATCTAGTTAAACAAGTCAAGACCCCAGTCTTCAAGAGGAGAGAAGTACTGGACAGTTGTGCTCAATCATTCTTTCTCTTGCCTGCTCTTAAGACTCCGTAAAACTCATTGTTTAATGACTTAACTTCCTGGTCACATTCTTCTTGCCTGGAACAAATTTTTCATCCCACTTAGTGATACCATCAGTTGAAATTTCCATGGCTGCTATTCATTCTATTCCTTTGTGGTACCACTTTCCACTTCTCTCTGTTCATTATATTCAAATGCATACACCCAAACAGGACCTACATATGATGGCACAGCCTGCTGTCTATTTCATATAGAATTTTATTTAACAAATGAGAACTACACATGGAGGGAGGTCTGCTTGACAGTAACAGCTCATTTTTCCAACTAATTCAGTTAACACCTGATTAGAAATAGTGATCAAGTTTTGAAGTTCTTTCAATATTGTTTAATATCACTTTTGTTCAGTTGGGGCTTCCCTGGTGCCTCAGATGGTAAAGAACCCACCTGCAACGCAGGAGACCTGGGTTCAACCCCTGAGTTGGGAAGATCCCCTGGAGAAGAGAACTACCCACTCCGGTATTCTGACTTGGAGAATTCCACAGACTCTACAGTCACAAAGAGTTGGACACAACTGAGCAACTTTCACTTTCACACCTTCTGTTCTGCCAGTATCTATTTAACCTTTTTGTCACGAGTGACCAACATAATAGAATTATGTATAGCCCTTTAGAAATTCATGTGCAGTCCCAGAAAGTAGTTTGAAGAAAAACATACAAGGCACTGCCCGTTGCAGTGATGCTACTATTAAAGGCCTTTGAGAGTCCAGAGAAGGAAGCATCAAGGAACAACTGCAGTGTTTGCAATCAGACAAGTGGGGCTCTGCGTTGCTGCTCTGCCACCATATCAACTGTGAGGCCTTGGGAAAGTTACTTAACATCTCTGATCTTTTACTTTTTCTCCAAAACACAAGGTTAGTAATACTCAGCTTCTTGGATGGTGAAGAACTGAGTGAGTTAAGCAATGTACCATGTTTCATATAGTGCCTGACATATTGTCAGTATCTGAAAGTATAGTTGCATTAATAGTTCCCTCTTCCTCAATCTTGACATGAATCACAGGGAAACATGTAAATGCTGTATATTGTCTATGAAGGTATGATTTGCATGGAATTCATTAACATGGAAAAATTATTGGTCCAGCTTTTTGGTCAGATTAGCATGGCATGGTTTTGCCTGGGAGATTGTAGCCATCCATATGCCCTTTACCAAACTGAGGTCATCTTCTTGCATGAGTATTTGTTTTCAAGAGGGCATCAACTCATTGTGAAGCAATCCTACTGATAATTGTGGCATCAAATAATACAGTTAGATCTATGAATTCTATGTGTAACCTTGCATAGGCTTGAGAAGTGAAGCCTCGGGTAGATAAAGGTGACTGTTGCGAAATCTGTGTTTATGATGTTTTTGGCAGTACTTCAGGAAACATTACACATTCTCAGAAGCCCTCGATGTCACTCTAATTAGGAGGGGAAATGCTGTTAATGAGAACAGTCGTAAATTTTTAGCATGTAATCACAAGAGAAGCCTGTGGATATGATCACATAAATCACTTTATGGTGATTTGTGCCATTGCATTTTATTTTTTTTTAATGTTTGTAATTACATTTTTCTTAAAAAATTAAAGAAGGTTGCCTATGTCCCATGTCATTCCTCCAGCCTGGACTCACCACCCTAGTGACCGCTGTTACTGGAGTGAGGGTTAAAAAGGTTGACAGCCAGTGGGACAGCTTCAGACTGGGAGTCCAACCTGTTTTCCATTCTCCCCATTAGCTACCCCCTGTTGTGTCATCTTGAGCAAATAACTTCCTGGCTCTGATTCTCTTGGTCTTTAAAAATAGGGATGGAAGATGTTAGACAAGATGATTTCTGGAGTCCTTTGCCTCAGTATTCTGCATGTTCATGATTTCTTGTTCTTTGCATGTATGATTGCACACTAAAATGACCATGTGTTTTCAATTGTAAATGCACATTTTTTTCACATTTTAAAATTCAGGAAGTTACAACTGATGGTAATTTAGATTGCTGTGAAAACAGCTTTAAATACAGGAGAAGTACTGAATAATAAGTATTGTTTTATCAAGAGTTTCTACAGGAAAAATGGAAAATTACTGACAAATGTTGATTGAAAATAAGAGTGTACAATTCTTATAACTTAACAGAGATTGTGTTAAGTTGCTTCAGTCATGTCCAACTCTTTGCAACCCTATGGACTGTAGCCCTCCAGGCTCCTCTGTCCATAGGATTCTCCCAGGCAAGAATACTCGAGTAGGTTGCCCTGCCCTCCTCCAGGGGATCTTCCCGACCTAGGGATTGAACCCATGTCTCTTACATCTCCTGTATTGGCAGGTGTCTTCTTTACCACTAGCACCACTTTCACATGGAAAGCAACCCAGGAGTTGTGAGGACAATTATGCCAGAGGAGAGGTTGGTTTGGATGTCCCTGAAGGTTCCTTTCAGCTCAGAGATGCTCTGACATGCCAACTTTATTTCAGTTATTTGGTTATTTTGTGCACTCATCAAGTATAGAGCATTTTGGAAAAAAAAATGGAAGATAGTGTATGGCAATGACATAGTAATATTGTACCTATTAAATAATTGCATGTTAATTTCCATCGAAATGTTAAATCACTGATACTGATTAGCTGATTGTTACTATAGCTGTCACACATTGATTATTTTCAAATAGATATGTTTGGACACTAAAACTATAGTAAAAATAATTTCATATTTGTCAATGGCTTCAAAGGTCCTTTAGATTCTTACAAAAACTCAGGAGTTAATTGCTATGAGCATAGTGCCATATGGGCCTCCCTTGTGGCTCAGATGGTAAAGAATCTGCCTGCAATGTGGGAGACCTGAGTTTGATCCCAGGGTTGGGAAGATCTCCTGGAGGAGTGCATGGCAACTCACTCCAGTATTCTTGCCTGGAGAATCCCCATGGACAGAGGAGCCTGGCGGGCTACAGTCCATGGGGTCGCAAAGAGTCAGACGTGATTGAGAGACCAAGCACATAGTGCCATATAACAAAAATATATTTGTGCTCCAGAGAAATGGAACTTCCATGTTAATTCTTACCCTAGTAACAGAGAAACTATCACTTTACTATAACTGCTAGTGATTTTTGATCGCTATTGAGTTTATATGTATAAAAAGAAGCCATTAGTTACTTATGGATGATTTGTTTCTTGATTTATCAAGCCTTCATAATAATTCCAATGCATGCTGTCTATGGCCAACCTCACTGTGGCTCTTAGCATGGCTGAGAATTGAAACGGTTTTGAACCTGACTATCCCAGGAGGAAAGTCCAGAGATGTGGTGCGGTTAATCTTGGAGTTGCTGCTTAAAAAGTGGTTCCCAATGCCAAAATCTGGGATTAGTTATCCAAAGAGCTATATTTGAGGGCTGGGTTTGATTTCTGGGTTTCCCTAATTGACAGTAGAAATCTCAATTTATCACATGTGCCATGAATTTGTTAGTCTGAAGGAATTAATCAAAATCCTGTTTCTATAAACATTTTTATTGATTCATCATTTCTGAAATCATGCAGTTTATGAGTTGGTCCTATTTTGGGTAATAGCAATTACTTATGAAAGCTGTTAGATAGTTTCTGTCAAGCTTAATTAAACCTTTTCTGCTGGGGGACTTTTTAAAGAGTTTGTGAACTGTCAACTGTTGATACCATGTCCCAAATATTACTCATAAAATGGAATCTCTACCAGTAAAAATAACTCGGAGGCATCAAACCTCCAAATCTGGAAGCCAGTTGACTCCTTTTAGACAAATTCCATATGTCTCATTACCTCATCGCAGCTCAGCATTTGGTCTTGTGTGTTAGTTATGTGTGGGAGTCATTTCTTTTCTAAATCTTTTTTTTTTTTTTTGAGATGTCCACTCTATTTTTTACTATCATCCTTTTGTAAATGTTAATGATGTGAAAAGTGCCTAAGGATCAGTGGAGATGCTCAGAATAGCAGCCTTCATAGGCTGTCCTTATGGGGAGCTTATCAAGGGAGATTTTTGACTCATGTCTAAAACTGAAGGAAAATGTAGTAGGAGTGCCTTTGACTATATGGTGTTAGAAACATGGGAGAATGTTAGGGTAAGTGAAGTCTCAGGAAAGGGGTAGCTATGGACTCAGACAGAGAGGAAGTTTAAGATTTATGAGGTTTAATTTAAGATTAATGGGATTCACTTTGATTTGGGCAGGGTTTGAACTGATTAAAAAAATAAGGGAGAGTAATTCAGACTGAGCAATGATTCAAAGATAATGAAGAAGAGTTTTCTCCATTGTAATAAACACCAGCACCAATTTATGAAGGTCATGGTAATGAGGAATCCCTGAAGAACTTTGAGTGGAGAAGCGATATAATGAAAGCAATGTTTAAAGAAAATAATTCAGTAGCATTGGATAGAACTGGAGGGAAGGCATAATATCAAGGAAAACTTAATAGACAGGAAGACCAGTTTCTTTTTCTTTAATTAATTAATTTATTTTAATTGGAGGCTAATTACTTTACAATATTGTGGTGGTTTTTGCCATACATTGACATGAATCAACCACAGGTATACATGTGTCCCCCATCCTGAACCCCCTCCCGCCTCCCTCCCCCTCCCTCCCCCTCCCGTCCCTCTGGGTTGTCCCAGTGCACCAGCTTTGAGTGCCCTGCTTCATGCATCAAACTTGAATTGGTCATCCATTTCACATATGGTAATATACATGTTTCAATGCTGTTCTCTCAAATCATCCCACCCTCGCCTTCCCCCACAGAGTCCAAAAGTCTGTTCTTTACATCTGTGTCTCTTGCTGTCTTGCATATAGGGTTGTTGTTATGATCTTTCTAAATTCCATATGTATGCATTAATGTATTGGTGTTTTTCTTTTTGACTTACTTCACTCTGTATAATCAGCGCCAGTTTCATCCACCTCATTAGAACTGACTCAGATGGGTTTTTTTTTTATAGCTTAGTAATATTCCATTGTATATATGTACCACAGCTTTCTTCCATTCATCTGCCGATGGACATCTAGATTGCTTCCATGTCTTAGCTATTGTAAACAGTGCTGTGATGAACATTTGGGTACACGTGTCTCTTTCAATTCTGGTTTCCTCGGTGTGTATGCCCAGCAGTGGGATTGCTGGGTCATATGACAGTTCTATTTCCAATTTTTTAAGGAATCTCCACACTTTTCTCCATAGTGGCTGTACTAATTTGCATTCCCACCAACAGTGTAGGAGGGTTCCCTTTTTGCCACACCCTCTCTAGCATTTATTGTTTGTAGACTTTTTGATGGCAGCCATTCTGACCAGCATGAGATGGTACCTCATTGTGGTTTTGATTTGCATTTCTCTCATAATGAGTGATGTTGAGCATCTTTTCATGTATTTGTTAGCCATCTGTATGTGGAAGACCAGTTTCTATTATAACATTCAAGGAGTAAGGTGATGATCAAGGTAATAACAACCAGATAATAATAAGTTCACCAGAGTGGTGCCAGTGTTATGCCATTCATAGCAACAACAAAGCTACCATTAATTGACTGCTTATTATGTGCCAGGTATAATGCTTAAGTGCTTTACATAGATATATCATTTAATCATCATCACGAGAATCTTATAAGTACTGTTATTAATGCCATTTTCAAATAAAGAAGCTGAGACTTAGAAAAGGGAAATGATTTCCTCTAATTGATAGAGTGAAGATCTCAAGCTAAGTCATCTGAAACCTGAACCCATACTATAAAAGAGGACCTTTAGGAGTATTTGAAAGGTAGAAGTGAGACAGAGCCAATATGTATTTTGCTTAGCACTGTACTTGATATTATAGCATCTTAAAGTAGTAAGGTGGCTCAGTGGTAAAGAATCCACCTACCAAGCAGGAGACATGGGTTCGATCCTTGGGTTGGGAAGACCCCCTGGAGAAGGAAATGGCAACCCACTCCAGTATTCTTGCCTGGGAAATCCTATGGAGAGAGGAGCCTGGCAGGCTACAGTCCATGGGTTGCCAGGAGTCAGACATGACTATTCAATAGCAGCAAAGTAGTTAAGACCAAGTATGTTATCATAAGAGTTTAAAATCTAATCAGAGAATCAAGTTGTAACATGAATCAGAAAGATGTCATACATTGGGTTCCCTAGAATATAGGCTTTGAGATTTGTGTGCAGGAGGTTTATTGGGAAGAGTGCTCTGTAACAATATCCATGAGAAATAAAGGATGCAGGAATGGACAGATGCCACAGAGACCTCCCTCATCTTAAAGGGAGTTCTAGAGCTAGAATCACCCTTCAGAGTTGTCCCAATAAAAGCAAGGAGCCCAGGTCTTTATATTTGTCCATTAAGCAGTCAGTGGCTGCTGCTGCCCCCAGGAGGGGAGGGTAATCTTTGAACAAAGCAACTTCCTTCTGCTGACAGGTCCTGGGAAGGGACTCCACTGTGTCCTCAGTCTTAAAGGGAATCTGGACAACATACCACAGTGTCCACTACACCAAAATATAAGAACATAACTATATTTTTAAAGTTATCTACTCTTCAATATGTAAATACTGTAAGTCACATTTTGGGAGAATATTTTGCTTTTAAAGTACTATTTTGGTGGGGAGGAGACACCCAATAAATCTGTCAGTGCATTTCTTTGCAATAAAGTGGTAGCCTTAGTTCTTGATGAAAATAATCAATATGGAAGGCATTTGGTGTGTGGCTTAATTGAAACACTGTGTTTTGGACCCATTTGGTGTTAATGTGTAAATCCAATACTGTTTTCACACCTGCCCTCTTTTTATGATGCTTTTTTTTTTTCAAATGGAAGTCTAGTATGGATTTCTTGCTTCAGACTAAAGAAAGGGCATGAACTGTCATCACTGGCCAAGAATCCAACTCACATGGTATTATGACATCATCCTTCATGTCCATCAATAAGACCTTGCCAGGTTTGCCTTCAGAGAGGAGCTGTGTGAAAAATGTCTTGGGCCAAAATCACCCAGGGAGCACTCCATATGCCTCAGCTGATCTTGACAAATATTAGACACAGACACACAAAATATATGCATACCTGGACTTCACTTCCCAGAGAATCTGCTTCTTGGTGGCTGGAGTAGGATCCAGGAATACTTATTCTGTAACAGCCTCTATGATTCACCAGAGTTTAAGAATCCCTTTCCAGTGGGCCAGTTCAGTTCAGTTCAGTCTCTCAGTCATGTCCGACTCTTTGTGACCCCATGAATCACAGCACGCCAGGTCTCCCTGTCCATTACCAACTCCCAGAGATCATCCAAACCCATGTCCATTGAATCGGTGATGCCATCCAACCATCTCATCCTCTGTCATCCCCTTCTCCTCCTGCCCTCAATCCTGCCCAGCAGGAGGGTCTTTTCCAATGAGTCAACTCTTCGCATGAGGTGGCCAAAGTATTGGAGTTTCAGCTTCAGCATTAGTCCTTCCAGTGAGCACCCAGGACTGATCTCCTTTAGGATGGACTGGTTGGATCTCCTTGCAGTCCAAGGGACTCTCAAGAGTCTTCTCCAACACCATAGTTCAAAAGCATCAATTCTTCGGTGCTCAGCTTTCTTTATAGTCCAACTCTCACATCCATACATGACCACTGGAAAAACCATAGCCTTGACTAGACGGACCTTTGTGGACAAAGTAATGTCTCTGTTTCCCAATATGCTGTCTAGGTTGGTTATAACATTCCTTCCAAGGAGTAAGTGTCTTTTCATTTCATGGCTGCAAACACCATCTGCAGTGATTTTGGAGCCCAGAAAAATAAAGTCAGCCACTGTTTCCACTGTTTCCCCATCTATTTGCCATGAAGTGGTGGGACCAGATGCCATGATTTTAGTTTTCTGAATGTTGAGCTTTAAGCCAACTTTTTCACTCTTAGCTTTCACTTTCATCAAGAGGCTCTTTAGTTCTTCTTCACTTTCTACCACAAGGGTGGTGTCATCTGCATAGCTGAGGTTATTGATATTTCTCCCGGCAATCTTGATTCCAGCTTGTGCTTCCTCCAGCCCAGCGTTTCTCATGATGTACTCTGCATATAAGTTAAATAAGCAGGGTGACAATATACAGCCTTGACGTACTCCTTTTCCTATTTGGAACCAGTCTGCTGTTCCATGTCCAGTTCCAACTGTTGCTTCCTGACCTGCATACAGGTTTCTCAAGAGGCAGGTCAGATGGTCTGGTATGCCCATCTCTTTCAGAATTTTCCACAGTTTATTGTGATTCACACAGTCGAAGGCTTTGGCATAGCCAATAAAGCAGAGATAGATGTTTTTCTGGAACTCTCTTGCTTTTTCGATGATCCAGTGGATGTTGGCAATTTGATCTCTGGTTCCTCTGCCTTTTCTAAAACCAGCTTGAACATCTGGAAGTTCATGGTTCTCATATGGAGACCTATAATAAATGGTTCTGTTCTATAAGAGTCTTTAGGGGTGAGATCACCAATTGGGTGTGTTGAGGATCTCCAAAACAGTGAATCTTAAAAAGAAAGATTTTTTTTCCATTTTTTATTAGTTGGAGGCTAATTACTTTACAATATTGTAGTGGTTTTTGCCATACATTGATATGAATCAGCCATGGAAAAAGAAAGATCTTCTTAAAGGAATTAGGGAGTACCATCTAGAAGAAAGAAAGAAGGTGAAGGAAAGTTCACTTTCGTTTTTCTAGATTCCACATATATGCAGTAATATACGGTATTTGTTTTTCTTTTTTCTTTCTGTCACTCTCTGTGACATTCTCTAGGTCCATCCACATCTCTACAAATGACCCAATTTCATTCCTTTTAATGGCTGAGTAATATTCCATTGTAAATATGTACCACATCTTCTTTATCCGTTTCTCTGTTGATGGACATTTAGGTTTAATGACGATCCTTGTGTTTATCCTGCATGTGTGCGTGCTTAGTCACTCAGTCCTGTCTGAGACCCCGTGGACTGTAATCCACCAGGCTTCTCGGTCCATGGGCATCTCCAGGCAAGAATACTGGAGTGGGTTGCCATGCCCTCCTCCAGGGGACCTTCCCAACCCAGGGACTGAACCCACGTCTCCTGCTTCTCCCACACTGGCAGAGTCTTTACTGAGCCACCTGGGAAGCCCTTGTGTTTATCTTGATGGATAACAAATAATTGGGAGCATATAAGCAGGGATCTGTCTTTTAGTCATTCATGCAATAAGTCTTAGTTGAGTGGTTACTATATTTCAAGCACCGTGCAGTTGTCAGTAGTATGAAGATAGGAAAATTCAGTTTCTGTCTTTAGGAGATCACAGTGTGAGGGAGGGTGTAGAGACTAGCATATGATAGAGCACAAACACAGAGGGGCACAGCTGCTGGGGGAGCCGACAGGTGGTCCCTAAGCCCTCCCCTGAGGGTCAGGGAAGGCTCCCTGGAAGAGCTCCAGAGGACTCTTCAAGATTGGAAATGCGTTTGTCAGTTGTGCTTTTTCCATCCATAATTGTGTCACATCATTCCATTTACATAGACCTTTTTTCTCTTTTAAGAGGATTTTTATACATTTTCCATAAAGATCTCTTACAATGTCTTTGAACTTAATTCCTAAATAACTTACCATCTTTGATGCTCTTGTGAAGAGTATTATTTTGTATTCTTTTTGGTCGTTTCTTAATGGCTATAGAGAAGTATGATTGACCTTGATAGAATATCTTGTAACTTGCAACCTCACAATACTCTATGACTAATCCTAAGAGTATTTGGATTTTCTTGGGTTTTCCATGTAGATAAACATACCATCTGGAAACAATGGCAGTCTTGTCTCATCTTTTCCAGTCCTTATTTTTCTTATTTCCTTTCTGTATGTTACTGTACAGGACATCCATATGTAAAGAGCAGCAGTAACTGTAGGCATCTTTTTGTCTTCTCCCAGGCCCTAAATGCAGTATGTCTCACTTTTCTCCTTTGAGAGTGATGCTTTCCATGGGCAAGTTTTGGTAGATTACTATTTTCTTGTTTAGGAGTCACGCTTCTATTTCTAAGTTTTTCTGGGAATGCTTTATCTTAAATATGAATTGGACTTTAACAAATGCTTTATTAAATAGCATTTTTTGAGATGCCCATATGGTTTTTCTTCATATGGGCATGAAGTACCAAAGATGTAATGAATTACACTGATAGATTTATCAGACTGTATCATCTTTACATTTGAGTAAAATCACTTGATTATAATTATTACCATTTTAATATACTACTGGATTGCATTAGCTAATATTTTATTCAAGATTGTGGTATATTGAAGTAGGGAGCATTGACTTATTGTTTTCTTTTCTTTCACTGATCTTATCCAGCTTTGAAATCAAGGCTATTTTAATGTCATTAAGTGAAATGGGCAGCTTTCCTTCTTTTTCTGTACTCAGGAACAACTTGTAGAATGGGGATGATCTGTTCCCTGAACATTTGATAGAATGTACAAAATCAACTAGACCTAGTGCTCTGGGGGAGGAAGATGGGACGTAAGAAGATTCCCTATTACTATATCAATTTAGTTAGTGGTCATTGGTCTATATAGGCATACCTTGGAGACACAGTGGTCTTGGTTCATGACCACAGCAATAAGCAAATATCATCATAAAGTGAGTTACAGTAATTTTTTCGTTTCCCAGTGCATATAAAAGTTACATTTACACTATACTATAGTCTATTAAGTGTGCCATAGCATTATGCTTTTGAAAAACCACTGTACCTACCTTAAAAAATGTTATTACTAAAAAAAATGCTAATTATCATCTGACATTGCAGGGTTGCCACAATCTTTCTTTTATTTTAAAAATGCAATCTCTGCAAAGCACAATAAAGTGCAATAAAACAAGGTCTGCCTATATTGAGAATGTAGACTATCCTCATAAAGTTGTTCAGGAGTCTTTGGTGATGAATGAACTTGAGAAAAAGAAGAAAAGACTGAGAAAAAGAAGGAGATGTCCCCTGGCGTCCATGCACATTTGGGACGTTTCTACTTTGACTCACAACCACTGAAGCATCAGACAGGCTTCTCTGGGAAATAAGAGTGGGGCTGGCAGTGAGGGAAATAGGGTTAGTCATCTGGTCGTTCAACTAATATTTATGGAGTGCCCACAAAGACCTGGAGACTATTCTAGGCACTTAAGATGCAAAGATAAACAAGTCACTTTTATAATCCGGTGAAGTGAGCCTAAACCAAAACAGTTATCATGGGGTTTGGTTATGTGTCTAGCTTACAGTTTTCCTGACCTGGTCCCTTGAAATACCCTGACTTTTCTCACTCTGTCAGCCTCTATGTCCAATCTGTCACCAGGTTGGCCCAATATGAATAAACAGCGTCGTGCAACTGCCAGGAAACTAATGGAGGCTCCATCTGCATGAATAGAGATGTCCTGAACCAGCTCTCTCTGCCTGGTCAGCCTGCAGCTGGGCGGCTGGTTTCAGATCTCTGGGCCCTGTCTCAGTGGGAACCGTGACAGACTGAGCCTCATCCAGGGAGCGTGGTCAGACAGGGGAGGGGACCTGAACATGTCGCATCCAGCGCTGTGAAATGAGCTGGAAATTTTACAGGTCCTGCTTCAAGTCAGAGGGAGCAAGGGACCTGAGAGGCTTCCCCAGATGTCCCTCTGCCTTTGTGCTCCATCACAGTCCTCAAAGGATGATGCCTTTTGTTCAGGCCACATGTTATTGTCACCCTCTCTGATCCAAGCAAAAGCATTGTCCCCCGTGACGTGTCTCCCACACTCCCTGTCACACATCCATGTTTTCACTTCTTAACTCTTATCGCCTCTCTGGCTGTACCGTCATTTCTTGTGTGTGAGGATAGTCTGAGAAGCTTGGCTCCATTTAGGAAATATTAACCACAAGAAGATTCTCAAGGCTTCCCAGTTACTCCTCTGTGACATTCATAGACTTGCCTTTTCCTCATCTCGTCCCCATCCTACCCCACATCCCACACCTAGACTGCTGTGTTAGCCTCCCTGGAAGCTTCTCTTTGTTTATCTATGTCCCCTGTCCGCATCCCCAATAAAACCCATCCTATACGCAGTTGATTGAGCAGCTGTTTCTGTGTGTGTTTCCCATTCAGAAGAGGTACATTGATTGCAACCTCAGCCCATAGGAACTTGGCTCCTCTGGTTACCGGGAGAGCTGCCCTCTGTGACTGGTGATGACTTGGTTCTGGGACCTGGGGTGGCTCCTTTTCACCACCAGCCCCAACGGTCATGCCCACTGTGTGCTCAGAAAGGGGGCCCCCATCCCTCTTGGCCAGCTTCCCTCCTTCTGCCTCAAGTTGAAATCTCTCAATAAAAATGGAAACAGTTTCCAAGCATCAAACTTAGGTCTTTGTAAGCTGGCTCTGGAGCCCTTTCTTTTCTTAAAAGTTGTTGCTATCTAACCACATTCTAAAAATACCCCAAATGAAAAGGAAAACAGACCAAAAAAAAAAGAAAAAAAAGCCCTTCTTTAATCAATGCTTGCTCAACTGGTGCTTCAGACAAGCACTTCTTAGGCAAATGGATGACCACATGGATTTTCCAGAGAGGGGTGGGGGGGATGTGAAATTGGCACAGAGTTCTGCTTTGTCTCCTTTGATGTTTAATTCGAGCCATTCTAGACAGGGCTCAGTACACTCTGAAAACAGACTTTGTGATTAAAAAATGTGCGATACATCAGCCAAAACATTTGTTTATATTTTACCCTCAATTTCAGGGTTCTTGTTTCTTGTCATGCTTTCCTTGAGAACTTTCTTTGTATAATTAAAGAGGTGTGAGTGTTCTGAGCCTGACTGTGAATAGGATGCAAAGCACAGTTTCCCTCCCCAGGAGACAGAGAAGGGTTTCTCCCCACCTTCTCAGGCGCAGCATCCATAGGATATGGCAAAAACGAGCTTCTCTGTAACTTTTACAGAACAGTAATAACAGGCGAGCTGTCCAGGAAAGAAGGAGCCTCACAAAGACTGAGGCCTTCCAAATAGGGCCTCTCCCAGCCCCGGGGAGCCTCTCAATAGGCTCAGGGGTGTTTGAATGTACTGATGTGTCTCCAGTTCTGTTAGAGCAGGGTTTCTCAACAGTGGCACTATTCACATTCTAGACCAATAATTACGGCTGTGGGGCTGGCCAGTGCATTGTAGGCTGTCTGGCAGCATCCCTGGCCTCTACCCACCAGGTATCAGTGGCATGTTCCCTCTGCCTCCGCCAACTGTACAATCAAAAACATCTCCAGACAGTTCCCCGAGGAAAGCAAAAAACTCCCCTCGCCCCCAGCTGAGAACAGCTGCACTGAATGAGCTTGAAAAGGGATTCTTCTAAGAGGCAGCGTCTATAGGACCCAGAGGAGCGAGCATCCAATAGAGCCACCTGAGATAATGTCATTCAACAAAGACAATGGCCAAACCCACCCCAGACGAGGTCAGAGTCTTGAGGGTAAGGCCCAGGCATCATTGGCTTTTAAAAGGCCCCCAAGTGGTTCTAGTACACGCTCAGGGTTGAGAAAGAGAGAACTTTGAAAGGAAGGACTGTTTCATGACCTCCATCAAGGGATTAAGAGAGGAGCACAGGCCTTAGAACATTGCCATTCTGTTAACAATGGAAGTCAGAAAGGAAAGGCCAAGAAGGACAGATGGCCAACTTAAGCGCCTATGTTGACTCTTTCTTCCTCCGTAATGGCTGTGTGCGTGCATGTGTGCTCAGACGCTTCAGTCACGTCCGACTCTTCTCGACCCTATGGACTGTAGCCCACCAGGCTCCTCTATCCTTGGGATTCTCCAGGCAAAAATATTGGAGTGGGTTGCCATACCCTCCTCCAAGGGATCTTCCCAACACCCAGGGATTGAACCTGTGTCTCTTGTGGCTCCTGCATCGCGGGCAGGTTCTTTACCCCTGAGCCACCAGGGAAGCCCCCTTAATGGTTCAAAGAGCCTTTAAATGAAGAAGCCCTAGGCTGGGAAGGGTCGGGGAGACTTAGTAATACTTCATAGCCAGGCTATGAGAGAAGAGGAATCCTCAAGAGGTACCATGTGTCTTGGAGATATTAAAAAGGAAAGTTCGCTGAGCCTCTGAGGCCTCAGGGAAGAGGGAAAGAGGGAGAAACAGGCCAGGAGGGGAAGCAGTCCTGAAGCTGAGAAGTCAGTCCTTCTTGGCCAGTTCAGTTCAGTTCAGTCGCTCAGTCGTGTCCGACTCTTTGAAACCCCATGAAGCGCAGCACGCCAGGCCTCCCTGTCCATCACCAACTCCTGGAGTTTACCCAAATCCATGTCCATTGAGTCGGTGATGCCATCCAGCCATTTCATCCTCTGTCGTCCCCTTCTCCTCCTGCCCTCAATCCCTCCCAGCATCAGGGTCTTTTCCAATGAGTCAACTCTTCGCATGAGGTGGCCAAAGTGTTGGAGTTTCAGCTTCAGCATTAGTCCTTCCAGTGAGCACCCAGGACTGATCTCCTTTAGGATGGACTGGTTGGATCTCCTTGCAGTCCAAGGGACTCTCAAGAGTCTTCTCCAACACCATAGTTCGCATCAATTTTTCGGCGCTCAGCTTTCTTTATAGTCCAACTCTCACATCCATACATGACCACTGGAAAAACCATAGCCTTGACTAGACAGACCTTTGTTGGCAAAGTAATGTCTCTGCTTTTTAATATGCTATCTAGGTTGGTCATAACCTTCCTTCCAAGGAGTAAGCATCTTTTAATTTCATAGCTGCAGTCACCATCTGCAATGATTTTGGAGCCCAAAAAAATAAAGTCTGACACTGTTTCCACCGTCTCCCCATCTATTTCCCATGAAGTGATGGGACCAGATGCCATGATTTTAGTTTTCTGAATGTTGAGCTTTAAGCCAACTTTTTCACTCTCCCTCTTTCACTTTCATCAAGAGGCTTTTTAGTTCCTCTTTACTTTCTGCCACAAGGGTGGTGTCATCTGCATAGCTGAGGTTATTGATATTTCTCCCGGCAATCTTGATTCCAGCTTGTGCTTCATCCAGCCCAGCATTTCTCATGATGTACTCTGCATGTAAGTTAAATAAGCAGGGTGACAATATACAGCCTTGACATACCCCTTTTCCTATTTGGAACCAGTCTGCTGTTCCATGTCCAGTTCCAACTGTTGCTTCCTGACCTGCATACAGGTTTCTCAAGAGGCAGGTCAGATGGTCTGGTATGCCCATCTCTTTCAGAATTTTCCACAGTTTATTGTGATTCACACAGTCGAAGGCTTTGGCATAGTCAATAAAGCAGAAATAGATGCTTTTGTGGAACTCTCTTGCTTTTTCGATGATCCAGCGGATATTGGCAATTTGATCTCTGGTTCCTCTGCCTTTTCTAACACCAGCTTGAACATCTGGAAGTTCACGGTTCACGTATTGCTGAAGCCTGGCTTAGAGAATTTTGAGCATTACTTTACTAGCGTGTGAGATGAGTGCAACTATGCGGTAGTTTGAGAATTCTTTGGGATTGCCTTTCTTAGGGATTGGAATGAAAACTGACCTTTTCCAGTCCTGTGGCCACTGCTGAGTTTTCCAAATTTGCTGGCATATTGAGTGCAGCTCTTTCAGAGCATCATCTTTCAGGATTTGAAATAGCTCAACTGGAATTCCGTCACCTCCACTAGCGTTTTTCATAGTGATGCTTTCTAAGGCCCACTTGACTTCACATTCCAGGATGTCTGGCTCTAGGTGAGTGATCACACTATCGTGATTATCTGGGTCGTGAAGATCTTTTTTGTGTAGTTCTTCTGTGTATTCTTGCCACCTTTTCTTAAAATCTCTGCTTCTGTTAGATCCATACCATTTCTGTCCTTTATCAAACCCATCTTTGCATGAAATGCTCCCTTGGTATCTCTAATTTTCTTGAACAGAACTCTAGTGTTTCCCATTCTGTTGTTTTCCTCTACTTCTTTGCACTGATCATTGAGGAAGGCTTTCTTATCTCTCCTTGCTATTCTTTGGAACTCCGCATTCAAATAGAAATATCTTTCCTTTTCTCCTTTGCTTTTCACTTCTCTTATCTTCACAGCTATTTGTAAGGCCTCCTCAGACAACCATTTTGCCTTTTTGCATTTCTTTTCCATGGGGATGGTCTTGATCCCTGTCTCCTGTACAATGTCATGAACCTCCATCCATAGTTCATCAGGCACTGTCTATCAGATCTAGTCCCTTAAATCTATTTCTCACTTCCACTGTATAATCATAGGGATTTGATTTAGGTCATACCTGAATGGTCTAGTGGTTTTCCCTACTTTCTTCAATTTAAGTCTGAATTTGGCAATAAGGAGTTCATGATCTGAGCCACAGTCAGCTCCTGGTCTTGTTTTTGCTGACTGTATAGAGCTTCTCCATCTTTGACTGCAAAGAATATAATCAATCTGATTTCTTGGCCCGTTGGTTCCAATTAACCGAGGGTCAGAAAATGGCTTCAATAGTGTTGACTTGGGGATCTTGTGATGTTCCTCCCTTTTCCTCTGTGGCAACATGAGTCCTATACAAAAGGGAAAAGAAAAACCAAGGGATGCTTTAGTGTCAGACTTCTGGGTTTCAGTTCTGTATGCTACCAACACACATATTCTAAGCCAGAAAGCCGCCTGTCCTTTTGCAGCCTAATTTCTACTAGGCAGAGAAATAAAGAATGTGGGCTTTGGAGTCCCTAAAAGTATGCCCATTTCTTGGTCCATGTCTTACTAGTGGACAGATCTTAGAGAAGTAGGCTGCCTGAACTCCCTGGACCTGTCTTCTCATCTGTAAAATGGGATAATCCTCATGCCTATCTCATAAAGCTGGTAGAACTGAATGAGATAGTCCATGAAAAGCAATAAGTACAGTGCTCACTAAATATTAGCTACTAACATTATTTATCCTCTGGCCGCAACATCCAGTGGGTCGAGAAGTTCTGTTACCTATTCCATGGTAATGTTTTGAAAATTTGGCCCCCAGCTCCCCACCTCTGTTGGCCCTATCTGAGTTCTGTGTCACTGGTCACACACTCCTCCACCCACCCACCCACCCCACCACCCCCTTGCTGTGTAGACTCACCTTGCTGTGTCACGCAGCTGACCTTTATCCAGGTGTTACTAGGGTCATATGACTCCTGATTAAAATTTTCAGAGGTTCTTTGCAACCAACATGGTGAAGTCCAGAAGCCACACAGCCAGAATCTACTTCTTTGGCCTTCCTGTGGTCTCACAGTATGTCAGAATTGTTAGTTTTGTTTCCCATCACCAGAGAGCCTGGACTGGCTTCCCTTGCTTAGGTTTTAAATGTCCGTATGTTTTCAAGTCAACTAAGTGTTGGTCGAATGAACTCTTCTGTCCACAGTTTATATGTCTTGGACTGAAGCGTTGCACATTTTTTTCCTGTTATGTATTACATATAAAGTTTTGTTTTCCCAGCAAGTGCTGTCAGTGATTTGGAAACATTGCCTGGTCCTGATTAATTTCTTTTCTGCATCTCATGTAGGGCCTTGTTTATTTACATTAATAAAAAAAACTATACAAACACCTCACATGTGAAATTTTCTCCTGGCCGATGATAGAAGT
Organism: Cervus canadensis; assembly: GCF_019320065.1. Classification (NCBI taxonomy): domain Eukaryota; kingdom Metazoa; phylum Chordata; class Mammalia; order Artiodactyla; family Cervidae; genus Cervus; species Cervus canadensis. The sequence continues at coordinate 17,319,241 of NC_057391.1, forward strand.
TAATTCATGAGTGAGGGGAAGTTGAAATCTCGGTCCTTTCAGCTTTTGTCTGACCTATTGCTGCAACCAATCTCTTAATTACTACGACAGACCTTGTCTAAGGCAGTTATTTTATTACTGGTCTCCCCAGCTTGACTGCTTACCTAACAGACAGCCCTTTTTTGAGGGGATCAAGAAGATCAGGAAAGAAAGGAGTTCATAAAGGAAAAATAGTAAATAAAAGACAGACGGCCTCAAAGTCAAACTCTTTGGAATTCCTGGGCATTGGTTGACTCTCAAAGGAAAAAATTGCTCCCAGGAATATTTTGTTGCTTTGCCCCCAAATTTGGACTCTTCAGATTTTTGTTCTAAGTCAGTCCCTATCTATTGGATGTACAAATAAGCAGCCCCCCTCGTGAGAATGATTCCACTGAGGATGAAGACGGAGCAACTGGGGCAAGATGGAAACTTGAAATCAAGAGCGGGAGTTTGCTTGAAGGGATAAATTTTGACTCCTTGAACATGCAGTATTGGGTATCACCTAGGTGGTGGCAGAGATTATTAATATGCCCGCCTATTAGTGCTTTTCCCTGCAGGGTTATGATTATTAATGACTGTGAACTTCTTTGTCTGTTTCCCTCCTCTAGACTGGGAGGCAAATGACCAGAAAAGAAAGACAGCATAGTATAATGGATGTGGGCATGGGATTTGACAACAGAAGACCTGATTCTAGTCCTAATTCTGCTGCTTACTCGCTCCTTAGCTTGGGGAAAGTTGTCTGATTACCCTCCCATTCAAAATTCAGTTTTGTCATCTATCAAATGAAAGAATAATAGTAGCCACTTCTCTGGGTTGTTCTGAGGAATCGTGGGATCATGTAAGTTGAGCACCTGGCAGTTCTTGGTGTCGCTAGCCCAGGTCAGTTGCTGCAGTGACAAGAGGAGAGTTTTTATAAGTTCCTTGAGAACACAGATTCTTCTGTGTGCATTACCAGCTTCTGAATCTGTAACTGGAAATCAAAGTGTCTGAAATGAATGAATGAATGTCATGCTTACAAGTTCAAGCCTCTGCTCTCTTCAGTATAAGTATTTAGGTAAATGTGAGTGTGTATACAACCCAATGACATGCCGGGGACTTGGGCCACAGCTGGATCAGTGACATTTTTAAATCCCTATGTGATTTGGGAGAAGGAATCTCCCCCTGGGAATCAGTCACATGGCAGATGTGAACAGAGAAGAAAAATTGTAGCTTGGGGACTGACTCATTGAATGGATGGAGGAACAGTTGAAGAAAGGTTGATCAGAAATGAGAAGAAAAAACTGGCCTCAGAGGTGAAGGGAAGTTTCTCAAAGGCAATGATGCTCCGCTATGCCCAGAGAGGCAGCAAGGTCAAAGGGAAGCCCAGTCCAGTGTAAACCGTGCAAACACTTATGAGGGGGCCATTCATTTGAGCACCCAGTTTTATTACAGTTGCATCACCCCAGTTTCATTGTTCTCTGTTCCGATTAGTGACTAAGAGCCTTTCGCATGGCCACAAATGGAAACTCTATTCTAATGGTTCTCAGCTGGGCTGTGGTTTGCTCGCCATTGTTTGCACACAAAAGCCTGATCCCATTAAGATGGTCAGATATTTCCTGCCATCCCATGGCCTCCTGCTCACAAACATTTGATGCTATTTAAAGCCTCTGCTCTGCAAATATGCTTTGGTCACATTTGTATAGTGCCCATTAATTAAGGCCAGATTTGAAGCTCTCACAGCTGTCGTTTCTATTAACTGACTTCAGGGAATGGAGGACTCTATTTTTCCAGCAGATAATTTGGACATCAGAGAAAAGCCAAGAGATCCTCCAATCCGTGTGGCACTTACCTTGACTTCCAGGCATCTAATGAAAAAGCTTCTTAGACAAAAAGGGACACAAAGACTCTTTCACAGAAACCATCAACACTCTCTGCCAAGTGGGAGATTTATTGGGTGGGAGCACACACACACACTCACACACACGCAGGCTTTATTTGAGGCACTCTGGAAAATGAAAAACTATCTGGGAAAAGTAATCATGTGAGAAGATGGTCTTGAAGATAGCAGATGGGTTTTCTGTGAAAGGAAAAATGGACCAATTGACAACTGTGACTCTGCTAGAAGGCTAAAAGACTTGTCTATTTTTTTTCCTATATCTGTTTCTCTCAAAAGGAAACAACCGTGGATTGGTTGAAACACATGGTCTTCTGGTTACCGAGTGCCTTAATTAATGGGGAGTCAAAAACATACAAAGATTGCCAGTTATCCAAGAAAGAAAATACTATTCTTTCCCAGCAGCATGATTTGGAGTAGAAATGACATGGTGGCACAGGTGATACTGAAAAAAAAAATCACAGTAATGGAGTTTAATGTTTATTAGGTCCTTAACTCTGTAGCACTTTAAATGTATGCATTTTCATGACTTATCTCATTTGACTCTTGAAAACCTATGAAGTAGACACTGTGATATGTCCATTTTATAGATGAGGAAACTGCCGTTTCTAAGCTTAAGAAATTTACCAAGTTCATCAGTTAGGAAATGTCAGGGACAAAACTCAGATATTGGTGAGGTCTGTCTTGCCTGTCCTAAAGCTCTTGCTCACCAAAGCACGTGGGCTTTGGAGACAGCAGAGTTTTGTCCAGGTCTGTCATGTGATCATCAACAGACTGATAAACTTTTATGAAGCTGTCCTTCAACTCAAATAAAATGGGAAAAACAATAGCTGCTTCATGGTTAGTCTAAAAATTAAATGAAATAAGGATAAATGAAGTCCAGAGATATTCAATAAATGTCAGTACCTCCTCCTCCTCCTCTTCGTGTCTTTCTAGTTATTTCTTTTTTCCATTCCTGCACTGGAGCTCTCACCATCTTGCGCGATATTGTCCCTGCATTGGCTTCTTGGCTTTCTGTCATGGGTGGGGACCAGCACAAAGAAATCTTTCATTGCTTAGCCCTTCCTGGCAGCCCTGCAGCTGTACCTTCAACGCCCCCGACTCCCGCTGGTCCCCCAGGAATTATGCCCCCACCGGTCTCCTCAACTCCCATGACATCACTGAACCGCAGGAGGACCTGTGAGGTGAGAAACCTGAGACTTTGAGCATCAGCCCAGCATTCTCTTCTATTGAGGGATGCCTCGTGTTTACGTGGGTTCGTTAGGAAAGAGCTTTGGACAACAGCTATTTTTACTCTCAAAGTTGCTTTCTAGATTCGGATTTTATTTCTTCAAGAAACTTGGGTGTTTTTGCCTTAGTATCTCTGAATTCCTTGGAGGATGAGTCAAAAAAAAAAAGAAAATACAATAATTAGCAGAATGCTTTTCAATAATCATGGTCTTTAGCTAGAAAACACAGACACCTAAAGGACTCCTTAAAATAGAGGTCTTTGTATGAGGAATTTAGGTGAGAATAGGTAGATGAATTTACTGATGACAGCAGAATAAATAGAAAACTCTCAAGAGTGAACTGTAATCTTGAGAGACCATCCACTGTTAGGAGGTAGTAAGGAGTAGGTGATTGGTGCTACTTGCAAATCTGATTAACTCATTTTAACCATTGTTTACAGATGTTTAACGTCTCTGTTACTTTCAAAACACCTGTATTTGAAATTTTAGATAAAAACAAAAGTTCATTTACTAACAGATTTTTTAAAAGATTATACATCCTGGGATGTATAACCTGAGAAAGTAAAATCCAGAACTGAGGCTTTGCGCCCGCTCCCTGCCACTCCATATTAAATTTGCAAACATAAATCTAATGAGTTCTAATAAAGAATCAGATTGAGCTTTTGGAAGCCCACAGTTAGGAACAAAGGAAGGAAGGAGAACCAACCTACCACCTTGGAGGGCCTAGCTGGTGCCAAGACAGAGAATGATTCAAGAAGTGAGGCGTGAGCAGCGCTCTCATGAATTAATGATAACTGAGGAGACCCCATATGATATAGGGCAAAATAAAGTCATTAGCATGTTCACGGGAGAAACTCTCAGTAATCTAGTTGGGGGGTGGTGATCTGTGGCTAAAGGCTAAACTGTCATGATTGCATGACAGTTGGTGCTTGTTGGAGATGTTGCTATTTTCTATACAATAAAGAAAAAATCTTTTTAACTAATTCCATTACTTTATTTGAAACTTTGTTATTCTTGTGGTCACAGTGCTTTTCTCTTAATTTATGATATATCACTGCAATGGTATGCTCTTAATTAGGCACTAGAAAAAAAGATGTCAGAACATAGTTTGACTGTACAGGATATTAGAGGATAATAGCCAACAGTGGTGACAGCATCATACTTGGAGATGCAATGAAGTTCGGGATTGTCAGTGATCCCATGTGTAATTTCTGATTTTTTTGCAGGACATGGCTACCTTATGTAGTTTCATGTTGAGCTGAGAGTGTACAGTGGGGCAAATGAATGCAGGATTCTCCAGGTTGTATTTTCAGAAGCCTGAAGGCCATTTGAATACTTGCACATCTCTGTTTCACTCTGGCTTTGTGTAATACATAGAAGTTGTGATGAAATGTTTTATAGATGCCTTAAAGGGACCTTCATGGAGCTTTCCAAACTATAGCTCATGACCCAGAAGCACCAAGTTAAAGTCTGAAACCTAAAAGTCTAAAGTTACATATGAAAATCATGAATTGCATGTGGAATTGGCAAGTAGCATTCTGTATCTATTAACAGTTTGCCTTTTGTGTACAATAAAGAAAAAATCTTTTTAAGCTATTCCACTACTCGATTTCAAACTATATTATTCTTGTGGACCCAGTGCTTTTCTCTTAATTTACGATATATCCATGCAATAGTACGCTCTTAATTGGGCACGAGAAAAAAAAGATGTCAGAAGATAGTTTGACTACACCAGACATTAGAAATTAGTATAGTAGTGTACATATATCAATTCTCACCTGATGTAAAGAACAGGAAGCTCAGCTTGGTGCTCTGTGATTACTAGGTGGGTGGGATGAGGGGGTGGGAGGGAGGTCCAAGAGAGAAGGGATAGAAGTATACACATGGCTGATTCACTTCATTCTACAGCAGAAACTAACACAGCATTGTAAAGCAATTATATTCCAGTAAAAAATAAATAAATAAATAAATAAAAGACCTTTCTTAAAAACAAAAAAGAAATTTGTACTATCTACTGTTTATCCCCTGGCATGAAATTCTATATAATTTTTGGCTGTAAGTTTAAGAAATTTAACCAGAAGTTCTATCAGGAAGAATAGTCTATGTTACGCTTGAGTGACAAGTAAGAACAAAATATAGTGGCTTAAAACAAAGATTTCTTTTTCATTTTAGTCCTTCTAGGACTGGCAGGAGCTCTATTTATTAGAATTCCTCAGGGTCCCAAGTTGGTGGAAGCTCAATTTTAAGCAACTGCTGTCTCACCCAAAGTCCGCGAGATTTGCTCTGGCAAAGGAAGAGAAGGTTGGAGAGTTGAGCACCAACAATTAAATGTTTCAGCCTGGAGGTGATACATGCCACTCCCACATGCATCCCCTTGGCCAGAACTAGTCACATGGTCACACCTAACTTCATAGGGGTGGGAAGTTGTAATACTCCATTTACCTATAAGTAGAAGAACCACATACTGAGAAACATCCGTAATTTAAACAGAAGTTCATCCTACCATTCCTTTTGCCTAAGAAGAAAAGATGAGTACTTTCATCAATGTAATAAAGTGTAGTTTTGAAGTAAATCCTGGTGACTTGCATGGGGGATGGGAGAGAGTTCCAGTAAGCCAGATATAACTCAGGAGTGACATCCACTTGAGCTTAAAGACTGTCTCTTTGACATAAACACCTCTTTTGCAATACAGAACCAGAATGCAGTGAACCAAAAAATTATACTCCATGCAGATCTAGACTCTGATTTCTTCATTGTCCAAATGAGACATTCTGTAAACTGAATAAGAAGCCCAGCTGTGGCCATAAAATTTTACTTAATTCAAGAATTATTATCACTTAATATGTGCTAGTTCTAAAAGGCATGCAGAGTTAAATTTTTAATGTTCTCTGTTCAAGACACTTAACTGTAAATTTAACACAAGCTTCATGATAATGTTGGGATTTAAATATTTTTAAAGACTTGCTACTAAGTTAAAACGTTAATGAAGAATTGTGATCTTTATCGTGTGGCTTTGTGTAATCCTGACATATTGCCAATGCATCCCTGAGGATTCTCATCTGCTAATTCTAGTAGGATGGTCTAGGTCAATTACAAGTAACCCACTTAGCAAAAAGAGCAAGCCAGAAAAATATAAAAATATATTCAGGGATATTTTTTATTCAAAATAAAGCTTAGTGCAGCATTCCACAACCTTTTTGGGGGCAGGTACTCCTTTCACAGAAGACAGTTTTTCCATAGTCAGAGGAGGGATGGTTTCAGGCTGATCCAAGCACACTACATCTATTGTGCACTTTATTTCTGTTATTATTATATTGGGATATATGATGAAATAATTATACAACTCACCAAGTGGCACAGTGGTAAAGAATCCTGCTAATGGGTCAGGAAGATCCCCTGGAGAAGGGAATGGCAACCCACTCCAGTAGTCTTGCCTGGAGAGTCCCGTGGACAGAGAAGCCTGATAGGCTGTAGTCCATGGGGTCGCAAAGAGTCTGACACAGCTGAGTAAGCAGGCACACACACCATAATGCAGAATCAGTGGGAGCCCTGAGCTAGTTTTTCTGCAACTACACAGTCCCATCTGGGAAGACTGGAGACCGTGACACCTGAAGTGTTTTGTGTATGTCCAGTCTACTTGCTAATCTAGTTTTGGTTGCTGTCACTGCAGAAGACCCTGCCTCCCGAAGATAAGGATGTTGGAAATGGAAGTAAGCGTTTCAGTGCTTTTGTGGCAGTCTCAGGATATTCTGTATTGACTTCAATCCAGAATGTATAGAGATTTGAAATTGTTTCAAACATACTTTTAAGGCCACCGTCATTTCCAATCTCAAGTGGTAATGTTAACCATGGGGAGCGACTGTAAATACAGACGAAGCTTCACTTACTCGCTTGCCCAACACTATGAAGCCCAGCTCCTAACAGACCACTGACAGGTACCAGAGGTGGGGCACTCCTGCTTGAGTAGCATGAAGAATAGTACCTCTCAGAATGTATATTACTGACTTTTTTCAATAGAGACAGGTCAAGGAAAAAAATGGTACTGTTCTTTAGCCACCAAAATAGTAATATTGAGGGAAGATTTGAAAAGCAGTAGCAAAGGCAACCTTCTAATGTAGTGCAGTGAAGCTAGAGAGCAGACAATAACAATGCCTGGTGGGTGGTTTATGGCAGGAGGGCCAGAGTTTGCCCAGGACTGGTCTTGAATTTTCCATTGTCAGGCTGACTTCCCTGGGACAAGTTGAGATCACTGAACTAGGTGACTGCTTCAGAGCCAAGAGCAAAAGGACAGCATGACACCGATGAAGACTCGAGTTGTGCTGACTACTGTTTAGACATCCCAGGCTTCCCTAAACTGCAGTTGATCTCTTGTTTATTTTGCTCATAGAGACCATCTCCCCGGCAAGACACTAAGACTGCTGAGAGCAGAGTCATGACATACCCCAGTTTTGATTTCTCTAAAGGATCGTGTCAGTGCTAAGCATGTGGTAGATATTTAATTAATTCTTTGTTACTATAGTAAGTCATCTGATGATTTAAACTGTTCTTTCCAGACCCTCCCATCCTCAATCAAGTCTGAGCAGAGCTAAGATTTATTGAGTGCCTACTATGTTCCAGGCTCAGTGCTAAGTTCTTTATACAGATTGTGGCATTCAGTTCTCACAACAATCTTATGAGGCAGACATTCACTGAGACTCCATTGCAGGATCAGTAACGTGATAAGTGTTTCTGTTCAATCCCCCTGTTAGTCCCAGTCCAGTCTCTTGGGACCACAAAGAGGACATCTTTCTTCCATGTGACAAAGCCTCCAATATTTAGAGCCATCTAGTGTATCTGTCTTCTTTTCTTCCTGTTAGACACTCTAGATCTTTATTCTGTGATTGTTAACAACAATCACAAACTCTTATTCCAAGTACTGTGATAAATGCTTTCCTTTTGTGGCTTAAATTACTGTAATTTTCTTATTTAAGCACCTTGTTTAACATCATCCTGGCCAACAGGATTGCAGTCCCAGGAAAGCATGATTCCAAAGACAGAGTTTCCAGCTATTACTCAGTGTCATTGCTACTTACTGTAATTTTATCTTTTTTCACTGTATAAAATGTCTTATGTCATCTTTTTAATAGAAGAGTGAAAAGAGCAAGTACTTCATAGAAAGAAGATTTGTGAAACAGGTATTTTTAAGCCCCTGTTTTCCTAGGAAAGCCAAATGCTAGGAGAGATATTATACTGAAAATATATTCTTTTTTTTTTTTGAAAATATATTCTTGATACTGTACAACAGTAAAGCTAGTCCAGATAATTTATCTTTGGAGCTGGAAACCTAGAGCTTTATTTAAACCAGAGTCTCATCCCATAGTCCTGACAAAGAAGGGATAATGTTGAGGAAAAAGACTGTTTTAGGCAAAAATGTCCAACCAAATGGAAAGTATAAGAAAGGAAGTGGCACAGACCAATGTCCAGAGGTCTCCAGAGATCAGAGTATGGAACACTGATGGTTGGTACACAGAGAGTGGTTTCCAAAGGGAGCATTTGTTACAAGTCAAAGTCTTTCAGGGATGAATGGCTTCCTGAGCAGGTGGGCAGCTCTGTAACAGCGGGAGAAGGTCCAACAAACCTAGATAGACAGGGCTATCTGAGAAATGTCTTACAAAGTTAGGGTTGCCAGGCACCTGTGAAGTCATTGGGAGATATAGTAAGAGATGAAGTTAACAGTCCATGTTCTAGAACCAGACCACAGGTTACATTCTAGCTCAATGGCTTGCTAATCTGGGACAATTTTCTCAACCTCCCTGTCATTCAGTTTTCTCATCTCTAAAATGGAAATAATATCATCTAGCCCTTGGGATGTTGGGAAGATTCAATGAGTTAATATATGTAAGGCATTTTATAAAATAAGTTCTATGCATGTGCTGTATCATCTAATCTTATGTTGTGTTAAGTGGCTTCAGTCATGTCCAAGTCTTTGTGACTTCATGGACTGTAGCCCGCCAGGCTCCTCTGTCCATGGGATTCTCCAGGCAAGAATACTGGAGTGGGTTGCCATGCCCTCCTCCAGGGGATCTTCCCAACCCAGAGATCAAACCCACATCTCTATGTCTTCTGCACTGGCAAGCAGGTTCTTTACCAATAGCGCCACCTGGGAAGCCCTTCTAATCTTACAGTGTTCACTTTTTAGCAAAAATGCTCTTTTTCCCAAAGAGCAAGACATAAAGTGGTATGGCAGATCCTAATCATAAAATAAATTCTTAAAAACTTGATGTGTTTTGTTAATATTAATTCAAGTTAAAACATTAACACATAACTGTTACAATGGCAATTACTGAGCATGTGGCTATTTTGATGAATAGCACATGGATTATGGAAAATTATTTAGATGCCTCAGCATCCAATTTATTTCTGAATTTTATTTTGGCTTACAATTCTTGAGGAATTTTTAATCAAGGCATGCAACAAATTTCAAATTGTAGACAGACAATATCTTTGATTAAAAATGGGAGCAGTTCATCCTGAGGGCTGCATAAAAATGATTTAATATAGCAGTGCCCAGTGTGTTATAATTAGGCATATATGATGGTTTAAAAGCATGTTTATCAAGTTCTTCATATTTTAAAAAAATGTTTTAAAGATTGTGAAAATGTTAAAATAGAACCTTAGAATAACTTAAAAGCCATTAACCTATGTGGTATAGCAGTCACATTTTATCAGTTAAATTAACTCCAGTGACCTATCCAGGGTCCCAACAGGGAATGGTAGTTCTTAGGTTGACATCAGTATTTAACTTGGCCATTTACAGTACTGCCTCTGACCTTGGTTAGACCAGATGACTTCTATAGTTTCTTCTGCTCTAGGAATCTGTGATTCCAACATTCTATATTTAGTGGAAATTCTTGGTATTTCCCAAAGCCTGATTTTACTATAATAAGCCTCCTTCTCTTCCTATTGGTTGAACCATTTTGTTCTTTATATTACAGCAATCTATTAGGAAAAGAACTTTTTTTAAAGTTATATTTTTTGCAAAGGGCATTCTTTGCTGCAAATCCATTTTATTTTTGTTCCTATCCATTTTAGAGATATTAGTATAAAATAAAAAACTGATTTTCTACAGCAAGCAGAGAGAGTTGTTTTTTGCTAACACTCATTGGCAACGGCAAGGTCCAAATTTACAAAGAAACTCAAATTTGATTTTCAAAGCTGGCTAGGTCAATGCCCTATGCTCCCCTTGTTTGTGTTCTGTTCCCTGACATTTTAGCTCTGAGTTTAAAAAAAAAAAAAAGTTCAATTTGTCAATGACTTTGAACTACAGCAGAAAGGAAAACAGACAAATGTCCTTATATGTGCTGGTGACATGGTCTTCCAGCTATCCTAAGAAGCAGATAAATCATTTTGCTTTTTATCATCTGAATGGCTTTGTGTTAACCATGTCACTATTACTGATTTATTTGAGGTAAAGATCTTCATGTGTTCAAGTGGACACTTTCAATAACTTTCTCTAGCACTCCAGTTTACTCCTCATCTTGGTTAACAACTCAAAATCAGTGTTCTACTGGAGCACCTATTAAGTTATAGGTTTATAGCCCTCCATGGCTCAGTATCTCTAGAAGTTCCTTTATCTTAAAAACTAAAAAAAAGCAGGCTGTTTCCTATCATTATTTAAAAACACAAGTTGAACAAATTGAAACTATACAGTGATTTCTTCACAGCCCTCAAACACATATAGTATAATACAGCCTCAACAAAGGTGACCTTAGGTTTCAAAAAAGAAGCCCCAGGATTGCTAGGAGGGCTCAAATACAGTGAGAAAAAAGGTGGTCTTGGGGAAACCCAGGTCTATAAGCTCATGATGCCATGATTTTAGGTTCCCTTTCCACTGGTCAAAGGAGAACATTCTGGAGGCTTGAGGCAGTGTGAGCCTAATAAGAAGTAGAGGCTGTCCAGAAGGCTTAAAGACCCTGGGGTCTGCACTGGATCATTTTATTACAACAGGAAAAAGTGGTTGGGAAAGTTTTTCATGCCAGGGCTTCTGGCAATACATGGAAACATTGGGTTAGGGAGAACCCAAAGATTCTGAGAAATTGGAGGTTTTTTGTGAGAATAAAGAGGAAGTCTGGCATGATATCAAGAGACTCCCTTCTGTGAGCTCTCAGGGAAGAGCAGGAAGGCAGAAGCCATCTTTCTCTCCATCACTGTCAACCCCAGGCTGCGTGTCCTCTTCCCAAAGACACTTGCCTTTGAGGGTAGCGCGTTCACCTACTTCCAGAGCTGTTCTCACTCCTTCTCTTGTAGCTTCTGTTCTTCACCTTAGAGCGTGCTGTTTACCACCATATTCACCATCTCGGAGACAGTTCGCCTCGCCTGTTTGACCCCTACTCTATCACTCTACTTCTAAGTGTTTGAGCTAGATAGTTGTGGGTTCATAGTTTGTTGTTATTTAGTCACAAAGTCAAGTCCGAATCTTTTCAGTTCAGTTCAGTCGCTCAGTCGTGTCTGACTCTTTGCGACCCCATGAACCGCAGCACGCCAGGCCTCCCTGTCCATCACCAACTCCCGGAGTCCACCATGATGGTGATGCCATCTCATCCGACCATCTCATCCTCTGTCATCCCCTTCTCCTCCTGCCCCCAATCCCTCCCAGCATCAGGATTTTTTCCAATGAGTCAGCTCTTCGCATCAGGTGGATGCGAAGTATTGGAGTTTCAGCTTCAACATCAGTCCTTCCAATGAACACCCAAGACTGATCTCCTTTAGGATGGACTGGTTGGATCTCCTTGCAGTCCAAGGGACTCTAAGAGTCTTCTCCAACACCATAGTTCAAAAGCATCAATTCTTGGATGCTCAGCTTTCTTTATAGTCCAACTCTCACATCCATACATGACCACTGGAAAAACCATGGCCTTGACTAGACGGACCTTTGTGGACAAAGTAATGTCTCTGCTTTTTAATATGCTGTCTAGGTTGGTTATAACCTTCCTTCCAAGGAGTAAGTGTCTTTTAATTTCATTGCTGCAATCACCATCTGCAGTGACTCTGGAGCCCAGAAAAATAAAGTCAGCCACTGTTTCCACTGTTTCCCCATCTATCTGCCATGAAGTGATGGCCCCGGATGCCATGATCTTAGTTTTCTGAATGCTGAGCTTTAAGCCAACTTTTTCACTCTCCTCTTTCACTTTCATCAAGAGGCTTTTTAGTTCCTCTTCACTTTCTGCCACAAGGGTGGTGTCATCTGCATATCTGAAGTTATTGATATATCTCCCGGCAATCTTGATTCCAGCTTGTGCTTCCTCCAGCCCAGGGTTTCTCATGATGTACTCTGCATATAAGTTAAATAAGCAGGGTGACAGTATACAGCCTTGACATACTCCTTTTCCCATTTGGAACTAGTCTGTTGCTCCATGTCCAGTTCTAACTATTGCTTCCTGACCTGCATACAGGTTTCTCAAGAGGCAGGTCAGGTGGTCTGGTATTCCTATCTCTTTCAGAATTTTCCAGTTTATTGTGATCCACACAGTCAAAGGCTTTGGCATAGTCAATAAAGCAGAAATAGATGTTTTTCTGGAACTCTCTTGCTTTTTTGATGATCCAGTGGATGTTGGCAATTTAATTTCTGGTTCCGGTGCCTTTTCTAACACCAGCTTGAACATCTGGAAGTTCCGAATCTTTTACAACCCCATGAACTGTAGCCCACTGGGCTCCTCTGTCCATGGAATTTCCCAGACAGGAATACTAGAGAGGGTTGCCATTTCCTTCTCCAGGGGATCTTCCCGACCTGGAGATTGAACCCGCGTCTCCTGCATTGCAGGCCTATTCTTTACCACTGAGCCACGTGGGAAGCTCAGGTGCTCTTAATTATATGACCTCTTTCCTCCCCTATTAAAATGGTAGTAAATATTGTCACCTTAGTAGATTCTCAACAAATGCCTGTTTCCTTTCTTTCTGTTGCTTTTCTTGGCATCCATTAGCACCTCTGTAGACTTCTTTGAATAATGAGAACATGCCTTTCTTTTAGGGTCCAGAGAGTCTATCAAATTGTCAAAACTGAATTTTTGACTCTTTTTTTTTTTTTACTTTGGCTCTGCCTCTCTTTTAACTAGGTTTCTTTTACTCTGCCAGAAAAATGCTTTTCTTTTTACTTCCATATTTGCTGCCATTCCACATTCCTTAAAGTATACACAATCCGGCTGTTCTTTTAGCTAAATAACATTCCAGGGCAGCTATTGTTTAAGCTAGGAATGAATATCATTTGTTTGCATTTCTCTGAATTTGCCCTCTCACTTATCTTTAACTTGACTCTAAATAAAACATAATATGTATTGAGTTCCTCCCCTGTGTCAGATACTTTTTATAAACTTTGTCTCCTTTTTAGCATCATGAAATCAACCCAACAAATTAGAATAGAATTAATGATTAGCATCGCTAATTAATATGTGGACTTTCCTGGTGACTCAGTGATAAAGAATCAAAGAATCCCACTGCCAATGAAGGAGATGGGGTGGGGTGGGAGGTGTTTGTCCATCCCTGAGGAAGATCCCCTAGAGAAGGAAATGGCAACCCACTCCATTATTCTTGCCTGGAAAACCCCATGGACAGAGGAGCCTAGTGGGCTACAGTCCATGGATTCACAAAAGGTCAGACGTGACTTAGCGACTAAACGATGACGACAACAAAAAATTAATATGTACTGTCACTTTAACAAAGTGTTTTTGCTGTCAGCGTGTAATGATGCTGGATCATTTTCAAAATTTCTACTCTCCCTCAGTTATCCACACCTGGGGTAAAACTTATTCTTGAACTGCTATAGCCCCAGGCACTCCTTTCCACCTGGAATCAGGAACTCAAATACAGGCTTAATGCCTAGGAGGAAATAATCAGCTTGTTTAAGTGACAGCTGACATCAGGAAGCCTTTTGAGCCAGAGGAATGACATGATGACAGCAGTATTTTGGGGAAGATAAATTTCACAGCCACATGCAAGATAGATTACCTGAAACCACAACATTAGCCTTTCTTATGGTTATACATCTGGGGGGTATGATTTAAAAGCTCATAAATATGATCAGTTTAAAGAAGGGACTGGTGAAAATTAAGAATTTCAAGCTTCCACCAAAGAAGATGAACCAATGTTTATCCAACTGGTTTGCATGTCCTAAATATTTATGTACACAACAGCATATTCTTAATGCAGTCACTTGGAAGCCATGTGGGGGGATCCTATCTCCCATGGCCGTACCTTCTGGTTTCAAGTTTCAGAAGAAAGGACATTCTCTGCAAGCAGGAGGATTATTCATCTGGCTGCCACCTGAATTACTGTTATGGAACACATTGAGTTTGACAGATAACCCTGTTCTTAGCCAGCCTTCAAAAGAAGTGTGAAGGAGCCTTCGTGTTTAAATATTTCAGCCAGATTTCTTCCTTCTGAGCATGCGTGGAACACAATGTCTTTATTTCTTAATGAAATAAATAGTCACACTGGATGCATCTATGGTTAGAAGAAGGAATTATCTTGATTGGCTATCTTGCCCTAAAGAGCAATCTCTTAGATCAGGTAATGATCTCCCCCATGGAATGATGTTTTTCCTTGAGTCATAAATATTTCCTAGCTTGGTGGACCAACAGTTTCCTTTCCCAGCAGGACAACTGAGAAAATTAGTTACAATTTCAGTGAATAAGCTTGGACTTTAGGAATTTATTATGAAAGGAAGGGTAGTGATAGAGATGTCCCTTCCCTTAGGTGAATGAGTGCTGTGTGAGGGGAGAGAGACATCAGGGGACTTTGTGGGGAACAAGAGAACAAAGAGAAGCTATAGGAGGTGCTGAAACTATTCAGTCAGCTCTTGTGGAAGGGGAGGCCTCAGACTGCACGGAGCACCCCTGTGGAAGCAGCTTAGGAAAAGCCAGAGGGCAGTCCTAGCCATAGAAGGAATGTGCTGTGTTTAGTCGCTCAGTTATTAAAACATTAACCTTATTTGATTTCTTGGATAGTCTAGCCCTCGATACATGTAACCCTTGGTCGGCCATCCACCAGGCTCTGTTTTTCTTATTTTTTTTAATATTTTTTTAAATTTATAGTTTATATTATATTTATAAATATTTTATATTTATATATAGATATAAATATATAATATTTATAAATTTATAATCTATATATAATTTATATTATAATTTTAATAGTTATTGGGCTGCATTGGATCTTTGTTGCGGCGCTTGGGAGTGTCATTGCATCATGGGAACACTTTCAGTGTGGTGTACAGACTCTCTGGCTGCGGAGCATGGGCTCAGTAGTTGCTCTGTGGCATGTGGGATCTTAGTTCCCTGATCAGGGATGGAATCTGCGTCCCCTGCATTGCAAGGCGGATTCTTAACCACTGAACCACCAGGGAAGTCCCGAGTTCCGTTTTTAATGTAAAAAGAGTTCCACTAGGCTAAGGGACTATGCAGGTCAAAAGGGAGAAAGAACCAGAAGTCCCTTCATTCAAACCCACCATCACCACCTGTATATTACACATTACTTACCTTCTGTAAGCTTTGATAAAGTAGGGACAGTCAAGAAAATTAAACAGGATAACATGTTAGGTGCCTAGCACATGGCCACTTCTCCACCCATGACAGCTGTCAGGCAGATATATGGGTCTTCGTGTTGCTTGAGTCCCTATCTAAGACAGTGCATGTAATACCTAGAAAAGAAGTTCCTTGCACTCAGAATTTCACTGAGCACCAACATGCCCGGGCTATGAGCTCCATCCACAGCCTCCCTTGCTCTTTTCCTAAAATGAACATGTGTGCATGTGTGCTCCGTCGCTTCAATCATGTCCAACTTTTTGCGACCCTATGGACTTCAGCCTGCCAGGCTCATCTGTCCATGGGATTCTCCAGGCAAGAATACTGGAGTGGGTTGCCATGCCCACCTCCAGGAGATCTTCCCGACCCAGGGATCAAACCCGAATCTCTTACATTTCCTGCATTGGCAGGCACTTTCTTTACCTCTAGGGCTATCTGGGAAGTCCAAAATGATCCCTTAACAACTTTTAAGGGTTTCTATTACTGGTCTCTAAGGCAAACGAGGAAACACAAAACAAATGAACCCATACTTTTTTTTTTTCAAAAATAGAGAGGTAACAAAGTTATAAGAAAAAAATCTCTGGAATTCTTGATACCATTGTCCCTGAATGTGATTGAAATGCAAATAGATTACAGGAGTTTTCCTGTTACAACCTGGCTTGGAGCACCACTTGAGAATCATGTGTAAATAGAAGTGAGGTTTCTGTGGACAGTGCAAACAGACCAACCTCCTCTCTTAGAGTAGAATGTATATGCCTGGTATGAGAATATGAAGTCCCTTGGCCATGCCCAGGAACAGGTCACTGAAGGGAGGCAGGTGCAGCCTCAAGAAGGGAGGTAACAACATTTTTCTAGCCCCAAGTCCAAACCAGTTCTGAACTGGGTGCCTCCATCTGCAAATTCTCATTTAAACTTCACAAGAGACTTGAGAAACTCTATTTTAATGCCACTGTTTTACAGGGAAGGAAACTAAGGCTCAGAAAAATGAAATCACCTACAGGGGTAGCATGCATTAGGGGTGCTCTTTGGTGGGCATCGATGTGTCTAGAAGAAAAGACTTTTGAAGATGTGGGAATATAGAAGAGAAATTTTTACTCCAGATTGTGTAAATAAAAAGGAGTTAAAGGAACCTAAACCAGGAATATGAAAGGCAGGGGAATAGGCATAATGTAAATGCAGAGTTTCAGTGAAGACTTGGGAAGTCTGGGAACACAGAGAGTTTAAATCACAAGTAAACTTCAAATTCAAGGTCAGTATTAACAGTCCTCCCAACCACTCAGGGCTTCTCATTGACCCTCTATAATCTCCTAGCTTCTCTCCTCCTGATTGTTCTCTCTCTCTTCTATTTCCAGCTCTGGAAGCAAAGCCAGACTCTTCTACTGTTTAGCCCTATCTTAGTTTCACCATTCTCTCCTGGTGCCTTGGTTTCTGCTGACCCCCAGGCCTCAAGGTCCCACCTCCCAGCCCACGCAGTTTATCCAAATATTTTCACAGAGACAGTTTGCTTTCCAAAAGGAATTGCTCTTCTGGCTAGTAGATAAAAACCTTTTTCATGTGATTATGGGGACATAAGGAAAAAGAAAAGAACATAGACCATTTGAGTGAGGAAACAGTAAACCCTGGCCTTGGAACGAGGAGGGGGACATCGTAGTATAAAAAGGAGACTCTGGCGAGGAAGTCCTCTCTCTGCCAGCCTGGAGAAATCACTTCCCTCCCCAAACTTGGTTCATCATCCATGAAGCAAGGGACTGGGGCTCCCGGAGATGTCCCTACTGTCCATCACTGGGATTCTCAAGAGACTGTGTTTATGGATGTGATGTCTCTCCTCTGTCCCTGTCCCTGTTAAAAATATCACAGAGAAAAGCTTTCCAAAGGTATTATTTCTTTTTTTAAATTTTTAACCAAGAAGGTGATATGGTTGCATTGTCATTATTTTGACTGGATGGGAGAGTTTGTTGTGCAATTTGAGAAAAGTATAAAGGACTTGAAGTAAACAAAAAGTGACCTGGAAATGATCTTGGATGGCACAGAACTCACCCAAGGATGCTGCTCAAATCTAGACCCTAATTCATTAAGCCCATGATGGGGCCTGAGGTTTCTAAGGAGCTCTCAGACGATGCCTATGCTGCTAGTTCATGGACCACCCTTTCTTTTTTTTTTTTTTTTTCAATTATTTTTATTAGTTGGAGGCTAATTACTTCACAACATTGCAGTGGGTTTTGTCATACATTGACATGAATCAGCCATGGAGTTACATGTATTCCCCATCCCGATCCCCCTTCCCACCTCCCCTCCCCCCACCCGATTCCCCTGGGTCCTCCCAGTGCACCTGGCCCGAGCACCTGTCTCATGCATCCCACCTGGGCTGGTGGTCTGTTTCACCATAGATAATATACATGCTGTTCTCTCGAAACATCCCACCCTCGCCTTCTCCCACAGAGTCCAAAAGTCTGTTCTGTACATCAGTGTCTCTTTTTCTGTTTTGCATATAGGGTTATCGTTACCATCTTTCTAAATTCCATATATATGTGTTAGTATACTGTATTGGTCTTTATCTTTCTGGCTTACTTCACTCTGTATAATGGGCTCCAGTTTCATCCATCTCATAAGAACTGATTCAAATGAATTCTTTTTAATGGCTGAGTAATATTCCATGGTGTATATGTACCAAAGCTTCCTTATCCATTCATCTGCTGATGGGCATCTAGGTTGCTTCCATGTCCTGGATATTATAAACAGTGCTGCGATGAACATTGGGGTGCACGTGTCTCTTTCAGATCTGGTTTCCTCAGTGTGTATGCCCAGAAGTGGGATTGCTGGGTCATATGGCAGTTCTATTCCAGTTTTTTAAGGAATCTCCACACTGTTCTCCATAGTGGCTGTACTAGTTTGCATTCCCACCAACAGTGTAAGAGGGTTCCCCTTTCTCCACACCCTCTCCAGCATTTATTGCTTGTAGACTTTTGGATAGCAGCCATCCTGACTGGCGTGTAATGGTACCTCATTGTGGTTTTGATTTGCATTTCTCTGATAATGAGTGATGTGGAACATCTTTTCATGTGTTTGTTAGCCATCTGTATGTCTTCTTTGGAGAAATGTCTGTTTAGTTCTTTGGCCCATTTTTTGATTGGGTCATTTATTTTTATGGAATTGAGCTGCAGGAGTTGCTTGTATATTTTTGAGATTAATCCTTTGTCTGTTTCTTCATTTGCTATTATTTTCTCCCAATCTGAGGGCTGTCTTTTCACCTTGCTTATAGTTTCCTTTGTTGTGCAAAAGCTTTTAAGTTTCATTAGGTCCCATTTGTTTATTTTTGCTTTTATTTCCAATATTCTGGGAGGTTGGTCATAGAGGATCCTGCTGTGATTCATGTCGGAGAGTGTTTTGCCTATGTTCTCCTCTAGGAGTTTTATAGTTTCTGGTCTTACATTTAGATCTTTAATCCATTTTGAGTTTATTTTTGTGTATGGTGTTAGAAAGTGTTCTAGTTTCATTCTTTTACAAGTGGTTGACCAGTTTTCCCAGCACCACTTGTTAAAGAGGTTGTCTTTTTTCCATTGTATATCCTTGCCTCCTTTGTCAAAGATAAGGTGTCCATAGGTTCGTGGATTTATCTCTGGGCTTTCTATTCTGTTCCATTGATCTATATTTCTGTCTTTGTGCCAGTACCATACTGTCTTGATGACTGTGGCTTTGTAGTAGAGTCTGAAGTCAGGCAGGTTGATTCCTCCAGTTCCATTCTTCTTTCTCAAGATTACTTTGGCTATTCGAGGTTTTTTGTATTTCCATACAAATTGTGAAATTCTTTGGTCTAGTTCTGTGAAAAATACCGTTGGTAGCTTGATAGGGATTGCATTGAATCTATAGATTGCTTTGGGTAGAATAGCCATTTTGACAATATTGATTCTTCCAATCCATGAACACGGTATGTTTCTCCATCTGTTTGTGTCCTCTTTGATTTCTTTCATCAGTGTTTTATAGTTTTCTATGTATAGGTCTTTTGTTTCTTTAGGTAGATGTACTCCTAAGTATTTTATTCTTTTTGTTGCAATGGTGAATGGTATTGTTTCCTTAATTTCTCTTTCTGTTTTTTCATTGTTAGTATATAGGAATGCAAGGGATTTCTGTGTGTTAATTTTATATCCTGCAACTTTACTATATTCATTGATTAGCTCTAGTAATTTTCTGGTAGAGTCTTTAGGGTTTTCTATGTAGAGGATCTGGACCACCCTTTCTGAAGCAGTAGGATAGTGAAGATCCAACAGTACTTATTATTCTTTATTTTTAAAAAGAAAATCAAAACAGAGGAGTGATAAATAAGATTTGAAAGGATTTCCATCCAAAAAGCTGAAATAAGAATGTTTAGTGTCCTAGAGAAAAGTTCCAGTCAAAGAGAGAAAGAGAATTTACATGACTAAATTTAATGAATGAATTAATGATGATCAAGATGTACACTCAGACCCTCTCTCTAAGATGACGCCATCAAAGACCTGATTTTCTAGGAAAACTTCTGTAGTATTCTTCCAGGTTCCAAAGCCACGGGTCTCCCAGTCTTTACCTTCCGTAGACCATCCTTCTTCAATCCATTAGTTGTTTCTTCAGCCTCACATCACTGTGCCCTTGCCCTCCATTCTAATTCTGTCTCTCTGGTCCGGGCCTCCAATCTCTGTGTCCATCCTGATGTCTTTGTGCTTCTCATCCTCTAGCCTCTTCCATCTCTAACCCATTGTCTGTGGGCGCCAAGCATCTTCTGAAAACAGCATTTCAGTGTGGCCTTCCCCCAGTCTGGAGTCTTAGGATTGAGCCCTCCTGCTTTAGCAGCCAGTCTTTCCTTCTAATCTCCTCCCACTCACCCACCCTCCCATCCCTCCACCCTCCCAACCCACCAGTTCTCTCGGTCATCCCAGAAGAGATCCCCCAGTGACAGCAAAAAAGCCCATTAACCCCCAAAGCTTAACTCACATAGATTTTTAAGCATTTTCTTGAACATTCTGGAAATAGAAAGCCTGAATATTCCACCCACATTTTTAAATGCTCCACAAAAACATTTTGAGAAGTGAACATCACATCTTAACAATATGGCAGAAACTTGCACATAAGGGCACGAGAAATATGCAGTCACCCTGAATTTCTGAATCTCCCCTTCTTGTGTTCCTAGACTATCACTCCTTTTCATGTTTAACCATTGTTTCTTGTCTGTAAACTATTGCTTATGTGAATACCCTTTTACCAAGGCTTATAGGTGCCATCTTGTGGAGAAAAATGCAAACAGGCAGGTCTAGAGACAGACTGAATTATGGGAAATGACAAGGACAAGCATGAGCCTCCCTCATTGCCTTCTGGTCCCTGGAAGGGACCACGGTCCCCCCAGGTCCTTCTGGTTGGACCTGCACCAGTGGATGTGGGCTGTCTGCACCCAGGAGGCCGTGTAAACTGGGCCAATGTGCAAGCAGCCTCCATCCTGGAGCGCAGTTCATCTGCCCACCTCACTGTTGACTTTGCTGGTGATCTGGCTTCCAGAATGTCACCCTTCAAAGTGTAGACAGCGTCTCTCTGCTCCCTTCTGCAAGAAACTTCCTGGTCCTGACCCCTTGGCAGCCCTATAGAGTTAAGATACAATCTGACCAGATATTTTAAACAGAATTCTCTCTTGTTTTAACTTTTTATTTTATATTGGAGTATAGCTGATTAACGATGTTGTGATAGTTTCAGGTGCATGGTGGAGTGACTCGGCCATCCATGTACATGTATCCTTTCTCCCTCAAACTCCCCTCCCATCCAGGCTGCCACATAACATTGAGCAGAGTTCCCCGTTAAACAGAATTCTCTTTAAACAGAGCAGTTACCAGTCAGTCTTACATTTTAAAAGTGAAGTCCGGAGGTTTCTCCTATTCTGTTAAAAAATATGGGCACCTTACTTTTGTTAATATAACAGAGAAGTTGTCATTATCATAATGCATTCATGCCCCCTCATTTCAGTCCATTAGGGAGGAAGATCGTGAAAGTGAAGCCTTGAAATTTTAGAGTTTGAAATACCCCCAGTCTCCAGGGAAAGATGACCCTAGGAAGAGAAGGGTTGGTAATTTTCTCACTGCATATCAAATGATCCCTCTCGGGATCTCATCCCTCAGATTTATAAACATTGGTGTAGTTGATTCTCACCCAATTTTATGCTAGGAGGGTGCCAACATTTTCTTCTAGTTGAGTCACTTGGTAAGGTGCTCCTCTCTAATGAAATGAGATGAAGTACTGAAAAGGGACAGCCAAAAGCTTGATTAAAGCCAGATTGCCAGTTTCACAATTGCCTTCATTAAGGAAGCCAGAATACCTTTTATCCCATGCACCATTTCTTCCCTTCCAATGAATGACATTGTTAGTTTGGTTGGTTCCCATTGATTCTTGTTTCCAGTTTAATTTTGTCTACATGAAGCACATTTCTCCTTTAGACATGACAGAATTTTTTCATATCAGGACTGTACCCCTTTTTCCCCCAGAAACAGTTTAGCACCAGAAGAGACTTCAAGATGATTCAGTTGAAGAAGCAAATTGGTTCCTATAACTTTATTCTCTTGGTTCCTCAACCAAACTGCTCCTTCATTCAACAGACACTTACTATGCACCTCCTGTATGCCAGGCACTGTGCTCTTTCCAGCCCATATGTGCTCATATTGAAGTTAAGCCAAAAGGCAAGCTTCAAGGGCTCTAGAAGGCAGCTTGATGGCAATGGGGAAGTGTTTTTTAAGACCGGGTAATTACGTATTCTTTGCTCCTTAGCTTCTGACATTTACAGATGACTGTTTTGCACTTCTATGAAATTGCCACTGTTTTAAAGCTTTTTTCTGGGGTATCTGTGCTCCTAGGTCTCCCATGAGCTATGGAATAAACTAGAGCAGTGCTTCTCAACTAGGGGTGGTTTTGTTCCCAAGGGGACATTTGGCAATGCCTACCCCAGTAGCTCAAGTGGTAGAGAACACACCTGCCAATGCAAGAGACAAAGGTTCCACCCCTGGGTTGGGAAGATCCCCTAGAGACGCAGTATTCCCGCTTGGAAAATTCCATGGACTGAGGAGCATGGCAGGCTACTGTCTGTGGGGTTGTAAAGAGTTGGACATGGCTGAGCGCCCATGTTTGCACACCTACACAGATATTTTTGTTTGTCGTATTGAGGCAGGGGGTGGCTACTGGCATCCAGGAGGTAGAAACCAGGGCTGCTACTAATCATCCCACAGTGCAGAAGACAGTTCCCACAACCAAGAACTATCTGGGCCAAAATGGTGCTAGAGCTGCAGTTGAGAAACCCTGGCCATGAGGAAGAAGAGCCAGCAGGATGACAAGACATGGGGCTTCCCAACCCTTCCAGCCCCTCTTCTACAGAACAGTTCTGCTTTTCTCAGTTTACGTATTGAAAGTCTGTTTCTGCGTGAGGTTTTGTTTGAAAAGTATGCGTTTTCTGCTTAAGGGGGAAAAAGAAAATGACTGAGGTGGAAGATAACTCTTGGCCTTGCATCTTACAGTTGAGACACATTGAGACAAGTCAGGTGAGTGGCGTGTGATACAGGATGAGGGCCATCAGGGGCAGATTGGAGCCATCAACTTCAGCTTCTGTCTTGTCTGTACAGGGCTCTGCATCCTCCCTCTGAACATTTACACACCATATTGAAAGATGGCATCATGTCTGTCTTTTGATTTAGACCAGGGGTTGGCTTTCTTTTTTTTTTCCTATAAATCACTAAAACAAATATTTTAGGCTTTGTGGGCCATACTATTGTATCTAAAAGTAGGATCCGGCTGCTCGCTGCTCAAAGCTATTAAAGAGGCCAGGTTGGTGGAAAGGAAAGTTTGCTTTGTTTTGGATGCTGGCGGCCAGGGGTGGGAGGGCAGATGCCTGTCCAGAGGTTGTTTGCCCCACACTGACAATCAGTGGGAAAGAGCTTTTATAGGTTGAGGGAGGGGGCTACATGCAGAAATAGCACAATCAGTTCTGACAGTCATCTTGAAATTGGTCATCAGTGGTCTGACCAGCATCACCTAGATTAAGTACAGTTAATCTTCAGTTCCAGGATCGGTTTGTTTCCATTTCTTGAGGCCAGTTCTTGGGATTGTGGCAGCTTATTTCATGGCTACATCTGGTCATTACATAGCTAACTTCTTTCACCTGTGAGGGTTTTAGTATCTATAAGACAGCTCACAGGATATGGCTCAGAATATTATCTATCACCCTTGAGAAGGAACTGGAAGTCCTTGACTATGCTAAATGACTAGGAAGTTATTATTTCCCACTGACTGTTTTCCTTTGTTGCCGCATTTTCTCACTTCTCTGATTAAACTTAGTCTCTGGCTTAAGTTTTCCACAGACAGCAGTTAAGCTGAGGACATGAGGACAAGGACCACAGGGTCTTGTTCCACTTCACTATCTCTGTCTCAACGACTCAACCCTGCTGTTGTAACACAAACGCAGCCCCAACAATAGCTAATGGGCATGTTTGTGTTCCAATAAATCTTTATTTATGAAAACAGGTGGTGGCCAGATTTGGTCAGTGGGCAGTAGTTTGCAGACCCCTGATTTGGACTATAAGTTTTTAGTAGGAACCAGGTTGGTTTTGCCTTCGTGTCTCTCCTGCCTAGCACTGTACTGGCACATAGTATGGGTTCCTCAGGAGACATTTACTGAACTGTATTGAGAGTCAATCCTGTAGGCACAAGCGCTGGAAGATTTTAATAAGAAAACAACTGGGGAAAGATCCAGCCAGTATTTCTCGGAGAATTTTTGTCTATTGTATAACTATTTCCCTATGTTGGACATTTAAGATGTTTCCATATTTTTATTAATAATAACATGGTAATGAGATCCTTCGCACAGAAATTGTTGGCCTCTTATAATTTCCTTAGCGTAAATTCCTAGAAGAAGAATTGCTGGAGGCTTCCATGGTGGCTCAGTGGCAAAGATTCCACCTGCCAGTGCAGGAGACATGAGTTCGATCCCTAATCCAGGAAGATCCCACAGGCCGAGGAGCGGCTAAGCCTGTGCACCACAACTATTGAGCCTGTGCTCTGGAGCCCAGGAGTTGCAACTCCTGGAGCCTGCAGCGCCCTCCAGCCCGTGCTCTGCAAAACGAAAAGCCACTGCAATGAGAAGCCCACACACCACAACTAGAAGAGGTCTGCTCAGCAACAAAGAACCAGCACAGCCAAAAATAAATAAATAAAATTTTAAAGCAAAACAAAAGAAGAAGAATTCCTGGGTCAAACAGTATTTTTTGCTAAATAACTTTCCAGGAAGGTGGTGCTGATCTACATTCCTAACCGTAAAAAGAAGGAGATATTTATCATAAGCCCAAGAATTTCTTTCAACAGGATGTCGTGAATAGAAGTTTTGGCATCCATATATATTTCCATGAATTAGTTCAGCGTAAATATAAGTACATTGGTGTTAAGGACTAACCGTTTTAATAATACTGTTCTCCCACACTGTTATGACAGCATGGTTATTAAGGCACTTTGTTTTACCTGTTGGTGTCATCTGGCCAACGGGTGGAGGTTAGCTTATCTGGTGTGTTTACTGAGCACACATAGAAACATCTGCTTCCCATTAGGGAGTCCGAAGCTCCAGTATCTGCACGCCTGGCACCAGCCTACCCTGCCATGATGTACAGAGGCCTCCTCCCTGTGAAATTCACCACCAAAAATGTCATCCAGATTGCTCATTTCCCACAGGAAATTTCATTTAGGTTAATTTTGGCACACAATTGGGGGCAATTCTTGAGCAATTTCTCCTATGATGGCTTGCAACATGTAAAATTTTCCTATGACATGTTGCAAAAATCACTGGAAGAGTAAAAGGATATCTGATGGTTGTCCAATCTCCTTTGTAACAACAAGAAATATCTCTTTTGAATGACAGCATGTGATGAGCAGAAAAAAAGAAAAAGAGATGAAATCAAGATAGACCAAGGACCAGATGCTCGTTCTGTCCATCTTCACTTGGTACTATTGGAGCAGTAAGGATGCAAAGGAGCTACATAAGGTGCCTTACGTTTTTGGTGAACTTGGCCTTTTCTTAGCTCTTCAGACTTCTCTGAATTTCTCCACGTGAAGAAGAGAATATCTACAACTGACAAGTAATAGGAAGTGCTATAGAAATAGCAGTGAGTCTGAGCACTGACATGTGATAGGATTTACTTTGAAATGGATGGATTCTCGATTAAACCAAGTCTGTAAAGACAATGATAAACCCAGTGTTTTCTGGGAAGCCACCCTATCACAGCATCCTGCTAAATGCCTTCTGTGTTTACTTCATCCAATCTTCCCGCTGTGCTAGGAGGTGCCACCCCAGTCATAGATAAACTGAGGCTCAGAATGGCTAATTGACACGTCCACCGATGCAGCACTCCTAAGTGGAGACGCATCAAGACCTAGCTCTAGCAGACTCCAGTATCGCCTTCTGAGCCCACTGCTGGCACTGGGGTGGTGCCTCTGAAAGAGTTTAGAGACCTGTTGTTGTGTTTGGTCGCTCAGTTGCTCTTTTGTGACCCCCATGCACTATGGCTGCCAGTTTTCTCTGTCTATGGGATTTCCCAGGTGTGAATACCAGAGTGGCTTGCCATTTCCTTCCCCAGGGGATCTTCCCAACTCAGGGATCAAACCCTCATCTCCTGCATTGGCAGGCAGATTATCTCTGAGTCACCAGGAAAGCCCATTAGAGGCATAGACCAGCGCTATTAAGTCATGCCCATCAGAGACCAGTTGACCAGACTTCTGATATGCAAAAACAGAATTCAGTTCAGATTTATTTTTGAGCACTGTCCCGTGTAGGTCTGGATAATGGTAGAAATGTTTTCAGCGTCAAGCCTGGAGAGAAGCAACCCATCCAGCATCACATGTAAGTCAGGGACTGAGCCAGAACTGTGCTTCAGGTTGCCTGATTCTCAGTACAACATTCTTTCCATCACTGCAAACTGCTTTTCCTGGTAAATGACGTCAGCTCCTCTTATCAATTTACCCAGCCATGTTTTGGAGGCGAATACCAGCTGCTTTAAAGAAAGTAACACAGTTCACAAGTCTAGACATGTGATCAAATTTTGTAGATATATACACCAAGAAAAAGTGCAGGTTAAAAAATGCCAAAATCCAAATGAAGTTTATTCTTGAGTTAATATACTGATATGCATGATATACATGGTTTTGACAATGTGCGATATTGTTCTCAAGGGAGGCTGGGTGATGGGGTCACTGAAATGCTCTGTACTGTTTTTACAGCTTTTTTGTCAGTCTTAAGAACTATTTCAAAATGAAAAGTTATAACAATAAGAAGGTAATGTGATAGGAAGATGAGCCCAAATATTTATTCACTTACTGTGTGTATAGTGTTAAAATAGTCTGTGTGAGAGACACATGATGTGTTTGATACTCCATAATGTTGAAAGAGGAGAATGCCAGAGTCACTCCTGGACCAAGCTGTCACTGTCTGTGCTAACAGCGCCTTGAACTCATTCCTCTCCACCTAGGTCACTGCCACCATCCGCTCCTTCAATAATGCTTGAACCCTCAGTGTGACCTCTGATCCTTTGGTGGGGTCAGTTTTTGCTTAATAGTTATAATCATGGGCTCTGGCTTCAGATCCAGCCCCACCACTTATTAGCAGAATGGCCTTGGGCCAGTTACCTAATCTGTATCTTAATTCTTATTTTCCTAGTTTTTCAGCAATAGTGTAGATTGCTTTTAAGAGTAAATGAGAAAACTGTATATTCAGAGGACTTGGAGTATGACAAAGACTGTAAACGTTAGGTATGACAAGATTGAGGAGGAAGGGGAAGAAAAGGAGGAGGACAAATGGAGCTCCCTTCCTCCTCACAAAGATCAGTCCATTTTGCTTCCTAAGCATTTCTGAAATCCTCTTCCTGCCATCACTATTCCCCTAGTTCAGACTGGGATATTGCCACATTCTCCAGACTTATCTGTCCCATTGGTAATTATCAGCTTTCTAAAAGAGAGTTGATCTGACTCAGCATGACACAGAGGATACAGGGACTCCTCATTGCCTATTAGCATGTCATTTTCTGCATGTATGTCTTATCCCCCAAGTTAGAGTCTAATTCCCATAGGCAGGACATGTGTCAGATTCAGCCTGGCATTTCCCAGATGGCCCACCTGGTGCAGTCACTCAACAACATCAATGATAAAATGCGTGTTTTACATGTTTCCATCTTGCCATAAATGATCCTTATTGTTTTTCAGATTCTAGCCCAAAGGTCACTTCCTTAGCCATGCCCTGCCTGGACTCCAAGTTCAAATTTCTCTCTTTATATCATCAGATACTCATCATAGCCCTGTGCAGGAGAAGGGACAATTGTCAGATAGGCAATTTGCTGGTGGTCACAGTGTTAAAAATAAAAATCTTAAAAGCATGACCTCCACCAAGTTCATGTTATGGGATTGTCCTTCCTGCTTTGTGACCTGCATGTAAGACATGTAACACCTCCATGGCAATCCAGTCTTTCAGAGACCGTCGGTGGCCACTAGAACCCTAGAAGTGTGCTCTGTTAGCCCCTTGACACTCCTCAAAGAAGGTTCACACACACACACACACCCCTTCTTCTGACTTCTCTTTTAAGGAGTGAACCCTGGGCACCCAGAGTCCAGAGATGGGTTCTGAGAAGGCAGGATGTTATCTTCAGTTCTTGCCATCACTTGTGCCACCACGTGCTTCTCTGAAGGCAACCTCCAGACCAGGAAAAACTGCTGCAGCCCTCCCTTTCCACGTCTAGATTTATTAGGAGTGTCTGTGCTGTATAGGAAATCTGGTGGGGGATCCATTGCACTGTGCAGAACATTTTAATGTAATGTCTGATTTACAAGATAGAATGCTTTTTTGTCTGTGTCTAGGTTGTCTGAAGCAATCTAGAGCTGTATAATTTCTTTGTGATTGTTCCACTCTAACTGGGCTAGGGGCTGAGGATTCATACAGTGTCAGCCCCTGTCTTCAAAAGCTCTCATTCATTCCTGAAATAGCCCATACACCCCATTGACAAGAGAAGAACTCACTAGACTGCCTCTTCTCCCCACTCTAAGACCCACTCCTAACTACAGCCAAGGTTATTGTCTGAACAAAATCTGAGGGTGGCCCTCACCTTCTTCAGACACCCAGTGGTTGTTGATACAATTGAATAAAATTCTGATTCTTCACCCTGGCAAACAAGATCCTTAAACTCAGCTGAATTCTCCAGCGTCCTTTCATCCCTCCTAGCAAACCTACACTTCAACCATGTCTGTCTATGAGCATGTTTCCTGATTCCTCAGTGTTTTTTCCTACTTCTGTGTCTTGGTACCCATTCTTTAATTTACCTGGAGTACCCCGAGAGAATGAGCTCCATCCGGGAGAAGTTGAGTCCAGGGGTAGCAAGAATGGATCATGGTTGGGGGAAGGGAGGAAAGTCAGATATTGCTAGGGCAGGGAGTGAGTGCTGCCAGCTTCTCTGTTCATCTCCCCATCAGTGACCATCGGAGGCATCTCCTTAATTCAGTAAGCATCTTTCTTTAGCAAAGTGGGATCTACTTTCCCAAACTTTTTTCTGATGGTGGGTTTTTGTTTTTTTGTTTTTTTTTTGCTTGTTTGAAAGCAAAGGAGAACACCGAGCAGGGGTGCAGGGTAGAAATCACGCACGGAAAGCATTTTCCTTATTTTTCTGCTACAATGTGCATGGGGTGAGGGCAGGAACTATTTGAGGGAGGAGAAATACATAGGAAACATGGCATTTTGAAAGGTTAATGGGATGTGTAGGAACATACTGAGATGATGTTCTGTTATTGTCAGAAATAATGTTTTACAGAGAAGCTATTTGTGAAGAGAGACCAGTTATCGTTGATGGACTAATGTGCATGCAGGAATATGGAAGTAATAATGCCAATGTACAGTGCCTGCAGAGAGATGTCAGTCAAAACACGAAGTTGGCATTGGGCTGGGGGAGAATGAACACCTTTTGATTTGACTCTGTCTATAAGATTGGACCTTTAGGACCCACATGAACACACCCAGGATTGTTTAACAAAATCCAAGGTGGACTTTGAATGGTTTGCTGACCACTTTGCCCCTGAGGTGGGGGTCTGATGACTGCTCTTAGAATTCCAGAACCATCACAACCCTGTGATTCAGCAAATGTCTCTCAAGTTGTAAAGTATCATTCTAATTCAAGTATCATTTCCAATGCCCTTAACCCAGTGAAATAAATACTGTCATCCCGATATTTCATTGTCCAAACTGCATCCAGCTCACTTCTGTCTGCCCGCAGAACTGTGACAGAAACTTCTCTGTGCTGAGCACACATCCTAACTTTAAATTCAGGATACATGAATGTGAGTCCTATGGAATCAGCGGTGGAAAAGGATTCTGTGAAAATCATTCCATTCTGTCCGAAGGTTTAATTGCCCTAAGAGATACATGAATAGGGAGTGGAAAGATAAAGCAAAAAGATCTTGGGATGAATAATGGAAAGGTTCTTCAAGGGAGGAAATGCAAGAAGGTCAGATTTCCTTTAAACCCTGATGGGAGACTGCCTCTACAGAGAGTATCCTGTTATTCAGATGCATATCATCCAGTTTACTGATGTTTCTGTCACTTGCTTTCCTGTACCCTTCTGCCCTGGGAAAAATGCTTTGGAAGAGCCAAGCAGAAGTCCTACTGCTCCATGTTTCAGAGACCAGCAGGGATCCAGATCTTAACCAATTTGATTTAATTTCCTAAGAAACAGGGCCTGAGAACACTACTTGTGGGGGTTCTTGGCTAAGTGTTTCTATCATCTGTCATTTAGAACAGAAGATGTGGGGACAGACCCCAGTTTTAGGTGCTTATCGCGCTTATCGTGGTCCCAAAATCTTCTAGTGGGGGATGGGTTTTCAGGACAACTTCAGTGTCTAACCTGTGTAAATAAATGTCCAACCCCCACATCCTCCTTATTCATTTTCCCTGTGTTATTTTTCTCTTGATCATTTATTACCACCAGGTGTGCTTGTTTTACTTATTTGTTTACTACAGTGGCTCAGACTGTAAAGAATTTGCCTGCAATGCAGGAGACCCGAGTTTGATCCCTGAGTTGGGAAGATCCCCTAGAGAAGGAAATAACAACCCACTCCAGTATTCTTGCCTGGAGAGTCCCATGGACAGAGGAGCCTAGTGGGATATAGTCCATGGGGCGCAAGGAGTTGGACTGACTGAGCGACTAATACTTTCATCTTACTATCTGTGACCCCCACCTCGCCACTACAATGTACATTTCACACATACCTAGAAAAGAAGTTTTTGCCCAGAGTAGGCGCTCAGTAAAATTCTGTTGAGTGAAAGGCAGGAGGAACTCGCTCATCTGCAGGAGCTGGATGGGGGCAGGAACACAGTCAGTTCAAGACCCACCAACAGATCCTCAGTGGCCCCCTGTCCCCTTCGTCCCTGGGACGCTCCTGACATACGCTACAAGAGTCTCTTGTTTTCCACCTCTTTGCAGAGCATTGGCTGTGATGACTACCTAGGCTCCGACAAAGTCGTGGACAAGTGCGGGGTGTGCGGAGGCGACAACACGGGCTGCCAGGTCGTGTCGGGTGTGTTTAAGCATGCCCTCACCAGCCTGGGCTACCACCGCGTTGTGGAGATTCCCCAAGGAGCCACAAAGATCAACATCACCGAGATGTACAAGAGCAACAACTATTTGGGTAAGCTTGGCTTTTTTCTGGAGGAAACCATCTGTCGTTCTCAGATGCTTTATTCCT
This sequence comes from Cervus canadensis, assembly GCF_019320065.1. Taxonomy (NCBI): domain Eukaryota; kingdom Metazoa; phylum Chordata; class Mammalia; order Artiodactyla; family Cervidae; genus Cervus; species Cervus canadensis. Next base: position 17,350,668 of record NC_057391.1, read on the forward strand.
TCCAGGATGGTGGCATGACAGTGTCCGGAGGTCCATGGACACATAGAAGGTGTCACTGGAGAATGCCAAAGCGCCGCCTTGTGTCCCCTTGAATGAGACGGAGAAAGTAAGAAGGTCTTTCTTGGAAGGAAATGTTTAATATCTACATGTTTAAACCAGCCTTTGTTCCTTCCAAGAGAAATAATGTTGTGAAGTTGAGAACGGTCTACTTTGTTTCTCTGAAATGAGGGAAGATCTTTGAAAAGCCCAGAGATCCGCCAGTCTTTTTCTGTTGGAATTTCAGGGGGATGGGGCAGTCGGTCATCTGTCCAGACTCTCGCTCTGCAGGGATCTAAGGCAGAAGCCATTTTTCTCTTCTTTCTGCTTCATCAGCCTGGGGCAACAGTATGTGTGCATCTTCAGGACAGTTGCAGAACCCCTCAACGATCATTTGGGGCCATATCATCAATACTGGGAGACCATTTTTAACCCATCTTCCTACAAATGGAGATATTTGTTGCGTCTTCCTTCTGGGTTCCTGTCTGATTTTATGCCAAATCAGGTCCTGCAAGTTAATTTTTAGCAATTCTAATTCATGTAAACATGAACTAATCAGTTAACAAAATAGTATAAGGAAAGCAATTTTTAAAAATCATTTAATGAATAGCAATATACCTTTTTATTCTTTAATTAGTTATCTAACAGGAATTTAAATAGCACAGACTATGTGCCAGATATTATTGTTGGTGCTTTACGGGTATTAATTCATTGAACCCTCTCAAAGCCCCGGGGGATAGGAGCTATTCCCCTCCCCATTTCGAAAATACACAAGAAAACAGGCACGGGCATTTATGTAGTTTGGCAAAGTCACAACAAGGAAGAGGTGGAGATGGGATTCAAATCCTGGCAGTCTGTCTCCAAGCATCTACCAAGTAATAATACCTACGAGCGGTTCTGGTTCACCAGGCAGTAGTCAATGGCTGCAGCAACTGAGAAAGCATGAATTTTACAAAGTTCAAATACCACGGTCACCCCAGAAGATAACCCCAAACCTGAGAGCTCCAGATACTGCAGCTTGTCCTTCTCCACCCGGGCAAATGCATCTAAAATTAGCTTCCTTTGGTTTTATTGGTGGGAGGAGGAAGGGATGGCAAATGGGACTCAGAAATAAATCCAATTAAAGTGGAAAAACTGTTACATTTGCTCTGGCAAACCCGAAGCCACCAAAGTAGCAATAAGCCTAGGTTCTCCGTGAGTAGTGTGTTGCATTATTTTTATTTGCAAAAAAAATAGTCTTTTTGTCTCCTTTCTTTCGTACTATTAAAAGAACAACTCTTCATAAATGTTCTGTTCCTAGAATGGAAAACGTTCTTCAAGGGATTATTTTAAGTGTGATTGTGTTCAAACGCACCAACAAACAATGCCACTTTTTGTGAGCTTTGCGTAGTTTTCAGTACTTTCCCTGAATTGAATTAGTTCTAACCAGTAAGTGGTTTTTAAGCTGTGCCTTCTGAAGTTAAAACAGATAACCTGGGAGAACATCCACCAGCTGTCTGAATGGAAGCTACTCTCAGAGTCCCAGTGTTTTCACCTAGAATCTTGCTCTCTTAAGTATTCATGAGAATCCATAGGATAACAAATATTCAGGACCCCACAGAGCCCCTGGCACTTGTTAGCAGCTGACAAATGTTCAATCTCTTTCTTTTGTCTCAGAGAGCTTGTCAGTATCTCCAAGCTTCCTGGAAACAAATTCCGTGAAAGTGAAAGTCACTCAGTCGTGTCCAACTCTCTGTGACCCCATAGACCTTACAGTCCATCATGGGATTCTCCAGGCCAGAATACTAGAGTGGGTAGCCATTCCCTTCTCCAGGGGATCTTCCCAACCCAGAGATTGAACCCAGGTCTTCCGCATTGCAGGCGGATTCTTCACCAACTGAGCCACAGTAATTCCCTAAAAAAGATGAAGAGGAGGCAGAGGAGGATGTGAGTACCCAGAATCAGTGGAAGGGTGATTCAGAAAATCAACTTCAACTTCCTACGGCCAGTGACCAGTGGGGTGTGTGAGAAATCCAGCCCATGGCAGTGTTACTTGATGCCACATGGGCAGAGGAGCGGTGAGACAGAAGAGCAGATGGGAGTGAAAGAAGTTTCCAGAGGTGATGAACAGGGACTTGTGTTTATGGCACTTCAGCATCACTCAGGACATAGCCGCGTCACTCAAGAGGCTCCTTCGTCTTCTTCTTTCCTTTTCATTGAGATTTAATTTGCCTTCCGTAAAATTAATTCTTTTAAAATGCGCAGTGGATGGGATGGTCTTTTTCTCATCACAGGTGTGCTCTTAATCTATTCCGCTTATTCTACTAAATTTCCTGTTCTGTGAAGTCTATATATTTTAAAAGTTAAATTGCATGCAATTGTTTGAGATTATGTGTAAGCTATTAGAGCACAGGTCTGTCTAGCTATTTTTGAATTTTTCAAAGATTATATTTCACAATTGACATTTTCAAACATTGAGACATCTTTCAAAGAGTTATATGGTAAGGTTCTTCACAATTTTCCGAGTAATGATGTTTTGTTTTGTTTTTTGTTTTGTTTTGTTTTGTGACTTCTACCTGTGTAAACTATATTTTGTACAAAAATTTGACTTGATGCACAAAATTGAGTAGGCTGTCTGCATACATTTGTTCTGCAGAGGAGGCAACTTCGGGGCAACTCTTTGTGACCCTCTAGGCAACTCGAGGAAAGGAATCGATCAGATGCTTTTAAAAATTGCACAACTTTAACAAGCTTTTTTTAGTTGCTCTATTGTTTTCCTGAATGGCCTGTAGTTATTTGTAATAAAAATCAGACATGCCTTGTGAAATACTTGGAATTTTTTAAATGACTGACTCTCCAAACTTGATAAAGATAGAAACTAGATTTCCATGGAAACAGAAGGACCTGCATTATTAGTGCTGAAGAAGATGGTTTAATCACCTCATTTTTAAAGGGTTTTTGAAAACCCACAATATTTAAATGACTTATTCTAAGCTGTTTGCTTAGTTAATAATAGTAATTGTACTACATGTATAGTACTTTAGTCGTCAAGTGTTTTTACATGTATGGTCTTCTGACTTTTAAAACTGGACATTCTTTGCTTGCTTCACAAAAGATGAAGTTACAGTTATTGAATTATTATTGAATTGCAATGTGAAAGGTGAAATTTAAAACTCAAAAACTTTGGAGAAATGTCTATTCAGGTCTTCTGCCTATTTTTCAGTTGGGTCTTTTGGTTTTCTTAATATTGAATTGTATGAGCTAGTAATATACTTTGGATATTAATCCCTTATTGGTCATAACATTTGTAAATATTTTTAATCAGTTGTCTTTTTGTTTCCTTGATGGTTTTCTTTGCTGTGCAAAAGCTTTTATATTTAATTAGGTCCCATTTGTTTATTATTGTTTTTGTTTCTTTTGCCTTAGGAGACAGATTCAAAAAATATTACTAGCGTTTGTGTCAAAGAGTGTTCTGCCTGTTTTTTTAGGAGTTTTATGGTTCCCAGTCTTAAAGGTCTTTAATCCATTTTGAGTTTACTTTTGCATATGGTGTGAGAAAATATTCTAGTTTCATTCTTTTACATAGTTGTCTTTTTGAAGAGACTGTCTTTTCCACCATTGTATATTCTTGTCCCCTTTGTCATAGATTTTGTTGTTGTTGTTGTTGTTGTCCAGCCGCTAAGTAGTGTCCAACTCTTTGTGATCCTGTGGACCGCGGCAAGCCAGGCTTCCCTGTCCTTCAGTATCTCCTAGAGTTTGTTCAAACTCATGTCTGTTGAATCCGTGATGCCATCCAACTATCTCATCCTTTGTCGTGCCTCCTCTTCCTGTCTTCAATTTTTTCCCAGCATCAGAGTCTTTTCCAGTGAGTCAGCTCTTCACATCAGGTGGCCAAAGAATTAGAGCTTCAGCTTCAACATCAGTCCTCCCAGTGATTATTGAGGGTTGGTTGCCTTTAGGATTGACTAACCAGTCTAAGGGACTCTCAGCATCTTCTCCAGCACCACAGTTTGAAAGCATCAATTCTTCGGTGCTCAGCCTTCTTTATGGTCCAACTCACATCTATACATGACTGCTGGAAAAACCATAACTTTGACTATACAGACCTTTGTTGGCAAAGTGATGTCTCTGCTTTTTAATATGCTGTCAAGGTTTGTCATAGCTTTTCTTCCAAGGACAAGCATCTTTTAATTTCATAGCTGCAGTCACCATCTGCAGTGATTTTGGAGCCCAAGAAAACAAAGTCTGTCACTCTTTCCTGTATTTTCCCCCATGTATTTGCCATGAAGTGATGGGACCGGATCCCATGAACTTTGTTTTTTAACTGTTGAGTTTTTAGCCAGCTTTTTCACTCTCTTCTTTCACTTTCATCAAGAGATGGCCTCTTTAGTTCCTCTTCACTTTCTGCCATTAGTGTGGTGTCATCTTCATATCTGAGCTTATTGATATTTCTCCTGGCAGTCTTGATTCCAGTTTGAGCTTCATCCAGCTTGACATTTCACATGATGTACTCTGCATACAAGTTAAATAAGCAGGGTGACAATATACAGCCTTGACATACTCCATTCCCAATTTTTGAACCAGTCCATTGTTCCATGTCTGGTTCTAACTGTTGCTTCTTGACCTGCATACAGGTTTCTCAGGAGGCAAGTAAGGTGATCTGGTATCCCCATCTCTTTAAGAACTTTCCACAGTTTGTTTGATCCACACAGTCAAAGGCTTTAACATAGTCAATGAAGCAGAAGTAGATCTTTTTCTGGAATTCCCTTACTTTTTCTATGATCCAATGATGCTGGCAATTTGATCTCTGGTTCCTGTATTTAGAAAAATACAGCTTGTGCATCTGGAATTTCTTGGCTCATGTACTGTTGAAGCCTAGCTCAAAGGATTTTGAACATTACCTTGCTAGCTTGTGAAATGAGTGCAATTGTGCAGTCATTTGAACACTCTTTGGCATTGCCTTTCTTTAGGAGTGCAATGAAATTGACATTTTCCAGTCCTGTGGCCACTGCTGAGTTTTCCAAGTTTGCTGGCATATTGAGTGCAGCACTTTCAAAGCATCATCTTTTAGGATTTGAAATAGCTCAGCTGGAATTCCATCACCTCCACTAGCTTGTTTGTAGTAATGCTTCCTAAGGCCCACCTGACTTCGAATTCCAGGATGTCTGGCTCTAGGTGAGTGATCACATCATCGTGGTTATCTGGATCATGAAGATCTTTTGTGTATAGTTCTTCTGTGTATTCTTGCCACCTCTTCTTAATATCTTCTGCTTCTGTTAGGTCCAAACCGTTTCTGTCCTTTATTGTGCCCATCTTTGCTTGAAATGTTCCCTTGGTATCTCTAGTTTTCTTGAGGAGATCTCTAGTCTTTCCCATTCTTCTGTTTTTCTCTACTTCTTTGTGTTATTCACTTAAGAAGGCTTTCTTATCTCTCCTTGCTGTTTTTTGGAACTCTGCATTCAGATGGATGTATCTTTCCTTTTCTCCTTTGCCTTTTGCTTCTCTTCTTTTCTCAGCTAACTGTAAGGCCTTCTCAGACAACTATTTTGCCTTTTTGCATTTCTTTTTCTTGGGGATGGTTTTGATCACCACCTCCTATATAATGTTACGAACCTCTGTCCATAGTTCTTCAGGCACTCTATCAGATCTAATCCCTTGAATCTATTTGTCACTTCCACCATATAATCACAAGGGATTTGACTTAGGTCATACCTGAATGGCCTAGTGGTTTTCCCTACTTTCCTCAATTATAGAGAAAAAACAAGTGGTTACCAGCAGAGAGAGGGAAGGGGAAGGGCCAAGATAGGATTATGGGATCAAGAGATACAAACTACTATGTATAAAATAAATAAGCAACAAGGATATATTGTATAGCACAAGGAATATAGCCAGTATTTTATGGTAATTTTACATGGAGTATAGTCATAAAAATATTGAATCACTATTGAACATTTAGAACTTATATAACATTGTAAATCAACTATATTTCAATTTTTAAAAATTGAAAACATCACAAAAGGGATTTCCCTGGCAGTCCAGTGATTAAGGTATCATGCTTCTATTGCAGGGGGTGTGGGTTTGTTCCCTGGTCACAGAACCATGCCTTGTGGTGTGGCCAAAAAACTTCACAGAAGAGTCTTATATATCAAAAACTTTGGCTAATATGTAAATAGTGATGGTGCATTCAACCTGAGTTTATGGCTAATGTTGGTTTGGTCATCAAGAACTGGACCTGTTGGACTCAGATTCTGAAAGTCTGTGTTCTGGCCCTGTTCCTGCCATAACTTGCAAGGGGTACTGGCCCATGTGCAGCTGGGAGTACAGGCCAGCTCAGCATCTCAAGATGCTCACTGTTTCTCTGGACAAAGCTGGAGGAATCATAACCTTTAATGACACACAGATTTCAGGAGATAGGATGTTTATCTGTCTTATTTTAGGTTGGAAACCAATGAAGTTCTACAGAATTGAGCTCCACTTTTCAGTATTTATTTGAATTTTTCACACGCTCCAAAATATAAACTAGCTGGTGGATTACAGATTCCTAGGTCTTGTTTTTTTTTTTTTTTTCATGGAAAATACTTTAGAACCAATGTATCTATTGTAAGCTATGTAGTCTCCTTTTCCACTTGAGTTATTCTGAACCCTGCTCCTTGGAAATAAAAAGTTAAATCTAATTTTATTAAAATGACTGACATTTTATATTACTTGCCTCTTCCTTAATAAGATGTTGTGAAATTATTTTAGCTGAAATATCAAAGTTTGGCATAGTTCAGCCAGCTCAGTTTACTAATGTCATTATATAACAGTTAAGAAATCAGACATAAAAGCATACCAAGCAAAAATTGATTCTACAGGACATGTTCTATCTGCCAACATCTTACATTGTCTTAGAGCCTTAGAAGGGGTTTTTTGAAGATTTATAAGCTTTTAAAAATAAACTGCCAATATCTTTACTTTTAAGCATGTTTTCTTAAAAGTTTTAAAACAGTGAAAGTAGTGGTCAGCATTATTCAAGTCAAGTAACATGGATCATCTGTAACTTGTACACCTTTATTTAATTTATTAGTTGAGCAGCTTTCAATGTGGGAAAGACTAGAGTATGTAAATAATGTGATACATCACCTTTGTATGACACCTATGTCACCTTTGTGTGACAGTTAACCTCAAAGATTTACTCCATTATACATTGTAAAAGTCTTGAGTAATACACATGGTGTGGGGCAAAAAGATGAAATTCCTTCTCCATGCCCATCTCACACTTGATCCACTGGTTTCAAGTGTAAAGACAGAGATGAAGGACCACTCTTAACAATTTAGTGTATACCCTCCAGCCCTCTGTGGAAGTGCAAATAAATATATATTTTCTAAAATTGATATTATATATGCTTTCTTCAATTTGCTTCTTTATTTTAATGTTATATCATGATATCTTTTCTTATCAATATATATAGAGCTAATTCATTAGTTTTTTAATGAAGAGCATTCCATACAATAGATGTAACCTCATTTATTTCAGAATTTTCCTACTGAAGGATGTTTAGACTGTCTCCAGCTCTAATATTGCAAATAATGCTTTTGATTTGTGGTTCAAGATAACAGACTGAGTGCATGAGTTTTTTCCCCTCCTCCCAAGATTTTTCAAAATGACAGTTAAAGGAATAAGAGAGGTGTAAACTGTAACCACCAAAAATATGGGTGGCGGGGGTAGGGGTGCATCTATTTCATGATTTTAACAAATTTCTGGAACAGAGTCTCAAAAGTAAGCGGAAGAGAGTTCACTAACAGAGCAGAGAAAGTCACAGCCTAGATAGAGGGAACTGTGATGGGGGGCGGGGTGCTGACCTGCATACAGAGCCCCATGAGCCTGTGAATCTGGGAGACAGCAAGTAAAATGAAGGGTGGGCGGGGAGAATGGGGTGGCCAAACAAGGAAATAGTGAAAAACCCTGTTATGTGAACAGGCATGCCAGCACTCACATTTTGGATACCCTGGCATCCAAAAGGGTATGGGCAGGAGACTTGGTGCTCCAAGACCTCAGTATTCATTCTGGAAAGAGAAGAGGGGCTGCTTAGGGACTGGTGCCCCATCTCCTGCAATGTGGCCTATTAACAAGCTTGGCCAATGTGTACAGAGTTCTCAGGCAGCCTTCCCACTGCTTTTGTCTTTAATATCAATGGATAATTGAAAATAACACAAATGGAAACTTTTTAAAAGCCCATAGCATGAAAATCTAAAATAACTGAAAAAGATGTTTTAGAAGAAAACAGCAAATTTTTGGAGAAGAAAATTGAAGAAAGCTTCTCTAACATGTAATGCTTTCATGGATATCCTAATATGTATATCATTTCACATTACATAAATATTTCTGTAGGATAGACCCCTAGAAATAGAATTTGTAGATCAAATGAAATGAACACTTAAAACTGTGAAAGATAAAGCAATATTCCTCTCCAGATTTACTTGTATCAAGTTATACCCCCACCAAAAGTTCATGAAAGAACCCTTTCTCTACATCTTTACCAACACTGAGTATTATGAACGTACTTAATTTTTAGGGCTTCCCTGATGATTCAGTGGTAAAGAATCCACCTGCCAATGCAGGAGACATGGGTTCAATCCCTGGGTCAGGAAGATCCCCTGGAGAAGGCAGTGGCAACCTACTCCAGTATTCTTGCCTGGGAAATCCCATGGACAGAAGAGCATGGTGGGCTACAGTCCATGGAGTTACAAAGAGTAGGACACAACTTAGTGATTAAACAAGACTCAATTTTTAGTATATATTTTTATTTCCATTTCCCTAACCACTCATTTTTGTTATTTGACTCTGATGAATTTGCTATGAGTTGTGTTTCTAGTTTTCTTGCTGATTTTAAGAATTCATATATGTTACGAGTAACAACCATTCTCTTCGTGTATGTTTATTAGTCTTTATCTTGTGTTTCAGCTCTGTGTATGGTATCAGTTGTTGTTGTTGTTCAGTCACTAAGTCCTGTCCAACTATTTGCAACCCCAGGACTGCAGCATGCCAGGCTTCCCTGTCCTTCATCATCTCCAGGAGCTTGCTCAAACTCATGTCCATTGAGTCGGTGATGCCATCCAACCATCTCATCCTCTCTCGTCCCCTTCTCCTCCTGTCTTCAATCTCTTCCAGCATCAGGGTCCTTTCTAATGAGTCAGCTGTTCGAATCAGGTGGCCAAAGTATTGGAGCTTCAACTTCAGCATCAGTCCTTCCAGTAAATATTCAGGACTGATTTCCTTTAGGGTAGACTGGTTTGATCTCCTTGCAGTCCAAGGGACTCTCAAGAGTCTTCTCCAACACCACAGTTCAAAAGCATCAATTCTTCAGCCCTCAGCCTTCTTTACGGTCCAACTGTCACATCCATACATGACTACTGGAAAAGCCATAGCTTTGACTATACAGGCCTTTGTTGGCAAAGTAATGTCTCTGCTTTTTAATATGCTGTCTAGGTTGGTCATAGCTTTTCTTCCAAGGAGCAAGTGTCTTTTAATTTCATGGCTGCAGTCACCATCTGCAGTGATTTTGGAGCCCAAGAAAATAAAATCTGTCACTGTTTCCATTGTTTTCCCATCCATTTGCCATGAAGTAATGGGACCAGAGGTCATGATCTTAGTTTTTTGAATGTTGAGACTTAAGCCAGCTCTTTCACTGTCCTCTTTCACCTTTATCAAGAGGCTCTTTAGTTCTTCACTTTCTGCCATAAGCATGTTGTCATGATATCAGTTATTCTGTGGAGAAAATTTTAGTATATTTTTAGCCAAATCTATCAATCATCTTTTTATGGCTAGTGAATTTTGTCTTACACAGGAATACCTGTCCACCTCCAACATTACAAGCTATTCTCTAATATTTTCTCCTATTACCTTTAGATTAATTTTTTATATTTAAATGTTTACTCCATCTGGAATTAATTTGGGGTTTAGTGTGAGGTTGGGATCTGTCTTTTTCCAAACAGATAGACAGTGGTCCCAACACTGCTGTTTAAATTTCCCTTAGTAATTTGAAAGGACACCTCTGCCATTATTAAATTAAAACATCTGTAGATATACCTGTGAATTCTCAACTCAGGTCTGTTGATCTATTTGTCTCTTCCTGCTATACTACCATATCATTTTCATTGCTGTAATTTCATATTTTTTATGTTTTTGTAGGTCAACTCTCTGTCTCCTTCCAAGTGCTTTGTGTTCTCCTGCACTTTCTTGGTTCTTCTTGTACATTTTTTCTACATACACTTTATAAATCAATTTGTCAAAATCTATAAAACTTTTGTTGAGATTTTAATTGAAAGTGCAATAAACTTATGGACTAATTTGAAGAAGAAGAATTTGTCTTCACAATATTGACTTTTTTGATTCAGGTGCATAGTATATCTCCCCATTTTATATTTTTTATTAAAATGTCTTCTTCTAGACTTTGCTTATGTTTTATGGGTTTATTCCTAGGCAATTTTATAGTTTTTGCTAATATGGGATATGATCTTTATTTCCATTACATTTCCAATTAGTCATGATAGTGTGTATTAAATCAGTTTATTTTATGTATTTATTTTATACCTGTATACTTTGCTAGACTCCACGATTTTCAAAGTCTTTCAATTACTTAATGTGAATTTTCTAGGTGGAAAATCATGACATCTGTAAATAATAGTAATGTTATCTTCCCTTGAATTATTCTACCTCCTATTTCTTTCCTATGTTTTTGCACTTAAAGACTTAGACTTCTAAAAATTTGGGGGATAATCATACTTATGGAGGACTTCTTTATCATGTTTCTGACAATGAGAATGTTTCTAATAGATGTTTGCTAAGGATTCTGATGGATACTTCTCATCAAAGTAAGAATTTTCTTTAGCTAACTTAGAAGAACTTACATTGTAACTTGCCCTTATTTTTTTGTTTTTTTTTTCTACAATGTCTGTAGACACTGTACAGGGTCTCTTTGTGACCCCATGGACTGTAGCCCACCAGGCTCCTCTGTCCATGGGATTCTCTAGGCAAGAACATAAGGAGAGCCATGCCCTCCTCCAGAGGATCTTCCTGACCCAGGGATCAAACCTGGGTCTCCCGCATTGCAGGCAGATTCTTTACTGTCTACACCACAAGGGATGCCTTGTCAATTTATATTTATCAAGTTAATGAATATTTGCTTATTATAGATACGTTGTGAGTCCTTGGTGGCTCAGATGGTAAATAATCTGCCTGTAGTGTAGGAGACCCGGGTTTGATCCCTGGGTTGGGAAGAACCCCTGGAGAAGGCATGGCAACCCACTCCAATATTCTTGCCTGGAGAATTCCGTGGACAGAAGAGCCTGGCAGGCTACAGTCCATAGGATTGCAAGGAACACGACTGAAGCAACTTTGCTCATGGACAATGGTGACAGAGAGTAGATACAGAACCACTATCTCTTTGTTGTTGTTGTTCAGTTGCTAAGTTGTGTCCAGCTCTTTGCAACCCCATAAACTGTAGTTTGCCAGACTTCCCTGTCCTTCACTATCTCCTGGGGTTTGCCCAAACTCATGTCCATTGGGTTGGTAATGCCATCCAACTATCTCATCCTCTGTTGTCTGCTTCTCCTCCTCTCCTACCCTCAATTTTTCCCAGCATCAGGGTCTTTTCCATTGAGCCCATTCTTTGCATCAGGTGGCCAAAATATTGAAGCTTCAGATTCAGCAACAGTCCTTCCAGTGAACATTCAGAGTTGATTTCTCTTAGGAGTGACTGACTTGATCTCCTTGCTGTCCAAGGGACCCTCAAGATTCTTCTCCAACACCACAGTTCGAAAGCATCAACTTTTCAGTGCTCAGCCTTCTTTATGATCCTATTCTCACATCCACACATCCACACATGACTACTGGAAAAACCATAGCTTTGACTATATGGACTTTTGTCCCCAAAGTGATGTCTTTGCTTTTTAATATGCTGTCTAGGTTTGTCATAGCTTTTCTTCCAAGGAGCAAGTGACTTTCAATTTCATGGCTGCATTTACCATCTGCATGACTTTGGAGCCCAAGAAAATAAAATCTGTCACTGTTTCCACTTTTTCCTATCTATCTCTTAGAGTTATGTAAGGATTCAATGAGATAATAAACACAAAGCATCTGGCATGGCAGAGCTTAATTTGTATTTTCCTTTAATTCACATTTTCCCTTCCTTATCCCAAGGTTCCAGTATTTATCAATGACTGCTTAACAAAACTCTTCTTTTTCTTGTAACAGCTAAGTAGAAAACAGTCTTCTCTTTCACCTACTGCCTGAAGCCTCTAAGATTATGTTGACTCAAGTGTAAAAATTTGTACCTTTTTTCTTAGACATCAAAAGCCTACCTGATTTAACTTAATCACTCTAGTTGAGTGTCCTTCTGCCCTCCCTGTCAGCTGTGTCTCTAGGAGTAATTCCTTCTTCCCAACAGAACAAAAACAGAAACACCAGTGAACATGTGTGTTCAGCATCTCCCCTGTGATGATCTCATTCTAATCAGAAAATGATTTCTGTTAAGCCCACAGACAACAGAAAGCAAACATGGTTACCAAGGGGAGAAAGGGAAGGGATAAGCATATACTCACTGCTGTATATAAAATAAACAACAGAGACTTACTGTATAGCACCGGGAACTCTAGTCAGTATTTTGTAACAACCTATAAGGGAGAAGGGCTTCCCTGGTGGCTCAGATGGTAAAGAATCTGCCTGCAATGTGGGAGACCTGGGTGAGGAAGATCCCCTGGAGAAGGAAATGGCAACCCACTCTAGTATTCTTGCCTGGGGAATTCTATGGATAGAGGAGCCTGGTGGGCTATAGTACATGGGGTCGCAAAGAGTCAGACACAACTGAGCAACTTTCATTTTCACTATAAGGGAAAAGGCTCTGGAAAAGAATATATATATACATATATATGTGTATATATATATAACTGAATCACTTTGCTATATACCTGACACTAACACAACTTTGTAAATCAACTATACTCCAATAAAGAGCAGAGAAAATGGTTTCTTTGCTGGATAAACTTAGAATCACATATTTACTCCTTGAACCTCAGACTACATCCAGTACTTTGAGTGATGTTTCTCTGCTCTGGTTCCTGGGTCACCCTCAGTTGTTGGTTTTTTTTTTTTTTGGCTGCACCTCACGGTATGTGATAACTTAGCTCCCCAACCAGGGATCAAGCCCACACCCCCTGCATTGGAAGCACAGAGTCTTAACCACTGGACCACCAGGGAAGTCCCTGTCATCTCCAGTTCTTGACTTTGTCTTCCACTCAGTTCAGCCTTGGACTGAAATTGCCCTTTGCTGCTTTTGGACAAATTTGTTAATGTTTCTGATATTCCATTTCCTCATAAGTTAAATAGAGAAACAGGTCCAAATGGGATGTATGTAAAATACCCAGCATCTTAGAGGTACTTGGTAACTGTTAGTTTTTTCATCTCCCTAAGTTAGTGGTTCTCACTCTGGCTGCACACTGGAGTCACAGGAGGTATAGTATTTGAGGTCTGTTTGAAATATGTCGATGCCTTGTTCCCACCTGCAGATCTAGTAGATCTGGGGCACAACTTGGGTATCAGGATTTTTAAGCTCCTGCATGATTCCAGTGTCCTTTCAGGGTAAAAGACCATTTCCCTATCCAGTGGGTCTCAACTGGGGGGCTAGGTTGCCCCCGCCCCCATACCCTTACATGTGGTAATATCTGGAGACATGGTTTTTTTGGCTGTGCTGGGTCTTTGTTGTTGCGTGCGGGCTTCTTTGGTTGCAGAGAGCGGGGGCTGCTCTCTAGTCGCAGTGCAGGGGCTTGTCTTGTGGCAGAGAGGCTCCGGGGCGTGCAGGCTTCAGTAGTTGTTCAGCACTTGGGCTCAGTAATTGCAGCTCACAGACTCTAGAGCATGGGCTCGGTAATTGTGGTGCCTGGGCTTAGCTGCTTCACAGCGTGTGGGATCTTCCCAGACCTGGGATCGAACCCATGTCCCCTGCATTGCAAGGTGGATTCTTACCCACTGGACCGCTAGGGAAACCCTGGAGACGTCTTTGATTGTTACAACTTGAGTAGGTTGGAGGTTGCTACTGACGTCTGGTGAAGAGAGGCCAGGGATGCTGCTAAGCATCCTACCGTGCAAGGAGAGCCCCACAGCAAAGAATTATCCAGCCCCAAATGTCAATAGTGCTGAGATGAAAAACCCCAACCGATGTGATCCCGAAGATCCCTTTTGATCCTAAAGTTTCATGAGTCCCGTCTTTCAGAATGTTGTCTTAATAATAATAATAATAAATGTCTAAGTTGCTGTTGGAAAGACTGTTTTATCTACCATTATGTTTGCGTTTATCAGTTCACTCTGAATTCTTCGTTCCCAACCCCTCCTTCAGCTTACCTCCGATCTTTCCCTCAGTCAGTTGGCTGCGGGGCCCTGGGTTACATCCCCGGCAACAGAAATCCCAGCTTAGTGCACCTTCCTACAGTCGGCCTTTCTGGCATCTGCAGTCCTTGCTTACTTTCTTAATACATGGCAGAACAATAAAAGGTAGATAAGTAAAAAGAAAAGTAAAGAGAGATTTTTCCTTTGGATTTCCATAGACTTTGATCACATCTCCAGTTTGGCACTCACCATATCATTTTATTGTAATTTATCTGTTTATATGTCTGTGTTCTCCCTGTATACTCCTTGAAGACAGACAGTCCAGACTCAGAGATTCCTTCCCTGGAGTACCCTCCTGGTGCTGGCAGCTGAGACAAATCTCTTATGTTGTGCAGCCCGTTTTGGGGGTCTATGCTCAGGCACCCTTAACCCACCTTAATCACGCCTATGATCACCATTATGGCGATCACACCTTAGACCACCTTCATGACCTCATATATGGCAGGGGTCCCCAACCTCTGGGATCTGTTGCCTAACAATCTGAAGTGGAGCTGATGTGATAATAATAGAAGTAAAGTCCCCAATAAATGTAATGTGTTGGAATTATCCCAAAACCATCCCCCCGACTTTGACACCAAGTCTTTGACTGTGTGGATCACAACAAACTATGGAAAATTCTTAAAGAGATGGGAATACCAGACCACCTGACCTGCCTCCTGGGAAATGCAAGTCAAGAAGCAACAGTTAGAACCAGACGTGGAACAACAGACCGGTTCCAAATCGGGAAAGGAGTACGTCAAGGCTCCTGCTTATTTAACTTATATGCAGAGTACATCATGCAAAATGCCAGGGTGGATGAAGCACAAGCTGGAATCAAGATTGCCAGGAGAAATATCAATAACCTCAGATATGCAGATGACACCACTCTTATGGCAGAAAGCAAAGAAGAACTAAAGAACCTCTTGATGAAAGTGAAAGAGGAGAGTGAAAAAGTTGGCTTAAAACTCAACATTCAGAAAACTAAGATCAAGGAATCTGATCCCATCACTTCAGGCAAATAGATGGGGAAACAATGGAAACAGTGAGAGACTTTGTTTTTCGGGGCTCCAAAATCACTGCAGATGGTGACTGCAGCCATAAAATGAAGAGACGCTTGCTCCTTGGAAGAAAAATTATGACCAACCTGGACAGCATATTAAAAAGCAGAGACATTACTTTGCCAACAAAGGTCCATCTAGTCAAAGCTATGGTTTTTCCAGTAGTCGTGTATGGATGTGAGAGTTGGACTATAAAGAAAGCTGAGCACCGAAGAACTGATGCTTTTGAACTGTGGTGTTGTAGAAGACTCTTGAGAGTCCCTTGGACTGCAAGGAGATCCAGCCAGTCCATCCTAAAGGAGATCAGTCCTGAGCGTCCATTGGAAGGACTAATGCTGAAGCTGAAACTCCAATACTTTGGCCACCTGATACAAAGAACTGACTCATTGGAAAAGACCCTGATACTGGGAAAGATTGAAGGCAGGAGGAGAAGATGACAGAGGATGAGATGGTTGGACGGCATCACCGACTCTGTGAACATAAGTTTGAGTAAGCTGTGGGAGATGGTGATGGACAGGGAAGCCTGGCGTGCTGCAGTCCCTGGGGTCGCAAAGAGTCAGACATGACTAAGTGACTGAACTGATCCCCCTGACCTCATCTGTGGGAAAATTGTCTCCCATGAAACCAGTCTTTGGTGCCAAAAAGATTGGAGAGTGCTGGAATGGTACTGGAGGCCTATGTTACTCGCCAACTATAAGAATCCTGGGTCTGCCTCGTGCCTGTACTTTAGCACTTATAGGGGTGGTTGGCTGACGACGGGTCCTACTAGCATCTGCATTTAGCGCCCAGGGCACTGAGCTCAGCCTGGTGGAGGGACCAGCCAAGGGAAACAGTTTGTGAGTGGTGGAGTCGGGTCTCAAGTCCAGGCTTAGTCTTTGTTCATGACCCACATTCTGTGTATATGCCCATGGCCACTGGCAAGAAAAACGTGACTGGGGAGTGGGAAGGGCCTGTGCCCTTCTCCCTCCCCCTGCCCCCCGAACCCCATGAGAAGAAAAATAGCTTCTAATCCCTCAGAGCCTTTTGTCCCCTCCACACTGTTCTATCCCTACCCCACTATTACCTCAAACCTCAGATCTTATTGACATCATCTGGTCTACCTTCATGTTGGAAATTCTTAGGCTAGCTTGCCAGAATTCTATCTTAGTCACTAGACTTTCACCATCCACCTCAACAGAGTTCTTTTGAAAGTAGCATCTAAAAGAACATCCAGCTCTTAAGCAGTGTTGAGCATTTTGGAGAAATAAAGCATTGTGTAGCTTTTTTCCCTTTTAAAAATAATTGTAGTAAAATATATATAAATATAAAATTTATCGTTTTAACAATTTTAATACTTCAGGGGTATTAAGTACATTCATGATATCGTACAACTATCACCACTATCAGAACTTTTTCATCATCCCCAAAACTATACCTAATAAATAATAATTCAAAAAAAAATAATTCCCCATTTGCCCCTATTTTAAACCCCTGGTAACCTCTACTTTCTGTCTGATGAATCTTAGAAATTCTACTTTCTGTCTCATAAATTTTCCTGTTCTAGGTACCTCATACAAGTGGAATCATAAACTATCTGTCCTTTTGTGTCTGGATTATTTCACTTAGCATAATGTGGTCAAGGTTCATCCATGTTGTAGCATGTGTCAGAAATTTATTCCTTTTTATGTAGCTACCACACTTTTTTATCCACTCATCTGTTGATCAACATTTGGGTCCTTTCCACCTTTTGGCTATTGTGAACAATGCTATTGTGTTTAGTCCCTACTTTCATTTCTTTTGGTTATATACTTAGGAATGGAATTGCAGTATCATATGGTAATTCTCTATTTAACTTTCTAAGGAGCTGCACAATTGTTTTCCACAGCGGCTGCACCCTTTTCTATTCTCACCAGCAACACATGTGAGTCTCAGTTTCTCCCCATCCCCACCAACATTTCAAGTGTGTTTTTAAAAGAGTATTTAAGCAGGGAGAAACATGGTCTGCTCTCAAGCATCGGGAAAGGATGCTGAGATGGGCTTTATGACCTCTTTCGGTTACCTGTTGTAAGTAGTGGCAGCCGCAGGTAATGTCTGAATGATGTCCTGGCCCATGGCTGGATGTTCCTCATCTATACTGGCACAAGAGCAGGTGGTCCTCGAACATTTGGATTTATATTTGGACTCAGTTCTTGCCTTCTCTTTGGCAGCAGGCTTTTATGATTCCTGTCCAAAACCAAACCCTTACCAAAGATCCCATGCCAGAGAGACTGTGGAAAGATGCTGTTATTTGTTTGAGCACTCCTGGACCTAATTTTGCATTACGTACTTTCCACCTGGTGTCTGACAGCATGCTTCCCTTTGATTTAGGAAAGCTCTGATGTCCTTGCATCTGTTTACATGAGCCTTCTTGTAACTTTTATAGTCTCTCTGCCTTGAAAAGCTTTCAGAGACACTGGAACCAAGTGAAATCCATTCTGCTCCACCTCCTTATGCTCCTTGTGTTTTCACATTATCTACTTTTACTGTCTGGAAATGTAAGACTGCATTTGCCTGTTTGTACTTGGATTTGACTTTTGTTTTGTATGGAAGTGTTATGCTGTGATTTGTTTTTGCTTTTGATTGTATCATCTGTCTCAGACATATGCAAAGCACCCACACCTGCTTTTTTGCACCTAATGGGATTCTTTCCTGAAATGCAGGAAACAGCTGTTGAAGAGCTGGCTCTTAGATTTTTATGAAAGTGGTTTGACTTTCTCTCCCCGCAGCACCTCCAGACAGCATCTTCAGCAGGGCTGCTAATCACTTCCAGGTCTTATACCTGGATTAGGGTAATCGCTCAGAACCCATTAACTGTGTGTCCAGCATGGACAAAGCTGTCCTCAATCTATCCACTCTCTAACCCACTTGGAAGTGCCTCTGAGCTTTCCCTCTTTGAATCAAAGTCTGGCTTTTGAGGATGTGTTAGATCACTGATCTTCCACATTAGAGAATTAATATGAGTTAAGCCTCAAGAAGAGATTTCTAAAGCTTAAACTACATTTAATAAATATAGTTGACTTCAGGAAAGAGAAGCGACAGCCAAGACAAAGAGTAACTTCCAGACTTTCTAAACCGCAGCTAGGGCTGCCCACGCTTTGCTGCTCTGTGGTAAATGCTCTTTTCTGAAGGTCCTCTGCTTTCTCTCAAGAGCTAAAGCTTCAGAAATGGGAAATCTGCCTTCTAGGACGGGCCCCCTCTTCCTTCCCGGAGAAACTGAGCACACTTCTCTCATTAAGCAGAACTCCAGTCCGATTCTGCTCTTTGTTTACACACTTCCTTCTTGCTAATAAACCCCTGAGGGTTGAGCTTGAAGACCCGCTGCTTTTCTCCTGCTGGGGGTGGGCTGCCTTGGCTAGCCATCATCCAGTTATTTTAGCCAAGCTTCAACAGCTCTTAGAACTTTCTGCATCTCCGAATTCTACTGGATCCTTTTTCTAAGCCAGACATTATTCCTTGAATTATAACCATACAGATGTCAGAGTGGGAGAAGCACACTGCTTCCGTCTGAATTAGGTTGATATTCATGTTCCTAAGAAAGTACACAGAGCCCCTACCCCTCCAGCTTCTTTTATCACACTGATATTTATTTTGCTTTGGGGGCAAAATTTATCTCCTTGATCAGTATTTATTCCTCTTTTAATCTAGTCATTCTGTAATCTGAGACATTGCTCTTCTTGTGACTTGAAATTCATTGCAGCCGCCCTGTGCAAGGCCTTGCAGAGATATGAAGTTGTGATCCCTGCCCCCAGCATGTGCATGCATGTCAAGTCCCTTCAGTGGTGTCCAGCTCTTTGCAATACAATGGACTGTAGCCCATCAGGCTCCTCTGTCCATAGCATTTTCCAGGCAAGAATACTGGAGTGGGTTGCCATGCCTTTCTCCAGAGGATCTTCCCAGCCCAGGCGTTGAATCCTTATGTCTGCTGCATTGGCTTGGGCAGACAGGTTCTTTACTGCTGACGCCACCTGGGAAGCCCCATTTACAGTCTGTTTGAGACTTCTTTGAAGATTTTTGAGACTCAGCACTATAGGAATGCAAAGGATGGAGAAATTATTTCTAACAGGATAAACTGAGGAGGAACATGGGGAGGTGGCATTTAAACTGGGTTTTTAGGGCAGGGGTTGGCAACTTTGGGGGCTGAAAGTGTCATTTAGTAAGTATTCTAGGCTCTGCAAGACTTTTGGTCTCAACTAGAACTACTTTGCCATCATAGTGAGAAAGCAGCCTTGGACAGTATGTAAATAAGTGGCTGTGACTATGTTCCAGGAAAACTTGATTTACAAAAAAGAAGGTAACCAAATTTGGTCTCCCTGCTGTAGTTTGCCAACCCCTGTTTTATAGAATAGATAGGGCTTTATCATGGGCTTCACTGGTGGCCCAGACAGTAAAGAATCTGCCTGCAATGTGGGAGACCTGGGTTCAATCCCGGGTTTGGGAAGATCCCCTGGAGGAAGGCACGGCAACCCACTCCAGTTTTCTTGCTTGGAGAATTCCCATGGACAGAGGAGCCTGGTGGGCTGCAGTCCATGGAGTTGCAAAGAACGACTAAGCACAGCACAGGGTTTTATCAAAAGAAATAGGGGAAAGAACATTTCAGTCCAAAGCTTGAGCTAAGGTTCAGAGAAGAGGTAATATGATGCATGTCTGGACATAGTATAAGTAAGTAAGGATGGCCTTGAATTTGAGGCTGTACTTGTAGAATAAGGCCAGACTATGAAAGACCATTCATCCCAGACTCCATCCGTTGGATGAATCTTTAGGGAGATCTCAACCGCTGAAGATGTGGGGCTGGAAGAGGGTTGTGGCAGAATCACGCCTCACTTTAAAGGCATTATTTGGCAGTAGTAGGGAAGGAGGAGAATGGAAAGCAACCATTTCAGAAAGGCCAACTCTAAACCAAGAGTCTGAGGACAGGATATGACTAGTAAACAAAGTATTGGTTTGTGGGCTCCATGACTCCAAACAATAAACTGAAGCTTAGAAAGCCAGTTTGTGTATGTGTGTCTTTAATCAGTGACTATAAGCATCTCATTATACAAAAACATAATATCCACCAAACCATTGCTAGATCCTGGAATGATAAAGTGCATTTGGCATTTGGAATGACCTGGAACAAACAAAAGTAGAAGGAACAGATGAGTAATTTCAAGAAGTGAAAATTTAAGAGATCAATCCTACTTATAAAAGAGGAGTTGGGGACAATATACTAAGAGGAATCTAGGTTGCATTGACGAGAAGGTAAGTCTCTTTTCTTGTCTCTAAAACAGCACTCTTCAAACCCGGCCCAGTCTTTCCTTCCTTGGTGATGAGTTCTAGGAATGCTGAAGCCTAATGGTTACCTAGTTCTTTATCCATGCCAATCACCTAATCCTCACAGCAGCTTCTCATCGGGCCTCAAAGACCCTGTCCCCATCCTTCGTTAATGCTTTCCTTAAATGGAATTCCTCTATTTTCAATTATCCTTCACAAATCATATATTCAGTGCTTGCCTGCATGCTAAGCCACTTCAATCATGTCTGACCCTTTGTGATTCTTTGAACTGTAGCCCGCCAGGCGCCTCTGTCCATGGGATTCTCCAGGCAAGAATACTAGAGTGGGTTGCCACGCCTTCCTCTAGGGGATCTTCCCAACCCAGGGATCCAACCTGCACCTCTTATGTCTCCTGCATTGGCAGGCGGCTCCTTTACCACTAGCGCCAGCTAGGAAGCCCCATATATCCCATAAATTCCCAAAATTGCTGCAAGAAGACCAATATTAACCCTAAAGATAAATTGTTATTAGTTCAGTGGAAATTTGTTCATCAAAAAAAACTAACTTAAGATTTTTTTTGGAACACATGTAAACCCATGGCTGATTCATGTCAATGTATGGCAAAAACCACTACAATATTGTAAAGTAATTAGCCTCCAATTAAAATAAATAGATTTTTTTTAAAAAGATTTTTTTCTAAATGAATGCTCCACATTGTCATTAGCCTTTCCTTTACTTACAAACATGAGAATGGCTTAGACTAACTTGGAGTTTTCAGAAACTTTCATAGTTACCAGTTCCAGTGGTGTAAGTACACAAAATACAAAGTCTCAAACATTTCAATGTAAACAGAATTGTACAGGTTGTACAATGCAAATTTCTGGCTCTATAGCCTTCAGTCAGTTGCTTGATCTCCCCATATATCATTTTCTTATCTTTAAAATGAGTGGACAATAATGCTTATCTGATAGGGTCTTGTGGAAGATTAAGTAAGATACTACCAATAAAGCATTCATCACAGTGGCTGACACAACATATGTATTCAACAAGTATCAGATGTTGTTATTACTATTTTTATTGCTACTACTATACAAACTAGTCCAGAATTACATGGTTATAGGTCCACATATTTGTGCTTTGAAAGTTTGTCTGAATAATAAGTTACCCTTCCACAAGCAAAGACTTTTTCTAACCATACCAAGCCCATAGTGAAATCAAAGTTTTCAGCACATGCTTTTATAACTGACAGTAAATTAGATCTTAAGGGCTGTTTGGATTGTATCCAGGCTGTGTGATGTCTCCTCTTAGAGCTCGTTGACTTGAGGCATTACCACGATGTTCACAGATGCAGTCAGAAGTTGATCAACACTTATATTTAAGGTCTGAGCAGGGATCAGAGATTGGGCTTTTAGATGTTCTGCTTTTAATATGAATAGTGACGTTCTATTTTGTGATGTTTTTAAAATGTTCAACCATGTCACAGAGATCCACAGAAATTTCTGCTGTGAGCAATTCTATGTCTCTCATAGAAACATAAACCTCAGTGTTGGTCAGCATGGGGACTCTCGGAGCCCTTACGACACAGACCCCTCCTGGAAGGGTGAAAAATGAAAGTTAAAGTCACTCAGTCGTGTCCAACCCTTTGCGACCCCATGGATTATACAGTCCATGGAGTTCTCCAGGCCAGAATATTGGAGTGGGTAGCCTTTCCCTTCTCCAGGGGATCTTCCCAAACCAGGGATCTAACCTGAGTCTCCCACATTGCAAGCAGATTCTTTACCAACTGAGCTATCAAGGAATCCCAACAGACTTATTTCATCCCAAGACCTTCATGGACCTGCTTAATTGACTAAAATGTGGCTCAATGGTAAAATATCTGCCTGCCAATGCAGGAGACACAAGAACCATGGGTTCAGTCCCTGGGTCAGGAAGATCCCCTTGAGGAGGAAATGGCAACCCACTCCAGTATTCTTGCCTGAAAAATCCCACACACAGAGGAGCCTGGAGAGCTATGGGATGGTCCATGGGATCACAAAAGAATCAGACACAACTGAGCAACTGAGGACACAGATAAGTTTAACTTGTCAACACAGACCTTTATTCCCTCTTCTCAAAACAAAAATGGAAAAGGAATACATGTTTAAGGACAGAAATCCTGACTTCTGGCCAGAGCCATCAGCTGGCCTAGCACTTATTTATTTGTTAAATAAGCATTTTATTGAAGTACTAAGTATAAATATATAGGAAAAGCCCTCAGTTCAAATTTGTACAGCTTTGATGAATTTTAACAAAGTGAACCCAC
This sequence comes from Cervus canadensis, assembly GCF_019320065.1. Lineage (NCBI taxonomy): Eukaryota > Metazoa > Chordata > Mammalia > Artiodactyla > Cervidae > Cervus > Cervus canadensis. The sequence continues at coordinate 17,373,712 of NC_057391.1, forward strand.
TCGTGTAACTAGTACCCAGATCAGGAAATGAGACTTTATTGGCATTCCAGGAGCCCCTTCTTGCCACACACCCCCTCAGTCTCTAATCCCCCTACCTCAGAAAGAAACTGCTACTTTTACTATTAACACCCTAAATTAGTTTTGTCTGTTTTTTAAAAGCCTTATACATTGATAAATATGGAAAATACAGCATATACTCTTTTATATATGGCTTGTGGGCAGAGGGGTCTAAACATTGTTACAAGTTAACTTGGAGAATAGTATAAAATGAGACTATAGGTTTTTTCCTCATATTTAGCCAATTTTCCAACCCAACATTTTGGGTAATTTATTTATTTAACAGTGGAATGCTTAGAATGTGCTACATCCTCATATTTATCTTAGGTCTATTTCATGAGTGCTTGTTCTGTTCCATTTATCTGTCAAATAAATTCTGTACCACATTTTGACTATTGCAACTTTAAAATGTGATTTAACATTTGGCATGGCAAGTCTCTCTTCTTTTGCTTCTTTTTAACAATATTTAAAATATCTGGGTGAACTTCCCTGGCAGTCCAGTGGTTAAGACATCACCTTTCAATTAAGGGAGTGTGAGTTTCATCCCTTGTGAGGAGCTAAGATCCCACATGCTTCATGGCCAAAAAACCAAAACATAGAATGGAAGCAATATTGTAACAAATTTAATAAAGACTTTAAAAATGATCCACATCAAAACAAAAACAAAAAAAAAAACTTAAAAAAAAAAAAACAGATAATCTAGGATGTTTGTATTCCAGGTGAGTTTTGGAATCCTTTTATCACATTCAAAAAATGCTATTGATATTTTCTGGGGATTGTGTTAAATCCACTCAGTAAACATGTATTGAGCACTTACTGTGTGCTAAGCTCTGTTCTAGGCACTGGGAATATTGCAGAGAAGAAGGACGCACCTCCGCCCTTTTGATACTTATTTTCTAGGGAAGGAGCTTGGAGACAAAAGAGCAAAAATATCCTTTCAGATGGAAATATGTGCTATAAAAAAAACCAAGGAAAGTAGAGACAGAGTGGCTGGCTGGAGGAGCAAGGTGCTACTTGAGTTCAGTGGTCAGAAAAGATCTCTCAAAGGAGGTGCTACTTGGATTGGAACCTGCATTCTGCCTAGAGTGTATCAGATGTATACTTCACTGTGGGAGTAATAGACATAATTAATGGATCCAGCCTCAGAATGTAGCATTTATTTCCATTTATTCAAATAGTTTATATCTGCCAGTAAAATTTTAATATTTCCCATATAGATTTCTGCATTTCTTGTGAAGATTGGTCTTAGTATTTAAGTGCATTTTGCTGCAGGATTATGATGGAGAAAGAAATCTGTTCCTATTTTATCTTCAAATTGTTATTATCAACATATAGAGAAGTTATGGATTTCTTACATTTACCACTGTCTGACCACTTTATGAAGGTGAAAGTTGCTCAGTTGTGTCTGACTCTGCATCCCCATGGACTGGAGGCTGCCAGCTCCCGTCCATGAAATTCTCCAGGAAAGAATACTGGAGTGGGTAGCCGTTGTCTTCTCCAGGGGATCTTCCCGACCCACGGATGGAACCTGGGTCTGCTGCATTGCTGGCAGATTCCTCACCATCTGAGCCACCAGGGAAGCCCCACCTCTTTGTGGACTTTTATTAATTCTGAGTGTTTTGAGTTGGTTCTCATGATTTTCTAATATATCAGATAGAAATAATTATGATGTTGCCTTCTTCTTTCCAGTTCTTTTCCATGAGCTATTCAGTATTACCACAAGTTTGCCAAAATTTCTAAAACCACTGTTTGGGAGTGACAGCAGATGTCTTTCACCTATGTCTGACTTTCATGTGAATAACCTCTAATTTTCACTATCGTGAAAGATAAATGTATGCTCAATACATATTTTAAATTCATGTATGATTACATGCCTATTATCAGATTGAGAAAGTCTGTTTCTAATTTTGTAAATGTTTTTACCAGGATAAGTTTTAAATGTCATTTTTGGCAGCTATCTAAATTATTTTTTCCTAAAAATTTCCTATATTAAATCATTCTTGCATTCCTGGCATACAACCTTCTTCATCTTGCTCAGAGATCCTTTTTTTCTTCTGTTGAATTCAGTTTGCTGGTACCTTACTTAGGACTTTCAAAATCTATAAGTCATCAGCAAGACTGGCCTATTGCTTTCATTTTGTGTTACTTCTCTGAAGCTTCGGTTAGGTTAGCTTTCCAATTTTTAGATTCTCTGGAAAGGTTTATATCATTACCTAGTCCTTCAGATTTTGATGGAAACACACCAATAAAAAACATCTGGCTCTGGAATCTTTAAAAGAAATTATTTTTGGTAACTCTTAAAAATTCTTTTATGGTTACTAGTCTATCGTGATTTTTTGTTCATCTTAAGTTGATCTGGTAATTTTTTAATGTAGCTTTTTCATGGAGAGCTTCAAATATGATAGTATAGAATTATATATAGAATTCACTGATTACTTAAATGTGATGGTATACAATTATACTATTATTATGCATTGGGGCTTTCCTGGTGGCTCAGACAATAAAGAATTTGCCTGCAATGTAGGAGAACCGAGTTCAATCCCTGGGTTGGGAAGATTCCCTAGAGGAGAAAATGGCAACCCACTGCAATATTCTTGCCTGGAGGATTTCGAAGGACAGAGGAGCCTGGCAGGCTACAGTCCGTGGGGTCACAAAGAGTTGGACATGACTGAGTGACTAATACTTTCACTTTCACACTTTTCTGATGTATTATCTGTTTTTAGTTGTAATATTGCTTGAGAGGCTTTTGGCTTTTTTCTTTATCAGAGTTGCTTATTAAAAATGTACAAACTTCCAGTTACAAAATAAATTATGGAGAAGTAATGTACAGCATGGTGACTGTCATGCCTGGTACATCTGAAAAGTGGCTTTCCCGTGTTTCATGAGTTCCTCACCCTTCACCTGTTGTACATATTAAAGGAAAATTCTGTCAGCACACAGATGAGTAGTGACCAGGACAATAGTCACCTACACTGTCCATTGCATGTCCAGTCACTCATTCGTGTCCTACTCTTTGCCACCTTATGGACTGCAGCTGCCAGGCTCCTTTGTCCCTGGGATTCTCCAGGCAAGAATACCAGAGTAAGTGCCATTTCCTCCTCCAGGGGATCTTCCTGACCCAGAGATACCCCCATCTCCGTTTCCTGCATTGGTGATGGGTTTTTTACAACTGGCGCCACCTGGGAAGCCCCCAGCCTGCCTATTAACAGGCCCCAAAGCTGGACTCTGTTCCTCATTCCAACATTTAGTTGAGAAAAGTTACATAGTCAATTCTGAGCATAGTGCTAGATAGTGGCTAGTAAGCCCCAGGGAATAAAAATTATGCTACCAACTTCTTATTTCTAGGTGTTCATTTTTTGTAACTGCTTGTTATTTAGGACTCTAGTCTACCTCTTAATGTTGTTATGTTCTTCTGTTTCAAATAAGAATTTTATTTTCTATGAAAACTTATGCTGATCTGATTTAATTTTTCAAAGTTGCGGGATCTTGGCTGTTTGGGCCATAAGCAAGGTATCATTGCTTCCATCTAACAGCACTTTCTATTTTTAGGAAAAGCCCATCAGAGGAAAATGAGCTCATAAACTAACCTTAAAAACTAACATCTCAGAAACTGATCTGTGTCAAGGATCCGTTAGTCAAAAACCTTGGAGTGTTTTCTATGCAAGTTATCCTTATTCATTTCACTCATTTAATTACTTATTTCCTTCATTTATTCACTCATTCAACAGATGTTTATTGAGAATCTGCTATAAGTCAAGTCTGTTTTAGGCTACAGTTATGACTTCAGTTATAGCTTCTTGTAAATGTTTGTTTTGTTCACATGTGCTTGTATGTATTCTATATGATAATTTCTTCTACCTTCCCTTTTAATAATAAAAGCTCCTTGAGTGAAAATCTGGATTTTCCCTTTTCTTCATAATGCTCCCCAGTTCCCAATTGGATACTCCACATGGAATAAAGCGCTTAGCACATGACTTTGATTTACTGACTGGTGGAAAGCCTTTATAATCCAGTCTTCTGTCTTAAGCTCTATCCAGAATTCCTCCCTTAACTTTCCTATCATTCCCAAAGGTTGCAAAGAACATTTTCCTTTCTGCCTTTAAGGGTTTGTGTAGAATTACCGGGACCCAGACTTCACCCTAAAGATGAGTGTATTTACATACTCAAATGAAGTGATCCTGAGGTAATATTCTGAATTATGTCCTAACTTTTAAAGAGGTTCCATATTGCATTTGACTCATAAAACTGAAAAGTAAAATGTTAATGTGTAAAAGTGTTATTCCAGATAATAAAACCTGTTCCCAGCCTCTCATAATCACTTCCAGCCCAGTCGACAAGCTTATTAGCAGAAATAATGGAGAGGAAAGGGAAATTAAAACTTTTATAATTAAAAAGAGTAAGGCTCTTCTATTAAATTACCTGTTTAATACCCATCGTTGTTGGGATTTTTTTCCCCCTTTTTCATGAGCTGCCTATAATTTTTAAAAACCTACTTTTGAGGGCAAAATGTTAACATCTTGGAATAATCACTCCCTGTCCAGTTTTGATTTATTTATTTATTTTTAGTCATTCATTTTGACATTTCCATTGCCAGTTGTGATGTTCCAGAACCCCACGCATCTGGATTTTCTCAGGAGCAAGACCATTTGCCTGCCTCCCATCCATCTCTGCCCATGAGAAAACGCACACGAAAGTTTTCTGTCCACCATTGGGTACCAGGCAAGTGCCAAGGGTCCTCTGCTCTGAAGCTCTCCCCATTGGGAGCTGCAGAGAACTTCAGTTTACTTCTTCTTCAGTGAGATTCTGATAGATAGATGGTAGGTCTAAAATGTGACCCCAAATAGCCAGTCTTCCTGCTGGAAATTTCTACAAGGTGTTTTTAACTCTCACAACATGTTTTAGCCTCTTGGTATCCTCATGTGGGGGCTTCCCTGGTGGCTCAGATGGTAAAGAACCTGTCTGTAATGCGGGAGACCTGAGTTTGATCCCTGGGTTGGGAAGATCCCCTGGAGGAGGGCATGGCAACCCACTCCAGTGTTCTTGCCTGGAGAATCCCATGGATAGAGGAGCCTGGTGGGCTCCAGTCCATGGGGTCACAAAGAGCCAGACACGACTGAGCAACTAAGCACACAGCACATGCTCTTATAGATATGTATAGTCAGTCCAAGGATGGATCTCAGAGCCTGAGTGTTCTTCCCTCTCCGGAAGTCGCCACCTGGTTCCTCAAGGGCCTTGGGACCTCTGGGCTTCTGGAAGTGGCATCAAGGAAGGAACAGGGGAGAGGCTCAGTGAGTCTTTGAATTCTGTGTCCACCACTGGGCAGCTCTGTGATCCTGGGCATATACTTTGAATTCTGTGAATCTCCTTCTCCTGACATATAATGTAGGGATGACAGAAATGAAATCATGTTATATGAAGCTGCCTCCAGATACGAAGTAAGCTTCATTTTCTTGTCTCTGCTCTCAGAATTATCAGAAAGTAGTGAGGCAGGAAGGGGAGCAAGAACATCCAGGCTTCCCAATGAGACAGGAAAGTGGCCTGAATGCCAGGAGCCTGGGCCATCCTCCAAGCCCTGCCTTGGACCGGCTCTGTTACCTAGGGTGAGTCTCTGGAACTCACCTGCTTTCTGATCCATAAAGCAGAGCTAATACTGTCACCCTCGTTGAAGTCATCAGTGTCTGTAAAAGGACCAGCACCTCATCTGCAGCAGGGAATGGATTTTTTCAGGTGTTATTTCCCCCTAGGTTGGGTTCAGAGTCCAGAATCCTATCTGGATCCCTCGGTTTGGACCATGCTCCCCCACTTTCCTGAACATAGTCAGAGGCACAGAATGACTTCCTCATGAGGCAGTCTCTTACCTGGACAGCTCTGATTGCTAAAAGTCCTTTCTGTTTAACCCAAATCTGCTTCTTCAAACTTCCTACCCATAATCCATAAAATGGAATAAATGCCCCAAGCCATTCTCCAACTAAGGTTTTTTTCTTTTTAATCTCAATAGAATCAGGTTCAATTAAGCATTGAGGTCAATCTTAAAAGGAAAAAATAAAAAATCATCCAGAGGGCTCTTTGCAGCAGGACCATCCTTGCCCTTCGTCTTGGCCCTGGTGGTGTATGTTTTTGTGATGGATGGGCAGTTACTTCTGGGTGTTCTCTGAGTCTCCCATTTTTAAGACTTCTGGGTGGAACTGTCCTCTTCGGCATTGCTGGCTCTCTCTCTGGTATCACTGGGCATCAGATCAGAATCCTCACAGAGAAGCTGAGGTCCCAGAGGAGCTGTAGCTCTCACTCCAGACTTCACCCTAAAGATGAGTGTATTTACATACTCGTATCTGGTGCTAGAGTGTATATTTCGTAGGATGGGTGGGATGGTGCTAGAGCCTGTATTCCTAGATTTACACACAGTTGCTTAGCAAGGTGGCTGGAAGCCAGGGGTTAGCACACATGTCAAGAGGGGGACCTGGGGACTTGACTGCCACCATCAGCCAGCTTCAAGTAAAACTGTCTGGACACAGAGTCTTGTTGACACTCCTTGTGGAAGGAGAATAATTCTCCCTCCAAGGAAGTTCACACCCAATTTCCTGGAACCTGTAAACTGTGTTAAGTTACAAGGCAAATGGAATCATGATTGCAGATGGAATTCAAGTTTCTAGTCAAGACCTTGTGACAGAGAGATTATCCAGGTGGGTCTGATGTAATCACAAGCGTTCTTAAGTGGAAGGGGAAGGTAGAAAAGTTGGAGTCAGAGAGAGATTTGAAGATGCTTCACTGCTGGTTTTGATGAGGTGATAGGGCCACGAGCCAAGAAGGACAAGGAATATGGCACTAGGAAATAGGAAAGGAAAATGTAATCTCCTTGAATTTCTATAAAGGAACATCTTCTGAAACTTTGATTTTGGTTCAGTGAAACCCATTTCAGACTTCTGACCTCCAGAACTGCAAGAGATTAAGTGTGTGATGTGTTAAGCCACTAAGCTTATAATAATTTGTTACAGCAGCAGTGGGGAACTAATACACCCTCCTTTCATTATCCTGCTCCTGCTGTGGGTGTCTCATTCTTTACTGTCACCTGCCTGGAGACTGTGACTGCTAAGGTATTAACTCATCATTAAGAGGCAACTTGCTTGGAAAGGAAAGAGCACAGACTTTAGATCCAGGCAGGGCTGCATTGAGTTCCAGGGCCATCACTTCCTGGCTACATAGTCACACTCAAATTGCTTCATACCTTTTATTATCCTCATCTAGGAAATGGGTATCACAAAAGGATTAAACTGCAGAAAGTTCTCGTCATGGAATACCTGGCACCTAGTGGATATAGCCTCTTTTACTCATGACTGTGGAGAGTATTTCTCCTTATTTAGAGTGTAGGAACTCTTGTTCTCTCCCCTGCCCAGCAGTGGGGAGCCTGGCTCCAGGGATTCCTAGTGACACCATCACAGGTAGTTGGACTTTGGGGAGCTGGACACTCTCTTCTCCAGGGTCAGTTAATACAGAAGACTTAGCAAAGCACATCCAAAGGGAAGTCAAAATTACCCAACCATCAAGATTCCCAAAGATCACACCAGCCAGGTGAAAGCCTCGAGTAACCAAAAAGGGCAGCGTGATTAGGCTTTAATGTTTAACTTCTCCACCAGTGGCAGCCAAATTCCATCTGGGATGTTCACCAAAATTAACAAATAATCACACAGGTGTGTTCTCTATTTGAATGACCAGAGCCTCCGCAGGGTCAATTTCTCATATGATTAATTTAAGAGAAAAAAAAAATCAGGACATGGATACATACAAACGATTGCTCCAGAACATCCAAGCACAAACATAAAAGTCACATGGGGGTAGATGCACATGGAAGGGACATTTGAGTCTGATTTTGATTTTTCCACTATTCTAAACTGAATCCCTGTTATGGCTTTTGAGAATTAAAGAGATTATGAGGTCATCTTTTGGAATTTTGCTCCCAGGCCGTCCCTCAAAACAGTTCAGGACATTTTTTCCCCTCTTTTTACTTTGCTGAATGCCAAGGGGATTTCGCTAGACAAAACTGTACTTTATGGCAGGACACATATTCTTCCACTGGAAATTTTTTTTTGTTTTTTAGTTCACTGGGTTGTAAGATTTAGCTCTGCAGGAGGCAGGGAACTATCAATGAGCTAGAGGTCAGGAACCAGCCATGGTGAACTCAGCTCAGCTACCAGAGCCAGTTTCCCCAGGTAGTCACCCCTCAGTCTCCTGGTCTCCTCTTTTGTGCTTAAGCGATTGGCCGATTGGCCGGGAACATCCCTGAGTTTCTGTGTAGCTCTGATGCCTGAGGGTATCTTAAGAAGCAGCAGGAGAAAGTGGGGAGGTGGGGAGTAACACTGGGTCTATTCCTGGCAGTAAGAAATCCTGCTCCACACCCTGGTATCTGGTGGGATTCATGCTGCAGTGAAGGCAGTTTGGGAAATGCTGACTTGGGTGATATTTTATATTTGATATTTAAAACTATCTTTGTGACCAGTGCAAGTTTGATGCATAAAGCAGGGCATCCAAAGCTGGTGCTCTGGGACGGCCCAGAGGGATAGGGTGGGGAGAGAGGTGGAAGGGGGTTCAAGTCGGGGGAACACATGTATATCTGTGGCCAATTCATGTTGATATATGGCAAAAAACCATCACAATATTGTAAAGTAGTTATCTTCCAATAAAATAAATTAATTTTTTTAAATTAACATAACTATAAAAAATAAAACTATCTTTGGAAATTTTGTAACTGATATGACAATCTAAATTAATATAGAAATCAATATACAGAATCAAATATTGTTGTTTAGTTGTTATGTCATGTCCAGCTCTTTTGTGACCCCATGGACTGTAGCCTGCCAGGCTCCTCTGTCCATGGGATTTCCCAGGCAAGAGTACTGGAGTGGGTTGCCATTTCCTTCTCCAGGGGATCTTCCTGACCCAGGGATCGAATCCAAGTCCCCTGCATTGGCAGGCTTATTCTATACCACCGAGCCACCAGGGAAGCCACAGATTCAAATATTAAAGATGCATTCCACTTTAGTCCTCTAAATAAACTGTCCTATAAAATTAAAAAAAAAAAAAAAAGACTATCATTGGAGTCATTGAATCAACTTCATTCACAAGTCCCTATCCTGGAATTACAATTCCATAAAACTTCCAACTGAGCAAAGAATAAAAACATCAGGAAGAGAGCAGCGTCCTAAACCTGTAAGAGAGTGAATTCAAAATCGCTTTTGAAGAGACACAAAAATATCTCAGATTTCTTGGTACAGTTCTATAGGTTTGTTTGAAGACTGAATCAACCCTGATGTTAACTCACTATTAATTTCAGGGTATGGGAATGGTGGAGGGAAGTTCAACCTATGGAAGAGGAAAATCAGGAAAACCCATAGTGGATAGATATTTCTCACTGCTACTAAAATATGTGGAGAGCTAGAAATATCTCTTAGCAGGAAGTATTTGTGGGGTGGTCCAGGTGTGCTCTCTGGTAGGGCAGCAGAGAAATCCAATCCTCATGATCTGTCCCCCTGTGTCCGCTGGCAACAAAAACTCCTGGATTGGAAGGGGAGGTGAAGGAGCAAAGCTGGGGTTGATGGGAGCACTCTGAGGAGAGGAGAATCGGAATATCCTTCAGATAAAGGCTGACCCTTCCTGAAGAGTCTGAGAAAGACTCTTGAAAAGCCATCAACCAGTGGATGGATTTTCATTTATGTTCAAGTGACTTTATCCTCCTTGTACTGACACAGGCAATTCATCTCTGAATGTTTAGATTTCTCCTCTTTCCATTTTTTTCTATATATTTTCTTTTTTCCCTAAAATACAGATCTCCATCTGGTTAGTTTTTCATCAGTTGCCTCCAGATCACTGTTTCTGATGACTTTTTTAAAAAGTCTGACATCCTTTAAGCATGACTTCAAGTCATCAGATTTTCTTTGAATGTGGTTAAACTTTTCAGTAACTATGCATTTTTCTTTAATTTGTTCAGCAACTTTCCTAGCAGCTTATTTTTCCCTTCCTCTCTATGGTTTAATTGAAAATTTTATTAAAATAATTGTGGATTCACATGCAATTGTAAGAAATAATACAAGTATTATTTCAGTTTTTAACTAAGTGAAAACTTCTGCTCCTAAACAAAGGAGCCATTAAAAACCTTTTTGAAAGTCTCATGATTGCTGTTCATATTATCATGTCCCAAGGAAAAGTACAGTTATCCTGAACTTAGGATTTTCAGGATGTGCTGCCGTAACTATGTCTAACTTCATCAGGAGAAGCCTGAAGCACAAGTCTGAGGGCATCCATAGCCCAGTCCTACTGCCAGGGACCACCCCGGTAGATCCCACAGCATCACAGCAAACCACACAGAACGCCCATGGCATCCACATCACTCAGGTGCTCCTGGTTGCTGGGAAAGCCCATAAGTAGAGCCAGTCAAGGGAGGCAGAGACAGTAAAGAGCCAGCATGTGCATGGACATGCCCAGGTATGCTTGTTCCCTAGAAGTTTCTCTGAACTTTTCCTTTTGTGCCTCTTAACTTTATATCCTCTTCACTATCCTCATATCTCCCTTCTTCCAGAATCCCACAGAACAAGTGTATATCTTTATGTTATTACAAAGTAAAGAACTGGCAATCTGCCAGTCACCGGAAGCCTCTCCACACGCCCTGTCCCAAGCTCTGTTTCCTCCCCACCCCCAACTTGTAGAGAAATAACTTCCTTGCATTTATTTATAATGTTATTGCCCAAGTGGTCATTCTTGGACCTCATGGTTTAGCCTAGCCGAACCTTTCAGTTAGGTTTTTTAAGCTTCTCTTTGTCTACAGATTCTCTCTTCTATTTTTTGAATTAATTAATTAGTTGGCTGCGCCAACTGTTAAAGCATGTGGAATCTAGTACCTTGACCAAGGATCAAACCCATGCCCCTTGCACTGGGAGTGCAGAGTCTTAGCCACTGGACCACCAGGGAAGTCCCTATTCTTTTCTGTATGAGTTACCTAATAAGGACCCAGGGTCATTGATTGTCATGGATCCCACAGTAGTGAGTTTTGCTGATTGCAGAGTCATAGTACAGTTTCGTATGTCCCTCTGTCCTCTATTTTCTGCCAGCTGACAGTTGAATTGAAGGTTAGATCAGAGTCAGGTACAGTCGCCCGAGTGAGACATCAATCTGTGTGTTGATATCTCTGTAGTTGATCAAAGTCAGTAAAGAGGTTAGAAGCTGCAGCTTCTCCCTTCGGAGACCCCCTCCAACCCCTACTCCTGTGTCTGCTGCCCACCCTTGTCATTCCAGGAGGAGGGCCCGCCTAGACATGGAATATCCTTGCCCAAAAAGAAGGCAGACCCACAGCTCTGTGAAGGCAGGGGACAGTCTCTCAAAAGGAAGATCGGGCCTCTCCGCTCCATCCTGCCATCCTGCAGCCTCCTCATGAAAGGACAGGTGGTGGCAATCACAACAGAGGTAGTGAGAAGGTGACCTGACTCCACCCTGCCCGAGGGTCACACCCATGTCTGGGAACAGTTTCCATGCCTCACTGAGGAGCCAGTACACAGGCTACTTTCTTCTTCCTTTACAAGGGAGAAAGGCTTTAGAACCAAGTTCAAATTCCCGCTTTGCCCGCTGGTGACCTTGGGCAAATTACTTGGCCTGTCTGAGCCTCTGCTTGCCCATCTATACAGTGCAGCTAACAATGCCTAGCGAGAGATTTTATTAAGAGTATATCTGACAACATGTGCATATTGTATGTTACATAACTTCTGTTATGTAATCTGACTAAAATCTGACTAATAGAGATACCTACCTGATAAGGTGGTTGTGATTATTAAATGAGTTATTACAGGTAAAGCATTTACAAACCATGCACATAGTAAGTCTTCAATAAATTTAGGTAGTTTTACATTACTGTATAAAGTATATGGCTTATTGAAAAGTTCTGTTTTCCAGATAGTTGAAAATAATGGCAGCAGCTAGGTGCCCAGCTCCAAATATTTCTTCCACAAACAGTCTAGAACAGCGGTCCCCAGCCTCCAGGATCTAATGTCTGATGATCTGAGGTGGAGCTGATGTAATAATAATAGAAATAAAGTGCACAGTAAATATAATGCACTTGAATCATCCCAAAACCATCACCCAACCCGGTCCGTGGTAAACTGTCTTCCACAAAACTGGTCCCTGGAGCCAAAAAGGTTGGAGGCCACTGATTAAGAAAGGTGAAAAGAAAATGCACAAAAATCACACTCTTGGCATAACTTGAAGACAGAGAATGCCCAAAGGGTAAAGTGAATGTAGTTATTATAAAAGAAGAAAGAACACCACATCCCAGCACGTGAAGGTGCCCACTTCCTCCCACCCAATTCCACCCTCACTGCATGACCAACGGGAAGCAGGGACAGACAAAGGATCTGCAGGGAAGGAAAAAGAGGGCTTCAGGTTGATCTGAAATAGCTCCTGGCAGAATTAAGTCTGCTCTGAGCCTGAAAATACTACACACAGCTTCTAGGGGAGGAAAACAGGGGAGGAGGGGAGAAGTGCCCTCTGGTGATGGGTGGTAAAGAGGGAGGGAAGTAATGGGGGGAAATAGGGTGGCCACTGCTAAGGGCACACAGATCCCAGTTATTATGTGCAAAGGGGAGACATGAGGAGAGAAATCCAGAAGGAATCTTAAGTTGGGAAAATAGGATAAATGGGAAAATTAGGTGGGGGAGCTGTCCCAAAAGATGGGATGGTGGGGCAGACGGTGAGGGTGGAGGACAGTGGCATGAAGTGAAGAAGATCTGGAGAGGCACATGACATTAGGGAACCAGGAGCCAGACAGTGGGAGGTAGAACATGTCGGAACACCAACTTCATTAAGCAAACTTGGAATTCATTTCAGGAAAGTGAGGGGAAACACCTGCTCAAGGAAAGTGAGCACAGAGACACATAGACATAAACACACCTGTTCTGCAAGTTGTCTAGGCCAGAGGGTCCCAGAAACAGGGATAGCAGTAGGGGGGACATCCGAGGATCCTGCTGTAAAGAAAGAGTATGCATTTGGACCCAGGTGAGAGGAGACCAGGGGGAAAGGTAATGATTCTGACACCATAGAATAGGCATGCTGTAGAATTCAGGTCATCGAGTCTAAAATACACTGTATAAGATGAAAGAAGGAAGGTAGACCCACCATGCTGATAACTGATTAACACCTGGGGTTGTGCAAATTACAGTGTTTGCAAAATCTGCATTTGTGTTGTGTTGGGGCTAGGGGGACTGTTATGGGATATTTGTAAAATGTCACATCTTTCCAGTTACAAAATGTAAATTCATGGTCTCCTCTTTGAAGTTTTAGAAAAGCTCAATAGCTAGTATTTTCTCTGGAATATGTACAGAACAGGGCCATGGGTAGATATGTTAGTTTTTATTGTTTTTATGCCGGTGGAACTTTTATAGATGAAATTTTGCACGGAACCACCCCAGGTGACACTAGTGGTAAAGAACCCGCCTGCCAGTTGCAGGAGATGTAGAGACATGGGTTCGATTCCTGGGTCAGCAAGATCCCCTGGAAGAGGGCACGGCAACCCACTCCTGTATGCTTGTCTGGAAAATCCCATGGACAGAGGAGCCTGGTGAGCTACAGTCCAGAGTCACAAAGTCAGACACAACTGAAGCATGTTGGCACACACACACACGCCAATTCAGTATGTAAATAAATGATGAGGCACTGCTCTCACAGACCAGGGGATCGAGGTCTGCCATCCCACCCACACTCTGTAGAATTCCAGAAGGCTCTCCCTCGGGCCCTTCCGGCTCTGTGACACACACTTTGAAAACCACCAGAGGCAGCCACTTCCTACCCACACTTTATGTGGGAGACATGAAGATAAATGAGTAGCATACACTGCCTTTTGGAGAATTCAAAGTCTAGAGGGGAGACAAATTAAACAGCCTTCTGGAACACAATGCTGAGGTAGAATTAGAGGGAGAACAATAAACTCTGTTCCCGGGGGTGTGCAGAGGAGAGAAAGAAGTGTTATGGAAGGCCTGCAGAGGAGCTGCCTGTGAGCTGGGGCCATGAGGAATAAGGCAGTTTCTCCAGCTGAGAACAGAGAAAGAGCTTTGAAGGTGAAGAGAACAAGCTGTAAATCCATTAAAGTATAAATGTGCCTAGACTGGAAATGTTACATGTCTGGAACTACTAGAACATACGATGACTGTAAAGGGTGATGGGAAGTGAGACTGGGAGGACTGGGTGAAGTGAATTAGGAAGTCCAGGAGCAAAAAGGGAGGAAGGGAACCTTGCCAATGAGATCTGCCAAACCGACCTGGCTGATCCTCGGTGGCAGGGTTACAGCCTGGTCACCCTCAGAGGGCTCACGATGACATTTGGAATTACATCTCCTGTAAGACCTTCCCTAAACTCCAGTGTTTCCTTTGGGAATAGCAAAGCTAGACACTTAGGTCTTTTTCATGGCCAAGAATGTCTTTATCCAGTGTCTTGTATGTCTTCTGGTCTGTTATTTTTCTCCAGCTTTCAAAGCAAGGTTTCTGCCAGTATTTCATTCCAGTATTTAGTAATGTTATTAGCTGTTAGTGTCTATTATCTTCTCTTTTCTGAAGAATAACATTGTCATTCCCTTTGTTTCTCCAATTTGGACATTTCACGTTCCACTTGAAAGGTTCAGCCGAGGGTTTGCCAAAGTCACCTTCACACTGGGTCTGTGCCCAGGTCTTATAGCCAGACATACTGCACCTTCACTGGGGCCTTCCAGGCCTGAAAGCATCAAACAGAGCAGGAACTGGTTAAGAGGTGGCAGGTCCAGCATTCTGGGTAGTTTCTGTGTTAACATGACAATTTTTGTTGTTTATAATGGACTATCCCATTAGAAAGGCATGGTGGGGAGGGAAGTACAGTTTAATTTTAAAATACAAATAATTCTAGAATTAAAAAAGATAGTTAATATTAGAATCGCTATTACTACACTAATATATTAAAGGAAAAATGTATCTTAATAGATGCTGATAAGTCACTTGATAACATTTGCCACCCAAATTGTATTAAAACTCTCTTAATCTAGGAATCCCTTAATTTGATAAAGAATGTCTGTTGGAATACAATAGTATTCATCATACTTAATGGTGAACATGAAAAAGCAATCCTGTTTCAGAGAAATAGCAGTATCACTGTGAAGATTCTAACCAGTGAATTAAGATGAAAAAATAAATAAGATATATATATTGGGGGAAAAGAGATAAAATTTTCCTAACTTACATATTATATGACTTTTATCAATAAAATTATTGTTAATACTTGTAAAGTTATTATATCTAGTCACTAGATCTGTTAATAATCGTATGTTCATTACAGGGAAATTAAAAAATCACTAGCTTTCTGACAGATAAGCAATAACCATATAGAACATGTAATTTTAAAAAGATGCCATTCAATAAAGCAACAAAAATTTAAAATATTTAGGAATAAATAAGGCAATAAATGTATAAGAACCATACAAAGAAAACTGAAACTTTACTAAAGGATATATAAGGAAACATATATAAATTTTAAAATATATGATGTTTATGTCTAAGATAACTCTGTATTAAAGAGCTGTCAATTTCCCCAAAATTAATACACAAATTCATTTTTTTTAAAAAACCTCAAAAAAAATAAATAAATAAAATTAAAAACCTCAGTATCCCAGTAGAATTTTTCACCTAATTCAAGAGTTCATCTGGAAAAACAAATGTGTAAGAAAAACCAAAATTTTTGAATAAAGATGAAGTGAGAACTTGTCCTACCATATATCAAAATACTTTAGCACTTAAAACAGGGTGAGGCAGACACAGGGATACCAAAAGATTGCAGTGAAATGAAAGAATCTAGAAATAGACTGTATTTAATAACAGTATACAATAAAGGTGCATTTTAAATAATTGAAGAAAGCTTGGACACTTCAATAATCAACACTGGGATAGTCATCATGATGGGGAAAAAATAAAATTAGATTTCTATGTTTTATACCAATATAAAAACCATAAGAAAAGAATAAAATACAGGAAAATAAAATCAATAAAAAAACCCTGGGAAAATATCTGTAAATCATGTGGTGAAGAGCAACTTTCTAATGAGACTCTAAATCATTTTGGCCTCTATAAGCATTAATAAGATTTACAAATTTGATTTAATAAAAGTCAGAGGCTTCTCTATATCTAAAGACTCAGTCAAAGACAAATGATAGCCCAAAAGATAATATTTTTGAATATATAACAAAGGGCTAGTGATTCATATTAAAAAAAAAAAAACTATAATTCACTAAGAAAAGGTAAAACAACCCAAGGTAAAACAGGCAAATTATATAAGCAAGTAATTCCCAGGAGGAAAAATACTATTGAACTAAAAATACATGGAAAAAATATTTAATCTCACCAGTAATCAGCAAAGTACAAACTGTTACAGTGCAATTTTTGCCTGGTAGATTGCAGAAATAAATGTTGGTAAAAATATGGTATGGGAGGAAAAGCAAAAACAGTTGGCAGATGCTATAAGTGTATAATATACCATAATAGTGTACAATTCCACTCCTGGCTGTTTATCCTACCAAAATGCTCCTTTAAGAGCACAAAGACCTGTGCACGAAGATTAATTACAACCAGTTTTACAATCTGCAAACTATGAAATGCTATCTAATTGCCCAACAGTAAGAAAATCAGTCAATGTTATTATGATATTTCCACCCTATGAAACACTCTTCAGCCATTAAAAATAATGAAGTAAAAAAAAATAATAATAATGAAGTCACTCCATACTTCCTGACTTGAAATGAAGATCCTTGAAGGGATGCTGGACTTAAAAAAAGAAATAAAGTTTATAATAGGGTTCCACTTTGTATTTAAAAATGCCCCAAAGGAAATTATATATAATTTTATATATGTCTGTCTCTGCACATGCACAGAAAGTTCTGGAAGGATATACACCAAACTGTTAAAAATGGTTATCCTTGTGGAATGAAGTGAAACTGGGGCTTAGTAGGGGGGAAAGTGAGAGCTTCCACTTCTTACTTTTAGGACTTTTAATTTTTTAATGATTGTGAATAACTTCTGTGATACTCAAAAAAAGTTCAAATTGTTCTGATGGAAAACATACGGAAAATTAAAACTGTCAGAGGAAACACTACTGTACAGTCAGCTCTGAAAAGCATCTTCAGACCAGATGCACACTGCCAGGCCTCCTCCCTGTCAGTCAGAGTTGTTCTGAACCCACCAATCACGTGGGCATCCATGCTCAGTCGTGTCTGACTCTTTGCAACCCCATGACTGTAGCCCATCAGGCTCCTCTGTCTGTGGGATTGCCCAAGCAAGGATACTGGAGTTGGTTGCCATTTCCTCCTCCAGGGGATCTTCCCAACCCAGGGATCGAACCCACGACCCCTGCATTGCCTGCACTGCAGGCAGATTCTTTACCACTGAGCCACCGGGGAAGCCCTGAACCAACCAATCAACAGTCTTCAAAAACTCAGCTGTCTACAAATCACTCCATGACTTCCCCCCAGAGTCAAACTTTCTCGTCTGCTCTCCCTGCTGCTCAGAAGGCTTCACTGAGGGTGTTGCCTCATGGAAGTCCTCCCAACACCACCGTAACTGCAGCCAGGGGTGTTGTAACAGGACCCAGGAGAGGCCATCACCAAGTCTCTGGAGTTGGCCATCATATTTAAACTCTTATTGATTCATTTCACCATTTCAAATTCATTATTCTAATTAACTTTAATCTTTTAAGAGAATTTTTCACATAATGGGAGCTTGGAGATCACTTAGTTCAATCCTAACATTTTAGGGATAAGGAATCAATCCAGAAAAATGGCATTCACAAACTGTTTTAGATTTAAGACCCTGCATTTAGAGGCTCATGTAATTTTTTGTAAGAAAAAAAAATACAGCTTTCTTATTTAAATTTGTGTAGATTACAAAGGAGATTGAATATATTTCCATTCAGTTCAGTTCAGTCACTCAGTCATGTCCGACTCTTTGCGAGCCCATGAACTGCAGCATGCCAGGCTTCCCTGTCCACCACCAACTCCCGGAGTTTACTCAAACTCATGTCCATAGAGCCAGCGATGCCACCCAACCATCTCATTCTCTGTCGTCCCCTTCTCCTCCTGCCTCCAGTCTTTCCCAGCATCAGGATCGTTTCTAATGAGTCAGTTCTTCACATCAGGTGGCCAAAGTATTGGCCAAAGTATTGGCTTCAGCTTTAGCATCAGTCCTTCCAATGAATATTCAGGACTGATTTCTTTTAGGATTGACTGACTGATCTCCTTCCAGTTCAAGGGACTCTCAAGAGTCTTCTCCAACACCACAGTTCAAAAGCATCAATTCTTCGGCACTCAGCTTTCTTTTTGGTCCAACTCTCACATCCATATGTGACTACTGGAAAAACCATAGCTTTGACTAGACGGACCTTTGTCAGCTGCTATTTAATATGCTGTCTAAGTTGGTCATAACTTTCCTTCCAAGGAGCAAGTGTCTTTTAATTTCGTGGCTGCAGTCACTATCTGCAGTGATTTTGGAGCCCAAGAAAATAAAGTCTGTCACTGTTTCCATTGTTTCCCCATCTATTTGCCATGAAGTGATGGGACCAGGTGCCATGATCTTAGTTTTTTAAACGTTGAGTTTTAAGCCAGTGCTTTCACTCTCCTCTTTCACTTTCATCAAGAGTCAATGTGTATGACAAAACCCACTGTAATGTTGTGAAGTAATTAGCCTCCAACTAATAAAAATAAATGAAAAAAAAAAAGAGGCTCTTTAGTTCTTTGCTTTTTGCCATAAGGGTGCTGTCATCTGCATATCTGAGGTTATTGATATTTCTCCCAGCAATCTTGATTCCAGCCCGTGCTTCATCCAGTCCAGCATTTCACATGATGTACTCTGAATATAAGTTGAATAAGTAGGGTGACAATATACAGCCTTGATGTACTCCTTTCCCAATTTGGAAGTAGTCTGTTGTCCCATGTCCGGTTCTAACTGTTGCTTCTTGACCTCCATACAGGTTTCTCAGGAGACAGGTCAGGTGGTCTGGTATTCCCATCTCTTTAAGAATTTTCCAGTTTGTTGTGATTCACACAGTTAAAGGCTTTAGCATGGTCCGTGAAGCAGAAGTAGATGTTTTTCTGGAATTCTCTTGCTTTTTCTATGATCCAGTGGATGTTGGCAATTTTATCTCTGGTTTCTCTGCCTTTTCTAAATACAGCTTGTACATCTGGAATTTCTTGGTTCACGTACTATTGAAGCCTAGCTCGAAGGATTTTGAGCATTACCTTGCTAGCTTGTGAAATGAGTACAATCATGTGGTCATTTGAACATTCTTTGGCATTGCCTTTCTTTGGAGTTGGAATGAAACTGATCTTTTCCAGTCCTAGGTCCACTGCTGAGTTTTCCAAATTTGCTGGCATATTGAGTACAGCACTTTCACAGCATCATCTTTTAGGATTTGAAATTGCTCAGCTGGAATTCCATCACCTCCGCTAGCTATGTTCATAGTGATGCTTCCTAAGGCACATTTGAGTTCACATTCCAGGATGTCTGGCTCTAGCTGAGTTATCTGGGTCGTGAAGATCTTTTTTATAGTTCTTCTGTGTATTCTTGCCACCTCTTCTTAATATCTTCTGCTTCTGTTGGGTCCATACCATTTCTGTCCTTTATTGAGCCCATCTTTGCACAAAGTATTCCCTTGGTATCTCTAATTTTCTTGAAGAGATCTCTCGTCTTTCCCATTCTATTGTTTTCCTCTATTTCTTTGTGCTGATCATTGAGGAAGGCTTTCTTATCTCTCCTTGCTATTCTTTGGAACTCTGCATTCAGATGGATATATCTTACCTTTTCTCCTCTGCCTTTTGCTTCTCTTCTTTCCTCAGCTATTTGTAATGCCTCCTCAGCAGCCATTTTGTTTTTGCATTTCTTAGCTTGAGTCATTTACTCAGCTGTCCATTGGCCTCTGACAGTTCACTCAGTCATTCCTGGGTAGTGGTCTGAGTCAACAAGGGGAGAGAGCCTGTGAGTGGTTGTAACCTGAAACACGTGGCAAAGAAAAGGGACAGATTTCATCTAGGGGTTGAGTAGCAGCAAGCACAGGGCCTCAGGGGCTCTATGCGTCCGTGAGTGCTAAGTCACTTCAGTCATGTCTGACTCTTTGCGACACTATGGACCGCATCCTGCCAGGATGCTCTGTCCATGGGATCCTCCAGGCAAGAATACTGGAGTGTGCTGCCATGCCCTCCTCCAGAGGATCTTCCCGACCCAGGGACTGAACCTGTGTCTTCTGCATCTCCTGCATTAGCAGGTGGATTCTTTTACCACTCTGCCACCTTGGGGAAGCCCTATTTCATGGTTGCCTGCTATACACAGGAGGGTGTAAAGAAGAAAAAGCACCAGACATGGGCTTTTCCGTCTAAGAGTGTGTGGCCACTTCATCTAACGGGGAAGATAAGCAGTGATCAGTGATAAATCTCTGCAACAAATACATAAAGTGATACAGGAATCCAGAGGAGGAGACTTTACTTCTAGTTTGGGTGCAGCAGGGGAGGGAGTCAGAGAAAATCTAGTCGGCAACTCCCATGATTCTTGAAGGGTAAGTAGGCTGTGGACATGCAGACGTGGTGAGGAATTACCTCTAAAGAATCAAGAGCTTTGGAGACTGGCTGTGTAAGCTCCTTCTGCGTGTATGAGGAAACAGACCCAGCCTGGGTAAGGAGCAGCTAACGAACTGTTAGCTCAATGCAGCGCCTGTCCTCATGAGGCCGGCCTTCCAGACCAGCACAGGGTGGGCCAGGGCCTGGAGGGGTGGGAGTTCTGACTGAATATGGCGAAACAGGGGTCACAGTTTGCTTGGAAAATAGGATTTTGTAACAGATTAGACACCAGGAGTAAAGAAAGAGCTGGGAAAGAGGGGAGGTTTCCAGCCCAGTGAACGGGAGGACACCTGGGCCAGCAAACAGGTGAAGCAAGACTGGGAGAGATCGAAGAGTGTTTGCTTTGAGACACGTTGGACTTGGTGGGGGAGCCATTTTTGAAAGGTACAGAGTAAAGTTCAGGCAGGCCTTGGAAACCTGGTGATGGAGTGCAGGACCAGAGGTGTAAATTGGGAGTTGTCTCTTCCAAATGGAGAACTGGATTTGAGGGTTGGGGGGAAGGAGGCGATAGTATGGAGGAGAAATAAAAGACAACCAAAGACTGCAGCCTCAGATCCCTTTGGAGAGGAGGAGGTGGCAGAAGAGGACCAGAGGTGCGGTCAGAGATAGGCCAGAGTCAGGGGATGCAGTACGCAGGAGGTGAGGGATGAGGGAGATCACTGGGGAGCGGTCTACATCCCAGCAGAAAGAGGTAACATGCCATAGACATGAGGCCTGGGCAGAGAGGCAGCTGGATCCAGCAACTAGAATGTTACTCCTGACCTTTGCAGGTGCAAGGCAGCCAGAGTAAATGTTATTTGGGAAGTTTGACAGTGAAGAGAGGAGGGAGAGTAAGGGGTGTCAGGGCCGAGGCAAGATGTGGTGTTTCTTTTCTTCTTGAAGGCTAGGGTAGCCTCAAACATGTTTCTGGGAAGATGGAGAGGACCTGTCAGAGAGTGGGGGAGATAAGAGTAGGCAGGGAGAAGGAATGCTTGCTGGAGGGTGATCTTGAAGGAGGCAGGAAGGATTAAGGTCAAGGACATAGCCTGTTAACAGTTGGAATGGAAATCTTTGAGCTGAGGTGGGAGTGAGCCAGCCTGGGGTGAGCACTGAAGCCCTATGATTGGAGACAGTCATGCAGGAAGAAAAAAACCAAAGGGCTGAGGCTCAAACCTTGGAAGAAAATCAAAGGTCAAGGTCAAGGCACCAAGAAGGGGACAGCGGGAAAATACAGTCATGATGTCCAGAGGCCCAAACAAGTCAGCTGGTGGTACCCAGCCCCAAAGATGGGGCTAAAGGAAGTGGACCAACAAGAATAATGTTTGCTTTGGAGACAGGTTGGAAAGATAAAGCTCAAGCCCGTTAAGCCGCGTATCAAATGCATGATTTCTCTGCTTGCACTGGACTTCAACTTCCAAATATTTTAATTAAACCAACATGTGAGTATGGAAGATATCAAAGGAACAAGCGCATTATTAATTTGAAAATCAAAGCAACTAACCACTTGATCCTTTTAAGTCATTTCCTCATTTAGCTCTAATCTGAGTAACAAACATTCCTGCACCGCCACAGTAATGTTCCTAGATTTAAAACCTCAGTTTGGTTTTTTTACCACCTTGGGGACTTACTTGTTATCTCATGGGTCCTTTTGAAATAGGCAATTATCAGATCAACCTTTAGCTCACTGGCCTTGGGTTGAATAGGTAATTTCTCCCCGGAATCACAGGCTCATAAGAATTCAAGCCAAAATTCCAGGCTAGCTTTAAGCAATAAATACTGTAATTAACTTCTAACCAGGCAAGCTAACATTTTGCTTGGAGAAAGCATCATTTTCTCAAACAAATGCCTTTCAAATAAAAACAACTTCATGTCCTCTTTTTCCAGCATGATACGCTTCAGCACTTGGGAATAACCACGGCATCGTGTGAGGGCATGGTCTTAGAAATTTTTTAAATCCAGTTTTCTCTGGTTTTCTGGCCGACCATAGAAGCTGCACTACCTTCTAGGGGGTCTGTCGTTCTCACAGAGTTCTGTCTGAGCTGTTCGGCAAGTTCTTCGGAAGCCCTACCAAGCCTGGTTAGTGTGACTTCCATTCTGTCTGACAGACAGGGTAGACATGGAGCCCAGGGCTATAGAGTTTGGGATGGACCTTTGTGACTGAATGTTACCCAGCCTGGGGAGAAGGGAAAGGGGAGGAGTATTTCTCATGGTGACAATAAAAAACATCCACTACTAGCCACTTTTATTACCATTTTTAAATCCTCTACAATGTACCTCCTTATTCCCTGCACCCAGGACAGACCAAGCCCACTGCCCAGACAATGGATGTCACACTGCCTTTAATTCAGTCAGTGAAATGGGGGAAATGAAGACCCATAATAAGGTCAGCCATGGGCATTTGAAATCAGGAAGTCCCGAGAATATTCTAAATGTGCAACCAGAAAACTAAAGCCCAGGATCAGAGTTGAACTGGAAACTGAAAGGGTATGTAATTAATGTGTCAGTTGTTAGAAGAGAATATTTGAGCCCTAGAGCACACACAGGGCTTCCCAGGGAGTTCAGTGGGTAAAGAATCTGCCTGCAATGCAGGAGACGCGGGTTCAGTCTCTCGGTCAGGAAGATCCCCTGGAGGAGGGCATGGCTACCCACTCCAGTATTCTTGCTTGGAGAACCCCAGAATGAACAGAGGAGCCTGGAGGGCTATAGTCCCTGGGGTTGCAAATGAGTCAGACACAACTGAGCATACACAAGGCAGGAACCAAAGGAGAATAAAGCATCCCATGTGTAGGCAGGAAGGGATCCATCATGAAATGGATTGTGAACTTTTGCCGAATAAGTTGCTACTCTCTGACCCGGGTTTTATGTTTTGGTTCAGCCGTGCACATGGCGGGTTTTCTCCAAGGAGGTTTTAAAGTAACCACATACTTTCTGTCAGCATTCAGAGGGAAGGGCATGTACCGTGGCCTGAAACCTGGCCTTATTTTCTCAACACTGCGGCAGAGCCCCCTGTCCTGTGGTTACGGCGGTATACACACACACGGTGCAGAGAGCTTGGGTGGCCCTGGAACGTGGCCACGGAGCAATGGCAATAACCAGAGGTCTGTGTTCCATGAGGTCCTGTCCCCAGCCTGCCATGGACGTGCAGTTACATGGGAGGTAGTGTGGCACAGTGTAGGACTCTAAAGAGGGAAACAGGGGCCTTACACGACACACCCAGTTCTGCTGCTTACTAACCTCGTGGTGTGGGGCACAATTCTTTGTTTTAAAACCAGCTTCCTCACCTGAGTAATGGAATTGGAATCAGAAGAGCTGAGGGGAAGGAGTAATTGAAATAAGGTGTGCGAATTTACTTTGCAAACTGAAAACGACTAAAGGGATGGAAGAGTGAATTGTCTCCAAGCTGTGCTGACTTGGTCTTCTGGTTGTCATTAGGCTTTAGCCAGTAATTCATAATTGGTATCCAAATACGAGGTGGGGAAAGGAGTTAAGCAGCAGCACCTGTTTGAAAAAAGCTTTTCATCAAATCAACCATGTGCTTCATAGAAACTGCAGACTCAGAGGAATCAGAGTCGAGTGTGGAGGAGAGATGTCCTCTTTCTGCTCTCCTGTGGAATCATCACATCCATTCTAGTACAATCCACTCTGGGAAGACACCTCACCTTAAGAGAAATACAGACCAGGGCTTCCCGGGTGACTCGGTGGCAAAGAATTCACCTGCCCATACGGAAGACATGGATTCGATCCCTGTCCAGGAAGATCCCACATGCCGCAGAGCAACTAAGTCTGGGCACCACAACTATTGAGCCTGTGCTCTAGAGCCTGAGAGCCACAACTGCTGAGCCCATGAGCCACAGTTACTAAAGCCCAAGCGGCCTAGAGCCCATGCTCCACAACAGGAGAAGCCACCGCAATGATGAGCCCACGCACTAAAACTAGAGAGTAGCTCCACTCGCCATGACTAGAGAAAAGCTGGAACAGCAACAAAGACCCAGCACAGCCAAAAATAAACAAATAAAATTTTTTAAAAAAAAGAAATGCGGGATGGGGAATACATGTAAATCTATGGCTGATTCATATCAATGTATGACAAAACCCACTGAAATGTTGTGAAGTAATTAGCCTCCAACTAATAAAAAAAAAAAAAGAAAAAAAAAAAAAAAAAAAAAAAAGAAATGCAGACCAGCCAGGTAACATGTTGCAGGGGGAGACATCCAGAAAGCCTGGGATTTTAATTGGCACAGGAAAACTCTGGGAGGAAAGTGAAAGCTCTCTTTGGATTTTATATATGTTCTTATGTGGAAGACGGGTTCAAATTGCTATACGTGTCTTCCACAGGAGGAGTAAGAGTACCACGTGACATTTCTAAGGTGCAGATTTCAGCTCATCTAAGGCTATGAGGTCTCCAAACTTGGCTACAAATTAGAATCACCTAGGAAGCTTTGAAATCGCCCATGACCCAGGCTGCACCCCCAAACCCATTAAATCAGAATCTTTAGGGGTGGGGCCCAGGCAGCAGTAGTTTTTAAACCTTTACCCAGTGGTTCAGTGGTAAATCATCTGCCTGCAATGCAGGAGATGCGGATTCGATCCAGGGTATCAGGAAGATCCCCTGGAGGAGGAAATGGCAACCCACTCCAGTATTCTTGCCATGGAGAATCCCATGGACAGAGGAGCCTGGGGGGCTACAGTCCATGGAGTCACAAAGAGTCCAACATGACTGAGCATGTACGGATGCATACATACCAAAGATGCAGGTGATTTAAATGGGCAGTCACGTTTGAGAAGAACTGACCTGCCAAATGACTGTTGGCATCAGAGCTAAACAAAGAAGTGAACTGCTAGAGACATGGACATCCCCTGCCCAAGCAGATGGCACGTAGTGGTAATGAATTCAAGTCTTCCATGGATGGTTAGACTGAAGTTCACAAACCTCAAGTTCCCACCCACCCTGAGAGGCTGAGTCAATGCTCTGAGGTGGAGGTTTTCAAATTTCTTTAATGGTGCCACGGAACTATTTGTTCAAATGAAATATTTGAAATAAACAAAAGAAGAAAGAGGTGGCTTCCTTCCCCCAACACATATGCCAGGACCATTCTACCGTTTTCTCTATGATGACCCCTGAGGACACTGTGGAGATCTGGAAACTGTATGAAAATCTCTAGGACATCAGGGAACACAGTTTTTAAAACCACTAATTTAAGGAAAAGGAAATAGGATTTCCACAGAAATGAATTTTGTATTCAACCATCTGTAGTTGGAATCCTGATTATTTTTGATGAATAGAAGTAGCAAAAATTCCAAATGGAGAAGAGCCAACATAAATGACCATGGGCTGAAACTTATTTGTTAGTTGGAAATGTGAACAGCATCAGCCAGTCTGTGGTTGATCAAGTGCCTAAAAAATTAGATCCAGGCCTATTTCCACTTATTATCTTGGTGCCACACATAGGATGTAAAAGCCACCTCTGTCAGCACACCATAGTGCTTCCAGTGGGAAGAATGCTTAAATACTGCTGCTGTTGTTCAATCATTAAGTCATATCCAACTCTTTGTGACCCCGTGGACTACAGCATGCCAGGCTTCCCTGTCCTTCACTATCTCCTGGAGTTTGCTCAAACTCATGTCCATTGAGCCTATGGTGCCATCCAATCATCTCATCATCTGTCACCCCCTTCTCCTCCTTCCTTCAGTCTTTCCCAGCATCAGGGTCTTTTCCAATGAATTGGCTCTTTGCATCAGGTGACCAAAGTATTGGAGCTTCAGCTTCAGCTTCAGCATCAATCCTTCCAATGAATATTTGGGGTTGGTTTCCTTTAGGATTGACTGGTTTGATCTCCTTGCTGTCCAAGGGATTTTCAAGAGTCTTCTCCAAAACCACAGTTCGAAAGCATCAATTCTTCGGTGCTCCGCCTCTTTATAGTCCAACTCTCACATCCATGCATGACTACTGGAAAAATCATAGTTTTGACTATATGGACCTTTGTCAGCAAAATGATGTCTCTGCTTTTTAATATGCTGACTATGTTTGTCAGATTTCTTTCAATGAGCAGCTTCTTTAAATTTCATGGTTGCAGTCACCATCTGCAGTGATATATTATTTACAGACAGTTCCCGGTTTTGCAGTCACATATTGAGTTTTCTACTTGAATGAGCTATATCCTCATGTCCTGCAATGTTCAGAGCATGTCTCGAACCCAGATGTTCTCACTTCCAGTATCTTTTTACAATTTGATGGCGCCTCCTGTCCCCCAGATTCTGGTTTTCTGTACTAAAGCTGTAACTTACATATATGGTGACCTAGTAGCAGAGAAAGGAAGTGAAAACAAATAAGTTGACTCCTGGTTCTGCTGTTGGCCAGCTGTGTGAATGCAGACAAGTCATCAAACTCACCAGTTTTCTCTCCTCTAAAATGGAATTCATAATACCTACTATGTATCTCATGAGATTATTGTGAGGTTATAAAAAAGCCAAGGTCGTATCTTCTTGAGTTATATGAACTATGTGTGATTATTGACAACAAAAGTAACTTTGGGAGGATTTCACTGTATGTAGATGTAATACATATGACAAATATAATATAAATAGGGGAGGGTAAAAGACCTGTATGTTTTTAAGACTTTACATTTTATTTGAAGTGGTAAATATTAACTTCAATTAAACTGTGACAAATTAGATTTGTATATTATAATCCTTTTGTAACAGCTAAAAAATAGCACAAGAGTTATGAACAAAAAGCCAATTGATAAAGTATACGGGGTACTAAAAATTATCCAAATCCTAAAGAAAGAAAAGGGAAAACAGAGGAGCAAAAAACAGAGGAGACAAATAGAATACTAAGAAAATGGTAGAGCTAAATCTAATCAATGATTATGTGATAAATATGGATGGTCTAAAATACCAAATAAAGATAGATATTGTCTGGTTAGGTTTTGTAAAAAGACCTAATGAGATGCTATCTGTAAGAAACATACTCTAAATGTAATGAAAAAAATAGATTAAAATTAAAAGGATAAAACAAAAAAGATATGCCATGGAAAGACTAAATGAAAGACAGCAGGAGTGACTATGTTATTACACAAAGTAGACTTTAGAACAAGGAAAAATTACCAGAGACAAGAGGGAACTTGCATAATAATAAAGAAGAAATTAACCAAAAAAAAATAGTAGTCTCAAATGTGTAAGACTAGTACACCTAAACAGCAAAGTCCCAAATTACATAAAGTTAAAACTGATAGCATTGAAAGGAGAGAGACAAATCCACAATTAAACTCGGAGCCTGTCATGTTCTTTTCAAGATAATTAATAGAACAAGTAGACTCTTGATCTAATTGACATTTATACAGCACTCCATCCAGCAGCAGCAGAAAGACATTCTTTCCAAATGCACATGGAACAGGCACCAAGATAAACCATATTCTGAACCATAAGACAAACCATAACAAATTTAATATAATCACATAAAACAGCTTTTCTTGACCATGATGGGTCTTTAACTAGAAATCAGTATCAAAAGAGATCCAGAAATTTCCCAAATATTTGAAGTTTAAAAATACATGGAAATGAACTGACAAAAATCTCACATGAACTTAATATTTTGAACTGAATGAAAGTGAAAATACAACACGTTGAAACTTGTGGGATATAGCTAAAGCAGTGCTAAGAGGAAATGTCTAGCATTAAATGCTTATATTGGAAAAGAGAAAAAGATTCTAAATCAAAAATTTAATCTTAAACCTTGAGAAACTAGGAGAAGAAGAGGAAATAAAACACAAAGCAAGCAAAAGGGAGAAATAATCAAAAGAAAGCAGAAATCAGTGGAATTGAAAATAGAAAAACAATTGAGGAAATCAATGTGATTATATACAGCCTGTATATTTCTTTGGTAAAGTTCAAATCCTTCCCCCAATTTCTAAGTGGATTTTTGTTGAATTCCAATAGTGCTTTATATACTCTAGATATAGAATAATATAGTCTTTCATTGAGCAGGTGTTTAATTTTGATGAAGTCCACCTTATCGATGTTTTCATTTATGGATCTGGTTTAGGGTATAATATCTAAGAACACTTCACTTAACTCAAGGTCACAGAAGTTTTATCCTAGGTTTCTTCTAAAACTTGTCCGAGGTGGTGCTAGTGGTAAAGAACCTGCCTGACAATACAGGAGGCTTAAGAGACAAGGGTTCGATCCCTGGGTCAGGACGATCTCCTGGAGGAGGGCATGGCAACCCACTCCAGTAGTATTTTTGCCTGGAGAATGCCATGGACAGAGAAGCCTGGCGGGCTACAGTCCATAGGGTCACAAAGAGTTGGACATGACTGAAATGACTTGGCACATACGCATGCACATTCCACATGGAAGTCTATGATCCATTTTGATTTAATTTTTGTATAAAGTGGGAAGTATAGGTTGAAGTTCATTTTTTTTTTCAATGTAGATAGATATGCAAGTTGTTTGAAAGACTACCTTTTCTCCATTGAATTCCTTTGCAACTTGGTCAAAAATCAATTGGCCATAATTATGCAGCTCTATTTTGAGACTGTTCTGTTCAGTGGACCTACGTGTTTATCCTTCTTCCTATAGCACTCTGTCTTCATTACTGCAGCAGGCACGGAGGGAGTTTCATGAGTGGGTCAATACCTAAAATAGGTAAGCTTCGGTGATGTCCACTGCCTATGACTTATAGATGAAATATTGCAACAAAGAAGCTTAAGTTTTACCCAGAGATTTTGTTTGTTAATATCTTCCTCAAGCTTGTATTCATTTTTCAGGTAGAAATGTTTTGATAGTGATAGTCCCTCAGTCATGTCTGACTCTGCGACCCCATGGACTGTAGCCCTCCAGGTTTCTCTGTCCATGGAATTCTCCAGGCAAGAATGTTGGAGTGGGTAGCCATTCCCTTCTCCAGGGGATCTTCCTGACCCAGGGATCAAACCTGGGTCTCTTGCATTGCAGGCAGATTCTTTACCATCTGAGCCACCAAGGAAGCCCAGAAATAAGTTTTAGGCTATTTTAGATAAGAATATGCTTATATACAAGTGTCTTTGTGTGGGGGTGGGGGGATGTGCATGTGCACTCACACACAAGAGAACACAGGTTAGGTGTCACATTCCTGATTCTTGCAGCTGTCCATGTTTCAAGTTGCCATAACCTTTAGAGTGGTGGTTTTCAAAGCTGAGTGTGCAATAGAAACACTGGCAGGGCTTGTTAACACACCCATTTCTGGGTTCCACTTACAGGGATTCAAGTTCAGGAGGTCTGGGATGGGATGAGAGTTTTCATTTCTAACAAGTTCTCAAGTGCTGCTACAGCTGGCTCAGGGCTCACACTTTGAGAACCTTGGCTCTAGCTCTGTGCTGCCCTAATTGGACCCTATTATTACTTGGTGCTCAATACCCCAAGTGCAGGAACAGTGCTCAGTTCAGTTCAGTTCAGTCGCTAAGTCGTGTCCGACTCTTTGCCACCCCATGAAGCGCAGCACACCAGGCCTCCCTGTGTATCACCAACTCCCAGAGTTCATTCAAACTCATGCCCATCAAGTCAGTGATGCCATCCAGCCATCTCATTCTCTGTCGTCCCCTTCTGCTCCTGCCCCCAGTCCCTCCCAGCATCAGGGTCTTTTCCAATGAGTCAACTCTTCGCATGAGGTGGCCAAAGTACTGGAGTTTCAGCTTCAGCATCAGTCCTTCCAATGAACACCCAGGGCTGATCTCCTTTAGGATGGACTGGCTGGATCTCCTTGCAGTCCAGGGGACTCTCAAGAGTCTTCTCCAACACCACAGTTCAAAAGCATCAATTTTTCAGTGCTCAGCTTTCTTCACAGTCCAACTCTCACATCCATACCTGGAAAAACCATAGCCCTGACCAGACGGACCTTTGTTGGCAAAGGAACAGAGCTCAAGTGGGGTTAATTCCATTCTGAGCACCACCTTACATTTCCTTAACCCAAGCTGGAAAGGGAATTAAATCAGAGAGGTAAAAAAAACAGATAAATCTGCTATATTCTTGAAATCTGACATGAGTGAATACTTCCAAGGAAAAGAACAAGTTTATCTCCCCTGAGATGAGCAAGAAAGACAAGGAAGCAGTCAGAAAGTTATAATGAAGAATGGCCAAATGTTGACAATTCCTAAAGTTCGGTGATAGATACATGAGACTTTATTATACTGCTTTGTTTACTGTTAATGTTAGATGTTTGACATTTTCCATTTTTTAAGTTCTTTTTAAGTAAACTGAGATTATAAGGTGGAGGAGCCTAGCAGAAGATCAAACTCTCAAGATGATTTAGAGATAAATCCACTTCACCAGTGTTTCTTAGACTTTCCTTTAAACCTCCAGTACCAAGAAAAGTACTAGTACTGGAGTACTTTCTATCAGGAAAGAAATCCTTCCTGACACTAAGAAGGTAGCCCAAAGTTGTTCTACTGCAAGTCTGAATTTCTTTGAAATTTTGTGTTTTATTTTCCAAATGTGATTTTGCTCTGTAGGTAATATATATTTGGTTTCATCTAAAAATCTTTTTAAATTGTCATCACAGGAAAATGTTGCCTAGCTATTAACCGAGTAGATGGACAAGCTGTCATCATTAGCTCTATAACACTTAACTCCAAAGACATAAATGGTTCAGTCTCAGAGAAGTATCACAAGCAAGAATCATAGCTCAACAGTTGAAGTCATTAAACAGAAATTTCTTTCCTTGTGTTTGCTCTCAGAGGACCTTGAAATTGATGTGTATTTATTACTCAGTGTTCTCATACTCAGAAAACAAAAGGGTTTGGGTTCATTTGTATCTCTGCAATAAAACTCTTCTATTACATTAGCGTTTAAGTACATCCTATGTTTCTTAATTTAACTTCTGCCATTATCAATTCACTAGTAAGGATTGAATTAGCACCATCATCTTGGAACCCTCAGCAAAAACATAGTGTGTATGGGTTAATCCAAAACTCCTAATTTATCTCTCCCCAATGAAGAATCTGGAAAGAATGTGTGTCTATGTATATATATAGACACACACACATATATATGAAACTGAATCACTTTGCTATACACTTGAAAGCAACACAGCATAGTTTGGTTTTTGAGTTCTTTTTTTTTTGTCCGTATCACGTGCTATGACAAACTTCCCCAACCAGGGATTAAACCCTTGCCCCCTATAGTGGAAGCACAGAGTCGTAACCACTGGACCACCAGGGAAGTCCAACAACATTGTAAATTAACTGTGCATCAACACATGTGTCTGAAAAAAAAGGGAAAAAGTGGTGAAAATGATATTAGATTGGTTGTTTAGAGTTTCCCACAAGATCTTGCATCTTTTCATTGGATTCAAGCTTATGCTTGAATCTTAAAAACGGGGTTGTTGAAAATAGTAACATTTACATGTATTATACACACACATATGTATCACATTAGTGTAGATCCTGGTTAGGACAGTCATGGAATAATGTCAGAGAGAATCCTGTGGGAAAAGGAAAATAAACAAGAGAGGTGGGCCTTGTACAGCAGAAGTGGCCTGAGCTGAAGAGTCTGATTCAACTTTCTGCTCTTGAGGTTAAAAAAAATCTTGGGAGCTTAGACATGGCATTACTTTGTTGCTGACATGTGTTAAGTGAAAATCTCTTATGATGTTGGGCTTTTATGCTTAATCTGTTTTCTGTTAATAATCCTTCTCATTTGATTATGAAAAAATGAAACAAATGTTGTCTCTTTAAAAAAAAAAAGAATAGTAAAACAATCAAGACAGCCATTGATTGAGCCTCGAAGAACAGGGCATGTGCTACATCACTTCAGTCCTGTCTGACCCTTTGTGACCCTATGGACTGTAGCCCACCAGGCTCTTCAGTCCATGGGATCCTCCAGGAAGAATACTGAAGTGGGTTGTCAGGCCCTTCTCCAGGGGATCTTCCCGACCCAGGGATTGAACCCAAGTCTCATTATGTCTCCTGCATTGCAAGTGGGTTCATAACTACTAGCGCCACTAGGGTTAAGAGGTTAGAAGCAGGAGGTAACAGCTCCTGAATAGGGCCCTCAAGATGAGAGGGGGACACTGGCTTTATTCAACAATATCTACTGAGTATTCTTTTGGAACATACAGAATAAGACAGAGCTCCTCTCCTATGAAAAAAATCACAGATACAGATTACAGACATTTTCCATACTTGACTAAAGACGAGGGGGCTGTGTGAGATGGTTGAAGACAGAGTCAAATCACACAAGACATTGATTGCCAATCAGGGCTTTATCCATTAGGCGTGGAAATTCAGAGGCAGGGAAGGGACAGGAGGAAGTGGGTATTTTCGGAAGATTAACCTAGGGTAGCTTGCCAGGAGATCCGTGTTCAGACCTCTGTCATGGTCCAAAGGTGAGACAAAGAGGACTTGAATGCCTAAGGGAGTAGGCAGGAAGGGAAAGGGAGAGAGAAGGGTAGGGAAAAACCAAAGATGATTGCCAAAACTTGGATCTGAGTAATGGGAGAATAGTTCTTTTTTAAGAGGAGGAGGGGTTAGGAAAGCAAGCTCATTTAGAGTGAGAAAGATACCAAGTTTATCTCTAAATGAACTGAGCTATAATGAGACTCATTAGCGTAAACTGGACTACTGGAATGCCTTCTAATGCAGCAGTCCCTAACCTTTTTGGCACCAGGGAATGTTTTCATAGAAGACCATATTTCCATTGACCAGGGTGCAGGCAGGTGGTTTGGGGATCAGGCACATTGCAGGTATTGTGCACTTTGTTTCTATTATTGTTACATCAGCTCCACCTCAGATCATCAGGCATTTGATCTTGGAGGCTGGGGACCCCTGTTTTAAAGGGCAAACAGGTCCCGCCTGCTCGTGGGAAGTAGATAGTTCAGCCTAGATAGGAGAGGTGGCCCCAGATGGCTGTAGTAACAGAGCTAAGGGCTGCCCATGAGGCATGGTGGGCCCTCCAGGAACTGTGGCAGTCATGAACTTGGGGGTTTCCTATTCAGCAGCCCCTTCCCACCTCATCTCCAGGGCCTCTCACTCTGCAGACATCCCCCCTCTACTCCAGCCCCAGGACCCCATGACACTTCTGACCGCACCAGACTGTCCCCCACCCTTCCATGCTCAGGGCTTTTCTGGCTTCTGCCTTTGTCCGTGTCCTCTGTCCCCCAAAGAATCCTGCCCCCCATCCTCTGCTTAGCAAACTGCTTCTCATCTTGCAAGTTCCTACTCAGACTCCAACCCCTCTGTGCCCCTCGGCACCCCATGGAAATTTTACTGGCCTCTCTACACGCATCATATTAGCAGGTGTCGAAGCTCTGAAGACTGTGGGCTGTGTCTTACCTTTACAGCCCCTCAGTACTTCTTTGCTCAGTTTATCATCTCATTTATACCATGCGTGCATGCTAAGTCCTTCAGACATGTCCAACTCTTTGTGACCCCTTGGACTCTAGTCCACCAGGCTCCTCTGTCCGTAGGATTCTCCAGGCAAGAATACTGGAGTGGGTTGCCATGCCCTCTTCCAGGGGATCTTCCCAACCCAGGGATCAAACCTGCATCTCTTATGTATCTTGCATTGGCAGGTGGGTTCTTTACCACTAGCGCCACCTGGAAAGCCCCACTTAAACCATAGATGAGATCTATTTCATACAACATTATTTGGGGCTTAAAAACACACAGACTTTCTTTATAGTTAGTAAGCATTCAGAGGAAATTTGGAGTCAAAATACATCAAATGTTACTATTATAAAGAATGAGAATTAGGTGTACTTAGCCATAATTTAGCAATTAAAATAAGAACAGACTTGGCAGTTCCCTTTATTCAAACCCCTCACAACCTGTAATTGTACAGTGCCAAAGAAAGCCAGCCTTCTTTCTCTGATGCTCTGATTTTCAGTCCAAACTGTTACATCATTGTAGAAAATCACACAGGTTCAATTCTTTTCAGCTCAAAGTTCAATTCTTTTCATCGCAGATCTGAGCTAAAAAATATCACTGTGTGATATGTGTGTGTATTTGTTTAACAGAAACCGTAATCTGGACATTTTATCAGGTTGGACCTGGATCTACCCAAAGAGACATGTTGCTTTTTTGTTTCTTTGTTTAAAAAAAAAAAAACAAACAGAATTTTTAGGCATCATTGCATGTGTTTACCATTTTAGCCAGAAGAAATGGAGAACAGTTTTTAAGATTGGTTGGAATTCTTAAACAGGAACATCTAGATAAAAGCAGGACTTTATGGAGTTTCCAAGTTTCTTATCTGAACTCCAAGGTTAAAATAAGATAGATCAGAATAAAACAGCTCATAATTTACTTCTATTCAATAAGCATTTATTGAGTGCCAAGCAAGAGCTAAGCAGTGGAGCCAACAAGTATATGTCACAGTACCTTCCCTGAAAGTACTCACCTTCTAGCAAGGAAAGCGGGTTTATATACCTAGAGATCAGGGAAATAAACTTAATAATAGAAACCAGCCAAAAACATACTTATGCATAGGTGTTACTTCTTTCAAAGTTGCATCAAAGTTTCACTCTGAACCTTCTTCATACTCTGATCCTAAAACTTCTTTTGCACCACTTTTGGTCTTTGGCAGTCCTGTAGGAGCATCACAGTGACAGAATGTTTTCGGCGGGGTAGGAGGAATGTTGGCTCATAATCAATGGAAATTTACTTCTCACAGTTCTGGAGGCTGGAAGTCCAAGATCAAGGAGTCAGCATGGTCAGGCTCTGGGGAAGGATCTCTTCCAGGAGGAAGATCTCTCACTGTGTCCTCACATTGCAGGACAAGAAATCAATCTCTGGGGCCTCTTTCATAAGGGTACACACACCCTTTTATGAGGACTCTGCCCTCATCCCCTAGTCTCCTCTCAAATTCCCCACCTTCTAATATATCACCTTTGTGTGCTCAGTTGCCAAGTCATGTCTAACTCTGCAATCCCTGAGCTGTAGCCCACCAGGCTCCTCTGTCCATGGGATTCTCCAGGCAAGAATATTGGAGTGGGTTGCCATTCCCTTCTCCAGGGGATCTTCCCAACCCAAGAATCAAACTCACATCTACTTTATTGCCAGGCAGATTCTTTACCACTGAGCCACCAATATATCACCTTGTTGTTCAGTCACTCATTTGTGTCCAACTCTTTTCAACCCCATGAACTGCAGCATGCCAGGCTTCCCTGTCCTTCACCATCTCCCAGAGCTTGATCAAACTCATGTCCATCAAGTCGGTGATACCATCCAACCATCTCATCCTCTGTCATCCCCTTCTCCTCCTGCCTTCAGTCTTCCCCAGCATCAGGGTCTTTTCTAATGAGTCAGCTCTTCACATCAGGTGGCCAAAGTATTGGAGCTTTAGCTTCAGCATCTGTCCTTCCGATGAATATTCAAGATTGATTTCCTTTAGAATTGACTGGTTTGATCTCCTTGCAGTCCAAAGGACTCTCAAGAGTCTTCTCCAACACCACAGTTCAAAAGAATCAATCCTTTGGTGCTCAGCCTTATTTATGGTCCAACTCTCACATCCATACATGACTACTGTAAAAACCATAGCTTTGACTAGACAGACCTTTGTGGGCAAAATAATGCCTCTGCTTTTTAGTATACTGACTAGGTTTGTCATAGCTTTTCTTCTAAGGAGCAAGTGTCTTTTAATTTCATGGCTGCAGTCACCATCTGCAGTGATTTTGGAGCCCAGGAAAATAAAGTCTGTCACTGTTAAAAATAAATAAATAAATAAATAAAGTCTGTCACTGTTTCCATTGTTTTCCATCTATTTGCCATGAAGTGATGGGACTGGTGCCGTGATCTTCATTTTTTGAATGTACATCACCTTAGCAGTAAGGATTTGAATATATGAATTGGATGGGAGAGGACACAAATATTCAAACCATAACAGGGATTAATCTATCAAAATATGTATAAGATCTATTGATATATGAGGAAAATTACAAAACTCTGCTGAACAAAATCAAAAAAGAACTCAAAATGAGGAAATGTTCCATGTTCATGAATATTAGAACTCGATATTGTCAAGTAATGTTTTATGTGATCTGTGCATATGGCCTCCCTGCAGCATATTTATACCCATCAGAAGATGTTCAAAGGCCATTAGAGAATATTGGGGCTTCGTCTGAACGTCTGGTTTGATTATACATGCTGTTTCTCCTACATCACATTTTGTATTTGTAGACATTATCTCCTAAAATTAATTCGAAGTTTTACAAGAGTAATTGGGGAGCAACACTTGTGGTTCAGGATGCAGAAAACAGTGGCACTTACTTCTGCTTTGGAAATTCCATTATCTAATCCAGTCCTGGCTGTACATTAGCATCAACTGGGAGCTTGTAAATCTCTCACTGCCCAGGCTATACCCCAACCAATTAAATCCAAATCACTGGGGAGATGTAACCCAGGCATGAGTATTTGGGGGAGAAGTCAACTTGTGGGGTTTTTTCAAGTTTTTATGTGGAAATAATTTGAATTCATAAAATATTGCAGAAGTTGCTCAGTATTATATGGCAGCCTGGATA
The DNA here is from genome assembly GCF_019320065.1 of Cervus canadensis. Lineage (NCBI taxonomy): Eukaryota > Metazoa > Chordata > Mammalia > Artiodactyla > Cervidae > Cervus > Cervus canadensis. Next base: position 17,410,878 of record NC_057391.1, read on the forward strand.
GCAGGGGGGGGATAATGGATATATGTATGTGAGGTGAGTCCCTTTGCTGATTACCTGAAACTATCACAACATTGTTAGTTGGCTACATGCCAATACAAAATAAAAAGTTTAATTTTTTAAAAATGTTGCAGAAGTTAAAATACTACAAAGAACTCTTGTATTTCCTTATGCAGAATCACTTCTATTTTTTTCCTCTGAACCATCTGAGGGTAGGTTAAGTGCATCGTGGCCTTTTATCCAAAAACATCCCACTTTCAGTGAGTATTTATTGTGTGTTCACGCTAAGTCTCTTCAGTCATGTCCGACTCTTTGCGACCCTATGGGTCGTAGCCCACCAGGCTCCTCTATCCATGGAATTCTCCAGGCAAGGTTACTGGAGTAGGTTGCTGTGTCCTCCTCCAGAGGATCTTCCCAACCCAGGTGTTGGACCTGTGTCTCTTACATCTACCTGCATTGGCAGGCGGGTTCTTTACCACTAGCACCATATGCGAAGCCTGGCTATTTACTAAGAATGGGTAAATACTCAGTAAGTACTCACTCTCTTATGTAAGCACTGGATAGCCAGCAACTTCACACATTTACACTGTCCCTAAACTTACAAGTATTTAATTTAATGTCCATACTCCAGTTTTGTCAGTTGATCTCATAATGTTGTTACAGCACTTCCTCTGGTTCAGGAGCCACTCTAAGTTAGGCAATACAATTCGTTGACATTTCTCTCTCTCCTCAATTAATCTGTAATGTTTCCACAGACTTTGTCTTTTGTCATACTGACATTTATTAAAAATACAGTTGTTGTCATTCAGTCACTCAGTCCAGTCCAATTCTTTGTGACCCAGTGAACTGCAGCACACCAGGCTTCCCTGGCCTTCACTTCCCTATCCTAGAATTTGCTCAAACTCATGTTCATTGAGTCATGATGGTGATGCCATCCAACCATCTCATCCTCTGTCGTCCCCTTCTCCCCCTGCCTTCAATCTTTCCCAGCACCAGGGTCTTTTCCAGTGAGTCAGTTCTTCGCATCAAGTGGCCAAAATATTGGAGCTCCAGCTTGAGCATCAGTCCTCCACTTTAAAAAAATAAAACATTCCTCGCTGTCTGCTGTTTCTCGTGAGTAGATGAAAGTTATACCCTCTCAGCTGAGCAGTGGGTTGGGTGTGGCTTGTACTTTGCAAGGTCCACATCAGGAGACCCACACAGTGTCCACCTTCTCTCGCTGGTGCTGCTCGTTTTGATCACCTGGTAGACTGCTGCCCCGTTTCTGCACTGGAGAATTATCCTTCTCTTTCTCCCTTGCAATGGATAAGCAGTCTGAGGGGCTGACAAGACCACTGGAATGTATTGCTCCATATCAGAATTTCCCCCCAAAGTTCAGTGTGGATTGATGATTTTTGGCTGATCCAATATTTACCATGATGAACAAATTGCAAAATGATTTTCCAACTCCATCACTCTCTCCATATTTACCAGTTGGCCCTTGAAATCTCTCATCAGCATGAGCCCTCCCTTCTCCTCTGCATATTTGTTTATCTATATATTATTGGTATGAACTCATGAATTTCCCTTTTTTTCAATAATTTATTATTCATTACCATATTTATTTGGGTGCTCAAACAGTCTCAGATGTTGCTAGCAGGAGGCCCTTCAAAGTGACTCCTATATCCTTGTAACAGGTCCCCAGTTTTGTGAACACTTCCTTACTTCCAGGCTTATCTTGTACCTACCCTGCCCTATCCCTGGTACTAGTCATTTCTCCCAAAAAAGACACCTTTTCATGGAGAGTGGTATAAGAGAACAAGATTAAGTTTGCAAGGTATGCTTATTGCTAGCGGGTTGTCTCTGCTTCTTAGCCCTCTTAGCAGACAGAGCTAGGAAATATACGCATGTGTGTATATACATGCAGGCTTCCCTGGAGGCTCAGTGGTAAGGAATCCACCTGTCAAGGCAGGAGACACAGGTTCAAATCCCTGGGTCGGAAAGATCCCCTGGAGAAGGAAATGGCAACCCACTCCAGTAATCTTGCCTGGGAAATCCCATGGACAGAGGAGCCTGGTGGGCTACAGTCCATGGGGTCTCAAAGAGTCAGCCACAACTTAGCAACTAAACAACAACAACAATGTATATTCATACACGTGATAAAAATATACATGCATGCATATATATTTTTGTGCATATGCACACACACCTATATATACATGATTTCAAAATCATTAATTCATGCTTTTATCACAAATTAATTTTTAATTAATTTTTATTGGAGTATAGTTGCCTTACAATACTGTGTTAGCTTCTGCCGTACAGCAAAGTGAATCAGCCACACCTACACAAATAAGCCCTTTTTTACACTTTTATCTCAAATTTAAATCCATCCCCACAAGGTTCTGTGCTGCCTTCCCCCATTCCATATGTATATGTCTCCTTTCCACAGTGAGATCCCTGGCTCCCAACAACATTAAGTCCAGCCATCTTGGGAAGATGTTTGATAGTGCCTATTGCAACTAAACATGCATATACCTATAATCCAACAATTCTACTTCTGGGTATATTCCCAACAGAGATAAGGACTTACGTCCACCAAAAGCATAATGTTTGCAGCAGCTTTATGCATAAGAGCCAAAAACTGGAAATACACCAAAAGTCAATCAATAATAGTAAAGCACATTGTGGCATATTTATACAATAATAAATTGCTGTGAAAAAGAATGAAACTCCTGATAAACGCAACAAAGTGGATGAATCTCATGGACATCAAGTTAAGTAAAAGATGTTCAATGTGAAAGAGGATGTATGATATTATTCCATGTATGTGAAATTCAAAACCAGGGAAAATATGACTCTAGAAAGCAGAGTAGTGGCAACTGCTAAGATTTGTGAGGATGGGATAATGATTCTGAGGGGGCAGAAAGGATCCTTCTGCAGGAGCTGGGTTGTTCTGCATCTTTATCCAGGTAGCAGTAACACAGGCACAATACAAATACAAAAAAGTCATCAAGCTATAATTTAAATATTTTACTATATGCAAGTTACATCCTATTTTTTTAAAATTTAATACAGCTATAAATTGAGCAGTCAGTGCAATTAACTCAACTGAGATGACTTAATCAGGCCAATTCCACATGTGTTCAGGAAATGACAACTGCACCAGAACTTAATCATCTGCCTGGCAACTACTGCTCTTCTGTTGTAATACATATCCCATGTCAGTAATGGGAAAAATTGTATATGCAAGGATTTAACAGTACAGTTCATGGGTTTCCTCAGTGTCTTGGTTTAATTTTTTGTTGAGTTGAATTGGACTGTCTTATACACACCCCAAGGGTTAGTCACAATCCAAACCTTTAATGGTTTATGCTTTGTGTGTAAAGTCACTTGATAATAGGCATCCTCTGGGGTTGATTACTGGTAACTTGAAATTCGTGGGAAAAGTCAGCTCCTAGAATCCTAAATGCTCGAAGGAGGGCATTGTGACAAGAGCTTCAATAGTAGGGTGGAATGAACATAGGTTTCAAGCCCCAGACTGGCCCTTTAGCTACCCTTCTCTCAGTGTCAGCCCTGTTGCCCAGGCAAAGCCGGTCTATAAGATGTGAAACCATTCCTCCTTTGATGAAGACATCTTCTCTTTTGATCAGGACTGAAAAATAAGAGATGGGAAGGTATACTGCAGTGCTTCTCCAGCTTTAAGCGCACCACGGCCGCCTGGACAGCTTGCTAAGCCTGAGGGCCGGACCCCACCCATGTTTCTCATTCAGCCAGCCTGAGCCAACACATCTCCCAGCTTCCAGGGGATGCTAATGCTGCTGGCCCAAGGACCACACTCTGAGAATTACTGCCATAATTGCAGTGAATGTGGAATTAGAGCATCAAAGTTCAAATCCTGGACTTAACCTAATAGTCTGTGACCGTGAGCAAGGAACTTAATCTCTCTGAACCTATTTTCTCATTTGGATGATAAAGACAGTTTGTGTCCTGCTTGCCCTATAGGATTGGCATTCATATTTTGTGAGTTCATTTGTGTTTTGAAAACCATAAATCATTAGACCAAAGGTTCTTCACTTTTTTGTGCCTTGGACTCCCTTGGCAGTCTATGGATACTAGCTCAGAATACTGTTTTTAAATCTATAAAATAAGATACAGGGGGAAAAAAGGAAACCAATTATACTTAATTAAAATTATAAAAATATTTTAGAAAAATAATTTGTAATATACATAGTGATGTGCTTTTTTGACATTAAAATACATAATCTCATGGAGGGTTTTCCAATAATTACTATAATTCCAGAATAGTGATGAGTTTTTAAACAATATTTCAAAATATTTGTAACATCTATAATGTCATATGAATACATGAGTGACTTCTATCAGTGATAAACTCACAGTATTGCTAATACTATTATGGTCTGTTGCCTATATTTATAATAGAAGGAATGCTAAGTTTCAGTTGGGGGTTAGTGAAAATAAAGATGCAATTGACAGACCCCTCCAAGGTGGTCCTTGTGAAGTGAGTAATTGTATTCCATTTTCAGGGTATCTAGCTTGGGTAACATATTCTGAGACTCACTTGGGATGGCGCCCATATGTGGGCTTCTATGGAAGCTCATAGACCAGAAATGGCAGGACTACAGACCTCCAGCTATATCAGAGCAGCAGTGCCAGTGATGATCTCTTAACCCTGAGTTTGTTGTGCTGCTTCCATAATGGCTTCTAAGAATTAGTGAAATATTAAAAAGCTTCAAGGAACTTGTTAGTAGGAGAATCACAGTGATCTATTACTGTAATTGATCATGGAGCCAGTGTTTGGGTCATCAACAGTGGGCATTAAGATGGTGGGATGAGGTGTATGAGAAGCAGGGCATGGATATATTAACAATTTGTACATGAACCTTGGAGAAGGGCATTGTTGATGCAGAGAGTTTAGGCCAAAAATTATATGCCCAGCATTGACAATTTAAACTGGAATAGGGATGGGGAATACATGTAAATCCATGGCTGATTCATGTCAATGTATGGCAAAAACCACTACAATATTGTAAAGTAATTAGCCTCCAACTAATAAAAATAAATGGGAAAAAAAAGAAAAAAAAAAAAAAAGAAACTGGAATAAAACCCAAATGTCCAACAAGAGTGGAGATTTCCTCTTATTGACTTAGTTGTGAGGGTGCCTTTCAGACAGACTTTGCCAAATCTTGACCTCAGTGAACATACGCACTAGCAAAAGCCATGAGTCACCTGCACCTTTTTGTGAGTTAGTTCTGGACACCATTAATAGCCCTGGAGCTGCTTACAAGTACAGATATTGTAGATGCAGCTGTTTTCAATATGTCAGGCCAGATGGGGGGCTAGTTTTGGACCTGTTTCAGAAGCTAACCTCTGGGCATATGGTATTAGGACCATATTTGCAAAAAATCTGGTGGTGTTTTTTTTTAAAGTGTTTTGCTAATCTATGGTTAAAAATTCATCTAAACCCTTTGTGAGAATCCATGGATAACAGTTGTTTAGTCACTAAGTTGTATCCAACTCTTTTGTGACCCCACAGACTATAGCCCACCAGTCTCTTCTATCCATGGGATTTTCCAGGCAAGAATACTGGAATGGGTTGCCATTTCCTTCTCCAGGGGATCTTGCCTACTCAAGGATCAAACCCAGGTCTCCTGAATTGGCGAGCGGATTCTTTACTGCTGAGTCACGAAGGAAGCCCCCCAGGATAACAGTAGTAGATGGTAAAAAGATTCAGGGTCCCAGTGTTTAATTTCCTAGGGGGGTCTTTGCCATACTTCAAATGGTTCTTTAATGGGCTTTTTGGTTTCCAGATAATAACCTCTTCTATAATACTGCCATTAAAAGCAATAAAATCTTAGCCAGAACCTACCTCAATGCTAAGCTTTTGATGCTCCAAATTGGATTTTAAGGAGAAGCTGTAAAAAGGGGGGGAAATATTTTATTTCTGCTTGTACCATGTCCTTTATATTAATTTGAAATTTTTAAGCTTTAAAGAAAATAATATATGCATGTGGTAAAACAAATTTTAAATGGTAGTAAAAGGATATAAAGTGGGAAATAAATGTCTCCCTTCTTATCTCCCATCCCAACCTAAACCCCCATTCCTTTCCCCAAATGTTAATTGTTTTAGACTGTCTTGCCCTAAAATGTTTTATGTGTGTGCCTACATTTTTTTAAATGTGTATATTTTTATTTTAAAGTGTATAACAAATGAGACCATACCAAATGGACTGTTTTGTATTTTTGTTTCATTTTAAAATGTATCACAGAGTTCATTTCATACCCACAGACCTGCCTCATTGTTTTTAGGGCCATGTGATATTCCATTGCATGGTTATCCAAGATGACGATTTACTTAACTAATCCTCTATTAATTGATATTTAGGTTGGTTTTAGTTTTTCTCAGTTTAAAACAATCTGCAGAGAATATCCTTATTAAAAAACACTTTTGTATACTTACAGAAGGATATCTGTCGTGTTGTATGAAAGGAGAGAAGGTTAGCACTTCCCTTGACAAGGATGGAAGAGGCTCTCAGGCCTGACAACACGCATACGGTTAAGGCATTGCCACCTACTTTGTGGCATCTAACCACTGTTTTTGGAAGAATCAATATTGTCAAAATGGCTATACTACCCAAAGCAATCTATAGATTCAATGCAATCCCTATCAAGCTACCAATGGTATTTTTCACAGAACTAGAACAAATAATTTCACAACTTGTATGGAAATACAAAAAACCTCAAATAGCCAAAGTAATCTTGAGAAAGAAGAATGGAACTGGAGGAATCAACCTGCCTGACTTCAGACTATACTACAAAGCCACAGTCATCAAGACAGTATGGTACTGGCACAAAGACAGAAATATAGGTCAATGGAACAGAATAGAAAGCCCAGAGATAAATCCACGAACCTATGAACACCTTATCTTCGACAAAGGAGACAAGAATATACAATAGAAAAAAGACAACCTCTTTAACAAGTGGTGCTGGGAAAACTGGTCAACCACTTGTAAAAGAATAAAACTAGAACACTTTCTAACACCATACACAAAAATAAACTCAAAATGGATTAAAGATCCAAATGTAAGACCAGTAACTATAAAACTCCTAGAGGAGAACATAGGCAAAACACTCTCTGACATAAATCACAGCAGGATCCTCTATGACCCACCTCCCAGAATATTGGAAATAAAAGCAAAAATAAACAAATGGGACCTAATGAAACTTAAAAGTTTTTGCACAACAAAGGAAACTATAAGCAAGGTGAAAAGACAGCCCTCAGATTGGGAGAAAATAATAGCAAACGAAGCAACAGACAAAGGATTAATCTCAAAAATATACAAGCAACTCCTGCAACTCAATTCCAGAAAAATAAATGACTAAATCAAAAAATGGGCCAAAGAACTAAACAGATATTTCTCCAAAGAAGACATACAGATGGCTAACAAACACATGAAAAGATGCTCAACATCATTCATTATCAGAGAATGCAAATCAAGTCCACAATGAGGTACCATTACATGCCAGTCAGGATAGCTGCTATCCAAAAGTCTACAAGCAATAAATGCTGGAGAGGGTGTGGAGAAAAGGGAACCCTCTTACACTGTTGGTGGGAATGCAAACTAGTACAGCCTCTATGGAGAACAGTGTGGAGATTTCTTAAAAAACTGGAAATAGAACTGCCATATGACCCAGCAATCCCACTTCTGGGCATACACAGCAAGGAAACCAGATCTGAAAGAGACACGTGCACCCCAATGTTCATCGCAGCACTGTTTATAATAGCCAGGACATGGAAGCAACCTAGATGCCCATCAGCAGATGAATGGATAAGGAAGCTGTGGTACATATACACCATGGAATATTACTCAGCCATTAAAAAGAATTCATTTGAATCAGTTCTAATGAGATGGATGAAACTGGAGCCCATTATACAGAGTGAAGTAAGCCAGAAAGATAAAGACCAATACAGTATACTAACGCATATATATGGAATTTAGAAAGATGGTAACGATAACCCTATATGCAAAACAGAAAAAGAGACACTGATGTACAGAACAGAATTTTGGACTCTGTGGGAGAAGGCAAGGGTGAGATGTTTCGAGAGAACAGCATTGAGATATGTATATTATCTAGGGTGAAACAGATCACCAGCCCAGGCTGGATGCATGAGACAAGTGCTCGGGCCTGGTGCACTGGGAAGACCCAGAGGAATCAGGTAGAGAGGGAGGTGGGAGGGGGGATCGGGATGGGGAATACTTGTAAATCCATGGCTGATTCATGTCAATGTATGACAAAAACCACTACAATATTGTAAAGTAATTAGCCTCCAACTAATAAAAATAAATGAAGAAAAAAAAAAGAAAGATATCTGTCAAGTAGTTTCCTAGAAGAATAATTCTCAAGTCAAGAGTATGGGCGTTTAAACCCATTGTGAGGGGGAGAGGATGGGGAGGAGGGGCATTTAACCCCATATTCTGAGAATAATTAGTAACCAGGCTGCCTTCCAAGGTTGAATCAGTTTACACTCCCACCAACAGTGTGGGAATGCATGGATAACAGTTGTTTAGTTGCTAAGTTGTATTCGACCCTTTTGTGACCCTATGGATTATAGCCTGCCAGGCTCCTCTGTCCATGGGATTTTCCAGGCAAGAATACTGGAGTGGATTGCCATTTCCTTCTCCAGGGGATCCTCCTGACCCAGGGATCAAACCTGCATCTCCTGCATTGGCAGGTGGATTCTTTACTGCAGAGTCACCAAGGAAGCTTACTTAGCCATAAAAAGAATGAAATTCTTCCATTTGCAGCAACATGAATGGACCTAGAGGATATGAGGCTTAGTGAAATAAGTCAGAGAGAGAAAAACACTATATGATATCACTTATATGTGGAGTCTCACAAATAATATAAATGAATGCATATGCAAAACAGAAATGGACTCACAGGTGTAGAAAACAAGCTAGTGGTTACAAGGGGAAGTGGAAAGGGAGTGTAATCTGTAAAAATACTGAATCATTGTGCAGTAGAACCTGAAATTAACCTAATATTGTAAATCAACTATACTTCAGTTTAAAAAGAAATATTGGAAGAGGTCAAGAATGAGTTCAGACCTACACATCTGAGGGATGTCGTCAAATAGGTATTTAGATATACAAGTCTGGGACTAGGGAATTCCCTGGAGGTCCAGTGGTTAGGACTCCACACTCTCATTGCTGAGGGCCTAGGTTTGATTCCTGGTCAGGGAACTAAAAATCCCACAAGCTTAGGACCAAAGGAAAATACTGAATTGGAGACATAAATGTCAAAGTCACTGGGATATAGTAATTGAAGCCATGGGCATAGATGCAATCACCCAAGAAAGGAGTACAACACCCAAATCAGGTTTACTCTGAAGCCTTAAGGAACACTAACATTTAATGGCCAAGTAGAAAAAGATGAGAAAAAAGAAAGAACGTATGCACAGCCCGAGAGCAGGAGGAAAGCCAGTTGAATGAGGTGTCCCAGACCCCAGTGAAAGAAGACTTCAAATAGGATGGAGCAGCCAGTAGTGCCAAATGCTGCCAAGACATCCAATAAGAGGAAGGCTGAAAGTGCCCATTGGATTTGACAACATGGAGGTCCTGGTGACATTCATTTGAATTGTTTCAGTGAAATAACGGGAACAAGAGCCAGATTGGAGATGACTGAGAAGTGAATGGGAAGTGAGAATACAGAGACCCTATATGGACCACTCTCAAGAACTATGGTTTTGAGAGAAAATAGCCCAAACCTGTTCATCCTCAGTGTCAACTCTTGACTCTTCTTTGCCACTCAGTAAGCTGAAGTGATTTTCTAACTTGGTATTCGATGTTCCACAGCTGTGATCTCCCAGGAGCCATGGTAGTGAGCCAGCCAGGGATAGCATCTTTGGGGGGTGGGAGGCACGGGTCACCTCAGCCTTGGGGGTTCTTCCACTCCTGCAAGCAGCTTCTGACTCTGCAGGTCTGGGAAGGCCCATTGTAGAAAACACTGCTAAACTGGCTTTAAGAAACAAAGAGTCTTTATACTTTAGAGAGATCTACTAAAAAATGTCCCTGGAGAAGGAAATGGCAACCCCCTCTCTAGTGTTCTTGCCTGGAGAATCCCATGGACAGAGGAGCCTGGCAGGCTACCGTCCATGGGGTCACAAGAGTTGGACATGGCTTAGTGACTAAACCCCCATCACCACTGAAAAATGTAAAGATAACGTCTGTCATTGGCAAAGCAAAACAAGCTAAGGCAGGCGTGATCATTGTTGAAGCTGGGTGATGGGATGGGTACATGGAGGCTTATTATACCTTTCTCACTCCTTTTGTTCATGTGTAAATTTTTTCATAATACATTGTAAAAAAGTATTAAGTTTAGTAACTGTAAATTGAAAGTACACAGAATCAGTGCCACCACAGGCCTACTATTGACCATGTCACTTAGAGCATGATCTCCTTTGGGGCTTCCCTTGTGTTTCAGTATTTAAGAATCTGCCCTGCAATGCAGGGGACATGGGTTTGATCCCTGGGCAGGGACCTAAAGATCCCACATTTCATGGGTCAGCTGAGCCACATGCCACAATAGAAGATCTTGTGTGCCACAGCTAAGACCCAACACAGTCAAATAAGTAAACTAATATTTAAAAAAAAGAAGAATAGGATCCAATTTTCCTTTGGCCTGGGGGGTGGTGGTGGTATCCAGGTACCAAATGTGTGAGGGGGTAAAATATGTCCTTTCTTCTCTCAGTAACCATAGGATCTTGTTCCTTGCCCCTCTTCTCCTTTATTACCTCCCTCCTGAGTGTGGACTCCAAGTCATGGTTCTGTCACCCATCTCTGAACTTGAACAAGTTCCCTCTCAGACGTGCTCTGAAAAATGACGCGCACACCTGCTTAGCAATGTTGTGACGATCCATTCTGACGGTGTACATGGGACTAGTTCACAGTGCCCATCCTTAGAAGGCTGCGGAAGTCAGGGAATATACATGAGTGGAGGTGACCAAGGAGGAGACAATCATATGGCCCTCCTAGCCCATCTTTAGTTTTGCCGCTTTTAGTAGACATACAGGTAGGAAGAATTGTAAGAAAAACTCTATTCAGTAAGAAAAAATAATAATTCAAGCATGATGCATAATCTATATTCATGAGTCAATGGGTAATAAACTGAGACTTAGCTGCGGTGTTGGGGAGTATTAAGGAGCGGTGGGGAGAAGGACAGTCAGAGCATGCAGGCCCTGTCTAACAGAGGTGGTCCTCCCAGCTCCATGATTGCTGCTGTGACAGAACATGGAGCCGAGGTTAGCATGTCTTCTTGTTTTACAAGAGAAGCTAGAACTCTAAACTTTTTATGTGAAATCTCCCAATTCTTAAATTTGGGTTCAATATTTTTTTAAATAAAAACACTATAATGGCCAAATTAAGCTCATTTGTGAGCCAAAATCAGCTCATGAGCTGCCAATGTGCAACCTCTCACCTTTAGATAATGGGATAGAATACAGCTTCTGTTCCCCCTTCCTTTTGTCTTCCACTTCTAAGTTTCTCCTTTTCCATGCATTTTCCATGTCCTGCTCTCCTAACCTGTCCCACCCTTCCTTTCTAGACTAAGTCCAAGAGGTTTAAAGAGTTGAAGTCAGCTGAAGGAGTGACGAGGCCCAAAGGGATGTGATCTAGATGCCTCATCCGGCCCCACGGCCTAGGCCAGTGCCCCACACATAGTGGATGAAGCAGCAAACTTGATGAGTGAATAAGCCAGCAACCAGGGGTCGGTCAGTTTCTTGTGCACACCTGGGCTCACCCAAGGACTGTCTCATTTTTCTCAACAGCCTTGCGAAGTCGTTCTGGCCGCTCCATCATCAATGGGAACTGGGCAATTGACCGGCCTGGAAAATACGAGGGCGGAGGGACCATGTTCACATACAAGCGTCCAAATGAGATTTCGAGCACTGCCGGAGAGTCCTTTTTGGCCGAAGGTCCCACTAATGAGATCTTGGATGTCTATGTGAGTTTGAACTATTGCCTTTGTGTCTTCTTGCTTCTCAGGACCACACTTAGAAAACTTAAACAACAAAGGTTGCCCCAGCTCAATAAGATCATTTGAGTGGTGCCTTTTGGGGTGCCCTTACATGCTTGGTGCTCATCTTTGCCACTCACCTCTCAATGTACCCAGTTCATAGAAACCATAAACTCTCCCAGATGCCTATTACCCTCAGCATTTACTGACCCAGTAAAACCAATTTTACTTGTTGAATCAAATCAGAGGCAAAACATATCCTTTATTTCATGAGCATTGGATCTCCTCCAGGCACTTTCCTCCTATGCTAATTTGGCGTGTTTTCTTTTTATGGCAAAAGAAAGCAAATGCCTAAAGCAAGACAAGACCACTCACAGTTCCCAGCCCTCTTCAAATTCGATTAAAGCAAGTGAAGAAACAAGAACTCCAGAGTCCTCTGCATGACACAGTAAAGCTTGGAGTAACAATATAGAGATTTACTAGAGGTTCCCTGCTTCCCAGAAGACAGCACTTTGATTTCTTTTACAAGAAACTAAAAGTATTAAGTTGCCCCAGAGTTAAAAATGGTCTTTATTTTTATAAGAAACCACTAGAATCCAAGCTTCTTAAAAAAGATCAGGAAATAAAAGCTCAAAATCAAAGTTTTGATAAAACGGAATGAGCTCACCCATCAATATATATTCTCTCACCATCTCCAGAGTCACACTGGTGTACCTGATACTTGCTGAGTTTGAGTTTTATAAATACTACTTGTCCAACTATACAGTTACATGTTCATTCCCTTTGGGCCGAGTGGCTCATGGATTAGAAACAACAAAGGAAGCCTTGTTATAACTCATTCTGAATATTTTTTAATAGACTGTCCAGTGGTTATTGGACTCTGGGTAAGTTTCAAATGGCATCGGGATAAAAACTCAGGTTGTTAAAGGCCCACTGTGGGTGGTCTGGGATGTGGTAGCCAATAATAAATTCATAAATGGGACAAAGTTTGCACTGGCAGAACGTTCACATAGAAGCACAGAAGAGCGGGGAAGGATTTCCAGGCCCAGAATGAGTGTCAGATTGTGTGAAAAGAGAAGTGAGGGAATTGGGAGTGGATCGTGGGGACCTGTGGTCACACCGCCATGTCCCTCAGGGGTTCTCTGCTCCCCACATGGTTCCTAGATGGGAGGGACCCCAGGGTTCTCCTGACTGCCTTCCCCTGGCTGATTTAGAGACAGGAAGCCCTGTTTCACATGTAGGGAAGGGGTGAGGGCTGGTGGCATAAATGGACGGAGCAGATACCCTCATGGACCGAACAGGACCCACCCTTGCAGGGTGACTCAGAGAACGCCTCTAGCTAACAGGACCTCAGAGATCAGCTGTGATTCTAACCTCCTGCCTCTCCAGATGAAGAAATCAGAGGCTATGAGATTGAGGGATTTGCTCCAGGTGACATGGCTGGCCATCAGGAGAACCCCTTTATAAAGCAGTAGAGATGGAAACATCAAAACATGACCCTGTCTCCTTGCCCGGCTCATGTTTTCACTTCAGATTCCTGTTCAACTGCTTTCTTTAGCCCACCACCCTGCTTCCCACCAGGAAAGCCATGGGTACAAAGGATTTTGTGCTCCAAAGCCAATAGGGAGGGAATTAGTCTGCCACTGTGTACTGGCTTGTTTTGTATTCTTGTCCCAGACAGTGTTTAATTGCTGGCTTTCATGGCCCTATGCAGCTTTTATCATGGGTTTCTGAGAGAATAGGACCCAGGAGACACTTCCCTTATTTGGTACCTGTATTTCTCATCCCATCTCTCTGTGATTCTGGAGCTTTCCATGGATGAGAGGGGATGGGACCCAGAGAGTCAATAAGGGAGAGGGTTGGGGCAGACCTTCCTGAGCCAGGCTCATAAGCCGGGCAGAGGACTTCAGAGGAACCTAGAAGTCTGGCCCTTTCTTCATGACTCTGTCTCGCCACCTAGTGTTCAAACAGTGTCTCTGTAGTGTAAACCCAAGTGTCTCTTATTGACGTTTTGAGATCTGTGCACAAAATCTAAGTCATGGAGAAGATGGTGGGGAGCCAACAGAAAGGTCCCCTACCATTGCGCCCATCTTTCCATTTGGAACTTATAAAATCGTGACTTTCAGCCTAACTTTCTTCCAAATCTCTCAAAGACTATGTTCTTCATCCTTCAAAAGCAAATAGCAAAAAGCCATCTGAAAATAGCTTTCATTTAGTCTGTCTCTGGCCCACTATTATTATTAGATGTAAATCAATCCACTTATTTATAGTTAATGCCACTTACACCATTGAGCCCAGGGTCAGCCGGAAAGGGATGTTCTTGTGTCCCAGTGCAGTGACATTGACCTTTGTGTTGTCAGATGATACACCAGCAGCCTAACCCAGGAGTCCACTACGAGTACGTTATCATGGGGAACAACGCCATCAGCCCACAGGTGCCACCTCACAGGAGACCAGGTAAAACTTCTTGTTTTGCTGCCAATCACTCCAGATCATTTCCCTTTAAAGCCCTGTCTCTCTTCGTCTTGTATATCTGCCCTCTGTCTCTTACTTAACACAGCGAAAATTCATGGACACATATTTCAGAGTCAATGGGCCTTGGTATCAGAGGATGCTTCAGCATTTGCCTGAACTTTCTCTGAGAGTGTTTCATTCACTTGATTTAAAAATGAAGTGAACAGAGCTTCCTTGGTGGTACAATGGATAAGACTCCGCCTGCCACTGCAGACCGGGGACATGGGTTTGATCCCTGATCCAGGAAGATCCCACATGTCATGGAGCAGTGGAGCCCATTGCTATAAAGCCCAGGAACCACAAGAGAAGCTCTCGCAATAAGAAGCCCATACACTGCAACTGGAGAGGAGCCCACACAGCAGCAAAGACCTAGTGCAGCCAAAAATAAAATTATTTCAAGTTTTTTTTAAACTGAAAAAAAAAACCAAAGTGAACATTCTCAGCCTGCCTTTCGGTTCAACATCTTGAATTGTCTTATGTATTAGTTTCCTATTGCTGCTGTAACAGGTGACCTCAAACTGAGGAGCATAAAACAATAACAAATTTACTATCCTATAGTTCTGGAGGTCAAAAGTCCAAAATGGGTTTTGCTGGGCAGAAATCAAGGTGTTGGTGAGCTATGCATTCTCTGCAAGCTCAGAGAGAATCGATTTCCTTGCCTTTTTCAAATTCGAGAGGCCACTTTCATTCCTTGGTTCGTGGCCCCTTCTTCCGTCTTCAGAGCCAGCCAAGTAACACCTTTCGATCTCCCTCTGCCCCTGACCATCTTCTGCCATCACATCTCCTTCTCTGACTCTCACCCTCCTGCCTCTTTCTTATAAGGACCCTTCTGGTTACATTGAGCTCAGCCGGATAAATCTCTCCACCTCAAAACCCAGGATAGCTTAATTATATCTGCAAAATCCCTTTCACCACATTAAACTAACACATCCCAAGTTCCAGGGATTAGGACCCAGACACCTTCAGAGGGCCATTGTTCTGTCTACCACAGGCCTTTTCTCTTGGTCCCCTCCTGCTTCCACTGACACGGCTTTGACCTATAAGAAAAGCATCATGGGTTCGCATCTGACAATTGACCTCTTCCCTATGGGCCCTGCTGAGAGACAGAGCTGGTTGCTCTGCTTGGCTGCTGCTGGATGCGTCACAGCCCCTGGCTGATCCTTCTTCACCAAATGGTGATGGAGCCTACCACCCAAACGGAGACTGTCTTTTCTATCTTTCAAACAGAAAGGTCTGCAGAAACATTCATAATAATCTCTCACACAGACTGAGTCCTCACTATGTGCCAGACACTGCTGAGCCCTTCATATAGACTAACTCATCAATTCTCACAAGTGTGCTCAGAGGAAGGAACTATTATTAGCCCCATTTTAAGAGTAAGGAAATAGAAGCTTAGAGAGACTGAGTTACTTGTCCACATCCTGGACCTCAGGCCAGCCTGGGTCACTAGCCCCTGTGCTTGTTATACTGCCTAGAGGTGACCTGGTCCAACGTCTGTCCTAGGAAGTGAGGGGACAGACATGAGACCCCATCCATCCATCCTTCCCTGGGCTGCTGATTGGATAATCAGGTCATCTGTCCCAGATAGAGGAGGAGACACGTGGGCTGCCTAGAGATAACAGCCTGGTGTTTGCCTGGCATGTCCAAACTGCAAGTCAGCACACTCAGCCTGAAAGAATTTTTAAGCCATTTCCAGGAGCAATATGAAGCCTGAGAAACCAAGTTCAGATGGCAAAATATTGAGATTGCTGATATGACTTATAGGGGCAATTGGATAGACTATTTGAAATCATATAGGATGATGGTGATTGATAGCAAGCCTAATGGGTCTCAGCTAATGGGTGGCATGTGGTCCTGGGATCAGCTGCCTGGGACAGAGCAGGCCAGAAGGGCTCAGCCATAAAACATTGATGAGGAGAGGCAATCTGGACCAGGCTTCATCCTCCATATCAATAGAGACAGGAGGCCAGAGCTTGAATTCAACTCTACCCCTTTTTTGCTGTGCATCTTCATGCAAGAAAGTAACTTCTCTGAATGCATTCACAATCCACAGAATAGAAAGGAAGAAAATGTACATTCAAAGGCTTTATTTAGGAGGGGGAAGGTATTGAATGAATTAGGTGTCCATCCTAGCACAGTGTCCAGGGCATATAATACACATAAAAGATCTTAAAAAGTTTTATCTGATAACATTTGGACAGCCTTATTTATATCAATATACTGGTCTTGATTCTATTAGTTTAATCTGCATATAGTATTTTAAACCAAGAAGTATTTTAAGTAGCCAACTAAATAAGAAAGTGCTGATGAAAGAGGAGAGAAAGCTCTAAGTTTTAACTGCATTTTATAGTAACCCTAGAATTTGCCTCCTTATTTGATATTAAACTTATGAATGCTTGAACACTATTCAATCAAAATAGAAATACATAAAGTAAAATGCAACAGCTCCACAATTGCCAAAACTTGAAAGCAACCAAGATGTCTTTCAGTAAGTGAATTTGGATAAAGGGGCTATGACACATCCAGACAATGGAATATTATCCAGTGCTAAAAAGAAATGAGCTATCAAGCCAGGAAAAGACATGTATGAACCTTAACTGCATATTACTAAGTGAAAGAAGCCAATCTGAAAAGTCTGCATACTATATGGTTCCAAGTATGTATGTGTGACTGTCTGCAAAAGATATAACTATGGAGACAGTAAACAGATCAATGGTTTCCAGGGATTACAAGGAAGGGAGGGATGAACAGGCAGAGCACAGAGGATTTTAGGGCAGCAAAACTATTTTGTGTGACACTGCAGTGGTTGATCGATGTCACACATTTGTCAAAACCCACAAAATGTAAAACACCAAGAGTGAACCCTAATGTAACCTGTGGACTTTGGATATGTCGAGTGTAGGTTCATCAGTTTTAACAAATGTACCACTGTGATGTGGGATGTTGATGGGGGAGGCTGTGCATTTGTGGGGGCAGGAGAAAGAAGGGAACTCTCTGCACTTCCTACTCAGTTTTGCTGTGAACCTAAAACTGCTTGCCGTGCTGAGCCAAGTCACTTCAGTCGTGTCCAACTCTTTGCAACCCTATGGACTGTAGCCTGCCAGGCTCCTCTGTCCATGGGATTCTCCAGGCAAGAACACCAGAGTGGGTTGCCATGGCTTCCTCCAGGCATCTTCCCGACCCAGGGATTGAATTCGTGTCTCCTACATCTCCTGCATTGGCAAGCGGGTTCTATACAATGCGTGTGTGCTCAGTCATGTCCAACTCTTTGTAACCCCATGGACTGTAGCCCTCCAGGCTGCTCTGTCCATGGGGATTCTTCCTGACCCAGGGATCGAACCCGTGTCTTCCTAGGTTGGGAAGATCGCCTGGAGGAGGTCATGGCAACTATAGGTATATAGTTGGGCATATATACGTATATGTGTGTATATATATATATAAAGTCTATTTATTTTAAAAAAAAAAAAAGGCAGCATTCCCAACCTCATACTTCGCCCAGCTTCCCAGAGGCAATCTCTCTTAACAATTTGGAGGGACTCTGTCCAGCCCTTTCTGGGCATGTACAAACATGTTCAAGCCGATTTGAATCTTTGTCTACAATCTAAGTATACCAGGACCATCACATGCCAGTCTTTTCTATAAGCCAACATAAAACTAACCTGAATTTGAAACTTCCTTGAAACTGGTAGAAAATTCAATCCTAATCAATCTGGAGGCTCCCACACACACCCCAGATATGAGGAAAGTTTCCTGCCTGGCAGGTCTGTGGTGCTCAGGAAACGCAAGACCTCAGACATCTGCCTCTCCATCTCTCTCTGACACTCTCTCTCTCTCTTAGAAAGTGCTCTCCACTTTTTTCTCCTCCTTCCCCTGGGCCAGCTCCTCTGGGACCTGCTATCCTTACTGGGAGCTCAGGCTTTTGCTATGGGAAAGATGAGCTGTTGACTTCCAGTAGCTTTTGCCTTCTCTCCTACAAAAATCTCAGGCAAGAAAATCCAATAATTTAGCCACTTGAACTAGGAGAGGAGGAGGAGCAACAGAGATAAAGAACAAAACGCAAATTAATCTCTCAAAAAGTGTCTGGCCACATCTGCATATGTGTATGTATGTACAAACTGAATTCTATCATGCTTTTTTCTTTCACCAAACAACCTGTCAGTCATGACGTGTGTTTGCTTCATTCTTTTCTTAAAAATTACATAGTATTTCATTCATGGCTGTAGTATAATTTCTTTTAACTAGTACCACTGGGTCAGGAAGATCCCCTGGAGGATGGCCTGGCAACCCAGGCCAGATTCTCACCTGGAGAATCCCAAGGACAGAGGCGCCAGGTGGGCTACAATAGGATCGCAAAGAGTTGGACACAACTGAAGCAACTTAGCACACATGCACGCACTGGTGGGCATTTAAATTCATTCTTCTGTTTTGGTGTTTCAAATGAGTAACCATACTTGTACATACAGCTTTATGTAAAAGAATGGGAATAGTTGCATGACAATTGTCCTGGAAGTTGAAGGGCTAAGTCAAGAGATATGTGCATTTAAAATTTAGAGCGATCTTGCCAAGTTGCCCTCCAAAGCTTTGCATCTATTTGCAGGCTCACCCCAGTGTGAGATAGTGTGTTTTACAGCACCTTCAATGAGGGGTTTAGGGATTTAAAGGTTTCCAGAGTTTCACATCTTTATTGTTAGATAAATAGAATTGCTGTTGTTGCTCTCTTGTGTAGTTCTTTAATGAGGAATGAAGCTGAGCACTGTTGTATGACTTCTGGTTGTGTGTAGTTCTTTTCGCATGAAAAGAAAAGAAATTGCCTCTCCCAGGCCCTTGCTCACTTTCCCTCCTGTGATGTTCATGTTTTTCTCATTCATTTTTAATAATATTTTAATATTACTGAAATTAGCATCTATTTATTTTAGATATATGTGCTTTGAGTTAGAAATGACCTCATGCTCCCTGATTTCTAATGCTGGATCATTTCCTCTTGACGACTCACCGTACAAACCCATCTTGTGTGGTGTGTGCACTTGCCTCTCCTAGGGGAGCCCTTCAACGGCCAGCTGGTACCAGAAGGGAGGAGCCAGCAGGAGGGGAAAGAGAAAGAGGGGGACCCGGAGAAGGCAGACGCGCACGGCGGGGCACCTGAAATGTTCACGTCGGAATCAGCACAGACCTTCCCGGTCAGGCAGCCAGACAGATTCTCTCCCCACCGGCCGGACAGTGTGGTGCCGCCGGCTCCACAGCCCCCTCGGCGGAGCCGGGATCACAACTGGAAGCAGCTGGGGACCTCAGAGTGCTCGACCACCTGCGGGAAAGGTAAGCGCGTGTGAGGGCTGGGAAGGTCTCTGCAGACTCCCAGGCGGGAGTGGGGAACATACAGGTGGGCCCCAGGCATGTGGCAAACCTTTCTCTCCTTGAGCCTGACTGCAAGATGGCTCGCAGTGGATTCTCTGTTAGCGGGTCCCCAAGACCTGATGATCCACTGGAAGGACCTGGAAAACTCAGAAAAGTCTCTGTGCTCATGGTTATGATTTATTACAGTGAAAGGCTACAGATTAGCATCAGCAAAGGGAAAAAAAGCACATGTGACAAAGTCTAGGAGACACCAAGCCAAGTGCCAGCCTCCTGGTGTCCCCTAGGGCCCAGTAGAGTGACACAGGGCTGCATTTGATTAAGCCAGCAATGTTATAGATAAGCCTACTGTTGCCAACCAGAGATGCTCACTCCAGCTTTGGTTTCCAAGGGATTTATTGGGGTTCAATCATGCAGACATGCATCTCCCACATTAGCTATTCAGCCTCTAGCACTCCAGAGGTCAAACTGATACACTATGACCTAAGGCATGAAAAAACAGGCATTCATATAAATCACATTGTTGGCACAGACTAGATTGTCAAAAGGATACAGCGCAACCCAAGATCTCTAGCATAGAATAACTCGCATCAGCAGAGTATTCCAGGGGCTCTGAGGTTAATTATCTCCAGCCTTAGTCAAGGGCCAGTCCTAGACACAGGTCTGTCTTTGGAATGTGCAGGATCTGGGCAACCCAAGCCTGCTGAGTTAACCCTTTCCTGCACAGGACATTCATTAATAATCAGAGAATACACTCACCTAGTTCAAGATCTACAAGTTGACACACAAGGCAAGGTTGTCATGGAACACAAATGTCATTGGAGAGTCATTCTCAGATCTAAGGATTTCAGAAGAAAAAAAAATGCTTTGGGAGCTTGCAAGCTTAGTTAGCTAGCTTTTATACTCACCAACATTCACAACTCCCTTCCTCCTCTTCAGTAATTTCTTGATCTTGGATTTATCCCATTATCTTAATCCCAATCAACTAAGACCACCAGGAACAAGGCTGCAGCCCAGCAAAGTCAGTTTATGCAGCAAGGGGGCCTACACACCAGAGGGAGTATACAGCATCTCTCCAAGGGAAAGAAAAGATCCAGTAATAGGATTTGGGGGGAAGGGTGGAGTTTTGGTGAAATTTAAATTGGGTGTGAGGTGATACCTCATTGTAGCTTTGACTTGCATTTCTCTAATAATTAGTGATGTTGAGCATGTTTTCATGCATTGGTTGGCCATCTCTATGTCTTCTTTGGAGAAATGTCTATTTAGGCCTTCCACCCATTTTTTGGTCGGGTTGTTTGTTTTTTGATATTGTATATTTTGGAGATTAATCCTTTGTCAGTTTCTTTGTTTGCAAATATTTTCTCCCACTTTTAGGGTTGTCTTTTCTTCTTGTTTATGGCTTCTTTTACTGTGCAAAATCTTTTAAGTTTAATTAGGTCCCATTTGTTAATTTTTGTTTTTATTTTCATTACTCTAGGAGGTAGGTCAAAAAAAATTCTGCTGTGACTTATGTCAAAGAGTGTTCTGCCTATGTTTTCCTCTAAGAGATATATAGTGTCTGACCTTATTTAGTTCTTTAATCCATTTTGAGTTTATTGTTGTGTATGGTGTTAGAAAATGTTCTAATTTCATTCTTTTACACGTAGCTGTCCAGTTTTCCCAGCACCTCTTCTTGAAGAGGCTGTCTTTTCCATTGCATATTCTTGCCTCCTTTGTCATAGATTAGATGACTGTACATGTATGGGTTTTTCTCTGGGATTTCTATTCTGTTTCATTGGTCTATATTTCTGTTTTTGTATCATGGGCGCACCTAGAAACTGTCATACAAAGTGAAGTAAGTCAGAAAGAGAAAGACAAATGTATATTAACACATATCTGCGGAATCTAGAAAAATGGTGTAGATGATCTTATTTGCAAAGCAGAAACAGAGACACAGACATAAGAGAATAAGTGTTTGGACACCAGAGGGGAAGAAGGGGAAGTACTGGGAGACTGAAACTGACGTATTTACGCTACTAAGTATAAAACAGATAACTAATGAGAACCTACTCTATAGCACAGGGAATTCTACTCAGTGCTCTGTGGTGACCTAAATGTCCATCTCAGTGGGAAGGAAATCCAAAAAAGAGGGGATATGTGTATACATAGAGCTGATTCATTTTGCTGCGAGTAGAAACTAACACGGCATTATAAAGCAACTATTTGTTGTTCGGTCACTCAGTCGTGTCTCGACTCTTTGAGACCCCATGGACTGCAGCATGCCAGGCTTCCTTGTCCTTCACCATCTCCCAGAGTTTGCTGAAACTCCTGTCCATTGAGTCTGTGATGCCATCCAACCATCTCATCCTCTGTTGTCCCTTTCTCCTCCTGCCTTCAATCTTTCCCAGCATCAGGGTCTTTTCTAATGAGTCAGTTCTTTGCATCAAGTGGCCAAAGTATTGGAGCTTCAGCATCAGTCCTTCCAATGAATATTCAGGAGTGATTTCCTTTAGGGTTTACTGGTTTGATCTCCATGCAGTCCAAGGGACTCTTAACACTCCAATGCAAATTAATTTAAATAAATAAAACAAGGTTGTGATAGGTTTGAAGCCAAGCCTGTCTGTGTGTAAAAGGATCAATATCATTATCAGTCTGGACTGTGACATGGGCTCACAACCCTGAGTCCTTGAACACTCCAAAGTTAAGACAGATGTGGGATACGATGTCCAGAAACCCCTGATGTAACGTTCTGCACCTGGGTTGGAAATTGATGCTGCTTCTCTGTTCCAGGTGCCTTAAATCTTCATTTTAAGAGTATGTATAATCTTTTAGTCATGATTTCCTTCGTATATATGGTGAGAGCTTCCTGCTTGTAGTGAAGTGCTATTTGTGATCCTAAAACAGCTGTTCTTTGAAGGGAGATTATCATAGAAACAAAGGCTGTATCTCAGAATGTTTCTGCAACTGGGAAACTGTGAAGCTCCCGGCATATTGGTTTGGGGACTTTTTTTTTTTCCTTTCTTAAAGAGACTTGTGTTTGAGAGCACAAAATTTGGGAACCTTGACATAATCAACACGTGAAAAAAATCTTTCACAACCACCTCTAAGGCTTTTACATTTTTCATAAAAGCACTGACTTAGTGGCTTTTGAGAATCGAATTTAAGTCTTTGGTTCCCCTTGGGGTCTGGAGCTCTTTCTGCTTGGAACCTTTGCTAGTTCCATGATGCTTTCAGAACTGGAGTGCTGACGTATGGAGGCTTTATTGTGCTTATACTTAACACCTGCACAGAGAATATAAACTAGAGAGTCATTGTACCAACTTCTCTTATAAGCCTTATGAGGGAAAGTTAAATGCCTGTTGAATGTGTCTTGACAGAGGCAGAAAGCAAGAGATAATTATACATTAAGGCCAAAAAGAGTTTAGTGAAGATCTGTCACAACATCAGTTTAGTGTAGTAAGCAGTGTGAAATGTACTTGACACAGAAACTCAAGATCAACATGTATTAGTCCCTAAATATTCTACCATTTAGGCAGTAGTATGATGCCCGTTGAGTTTTCCTGGTAGCTCAGCTGGTAAAGAATCTGCCTGCAATGCAGTAGACCCCAGTTCGTTTCCTGGGTCAGGAAGATCTCCTGGAGAAGGGATAGGCTACCCAATCCAGTATTCGTGGGCTTTCCTGATGGCCCAGATGGGGTTCAATCCCTTGGTCAGGAAGATCCTTTTCTGGGTTGGAAAGGCCCCCTGGAGGAGGGCATGGCAACCCACTCCAGTATTCTTGCCTGGAGAATCCCATGGACAGAGGAGCCTGGCAGGCTACAGCACATGGGGCCGCAAAGAGTCAGACACAACTGAGCGACTAAACACACAGACATATGATGCCCATTAAGGGGTTTCCCTGGAAGCTCAGACAGTAAAGAATCCATCTGCAATGTAGTAGATGGGGAGTTCGATCCCTGGGTCAGGAAGATACCCTGGAGAAGGGACTGGCAACACACTCCAGTATTGTTGCCTGGAGAATTCCATGGACAGTGGAGCCTGGCAGGCTACCATCCATGGGGTTGCAGAGTCAGACACAACTGAGCAACTAACATACACACCTGATGCCACTTAAAGGAACCAAGTGTACTCGGAACCAGAGAAATTAAGGTAGTTATTAAAAGGATAAAAATTGTTGTGTGTGGTTTGGTATCAAGGATGGCATGTGTAGAAGAGTCTCTTTCATCTCAGCCTTTAAATGTAGCCTGGCCCAGCCTTTCCAGTAAGATGAGATGTAGGCCTGTCTGGAGACCATAAGGCATTGTCTTATGGACACAATGGGACAAGGACAGAGCATGTGCCCTTCGTCACCCTATATGCTGCTCACCCAGCCTTGTGTTCACTGGACAGATGCCACTTACTCATCCAGGTGGTCATTCAGTGGTGCCTATCTATTCTGTCCCAGGCACAGTGGAGGGACCCCTTTGCTCCCTCTAAGATTTGCTCCCAGCCAGCGATGGCCTCAGACGTGCAGCGCAGGAAGGCAGTGCGGATGCGCAAAATATTTAGCTCATCTCATGGTGCTCAGTGTAGTGATAAGTATGCCGTAACCAAGAAATTCTGAGCCTGCCAGAGCTGTCCATCTCTTTTCTGCAAAACCCAAGTTCACTTGCTTTGTAATCTCATCATTTGTCCCCACAAAAACCCTCTCTAAAACTCTTTTCCAGTCCTTCCTGGCAGCGCTCACCAGACCACACATGCCTCTCGGGTTAAAATTTCAGCACCATGATAGCATCATCACAGGAAGGAGCTCTGTCGCCAGTGGACAAGAGTGACCCATACTCTGCTCAGTCATTGCCCAGACCTCTGTCTACCTGGTCAAATTCTTGGCTTGGCTCAGTCGATCCCTGAGTTTAAAGACTAGAGTCGTTTACTGTTTTCTTCCTCCTTATTTTGCCTCTCTCTTCATAATGCCTCGCTGACCTCTGCACTAGCCCCTGCCTTCACTGTCTTGCCTCATTTTACCTGTGGTATGCTCCCCGCTCCAATGGAATGTACTTCCATTTTGATTAACATGCTCAATGTCCAGCCCAACCAACTGATCCTAGATTTTTTCTACTGCCTGAAGTCCAGCCAGCACCTGACCTCCCCACCCCATTCTTGCTGGCTAGCACTTAGAGGACTAATTGTGTGGCATTCTTGGACAATGAAGAGATGGCCAGGTGCCATTTTGCAGAAACACAAACTGACCCAAAGAAAGAAACCATTTTGGTCATTGGGTCAAGAATTGTAGAGCTAGTGTTTTCTCACCATCAGAGAAAGTGTGCCTCTGAATTTATTTCTTTGGCTAATCTCTGGAACTTGACAATGGACAAAGGTATTGTACAGGCAGTAAGAAGGTGGAAGGAGGCAGGCAGTGGCCATGTGCACACAGCCCTAAGCAGGATCCATATTTCCAAGGCAGAGTATTCCTAGGGTGACCTGTATCCTTTTAGCTAGAGACATTCAATTCTCCCCTCATTAATGCCAACAAGTTGGGGTACTTACTTTTCCTTTCCAGTCCACAAACTTGTAAGTAGAAAAGTTTAACCCACACGGTCTGGAGGGAAAGGGATGGGCTAAATGATAAGATTTTTACTTAATCCCTTAAAGGCTGGGTCCCAGTGGGCATCCTGCAAGCTGTGAACTGAATCTTTTTTTTTTTTTTTTTCCAGTGGGTTTGTCATACATTTGTGAACTGAATCTTATTCGTCTTTATAACTCAGCACAGTGTGCTTAATGTCTGTTGAATTTCATTTAAAAAATCTCTTCTTAATGGAAGCAGATTTGTCACTGGACAAAATTTTTTTTTCCATTTATTTTTATTAGTTGGAGGCTAATTACTTTACAATATTGTAGTGGTTTTTGTCATACATTGACATGAATCAGCCATGGATTTACATGTATCCCCCATCCCGATCCCCCCTCCCACCTCCCTCTCCACCCGATTCCTCTGGGTCTTCCCAGTGCACCAGGCCCGAGCACTTGTCTCATGCATCCAGCCTGGGCTGGTGATCTGTTTCACCCTAGATAATATACATATTTCAATGCTGTTCTCTCAAAACATCCCACCCTTGCCTTCTCCCACAGAGTCCAATAGTCTGTTCTGTACATCAGTGTCTCTTTTTCTGTTTTGCATATAGGGTTATCGTTACCATCTTTCTAAATTCCGTATATATGCGTTAGTATACTGTATTGGTCTTTATCTTTCTGGCTTACTTCACTCTGTATAATGGGCTCCAGTTTCATCCATCTCATTAGAACTGATTCAAATGAATTCTTTTTAATGGCTGAGTAATATTCCATGGTGTATATGTACCACAGCTTCCTTATCCATTCGTCTGCTGATGGGCATCTAGGTTGCTTCCATGTCCTGGCTATTATAAACAGTGCTGCGATGAACATTGGGGTGCATGTGTCTCTTTCAGATCTGGTTTCCTCAGTGTGTATGCCCAGAAGTGGTATTGCTGGGTCATATAGCAGTTCTATTTCCAGTTTTTTAAGGAATCTCCACACTGTTCTCCATAACGGCTGTACTAGTTTGCATGGACAAAATTTAATTCCACAAAAGCTTTTGCTTCCTATTAATGTTATAGCCAGCACTGCTTTTTTACTCAGCTAATAACTATGCTTAATTGGAACATTATTTTAAAATAATGGTCTCAAGTTATAGCTGCGTTGTAAATTTTCACAGCAAGAGTAGTTTAAAAAAGCGATTGTTCTGATTGAAAACTGTCCTACAAAGTTTCTTACAAGAACTACCCTCTGGCCCAGTATGTCACACAAGACCAGCCCAAAGAAGCACTGAAACATTTTGTGGCCGATGACATATTTAGAGACACTTACAGTCAAAGTTATCCCTCTAGTTACAATTAAAATGATAGCAAATTGAAGTTCAGAAAGTCTCAGTGCCTGGCCAATTAGCAACAGAACTGAGACAAAGCTGTAGGATAAATGATAGTGTTCTGCCTAGCAGGATTCAGGTACTGGCCTAGACTGGGGCTTGGGTGGGTAGGGTGGGTAGACAATTATTTGTTTTTTTTAAAAAAAAAAAAAGGCATCTTATTCCTCAGACACTGGAGTTGCAGTTTCTTTTAAACACGCATTAGTAATACTTCAGTGCTGCCACCAGAGGGTAGCAGAGAGAGGCAGGCAGAATGGAATCCACTTTTTTTCCCCCCCAGTTGAGAGCTAGAAAGTTCACTGAACAAATTCTGACTTTTTCTCCAAAATAGATTATGCTTTGTTAAGTACGAAATACTCAGCTGTGCATTTAAAACAACCTGAGGCCATTAGTAGTTTTTTAGGAAAGAAATAAAAACAGATTTTAGACCTCTGAAAAATATTCACTCAACAAACTTTTATGAGCACTTACAAACTTGGGTTTCCTTTGTGGCTCAGCTGGTAAAGAATCCACCTGCAATGCAGGAGATCTGAGTTCGATCCCTGGGTTGGGAAGATCCCCTGGAGACTAGAACAGCTACCCACTCCAGTATTCTGGCCTAGAGAATTCCATGGACTCTGTAGTCCATGGGGTCACAAAGAGTCAGACAAGACTGAGCTACTTTCACTTCACTTCACTACCCTGCTGTACTTGGGTTACAGGATTGATCAAGAACTAGTCCTGTTCCTGAGAAGCTCACCATCTCATAAGAGGCAGACATATATTCAAATAACTAACCATCAGATCAGTACTTTACTAGGGGAATGTGTAAAAATGATTTGCAAAGGCAAAGCCAGCTGCTTTTCTAGCCTCTCTTGAATCTTATTTCTCTGCCCCAGCCTGACTGTCTCTTCAACATACCTGACACTCACAGGCCAGTTTGCCATGCACTTTTGTTCTAGGTCAACAACATGAACAGCCTCCTCCCTCCAAAATACACGTGTGCACAGCTCCCCAAAATCAACCCTCTCTCTGTGATGCAGCTAGATCCCCTGAGACTTGTTCTCTTTCATGTCTCCAGAAAACCTTCAAGAAGTTATTGTCTGTGTTCATTTTATAACCACTCCCCTGCCTAGCAATCTTTCTTATTGTCTTGAACTCTTAGGAAAATTGTTTTTATCTGCCATTGAACATGTTCAAACCATGTCTCCGAATAGGTCATAAGACCTTTGATGACGGGAACTATTCCTACTCTTCTTTGTTGCCCCCACAGTGCCTGGGAAAGCCCTGGTGCAGAAGGTGTTGACATCTCAGGATGGAGGAGTGTGTGTGTGTGAACAGTTCTGTTTCTGAGGCTTCTCTTCATCAGCACCAGGATCTCTGCATGTCTGCATCCAACGCCCAGTGTTCAAACACTTCTTGTCCTTGCAGGATCACAGTACCCTATCTTTCGCTGTGTGCACAGAAACACTCACGAAGAGGTTCCTGAGAGCTACTGTGACTCAACCATGAAGCCGACCCCCGAGGAGGAGCCCTGCAACATCTTCCCTTGCCCGGCCTTGTAAGAGGACCTCTCTGTTTTGGTCGTGTGTTTCTGGCTCAGGTTGCTTTTGCATAGGACCCTAGAAGTAAATATAATCTGATTTAAAATGAGACTTAGTCTATGCATAAAATGCAATCTGTTTAGCAAACATACCTGTCTTTCAGGACTAACACAAGAGCTCATAGCACACTCCCAGGAAGCCTTTGGTGAATCGGAGCAACTAGGTTTTAGCTGGTCAGGGAAACAAAGAGGGAAGCAAGGAGTTACAATCCAATATGGTCAGTGCTCAGCGGAGCTGTGTACAGAGACACAATTACCAAAGTCACAAACATGTCTGCCTGGGGAGCATCTCAGGAGAGGTATTGGGTTAGTTATTGACCAACTCTTCTTTTAGAAAAACAAGGCGGGGAACTTCCCTGGCAGTGCAGCGGTTAAGACTTCACCTTCCATTGCAGGACGTGTGAGTTCAATCCTGGATGGGCAGCTAAGATCCCACATGCCTCATGGCCAGAAAACCAAAACGTAAACCAGAGGCACTATTGTAATAAATTTGGGGCTTCCCTCTTGGTCCAGTGGTTCAGAGTCTGTCTTGCAGTGCAGGGGACACAGGTTCAACCCCTGGTCTGGGAAGATCCCACATGCCACGGGGCAGCTAATCCCATGCACCACAACTGCTGAGCCTGTGCCCTAGAACCCAGGAATCACAACAAGAAAAACCACCGCAGCGAGAAGACTGTGCACTGCAACTAGAAAGTAAGCCCCTGCTCTCCACAACTAGAGGAAGTCAGCACGCAGCAATGACGAACCAGTACAGCCCAAAATAAAAAAGATAAATATTTCTTAAAATATTGTAATGCCTTCAATAAAGACTTTAAAAATGTTCCGCATCAAAAAAAAAAAAAGAGAGAGAGAGAAACTTAAAATAACAAGGGGGAAAAGCCCTGAAACGGGACTAAAACATAATTCTCAAACTAATAAGAACATAGTTCTTACCCAAAGACACAATGGACATGTGCTAATGTCTTATTTAAGTAAGTGGCAAGACAGGATGACAGAGGAGAATGTGTGACACTGATGTGTAAATAGTTAACAAAGAATAACGAAGGTTGGAATAAGACTTCTAAGTTAGTCTCAAAGCGGGTTAATGTACTACAGGGTAATAAAACTCACCTTTGGAGTTATTTTGGTGACTAGATAAAAAAAAGAGAAAAATCACTCGTCCCTTCTTGGTTTTCTGTAATTTTACGGAACGTGGGTCCTAATCACTGATGAATAGGGTGTGGAACAGAGTCCCATCCTTTACGGAGTCCGATGGGCGGAGGCAGGCTGCCAGGCGCTGCCTTCCGCTGGGGGTCGCCCGTAACCAAGGAGTCTGATGCTTCTGTGTCCGTTGGCTCGGCCAGCTTCCGAGTGAGAGGCTCTCTTCCTGTTGACTGAAGTGACGGTCCTTCTCGCTGTCTCCTCCCGCACAGCTGGGACATCGGGGAGTGGTCCGAGTGCAGCAAAACCTGCGGCCTGGGCATGCAGCACCGGCAGGTCCTCTGCCGCCAGGTGTACGCCAACCGCAGCCTGACGGTGCAGCCCTACCGCTGCCAGCACCTGGAGAAGCCCGACACCGCCAGCACCTGCCAGCTCAAGATCTGCAGCGAGTGGCAGATCCGGACGGACTGGACCTCGGTACGCGGGGGGCGGCCTGCTCTGGAGCTCCCCCGCCCTCCCGCCTCTCCCCTCCCAGACCCGATGTGGGGGAACCCTGGGTTCTCCAGGAGGACCCTTCCCGCAGTTTCCTGGAAGGACTTTTCTGCGATGCATAGCAAGTGCTGGTTGCCAGATAGACCTAAGGGCCGACTTTCAATCAGGCTGACCCATGGGAGCCGGGTGCACACAGGCTTCCTCTCTCCTGTGTCGTGGTGGGGTGAAGACCAGTGACTGCTAGAGTCAACTCCTCCTTGCCTTCCTGCTCTCCCATTTCATAGCTGACAGAACTGAGGCCCAAAAGATCAAAGGAAGCCTGGGATCCTCCCCAGGTAGCATCGCATGGCTGGGTACACAGCCACCGAGGAGTCACGCCTTACCCTGTCCTCTGCTCAGGCGGTGGGTTAGGAGGCCAAGGGTGCCCTGATGGGAGGGGCCCTCGGAGAGAGCACTGCCCACCGCACTGACGGTGCATTTGCTGTGTTTTAGTGTTCGGTGCCCTGTGGAGTGGGACAGAGGACCCGGGACGTGAAGTGTGTGAGCAACATCGGGGACGTGGTCGACGACGAGGAATGCAACATGAAGCTCCGGCCCAATGACATTGAGAACTGCGACATGGGCCCCTGCGCCAAAAGCTGGTTCCTGACCGAGTGGAGCGAGAGGGTGAGCGAGGGGGATGGCGGGCAGGCGGGACCAAGTCTGCTGGGCTGATGGGCAGGAGTGTGCACCAGGAGCTGCCCCAAACCACACAGAGATGAATCTCTAGTTCGAAATCCCAAGGGTGATTTCTGACTTTTGGGGAGAGGCCTAGAGATGAACTATCATAGGCTTTCTATCCTCCTATGAAGACTAAGGGCCTCGGAGATCAAGACATGGGTGTGAAAGAACTTATTTAATTCTCCTTAGCATGTCACATGAATATTAAATAATGAAGTTCTAAATAAAGTGCATAAATGCATCATACCTTTCCTACATCTTGGGAGTGTCTGGCATAGAACAGCCATTCAGCAAATGACAGGCCCCTCCCCTGCTTCTTACAAACTCAAAATCGTCCCCAACATTCCTCTTCCCAGTAGCCAGGCCACCTTGGGGGGTCCCTGGTGTCAGGTGTCAAGGATTAACTGAAAGGTATATATAGTTCATCATTATCCCACCAGTTACCTGTGTACAAGGGAAACCATTATGAGTTCATCTATCAAAGACAAAAATAAGATTTATGTTAGAAGAGAGAAAGTGAAATAAAAGTTGTTCAGTCGTGTCCGACTCTTTGTGACCCCATGGACTGTATAGTCCATGGAATTCTCCAGGCCAGAATACTGGAGTGGGTAGCTGTTCTCTTCTCCAGGGGATCTTCCCAACTCAGGGATTGAACCCAGGTCTCCCGCATTGCAGGTGGATTCTTTACCAGCTGAGCCACAGGGAAGCCCTAGAAGAGAGACGGGTGGCAGTAATGGTTGCACAACATTGTGAATATACCTAATGCCCCTGACTTGTACTCTTAAAGATTATTAAAATGGTAAAAGTTATGTTATGTGTATTTTACCACAATAAAAAAAGTTTAGGAAAAAATACTAAGCTCAATTAAAAGATGCCTGGGGGTAGGAGAGGGAGGGGGAGGAGATGATGGTTTAGCCTGTCTACTCTTATGGAAGCTGTTGATTGACGGGCAATAGGAGTATTCTGACCAAGGCAGCTGAACTGCTCATCAAATGAGCAGTGTCTGGGTTTCCGGATTCTTCAGAAGACTGTGGAAGTTTAGCCGGGACGGAGGTATGAGTGGTTGCCTCTTAGTTCCTCCCTATCAATTAGGCCAAGCCTGCACCATCTCCCTTAGAAGAATCCCTCAGGGTGCTTCCACCCCGTAATGTGCCTACAAATCCCTAGAAACCTGGTTACAGGGCAGAACCAGAGTCCTCCTGCCAGGAATGTGTCCATCCATCCAAGTAATAATGGAAAAGGTGAGGGACTGGGTCACGGGCCCCCAGACACACAGACATGTGTGTGCATGCTTAGTCACTCTCTCATGTCCGACTCTTTGCGACCCCATGGACTGTAGCCCGCCAGGCTCCTCTGTCCATGGCATTCTCCAGGCAGGAATACTGAGTGGGTTGCCATTCCCTTCTCCAGGGGATCTTCCTGGCCCGAGGATCAGACTCAGGTCTCCTGCATTGCAGGTGGATTCTTTACCATCTGAGCCACCGGGGAAGCCCCAGCCACACAGATAATAGGGATGTGACACATACCGATGTGCCTGACTCCCAGACCAAGCTCTCCCTTTCTATCCGTCTGCCTCCCACTTTACCCCTAGCTGTGGCCTTTGAGGAATGGAACCACCTGCCTTAGTATCAGGCAGCAGTGTCTTGTGAGACTTCAACCCTCCATTCCCAGACCAGGCCAGACTCAGCTACTAGCAGGCAGACATGTGCCCGAGTTTTCGTGTTCTCATTCTTCTGCTGCTGACTATACAGTGAGCCCTCTACATAGGAACCTTCAAGTTTCGAACTTTCAAAGATGCAAGCGTGCATTCACATGTTCAGTCACGTAAGTTAGTTCACATGTCTGTCATACATTGTCATGTGTGTGCATTCTCCACAAGTGGTTCTGCTTTTGTGTATTTTACTATACGGTGCTGCAGAGAGTACAGAGTACAGTATCTTTATTTCAAGCCCAGGATGTCCAGAAGCAAGCATAAAAGGAGTGGTGATGTAGCTGGTACTGTATTATACTTTTCAAGGTACTGTACTATAAGATTAAAATATTTTCTGTTTTTATGTGTTTGGTTTTTTTGTATTATTTGTGTGAAAAGTATTATAAACCTATTAGAGTACAGTGCTACATAGCTGATTGTGTCAGTTGGGTACCTAGGCTAAGTTTGTTGGATTTATGAGCAAATTAGGTGACTCAGTGGTAAAAGAATCTGCCTACAATGAAGGAGACTTGGGAGACACGTGTTCAATCCCTGGGTCAGGAAGATCCCCTGGAGGAGGAAATAGCAACCCACTCCAATATTCTTGCCTGGAAAATCCCATGGACAGAGGAGCCTGGCAGGCTACGGTCCATAGGGTCAAAAAGAGTTGGACACAACTTAGCTACTAACACATACACTTGGGAAGGAACTCCTTTATATGTAGGGGACTAACTGCATTTTTGAACTTGAAAGCCAGAACAGGTAGGCTGACAAGTGTAACTGTATTAATCACAGCCGTGGGACGGGATACTCGGAATGAAGACTGTCCCGGGAAACCCAGATGGGTGCCGTACTGATGTCCCATAATGGAGGAAACCGTGAATGACAAGTGGTCAGTGGTTTCCAAAGGAAAGCGTTGGTAGGGAAATGAGGGGTTCTGTCCTCCTTCACCTCCTCTGCCAGGGACTTCAGAACCTGTGGGGAGGCCTCCTCGCTAACGTGCCCGTCCCGTCTCACAGTGCTCGGCGGAGTGCGGAGCTGGAGTGCGGACGCGCTCGGTGGTGTGCATGACCAACCACGTTGGCAGCCTGCCCCTGGAGGGCTGCGGGAGCAACCGGCCAGCAGACGCCACCCCGTGTGACAACGGGCCCTGCACCGGCAAGGTGGAGTGGTTTGCGGGGAGCTGGAGTCAGGTGAGTGGCCAGAGCCAACGTGTCTCTGTCCCCGGTGAGAAGCAGCATAGCAGAGGGGTCAGGAAACAGGGCTTGGTGTCTCCCAGGGATGCTGAATCTGAATCTCAGCTGTGCTACCCGTGATCCTGGAGAAGCTACTTATGCTTTTGGAACCTCATTCGGTCAACAGTGTTTATTGAGCACCTACTATGTGCCCTTCAAAACCCTTGGGCTACATAATTGAACAAAACAAATATTCCTGCCCTCAGGAGGCTTATGGTCCAGCATGGTTTCCTTTTCTATACAATGCTGATCGTGCCAGCACCTATGAGGTTATTTTTAGAAGAAGCGAAGTGATGTTGACAAAGTATGTGATGCAGCGCCTGATGTACAATAAACACACAATAAAGTGTAGCTCCTATTGCTCTTATCGTATTGCTGTTGTTAATAAAGTCAGTTTGGGCTGTACTTGAAAGTCAAAAGCAGAAATAGATATGATCCAACAATCCCACCTCTGGATATATACCCAAAGGTAAGAAAATTATTACCTGGGAGAGGTACCTGCATCCCCTACCATGTGGGTAGCAGCATTATTCACAGTAACCAAAACATGGAAATAACCTAAGTGTCTGTCAGCAGATGAATGGGTAAAGAATATGTGGTATTTGTTTATAATGGCGTATTATTCGGCCTTTAAAAAAAGAAGGAAATCCTGCTGCTGGCAACAACATGGACGGACTTGGAGAGCATTATGCTAAGTGAAGTAAACCGGACACAGAAAGACAAACACTGCAATGGTATCACAAGTAGTGGAATCTGAAAAAAAGTTAAATTCAGAGGAAGAGAATAGAGGGATTTCCCTGGCGGCCCAGTGGTTAAGAATCTGCCTTCCAGTGCAAGATATGCAGATTCAATCCCCCCGAGGAGCTAGAATCCCACATGCCACGGAGCAGTCAAGCCCATGTGCCACAGCAGAGACACAGCGCAGCCAAAAGCAATAAATACAGAATGTTTAAAAAGAGACAGTCAGTAGGGTGGTGGTTGCCAGGGGCTGGGGGTGAGGGAAACAGGAAGAGATTGGTAAAAGAGTTCAGACTTTCAGTTATAAGGCGAACAAGTTCTGGTGGGGGGAGCGATCTAGTATGTAACATGGTGTCTATACTGCAGTGGATAATACTGTACTGTATAGTTGAAATTTCCTAAGAGAGTAGAACTTAAGTGTTCTCACATATGCATGTGAAAAAGGTAAATATGTGAGGTGATGGGTGTGTTAACTTGATTGTAAGGACAATTTCACAATGTATGTGTATACTATATCATCATGAGCATACTTTTAATATATTACAATTTTATTTGTCAATTACATCTCAGTAAAGCTGGGGGAAAGAAGCAGAAACAGAAGAAGCTACGTTTGTTCATTATGAAGAACCAATAACACCAAATACCTCAATAAAGTAACCTAACTGACCAATTAATTTTTTCCTTAGAGTTCCAAAATTGCACATGAGCCCCCTAAAATCATTCCCTCTTTGACCTGTTATGATGACCATCGGTATTTTGAGTTCTCAGACCATCTAGGATTTGGCTCCCAGGGCTGGCTTGTTCTCCAAAGAATTTTGGCTGATGATCATGATTTATATATTCTCTGGACCTCCGGCTCCATATAGAATTTTATTTCTTTCAAGTAGCTTTAAAAACAGACCCTGAAAAAAATGGACTGCCTTGTCCTTGTAAATTGATACAGCCCCTTTGGAAAGCAATTTGGCAATAAAAGTCAAGAACCATAAAAATGTTCATTTGCTAACCCACTCACCCCACTCCTAAGGATTCATTTTAAGGAAATAATTAACAGGAGAAAAAAAAAGCCTTTTTCAACAGAGATGTTCATGACAGCAGGGCAATTAGGAATATTATGGCATATCATAACTCATTACGGTATTATGTAACAACAACAGTGATAATTAGGAAGATGTGGAAAGAACATATAATGGCAAGTGAAAAACAGACTATGTTAAAGTATGTGAACCCTGTCTCAACCACTTCAAAGTATAGCTTTTTATATAAACAACATGAGCAAATGTTTTCTCCTCAAATTTCCTTTAATATTTTTATAATACAAACTGTAAAGTATTAGCAAATTAAGAAAAGAAAGAATTCAAGTACTACCAATGCTACCCAAGTTGGTATCAGAGTTAGGCATACTTGATAACTGATCCCAGCTCTATGTCCCCTTAGTTCTCTGACTTGGGGTGGGTAATTTAACCTTTCTGAGCCTGTTTCCTCATCCAGATAGGAGAATAATAATACCACCTTTTTAGAGTTGCTATTGGATTTTCATGAGACACTGTATGAATGGGTTGTTGCTTGGGACATGGGGAGTACTTAATAAATATTTGTTTCCTCTTCTCCATGTTTGTTATTTTTTTCTGCCAATGTTTCTATCTCATTGTTGGCAGCAAAATATCTAGGATCTAAACCCCAAAGATAATTCGGAAGTGAACGGTGTATGGGACACTAATTATACCAAGTATCTGTGGAAACTCTGGGAGAATAGTGGAGGACAGGGAAGCTTGACATGCTGCAATCCATGGGGTCACAAAGAGTTGGACATGACTTAGCAACTGAACGACAGCAATCTATGGAAACGGAGACAATGGGAAGAGTCCTGTGTGAAACTGCAGTATCAGGTCATAACAGCCTTCACACAGAGCAGATAACCAGTGCAATTTAACTCACGTGTCCCCCAGTGTCTGAGGAAGAAGAGAGGGGAGCAGGATTCAGTTCTTTTTCATTTATGGGCCTCCTATTAACTCTAGACCTACTCAGAGAACAGGCTTCCCCAATGGCTCAGGTGGTAAAGACCCCCTTGCCAATGCAGGAGACGCAAGAGATGCAGGTTAAATCCCTGGGTCAGGAAGATCCTCTGGAGAAGAAAATGGCAACATTTTCTTGCCTGGAGAATTCCATGGACAGAGGAGCCTGGTGGGCTCCAGCATTCTTGCCTGGAGAATTCCATGGACAGAGGAGCCTGGTGGGCTACAGTCCAAGGAGTCACACAAAAGCTGGACATGACTGAGCATGGGCGCAAGCACTCAGAGAAGTGAGAATCACATGAATCCTGGGGAAGGCAGCGTTTATTTCTGCTAAGATTAGAAACATGCAGTGTATCGCCCTGTCATCCAAGGGGTCAGGACCTGATTGATTGTAGACCAGGTTTTGTTTCTGAATTTATAAGACTGTCAGAGCCTGCTGACACCTCCCTGCCCTGGGAATTGGATATTATCCCTGAAGAAAATGAAATAGAGCATGCTTAGTTATTGAAAGTAAGTCTTAAACATTAATTGACTTCAAGGTATAAAAGGAAATATTCCTTCCAGACCCATAGTTTGAATGAGAGTTGGCCTCAAATGCCCCACTGGCCTGGTTACAGTGGTTGGTCCAGATTGGACATGTGACCCAAGCCAAGTCAAACTGAGTCCTTCCCTGGGACTTTTAATGTGGCCTTAGGGGAAAAGACTCCCTTGGAAGTTGTGAGCACAGGGGCTAGCAGTGGTCCTACTGAGGCTTGTAGAGAAGCTGTCCCAAGAGAATGAGAATTCTGAGGTTCAGGGACCCTTTTTCTACTCTGGAAATGGAGTAGCCCAACTCTTATTCATAAGATATTCCACCAAGTCTATTATTCATGCCCAGATGCTTTCTTTCTTCTCTGTCAGTTCTGGGTTTTCTTCATCCTTGTGTGTACATGCATGCTCAGTTATGTCCAACTGTTTGTGACCCCATGGCCTGTAGAACACCAGGCTCCTCTGTCTGTGGAATGCTCCAGGCAAGAATACTGGAATGGGTTGCCGTTCCCTTCTCTAGGGGATCTTCCTGACCCAGGGATAGCACCCATGTCTCCTCAATTGGCAGGCGGGTTTTTTACCATTGAGCCACCTGGGAAGCCCTGCTTCACACTTAAATTATCTTAGTTCTTGCGGGGGCAGGAGGGTCTTCCACAGTCTTTAGCCATTAGGAGCAGGCCTCTTGTCTGCCCCTGTGTCTGGGTCACATTTATTCTCTACCATCTGAACAGACAGCTCCAAAACTAAAAAGCCTTGTAGTTTTCTGTATACCTGTGAAGATGGCAGAAAACAGGCTCAAAGTAGAAATTGCTGATGGGGAGGTTTATCATGGGCTGTGTGACTAATCTGTAGTCTGTTGGCTTGGGTTTGAGGTTTTTTTTTTGCTGTGTGGTGACATGGGTTCCCCCCCACCATTTTTTTTAATTTCACCATGTGCCTGCACATAGAAGCAGGGCTAGTATTAAGAGTTGCAGCTGTAGACATTTTTACAGGCTTTTCATAAAGGCAATAGCTTCTTTAAAGTCTTTAAAAGTGTATAGATCACAGCTTATAAAATTTTTTCAATCAAAAGGTAGTAAGAGTACACCAAACATGAACAGAAAATATTTTGCAAAGTAATAAATGCTAACTAGAATAACTAATGGGCAGTTACATGCATCGTATTTCCATAACCTAATGCAATGAAGCAAGACGTGTAATTATCTGACTGGACTCTTTGCAATCATAACCTCAGTGAGCTTCGGCTCCAAGTAAGGAGCCAGGGAGTTGGATTCTGTGGGCAAAGGCTTCCTGCTGGTTGCCCTGTTGGAAGGGGAGGGCTGATCATAAGGGACATTGTCCCAAGTCCATGGTCTTCTTCTGAGTTTTGTGAGTCCCAAAGAATTTTAATGTAGCACTTCACCCACATACATGCAGACTCTGGGAAAAGAATTCATTCCCAGCCGTACCCCGCCAAAGGCCAGCAGATAAGCTAAATGTTAGTTCATTGTTTTACAATGGGAGGTGTCAGAGTCTACCAGACAAAACCAATGACTGGATGGCATGCTCTGTGGGATAACCTATGGGAAACCTGATTTCACTCCCGTTTTACTGAGGGCATCAGGATCTCAGCCACCAGCATCCTCAAGACGCGAGAGTTCAGGGCAGATGCTCTCCGTGCCAGAAACAGAGCTGTCAGGAAAACTGGAACCTCCCTGAAGCAATGATGGAAAGTTCTGGGAAACCTTCCTCGATGGATGGTATTTCTCATCCCCTTTCTATCATGTGACACTTGTCTTTCTCTGCTTCCCTCTCTAGTGTTCCATCGAGTGTGGGAGCGGGACCCAGCAGAGGGAGGTGATCTGTGTTAGGAAGAACACAGACACCTTTGAAGTGCTGGACCCCTATGAATGTTCCTTTCTGGAGAAACCCCCCAGCCAGCAACCCTGCCACCTCAAGCCCTGCGGGGCCAAATGGTTTAACACAGAATGGAGCATGGTAAGGCCTGGTGCTCCCCTCCGCTTCCCCCCACCCCTCACGGCCGGCCCATCTCCTGGGCCAGCCCATTTCCATCTCACCTCTCAGGCCCTGGGCTCAGCCCGGATTCCCTGCACAATCTGCTCTCCTTGGTCACAGCTGGGGTGCCCTGGACTCAGCCTGCTTGGTGGGGAAGAGGGAGCCTGAGGCTGGGACGAGCTTGACTTCTAAACTATAGAGGCCATAAAATGGTGACTCTCAAATTTTCATGGGCCTAAGAATCAGCTGGGATCTTGTTTGCAAAGACTGATTCTAGGTCCAACTTGGCCAAGGAATTTGCTTCTTAGGGTTAGGTTTGATGTTGGCCATGGTCCTTGAGAAAGCAGGAACAGACCACTATTTTCTTCTGCCATTTGGTTTGGAGAGTCTAGAAAGGACCAAACTCACCAGGCCACATCAAAGGCCACAAACTCCTAAGACATCTGCTGGGAATAGCCCTGATGTCCCTTAACAGGTAAATGAATGAACAGA
Organism: Cervus canadensis; assembly: GCF_019320065.1. NCBI lineage: Eukaryota > Metazoa > Chordata > Mammalia > Artiodactyla > Cervidae > Cervus > Cervus canadensis. Next base: position 17,450,278 of record NC_057391.1, read on the forward strand.
GGTTTGTCCAAACAATGGGGTGCCACTCAGCAACAGGAACCAAAGAACTGATACCTCCTATGACATGGAAGAACTTAAAATGCATTTTGCTAAATGGAAGAAAGACTCCCCTCCGCCCACAAAGTTACATAGTGTATAATACTATCTACGTAACATCCTGTAAAATGAAAACCTATGGGAACAGACCAGTGATTGCCAGAGGATGGGGTGGGACAAATCTCACTGCAAAGGGCCAGCACAAAGGAATTTGTTCTGTGCGATGAAAGTTCTGTCTTGTTTGCAGCGGGAGATACACGATTCTCTGAATTTGTCAAAACTCAGAACTGTGCGCCACAGTAGATGAATTTTTCCGCATGTAAATTTTAAAATAAATAAATAAGTGGGGACTCCCCTGGTGGTCCAGTGGCTAAGACTCCACACTCCCAATGCAGGGGGCTTGGGTTCAATCCCTGGGTGGGAAACTAGGATCCCACAACTAAAGATGTCATATATCACAACTAAAAAAGATCCCAAATTCCACAGCAAAGATTACACATGCCTCAACTAAGACCCAGAGCAGCCAAATAAGTAAATAAATATTTTTTAAATAAATAAGTCAGTTGAAGCAAATATGAAATATATTGTTAAAATAGTAGCAAAGACAGTGATGGAAGCTAGACATTTTTAAAATTCACCTTGTTTTATAAATTTGCATTTGGAACAAAGTAAATACTTTATATAATTTAAAACAAAATTATTCTTTTAAAAAAGAAATCCCTAAAAATGGAAAATGCAATGAAACAAATTAGCCTAAATATGTATGCAGTTGGTGGCATCAACTCTCTTGCCTGTGGCTCTAAATCACAATAATCTGTCTATCTCTAAGGACAAAAAGAACTGCAGAAAATTATTTACAGTGTTTGCAATAACCACACTTTTAGTGGTGGCTGTTGTCCTATGTTCTGAAATGGTTGGGTGTATAACAGGTGATAAAGTAAATGAATAATCTACTTCCCAGTATTCTGATGATACATGTAATAGTAGATATGATGCTATAGTTCTGTTATCCCCAGTTGCCTTAAGAAACAGGATTCTCACCTTAGGAGAAAGAAGATAACAGACAGAACAGAAGAGATTTAAGCAAAAATCCAGCTGTCCTGAATTTGACTTAGAAATATCAGTTTGAACTCACGAATTAATTTATCTTAAAAAAAATTTTGTCTGTTTTATCCACTGAAAGATCCTGGAAACAATGGCCAACCCAGTAGCAAAGGCCGTGCCTATCAGCCGGAATCTGGTTTCAAAGTGCCGCTCTCTGCGACTTCCCTGGTGATCCAGTGGTTAAGACACTGCACTTCCAGAGAAGAAGGCCTGGGTTTGATCCCTGGTCAAGGAGCTAAGATCCCATATGCCAAGCAGTGAGACCAAAAAAAATGATAAAATAAAATGACACCAAAATACCATTCTCCACTAAAAGGAGCCAAAGAAAAATGTCTGATTCCAGGTCTGGGACTGTATAGATATAAATTAAATCAGGATGACTTTTTATACCAGGCAGTAAGGAGGTTCTTAAAGATGAGTTCATGTCTAAAGAGCTCAAGAACCAACTCTGACCTCTGGATAGCCATTGATGAGGCATCAATGAGCATCAGTAAAAATAATAACTGCCATGCGTTGAATGAAATCCATCCATCTAAATCCATCCCTTTATAAGCTTAAATCCATCCATCTATAATAAGTTTAAACCCATCCATCTATAATAAGTTTAAATCCATCCATCTATAATAAATTTAAATCCATCCATATATAATAAGTTTACAATGATTAAAAAACTAATTAGAGGACCCACCATTGTAGGATGTTAGAGGAACCAACTCATTATTCTGAAAACTGATAAATAAAGGAAAATAATCAAACATTTGCCCTGTCTTTCCTAAACAAGCCTTACCACTGGGTAACCAGAGAGTAAACATAAGTGAAGAAGGAGTGGGAATGCTTTAGATTCTCAGCTTATAAAAGAAGAAGTGGTATTAGGATATTATCACCATTTTTCAACCCCAAATGAATTAATGGATCTGCTCTTGAGTGAGTGTTGACCTCCTCCAAAGAGAGACAACTAAACAAACACATCCTATGAAGTAGTCTCACCACACACACACATGCACACACACAAATCAAACCTGCACCTGATAAAGGTGAATAGGTAGGATCCAACATCCTATCTGTGGGGAATGTGGAAGATAGAGGAACATGTCAGCCTGTATCACAGGGAATGCACTCAGCAAAATCTTAAACTGTGGGAAACTCTTCAAGACAGGTGATTCCATTCCTCCAACAACTAAAGTACAAGGGCAAAAACACAGGGGAGGGAGCCCATGGATTAAAAGGCCTATCAACCAACTGCAGTGTACAGACCTGATGTGGACCCTGATCCCCACACCCCAAAACATCTCTATTTTAGAAAGCTGACATGTCAGTAACGGGTTTTGAAAACTGTAACTGGACTTTTAAACTACAAAATAAAGCAAGAAAATCTAAAATAAAATTGAGATTCACAAGCAAAATGGAATATATGTTTGAAGAGAAGAAACTATTGTTAATTTCTAGGTGTAATAATGGTATTGTGGTAATTTTTTAAGAATCTTGGTTGTTTAGGGCTACAAACTGAAATATTATGGAAGTGATATGATGTCTAGATTTGCTTCAAAGTAATTTGAGATGTCATCCCGGAAGGGTACAGATGGGACGTGGCTAGCCATGAGTAGATGCGCATTGAAGCTGATTAGTAGGTGCAGGGGAGTTTGTTTTAATATTGTCTCCTTTGGTAGATGTCAGAATTTTCCAAAATCTGCCTTCTCCGATGTGCTGAGCTAATGGGCTGCCAAGAAGTCTAACTTTCTTCCTTTCCCCTCACAGTGTTCCAAGAGCTGTCAGGGTGGTTTCCGCGTCCGGGAAGTACGCTGTCTGGCAGATGACATGACCCTAAGTAATCTCTGTGACCCTCAGTTGAAACCAGAAGAAAAAGAATCCTGTAACCCTCAGGACTGTGTCCCTGAAGTTGGTAAGTAGGGAGTCGTACCTTGCAGTAAAAGATTCATCTTTCTTAATCGCCATCAAATTCTCTGGTGTCAAAATGCCAGATTCATCTAGGTCTCTCTGTGACTGTGTGCAAAGTCATGGAGTTCAGAGGGGGTCAGCATCCTTCAGGTGTAAATTTCATAGTTTAAGGTAGCTATTGATAGCATAGATGGCGAGCAAAGAGAAACTTACTTGGGAATTAATTAAAATGGAAATGCATTCAGAGATTTGGTTCCAGCATCCTTAAGTTCAGAGTGGACAGATTTCAGCTGCATGTTTAAAGAAGAAAAAATATATGCTCTCAGCCCACACTCACACCTTCCGTCAGTAGTAAACAGTGGGACTGGGACGAATAGCCACACCCTCTGCCCTTTCTCATTCCCTAAGGCCAGGCTGCTCCTCGTGCTCAAAGTCTTTTCCATTCTCCTCTGCCGCAGATGAAAACTGCAAGGACCGGTACTACAACTGCAACGTGGTGGTCCAGGCCAGACTCTGTGTCTATAACTACTACAAGACCGCCTGTTGCGCCTCCTGCACACGCGTGGCCAACAGGCACTCGGGCTTCCTCGGGAGCAGATAACATCCCACTCCACACCCGTGGGCAGGTCCGGGAGTCTGTGAGCGGTGGGACCGGCTGGCCGCTGCCCTACTGGGGGCCCCCTGGCCTGTGGAGCTGCCAGTCAAGTTAGTCCGCACCCTGCCTTCGTAAAGTGTACACTCAGTGCCCAAGAGCAAGGCCACGGTTGTGCTTTGAGCATCACCATGAACTGATGACCCCTCCTCCAGAAGCCTGGCCCCTGCGCTCTCTGCAGACCAAGCGGTGGGGAGTGCCTTCAGCTCTCAGCTGACTCCATCCTGGCACTTTCTAAGTCAGCAGCCGGGCCCTGTCTGGGCGCTGCCTCGTCCCTGGCGCTGCAGGCCCTTCCAGTATCAGTGCCCCAGGGAGAGTCAGAGGAGGCAGCACCCCCACCCCAGGGACCCCCTAAGGCTTGCTAAGATGCCTGCATTCCTCTGTTACCTCAGCCCGGCTGTGCCTATTTTCATGCTTTAAGACCTTAGGCTGTTTTCCTGCCTTATGACACAAATATCTCTTGCCAGTTTAGTGCTTTACTGTTTGGAAAGTATAGTCAGAGATATTAGCTCATTATGGCTCATGGTGCCCCAGAATGGGAGGCAGGGAATGAATCATGGTCCCTATTTTACTGACAAGAAAACTGAGACTCAGCTTAGGTAACTGACCCGCCAGGTATGAGGTCATGGACTGACCCATGTGGTCAGTCCCAACCCCTGCGGTCTGACCACAAACCTTTACCCCGAGGCCTGGCCAGAAGTCTTACATCTGCAGAATGTGGCTTCCTCTCAGACCAAGAGGCTCAGAAGTTTCCCATTTAGCAAACAAAGCCTAGACCTTTGAATTTTTTCCTCTGGCCCAAAGTCAAGTCTTAATCTCCTGCACTCACTTGTTTCAGGAGTCTTTTTTTTCCCTTCCCCCACAAAATCGCAGGACTCTGCATGGGTTCTTGAACCCCATCCTTAACAGAACTAGCCCATGAGATAAGAAAGCCATCGTGGTAGCAGGGTGATTGCCTTAAATTATTATTCTTCTCCCCAGTGGGAGACACCACCCCTGGAATCCTACATCAAGGTCACTTTTTGTCACCCAGAGCAGATTTCCAGAGCACACAGCCCTGTAGCCCCCTGGGCTCTTGCCTCTTCTCAGTCATCTGCCCTGGGCCTTCACCACACATCGCCCAGAGGAAAGTCCAGCCAACCTATCCCAGTAAGAATCCTATGTTTATATTAGAAAGAGTCTCCCTTGGGTCTTTCTGGTTTGATTTGTGGATTTCTCTTTGCATCCTGCCCCTCGCCTACACACACCTTGCCCCATGACTCACAAACCACATCTCCCCTCCGAGGTGTGAGCACTAAGATCTTTATTAATGCAATCAGCCTGGGAAAAGGGGCTGTGAACTCCTCCACAGTGGCCACAGCAGTAGGGTCCTTCTTGATTCTCTTCACATAACTCTAGTTCACAAGGCCTCAGGGTGGAAAGAGAATGCAGTGCGTATGGAAGATAATCTATCTGAAAAAAATCAGTGAAGAAAAAGAAGGGGGAAATATATATATATATATATATATATATATATATATATATTTGTATATTCTTACACCCACTAAGAAAAATAATCAGGCTGAACAAATTGGAAGCGTAAAGAAAATTTGTCTTATTTAGTACTATGGTCCTGGGCCTATTTCCCATTGAAAGAAAATGTTTGCTTTGAAATTTATAGCAACTGAGTTTCTCCCATGAGCGCTTTAACCCAAAAATCTGCTAATTTGATGATGATGTGCTTTTGGAAGCAGTATCAGCAGCTCAGTCTGACACACCCCATCATGCTCGCATTACCCTTGGGCTTTCAGAAATTCTATTTGGCCTTACTATAAGTGTCCTTCTCTTTCTGGAAAGCCCCAGTCACCTTTTTCCAAAAGCACACCCATCTCTCCTTGATCCTTATATAACTTGTGCCATAAGCAGCAGGGCAGAGGCCCAGATTCCCGCGCCCACCAATCAAAAGCAGACCAGAGAAGCCAGGCATGTGGCTGGTTCCTAGCCAGCACTCACTCTCTCGCTCTTTCATCACTTGCCTTTGCTTCTCGTCCCAGGGGAGGGTATCCTTTTTGCACCTGCTCTCTGATCTTCCTGAACAAGCCAGTCCTTTGGAGGATTCTTTGGAGGAGGCTGTCTTTACATGCTGGAGGGCAGAGAAAGATCAATGGGTGGAAGAGCAGAAAGGCTGATTTCAGCTTAAATGAAGGGAAAACCTTCTAGCCATCCAGGCTGCCCGACACAGCAGAGGTGTGGCTGCCATATGAGTGGGTTCACCAGCCTAAAAGGGCTTTCTCCACCAAGTGGGAGGTGAGCATCCCAGGTTCTTCCAACTCAGGATTCTCATAACTGGCCTGGGGCTTTGTCTCTTTGACATCTAACAGTGTCCCTAAGTCGTACCAACAGTGCTCTAAAGGATCAGGGATGCTCCCATGAGAATGGCCATCCTGCCAGGTGTGGAATTGGGTAGGAGCAAATGAATCAACCCCAGGTCTTCAGGGGAAAGAAGTACTGAAAGTGAGCATCTTTTTTTCCTCTTGCAACAAATAGTTGAGCTAGTCTTGAAATTCATTTGTCTGGAAAGGGCATGAGTTACTAGATTCATGGGTTTATCAACTTGTTTTAAAAACGCAGTTTTTACTAATTTCCTAGTTTCTTATATCAGCATCTAAATGCCTCCATTCTTAGCACAACACACATGATAATGTCCAGTACCATTTCCAGTGACAATGCTCCTCTCTCCTTCCAGAGATGTCTCTTTCCCATTTTCTTGTCCCCCTTGTCTCACCCTCTCCTTCGCATGACCCTCCATCTCCCATCCCCTCATTCTGTTCCCATAGCTGGCCGTGATGCAGAATTGAAATTTACATTTTAATACTTTTTTTCTGCAAACCAAATTGCATCAGTCCCTGCTCTGCATTTTAAAATTAGATGAATTTAAGTTCTGTGCTTTTCTCACCGAAAAATCAAGAAAGCTCCAAACAGAAATAGTTTGCTTTTGTGTGTGTGTGTGTGTACTATCACATATTGGAAAAGGAAAGTGTGCCCCTTGCAAAGGGCAAAGGCTATTCAGGGCAGCCCGTCCTTCCCATTCTCACATGGACTCTTGTTTCTCCCCTTAGAAAAGGAGCAATATAAGAAATATGGCACTGAAACAAACAAGCTTGTAAACCCAGCCACCAGATAGAGCTGGTTCAGCTCATGAAGGGCATGTTCACTGCCTGCTGCTTGCACGCTGGTGGGAACCCAGGTGAGCACCGCCGGTGTGACGGCAGCACTCACAACTGTCCCTGTCTGTCCCCATGCCTTACTTCTCTGGCCCATGGCTATTGGAGTATTTATCATTTACTCGCCCCCAAAGGGTTTAGCTTTCATGATTCCTTCCTTTAAAAAAGAACGGCCTTCCAGAGGGATGAAAATGAGGGACACTGTTTTCATTTGTTGCTATCAAGTTGTGTGGCAGAGAGAGAAACCCAGATGTTACTAATGCCTTTCTAAACCTGTGGCTGTCTTTTTCTAATTTGAACATCCATTTTCTAATATCAAAGACACACATGTAAGTGGTAGAAAGAAATATGATTTCCCTTTTAAGGAAAGATTGAATCATCAAACCTGAGGGAACCTCTGTCAGCCTGGCAGGTGGACACCAACACTGCATCCTTGCCATACGAAACATTTTTAGTGTGGCTTAGGTGGGAAATTAGACAACTTCGTAATGAAATTGGTGGATGCCAAGAAGTTGGAGTGGTAACAGCTAAATGACAAGTTCTAGGGCCAAAAATGTCTGAGAGACTAGAATAAAACCCAGATCTTTGAAATTCACCAGGAAGCAAGATAAAGTCCCACCTTTGGATTTCAAAACAAAACTATAGAAGTACAATATGGGGAGCAGGTAAGAGTTTCAGTTGGCTGAGCTCAATGCAGGTCAAGAAAGTGGGATGAAATTACCCCCCCTAAAAAAAATACACAAAAAAAAAACCCAAAACAAACAAAAAGCCACAGAGCATTCAGGCATAAGGAGAAAACATTGGTGAACCCTATTTGTGATTGCCGTAAACTTTAAGAAGAATGTTGATAACATATAACATTCAGATGAGCATACCTGATCCTGAGGAGGGGTGCAGACTGTGGGAAGCAGTGCAAGGACTTCAAGAGGATGTTTAGGCTGGAGGAGAGGTTTGGGAAGCACCAGGAGAGCCATCCTAGGAGGTGAACGCTGCAGGGAGGCAGATTTTAGCTCTTGCAAGAGAACTTCCTTTCTACGCATGAGCACCTTTGGAAGGTAGAGGACTCCTTGGTAGGTACTGCTGACTGACCCGCTCCTGGAGGTCTCAGCAGAGTCTTAATGGCCATCTGTCATGGATGCTGAAAGGGTTTGGGGGGACCCGAGCACCTAGCTGGGGCAACAGGACTTTTAAGATTCCTTCCCGTCTGGACTTTGGTAACTCTGTAAGTAGAACAGATGCAAGTGATTCACCTGGTCTGGGATGGCAAGTACACAGCATATGTACTTCCTGTTGCTATGACTACCGTTCTTAACCCAGTGTTGCACTCCTCCCAAGAGCAGAGTGTGACCTCATACCTCAGAGAAACACTAGCCAATTGATCAGAGCTGCCCTGTCTGGTCCTGCTTTGAGGATGAGTAACCAAACGTCCTGATGGCTAGTTCCCTGCCTGGGGTCACACGCCCTGATGGAGGCAGTGCCTCGACTAGACAAGGACCCTCTAAATACCATCTCTGTCTCAACTCACTTTGCTTCCTGCGTCTTTTCTGGAACACCATCATTCTCTCTACCCTGCACCACACTCCTGGTTCTTTCTCTCCAGTGGCTGGCCGTGGGAGACAACCATCGTGCCAAGGAAAAGTGGCCCCACGGGGTGGGACCCTCCAGACGGCTTTCTCAGCGTCTTCCAGCCGTTGACCCTTTGCCTCCGTGAGAGGAAAGCCGTTCTCTTACACAAACTTGATTTCCAGCTGCCTTGACCCCCAGATCCCCACCATTCAGTTTGACGGAAGGATATACTTTGTTATAACTTATTATTTTGTTCTTTGTAAATACAAGATGTTTATAGGAAATGTGTATTCTGAACTCGACCCGCGGAATGAGTCACTACACCAAAATAGTTCTATTATTTAGAATGTGTTAATTTTAAAGGGACCTAATAGGTATTTATTTACATATTCGATCCACATTTGTGTAAAATTATTTGATCCTACTAACCAGCTTCCCCAGAAAGTTGCTGCACATGGCATCTCATTCTAAGTCCATGGGTATACTTAGTATACTGATTAGCCAAGTTCCTTGGTTTTTAAGATCAAATAGAAATGACTCTACTTTTCGACTCATTCAGGGGCTTTTTACCCCTGGGATTGTACCTGAAAACAGGTCTGTCTGGATTGCCACCTTTCCACCTTAAATATCATATTTGCTCATATAATCTGCCCTCTCCTCACCCTCAAATATTTGGAGAAGGAAATACGGGGGTCTTTTTCAACCCTTCTCTTTGTCTTGCCTCATTCATCAGAGTCACCAGCAGTAAGTGGCTCGGGGGGCTAACTTGGAGCTGGGAGGGGGGCAGGGTCCCCTGGCAGGGGCAAGGAGGGGTATACAGGAGCTGAGGCACTCACTGCTCTGACCACACCTCCAGGGTCCCCGCTGGTGACTGCTGAGGGGGGCTCTGGGTGGTCACCTCCACAGCCAGGAGCATGGAACCCACAGAATACTCCATCAACCCCATGTCACCCTTGGTGTCAATTATTGCTTAAAGAGGTGGAGGGTAGAAGGCAAATTATATGAGTAAGTAGTCTGCTTTCTCTTCAGCAAAAATGACAACTATTTTTGTGTATGACTAATTTATTTTTATTATTGTAAAAATACAATAAACTGGTGTTAAAAATCAGCTTTGTTAACACGTCTGTGCTTTCTCCCATGTCTATTCACATCGCACTACACAGCCTTCTAAAGAGAGGAGTCAGGCCCTTAGAGGCTGGTTAGTCTGTGGGACTTTGGCTTTGGGGGTAGCTGGACCCCTAAGAGGACAGGAATCATGGGCCTTCAGCCTGCTGGCTTACATGAATCCTCAACCTTGGATGAGGAACTTAAGATAAAATATTCAGATATGCACACTTCTTCAGGATTTCTTTTTTTTTTTTACATGCATACAGACATCTCTTTAAACCTCCCCCAAGAGGCAGAAAGTGTGGAGCCCACCATGCTGATTCATACAACTCCATTTCTCAGCTTTTTAAAATATTTTTTATTTTATTTATTTTGTAATCTGTTTTTAATTTCTAAAGGTTTTATTTTATATTGGAGTATAGCTGATTAACAATGTTGTGATAGTTTCAAGTGAACAACCATACATATACATGTATCCATCCTCCCTCAAACTTCCCTCCCATCCAGGCTGACCCATAACATTGAGCAGAGTTTCCTGTTCTGTACAGTAGGTCCTTATTGGTTATCCATTTAAAATACAGCAGTGTGTACATTTCTATCCCAAACCTCCTAATTATAGCTTCCCCTCACTCTCCCCTCCTGGCAACCATAAGTTCTTTCTCTAAGTCTGTGAGTCCGTTTCTATGTTGTAGATAAGTCCAAATGGGATTTCCCTGGTGACCAGAGAAGTCCCTCCAACTCTCACCTTGAATACAGTTTCTTCCAACTCTCCTTGGTCTGGCCTTGCCTTGGGCTTGAGCTTAGCAACGTGTTTGAAAAGTCTTTCGAGTTATATTGGTGCATAACAACGTGGAATATGACTTGGGTCATAAAGCACATTGAAAGTCATCCTGGACAAAGGAATCTCTGGTGGAGTCCCCACAGGCTCTTTCCTTGATGCTGCCCTGCATCATCATTATCAGTAGCGCTCAGAAACTTATTATGCCTCAAATCTGCTTCCCACCCCTCCCATTCACCTTTCCAGCCTGGAAAATCTTAATTTACTCTCTTTTTTTATTTTGGTAAAATTCACTTAACAAAATTCACTACATTAATCATTTTAATGTGTATGATTCAGCGGTGTTTAGCACAGAGCTTTGTGTATCCATTGCCAGAACATTCCTGTTACCCCCAAATTCCATTTATTCTTCAACTCCCAAATCAGACGCCTGCTATGTGCCAGAGCCTTGTCATTCATCCTGTCTTATGACACCTTCACACAGACCTAAGAGGTTGGAATGTTGTCCACTTCTAGAAATGGGAACGCTGAGACTCAGAGAGGTTTTCTAATTGATTTTTAAATTTCATGTGTTTATTTATTTTTGGCTGTGTTGGACCTTCATGACTGCTCGGGATTTTCTCTGGTTGCAGGAAGCAGGGACTGCTCTCTAGTTGCAGTGTCTGGGCTCCTCATTGCAGTGGCTTCTCTTGTTGCAGCACACAGGCTCTCGGGCCTGCAGTTTCAGTAGAAGTGGCTCCCAGGCTCTAGCACGGGCCCAACAGTTGTGGTGCACAGGCTTAGCCGCTCTGCGGCATGTGGGATCTTCCTGGACCAGAGATGGAACCCATGTCCCCTGCATTGGCAGGTGGATTCTTTACCGCTGAGCCGCCAGGGAAGCCCCTCAGAGAGGTCTTATGTCGGGCAACACTGGGCTCCCCCTAAAGGCCGGCCTGTGTCCCTCCCACCTCCATCTCCCCAGGGCCTGGCGTGTCAGACAGTCTCAGCTTAGGTTAGTTTCCGCCTCTTTCTCCACATGAAGTTCTATCACTGACATCAATGGCCCAAGAACTAGATGGGGTGCCTGGCTGTTGGTGAGAAATTGAACACTAGTTTATGTGAGCTCAGTATGACAGCGTCAGCACAGGCTGCATTTGAAGATGGACAGCTGCCCGTCAGAGGGAGGCCACAAGCCCCTGTTCAGGGGTCAGACCCCAGCTGGATCCCTTAGCCTCCAGTTCTGGGAACTACATGTCACATTAAATCAATCAGCCACCAGGGAAGAGCCCAGAGGATCAGGACGGTGACCAGGATGGGGGAGGGAGGGTCTGCAGGGAAACTGTCTTCAGCCGTCTCCAGACGTCTCTAGGGACAGTCAACCATCTACCCCTAGCAGATAAAAAAGAGAAGGGATAGACAGTCACACTTGGTTCAAAATAACATGTTCCTGTAATAGACTCAGTGACAATGACCCTCATAAAAAGTGATTAGGAACATTTGAGCAGAGGGAAAAGTTGAACATGGCCTGTACTTAAGATGACACAACTGAACCTCTGTAAAACTTCTTGGATGTGAAGATGGTGTTTGGTTGGGTGGGATGAATGATGGTCACAAAGTCTGAAATTTACTTTCACATGGGTCTGTCAGTAAAATTGTGTGTGTGTGTGCAATTGTGTGTGGATAAAGAATACATGCAAATAAGGTAAAATGTACTTTGGTAGTGTTCATTATATTATTCTTGCAGAAGAGGTTTGAAATTGTCTAAAATAAAAAGTTGGGGAGAATAAAGTACAAAAAGAGGATGGAGGGGGCAGAACTAGTGTTGTTGGCAGTGTTTTCAAGTTTGTCCAGTAATAAGCATCAACTGGAGTGCTCATTACACACATCTACTCACATATACACACACACTCACACATGCACACACACACACACACACACACACGTGCATACACACGTGCACCTCCCCAGAGGACAGCACAGCATCTACATGGCAGCCAGTTCTGGGTGACGCTTTATCGTCACCCAGGCTGGGAAATCCTAACTTCTTGAACACCTACTATGTGCCAGGTGTACTCTAGGTCATTTTGCATCATTTAAGCTTCATGACTGGGCTGGATGAAGCACAAGCTGGAATCAAGATTGCTGGGAGAAATATCAATAATCTCAGACATGCAGATGACACCACCCTTATGGCAGAAAGTGAAGAGAAACTAAAGAGGCTATTGATGAAGGTGAAAGAAGAGAATGAAAAAGTTGTCTTGAAACTCAACATTCAGAAAACTAAGATCATGACATCCAGTCCCATCACATCATGGCAAATAGATGGGGAAACAATGGAAACAGAGACAGACTTTATTTTTGGGGCTCCAAAATCACTGCAGATGGTGACTGCAGCCATGAAATGAAAAGACGCTTGCTTCTTGGAAGAAAAGCTATTACCAACCTAGACAGCATATTAAAAAGCAGAGACATTACTTTGTCAACAAAGGTCCATCTAGTCAAAGCTATGGTTTTTCTAGCAGTCATGTATGGATATGAGAGTTGGACTAAAAAGAAAGCTGAGCATCCAAGAACTGATGCTTTTGAAATGTGGTGTTGGAGAAGACTCGAGAGTCTCTTGGACTGCAAGGAGATCAAACCAGTCAATCCTAAAGGAAATCAGTCCTGAATATTCGTTGGAAGGACTGATGGTGAACCTGAAACTCCAATACTTTGGCCACCTGATACAAAGAACTGACTCACTAGAAAAGACCCCGATGCTGGGAAAGATTGAAGGCAGGAGGAGAAGGGGATGACAGAGGATGAGATGGTTGGATGGCATCACCGACTCGATGGACATGAATTTGAATAAGCTCCTGGAATTGGTGATGGACAGGGAAGCCTGGCATGCTGCAGTCCATGGGGTTGCAAAGAGTTGGACATGACTGAGCAATTGAACTGAATTGAAGTTTCATGACAACCCTTTCAAAGCAAGCACATCATTTTGTGGCTACTTTATGGCTAAACAAATTGACATGCAAAGAGAACATGGCTGGGAAAACCAGGTCTCAGGCAGATGAGGAAATTTTTTGTGATCACATGGGTCCTCAATGGTTGAGGAAGTCAAACCCTTGTCTGCCTAGTCTCAACGCCTGGCTTGTTCCTCTGCATGGCACTGCTCTGCACAAGAATACATAAACCCATGTGCAAGACAAACACTGCCTTGAAAACTAACTGAAGCCAGAACTTACTCGCTGAGCAGGTGGTGTTCGTTTCAGCAGATGTCATTGTTGATCATTGTGGGTCCACAAAGATTCTCAGGCTCCAGGTGGAGTGCCCCACCGCAGTGGACAGCACACTCCTATGACACGTACACACACACACACACACACACACACACGTGCAGAGATACAAAGACACACAGACACACACCACTGACTCCAGGGAGAACGCTTCAAGGAGCCACCTCTACTTCTGGGTTCTGTTTTTATATGGATCCCGAAAGTGTGTTCTTTGAAGCCCAGAGTCAACCCTGTTTGGGGGCTGGCCAAGTGGGAGGGGACAAAGGCAGTGGGATCCAAAGGACCAGATGTGCTTGAACTTGACACCAGCGTCGGCGCCTGCTCTCCCACCCCGACAGTGGAAGTCTTGGCTCCTGGCTCCACCCGAGGCCTCGATGGTGTCCCTGGTATCTAGCTGTTCCTCTCGGCCCACCTAAGCACAGACCTGTGCCCCTTCCCACCAACTTACACTCCTGAGAAATGACGCTGCTTCTCTTACCTGTGGCTGTATGACAAACCCCTCCCTAAAACTTAGTGGTTGAAACAACAACCATATTATTATCTCTCAGGATTCTGTGGGTCAGGGACCAGAGCACACGGGGGACAGCGCGTGTCTTCTCCACACGGTGTCCACTGAGGCTGGACCACCCAACATGGCTTCTTCACTCACAGGAGATGCTCCAGCTGAGGCAGCTGGGACGGATGCCTGGGGTCCTGTCTCTGGGGGGTCTCTGCTCTCCCCATGGGCTGGAGTCCTTGCTTCTCCTCCGTGTGGCCTCAGGGCCTCCCCTCCTCATGCCGCCTTCACACCTGGTCTCCCCTTATGACCGAGCTCCTCAAACACAGCAAGTGGAGGAGGGAGAACACAGGAGAAGGAGGGGGAAGCTGCCAGATTTCGTAAGGCCTGGCCGTGGAAATCCAGACATCTCTTCTGCTCTATCGGTCAAAGCCGATCACAGGCGTGCCCAGACCCCAGGGAAGGGAAATGAACAGAGCCCCCAGCCTGCTCCTGACCTCTGAGCTCTGTCTCCTCAGATCCCAGGAGTTCTCTCGTCTTCGCATCATCAGCCTTGCTGCCTCCCCAGTCATGACAACCATTCACTCACTCATTCAACTCTGTCTGGAGCATCTCCCCTTGTGCGGGATGCTCTGCTCCATGCTGATCACGCAGCGGTGCATCAGGTGGAAGACTGTGCTCAGAGCTTGTGTTCTGACTGGGGAGATACAAAATAAAAATGCTGACAAGTCACCTCCTGTGCCCGGCATACCGGGGGTGGTATGTGTTTGGGAAAACAGCCAAGCTGACAAGGTAGATGGGAGACTTCCCTGGTGGTCCAGTGGTTAAGACTTCACCTTTCAGGAGAGGGGGTGTGGATTTGATTCCTGGTCATGGAGCTAAGATGCCATATGCTTTGGGGCCAAAAAACAAAATATAAAACAAAAGCAATATGGTAAAAGTTTCAATAAAAACTTAAAAATGATCCACACCAAAAAATCTTAAAAAAAAAAAAGAATACGAAGAAAGTGAGCAGGCAGCAGTGGAGAAGAGGAGGTAGGCAGAAATTGCAATTTTTTAAAAATTTTTTAAACTTTATTTCATGTTAGGGTATAGCCAATTAACAGAGAGTGTTGTGACAGCTTCAGGAGAACAGCAAAAGGACTCAGCCATACATATATATGTATCGATCTTCCCCAAACTCCTCTCCTCACCACACACAACATCAAGCAGAGTCCCACGTGCTGTAGAGTAGGACCTTGTTGGTTATCCGTTTTAAATGTAGCAGCATGCACATGTGCATCCCAAACTCCCCAAATATCTTTTCCCCTATCCATTCCCCCTGGCAACGGGTCGCAACTTTAAATAGGATGATTAGGGTTGCAGGAGGAGCCAGCCACGTGGAGAGCAGGGTCAGGGTTCCAGACCAGAGTCGAGCTCTAGGAGCACACACAGCATGTTCAGAGACCAGCGGAACCAGGCATCGCAGGAGGAGATAAGGTCAGCTGCCTGGGGCGCCAGGGAAAGATTGTGTTTTCACCATGAGACAGAGGAGAGGCTAGCGGGGACCTGGGCAGAGGAGGGACAGGACTTGAGTAAGGCTGGCAGCCTGAGCCATGATTTCTGCACTTGCATGAGCTGGGCCCCCAAACCCGTACTCTCCTGGATCAAACTATGAGCCTGGGAGGCAAGCTGAGAAATACCATTTCAATGAAAATATTGATTTATGAAATTCTACTCGGTACAATGTAACAAGAGCCATAAAGCTCTTCAGCTTTCACTTAATAATTCCCTGCCAGGGAATTCATCCTGAGGAGAGAATTTAATAAAGCAGTGTTTTTCCAGAGTGTTTTCAATAATAATTTTTTCATTTTGTGTTTTCATGTTAATAATCATCTTTTTTAAATTGGCGTGAACATGTCATTGTAAGAGCTGCGTAACTGTTATGACTGAACATTCACCTATGCTTAGAAATTTTGGTTTATCTTCACCTTTTAAAAATTATAAATAGCATTGCCATTAAAATAACTGCTTTAAAAAATATATAGGCGTGGGACTTCCCTGGTGGTCCAGTGGCTAAGATTCTGTGCTCCCAATGCAGGGAACTAGGGGGCTTCCCTAGCGGCTCGGCGGTAAAGACTCCTCCTGCAATTCAGGAGGTGCAGGAGATGCGGGTTCCATCCGCAGGCTGGGAAGATCCCCTGGAGAATGGAATGGTAACCCACTCCAGTATTCTTGCCTGGAGAATCCCATGGACAGAGGAGCCTGGAGAGCTACAGTCCACAGGGTCGCAGAGAGTCAGACACGACTAAAGCACCTGAGCATGCATGCACAGGTAACAAGATCCCACACGCTGAGTGCCACGGTGAAGATCCTGAGTGCCGAAAGCAGGGCCCAGCAGAGCCTGAGTAAATAAATAAATATTTTTAGAAAAAAATATATAGGCATGAACATATACACCACATGTAGTTGCCCTCACAGCAGCCTAACACCACCTTTGTTTCCAGCCCTGGAACCAAGTAGTACAGTAAGTCCCCTACATACGAATGAGTTTCATTCTGAGAGCATGGTCGAAAGTCCAATTTTTTTCATAAATCCAACAAAGTTAGCCTAGGTACCTGACTAACACACTTGGCTATATAATACTGTACTGTAATAGGTTTATATTTTCATAAAAACAAACACAAAAAAATAGAGAAAATATTTTTAATCTTACAGTACAGCACCTTGAAAAGCACAATAGTACAACACAACAGCTGGCGCTGAATGAACAGGCAAGAAGAGTTACGGAGCGGAGGAGGGAGAGGAGCTGGGAGACAGAAGAGCTGAAGGATCGTCAGCGATAGGAGATGGAGGGCAAGCTGAAATTTTACTCATGCCTAACACAGCTGCAATGCACATTCACATCTTTGAAAGTTCAAACCTTGAAGATTTGTATCGCGGGGACTTACTGTATTACATTAATTGTCATGGGCTGAGCTAACACAAGAAGAATGGAGCTTGAATTTAGTAGTAAAAGGTTTAGTCATGCCAAGCAAAGGCCAAATTATGGCATAGACTTGCTGTTTGAAGCAAGAATCTGCAGTTGGGTGGGTAGACAAGAGTGGTGACTTACTTCTCATTAATGCCAAATCCAAAGGAATTCCCACCATACAATCAAATGCCTCTCCATGTTGTGTTTTCATTTCCAGTCAGTTTTCATTCAAATCTCAAAGAAGGGCAGTGCCAAAGAATGTTTAAACTACTATATAGTTGGTTGCATTTCACATGCTAGCAAGGTAACGTTCTACACGCCAGTCAGGATGGCTGCTATCCAAAAATCTACAAGCAATAAATGCTGGAGAGGGTGTGGAGAAAAGGGAACCCTCTTACACTGTTGGTGGGAATGCAAACTAGTACAGCCGCTATGGAAAACAGTGTGGAGATTTCTTAAAAAACTGGAAATAGAACTGCCATATGACCCAGCAATCCCACTTCTGGGCATACACACTGAGGAAACCAGATCTGAAAGAGACACGTGCACCCCAATGTTCATCGCAGCACTGTTTATAATAGCCAGGACATGGAAGCAACCTAGATGCCCATCAGCAGATGAATGGATAAGGAAGCTGTGGTACATATACACCATGGAATATTACTCAGCCGTTAAAAAGAATTCATTTGAACCAGTCCTAATGAGATGGATGAAGCTGGAGCCCATTATACAGAGTGAAGTAAGCCAGAAAGATAAAGAACATTACAGCATACTAACACATATATATGGAATTTAGAAAGATGGTAACGATAACCCTATATGCAAAACAGAAAAAGAGACACAGAAAGAACAGACTTTTGAACTTTGTGGGAGAAGGTGGGATGGAGAGAATAGCATGCTATACTATCAAGGGGAAACAGATCACCAGCCCAGGTGGGATGCATGAGACAAGTGCTCGGGCCTGGTGCACTTGGAAGACCAGAGGAACGGGTGGAGAGGGAGGTGGGAGGGGGGATCAGGATTGGGGAATACATGTAAATCCATGGCTGATTCATATCAATGTATGACAAACCCACTGGAAAAAAAAAAAAAACCTTCAAGTTTGGGCCAAAGAACTAAACAGACATTTCTCCAAAGAAGACATACAGATGGCTAACAAACACATGAAAAGATGCTCAACATCACTCATTATCAGAGAAATGCAAATCAAAACCACAATGAGGTACCATTACACGCCAGTCAGGATGGCTGCTATCCAAAAGTCTACAAGCAATAAATGCTGGAGAGGGTGTGGAGAAAAGGGAACCCTCTTACACTGTTGGTGGGAATGCAAACTAGTACAGCCGCTATGGAGAACAGTGTGGAGATTCCTTAAAAAACTGGAAATAGAACTGCCATATGACCCAGCAATCCCACTTCTGGGCATACACACCGAGGAAACCAGATCTGAAAGAGACACGTGCACCCCAGTGTTCATCGCAGCACTGTTTATAATAGCCAGGACATGGAAGCAACCTAGATGCCCATCAGCAGATGAATGGATAAGGAAGCTGTGGTACATATACACATGGAATATTACTCAGCCGTCAAAAAGAATTCATTTGAATCAGTCCTAATGAGATGGATGAAGCTGGAGCTATTATAACAGAGTGAAGTAAGCCAGAAAGATAAAGAACATTACAGCATACTAACACATATATATGGAATTTAGAAGATGGTAACGATAACCCTATATTGCAAAACAGAAAAAGAGACACAGAAATACAAACAGACTTTTGAACTTTGTGGGAAGGTGAGGGTGGGATATTTCAAAAGAACAGCATGTATACTATCTATGGTGAAACAGATCACCAGCCCAGGTGGGATGCATGAGACAAGTGCTCGGGCCTGGTGCACTGGGAAGACCCAGAGGAATCGGGTGGAGAGGGAGGTGGGAGGGGGGATCGGGATGGGGAATACGTGTAAATCTATGGCTGATTCATATCAATGTATGACAAAACCCACTGAAATGTTGTGAAGTAATTAGCCTCCAACTAATAAAAAAAATAAAAATAAAAATAAAAAAATACAAAATCCTTCAAATTAGGCTTCAGCAGTATGTGAACTGAGAACTTCCAAATATACAAGCTGGATCTGGAAAAGGCAGAGGAACCAGATATCAAATTGCCAACATTTATCGGATCATAGAGAAAGCAAGGGAATTCCAGAAAAACATAGACTTCTGCTTCATTGACTATGCTAAAACCTTTCACTGTGTGGATCACAACAAAATGTGGAAAATTCTTAAAGAGATGGGAATACCAGACCACCTGACCTGCCTCCTGAGAAACCTGTGTGCAGGTCAAGAAACAACAGTTAGAATCAGACATGGAACAACAGACTGGTTCAAAATTGGGAAAGGAGTATGACAAGGCTGTACATTGTCACAGGGCTTATTTAACTTCTATGCAGAGCACATCATGTGAAATTGCAGGCTGGATGAAGCACAAGCTGGAATCAAGATTGCTGGGAGAAATAAAAACAACCTCAGATATGCAGATGACACCACACTAATGGCAGAAAGTAAAGAGAAACTAAAGAGCCTCTTGATGAGGGTGAAAGAGGAGAGTGTAAAAGCTGGCTTAAAACTCAACATTCAAAAAGCTAAGATCATGGTCTCATCTGGTCTCATCACTTCATGGTAGATAGAAGGGGAAAAGGTGGAAACAGTGACAGACTTTATTTTCTTGGGCTCCAAAATCACTGCAGATGGTGAGCACCGCCATGATATTAAAAGACACTTGCTTCTTGGAAGGAAAGCTGTGACAAACCTAAGTATTAGTCACTCAGTTGTGTCTGACTCTTTGTGGCCGCATGGACTGTAGCCTCACCAGGCTTTTCTGTCCACGGAATTCTCCAGGCAAGAATACTGGAGTGGGTTGCCATTTCCTTCAAACCTACACAGCCCATGAAAAAGCAGGGAAATCACTTTGCCAACAAATGTCCATATAGTCAAAGCTATGGCTTTTCCAGTAGTCATGTATGGATGTGAGAGTTGGACCATAAAGAAGACTGAACGCCAAAGAATTGATGTTTTCGAATTGTGGTGTTGGAGCAGACTCTTGAGTGTTCTTTGGACTACAAGGAGATCAAAACCAGTCAGTCCTAAAGGAAATCAACCCTGAATATTTATTGGAAGGACTGCTGCTGAAGCTCCAACACTTTGGCCACCTGATGCGAAGAACTGACTCCTTGGAAAAGACCCTGATGCTGGCAAAGATTGAAGGCAGAAGGAGAAGGGTAGCAGAGGATGAGACAGTTGGATAGACAGTTGGTCTGTCCATGGACAGACCATGGGGTTGCAAAGAGTCAGACACGAGTGAGTGACTAACACTTTCAACTTTCACTTTCATTCTGAAATACTTACTGATTTCATTTTGATTATATAATTCTGTAAGAGTTACAATCCCTTTATTCAGATTTATTTTTGCAACATTATGTGAAGTGAAGTGAAAGTCACTCAGTCATGTCTGACTATTTGTGATCCCATGGACTATACAGTCCATGGAATTCTCCAGGCCAGAATACTGGAGTGGGTAGCCTTTCCCTTCTCCAGGGGATCTTCCCAACCCAGGGATCAACCGAGGTCTCCTGCATTGCAGGTGAATTCTTTACCAGCTGAGCCACAAAGGAAGCCCAACAACATTATAATTAAACATTAAATTATTTAATTCAACATAATGGGTGAATGAACTAATTATTTTCCTTTACCTGTTGCCTGAACATTACTCAAGCATGAGCAACATTGGAATAACCAGTCACTTGAAACATCAGACATTGGAAAGAGCTGTTCTGATATTAATCTGCTGATCTCCCACTCTGGAAGGGCTGGCTGCTCCTCGGCTGTAAGAAGTGCCTGGGAGAGCAGGCGAGGCAGAATTACCTGCTCTGGCCTGTTCGTGAAGGTCCCCAGTTCACCAGGGCTCCTCACTAGGGCCCTGACTGACTGGTCCAGCATCAATTCAGTTCATTTATTCAGGTGGTGATCATACTCCAGGGGAAACAACAGGCAGGTCTCAGTCCAGAAATTTCTCCTGTTCCCAGCTCAGGGCATCCACCCTTTATAGTCTCTGAGGATCTCTCTCAGGCGATCTCAGACTTCATGTGGTGACCTTCTCCCAGCATCTTTCATCTTCCCTGCTCTCATGGCAGCAAGAAATTCCCCAGGCCCTTCGGCTCCATCCCACCTCCATTCTCAACATCTGCTGAGTGGGACGTCCTCTGGGGCCACGTGTTTGCCTAATCCTGTTCCTCTCATACTTTCTTTTCCTACTGGATAAGTATACCGTGATAAAGATTCCTAAGTCTTCATTCAGCAAACGTCCTGCCAGCTCAGTTCAGTTCAGTCGCTCAGTCGTGTCCGATTCTTTGTGACCCCATGAACCGCAGCACGCCAGTCCTCCCTGTCCAGCACCAACTCTTGGAATTTACTCAAACCCATGTCCATCGAGTTGGTGATGCCATCCAACCATCTCATCCTCTATTGTCCCCTTCTCCTCCTGCCCCCAATCTTTTCCAGCATCAGGGTCTTTTCCAATGAGTCAGTTCTATGCATGAGGTGGCCAAACTATTGGAGTTTCAGCTTCAACATCAGTCCTTCCAATGAACACACGGGACTGATCTCCTTTAGGATGGAACGGTTGGATCTCCTTGCAATCCAAGGGACTCTCAAGAGTCTTCTCCAACACCACAGTTCAAAAGCATCAATTCTTCGGTACTCAGCTTTCTTTATAGTCCAACTCTCAAGTCCATACATGACCACTGGAAAAACCATAGCCTTGACTAGACAGACCTTTGTGGACAAAGTAATGTCTCTGCTTTTTAATATGCTGTCTAGGTTGGTCATAATTTTCCTTCCAAGGAGTAAGCGTCTTTTAATTTCATGGCTACAATCACCATCTGCAGTGATTTGGGGGCCCAGAAAAATAAAGTCAGCCACTGTTTCCACTGTTTCCCCATCTATTTGCCATGAAGTGATGGAACAGGATGCCATGATCTTAGTTTGCTGAATGTTGAGCTTTAAGCCAACTTTTTCACTCTTAGCTTTCACTTTCATCAAGAGGCTCTTTAGTTCTTCTTCACTCTCTGCCATAAGGGTGGTGTCATCTGCATATCCGAGGTTACTGATATTTCTCCCTGCAATCTTGATTCCAACCTGTGCTTCCTCCAGCCCAGCGTTTCTCACAAGGGCTCCCCAAACCCTGGTCATCTGGTCCTTGAGGCAAATGCCTCTAAAATACAGAAAAGCCGAATTCTAGTCAAAAACAACAGACAGCCCTAACCGTTTTGACAAATCACATCGACAGTTCCTATGGGAACAGGAAATTATCACAGAAGAGCGTATCTTTCAATTCCGAGGTGGCAGTCAGTGAGGCAGTTCAACAAATTCAACATCCTTTCCATTCAGCATCCATCTCTTGGATGTTTATGATACATCATGAGCTCTGACACACAAGATCCAATGCATCATAACAAAACCTTGCAGAGATTCTTATCAGGGAAGGAAGATGCAGAAAAGACTGTTCTTCTTTGGTGCTTTGGCAGAAAAATAAAGCTATGCATTAAACCCTGGGTAACTTTGCCAGGATTCAGCCCTAAAATCTTTTAAATCTTGTGCCTGAATTTGCAAGTACTAATGCACTTTTTCCCTTTTCTATAATTTTTAAGAAAAAAAAATCCAAATCTATTATAGAACTTGGGGAGTCATACAGTGTATGAAGACAGAGCTTTTCTCATGGAGTAACATCTCCATCTTGTGGCCAATTGCATGATCTTCATGCAATACTGTATGATTTTGTAACTTGGTACCTCCCTGGACTCAATGGACATGAGTTTGAGTAAACTGTGGGAGTTGGTGATGGACAAGGAGACCTGGTGTGCTGCAGTCCATGGGGTTGCAAAGAGTTGGACATGACTGAGCGACTGAACTGAACTGAATAGCCATGGGTCTTAGATCTGGGAGAGAACTTGAGAGATTGTCTAATTCAGACCCCTGCCTTCACACAGGTAAAGCTCCATTATTTCTTCACTGTGACAGTCCAGACAGGTTGTGAGGCTCGGCCAAGGTCACACAGCTGTGAAGACTCTTACCTGAAGCTCCTGCAATCCTCTTGTCAATTTTTTGGAAAAGGAAAATTTCCTTCAAACAAGATCCTACAGATTATAAAACAGACCAACACAGAGGTGTTCTGGTTGAAGCATAGATGGGCTGTCCCTGCCACTCCCCTTCCTCAGCCCACCTTGAGAACCAACATCTTACACCAGGGGCTGCTTCCTGGTAAATCTATGCGGAAACATTACTATAGAAACCTGGGAAAGAGCTCTAGGAAAATATCTCCATCCTGGGGTAGTTTGTTGTTTGAACAGTTTTCTATTCTGACCTGAGAAAACCCTTTTTATTAAAGCATATTCTTTTTATTATGATTATCAGCAACTCTTCATTTTTACACATCTCTTCCCAGAGGATCTCTAAGTTGACTTGTTTTCAGTTGCAAGTAAATGTTTTAAACTTCCTGTGACAGAATCAGAGGCAAAGCTGGCAGCAGGAATGCACGCAGGCTTGCTACCTATCAGGCCCTGGCCTGGGTTCTGACATGTGGGCGGCAGGATCTGAGCGGTGAAATGGTTCTGTTGGAGGCAAGAGTAAGAGGGCAAGGTAAGAGGAAGGAGTAGCAAACTGCTAGGAATTAGGGGAAGCTTTCGTGTACCTGTTTGGTCCGTCATTCAACAAATAATTGTCGGGACTTCCCTGGTGGTCCAGTCATTAAAAATCTACCTTCCAATGCAGGGGACACAGGTTCTATCCCTGGTTGGGGAACTAAGATTCTGCATGCCTTGGAGCAACTAAGCCCAAGCACCACAACTACTTAGTCCGAGCCACAACGGAGACCCAATGCAGCCAAAAGAAAACAAAATGTTTGAAAAAGAAAACTAAAAATTGCCGATGAATGAATTGAAGATCATGTAAATAAATGGAGGGGCAAGTTGTGGCCATGCGTTGGAACACTCAGCATAGTAAAGACGTCAGTTCTCTCCAAATTGATCTATAGATTTAACACAATTCCAATCAAATATTGCAGCAATAAAGAAATAATTGTCAGACTCCTTCTCTGTGTCAAGCCTTTCAACAAGGTAAACATGCTTTCTGATCTCAGAAATCTTCTGGTTCTAGTTGGAGATAGGTAATAATGATGAGACGAAGGTCTGGATAAGAGAGTTTCTGATTAAAACTGTGCTGTGGGGAGAAGTGAGAGAGTCCTGATCTGAGGAGAGACACTGGAGTGCAGTTTTGAAATGTGAGGAAGAGTCAGCCCAGGAGGAGGGCAAGGGTCCTGGGGCATGCCAACCACAGGCATCCCAGGTGAGCTAAATCAGAGAAAGAGCAATACTACAGAGTAACTCTTATATGGAGGCTTCCCAAGTGGCGCTAATGGTAAAGAATCCTCCTGCCAGGAGACATAGGAGACACGTGTTGGATCCCTGGGTCTGGAAGATGGGAGGAAGGCATGGCAACCCACTTCAGTATTCTTGCCTGGAGAATCCCCATGGACAGAGGGGTCTGGTGGGCTACAGCCCACGGAGTCACAAAGACTGAAGTGACTTAGCATAGCACGTCGCTTACCAGTGGAATCTAAAAGACCTAAATGTAGAGAGTAAAATGCTGGTTTTCAGGGCCTCAGGGAGGAGAAAAAGGGAAGACGTTTGTCAAAGGGTACAAACTTCCAGTTATAAAATGAATATGTCCCGGGGATCTAATGCACAGCATGGTGACCATACTCGACAACATTGTGGCATATACTGGAAAGTTGCTGAGAGAACAGATCTTTAATCACATTGGAATATATAAGTGTACCAATCCAACACATCGTACGCCTTAAATTTACACAGAGTTATATGTTAGGGGACGTTTTCATGCACCCGTTTGGTCATAACCGTATCTCAATGAAGCTGGAATTTTATTATCAAATAAATAGATAAATAAATCCTGAAAATAACACCATAAAAAAACATTGGGGACTTCCCTGGAAGTCCAGTGGTTAAGACTCTGTGCTTCCACTGCAGGAGGCAAATGCTCAATCCCTGTTTGGGAATTAAGATGCTAATGAAGAGAGAGAGAGAGAAATGCCAGGTGCTCTCACTCAGAGAAAAATGCAGGGTGCCGCCACGCCAGCTCTCTTCTTCCAGCAGGGGGCGCTGATGCACACGACAGCAGACCCAGTCCAAAGCCGGAATCTGGAATTTTCCTCCGCTGCATCGCCCCTTTCCGCTGAGCTCCTCAAACATTACACAGCAAGCTAAAAACGGTCAGTGAAGACAGATTGGGGGGCCGTGTGAGTGCAAAGAGAAAAACAGAAAAAACTCAGACTTGAGAGTATGGCCAGAATCATCAACAAAAATTCGTCACATTGTCTGCTTATAGGAGTACGCATTTTAATTAAATTTTTATTTAATAAAATTTCAGTCATAAACAAATTTGTAGAGATAATAGTTCAGTGAAATCCCACGTACCTATCTCCCACAACAGCCACTACCAACCTTAGTTGTTCTCAGTTCATATCCATTCATTCACTATTTTTTATTTTTCTTTTTTGCTGGAATCTTTAAAAAGCAAATCCAAGACATTGAATCACTTCGCTGGCAAATGCCTCAGAACATGTCTCTAACAGTTATAAAATTCTCTTTTATTGAACATAACCACAATACCACTGTCATAACAAACCAAATTAAAAACAATTCCTTAATATGTTCTGATTGTATGTAACTGTTTGGAAACATTTTTAATTTTCAAAATAATTTCAGAACTCCAGAAAACTTAATTTTAAATTTCAGTGTCTTATTCCAGAGTCTTACCCTAAGATTATATCTGGGAATGAAATAATAGAGCAATAGACTTAAAAGTTACTATTCCATGCAGATTATTAAATAAATAAATAAATGGCCATCCCTTATGCTGAAGAAGCAGCATAACAACATATAAGATCAGCAAAATACTATTTTCCACTAATGATAATAAATCATTTTAAATAAAATTTTTATAATTAAATATTTATTAAATAACATCACTTTATTAAATAAAAATAATTTTTATTGAATAACGTCACTTTATTAAATAAAAATAATTTTTATTGAATGCATTACATTTAATTCAATATCAACCAGAATGCCTTTGACTTAACAGAATTCATTTTGGTTTTGTAGACAAATACCATAGAGTTTGTAGTATTTTGTACCTTGCTATTTCATTGTAACATTTTTCCGTATAACCCCCTTTCAGTGGCAGAAAAATAGCTCTCTGGGAAATGCACCATAATTTGTTAAATGAAAAAAATATATCTCTCTATTTCCAATGCATGGTAACTGAAAATAGCATCTTCATGGTGTAGTGTTTGTGTAAGAAATTCCACTAAACAGCAGGTCTTCCAAACCCCTTCAATGATACTAGGCAGTAGGAAGAGCATGTGCAGAGCCCGTGTTTTGGGGAGACGTTTGCTCTATTCGGGGATGCAGGAGACCTTTGTAGCCAGAACCTGGAGCAGAGGCAAGACTGCAGCCCTGCCTAAAAGATGAGCCGCAGCCAGTCCACCCAGGACCCCTCATGGACATGGATTGCCTTGAGCATGGGCATTTTCTAAAATGCCATCCTGAAAAACAATATCACTGTGGAGAGGCACCAGATTTTTGTTACCTCAATTTACTATCTTCACCAAATTAATAAATGGAACTAATAAGGAATGTCATTAAACACAGCTAGCTTCAATATCGTAAGTCAGGAAGGAAAATATGCCAGATGATACACGTGAACATGGTCATCTGAACAGTTCAATCTGGGCAATTTCTTTATACCCATGCAGATGTCAAGAAGTTGTCTGGATCCTCAAGAATAAACTGCAACAGACACAGGCATAGCTGGAATCTTTGTACCAACATCTGTTAACCCTCCATGGTCACAGGACAGTCAGATTCTCACCACACACATTCACACCTGCACACTCATGCTCAGAAACACACACTCACACCTGCATACATGCACACCTACAGGTAATTCCCGGTCACATCTGATGCAACCCCAGAGCCCTTCCCTTAAAAGCAAACATAGAAAACAAAGGTTCCTACAGAGTCATCCTTTCACTTTTCTCTAGAAGTGTTTTTGTAGATTGAGTCTAAGAATCTGCATTTCATGGACAAGTTGAGAAGAGAAATGCCAACTCAAAGTCACTTTCCACAGCCTAGAATATCTGCTTTATCCTTTTAACCGTCCAGGAGACAGAGGGGGTCTGGAGATTTTCTTTATTAAATATATGAAGATGATATTTTTTAGAAATGATATTCCCATTTTTTTTCTCCCTACCCTTGGGCAGATACATTTCCCCAAGATAACCAGCTTATCTGCCTGCATTTGAATCTCACCTCTGTCACCCTAGCTGTGCAACCCTGAAAAATGAAAGTGGCAGTTGCTTAGTCATGCCCTATTCTTTGTGGCCCCATGGACTGTAGCCCTTCAGGCTCCGCTATTCATGGGATTTTCTAGGCAAGAACACTGGATGGGTTGCCATTTCCTTCTTCAGGGGAGTTTCCTGACCCAAGGATCGAACCCAGGTCTCCCGCATTGCAGGCAGATTTTTTACCGTCTGAACCACCAGGGAACCCCACCCATGTGATGTTAGGGAAGTCAATAAACCTCTCTGTGAAAGGAAGGTAACAATGCTAACACCTGTCTGATAGTGTTGTGAGGATTGAGTTCACACATATAAACACACAGAACCGCATCTCTCACATAACAGTTTCTTAGGCAAATATTTCCGATTATTATAATTTAAGGTTGTATTTATTTCAAATTAGCTAACCTTTTTTAAAAAAACACAAGCTTTATCTTAATTATAATTATGATACATGTTCATTATTAAATATTCTTACAACACAGAAAAATATAAAGAAAATGAAACAGTAAAATTCTTCTTCCAAGAAACCTGTGGACTTTGAGCACCCTTTTGGACAGTCCCTGACTCAGCAGAACATCACACCAGACATAGAGTTACATGCCTGGAGGCCGGGGACTCCTCCCGGATCTCTGTCATCGGAAGTGCTTCCTGCATCTGTGATAACAGATTGGTGGTCTGTCTCCAGGAAATAACACTGCTGAGGCCAGTCTGCCCCTCAAGGGGACATTCAGCAGTGTCTGGAGACACTTTTGGTTGTCGCCGTTGGAAAGAAGGGGATGCCACTGGCATCCAGTGGAAGGAGGTCAGGGAAGCTACTAAACTCATACGATGCACAGAACAGCCCCACGATGAATTATCTGGCTCAAAATGTCAGTCCTGCCTGGTGGGGGGGGGAAACCCAGCTTTCAGATTGTTTCATTTCTAGGAGATAATTAATACTATAACCCAGAGGGTCGGTCAGCTAGAAAACAATGGTAGTGTTGCACCTATTGATGAACTTTTAAATACTTTCGTACTGGTTTTCAGGGAGACAGATTTTATTTTCTTGGACTCCAAAATCACTGCAGACAGTGACTGAAGCTGAAGCTCCAATTCTTTGGCCACTCGCTGCAAAGAGCCGACTCATTGGAAAAGACCCTGATGCTGGAAAAGACCCTGATGCTGGAAAAGATTGAAGGCAGGAGGAGAAGGGGATGACAGAGGGTGAGATGGTTGGATGGCATCATCGGCTGAAGGGACATAAGTTTGAGCAAACTCTGGGAGATAGTGAAGGGCAGGGAAGCCTAACGTGCTGCAGTCCATGGGGTTGCAAAGAGTCGGACGTGACTTAGCGATAGAACAACAGCTGGTTTTCAAAGAGCTCCCAGGCCTCATGCCACACCCCGCTCAACCCCTCTCTGATCGCCAGAGGTTCCCAGCGTCCAGCACTAGAGGGAAGACACCAGGCCCAGCAAGAGGAGGGCGCACGTCCAGGACCAGGCCTCCACCTCGGCAGTACAGCTGTTGTGATTAAGCCAAGCTGCCTGAGCAGCTGCTAGATTCTGGCCTTGTCCTTGGGTAACACGAGAGAAGAGCCCAGACCATGAGAAGCTTTGCGTTCTCACACATAGAAACACTGAACCATTTCTTCATAAATATTTCCTGTGATGATGAGGAGGAGGATTGGTTATGTTGACTTCAGATTAGCTCTTTTTGAAAAAAAAAAAAAACTTAAAAGAGCTCTGTTTTATCCTGATCATCTGGTAACACATTTTACTAATAAACATTCAAAGGAAAAAAGATTTTCTGATTGTAGTGAGGATCTCTGCTGATCATAGCTCTGCTGGAGGATAGAGAAGCCCACCTCTCCCAGCTCCAGGAAAAAAGATAGTTGAAGGGACTTCCCTGGCAGTCCAGTGGTTAGCACTCCACGCTTCCACTGCAGGGGGCACGAGTTCGATCCCTGGTCGGGGAACCAAGATCCCACATGCTCTGCCGCGCGGCAAAAACATTTTTACAAAGATTTTTTTAAAAAAAGAGGTCAAAACAGACGTTGTTCACATCAGACACCACTAGAGAAGTGGTGTCTCCCCACCTTATTCTCCCCTTCCCCTACCCTCTCAATGTGCAGCAAATTAGATGTGTCCTGCATAGTCTGTCTTTCATCTGCTCGTCCTTGGATGGGGCCAGGAGCCTCTTCTGCTCTGCTCAGACCTTTGAAACAGTTCTAGGAGAGAGACTTCAGCAGCCAAGAGCTGGGAAACTGCACAAGGAATATGTGATTATTTCTAAATGTTATCTTGAAAAGGAAATAAAGAGGCTTTGTTGAGAAACTTTCCTGCTGGTGTTGGCTCCTCAGAGTCCTGACCCTTCCACTCACTGCTCTAGAAAAAGCAACCATTAATTAACTCAGGCCCTGCAGAGGAGAAAAAGAGTCCCATAATCTTTGGCTAGACACTCCTCCGAGACACAGGAAATCAAACTGTGCGTGCTGTTGTGCGGCTGGATTGAGGTTGGAACAGTGTGGGCATATTTCCCTGGAAATGCGCTTGGGACGAATGGTTGCCCAGCATTCCACCGCAAGGACAGAGCATACTTGATCTAGCCAGTTGTCTACAGCTGGGTGTTTTACTAAAATCACTGTAGAGAACAGCTGTATAATTAAATCTCTGTGACTTTTCCAGAGGGTGGTTTCCTAGAAGTGGAATTGCTGGGTCCTGGGCTCCGGAGACCATGCTCTCATCACTAGCTATCCTTTTTCTGAGATAGTGAAGACTCTTGGATAAGCAAACAAAGAGAGAATTTTAAAGAAATCCCTGACGACATGTTCCCAAATGCTGTGAACGAGGTTTGCAGCAAATAGGAGCCAAGCCATCCAGCCCAGGCAGCCTGATCAGCAGCTGATGCATCCCAGGGACCACTGCTTCCTCCCAATGGCACAGCCCAGGTCATCTCTCAGGCCTGGGACCTGGTCTCACTAGGCAGGAGGACTGTAGACAGGCTGGGGCAGGGGCTTTACCTGCTAGGGTCTTCACCGTCCAGAGGGAAGTCAGTTCTGCAGCCTTCACCATGTACCCGTCTCCCTGCCCACCCCAGCCCCCCAGCCCCCACCGCCACCCCGTCCCAGACTCTTCCAGGGAGTCAGAAGGAACTTGCTGACCTGTCCCCTGGGGGAATAATTGTATTAGTGATAAGGTGGCCTCTGGCAGCTTCGTCAGCAGATTCAAGGCTTTGGGCTGAGTAATCCTTTGGTGTCTGCCCCAGCAGCTGGTGGTCACAGATCGGGGAGAGACCTCTCTGTCCCCCAGCCCTGCTGGACTGTCATCTTTTTCCCCAGCACAGTCACAACCCTGGCTTGGCCTGAGGGCCAGGGTGAAACAGGAGCTCAGCTGGGATCAAAATGACACGAAGAGCCAATATAATAAAATCAAAACAAACTGTACGAACAAGCAGATCAAGCACTGCCGGTACTGCCGGTTTCTTCTATTCATTTATTTTTTATTCTATACCCACTCTAGAATACCAAGAAAAGAAGGACAAGCTAAAAATAAGCTTCTGTCTATTAAGTGCCTTGTGATCCACATACCCAGCTGGCCTGATGCTCTGAACCTGGCCCCTGGAGTCTCCCACTGACTGAGGAGAAAAAGTGGACCTGGCATGAGCTCCAATATTAAGGACAATATCTGGCCCTGGAGGTGCCTCTAGAAAGAGAGGAGTCAGAGCAGACTGCCTGGAGGAGGTGAGCCCTGTACAGGCCTTGAAAGATGGGAGCGATTGGGCAGATAGAACAGGGGGGCAGGACAACTCAGATGGAGAAGAGCAGAGATGACTCGCCGGGGGAAAGAAGTCCCCTCCTTCTCTGCTTCCCCACTCAACTCTCCCCTTGACGGCCCCTCCCCGAGGCCTTCAGCTCCTCCCTTGAGGTCCTTCCCACACACTTGCTGGGAGGAACCTAAGGAAACCAGCCACGGAGCAGTCCTGGTATCCACCTCCTCCCAGCATCTGCCTCCCTGCTGGGGGCTCCAAGAAAAACCCTGTACCTGCCCAGGCTGTCACTGTCTTTACTCTCAGCTGGGGCTCAGAGTCCCTGGCTGAGTCCCTTTCCTAAGCCAGGGGCTTCAGACCTCATGTCTCCAAGGCAACCCCCTCAAGTCTGCTCTCACCCCAGCTGCCTTCTGCCTGCCTCCTCCCTCTCACTTTGGACTATGCTAACCCCTGCTGTGTCACCTCCTCTGGTGCCCCACAACCCCCCTAGGCTCTAGTCCACCCAGTCTCGGGATGATGAGACTGAGACCAAGAGGCAGGATCCCTTGCCAAACTCACACAGCCAGGAAGATGTCAAACCAGGATCTGAGAGTTGATACTCTGACCAGGAGACTTCCTGAAGCCCTGGGTTCTCTGGTTCCTTCCAGGCGACCTCTCTTCAGGTCAAAGCCATCCCTCTACATATGCCCTGCAGCCCCAGGCTTGCTCAGGGACTGAATATTTGATTTATACCCCATCTTCAGCTTCATCCTCTCCCTCCTGCCTGTTTCTCCTCTGTGTCTCTCATTATAAAAAATAACTCCCGGATTTGAAGATGGAGGAAGGACCATGAGCCAAGGAACACCGGTGGCCACGGTAAATAAAATAGGAATGCATTCTCTTCTGGGGCATCCAGGAGCACCAAAGTCCTGCCAACATCTTCGTGTCTGACTCGTTGCGACCCTATGGACTATACAGGCCATGGAATTCTCCAGGCCAGGATACCGAAGTGGGTAGCCTTTCCCTTCTCCAGTGGATCTTCCCAACCCAGCAATTGAACCGGGATCTCCTGCATTGCAGGCGGATTCTTTACCCACTGAGCTATTAGGGAAGACCTTCGTTTTAGCCCAAGAAGACCCATTTTAGGCTTCTGACCTTCTAGAACTTATAGATATTTATCCTAAGCTCCTAGTGTGGTCATTTGTTACAGGAGCAATGTGAATCTGATACAGATTTATGTGCCACCAGATATCATCCCTCTGAGCTGAATTAAAGCCTTTCAATACAATCAGTAAGCAGTGAAGGTAATTTGTGTTGGACTCGTACCTTAAATAGAAGAAAATTAGAGTCAGTTTGAAGAGGTTGTGCCCCATTAGCTGGCATGGGGAGTTTCACATTGCCTAAATGTAAATATTGTTTTCACTTTGAGGCCATGGGGGATTTAAGATAAGGAAAGTAAATCATTATTAAAATTAAGATCACACATTATAAAAGAAAAAAAAGGAACTCCTGTTCTCAAATATTTTTCTTTTGATATCTCCCTAGACAAGGGAAAAAACCCTTTCCTCAATGTGGCCCTTCCTACCAACCCCTTGGCCCTGTCTCCTCCTCTCAGCCCAGGTTTGCTGTTTCCAGGTCCTCCCCAACACTACAACCCTTCCCAGGGCCATCTGCTGGCCCCTCCTTCAGAGCAACTCTCGCCATGGTGCCCGCTAGCCTCTGCTGCTAAAGCCCGGCAGAGTGACTGCTCAGAGTCTTGTTGGAGAGTACCATGGTGGAAACTGGGAGTTTGGGGGTAAGACATAAGTTTGAAACCCCTGTCTTCATCCCCAGTCTCCTCCATCACTCCATAGCTATGTGGCCCAAAGGGAATTGCTTAATCTCTCTGAGCCTCAGTTTCCTGATCTGTGAGTTGAGAACAATGATGATAACTCCTTAATAGGGAAGGTGTGAGGCTTGGCAACATTTGTGTAAGCACTCTTCTTAATGACTGCCACTCCCTTATTACTGAGGATACAAATGACCTCCTAAGACTCGGGACCTGGTGGACGCCCCCATCCTTGAATCCTCCCCTGCCCTTTTTCCCATGACCCGCGCTGTCCCGATTTCCCCTCTTAGCTCCTTTGCCAGCGGACCCTCCTTGGCCCAGACTTCCAGGATTAGGGGCCCTCAGCTCAGCCTCAGGCACTTTCCTTCAGCGAAGGGTGCTCCAGGTGGTCCCTCGATCCTGAGGTTTCAGGGACCTTATCTGTGCAGACAAGCTGGGAATGGGCTGGTTGTGTTGGAGTTGGTCTCCACACCAGAACTCTGGGGGAATCCATAGGTGAAAGTTCGGGGTGGAGACCCAGGCAGGAGTCTGGTGTGAAGTGGCCGTGGAAGCCGTGACTGTGTGTGAGGTCACCCCCGGGGAGAGTGGGAAGGTCTGCTGGGGTGCAGGAGATGCAGATAAGTTCAGAGGGATAGAAGATGGTAAAGCCGTGTTCTAGAAGAAGTGGAAGAGAGAGGAGCTTTGGGAAGACGGGACTGATCAATCGGGTTCAAGGAGATTCCCTTGGCTTTGGAGGGTCGGTGAAGCAGGAGGCCTTGCAGAGGAGGGTCCTGAGGGACCGCCTGTCGGGGCGGGGAGGAGACGAGGACAGAGGCAGAGGAGCCCAGGTCAGGGGCCCCAGCCCAGCGGCCTCGATCTTCTGAGGCCCCAGAAAGCGGATTACCCTGCAAAGCCCCTCGAGCTGACTTTCCAAATCCCGAATAGTGCTTCCCTGTCACAGGGAGCGTTAACCCCACTTACATAAGGGCCCTGCACCACCCACTCTATCCCCTTAACTCCACGATCCTCCCAGAAGCTTCGCACTGCCCCCCTCCCCCTCAGGCTCTAAGGCTAGGCCAACCCCTGCCGCAGATGCACCCAGAGGTGAGCCCAGCTCTGCTGAGGACGCATGTCAGACCCAGACCGACAGGGGGCTTTCTGCTCTGGCCTGGGCCTGGGGGTGGGGTGGGGGCAGAGGAGCAGGAGAGGAAAGGCTCTTTGCTGAGGTTGCTCTAGGATCTCAACAACCCTGAGAAGCAATAATAATAACAGCCGCATCGTTTATTGCTGTTCTTGTTAAGTCTCTCAGTCGTGTGTGAGTCTCTGAGACTCCATGGACTACAGATCATCAGACTCCTCTGTCCATGGGATTTCCCAGGCAAGAATACTGGAGTGGGTAGCCATTTCTTTCTCCAAGGGAATGTTCCCGACCCAGGGATTGCACCCGCATCTCCTGCATTGGCAGGATTCCTTACCCCTAAGCCGCCATGAAAGCCCCCTATCATTTATTATGCTCCTACTAAGAACCAGGCCCCAGAACACTTGGAGAATCATCTTAATTAGCTTCCCCAGCTGTTCTACGAGGCAGGTACTCTTGTCACCCCTTTTTCCAGGAGACTGAAGCTCAGACAGGTTAAATCATTGCTCAGGGAGGCTTGGCTGGCTGTGAAGAGAGCAGGGATTTGAACTTGGATCTGTCTTGGCTGTCTCCACCCTCCCTCCAGGGGCCATCCCCCACCTCAGAACCACCCCTGGGCTCGAGCTGGGAA
Organism: Cervus canadensis; assembly: GCF_019320065.1. NCBI lineage: Eukaryota > Metazoa > Chordata > Mammalia > Artiodactyla > Cervidae > Cervus > Cervus canadensis. Next base: position 17,485,106 of record NC_057391.1, read on the forward strand.
GGCTGAGTCTGGGGAAGGTGAAGGACCCGCTGACCTGGGACTGTGAAGGCAAGTCAGGGTAGGCAGGTGCAGGGGCTGTGTCCTTGCCCCCTCCAGTCTTGCAGGAGACCCTCCACATTGGGCCCAGTGCCCATTGCCTGCAGGCCGGCCTCAGACCCTACATCTAACCCATTTCTACCTGTGATGGGAGTTGTAGGGGCATCCTGGGGCTGCTAGCCCTCCAGGGGTGCCCAGACCCTCAAATTCTGGGCCCTAAGCAGTCTCTTATCAAGGGATTAGGTGAGAAGCACTGGAGCAGAAGGCTGGATTTATCCAGGACCAGCAGTGACCACCTGTGTGTGGAGCTACACACACCTGTCCCCAGATCCTCTTGTCCTGGGGTAAGTGGAGTCCACACCTCCCGTAACAATTGGAACAGCTTGGGAGCACAGAACTCGAGGAACCCAGAGACACTGGGCAGCTGGGAGCTGGTGCAGCGGCAGCAGGACTGACTGGCTCCCAGGGGCACCTTGGTAATGCTGCAGGTGTGGCCGATTGATCCCCTGTGGAGACAGTAAAGATTAAGAGGATCATAAGCTGCGTCCAGCACTGCCCTGGGAGAAATCTCCCCGAGCCAGAGCTGCTGCTGTGACGGGAAGTTGGGGCAGCTCCTGAGTTTAGACAGAGGGGACAGGCGGCAGGAGCACAGAGAGGAGAGGCAAGGGGGAGAGAAAGAGACAGAGTTTCCGAGAGGGAGGCAGGGGCTGGGTCCAGCTCAGAAATCCTGAGGCTTCCCTTAGGCAGGCAGAGGCTGCCCTGGGACCTGCCAGGACCAGGCCGACAGCGCCCATGAGCTCCAACGTGGCTGCAGCGGTGCCGGCGGCCGTGTCCACCTCCAGGAAGGAGTCTCCAGGCAGGTGGGGCCTGGGGGAGGAGCCGACAGGTATGGTTTTTCTCAAGGTAGATGTAGACACTTGGGGAGTGGAGTGTGGGTCACAGGTTTGCAGGGACCATGATAGGAGCCAGAGCAACTCAGGCCAAGCCCCCAGGGCTATAGGCAAGTGTAAGGGAACCTGCCAGGAAACCCAGAATCCCAGAAACGTGGGGGTCAGAGAGGATAGCTGATCAGATGGGAGAAGAAAGGAGAGACGAGGGCCCTCAAAGGTCGGGAGCAGAGATCCCGAGTGGCGGTGTCAAGAATGAGCTTGTGCGTGATGGAGCCTGAGCCCACCTGCAGAGAAAGGGACCGGGAAGTGGAGCAGAGAGTGAAACTTGTTGAGAACTGGCCATGGAGAAGCGGGGAGGGGGTGTGACAAGGGACACGTTTTCCAGCTGGGAGAGACAACGGGTGTGCCTGAATGTGGGTGGACAGGAACCTGAGGATGGTGAGGGAAGGAGGGTGGAGGGGTCCCTGAGGAAGGGGGAGTGGCGTGTGACGGGCCCAGCGCAGCCCCCACCCAGCCCTGGCTTGCCCTCAGGTGTGGGCCCCTCACTCCAGTGCCGCGTGTGTGGGGACAGCAGCAGCGGGAAGCACTACGGCATCTACGCATGCAACGGCTGCAGCGGCTTCTTCAAGAGGAGCGTGAGGCGAAGGCTCATTTACAGGTGAGAGAGGGGGCACCCCACCCCAGAGGAGTCCCCCCTCATCTAAAGGAGCCCCGCCGGCCACTGGATGTTCCTGGGAGGGAGGGAATGGAGGATGCTCAGGGGAGAAGGGCTGCAGCCAAGGTGTCTGAAACCCACGGCCCAGAGCCCGGGCAGGACCCTGACTCCCTGGGGTTCCTCTCCACCCACAGGTGCCAGGTGGGGGCAGGGATGTGCCCGGTGGACAAGGCCCACCGCAACCAGTGCCAGGCCTGCCGGCTGAAGAAGTGCTTGCAGGCGGGCATGAACCAGGACGGTGAGTCAAGAACCCCATCCCGGAGAGGCGTGGCAGAAGAGACAGGGGGTGCATGACCCCTGGGGTCTCCTGACCCTTCCCACTTCCCCAGCCGTGCAGAATGAGCGCCAGCCGCGGAGCACAGCCCAGGTCCGAATGGACAGCGTGGAGTCAGAAACGGAGCCCCGGCTGGAGCCCCTGGCAACCCCCCCGGCCCTCGGAGGGCCCAGCTCTCGGGGCCCCACACCTGTGTCTGCAGCCAGAGTCCTGGGACCCCGGGCCCTCACACCTCCGGGGCACCACCACTTCATGGCCAGCCTGATAACGGCCGAAACCTGCACTAAGCTGGAGCCCGAGGATGGTAAGCAGGCTGACGGCTGAGCTCCAGGTCCCACACCTAGGCCCCTGAAAAGCCACTTCTGCCTGCCTCGGAACAGGGGCTGAGGCACAACCTCTCCTCCGACAGCCGACGAGAATATCGATGTCACTGGCAATGACCCCGAGTTCCCCTCGTCCCCATACTCCTCCTCCTCCCCGTGTGCCCTGGACAGCATCCATGAGACGTCGGCTCGCCTGCTCTTCATGGCCGTCAAGTGGGCCAAGAACCTGCCGGTGTTCTCCAACCTGCCCTTCCGGGATCAGGTATACTCGTCAGGGGGCTTGCAAGTCAGCCAGGCTGGGGGCGCACACCTCCTTGTGTAGGTGATGATTGGAAGGGCACGCAGCTTGGGGATGGTGAAGGCTGGAGACACCCGTGCCTCGGAGTCAGCGATGGTCATGGGCACATATCTCTGGGATGTGGCAGTTGGGGTCGTCACCTAGGGGACACTGATGGCCAGGGACGCACAGGGACCAGACATTAGAAGGCAGTGTCTATGCCCCTCTGGGTCTTCTTTCCTCCTAGACAAACCCTCAGGGCCTAGAGATGCTCTGTCTCTCTGCGTCATAGGCTGATCTCCACACTGTGAGCAGCATCAGTGGGCAAATCTGGGCTCCCTTGGAACACAAATGCCTCTGACTTCTGGGCTTGAGTTTCAGCCCAGCCTCTTCACCCCTCTGGGCTTCTCACGAGCAAGGGACCTGTCAGGACATCCAGGAGGAGAGGCATGCTGAGAGCGTCAGTCCTTAGCCGGTGGTTTGGATGAAGCAGCTCAGAAGCGACTGAGTCTGCTGAGTATGGTCAACTTGGGATGCCGGTGGCGAGTGTCCCTGAGCTGCCCAGCTTCTCACGGTTCCAGGATTTGCCTGTGCTCCACCTCTACCTTTCAATGGAGCCCAGAGAGTGTCTTCGAGCTGAGGCACCTGGGCTGGATGGTGTCAAGTCCCAGAGCTCCGGGCCCCTGGCTGATGTCAAGGAGAGGTCAGAATGTTCTGGGTACCTGGGACCAGCCCCTCCTGTCCTAAGACAGCTGAGAACGTGGCAGAGGTTCCAGGCTGAGCCAGAGGAGCTGTGTATTGGTCATCACACTTGCCCTCACCCCCACTCTCTGGGCACAGGTGATCCTGCTGGAAGAGGCATGGAGTGAACTCTTCCTCCTTGGAGCCATCCAGTGGTCTCTGCCTCTGGACAATTGCCCGCTGCTGGCCCTGCCCGAGGCCTCTGCTGGCGGCAGCTCTCAGGGCCGGCTGGTGCTGGCCAGTGCGGAGACTCGAATCCTGCAGGAAACCATCTCACGGTTCCGGGCACTTGCGGTGGACCCCACGGAGTTCGCCTGCATGAAGGCCCTGGTCCTCTTCAAACCAGGTCTCTGTCCAAGTCTTAGAGGAGAGCGGGTGGGGATGAAGGCAGGGAGTTTTGGTGACTTCCTTCTGCCTCTCACTTTCCCTCCATCACCCCTCATAGACCTGAATGTGTGTAGACTTCTTCCCTGCGAGCAGGAGGGGAGGGCTGCAGGGCTGGGCTCCCCCCTCCTAGGCCCTGGCTGATGGTGAGGCGGGTGTGGAGCCTGGGAGGGAAGCTCACAGCTGCTGCTTCTTTCCAGAAACGCGCGGCCTGAAGGATCCTGAGCATGTGGAGGCCTTGCAGGACCAGTCTCAGGTGATGCTCAGCCAACACAGCAAGGCCCACCACCCCAGCCAGCCTGTGAGGTGACCTGAGCACCTGCCTCCCTGCCCATCTGTCCCTTCAGCTCTCTACCCCCCTGCCCACCTTTCTGCTACTGTCTCAGGGCTGCACTCATTAGATGGGACAGGGATCTCAGTACAACCAGCACATGGCTGACACCTACTGTGTGCCGGGCACAGCACCAGGCCCAGGAGTCGGGACCGAAAAGCTTAAGGCAAACTCACTGCTTCCAGGGGATGCCCGGCGCAGTGGCCATGCTGAAGTTGAGGGCCAGCCCCACGGGTACTGAGGGCTGCGTGCATCTGAGGGAGACAGAGACCCACTGGGAGGCAGATCGCAAAGCACTGCTGAGAGGGATTTGTGGAGGCAGTGCCGGTATTGAGGAAGGAGAAGCTCTACAAGGAGAGAAATGATCATTTACAGAGGGAGAGTATTAAGTGTTAGTCACTCAGTCGTGTCCGACTCTTTGTGACTCCATGGACTGTAGCTCACCAGGCTTCTCTGTCCATGACTGAAGTGGGTACCTAATCCCTTCTCCAGGGGATCTTCTCAACCCAGGGATCAAACCTCGGCCTCCTGCATTGCAGACAGATTCTTTACCGTCTAAGCCACCAGGGAAGCCCACAAAGGGAGAGGGAAAGAAGCAAATATACATATGTTCTTAGGTCAGAAACCAGTTTGGAAGGCAAAGCTGATTGCCACCAGGGAGAGGGTAGGGGTCTAAACCAGCACGGCTCTCTGGCACCAGCCTGCTCAGGACTGTGAAGGGCAGCCAGAGGCCAAATCTGGTTTGGCAGGCAGAGAGGAGCCACTACAGATCATTGAGCAGGACAATGTTTTCCACAGAGCTGGGCTTCACACAGAGGCGTGATGGTGAGTACAGAGCAGCCAACAGGATGACCCTGCTGTCATCCAGGGAGTCCTTGAAGGTCTGTTTGTGGGAATGGAAAGGCAGTGACAGATGTGGGAGTCTCTGGGAGTTGGGATGGCTCAGAGCTGGTATTTGAGTGGATAAGGAACAAGGGAAGAGGAGCTCTTTGGGGAAAGAGGTAGAAGACACAAAAAGGAAAGTCGGGAGGAAGAGTTTTCAGGGAACATGAAGAGATCTGTTGCAGGTGCAGATAGGGATGCACTAGCGTAAGCCACAGGCATGGACCCTAGCCCGGCCCTGGCTGTGTTTGGAGGACAATGGCTACTGGCTGAGACTGGGGCTGTGGGGATGGTGGGACAGGAGCCAGTGCTCTGGGACTGTCCGGCTCGCCCCAGCACCAGCAGAAGCATGATGGGGGTATACGACGGCTCAGTGCCACCCACTTGGCTCTCACAAGAGAAGCAGACCTTGGTACCGCAAAGCAATTTCAGTAGGTCATTGGGAGGTAAGGGAGGCTTCCCACAGACCTCCTGGTGGAAGCTGAACCTGGAGCTGTCCCACTTGGATGTGGCCTCCCTGACCCTGGGCAATGACCCCGGCTGTTAGACCTCCCACCCAAGGAAGGTCAGCATAATGCCCCCATCTGCCTCTCAGGACTTCACCATCTAGCTTCTCTGCGCTGGGAACCCTTGCCTTGGCAAATGGTTCTCATTTAAAAACTATAATGACTTTTTTTTCTGGATGAGTATATCAAGCCACAAAAATTTTTGATTTCAGAACATTTTCACTAATGGTTACTCTTATCATCCTAGGTGGCTTACAGAGAATTTATATCCTTGTTTCTCCCCACACCATGTGGCTTGTGGGGATCTTAGTTCCCCAACCATGGATCAAACCCAGGCCCCATGAGTGAAAGCCCTGAATCTTAATCACTGGACTACCAGGGAATTTCCAGGAATTTATTTTCTTATTCAAATATATGTGGTATTAATGATCATGTGATTATAATAATTATATGATTATTAATAATATATTCACATAATATTAATATAGCTTCTTACTTTATAATTTTTACACATCATAAACAATATTTTTTCACTATTTTCATCACACTCCTTAACTAAACACTGGAGGAAGGTCACAGTGGGTCTGGGATAAGTGAATGGGGCCTTTCCTCGAACTTCCTCCTTACTTGCCCTGGGCACCTCTTATCTCTCTTCTCCATCCCCTCTGCCTCTCCTGGAATGGTGCTGTGCCCAGGACTCAAGCTCTGAAGCTGATAATCACACTGATGGTGTCTTCTCTCCTGTCCAGGTTTGGGAAATTGCTCCTGCTCCTCCCGTCTTTGAGGTTTATCACTTCTGAACGTGTTGAGCTCCTCTTTTTCCGCAAGACCATAGGGAATACTCCAATGGAGAAGCTCCTTTGTGACATGTTCAAAAACTAGTTGAAGTAGAAATAAAATGAGTGCAACCACTTTGGGAAATAATCTACTGAAGCTAAAAATCTGGCTACACTTTGATTCGGCAATTGCACTCATGGATATGTGTACCTGTCAGAAATGTCCACCAAAAGAATGTTTGAAGCAGCGTTTTTCATAATAGCCCCAAACTGTACAATGACAGTAGCATGGACTAATAAATTGTGGTACATACATATTTATTCGTGTCTGACTGTTTGAGACCCCATGAACTGTAGCTCATCAGGCTCATCTGTCCATGGAATTCTCCAGGCAAGGATACTGGAGTGGGTAGCCATCCCCTTCTCCAGGGAATCTTCCCAACCCAGGGATTAAACCCGCATCTCCTGCATTGCAGGCAAATTCTTTACCATCTGTGCCACCAGGGAAGCCTTATAAAACAGCAATAAAAAGGAGTGAACCATCAATATTGTGTGACAACATGGATCTATTTCAGACACAAACAAAACCATCCAGGCACCAGTTCTGATTATATAAAGTTTAAGAACAGGCAAGACTAAGTAATGGTTGTAGAAGTTAGAATAGAGGTTACCTTTGGGTGGGGGGGCGGGTTGATTGGTAAGGGGCCCAAGGTATGCTAAAAATGTTCTTCATTTTGATCAGGGTGGTGGTTTTGCAAACTTATTCACTCATTAAAAATTAATTGCACCATGCACTTAAGATTTTTGCACTTTATTGTTAGACCTAAAAAAAAAAAAAGTGAAAAAACAAAAACAGGACAATAAATGTGGCCAAGGTTCTCCCTTTGAGGACACTGATGGTGTGAACCCAGGATTGAGTTCCATCCATCTGGTTGCCACTCTGAGTCAGAGTCCAGGTGCCACGAATTCAAATCCAGTGAAAGATCTCCCGGAGGATTCAGCAACCCAGCTTCTCTCCAGATGGCATCCCAGCACCCTACAGCTTCTCCCCATCTTTCTCTTCCCCATCCTTCATCACCTCCCTGAAAATAAAGGTGAGCACCGTGCAACTCAACATTGCAGCCACAGGCACTCTTTTTGGAGGGGACTCTCCATCACTTCTTAATTCCTTATGGAAAGATGAAGTTCAGACAAACCTCTTCCTTTTCAAAGGCAGGTCCAGAAGACCTAGGAAAAAAGTACTTTTTTTCCCATTTATTTTTATTAGTTGGAGGCTAATTACTTTACAATATTGTAGTGGTTTTTGCCATACATTGACATGAATCTGCCATGGATTTACATGTGTTCCCCATCCTGAACCCCCCTCCCACCTCCCTCCCCATCCTATCCCTCTGGGTCTTCCCAGTGCAGCAGCCCCAAGCACTTGTCTCATGCATCCAACCTGGACTGGCGGTCTGTTTCACACTTGATAATATACATGTTTCAATGCTATTCTCTCAGATCATCCCACCCTCGCCTTCTCCCATAGAGTCCAAAAGTCTGTTCTATACATCTGTGTCTCTTTTTCTGTCTTGCATATAGGGTTATCCTTACCATCTTTCTAAATTCTGTATATATGTGTTAGTATACTGTATTGGTGTTTATCTTTCTGGCTTACTTCACTCTGTATAATGGGCTCCAGTTTCATCCATTTCATTAGAACTGATTCAAATGTATTCTTTTTAATGGCTGAGTAATATTCCATGGTGTATAGGTACCACAGTTTTCTTATCCATTCATCTGCTGATGGGCATCTAGGTTGCTTCCATGTCCTGGCTATTGTAAACAGTGCTGCAATGAACATTGGGGTACACATTTGGTGTGTATGCCCAGAAGTGCGATTGCTGGGTCATATGGCAGTTCTATTTCCAGTTTTTAAAGGAATCTCCACACTGTTCTCCATAGTGGCTGTACTAGTTTGCATTTCCACCAACAGCGTAATAGGGTTCCCTTTTCTCCACACCCTCTCCAGCATTTATTGCTTGTAGACTTTTGGATAGCAGCCATCCTGACTGGCGTAATGGTATGTCATTGTGGTTTTGATTTGCATTTCTCTGATAGTGAGTGATGTTGAGCACCTTTTCATGTGTTTGTTAGCCATCTGTATGTCTTCTTTGGAGAAATGTCTGTTTAGTTCTTTGGCCCATTTTTTGATTGGGTCATTTATTTTTCTGGAATTGAACTGCAGGAGTTGCTTGTATATTTTTGAGATTAATCCTTTGTCTTTTGCTTTGTTTGCTATTATTTTCTCCCATTCTGAAGGCTGTCTTTTCATCTTGCTTATAGTTTCCTTTGTTGTGCAAAAGCTTTAAATTCATTAGGTCCCATTTGTTTATTTTTGCTTTTATTTCCAATATTCTGGGAGGTGGATCATAGAGGATCTTGCTGTGATTTATGTTGGAGAGTGTTTTGCCTATGTTCTCCTCTAGGAGTTTTATTGTTTCTGGTCTTACATTTAGATCTTTAATCCATTTTGAGTTTATTTTTGTGTATGGTGTTAGAAAGTGTTCTAGTTTTATTCTTTTACAAGTGTTGACCAGTTTTCCCAGCACCACTTGTTAAAGAGGTTGTCTTTTTTCCATTGTATATTCTTGCCTTCTTTGTAGAAGATAAGGTGTCCATAGGTATGTGGATTTATCTCTGGGCTTTCTATTCTGTTCCATTGATCTATATTTCTGTCTTTGTGCCAGTACCATACTGTCTTGATGACTGTGGCTTTGTAGTATAGTCTGAAGTCAGGCAGGTTGATTCCTCCAGTTCCATTCTTCTTTCTCAAGATTGCTTTGGCTATTCGAGGTTTTTTTGTTTTTCCATACAAATTGTGAAATTATTTGTTTTAGTTCTGTGAAGAATACCATTGGTAGCTTGATAGGGATTGCATTGAATCTATAGATTGCTTTGGGTAGAATAGCCATTTTGACATTATTGATTCTTCCAATCCATGAACACGGTATATTTCTCATCTATTTGTGTCCTATTTGATTTCTTTCATCAGTGTTTTATAGTTTTCTATATATAGGTCTTTTGTTTCTTTAGGTAGATATACTCCTAAGTATTTTATTCTTATTGTTGCAATGGTGAATGGTATTGTTTTCTTAATTTCTCTGTTTTCTCATTGTTAGTGTATAGGAATGCAAGGGATTTCTGTGTGTTAATTTTATATCCTGCAACTTTACTATATTCATTGATTAGCTCTAGTAATTTTCTGGTAGAGTCTTTAGGGTTTTCTATGTAGAGATCATGTCATCTGCAAACAGTGGAAAGTTTTTACTTCTTTCTTTTTCCCTATCTGGATTCCTTTTATTCTTTCTGCTCTGATTATTGGCCAAAACTTCCAAAACTAATGTTGATGAGTAGTGGTGAGAGTGGGCTCCCTTATCTTGTTCCTGACTTTAGGGGAAATGCTTTCGATTTTTCACCATTGAGGATAATGTTTGCTGTGGGTTTGTCATATATAGCTTTTATTATGTTGAGGCATGTTCCTTCTATTCCTGCTTTCTGGAGAGTTTTTATCATAAATGGATGTTGAATTTTGTTAAAGGTTTTTTCTGCATCTATTGAGATAATCATATGGTTTTTATCTTTCAATTTGTTAATGTGGTGTATTACATTGATTGATTTGCGGATATTAAAGAATCCTTGAATTCCTGGGATAAAGCCCACTTGGTCATGATGTATGATGTTTTTAATATGTTGTTGGATTCTGTTTGATAGAATTTTGTTAAGGATTTTTGCATCTATGTTCATCAGTGATATTGGCCTGTAGTTTTCTTTTTTTGTGGTATGTTTGTCTGGTTTTGGTATTAGGGTGATGGTGGCTTCATAGAATGAGTTTGGAAGTTTACCTTCTGCAATTTTCTGGAAGAGTTTCAGTATGATAGGTGTTAGCTCTTCTCTAAATTTTTGGTAGAATTCAGCTGTGAAGCCATCTGGTCCTGGGCTTTTGTTTGCTGGAAGATTTCTGATTACAGTTTCGATTTCCATGCTTGTGATGGGTCTGTTAAGATCTTCTATTTCTTCCTGGTTCAGTTTTGGAAAATTATACTTTTCTAAGAGTTTGTCCATTTCATCCAAGTTGTCCATTTTATTGGCATAGAGCTGCTGGTAGTAGTCTCTTATGATCCTTTGGATTTCAGTGTTGTCTGTTGTGATCTCTTCATTTTCATTTCTAATTTTGATTTGGTTCTTCTCCCTTTGTTTCTTAATGAGTCTGGCTAACGTTTGTCAATTTTGTTTATCTTTTCAAAAAACCAGCTTTTAGCTTTGTTGATTTTTTCTATGGTCTCTTTTTGTTTCTTTTGCATTTATTTCTGCCCTAATTTTTAAGATTTCTTTCTTTCTACTAACCCTGGGGTTCTTCATTTCTTCCTTCTCTAGTTGCTTTAGGTGTAGAGTTAGGTTATTTATTTGACTTTTTTCTTGTTTCTTGAGGTAAGCCTGTATTGCTATGAACCTTCCCCTTAGCACTGCTTTTACAGTGTCCCATAGGTTTAGGGTTGTTGTGTTTTCATTTTCGTTCCTATGCATGTTTTGATTTCTTTTTTGCTTTCTTCTATGATTTGTTGGTTATTCAGAAGCATGTTTTTTAGCCTCCATATGTTTGAATTTTTAATTTTTTTTCCTGTAATTGAGAACTAATTACTGCATTGTGGTCAGAAAAGATGACTGGAATGATTTCAATTTTTTTAAATTTACCAAGGCTAGATTTATGGCCCAGGATGTGATCTATTCTGGAGAAGGTTCCGTGTGCACTTGAGAAAAAGGTGAAATTGATTGTTTTGGGATGAAATGTCCTATAGATATCAATTAGGTCCAGCTGGTTCATTGTGTCATTTAAAGTTTGTGTTCCCTTGTTAATTTTCTGTTTAGTTGATCTATCCATAGGTGTGAGTGGGGTATTAAAGTCTCCCACTATTATTGCATTATTGTTAATTTCCCCTTTCATACTCATTAGCATTTGCCTTACATATTGCAGTGCTCCTATGTTGGGTGCATATATATTTATAATTGTTATATCTTCTTCTTGGATTGATCCATTGATCATTATGTAGTGTCCTTCTTTGTCTCTTTTCACAGCCTTTATTTTAAAGTCTATTTTATCTGATATGAGTATTGCGACTCCTGCTTTCTTTTGGTCTCTGTTTATGTGAAATATTTTTTTCCAGCCTTTCACTTTCAGTCTGTATGTGTCCCTAGGTTTGAGGTGGGTCTCTTATAGACAGCATATATAGGGGTCTTGTTTTTGTATCCATTCAGCCAGTCTTTGTCTTTTGGTTGAGGCATTCAACCCATTTACATTTAAGGTAATTATTGATAAGTATGATCCTATTGCTATTTACTTTCTTGTTTTGGGTTCAAATTTATAAACTTTTCTGTGTTTTCTGTCTAGACAAGATCCTTTAGCATTTGTTGAAGAGCTGGTTTGGTGGTGCTGAATTCTCTGAGCTTTTGCTTGTCTGTAAAGCTTTTGATTTCTCCTTCATATTTGAATGAGATCCTTGCTGGGTACAATAATCTGGGTTGTAGGTTTTTCTCTTTGATCACTTTAAGTATGGCCTGCCATTCCCTTCTGGCTTGAAGAGTTTCTATTGAAAGATCAGCTGTTATCCTTATGGGAATCCCCTGGTGAGTTATTTGTTGTTTTTCCCTTGCTGCTTTTAATACTTGTTCTTTGTGTTTGACCTTTGTCAATTTGATTAATATGTGTCTTGGGGTGTTTCGCCTTGGGTTTATCCTGTTTGGAACTCTCTGGGTTTCTTGGACTTGGGTGGCTATTTCCTTCCCCATTTTAGGGAAGTTTTCAACTATTATCTCCTCAAGTATTTTCTCAAGGCCTTTCTTTTTGTTTTCTTCTGGGACTCCTATGATTCGAATGTTGGGGCATTTAACATTGTCCCAGAGGTATCTGAGGTTGTCCTCATTTCTTTTCATTCTTTTTTTTTCCTCTGTGCTTCATTTATTTCCACCATTCTATCTTCCACCTCATTTATCCTATCTTCTGCCTCATTTATTCTACTGTTGGTTCTCTCCAGAGTGCTTTTGATATCAGTTATTGCATTATTCATTATTGACTCTATTTTATTTCTTCTAGGTCCTTGTTAAACTTTTCTTGCATCTTCTCAATCCTTGTCTCCAGACTATTTATCTGTAACTACATTTTGTTTCCAAGATTTTGGATCATTTTTACTATCATTTTTCTGAATTCTTTTTCAGGTAGACTCCCTATCTCCTCCTCTTTGGTTTGGTTTGGTTTGGTTTGGTTTATTTGGGCTTTTATCATGCTCCTTTACCTGCTGAATATTTCTCTGCCTTTTCATCTTGTTTAGGTTGCTGTGTTTGGGGTGGCCTTTTTGTATGCTGGAAGTTTGTGGTTCCTCTTCATTGTGGAGGTTCCTCCCTGTGGGTAGGGTTGGACGAGTGGCTTGTCAAGGTTTCCTGGTTAGGGAAGCTTGAGTCTGTGTTCTGGTGGGTGGAGCTGGATCTCCTCTCTGGTGTGCAATGAAGTGTCCAGCAGTGAGTTTTGAGGGTCCTATGGGTTTGGTGTGACTTTTGGCCACCTGTATTTTTGTGCTCAGGGTTATGTTCCTGCGTTGCTGGAGAATTAGTTTGGTATGTCTTGCTCTGAAACTTGTTGGCTCTTGGGTGGAGCTTGGTTTCAGTGTAGGTACAGAGGTTTTTGGATGAGCTCTTGTTGATTAATGTTCCCTGGAGTCAGGAGTTTTCTGGTGTTCTCAAGTTCTGGACTTAAGCCTCCTGCCTCTGGCTTCCAGACTTATTCTTACAGTAGCCTCAAGACTTCTCCATCCATACAGCACCGATGATAAAACATCTAGGTTAATGGTGAAAAGATTCTCCACAGTGGGGGACACCCAGAGAGGGTCACAGAGTTACAAGGAGAAGAGAAGAGGGAGGAAGGAGATAGAGGTGACCAGGAGGAGAAGAGGGGGAATCAAAAGGGGGGAGAGTAATCTAGTCAGTAATCAATTCCCTATTTGCTCTCCACAGTCTGGAACACTCAGAGAAGTTCACGGAGTTCCATAGAGAAGAGAAGAGGGAGGAAGGAGATAGAGGTGACCAGGAGGAGAGGAGGAGGAGTCAAAAGGAGAGAGACCAATCTAGCCAGTAATCAGTTCCCTAAGTGTTCTCCACAGCCCAGAATACCCAAAGAGATTCAGAGTTAAGTACAGAAGAGAAGGGGGAGGGAGGAGATAGAGGTGATCTGGGGGAGAAAAAGCAGAGTCAAAAGGGGAGAGAGCAATCAAGCCAGTAATCACACTCCTAAGTAAAAATGGATACTGAAGATTGGATTCTTAAAGGTACAGAATTGATAACAAATACCAAAAAGCAAAGATTAAAAGTCTAGAGTAGAGGTTAGACTCTCAAAAATACATTATTAAAAGAACAAAACAAAATCACAAAAGTTATATTAAAAAATATGAAACTTGTTTTAAAAATAGGGTCTTTTTTTTCAAGGTAATAGTAGGTTTTACAAATGAAAATTAAAGGAGTAATAAAGAACTTAAAAATTAAAAAATTTTAATTAAAAATGATAATAGTAAAATTTATCTAGGAATTTCTCTGGAGCTGTTGAGCGCAGTGTGTGGTCAGTTAAGTTTCAGATAGTTCCTTGTTCCACCTTATACTTCTCAAGGTCTATAGGTCCCTTCCAATGTAGCCAGTGCTAACTACAGGGTTTTAATCTGTTGCACCTGTCACATCCAAAGTCGTTCCCTCTTCTTTGTTTATTTTGGCTTCCTCTGTTTGTAAGTCTCTCCAGTATCTAACTCCCACCCTGACACAAGGGGGCAAAGGTGGTCATTTATTTAGGTTCACTTGTTCAGTCCTGCTGTGGGGAGGGAGGAACACTGCAAATATCACTGGCGTGTGTGGGTCGTGCTCGCAATGTCTGGGCCACATTGGGTTTGTCCCAGCTCACGGCATGTGTGCTTTCCAGGTCTACACTGCTCAGCTACACTGTAGCTCAGGCTACACTGTCTGAGGCGGGCCCTGGGTTGCATGCACTTCCCAGATCTACACCACTCAGGTTCAGGCTCTCTGGTACTCCACAAAGGCGCAAACTCGGTTGGGCCTGCGTTTTGTGCCCATCCCAGGTCCGAGCAGCTCAGGCGACCAGGTGCTTGGCAAGAGGTGGGGGGTGCATCTTATCACCTCCCAGGTCCCAGCCACTCCGTTTCCTGGGTGCTCAACGGGAGTGCCATCTCAGGTGTGCCGTGTGTCTCCTCTGGGGCACTGATCTCTGGCTGCGACCCTCCTGACGGATGTCAACCATCCAGGATCCCAGGGAGACTTGGTTAGCAACTGGGAGCCTGCTCGAAGTTTGGTAGGGGATGCCATCTCTGGGGCCAAGTTTGCCTCTTGCCTTCCGGCTCTGGCTGTCACCTGCCTGCCTCTCTGCCTCTGGCGGGGGATGGGCCGGTCTGCTGCCAGCTAGCTCTCCTCTGGTATCGCTCAGTCCTATGTTTTGTGAGCAGGCCGGCAGTGCCTTAGGTTAGAGTTTTATGTGATAAAGTTCTCTCTCTCTCTCCCCCACAGTTTGGCTCCCATGTTAGCGCCCTCAGATTGCCCTCAGGGCATTCAGGCCCGGTCCTTACCCTAAGCAATGCAGCCCACGCCTCCCTATTCAGCACCCACTTGCTGGTGGCCAACGCGAGCATCTGGGTTACTTCTCTGCTGGGAGTTACAGTTAGGCATGTAATCTGTGGGTTTTATTTTATATTATTTTATTTCCTTCTGGTTATGTTGCCCTCTGAGATTCCAAAACTCCCCACAGACCTGCTGGTGAGAGGGTTTCCTGGTGTTTGGAAACTTCTCCTCTTCTAAGACTCCCTCCCCTGGATGGATCTCCATCCCTAACTCTTTTGTCTCCCTTTTAATCTTTTCTATTTTGTCCTACCTCCTTTTGAAGACAATGGGCTGCCTTTCTGGGTGCCTGGTGTCCTCCACCAGCATTCAGAAGTTGTTTTGTGGTATTTGCTCAGCATTCAAATGATCTTTTGATGAATTTGTGTGGGAGAAAGTGGTCTCCCCATCCTATTCCTCCATCTTAGGA